>NC_056069.1:24252500-25502500 GCF_016772045.2 Ovis aries | reverse complement strand
AGACATTTAACTAGACTTACTGTGGTGATCATTTTTCAATATGTATAAGTATCAAATTGTTATACTGTACAGCTGAAACTAACATATGTTGATACTCAATTGAAAAAAAAGAAAAGAAAGAACAATACAACAAGGTAGGAGGAAGAGTAGGAAGTTAAGATCCAGAAAAGTCCGGATTCTTTACAATCACAGACAGTTTTAAATGCTGGTCTGCTGAATTTTCCCCTACCACTTTATTTCCAAGCCTAACTTGCTTACAGCTTTTTTCTCTTCAATGATATAAAGTTAAATTACAAATTTGTGATTCATTAAGAAATCAAAACACTGATTTACTGATTTTAAATCCTCATGAGTCCAGACAATGTACAAATTCTATACTGAGCGATTAAAGAAAAGTAATACAAATTTCTTATTCTTTGTAAAGTACGACTGCACTAATGTTCATTATGGTTTTGCTCTAGAAGTCTCTGTGGGAAAGAAGAGAGGAGGTGCTCGAGTTCAAAGGTGAGAATTATTTTCATCTGTCAAAGAAAATCTACCTTTGATGAAAGGAAGACATAGGTGTTTTTACCTAGACCTAGCTAGTTCTAATTGGAGAAGGCAATGGCAACCCACTCCAGTACTCTTGCCTGGAAAATCCCATGGGTGCAGGAGCCTGGTAGGCTGCAGTCCATGGGGTCGCGAAGAGTCGGACATGACTGAGTGACATCACTTTCACTTTCATGCACTGGAGAAGGAAATGGCAACCCACTCCAGGGTTCTTGCCTGGAGAATCCCAGAGATGGCGGAGCCTGGTGGGCTGCCGACTATGGGGTCGCACAGAGTCAGACACGACTGAAGCAACTTAGCAGCAGCAGCTAGTTCTAATAGCAGATTTAAAATAAAGAAACAGCAGCTAAACTGTCCTTGACAGTAAAATTCCAAGGTAAAGCATGGTGTTCTTCCAGTTTCTATCCTAAGGGCCTGACGATGTTCATGGGGCCTGTGGTGGGTGGTGTTGGGGAGGCTCACACACCACCAGCTGCTCTAAGGGCTTGGGGGCTCATAAGTGACACCTCAGCCTCTGCAGGTGGGCCTGCGAGGAGGGAAGACTGTAGAGGGAGTAGCTGGACTCTCTTTCCTCTGTATGTTTAGGCAGTAATTGTCCTCACTCACCACGTGCGCGGGGCCCTGGGGCTAGAAACTGTACACAAGGCAGACACTCCAGGCCCCCTACTTCCCCCAGGGACGAGCCACCAAGGGGTCTCCTCCTCCTCCTCTCCTCAAAGTGCACACCCAATCTGGAATTTCTGCAGGAGCGCAAAGGCATGCGACACTTTAAAAGAAGCAGAAAGCAGTGGAGGTCACTCAGAAACACCTAGCTTGCTGGCCATCTGTGGAGAGAAGCCACCAGCTTCCCAGACTCTCATGGGAAGCTGTGAGTCTCATGAAAGCCACTTCATCACCAGTTCTCTGTTTAGGACCTCCTCAGCCTCAGAGTTCGGCAGGGGCTAGGGAGGAGCAGCGAGAGGCGAGCTACTGTCCCAGCCACCCAGGCCAGACCCCCGACAGACAGGGTGATTACAATCTCGAGGGCTGGCCCTTCCTTGAGAGAGACTGATCACACAAAGCCTCTGTTTGTTAAATTCCTAGACAAAACACTTGCCCTCAGGGGCTTAAGTTCCCGTCATGGGAGTCCTTATCTTTTTCTTAACTGTAATATTAGAGGTCGGATCATGCTGGTGCTAGAAATTTGCATTCCATACAAATACCTAAGTGCTTTGTATACCAAATGCATTAGTTAGAACATGCACATAATAAATTTACAAATTACTGGTCCTATGCTGGGCACCCTTTATTGGTGGGTGTTTCTTTGTCAAAGTATTTAATCACGGTCAATTAGGATAAATGTATCTGCATGCTACCGACAAAGGTAGTGTTCAATATGCATGCTATTCTGTGTAGATATAATTACACCCATGGTTTGTTTCCTTGGAGGTTAATATCCCTTTGAGAAGAGATATTAATATACACAACAATGGCACATCTGTTCTCTCCAGTTGAGGTGAGACTGATAACAAGTCTACCTTAGCATAGTTTGATGCTCATTAACATTTTAATCTAATTAAGAAGTGCTATTAACTCTGGGTGACAGTCTGGTTTGCCAGGACTGATGTGGAGGGTGACTTCTCTGATGTAACAGAAGTTATTTAAAAGTATCCAGGGACTGCACGGAAAGTTGCCCCAAAGCCAGTCATCTGGAGGTCTATTTTCTAACCCCCACACCTGGGAACAAGGCTGAGCCCTTGCTGCCAGCAGCATCTGAGGCTGGGTGGGAGCTATGGGAGACACACACCTACTAATGGGAACAAGAGGACCCATCCAGAGCATGAGCCACGCTGCTCAAGAATGGGGTTTCTGTGACCAAGACTGCGTGCGTGTTAAAACTGTATGGGCTGTGAAAGATCTTAGACGAGGCCAGAATTCCGTCTCTGAGAGAAATCAGTCTATACCTGTAGGCATAAAGCACCCGCAGCTGAAGGGATTGGGCCCACCACTTTCTCAGACACCTATTCTTGTTCGGGGCAGACTGGGGCCGATGGTAAGATAAACACTACAGAAGAGGCTCTGTGAAAACCCATGTGAAAAAGGAATCTGAAAAAGAATGAATATATGTGTATGTAGAACTGAATCACTTTGCTGTACACCTGAAACAAACAATACTGTAAATCACCTATACTCCAATTTAAAACAAAAAGGGACCCAGGCCACCTCCAGTTCCATCTTCAAAGGTAAGGGCTGGTCTTCTGTAGCCACAGGCATCACTCAGGGATCTCCTCCTTTGTCCGGGTCTCATTGCCTCATGGCCTCTGTACCAGCCCCCAGCCCTCCCCAGCTGGCAGCTCTGGAAACCTCGAATCAGCTTCTGCTTCAGCGTGGTGGACAGGTCCCTTTGCTCCTTCTGAGTGACCTCTTGCCCAGGTCATCACCTGCTTCCAGAGGGGTCTGAAGTGAGGCGTGAGGGAGGGAGCATTAAAAATGCAGACCTTGCTTCCCTTTATTTGCACTTTCTTCTTTCATCTTCCCCTGCATTCGCTCCCTCTGGCCTCCCCTCTTCACCTTCCATGACCTTCATGTCCAATAGACCAGGCATCCAGACGACTAAGGGGACACCCATTTCCTCAATCCTCTCGCAGTTGCCCCAAACCCCGTGTCCTGGGAGGATGGCACAGCCTGTGTGTCACGGCATCTGAGGAACAGACCAGCTGTGCATGCTCAAGGAAGATGGACCCACCATGGCTTCCAGCTCCCCACAGAGTTGTAGGCTATGGGGCTGCGAGGATCCCTTCCTGACTCGGAAGAGAAAGCTCCTGACGGACCAGTTCAGCAGTGAAGGGGTTACTCTTCTGGGTGCCGGACACTCTTCCCAGCTTGTCTGATGGAGATGCGACCTGGCACCACTGAAAAGCTTCAAGATTAATGGAGAAAAGGAGAAATCTGACAGCTTTTCCGCTGGCTTCAGTCCTCCTGGGTGGGCCGACTGGTCTTGAATGTCACTAGCTACTTAATCTTGTGTATCTGAAACAGACTGGCGTGTTTGAGGAGCCCTGCTTGCTCTGTATAGACATCAATTGGAGAGGCAGATAAAAGGGAACTGCATTGAATTTCTCCTTTAAGCCTTTTACCGGGAACTTTCTGACTGCAAAATAATCAGTGGCTGGTCTCACCACACCCAGGGCAGCTAGGACTTCCCAGCCAGACTGCCCTGTTCTGTTCAACTCAGTGCAGACACGCATCACCCTCATGTTCTTCACTATTCTTTTTTCTACACAGTCTTGCTTACTAATCATAAACCATGGGTGTCTGCTTGATCTGATGGGTAAGCTAATGGATCCCCAGAGATATAGCTCTATCAGCAGAGATATGCACAGGGGAAAGGAAGGAGGCTAATAATCCCTAAATGTACCAAATGACCTGCTTACGTGTCTCAAGCAAATAAGGTTTAACTGATATTCTAGATCTAAAGTCTTTAGCCAGAAAAAGAGATTTAAAATCAAACGATGCTTTCTACTTCCTGTTTTGTCAAACTGAACATGTGGGGGGGAAAAAAAAGCTATTCAGGTTAAATGCCTAGCATCAAAGGAGAATGAATAAATAAAATGACTGTGTTTGCAGAGGAGGTTACAATAGATTGACTTTGTACATTTAAAAGGCAGGAATGTTTTTGTGGTTATTGCGTGAAGTAACTGTGTCTGGTCTGGTTGGGTCTGGTGCAAGAAGTCTCTGATGAGACTTAAACACATTAAACTCCAAACATAATGGTTTATGAGGAGCTTGTCATAAACCTAAACAATAGCTCCAATCGGCCCTGAGCTTCTGTTGGTGTGTTTCATATAATTTGCCCTTACCCTTTCATCACTTTCTGATTTCTCTAAACCCATGAGCGTGGCTGAGTGTATCGTCAAGATTAAGTGATAAATAGCCCAGGGTTGACTGAAGCCAACAGACTATATATTAATTGTCCTCAGCCTGGCATCTGGGAACAAATGAAACTCCTGTGTCTGAAATTTGCCACATTATAAGCACACACAGGTCTATGCAGAGTGTCTTCCCTGCAATGTGCATTTGGCTAGGGTGAAAGGTCTCTTTAAAGCAGAACATTTTCCAATAAACATACACAAAACTCATCATAAACCAGACTAATTCTTCTGTCTGCCTGAGGAAGATGGAAGACATAAACTGAGCCCAACACCACAGCATGTGTCACAGCCCTCCATTATGCCTTTGAAATATCACCAGATATCTGGCTATTTTTAAGTTACCAGCTTCTCCTCTCTGGCCAAGGGTGTCTGCTTTAAAAAACGCTACAGGAAGTTACTGATGAGACCTAAAATGGAAAATGAAGTGGAAAATGTCTTCAGTATACTAAAGCAACCTCATTTCAACAATCATTTCAAAGATGAGGTCACATTTGATTTTATTTGTGAGTTCCTCTTTTAAAGACACAGCCTCACACAGTGTCAAAGCATAAGGCAAAAGCTGATTGAAATGATGCCAAGATCGAAGGCCCGTGGGAGGAGATAGGAGACCAGTGTTTCTTTATCCCTCCCAAATGTGGATGTGCTCTCAGGGGACTGGAACATAGTTGGCCAGAGAGAACAGAAGGGTCTTGGGTGCAGGTTTCAAAAATCTCAGGGAGGGCTTCCGTGGTGGGTCCAGTGGTTAGGAATCTGCCTTCCTGGGGACATGGGTTTGATCCCTGCTCCAGGAAGATCCCACATGCTGGGGGGCAACTAAGCCTGTGCACCACACCTACAGAGCCAGCACTCTATAAATTGCGAGGTGCAGCTTTGAAGCCCATGCGCCCAGCACCTGCGCTCTGCAACAAGAGAAGCCAGTGTAATGAGAAGCCCACGCACCACAATGATGAGTAGACCCTGCTTGCAGCAACTAGAGAAAAACTCTCGTGTAGCAATGAAGACCCACCCCAACTAAAAATAAATCTTTTTAAAAAAAGGAAGGAAATTCATATGTAAACACAAGGAACCAAAATGGGAGCAAAAACTAGACAGAAAATGTCATTTTTCTGGAGATTGGTTGTGAACATTTTTCAATCTTCATGTTTGAGATATCTCTAAAAGGAAATGTCTTTCCTCTTCTGAGGGATAGCCAAAAAAGGTGTGTAGCTATGGACAAGAACCAGGTGAATCAACCAAACAGGAAACCCAAGTTCTAAGTCACAGTTTGAATGAAAGGTGAAGGATCCCACACTCGTGAAGAGTCAAGAGATCCAAAAGGGAAAAACAATGAAGTTGCTCCACGGCAGTAATTGCTGGTGGTCTTGGAGAGGTTTCCCCACGGCAGTATTTCTGCCACATTGTTTTATTTTTAATTGGCCCTATAGCTGGCAAATACAAAAATGGTTGAAATTATGAGATCCCCTAGAACCTTCTCAAGAGGATGAATTCAGGAATCTTGAGACAAATCTGAGAAATAAATATCATGGGACATATAACTGGGAAGTGATGGTTCAAAACGTGTGCTTGGTGGCCTATAAGACTCCCAGTTCCCCAACATGATGTGTCTGGTAGGAACATGGAGAAGTCTCTTTGCCTGTCAATACCTTTACCAGCTAGCCTACTTGGGTGCTTTGACGTTAAAGCTCTGTGTTATCCAAGGTCCTCAGGCAAAGACAAATAACCCTAAGAAGGGTGCCATGTATACTTACTGAGTCAACAAATAATTTTTAGCATCTACTGAATCCCAGATACTGTACTGGGGATACAGCAATGGTCAGAACAAACGTGGTGCCTGCCCTCGTGTATCTTGGTATCTACTGAGGGTGTCAGATGTTGGACTAGGAGTTAAAGTCTGAAGAACATTAGCAAAGGGGTGCTACAGGGTGCAGCGGGAGTTTAAGCCACTGGGGTCAGAGAAGGTCTCCTTGGTTACAGCTGAGTGATCCTGCTGGCGATGTTGCAGGAAGAAGCAACAGAAGACTTAGAGGCAGAGACGAGCATAGCACGCATGAGGAACTGAAAGAAGACAAATTCCTAGAACACAGAAAGCCAAAGAAGAGTGGTGAGGTTCAAAGGAGGGGAAAGGTAGCAAGACTGGGCCCTAAGGGACCTCAGGGAACTGGTAAAAAGCTCGTCTCTACTGGAAGACACTGAAGGACTGTAAAAGGAGCGTGATCTGATATTTGTGCTTCAGGAAGACCCACTGTGACTGCTTTGTGAAGGAAATGTTGGACTGAGTCAGAGAGGACTCTAACAAACAGGTAGGAAGCCATTGCAGAAGTCCATATGGGACACAGTGGCAGACTGGACCAAGGCGGTGGTGAGATTGGAAAGAGAGGCCAGCATATCCTCATACCTGTACACAAATTTATAGTGAAGATGCTTAGGACCCGGAGACAGAGCAGACGCAGGAGGAAGATTCTGTGAAGACCACATTCTATCTGCTTGGCAACTCCATCTGAACCAGGTCTGACCGGCAAGGGGCAGTGGGAGAGGAGGGGGATAATTAGGAAGACGTGAACCGAAGATAACTTTGGCTGACTTCATAATTTTGTCTGGAATTAGTTCTAGGTATTTGTTTCAGAAAATCCATATGTAAAAGTTCTTCTCATTATGTTACAAGAAATTTACTTATAAGAATTCTGCAAAGCCTTCCTTTAAAAGGAGAGCTTATATATACTTCAAACAAAAAATGACTTGTGAATTTTGATTTATATGTACCCATTTGTAAACTGATTACATAGCTCCATAGAGTAGCTGTACATACATATCAAACTCAAAGCTCTATATAAGACACTATTATATATATGTGTGTGTGTTTGTTGGGGGTGGGGGGGTGCACGCACATGCAGGCTAAGTTGCTTCAGTTGTGTCTGACTCTTTGTGACCCTCAGGACTGTAGCCCACCAGGCTCCTCTGTCCATGGGATTCTCCAGGCAAGGATACTGGAGTAGGTTGCCATGTCCTCCTCTGAGAGATCTTCCTGACCCAGGAATCGAACCCACATCTCTTATGTCTCCTGCATTGACAGGTGGGCTCTTTATCACTAGTGCCACCTGGGAGGCCCCCATGTATATGTGTTTATATAGCATATATATGAAACAAATATATTATATTCCATTCCTTTTTTAACAACAGCTAGTAGTCCTCTATCACATTTTTACTTCTGAGTGTACCAATTGAACTGTAGGCTTACTAAGCATCCACTTTTTAAACTAGTTCTATATCTTGTCTTTTTTATTGTAATATTATAATTTATTTGAATATTATGCAGGTGAACTATCAGAAAAAAATGAGAGTAGTTTCTGTGAAAATCAGGTTGGAATCTTGGAAGTCTTTAACAAAAGTAGGTTTGTAAAGAAAAAATTCTCAAATTATGGGCAACAGTTCTATGGGGAAGACAAAGGATTGAAGGAGCAAAAAAACTAGAAATATATTCTGTACTCAGATTCCAGAGAATTGCTTTCAAATTTTGGACTATTTCAATAAGATAAAAATTAGATAAGATAAGATAAAAATTGTAGGTGATACATGATAGATATAGCTGATGCAAGAAAAATCATTTTGGAACCCTGATCAGAAGTTCAGTTAAAAAAAAAAAATTCAGTTCAGTTGCTCAGTTGTCTCCAACTCTGCAACCCCATGGACACACCAGGCCTCCCTGTCCATCACCACCTCCTGGAATTCACTCAGACTCATCTCCATTGAGTCGGTGATGCCATCCAACCATCTCATCCTCTGTCTTCCCTTTCTCCTCCTGCCTACAATCTTTTCCAGCACCAGGTGTTTTCCCAATGAGTCAGTTCTTCACATCAGGTGGCCAAAGTATTGGAGTTTCAGCTTTAGCATCAGACCTTCCAATGAATATTCAGGACTGATTTCCTTTAGGATGGGCTGGTTGGATCTCCTTGCAGTCCAAGGGACTCTCAAGAGTCTTCAATACCACAGTTCAAAAGCATCAATTCTTCGGTGCTCAGCTTTCTTTATAGTCCAACTCTCATATGATCAGAAGACATGTATTTAAATGGATACCTATTTTAAGTTGTATCTTATGAAAACATGATTTTAAAGGTCAGAAATAGTTAAATAGCAGTAATTTCATATTCTTTTCTATGTCAACAAAAGATAACCAATATAATGTCGAAGAGATAACTTAAGCCCATTTTAAAAAGTTACCTGACAAGCTCTCATTCTAACTATTGGATAAGAAGGCTTTCTGCATAGTACCAAGGGCCCTGGCTAGAGGAAGCCACATTCCACATGCAGACTGATGGGCTATGACTACAGCATGGGGAACCAAAAAGATCATCACAATCCCAGCTTGTCCAGAAAAGAGACTATTTTTCAGCCATGCTTGGAAAGATTTCACCAGTAACTAGCAAGGAGGAATTAGAAACTCTTACCAGAACCCTCTGTATATCATTTACAGCCTATTATATAAACATACTGTACATGTTTAAGCTTACTATATAGTAAACTGCACATAGGTCTTTTTTCGTACACAGTTTAGTCATTCTCATTTAGTCTTTTTGTATCTTCATGAAGTCCTGAAAGAAAGAATCTCTGCAGCTGTTGTTAGTGATGGCAGTGTGCACCCAGTGAGCCTACCTGATTATTACTGTTATACCATGCTTGGAGTAGGTTCCCAGGAAAGTTGTCTCCTTATGGAATACTGATTGAATAGGGCCTATTTTGGTCAGAGTAACATACACAGGAAGGACAGCCCATTGCAAAGAAGTGCCATTTACCACATATTGTATGATCCCATTTATATGACTGTCTGGAATAGGCAAACACACAAAATCAGAAAGCAAATCAGTGGTTGGCAGGGACTAGGGAGCGAGGGGAAAGGGAGTGACGGTTGAAGGGTATGGAGTTTATTTTTGGAACAACTAAAATATTCTGAAACAAGTGGTGATGGTTCAAAACCTTGTAAATATATTTAAAAAACATAGAATTGTATGCTTCAAATATGTGAATTTTGCTATATGTTTATATCTTAAAAAGCCAATCAATGTAATCTATCAACCAACAGTCTAAATAAGAAAAATCATATTATCCTATCAATTGGTGCAGAAAAAGCATATTACTAAATCCAATACTCGTTTACGATAAAAACTCTCAGAAAAGGATCAATAGAGGGGAACTTCCTCACCTTGATAAAAATCTACAAAAAACCCTTTTAGCTAAAATAATTAACGGCAAAAGACTGAATACTTTCCTCCTAAAATCAATAAAAAGGAAACGATGTCCACTCTTACCACTCTTATTTGACATAACACTAGGAGTTTTAACCAGAGGAATATAGCATGAAGAAGAGATAAAAGATAGATAGATCTAAAGGAAATACTTACTCACTTGAAATTACTGAATATAAACAAAAAGTAGAAGGCAATCTCAGTAAAAAATTTCAAGTTTCAAAGTAAAAGGACAAAGCATAGCAGAATTGACCCCCCAAATTATATGGATCTGATTCTAAAAGGCTCAATATAAAAGAGTAGTTATCACAAATAAGTACAGCCAAGAAAAGCAACATATAAGTACCCAAAGGTTGAGAAAGGTAGGACAAATCTAACTGGCTACATAGAATTAAGCCCATTGAAATAGAACAATATTTCAATGTTATGACATACACCAAGTTTCAAGTTATGACATATACCAGAGAAAATAAATAGAACAATAAAAATTGATTAAAGAAAGTAAAACTAGAAAAACTAAAGAAGTAAATGAAGTGCAGGTTATAGAAAACAAGGAAATCAATTCAAGAAGAAAACTGGAAAATTCACAAATATGTGGAGATTAAACAGCAAACTATTGAACAACCAATGGGGTAAAGAAGAAATCAAAAGAAAATTAGAAAAAACTACCTTGGCACAAATAAAAGTGGAAATATATCAAAACTTCTAGATGTAGCAAAAGCAGTTCTAAAAGGGAAATTCATAGTGATAAATGCCTATATGAAAAACTAAAAAAAAATCTCAAACAACCTAACCTTATATCACAATGAAGTAGGAATAAAAGAACAAATGAAGCCGTCAGTAGAAAGAAAATAACAAATATTATTGTCCAAATAAATGAAATAGAAACTAAAAGTAGGAAAGATCAATGAAACTATGAGCTGATTCTTTAAAAAGATACAGAAAATGGGCATGCCTTTAGCTAGACTAACCAAGATAAAGAGAGCACTCAAATAAATAAAAACAGAAATCAAAGGAGACATTACAACTGATATCACAGTGATATAGAGCATCATAAGAGACTATATGAATACTTTGCTGTTCTTCTAAGTCACTAAGTTGAACCCAACTCTTTGCAACCCTATTGACTGTAGCACACTAGGCTCCTCTGTCCATGGAAATCTCCAGGCAAGAACAGTGGAGTAGGGTGCTGTTTCCTTCTCCAGGGGATCTTCCCAGACCAGTGATCAAACCCTTGTCTCCTGCATTTTAGGCAGATTCTTTACCATTGATCCACCAGGGATCAGTGGTAAAGAATGATGAACACTTACATAGCAAATTAGATAACCTGGAAGAAGTGGATAAATTTCTTGAAACATACGACCTACCAAGACTGAATCATGAACAAACAGAAAATCTGAACAGACTAATTACTATTAAGGAGATTGAATCAGTAACTTTCCAATACACAGAAGTCCAGGACCAGATGACTTCACTCGTTAGTTTTAACCAAACATTTAAAGAATAAAAATCCTTCTCAAACTCTTTTAAAAAACAGAAGAGAAGGGAGCACTTCCAAATTCACTTTTTGGTATTACCCAGATTCCAAAACCAGACAAAGATGCCACAGGAAAATTACAGGCCAATGTCCCTGATTAATATAGACGCAAAAGTCCTTAACAAACTATCAGCAAATCAAATTCAACAAAACATCAAAAGGATCACACACAATGGTCAAGCGGGATTGATCCCAGAGATGCACATGTGGTTCAACATCTGCATGTCAGTGTGTTATTCCACACAAAATGAAGAATAAAAATCGTATGATCATCTCAAAAGATTCAGAAAACTTTGACAAAACTCAATATCCATTTATGATAAAACTCTCACCCATGTGGGTATTGTTGAGAATAAATAGGGAATGTAACAACATAATAAAGACCATATACAAGCTCATACAAGCTCATACAAGACCATAACAAGCTCACGGTTAACATCATACTCAATGGTGAAAAGCTGAAAGATTTTCCTCTAAGATCAGGATGAGGACAAAAATGCTTACTCTCACCGCTTTTATACAGTATTTTATTGGAAGTCCTAACCAAGGTAATTAGGCAAGAAAAACAGTCTTTGCAGATGATGTGATCGAATCCAGGTCTCTCACATTGCAGGTGGATTCTTTACCAACTGAGCCATCAGGGAAACCCAAGAATACTGGAGTGGGTAGCCTGTCCCTTCTCCAGGGGATCTTCCCAACCCAGGAATCGAACCAGGGTCCCCTGTATTGCATGTAGATTCTTTAAAAACAGACCTACCAGGGAAGCCCAATATAGAAAATCCTAAATCACCACCAAAAGCTGTTTAGAATAAATGAATTCAGTGAAGTTGCAGTGTCCCCTTCATGGATCACAGCCTTGTTGTGGTGAAGGGGCTTGTGCAACTCAGTG
Organism: Ovis aries; assembly: GCF_016772045.2. Taxonomy (NCBI): domain Eukaryota; kingdom Metazoa; phylum Chordata; class Mammalia; order Artiodactyla; family Bovidae; genus Ovis; species Ovis aries. Next base: position 25,490,377 of record NC_056069.1, on the reverse strand, counting down.
AAGCTATGAGCCATGCTGTGCAGGGCCACCCAAGATGGACAGGTCACAGTGGAAAGTTCTGACAAAACGTGGTCCATCAGAGGAGGGAATGGCAAACCACTCCAGGACTCTTGCCACAAGAACCTCATGGACAGTATGAAAAGACATAAAGATATGACACCAGAAGATGGGTTTCCCAGGCTGCAAGGTGTCCAATATACTACCGGGGAAGAGCAGAGGGTGATTACTAATAGCTCCAGAACGACAAAAGACAGAAACAGTAAGGACCTAACAGAAGCAGAAGAGATCAAGAAGAGGTAGGAAGAATATACAGAAGAACTATACAAAATAGGTCTTAATGATCTGGACAGCCATGATGGGGTGATCACTCACCTAGAGCCAGACATCCTGGAGTGTGAAGTCAAGTGGGCCTTAGGTAGCATTACTATGAACAAAGCTAGTGGAGGTGATGAAATTCCAGCTGAGCTGTTTAAAATCCTAAAGGATGATGCTGTGAAAGTGCTGCACTCAATATGTCAGCAAACTGGGAAAACTCAGCCATGGCCACAGGACTTAAAAAGATCAGTTTTCATTCCAATCTCACAGAAGGGCAAGGACAAAGAATGTTTAAACTACTATGTACAAGTGTACTCATTTCACATGCTAGTAAGGTAATGCTTAAAATCCTACAAGCTAGGCTTCAACAATATGTGAACTGAGAACTTCCAGATGTTCAAGTGGGTTTAGAAAAGACAGAGGAACCAGAGATCAAATTGTCAACATTTGTTGGATCATAGAGAAAGCAAGCGGAATTCCCGAAAAACAACTACCTCATTGACTATGCTAAAGCCTTTGACTGTGTGAATCACAACAAACTGTGGAAAATTCTTCAAGAGATGGGAATACCAGACCATCTTACCTGTCTCCTGAGAAGTCTGTATGCAGGTCAAGAAGCAGTAGTTAGAACTGGACATGAAACAATGAACTGGTTCAAATATTGGGAAAGGAATAGGTCAATACTGTATATTGCCACCCTACTTATTTAACTTATATGCAGAGTACATCATGAGAAATGCTGGGCTGGATGGATGAATCAGAAGCTGGAATCAAGATTACCAAGAGAAATATCAATAACCTCAGATATGCAGATGACACCACCTTTATAGCAGAAAGTAAAGAGGAACTAAACAGCCTCTTGATGACAGTGAAAGAGGAGAGTGAAAAACCTGGCTTAAAATCAATGTTCTAAAAACTAAGATCATGGCATCTGGTGCCATCACTTCATGGCAATTAGATGGGGATACAATGGAAACAGTGACAGACTATTTTCTTGGGCTCCAAAATCACTGCAGATGGTGGCGGCAGCCATGAAATTAAAAGCCGCTTGCTCCTTGGAAGAAAAGCTATGACAAACAAATTGAGGGCAGGAGGAGAAGGGGGTGACAGGGGAGGAGATGGTTGGATGGCATCACCAACTCCATGGACATGAGTTTGCACAAACTCTAGAAGCTAGTGCAGAACAAGGAAGCCTGGTGTGCTGCAGTCCCTAGGGTTGCAAAGAGTCTAATAGGCTTAATGACTGAACAACAAGAGCAAAGTCACAGTACACAAAATATATAAAAATCTGCTGCATTCTATATGCCTCTGATGCCACTGTGTTGCCACTGGTGCCTAGGGACAGGACAGGGGGAGAAGAGCATGGACTCGTAAGCCTTACTGTCCTGCATTCAAATCTCCACTAGAACACTTGCATATCTTACGCCTTTGTACAGGCTACTTAATCTTACTGTTCTGCCCTTACTCTTCTGTTATGAGATAGAATACCACCAGCCTCCTGAGGGTACTATTGGAAGGAGTTTGTGAGACACAGTATGTAAAGCAACTAGCCCCATGCCTGGCACATGGCAGATGCTCAGCTAGTGGCAACTATTGTGATCCATGATTTGGTAGCATGTGACAGAACATCCTTGTTGAAGCAAAGAAGGAAACATGTTAATTCATATCACTAGGAAATCCATCTAGTCCAGGATCAGTTATGGCTGGGGACTCACGTGAGCTCTCAGGACTGTGGCCTTCTTTTCCTGCCTTCATCTTTAGGCTGAATTTAAATACATGTAGACAAAGTTGCTAAAACAGCTTCCGGCTCCCATTCTACCACGTCAGTAGCACAGGCAGAAGAGCATCTCTTTCCATATAGTGCCAACCTAAGTCCTGGGGAGGACACTCAATGGCCTTTGTGGGACCATGCATGCCTCAGAGAGACAATCGCTATGAAATTGCAATGACTGGTCTGACCTGAACCATGTGCCCTGTTTGTATGTGGAGGATGTGTCAGTCTCCCTGAAACTGATACACTGAATCCTCTGCTATGTATCCACAGACAGTTAGTCCCTCTCCCAGGCTTGAGATAGCCTTTCAGGCTGAATGGTGGGGCAAAGAAATTTTACATCTCAATTCTGCAATTATACCTTCAATGATCATTCACTCCACGTGGGGCGCTTGTCTGTCTACTGATCCCACTTTCCACACTCTGTGTGTGTGCTCACACACATGTGTCTCATGAGCCCTGGGACACATAGGGAGCCTGCCAGATGCCAAGACTAATGAGACTCTCATATAATCAATTGTTTACATATTTCATAACAACAGTAATCCCTTCCTGATGGCGCCCACTAATCCTTGAAGTCTGGAGGAGACAACCTTTGTAAGAAATGTGGATGAAATTATATGCCATGGGTAATTTTACTTATTGAATATTCTCTTGGTTGTGAGTTTAGAAAAGAGAACACAAATGAATGTTTCGGGAAACCCCTGCAGTGCTAGGCAGTTACTGATGGGAAGAGGACAGTGGTGGGTTTGCATTTACAAATGCCCAAACCCTGCCCAGGGGATCCTGGGTCTAGCTGAGGGTCGGCCCCCTAGGGGAGCTGGGGTGGGTATAAATCAGACGCATGCCATTGCTCATTCTTCAGGCTGTTTTGTCAGAAGTTTGCATTTAATTTGTGGGTCTTTCTCTTTTCCCAAAGCAGAGTTTAGACCATAGAGGGAACTGAAGGCTCCAGAATACATGGCTGAGTTGTGGCCTCCTCTGGGGCCTGTTTCCCATCTTTAAGTATTTCCATGGGTGATTCTCATTATCTTAAAGACATCACCCATCTGTGCCTCCGAAGGGTTCGGACCCAGCCATTTATTATCACTAATGAAAATAGCTTCTTCGTAGATTTCCCGTGGCCAAAAAACTACCATAGAAAACTATTACAAAGAAGTGGTTAAAAGTCTAGGCCTTGAATTTCCATCTGGCTATGAATCCTTACCTTCCTTTTACACCATATCACACAAGACAATCTATTATGTCTATGGGTCACATCTGTCTTCCTCAGTTAGACTATAAGCTCCAGGAGGGCAGACATCTGTCTGTTTTGTTTAATGGGTATGAAGCACCCAGAACAGTACCAGGCCTTTCTTAGGCACCCAATAAATGTATGCTGGGGATTTTCCTGGTGGCCCAGTGGTTAAGAATCTGCCTTGCAATGCAGGGGATGCAGGTTTGAGCTCTGGTCAGGGATCTAAGATCCCACAAGCTGTGGAGCAAGTAAGCCACAAGCATGCCACAACTAGAGAGTGCTGGCACTGCAAGGAAGGATCCCACGTGACACAAGGAAGATCCTTCGTGCTGCAACTAAGGCCTGACACAACCAAATAAATAAATATTAAAATGCATGTTATTTAGAAATAGAAAAATGCATGTCGAGTGAATGCATCTAGGATTTGCCATGGCTTCTATTGTTACTGCCAGGGTTTCATCTGGGGGTGTGCTGGATCAAATGGTTGATGGGAAGAAGGGCTAAGCACCAGCACGTAAACTTCCTTTTTCCCAAGCTCTCCATACTCCTTCCTCTGACCTGAGAGGGGTTTCATCCTTTTCTGTATAAGCCAGACACCCGTACTTCAGCAAGTCTGCATGCATTCTTCCTACTCCATGTTTAATGTATGAACTCCGTAAGGTCAGTTCTTTACCTTGGATCTTGATATACTGAAAAAATATTTAAAAGTTAGACTTTGGAATGTTGGGAGAAATTCTGTCCCAACAAAGGCTGCCTCTTGAAAATCAATCAAAAGGACTTTGCCTTTTAGACTACTATCTCCTCTATAGACTTTAGAGCTCCATGTATTTTGAAACTCAGCACCTACCAGGGACTTCTTTGTCTTGAACCATCTCTGCCCTCCCCCTGAACAGGACAAATGAAAAGCTACCAGTGCTGCCCAGAAACCAGTGACCTCTCAGGGCTAGCCTTGCTCCTAGCCTATCCACTTCCACCCTCTGAGAGACGCTTCTTCACTCTGCCTTGTGGCACCGTCCTGTGATTATTGACCTGGGGACTCCCTTGGCCACGCTGGATGCCCTTTACATACGTGTCTTTGCTTGCTATGTGATATGCTGATTTCATGCTCCACGTTTAGGAAGGACCTCTCTAACCTCAGGCGCAGAAACCAACCCCCTCACAGGAACTGCTGGTGTCCTCATGTTTCAGAGCATATCTAAAGCCTGGTTCCGACCTGGTATTTTGTTGGCTTTCATTCAACTAAGATTCGCCTGGGAAGGCCAGTTGACTCACCCCATTTGCAACTAATAAATGGCCCTGAAAAGTGCAGTATACATCGAAGGGACAATAGAGTCATTAGAACCGCAAACCACCAATTTCTTTACAATAGTGATGAAAATTTTAAACACTCCGAGACCAATCTAAAGGAAATTTGTCAGAAAGCAAAAGAAAAAAGGTATTTCTCCCCACAGAGAGCTCCCTCATCCAAGTAAAGTTGCTGCTGCCAGTATGGGGCATGAAGCACCTCTGTGGATCTGGGGTGGGGAGGGGGTTCTCCAGGGCCCCTCTGAATGCCTTCCCACCTGCCGGTCCTTCCCTCCTCCCCACCCCACTGTGTGGAGAGCTGGGAGGACAGGTCTGTGGGAACCCAGACCACAGCAGCCACTGGACAAGGAGGGAGTCCCCAGCAGATTGTGGTTTTAAAAGCCTAGGAGAAATGACTCCATTTCCCAGGCTTAAATCCACCTCAAAAGATTCCTCAGTCTCCACAAATGGAGTTGAAATGTGGCAGCCTTCACTGCACAGAGTTCAGAGAAAGGAATAGCTTGCTGGGGGGACTCGGTTGTCTGGTCCCCAGAGGGAAATGGATGCTCAGTCGCGGGACTCTTCTCCGCTTAAAGAATTCAATGGACTCACCTCGCTTTGAGTCCTTGCACCCTTGGCCACCTTCTGATCAGAGCAGGCTTTCTCGCCTTCAGTTTTTCAGCTGTTTGTAACAAAATACTTGACCAAAACTGGCTTCCACAGTAAGGGTATTATTACTATTTTCTCAAAGAAGGAGCAGTCTGAGGAGTTTCAAGTCCAGGGTTGGTTAATTTAGTGTCGCCACACGACAGCAAAGACTGGATTCCTTTCGTAATTCTGCTCTGCCATTCTTGGGGTGCCGGCTCTGGTCCTCTAGCCCATCTCCTGCTGGTTAAAAGAGGGTGGCAGCAGCTCTAACCCCAACATCCTCACACAAGAAAACGTGAAGACCGCGGCGACCCCGACCGGACTTTGTTTTAAAATTTAAAAAAAGCAAACATTCTCAAGTCTCACCCCACGTTTCTCAAAAAAAACCTTTCCTTCGTATCTGATTGGCTCTCGTTGTTACCATGACCTTTTCGAAACCAATAGGCAAAGAGAATGGAACTAATCAACTTAAACGGATAAGGCTGAGGGTGGTTCCAGCTTTCTTAAGGTGCAGGGTCACACATGAACCTATTCGAAGTCTATTGACAAGAGAAACCTGGGGCAAGTCTGTGCATGTATATGCAATACAATCAGAAATATCTGGGGACTTTCCTGGTGGTCCAGTGGGTAAGACTCATGCTTCCAATGTAAGGAGCACCAGTTCGATCCCTGTTGAGGGAAATAAGATTCCTGCATGGAGTGGCCCCCAAATTAAATAAAATATCTGTCACACTACAAACATTTCCTTCACCCGAAGATGCACGGATAAAGAATTCAATGGTTCCATCCCTTTGGCAGTTGTTTGTCTTGTTTTTTAAAAAATGATAGTTTTTGCTTGAAAGTGAGAGTGTCAGTTTCTCAGTCCTGTCCAACTCTTTGTGACCCCATGGACTGTAGCCTGCCAGGTTCCTCTGTCCATGGGATTCTCCAGGCAAGAATACTGGAGCGGGTAGCCATTGTCTTCTCCAGGGGATCTTCCTGACCCCTGTCTCCTGCATTGCAGGCAGATTTTTTTACCATCTGAGCCACCAGGGAAATCTTGCTTACTTAAACATGTTTATTGCTCTTCAGAAACAACAAGCTGCTAGGAGGAAGAGGTGATGTATTAAACTTCAGGGTATCGGTGGCTTAACTAATCTGTTTCCGAATCATGCAGATGGAGAGATGTCTGACAATCCCAAAGGGCTATGTGAGTGGACAGGAGAAACAGAAGTGCCCCAGAAACCTTAGTTAGTCAAAGGTTCAGCAAATCCCTATTAAGGGTTCTTGATGGTATAGGCCCTGTGCCAAGCAGGATACCAAATGAAAGTGAAACTTGCTCAGTCCTGTCTGACTCTGTGACCCCATGGACTACATAATCCATGGAGCTCTCCAGGCTAGAATACTGGAGTGGGTAGCCATTTGCTTCTCCAGGGGATCTTCCCAACCCAGCATTTGAACCCAGGTCTCCCATATTGCAGGCAGATTCATTACCAGCTGTGGGATACCCTGTGGGATACCAAGGGCCCCTGGGAATCCATGGTCAGCCTGGTGACTTTGCCTGGGGACGCTGTTGTGAGAGGCAGACCCATCCAGTCGGAATCCAAGCCTGTCCAGATGGTCTGGGCTTCTGGCTGCCAAGTCGTTGAGTATGGCCAGCCTGCCACCACTGAGGCCAGAGATAGAAGGTAGTCTTAGAGCAGTCCCTTTAGCTGACTGGGCCCTGATTGGAGGCTGGGAGTATGAATATACCTTGTTTCAATTTCCTAGGTCTGTGATTCTTTTCTGTTCTTCCGCTATTAGTTGTGTACAAATCTCTGTTCTCCGACAAAGCACTGGTAGCATTTCTTTGGGATAATCTCCATATAATAAGCCCTAAAGGAAGGCAGGGAACAAACTGGGTATGTGGTTGAAAGGGAGTGGGAAGAGTTCTGAGAAGGAATGAGCAATGTCAGAAAGCACAGGATGGGAGCACGGCAGGCAATGAAAAGACTTGCACCGATTTCCCTTGTAAGACAAGGGCCACGTATGAGAAATGAGTTCCCAGACTTCAAGTCCTTTGAGAGGCAATGTGCCAACATCATGAGTCCTTATTTAATAGACATTTTGGGTCTTGCGGGTACATTAGATTCAGCAGACAGGTAGAATTTTGTTATTGTCACTATAAGGCACAGTCACTCAGTCGTATTCGACTCTTTGTGACCCCATGGACTATATAGTCCATGGAATTCTCCAGGCCAGAATACTGGAGTAGGTAGCTGTTCCCTTCTCCAGGGAATCTTCCCAACCCAGGGATCGAATTCAGGTCTCCTGCATTGCAGGCAGATTCTTTACCAGCTGAGCCACCAGGGAAGCTCATTTGGTTAACAGTAATTTGAAGAAGTGAGAAATATTAAAGGGAAAAATAAAACAAATTCCCAGAAAAAAAATAACTGCATCTATTATTAATGCCTGCTGGATGAATTATTTTAGTAATTTACTGCTGCCCATATAAATACAAGTATTTACCCATACAATGATAATTAATAGCACTGTCCAGAGAAATTTACTTCTGCAGATATAAACAATGGGAATTTACCAAGGCTTCCAGTCAGTCACAAATCACCATTTCACCATATTCTTTGTTATATATATATATTTATTTATTTATTTTTAATTGGGAGATAATTGCTTTACAATATTGTGTTGGCTTCTGCCATACAACAACATGTATCAGCCACAAGTGTACATATGTCCCCTCCCGCTTGAACCTCCCCCCCACCCCCACCTGCCCCTCTAAGTTGTCAAAGGTGCTGCGTTGAGTTCCCTATGTTGTAAACAACTTCTCATTAGTTATCTGTTTTATGTATGGTAATGTATATGTTTCGATGCTGCTCTCTCAATTCATCCCACCCTCTGCTCCCCAGGCTGTGTCCAAAGACTGTTCTCTATGTCTGCATCTCTATTCTTGCCCTGCAAGAAGGTTCATCAGTGCAATTTTTATAGATTCCATATGTATGCGTTAACGGACAATATCTGTTTTTCTAACTTCACTCTCTGGCTCTTTATATTCATCCACCTCACTAGAACTGACTCAAATTCACTCCTTTTCATTCTGTCATTTCAGTCCTGTCAGACCTTGCAACCCGATGGACTGTTGCCAGGCTCCCCTGTCCATAGTATTCTCCAGACAAGAATATTGGAGTGGGCTGCCATGCCCTCCTCCAGTGGGTCTTCTCGATCCCAGGACAGAACCCGCATCTCTTACACATCTGCATTGGCAGGCAGGTTCTTTACCATTAGTGTCACCTGGGAAGCCCTTCTTATGGCTGAGTAATATTTCATGGTACACATGTACCACAGCTTCTTTATCCATTCGTCTGTCAGCGGACATCTAGGTTGCTTCCATGTCCTAGATATTGTAAATAGTGCTGCAATGAACATTGGGATGCATGTGTCAGTTTCAATTACAGCTTTCCCAGCGTCTATGCCCCGTAGTGGGATTCCTGTGTCATATGGTAGTTCTACCTCTAGTTTTTTAAGAAATCTCCATACTGTTCTCCATAGAGGCAGTATCAATTTGCATTCCCACCAACAGTGTAAGAGGGTTCCCTTTTCTCCACACTCTGTCCAGCATTTGTTTGTAGATTTTTTGATGATGGCCATTCTGATGGTATGAGGTGATATCTCACTGCAGTTTTGATTTCAGTTCAGTTGCTCAGTCATGTCTGACTCTTTGTGACCCCATGGACTGCAGCACACCAGGCCTCCCTGTCCATCTCCAATTTCCAGAGTTTACTCACACTCATGTCCACTGAGTTGGTAATGCCATTCAACCAGCTCATCCTCTGTCGTTCCCTTTTCCTCCTGCCTTCAATCTTTCCCAGCATTAGGGTCTTTTCCAATGAGTCAGCTCTTCATGTCAGGTGGCCAAAGTATTGGAGTTTTCATAAAGCTCAACATTCAGAAAACAAAGATCATGGCATCTGGTCCCATCACTTCATGGCAAATAGATTGGGAAACAGAGGAAACAGTGTCAGACTTTATCCTTTGGGGCTCCAAAATCACTGCAGATGGTGACTGCAGCCATGAAATTAAAAGACACTTACTCCTTGGAAGGAAAGTCATGACCAACCTAGATAGCATATTCAAAAGCAGAGACATTATTTTGCCAACAAAGGTCCGTCTAGTCAAGGCTGTGGTTTTTCCAGTGGTCATGTATGGATGTGAGAGTTGGACTGTGAAGAAGGTTGAGCGCCGAAGAATTGATGCTTTTGAAGTGTGGTGTTGGAGAAGACTCTTGAGAATCCCTTGGACTGCAAGGAGATCCAACCAGTCCACTCTGAAGGAGATCAGCCCTGGGTGTTCTTTGGAAGGAATGATGCTAAAGCTGAAACTCCAGTACTTTGGCCACCTCATGCGAAGAGTTGACTCATTGGAAAAGACTCTGATGCTAGGAGGGATTGGGGGCACGAGGAGAAGGGGACGACAGAGGATGAGATGGCTGGATGGCATCACGGACTCAATGGACGTGAGTCTGAGTGAACTCCGGGAGTTTGTGCTGGACAGGGAGGCCTGGTGTGCTGCGATTCATGGGGTTGCAGAGAGTCGGACACGACTGAGCGACTGAACTGAACTGAACTGAATAATGAGTGATGTTGAGCATCTTTTCATATGTTTGTTGGCCATCTGTATGTCTTCTTTGGAGCAAGCTCTGTTTAGACTTTCTGCTTGCTTTTTGATTGAGCTGTTTTTCTGGTACTGAGCTGCGTGAGCTTCTGGTATATTTTGGAGATTAATTCTTTGTCAGTTGTTTCATTCACAATTTTTGCCATTCTGAGGGTTGTCTTTTCATCTTGGTTATAGTTTCCTTTGCTGTGCAAAGGCTTTTAACTAGGTCCCACTTGCTTATGTTTGTTTTTATTTCCATTACTCTATTGAGTGGGACAAAAAGGATATTGCTGTGATTTATGTCAGAGTGTTTTGCCTATGTTTTCCTCTAAAGTCTTTATAGTTTCTCACCTTAATTTAAGTATTTAATCCATTTTCCATCCTAAAAGATGATGCTGTGAAAGTGCTGCACTCAATATGCCAGCAAGTTTGGAAAACGCAGCAGTGGGCACAGGACTGGAAAAGGTCAGTTTTCATTCCAACCCCAAAGGAAGGCAATGCCAAAGAATGCTCAAACTACCGCACAATTGCACTCATCTCACACGCTAGCAAAGTAGTGCTCAAAATTCTCCAAGGCAAGCTTCAACAGTACGTGAACCATGAACTTGCAGTTGTTCAAGTTGGATTTAGAAAAGGCAGAGAAAACAGAGATTAAATTGCCAACATCCGTTGGATCATCGAAAAAGCAAGAGAGTGCCCGAAAAAACATCTACTTCTGCTTTATTGACTATGCCAAACTGTGAAAAATTCTTCAAGAGATGGGAATACAGACCACCTGACCCGCCTCTTAAGAAATCTATATGCAGGTCAGGAAGCAACAGTTAGAACTGGACATGGAACAACAGACTGGTTCCAAATTGGGAAAGGATTACATCAAGGTTGTATATTGTCACCCTGCTTATTTAACTTCTGTGCAGAGTACATCATGAGAAATGCTGGGCTGGATGAAGCACAAGCTGGAATCAAGATTGCTGGGAGAAATATCAATAACCTCAGATATGCAGGTGACACCACCCTTATGGCAGAAAGGGAAGAGGAACTAAAAAGCCTCTTGATGGAAATGAAAGAGGAGAATGAAAAAGTTGGTTTAAAGCTCAGCATTCAAAAAACTAAGATCATGGCATCCAGTCCCATCACTTCATGGCAAATAGATGGAGAAACAATGGAAACAGTGAGAGACTTTATTTTATTGGCCTCCAAAATCACTGCAGATGGTGACTGCAGTCATAAAATTAAAAGACGCTTGCTCCTTGGAAGAAAAGCTATGACCAACCTAGACAGCATATTAAAAAGCAAAGACATTACTTTGCCAACAAAGGTCTGTCTAGTCAAAGCTATGGTTTTCCCAGTAGTCATGTATGGATGTGAGAGTTGGACTATAAAGAAGGCTGAGCACCAAAGAATTGATGCTTTTCAACTGTGGTGTTGGAGAAGACTCTTGAGAGTCCCTTGGACTGCAAGGAGATCCAACCAGTCCATCCTAAAAGAAATCAGTCCTGAATATTCATCAGAAGGACCGATGCTGAAGCTGAAACTCGAATACTTAGGCCACTTGATGCAAGGAACTGACTCATTTGAAAAGACCCTGATGCTGGGAAAGACTGCAGGTGGGAGGAGAAGGGGACAACAGAGGGTAAGATGGTTGGATGGTATCACCAATTCAATGGCCGTGAGTTTGAGTAAACTCCAGGAGTTGGTGCTGCAGTCCTTGGTCTCACAAAGAGTTGGACACAACTAAGCGACTGAACTGAACTGAGTTTATTTTTGTTCATGGTGTTAGGAAGTGTTCTAATTTCATTCTTTTACATGTAGCTGTCCAGTTTTCCCAGAACCACTTACTGAAGAAGCTGTCTTTTCTGCATTGTATATTCTTGCCTTCTTTGTCAAAGATCAGTTACCCATAGGTACATGGGTTTATCTCTAGATTTTCTCTTATTCCATTGGTATTTTTGCCAGTACCATACTACATTGATTATTGTAGCTTTATATTTTATAATGTATTTAATAAAGTTTTATAATATAGCCTTTTAACTGTGGTGTTGAAGACTCTTGAGAGTCCCTTGGACTGCAAGGAGATCCAACCAGTCCATCCTGAAGGAAATCAGTCCTGAATGTTCATTGGAAGGACTGATGTTGAAGCTGAAACTCCAATACTTTGGCCACCTGATGCAAAAAAGTGACTCATTTGAAAATACCCGGATACTGGGAAAGATTGAAGGCAGGAGAATGGGATGACAGAGGATGAGATGATTGGATGGCATAACAAACTCAATGGACATGAGTTTGAGTAAACTCCAGGAGTTCATGGACAAGGAGGCCTGGCATGCTGCAGTACATGGGGTCACAAAGAGTTGGACATGACTGAGCGATGAACTGAACTAAACTGATAATATAGTCTGAAGGCTGATTCTTCCAGCTCCATTTTTCTTTCTCAAGATTGCTTTAGCTCTTCAGGGTCTTTTGTGTTTCCATACACATTGTGAAATCTTTTACTCTAGTTCTATGAAAAATGCCACTCGTAATTTGATAGGGATTGCATTGAATCTGTAGATTGCTTGGGCAATTTAGTAATTATCATAATATTGATTCCTCCAATCCAAGAACGTGATATATCTCTCCATCTGTTTGTGTCATCTTTAATTTCTTTCATGAGCTTCTTTTAGTTAGTTTTCTGTATATAGGTCTTTTGTTTCCTTGGGTAGGTTTATTTCTAGGTATTTTATTCTTTTTGTTGTAGCGATGAATGGGACTGTTTCTTCATTTCTCTTTCTGATTTTTTTGTTTCTATTGTATAGGAAGGCAAGGGGTTTCTGTGTATTAATTTTATATCCTACAACTTTACTGAATTCATTGATTAGCTCTAGTAGTTTGCTGGTGACATCTTTAGGATTTTCTATGTATAGTATCGGGAGAAGGCAATGGCACCCCACTCCAGTACTCTTGCCTAGAGAATCCCAGGGACGGGGGAGCCTGGTGGGCTGCCGTCTATGGGGTCGCACAGAGTCGGACACGACTGAAGCGACTTAGCAGCAGCAGCAGCAGTATGTATAGTATCATGTCATTTGTAAACAGTGAGAGTTTCACTTCTTTTCCAATCTGGATTCCTTTTATTTCTTTTTTTTTCCCTCTGATTGCTGTAGCTAAGACTTCAAAACTATACTGAATAATAGTGGTGAAAGTGGACACCCTTGTCTTGCTCCTGACCTTAAAGGGAATACTTTCAGTTTTTCATCATTGAGAGTAATGTTTGCGGTGGGTTTGTCATACATAGCTTTCATTATTTTGAGGTAGTTTCCTTCTACGCCCATTTTCTGGAGAGGTTTTGTTTTTTTTTTTAATTACAAATGTGTGTTGAATTTTGTCAAAAGCTTTTTTGCATCTATTGAGATTATCATATTGTTTTTATTTTTTCCTTTGTTTATATGGTGTATCACATTGATTGGTTGGCATATATTGAAGAATTCTTGCATCTCTAGAGTAAGCCCCACTTGATCATGGTATATTATCCCTTTAATGTGGTGCTGAATTTTGTTTGCTAGTATCTTGTTCAGGATTTTTGCATCTCTGTTCATCAGTGATATTGGCCTGTAGTTTTCTTTTTTTGTGTGATATCTTTGTCTGGTTTTATAATCAGGGTGATGGTGGGCCTCAGAGAATGAATTTGGGAGTGTTCCTTCCTGCCCAATTTTTTGGAAGAGTTTGAGGATAGGTGTTAGCTCTTCTCTAGACATTTGATAGAATTTGCCTGTGAAGTCATCTGGCCCCGGGCTTTTGTTTGTAAGGAGATTTTTTATCATAGTTTTGATTTTGGTGCTTCTGAATGGTCAGTTCATGCTTTTATTTTTTCCTGATTCAGTTTTGGAAGGTTTCACTTTTTTAAGGACTTGTCCATTTCTTCTAGGTTGTCCATTTTATTGGTATATTGTTGCTTGTAGTAGTCTCTTATGATCCTTTGTATTTCTGTGTTGTTTGTTGTAACTTCTTCTTGTTTCTGATTTATTGATTTGAGCCTTCTCCCTGTTTTTCTTGATGCATCTGGCAAATGGTTTGTCAATTTTGTTTATCGTCCCAAAGAATCAGCTTTTAGTTTTAGTGATCTTTGCTATTGCTTCTTTCACTTCTTTTTCACTTATTTCTGCTTTGACTTTTTACAATTTCTTTCCTTCTACTAATTTGGGTGATTTTTTGTCTGTTTGTTGTTTTTTCTAGTTGCTTTAAGTGTAAGGTTTGGGTTTATTTGATGTTTTGATATTTTTTGCTTGTTTTCTGAGGTAGGCTTGTATTGCTATACCCTTCCCATTTAGAACTGCTTTTGCTGCATCCCATAGGTTTTGACTTGTGTTTTTGCTGTCCGGAGAAGGCAACAGCAACCCACTCCAGTGTTTTTGCCTGGAGAACCCCAGGGACGGGGGAGCCTGGTGGGCTGCCGTCTATGGGGTCACACAGAGTCAGACACGACTGAAGCACCTTAGCAGCAGTAGGAGCAGTTTTTGCTGTCATTTGTTTCTAGGTATTTTTTTGATTTCCCTTTTGATTTCTTTGTGACTTCTTGGTTATTTAGAAGCTTGTTGTTTAGCCTCCAAGTGTTTGTATTCTTTACAGTTTTTTTTTTTTTCCTATAATTGATATCTAGTCTCAGGGTTGTGGTCAGAAAAGTAGGTTGATATGATTTCATCCATATTCTTTCTGATAAAGAAAATAAACCAAAGATTCTATCACAAACATTCTTGTGGAAACTACAATTGTCTTTTTCAACAGGCTAAAGAGCTTATGCATTGGTGATGAAGTTATTATATACTGAATGAAAATATGCTTGAATATGTCAATGAAATGAGACCTCAACCAAGAGAAGGTTCAAAGACTAAAGAGAAGCACTTCTACTCCAGGAAAATTTCAGAGTTAACTTTAAAAATTATAGAGAATGAAGACTTGGAATGAAACACCTAACAACAATTTCATTCAAGGTGATGGAGACAAGACTGTAAATTCTTTGATATAGTCCAACTTTCCAGGGTCTACAATCTGAAACAAATTCTGATCACAGTAGATCATAGTAGACTCTCATGATGCCAATGATGGTATTTATGCCTCTGAATTTCCCAAGCATCTAAAAATGATCACAGTTTGTCAGGATCCCTATATGCAGTATGATTTATGTGAATGTGATGCAAGATGTGAATATGTTGTGATGATATGATTTTAAAATATAAAAATTAGGAAAAAATAGGCTGTTGACTGTGATTAGAATACTATTATGTAAGAATTGAATCGCCAGTCTATGTCTGATGCAGGATGCAGCATGCTTGGGGCTGGTGCATGGGGATGACCCAGAGAGATGTTATGGGGAGGGAGGTGGGAGGGGGGTTCACGTTTGGGAACGCATGTAAGAATTAAAGATATTAAATTTTTAAAATAAATAAATAAATAAAGCATTGATAGGGCAAAAAAAAAAAAATGGGAGGCTGGGATGGAAGATGTGTGATGTGAAAAATGGTGTGCCTCTGTGAGGGCAGGAATGAATTTGGCCTTGCTCACTGCTGTATTCTTAGCATCTAGAGCTGTGCCTGGCACATTGTTGTTGTTCAGTTGCTAAGTTGTGGCCATCTCTTTGCGACCCCATGGGTTGCAGTGCACCATGCTTCCCTGTCCTTCACTATCTCCCTGCGTTTGTTTAGATTCATGTCCATTGAGTTGGTGATGCTATCTAACCATCTCATCCTCTGCTGCCCTCTTCTTTTGCCTTCAATCTTTATCAGCATCAGGGTCTTTTCCAATGAGTCGGTTCTTTGCATCAAGTGGCCAAAGACTAATGGAGCTTCAGCATCAGTCCTTCCAATGAATATTCAGGATTGATTTCCTTTAGGATTGACTGGTTTGATCTCTTTGCTGTTCAAGAGTCTTCTCTACCACAACAATTTGAAAGCATCAGTTCTTCAGCGCTCAGCCTTCTTTATGGTCCAACTGTCACATCCATATATGAGTACTGGATAAATCATAGTTTTGACTACATGCATCTTTGTTGGCAAAGTGATGTCTCTGCTTTTTAATACACTGTCTAGGTTTGTCAAAGTTTTCCTTCCAAGGAGCAAGCATCTTTTAATTTCATGGCTGCAGTCTCTGTCCACAGTGATTTTGGAACCCAAGAAAATAAAGTCTGTCTCTGTTTTCACTTTTCCCCTTCTATTTGCCATGAAGTGATAGGATCACATACCATGATCTTAGTTGTGGTGCTAGATAAGCATCTACTGAGGAACAAAAGAATGAGTGGTACATGAGAGCTGCCTGGCTGCCTCAGCCATCCCTACATCCTCTCTGCTTGAGATGATGTGCTCTGTAGCATGTTTCCCTCCAATCCTCTTTTGACCCAGGTCGGGTAGTCACCTCCCCTTTCCCATGTCTCGCCCTCCTATTTACTTTCTTGTCTAGCCGATTTATGGGGTTGCTCAGCAAATGTTTTGACTCCAATGGGGAACACAAGCCCTTGGTGCCATCATTGTCACCTGGCCCAGACTCCCCAAAACAAGCCTGGTGTTGAAGGAAATGTCAACGGGGATATTTTGGTCCACCCCTCTAGCAGATTTCACAGGGCTTAAAAAACACTTAACACGTCTGGAGATTGAATCTGAGCCTCTTCATTGCCTTTCCAGAGAAATCTCTCCTGGCCCCCCTCAGAGCCATTTCCACCTGCAGTGACTCTAGAACTCTCTAAGACAGCAGCTCTCTACTTCCTAAAACAAAACAAAATGCAAGTGGGAAATTAAGATGATGTTTAAAATGGAGTTGCTTTGTCCTGGAGCTTGAGGACAAGTACGCCAGACCGTAACATGAAAAGGTGTGGTCAAGGTTTGTGGTGTCTCATGAGTGTAGTGTGCCTTGCAGTGTGATGTGCTTCGCAGGTAGGAAGAAAAAAAGCTAACATGTATTAGTCGCCAGCACTTAAAAATCAGGAGATATAATGTCAAAATCTACATTCCCATCTTCTCTTGAAAAATTGGAAGGTCTGGCAACATGGTGCGTGCATTTTCACAGAGCGATGCAGCTGGAGCCAAGTCACCCCTGGGGCAGAAACACTGTTGGTGTGAAGGCTCTGAGCTCTTCTCCTCAGTCCTCACAGTGCCCTGATGTCCCCTCCCTGTTTAGATCTTCAAGGCCGCTATGATCTCTTGGGGTAGTAAGCCTTCCTGACTCTTTCACCTCTCTTCCTGGCACCTGGAGGGAGATCAGGCTCTCTGAATTCAGTGACTAAGACCTCTTCTAGCTCCCTGACTCTTTGGCCCTTTGAACAGGTCACAGCTGAGAACTTGCATGGTTTGTTCCCACAATCAGTGATTTCAAACTTTAAAGCGCCCACACATGCTCTGAAGATCTTACTAAGATACAGATTCTGATCCCACATGTCTGGGGTGGGGCCTGAGATGCTGTGTTTCCAACCAGCTTCCAGTGTGCAAATGCCACACTTTTGTAGCAAGGTCCCAACTTGCCTCCAAATTCCTTTCCATTAGATTAGTGGGGATTAGAATCAGCGGAGGTGAGTTTTAAACCTATACCAGTGCCCAGACTGCATACAAAAAACCCTCGTTTCATTGGTCTTGGGTGGGCCCTGGCTTTGTGTTTTGTTTGTTTTCTTTTTAATGTTCCACATTATTCTAATGTGCCTCCAGGGTTGAACTACTGTACTAAATAGCATTAGTATTTTTTTTCTCTTTTTTTTATATTCCACATATAAATGATATCATTTTCTGTCTGATTTACTTAGTATGATCATCTCTAGGTTCATCCATGTTGTTGCAAATAGCACTATTTCATTCTTTTTATGACTGAACAAAGCACTGCATGCGTGTGTGCTAAGTCACTTCAGTCGTGTCCGACTCTTTGTGACCCTACAGACTGTAGCCAGCCAGGCTCCTCTGTCCATGCGATTCTCCAGGCAAGAATATTGGAGTGGGTTGCTGTGCCCTCCTCCAGGGGATCTTCCTGACCCAGAGATCGTACCCATGTCTCTTACATCTCCTGCAATGGCAGGCAGGTTCTTACCACTAGTGCCACCTGGGAAGTCCAAATAATGTACTAAATAGCATTAATTCTCAACATCAAAAGTCTATTTCTAGGCTGCAGCTCAGCTCTAACAAGGATGTCAAATCTGTCTGACTTTAAAAGGATAGATAGCAGTGGTCACTGGGAAGATTATAGAGTATGCAGAGGGGGCCCCTTTGTACCTCAGTTGTGCCCAGCTTTCACACTGTTCAAAGCTCCTTCAAACTGCCAGTCCTCAGATTTCTCTCCATTTTCTACATGACCTAATCTGCTGAGTCCCCAGAAGCCAAACCTGATTACATCGCCATGCCCGGACCCACCTGTCCAGGTTTCACAGCTCTAGAGTGATCACTTTCTAACTCCTTCCATGTACCTTTCTCCCTGTCCCCCATGCCCGCTTCCAGGGCCTCCTCAGGTCAGACACACCTTGTCAAGTTTATTCCCTTCTATGCATACTTGTGCTTCTAGGGTGCTGCTTGTCCCAACCAGGTGTGGCCTTAGGGAGACAGGACGAACCTGCTCCCAGCCTGGATCTGGTTGTCCCCATGCCTCTGCTTTGGCATCGGCCCACTTCCTTTAGTGCACTGAGCCTCCCGGGCTCTTGGAGCTGCTGCTTCTTTCCTAGATGGGGAAAGAAGAGAGCAAGATGACTTGGCTCAGTTGGTAAGTTTGCTCCCATTCACTGAAAGTTTATATTCAAAATCTTCCATCTCTCAGCCAGAATGCTAGAATTCATAAGCCTATATGTTAAGAAAAGGTTAAATGAATGAATAAATTTTAAAAAGTAAATAAGTATATACAGTCAAAAGGGTGACAACAATTTCAGTGCATAGCCTTCCAGAAAGTCCAATACATGTTTATTGAGCATCACTACAAGCTAGGACTGGACACAAAGTGGTGAGTAAGCTGGTGTAGCCTTTCATCTCTCCCAGGGTGCCTCCTTTAGTTAACCAGAGCCTTTGCACTGAAAATCAGCGTTGGGTGGAGTGAAGCTGACCAGTAGGATTCAACTCAAAGGTCACTGTCAATCAAGAGAGAGTACGAGGATGACATTTCTGTTACTGCCTCTGGGCTTCTTGGTCCAGAGTGATGCTATATGGGTAGGTGGTGGAGGCAGAGGGTAGTGGTGGTGCAGTTACTGTTATCCCAATGTATTTGAAACATCATCAGAGTAGGAATTGTAAGATCTGTACACTAAACCTGGCTTCATTAATTCCTAGGCATCTGTACTTGGGCAATCACTTTTTGTGTTTTGGAAGGACTACTCAATATAGACTTACTTCCTCATTTTAGTAGAGCACATTCTTTTACAGAGGCTTGCTGTGAAAGGACATGGACAGATGACTTTTTTGAGTTGCAGGATCTTTGAAACTAGCATTCATCTACTTTCAGTCCAAGAATAAATGAGTAGGGCTTCCCTGGTGACTCAGTGGTAAAGAATCTGCTTGTCAATGCCAGAGACATAGGTTTGATCACTGGTCCAGGAAAATCCCATATGCCCCAACTACAGAGGCTGTGCTCCAGAGTCTGGGAGCTGCAACTACTGAAGCCCATGTCCCTTAGAACCTGTGTTCCACAACAAGAGAAGCCACTGCGAGGAGAAGCCCGCCCCCTGCAACTGGAGAGAAACCCCCTTTTGCTGCATCTAGAGAAAGCCTGTGCAAGCATTAAAGACCCAGAACAGTCAAAAATAATAATGAAAACAATTTTTTAAGAATAAATACATAAATTTGATATAAAAGTCTGGCATGGAGATTA
This sequence comes from Ovis aries, assembly GCF_016772045.2. Taxonomy (NCBI): domain Eukaryota; kingdom Metazoa; phylum Chordata; class Mammalia; order Artiodactyla; family Bovidae; genus Ovis; species Ovis aries. Next base: position 25,470,701 of record NC_056069.1, on the reverse strand, counting down.
AAAAAGGTGATGCCAAGAATTAAATCTAAATACTCATAAATATCTAACTGGATATGTGTCAATAATAATTCTTAGCAATTCTTAAGTTGCTATAGAGGTGAGACAGGTGTGGGGGCCTTCTATTGCTGTGTTTCATTTAAAACAAAACACAGATATTACAACAGGGAGGCATGGAAACTCAGAGGAAGCAAAAATTGGGCAGAGAATCATAGGGTGAAATTATTCCTCCTTCACGTTATAAAGAATGCTTCCTTTTTGCTCAGTTTCCAGTGTTACTTCTGGCACATCCTGATACCATTCTTACTCCCATTCTGGTATAGAACCTGGTTTTTGCTCTCTGGTAGGTCTTAGGATAACTTCTTTAGCCCTACTGTTCTGAAATTTCACTGTGATTGCCCTGCTGTGGATTTGTTTGTTTACTACATGAGCCCCTTAATCTGGAGACTTGTATCTTTCATTTCTGGGAACATTTCTTACTTTAGGTCTTTGGATATTTTATCCCTGTACTTTCTGTATTAAAATTTTTTTTTCTGGAACTCCTATTAGTTATAAATCAAATTCCCAGAAGTTGTTAGCTTTTTCTATTTTCTGCCTCTTTTTTTGAGTCTACTTTCTGGCAGTTTTCATTAATTTTATTCACTCCTTCTATTGAATTTTTTATTTCATCTACCTTTTTTAATTTCATAATTAAAATTTAATTTTTAATTTTATAACACCCTATTATACTCAGAATATTTTCTTTTATCTTTCTGTGAAAATTAATCACAGCACTTGAGAGTTTATACAATAGTTTTCTTTTCCTCCCTGATTTTTGTTCCGTCCGAGTTCCCTCTTTGTCATTGTTCATCTCTCTCATGGTAATTATCTGTGTTTGATCTTGAGGATTTGGGAATTATTAACAATCATTGTTGACATTAATATACAAGTACACATTTATAATTATTTAGGTTCAACCCTTTGACCTTTAAAGTCTTCCTGTCAGTGTTCTATCCTGGAATTTATTTCTTTGTTCTTGGGATCTTCATTTGGAGTTATCATTTAGTCAGCCAGAGTCCATCTGCAAATAAATTTCTCAAGCTGCAATACATAGGAAGTATATTTTTGGAATCTATCTACGTATAGAAATGCATTTCTGTTGTTTTCACAGATGAAAAGCAATTTGAGTATAATATTCCTGGCTTATAAATTTTCACTTCAAAATCTTGTAAACACAGAACCATTGGTTTTTTGGCATTTTCAGTTGCAGAAGCAAGTTGAAAGCTTGTCTGGTTTTGTTTATTTGTGGGTTTATTTTTCTGGCTAGCTGCATGCACATCTAGCCATTTATCTTTATAATTCAGGGTTTTGCTAGAATATTTTTTAGAATACTTTTTGGCTGAACTAAGAAGCCTTTTCCATCTGCAAATTCAGGACTTGTTTCTTCTCTGAAAGATTTTCTTTTTCATCATGATGTGGCTTATGACTTCTATACTAGCTCCTGTAGTTCCTTTTTCAGGAAATATGTGGTTCTTAGGTTGGTTCTCTGTCCTCCAAATAATAACACCTTCTTGTTCACATCTCTTGGCTCATTTAAAAGTATTTTTCTTTTCTTTTTTCTCCATTTTCTGGAGGAGTCGCTGATTTAAATTCTACCCTGTCAGGTCCGCTATTTACAGCGCTGATGTAGATTTTAATTGTGCTATTGCAAGAATCGCTTCTTTGCAGGGCTTTTTTTTTTTTTTTTTAAACCACTCCCAACTCCCTTTTCTTCTCAACATTTTTATTTTACATTGTGTGTGATATGGTGTTTGTACCCAGGGAGCCCTTCACTTCAGAATGGTCTCATCTATGGTTTTCTGATATTATTTCTATAGGCCAATTGTTATTGAGGATGTTAACAATTGTCTAAAAATTTTTTCTTCTTGCAAGTCATTTCTATTATTATGCAGTCCCTCTAAATCATTAGTTCTCAAAGCATCAGAATCATCTAGGGAAATTGTGGAGTTGGCTTCTGGCTGCATCCTGAGATTCAGCAGGCTATGCTGGTCCATGCTGTGCCCAGCCTCAAGAAGGTCCTTAGGGCTTTGGCCAGAGAGACAGATGTGGACAGCATACAGCACAATTCCTGGTCACTCACAGGCATTTGTCATGTTGGTTTTCCCAGAAAGAGGTGTAAAGTTTTTCCCCTTCTTCCAAGGTCTTACTCTCCGACACGCTGAAATAATTAAATGCATTAAAAATTCTGGTCCCCTGCAAGGTTGCCACCTGAGCATTTCTGTTTCTGCCCAACTACAGTCTCTTTGTGGGGGACCTAAGTCAACCACATGCAGCATTGCTCTGGCAGCAGTCCCCAGCAGGCCCTACCTGAATGAACACAGGTCACAGTAAGGAGCCCACATCTGTGGAAGGAATGCGGGTTTCCTGCTCAGCAAGGTGCACGCACCTTGTGTCTCTGAGAGAAGAGGACCGGGCAGGCGGAGGACAATGCATGGGATCTTCCTCTTTGCCCTCAGGTGTGGAGCTGCTCTGTGTTACAAGGGGAAATGCAGTTAGCTCATGGATATGCTGCTGAATTATTTTTCCTTCCAACTTGGATCCGTAAGCTATATTAAAAAACCCTCTCAGCTTCCAGCAGCAGGGTTTGTTTGCTTGTTAAAGAAGAATCTTATTTTGTGCATTTTCGTTCTGACTTGAGCCTTCACAGATATGCTGGTTAAGTTGGAAACTTGAGGGGCAGTTGCTACTGTCTCGAGAGCATTTCCAGCAGGAACCAAACATTTTGTCGTGAACCATCTGAAATGGAACATAGGATGCTTTGGAAAAGGGGAGAAACGGAAGGTGAGGAATGGAACACATTTTACCAACGGCTCTCACAGTTGTGCTCTAGGATCTGCACATCTGCCCAGTCCTTTTGCTCGTCTTTTCCTTTCTCTTGGTATGTTACAGGGCTGCTGCTGCTGCTAAGTCACTTCAGTCGTGTCCGACTCTGTGAGACCCCATAGCCGGCAGCCCACCAGGCTCCTCCGTCCCCGGGATTCTCCAGGCAAGAACACTGGAGTGGGTTGCCATTTCCTTCTCCAGTGCATGAAAGTGAAAAGTGAAAGTGAAGTCACTCAGTCGTGTCCGACTCTTCGTGACCCCATGGACTGCAGCCCACCAGGCTCCTCTGTCCATGGGATTTTCCAGGCAAGAGTACTGGAGTGGGGAGCCATTGCCTTCTCCAATGTTACAGGGGAGTTTTCCCTTATTCCTCCTCTTCCCTTTACAACCAGATTTGCCTGGGAGAATTCATGCTTGACTTTTGTCTAGCCCCAGGAGTTGGGGTCTCTGGGAGGGCTCTGTCTTGGCCGTGGTGAGTGTTCTTAAATCCGCCTTAGCAGGAGTGCCTCTCTGGGGCTGATGCTCGTGCCCAGGCTTTCTATCAATTTCCTTTTGACCCACACGCTTTTCCAATTACCTCCAAGCTGTCTTCTCTCTTCCCTGCCGCCTGGCTTCTCACACAGCTGTCATCACTCAGGTATATGTTTTGTGCTCAGGTTACTTGTGTCAGATGCTTTATAATTGTCCTATTTCCACAAAGATGCTGCCCCTCCCTTGACCAGGGGGACCCAGTCATCTATTTCCTTTGCAGTTTCTCAGTCTCTTGAGTGGGCTCCGCACACGGAGGCCCCTCAGATGGAGAGGATTACAGGTTTCTTTCTGCACACACACACCCAGCTATAATGACATATTTTTTTCCCCTGTAGTTCCTATTTCATAATCATGTCTCGTTTCCCTCCCCATTAACTTCACATCCACAAAGCTTTGGATAGTGTTTGGGTCCTTGAGACACTCTGTTCTCCTCCACCCATATCTACCACCTTGTAACTCCCTGCAGGTCATTTACCATCAGTGAGCCGTGGGCTCCAGGGGATCTCTCAAGGGGGGAATGAGAGTGGCTTCCCCAAGGGGCTCCTGATTACTGTTGCTAGTAACAAGCTCACATTGTGCACCTACCCCTGATAAGCTGTCAGAGCTCCTTGTCAGTGGTTTTTGTTCAATGTGCCCCTGCCCCTGGTACCTACTGACTGAGATGTCTTCTTGCCCTGACAACAAGTGGGCACAGCTCTTCAAAGAGGAGGTCCCTAGGCTTGACATGAGTTACAAGGAACATTGTTTATAGGCTGTTTGAGAGTTCCAGAGGCCAGCCACACCTCCTCCGAGCATGCTGGTTCAAAGGGCGGGACTGGAATGGACCTCCCAGATGACGCAGGCAAAGCCTTTCGATGTGGGGAGGAGGGCAGCAACCCAGGGTTCAGCTCTCACGTATATTCTCTGCCCAGAACTGAACGCTTTCCAAACTCTCACATTGGTTCTAGTATTGCAGCCCCAGTGCAGTCATACAATATCTTCCGTGGCTGCCATTTCCTTCCCAAATGTTGTGTACTTAGCCTTTATCCTAGAGCAGCTCAGTGGTGTCCAATTCCTTCCAGTAATAGCGTTGGCTTTTCCATTGCCTGATTCCAAGTGAATCATATATAGTCTTATTTCAGAAATTGACATCAATTGATGTTAGGCCTGGGATTTCTATAGTAGCTGAGATGTTTATGGGCACCATCCCAGCATAACTTGCTTCTCTCGGGGCCACAGTGTCCTCTCCAATGAGGGCTGGGTTGCAATGCTGGGTCTCTACAGTTGGCTGGAGGCTTGCTCTGTTTCTAGATTTCCAAATTGAAGTCTTAGCACGGTGCCTGCTACAAAGTAGGAGCTCAATAAATACTTGTGGTATAAAGGAATACATAAGCCCCATGAGGGATCCCAACGGGAAACTCTCATTTTCTAATTTCAGCGAGAAGTATATGGAAAAACTGGCTCTCTACTCCAGATAGCAAGTGATAAAAATGGCCAGCGTTCTCATTCTCAAGTGTGACTTGGGCTGGGATGCGAAGAGAGTTCCAATTTGCTAAGTGATCTTGTTGATTTGACTCTTTCCCTTGTAGTTTCCTTTGGTGCCAGTTTCAATTGGAAGTTCCTGGAAGTTCCCAGCATTGGCCTCTCCTGATGGTGGCAGTTACCCAGTGGCTGCCCTAGGAATGACAGTCATGACTGTAAATTCCTCCATCTCTCTTATATCCCTGGAGATGCTCCATGCAACTTTGTCAGCACCATTTGCACAGAGCAGTCTAAAGCTAGAGCACTGCTCTTGGAGCAACTTCCATCTGCTGCTGCTCCAAGTCCTCTATTGTTTTGCTACCCAAAGTGTGGTCCATGGATCAGCAGCATCAGAATCACTTGGGAGCTTGTTAGAAAGGCAGGATCTTGGACTGTACCCCAGACCTACTAAAACAGATTCTCTATTTTAACCAGATTCCAGGTGTTTCCTCTGCACATTTAAGTTGAAGAAACACTTCCCCATTACAATTCTAACTCCATGGGTCTAGAGCAAGTGTGGGGTCTAAGATTCTGCATTTCTGAATGAGGTCCCAGGTAATGCTGATGCAGCTGGTCCAGAGGCCACCCTTAGAGGAACAAAACTTTAGATTCAATAGGGAAGATTGAGTATGTAAAGCCCACACCAGCTGATCACCTGTGGTTGTTCCAAAGGCAGAGCACAGGCCACTGGTGCTCCCTTGCCTTGAATACTGTTTCCCAGCCCCGGCTGCATATCAGAGTGATCCGGGAAGTCTTGAGTAATATATCCCCAGAATATCTGATTTAAATCACATGGGATTTAAACGTTGAGATTGTTTGGGAGTTCCCTAGGTGATTCCAGTGGGTTGAGATCTACTGGCTGAGGATGAGCTCTGAGAATGAATGAGTGCTCCCTGCCCCCACTTGCCACCAAATTCTCTTCCTTCTCCAACAGATGTAATCTTTTACATCAAGAAGACTTTAAATTACAAATGCCACCTCAAGGACCTCCTAAGAAATCTGTAATGATGACTCGAGGGTGCACTGACTAAGGTTCTTCCCAACCTTTGCCATGAAACAAATCTGGAAAAACCCCATTCTTTTAACGACTCCAAGAAGGCCTGGTCACAGCTTCTTGGTCAAGGTTTTTCAGCTTCACTCTTTGAGTGGAGTTCCCTAAAAGAAATCTGAGTTGACTTTCCAGTATCCTTTGGTGTCCCTTCCTTAGTCCTAACGCTTGTCATCAGCTCGTTTCCCACATCACACAAGGTTTCTTGGGTGCTACTGGTCTCTGCAGGGAATTTCCATAGGAGTCCCCTAGCTCCTCTTCTTCTCACTCTGGAGGGCAAGTGTGGGAGTGGCCATTACTTATTACACCCCTTCTTTTCCACGCCAAGTTCTAAGCAGTTGAGACACAGACAAAGGAGGCCCGGAGCTGGAGATGAGTCCACCCAGTTGCTGAAGAAGCTGGTCTAGACTGGACAGCACAGCTAGGAGGAGGCCTCAGTGGGCTCTGAAGACACCTTCCTGATCCCTGCCTGACATTTCTCACCCGGAACTGCAGGTCTCACCTCTGCAAAGCCAAGTCCAGCCCCGGGAAGCTGCTGGAAAATAGACAAAGCCTTCAAGAAGGTGAGAGAGGAAGTGGTTGCAAAACATGTGTCCTGTCCTCCACCCCTACTCACCAACCAGAGGAAGGGGATAAGACAGGTTTATTCTCAGCATGCAAAATGTCCTACTTTGGGGCCAAGATGGGGACCACAGGAGAGACTCCACTGGGGCGGCAGCTCAAGGCTCAGAGTTCCTCAGAGTAACTCCCAGGGCTGCCCACCCTCACTGGCCATCAGCAAAAGCCAATAATCAAGCAACCAGCCCACCAAGCTCCCCCACTGCTGTGGTTCTTTCTCCGCCCGGGACTCCAGCCCAGCAGAGCTGGAATCCCTCGTGAAGTCAACTGAATCGTCCCGTCGGCCCATTCTGACCGGGTCTCAGCAGCTGTGATGGGCTTGGGGAAAACTCTGCTTGTTCCTATTTGCAGTAGAAACGTGGAGCGTCTTAAAAGCAAACTCTTCCCCTCGCACTCACTCACACTTAGCCAGCGGCATTCCGGATGGGCCAATGGGGACTTGAAGCTGCCCTAACCGAAAGAAGGGACGCTTGGTGCCAAGCGGTTTTCCAGTAAAATGGTTTAAAATTTAATGGGAGAAAAGACAATAATGACCAGAAGAAGGGACAGGTTTTAAGGAGTCACTAGAGAAGACTGCTGAGCCTAATTCCAGAGAAACAATGTGAATCAGAGGCCGTCTTTGCTTTCCTGACTGGAAATGTGGCTGAGGACAGAGGGGAGGCAGGGCTGGGGGTTCACAGTGGAATCACTGCTGACGTTTAGCCAAGAGCCAGCTAATTGCTCATGATTGTTTTCTCTTTTCACATTCACTCATCTAAGCCGGGGATGTCTCCCAGGCACCACAGATATAATTAGACTTGGGTTTGTCTCTCTCAGACTTGGGCTCCTCTTTGGAAAGTTAGCCCAAGTATAGTCATCTCTCTGTTTTTTAAAAATTTTTTAACACGTTCCTAGAAGCATCCTCAAAGTCAATAGGTGTACATTTCATAGGAATTCATCTTCTCAAAGTGAAAACTAACAAGTACAAAGTTGGTACCATGAATGGTGCAGAAAAATGGAGGCTGGATAACTGCTGTGTATAATTGATTACAGGAGATAACGCTGTTTTTATTATCAAGCTGACCTAGAGCCCCGTTAAGGTAATTGATCCAGTTATAAGTGGTCAGGGATGTAGTAAAAGGAATAAGACCGGCCCAAACCATGCCTGTAACAGTTCCTATGTTAGGTCTTACGTGTTTGTTTTCTTTTCTTTTATCCCTCTGAACACAAATACTTAAATGGTAAGTGGGGACTTTTCACAGCACACATCTTGCATCATATGTTTAAAAGCTGTGGCAAAATCATCTTTTGGCAGAAGCTGTGTAGCTTTAGACAAGCTGTGCCCGGGTGTGTGTCCTTCAGGAGATGGATGGTTTTCAGGGAGATTTCCCATGTGGTCCATCCCATCAGTTCACTGACTCACTTTGGACTTGGCATTGGGATCTGGACCAGGGTTCAGAAGGGAATAGAGCGTGAAAGTGGCCTTGCTGATGGTGGCTCACTGCTCCCCGGTGTGGGGCGCTGCATCTGCCCACAGGTGTGTATGGACTGCTGTTTTCCAAACACAGAACACCTATGATGCTTTCACCTCTAAAAACTTCTGAACACTCGGCAGTTCACCTCAGTTATCTAAGACTTAAACTTTCTCTTAAGGTATGTCACTAAGTTTCACATCGGCCTCTTAATTTATGAGTTTCTGAAATGTGTTTGAGAGGAGATAAAACTAGGAGGATGTCACATATAAACTGAATGGGCTTCATCTAACTCACGGATATTAGCGCCAGATGATTGCGTGCATGCTCAGTCGCTCAGTCGAGTCCAACTCTGCAACCCTATAGCCCACCAGGCTCCTCTTTCCATGGGATTTTCCAGGCAAGAATACTGGAGTGGGTTGCTGTTTCCTCCTCCAGGGGATCTTCCAAACCCAAGAATCGAACCTGCATCTTCTATGTCTCCTGTATTGGCAGGCAGGTTCTTTACCACCTGGGAAGTCTATCAGATGGTTGAAAGGACCCTAAAAGTCAACGAGAACAAAACCTTCATTGTAGATCCAGCACAGATAATGGAAACACACATGGGCATGCTGAGAATCATTCAAAGCACTGATGCAAATTGGGGGGAGGGGTGTGGACAGGGGAGTCTCTTGGTTAATTAGCTATACTAAAGAAAAGTGGAATTTCCCATGATTGGAGAAAATAATATTCACATTCTTATCAGAGCAGAAATCTGCTTTTCTCTTCCATGAATAACATTTGGCCTGAAGCCAGTACAGTAAGTCCTGGTTTATAAACCCTTTGATATATCTGAAACACACACACATGTACACAGAGAGAAAAGAGGTGGAGCCAGGGAAGGATAAGAGACTTATTTCCCATGAATCCTACTGGGTTGTCCTCAGGACCCAAACTTCTAAGCTGTAGACCTATGAAGTTGTATGGTTTAATGTCAAGAACTTATCAGAGTTGGGCTGGTTAGGGACCATAAACTCCCTAACCCTGTTTGATTTTGCTACTATATATAATGATATCTTCAGGCTCCTACCTCAGGTGTGTCCACTGCTGGGGTTCTGGTACACAGTTAGGGCAGCCTAACCAAACTCACATGCATGGGGACTGTAGATCCTCCTGGGTGTGAAAAGAGGACAAGGATCTGGAGGAGCTGGCCTCCGTCAGAAAACCTTAGTTGTTGTAAAGGAAGGATATGGGGCCACCTCCGTTTATTTCCTTTGTGGATCATATGGTAAAGCATCTGCCTGTAATGCAGGATACCTGGGCTTGATCCCTGGGTTGGGATGATCCCCTGGAGAAGAGAATGGCAACCCACTTCAGTATTCTTGCCTGGAGAATCCCATGGCCAGAGGAATCTGGTAGGCTACATTCCATGGCGTTGCAGAGTCAGATATGACTGAATGATTAATACATGTTTATTTCATGGCCTGCCCACACTGGACTCAAGTCTCAGTTCTGGTAAAAGTAGGCCGGTATGAAGCACTGATCTGCGGATGGGCATTGCTTGTTTTGCATGCTGGGGACAGCATTCCCATCCTTTTAGTACGATTCTAGTGGGGGTGGCCAACCACAGTTCCTTACCTTTTGGCTATGGTGACTGGTTCAGTGATGGGCGTGTGACCATAGTCACAACCATAGTCAAAGACTTTCCCAGGATGTTCCCAGTAAGAGCTCTCTGTGGTTTTGACGCTTTGAAGACATAAGCCCAGAGTGGATGACAGTGCCCAAATTTTCAACCTCATAGGGAAAATCTGAGGAAATAAAGTTAGCACATCAAAAGAATTAGAGACGAGAAATGGCAAGAGAAGGAATGAGTTCCCTGGGTGTCTGGGGTTCTGAATGTAGTGGCTGCTAGGGCAAACTCTGCTCCCTGCCCTTTCCCTGATTTGGTTATATTGGTCAATAAACACCCCCTCTCTTTAGTTAATTTAGGTCAAACTGGGTTTCTCTTTCACTGCTGGAAAGCTTCTCTAACAGAGTATTCACAAAGGCCGTCTTTCCTTGGAGCCTTGTAAAGCCGGTACATTAGGGAATAGGGTAGGACATATAATTGATTATACAAACTGAGACACTTTCAAGAATAAAAGTGTGTCCTAGTAACAGTGACACCCGGGCAACAGCCATAAGCTAGAGATTTACAGGCATCGCAGTGGAGGATGCAGTCTGGTGCGTGTGTTGTGGTCACGTGCCCAGCAGGCGGCAATAGAGACCATATGCCTGGTGGAGAACTGGGGTGTCCAGAGCACGGGGGTGGGGGCGGCAAGCAGGAGTGGACCCTTTGGGAGCTCAGACGAACACTCAGGAAAACTATTGGGAACACTCGTGTAAGTTTGAGGTCCTATACTTGGTGCTGTCAACACGACTCCTATTTGTGTCCATAGCTGAAGAGACCTGAGGAACTTCAGATTACAAACAGGAAAACCAGAAAATCTGTTTTTTCTCTTTGGAATAGGGACTGACTGCTCAGGATGAGTGCCACGATCCTCGTATACTATGCAAGTAACCCTCATGCCCAGGGTGAGCCCCAGCAGCTGCATTCGCAGTTTGTGACCCTGTCCCTTTGTCCCCAGGTCAGTAGACCATGGTAGTCCCTGATTCAAGTTGGACCAGTCAGGGTCTCCCTCCTTATAGCTGGAGTGGAATTAATAGTTAGGATGTGGTTGGGAAGATGATACGTTGATTGGAAGGTTTGGGCCAGCCATATTGCAATGTGGCTGGAGAACCAGAGAAATCTGGTCTGCAGTGAGAGAGAAAAGGAGAAGCAGATGTTCAGAAGGCAGCAGAAATGAGAGGCAGAGTTTGTTCCTGGGTTGCTGACAAGCTTCCCAGGCCTCAGTTCCTCAGGCTGGGCTACATTCCTGCCCTCGGGCTCCATGAGACACCCCTTTATCCTCAAGCCACCCCCCCTCCACCCGCTCCACATTGTGCTTCAGCTAGCTCAATTTGATTTCTACTTGTTTCATCCAAAAGTATCTTAACTAACACCAGGAAATTTCTTTTTGATGACTTCAGAGTCATATAGTCCCTCCTCACTTTACAGCCCAAACAATTCTCTCTCAGTACCTTACCTCCAAATCCAAATATTGATTTGTTCCCTCTCTAATTGAGGCAGCACACTAAAGGAAAATATAAAGCAAAACAATCATGGAAACGTGGTCTCCATACTCTGAAGTCACATGGGATCCACATGGACTTAATTAGGACAAGAGACAAACAGATAAACATTCGGTGATGCCTCCCTCCCATACAATATTTCATAACATGGTACCAGCATGTAAAATTGAGATGTCAGAAATGATTTGGCTAACTTGCTCACTCCATTTTTCCTAAGGTGGACAAATGCTGAAACACAAAGATTCATGAAATTTTGGCTTAAAACATACACAGAACTGATACTGGGAAAAATTGGGAAATAAATGAAATTCACGAATGTTTCCCCAACTCTACTTTCTGTGTTTTTTTCCCATTCCTGCCTCCCCCACATCCCCTAGAGGAAAGCCATCTGACAGACTAAATTATAGGAAAGTGTTAGTGACAATTTGTTACTCCTATTAGGCATATTTGCATTTTTTAAAAGTCTAGTGAGAGCAATACAAACCAAAGAAATGATTCTTTTGCTCCAATACAACTTGGTAGAGGAGCTATTTTGGTGGGGTTTCTAATTATTCTGAAATCTTCTCTACTTACGTATAAAGCCTGCAGTGACTGTGATAAATAAGGTGAATACAAAACAGAATGACAAAATTTGGAACACTCTTTTAGTCTTCATTCTTAAAGAATGTTACCTTTTACTTCATTTTTGGAGGCCAAAACTTCAAGTTCGAAGCTGGGAATGGAACACAAAATGATTAGAATTGGGAACCATGGGCTGGAGTGGCCAGGAACCCTTGATGCCTCTGTGTGTGCGTGCACGTGCGTATATGCATGTGTGGGTGTGTTTGTTAGGGTTGGGTAAAGGACCACTCTTACAGTTTCCCTGCCGGTCTTCCTGCCTCTCTGAAGTATGACAGTGATGGGCTCCTCCTGCAGAAGATCAAAGCTCCTCAGGCTGGGTGGGCAGCCAAACCGCTGTCCCTCCTCCACTGCCAGCCTGTCTAGCAGAAGTCGCCAAGCAGTTCTTCATGAGTCACTGCCCTGTGGGGAAGAGAGGCTGCCTGACTTTAACATAAGCATGAGGATGGGGAGCTAGGATCAGTCCAGAATGACAGTGGCTATCTAGAGAGCAGGGGAACCTTGGCCCTCATGACTGGGCGTACTAGAGATGTGCGAAAGGCCTGTGAGGGTGGCAGGTAGTTGAGCTAAGTGAGGGTCTGCATTTGCCTGTTGGTGGTAAGGACCCAACTGGAGCATCAGAGACTGAAAATGAAAAGTCCTCATTCTTTGACTTGGGACTGGAGCAAAAGCCAGCCCCAGCTTGTTCTTTGCCCAGTGGGATTGATTTGGGGGGAAAAGAACATTCTACAACTTACCACTGTGGAAAGGATGTAGGAATATAAAGAGTGCATCCGAGGGCAGGAGCCTGAAATCTTTGATCTGGCAATCCCACTTCTGGGTGTCCATGTGAGAGAATTGAAAGCAGGATTTTACAGAGATATCTGCACCCTCATGCTGATTGCAGCATTGTTCACAGTGGCCAAAAGGTGGAAGTAACTGAGACACCAATTGACAGCTGAATGGATAAGCAAATGGAATATTATTAAGCTTTGAAAAAGAAGGAAATCCTGTCACATGCTGCATGGATAAAACTTGGAGACCTTTTAATAAGTAAAATAAACTAGTCACAAAAAGACAAATATTGTATGTTTCTACTTACATAAGATATCTGAAGTTGATAAACTCAGAGGAGGTAGAGCGATGGCTTCCAGAGGCTGGGGGGAGGGGGAAACAGAGAGGTGTTAAGTGAGGAGAGTTTCATTTGCAGATGAAAGTGTCCTAGAGGTCTGGTACACACTGAGTATCTTTGTAACCCCATGAACTGCAGTCTTCCAAACTCCTCTGTCCGTGGGGATGCTCCAGGCAAGAATACTGGAGTGGGTTACCATGCCCTCCTCCAGGGGCTCTTCCTGACCCAAGGGTCAAACCCAGGTCTCCCACATTGCAGGCAGATTCTTTACTGTCTGAGCCACCAGGGAAGCCCCATGTGAGTACAGTTAACACTATTGGACTGTACAATTAAACATGATTAGGATGGTAAATTGTACCCTCAGTTCAGTTCAGCTCAGTTGCTCAGTCGTGTCCGACTCTTTGTGACCCCATGAACCACAGCATGCCAGGCCTCCCTGTCCATCACCAACTCCCGGAGTCCACCCAAACCCATGTCCATTGTACCCTATGTGGGTTTTTTTTTTTAAACCACAATTAAAAAAACAAAATATCTCAAACAGGTGGTCCTTGAGAAGTAAGGAGTTTCCTTTGCCTGTGAGAGGAGCGGCAGGGGGACCCCTGGAAGCAGTTTTCCGTGGGAGTGGAGGGGGCAAGTGTTGGCAGGTGTCTACCTGATGTGGGAGAATTGATCCAGTTAGCAAAACCAAGGCCGACTCCGGGGCTGTTTCTGTTTCAGGAGCAGCCCCAGCAGGCGCCCCGTTCTTGGGCCTCCTCCTTCACTCACAGGAAAGTAAACAGAGATGGGAGGGTCCCTGTTCTGGGAAAAAGCTAATCAAATGATCCAACTGTTCCTCCTTCACAACCCCGAGAGAGGTACCAGGAAATACAGTTTTGGCTGAGAGAAGGACGGTCGTGAATAAGGGAGGCTGTCACGGAAAGCTGCCCCCCTCCTCCCAGCCCCGCTGCCCCCTCCTCCCAGCCCCATGCAGACCTGAGCCTTGCGCACTGGCCCAGTGTAGGTATCGGCCAGGGGGCTGGAGGTAGACCCAGGCTCAGGGAATACAGTCATCCGGCCTGCTGCCTCTGCTGTTTGGAAGAGAAGCTCTCTTCTCTCCCCATCCCATTATTTAGTGTTTGGGAAAGGACCCAGAGTGAGCGAGGAGGCAGGGAGCTGGGAGTCTCTGTCAACATGGGTTGTGGCACTCACAGAACAGTTACGGAGCCTGTCAAGTGCAACCCCCATGAAGAGTTTCCTGAGGGATTCCCCAGTGACACATGGGTGAGATGGAAGGGAGGAGAAAGGGGCTGCAGAGAGATACTTTTCTCACTCGCTGGGAGGCAATGTTCCTGGGACCCGATTTCAATTGCTGGTAATGAACCATTTCAGAACAACTGAAGTCACTGGAGCCACCGATAATTACATAAATTTTCTTTTCCTTTTTCACTTGAAACTCCTAAGTCTCCATCCACAAAGACCCATTTTTAGTAACACGTTGAATCCTGCCAACATCCTGGGGCTGATTTTGTCTTTACACTTCTAGGAATTTCTGAGGACGTGGGGGTTCAGGCTGCCAAGACGGATGTGAACGTGTGTGACCAGCAAGGAGCTTCTAAGGTCTAAAGATTGAGAAGGTCAAGGGTCAATTCTCCCAAGTCCCAAAGAGCACATCGCCCCCTATTGGGCCCTTTCCCCTGAGTTCTCCTCCAACCTCTTGAAAACAAGATCCCTGTTTCACCTCGGCCACAAGGTGATCCAGTGCCAGGAGTGTTTTTAGTCACTCTAACCAGTCCCCAGGGTTACATCAACTCGATGTCCAAAAAGGCAAGCATTTGGAACTCTGAAACCCCGGGAGACAGCAACAGGACTCTGCGATGATGTGGTTTATGGAGTCTCATTTTTAAAAATCTGACATACTTACAATGAAAGATGCTGTGGAAAAAAATAATTGGATTTACCCCAACTCCTCCACTATTTATTGCTTTGGGTGGCACTGAGGTTATATCAGAACACAGCCATAAGGGGAAGAGGCTTTGGAACAACTAAAGCACAAGTAAATCTGTAGTTAACCCTTTGTACATTGTAAGCAATGACTCTCGTGTTAGTGCTTGCAAAATATTGAGATGAAATGAACAAATAAAAGGAATTTATGGACTGAATTGTGGCTCTGCTTATGTTTCATAGACAACACGGTCTCCAGCAGCCAAGCCCTCCTTTTTGTTGTACTCCAGGTCTTAAGATGCAGACCTTTCTTACTCTCCAGTGGCTAAAGGCCCACCATGCAAAGGTTGGATTGTCTTCCTTTTAACTTTGATTCTCTGCAGGAAGCCAGCCCAGGGAGGCAGGTTGTACTAGCCTTGTTTGACCATGGCTGACTTTACTGTGGGCTTGTGTTCCAGGACCTCAATATTTGCAGCTCTTAAACTGCTGTCTTTAATATATTACAGCTTGTGGGTGAAGCTAATAAAACTACTCGAAAATAAAGACAATTGACCTCAGCAGGACAAAATCTGGCAGCCACTTCACAGGCAACATTCTGCAATTAGAGCTCTTCTTCCCACTGACCACTGGTGGACACACAGCTCTTTTGAGAAGTCTGCAGAGCTCCCAATGCCAGCAAACCAGGGCTCAGTCAATAGTATCAGATGCACAGTTGCTCTACAGGCCATCTATAGTTAAACAAGAGGGTGATTGTACCAATAATGTGCTCAGTTTTGCACAGCAATCTTTAAGGATGCAATAAGAAATCTGCTTTCAGATCTCTGTGGAACATTCAAATCAAAGACAGCAGAGATCAAAAGTCCTTGAAAAAGCCATCTGGGAACTCTCGTGTGCTGACACGTTTGTTCTTAAAGCTCACACAAACACTTGCATGATGACAAGCAGATACCACAGATTTCTGGGAAAATTCTGTACCACACTGTGGCCTGATGGGTAGCTCTCCCAGGTATGTATCATCCACCCTATGCAATACCTGTACCCACTCCCCAACCGCATGGTCCATGGCTTTCATGGAAAGTGCTACTGACAGCTCCCTGATGTCGGTCCAGGAATGTGCTGGTTAACAAAGAAGTAAACTAGGCAACAATTATAAAAATAGTCACATATTTGGTTATGTACTGTGAATGTATGATTTTGCTGAGCTATTAGCATATACTATGCAACTGATCAAAACAATTTTATGAGGCAGGTATTAATATTTCCACATTGTAGACATGAAATAACTTGTCCCAAGACATAAAACTCTGAGGAGGCATAACACAGATTTGAAAGCAGGTAGGTCAGGAATGTCTATAACACTGCTCCTAAGAAAATTTGATGACTCTAAAAAATATCACTCTGCTCCATTAAAAGCTAAAATCTGTTGGTTGTTTTTAATGTCCTTTTCAGCAGTGCTGGCAAACTTCTATTCCTCGCTTACACCTAATCAGACCTTCTCTCTGTGTTAAGACCTTCCTATCTTCTCTAGGCTCACATGAATATCCTTGTCTGAATATTCCCAAGACACTTTACGCAGAACTTCTGGATTGCAATAATCTTATTTTAATTGTAATTATTTGTATACTTATTGTCTATCTCCTATTGAAAACTGAGAATTTTGAGGGGGAAGATTCATGTGGCATAGTGTTTGGCACGGTTAACCCTCAATAATTACTGCTTATGCATGGACAAACAGGTCTGAGCGCTAAGAAATATCACCTTTTCAATAGTGTCTAAAGTATTAGATTGAACCAATTGAAATTCAGCAGTTTTTTCTAATCAAAGAGTCAACTATAGGTACTTTTGTATATTTCAACCTAATAAATCTATCACAGTGGGTATGATTATGAAGAAATGTGGTTGATTTTCAATCAGATATATTAAAATTCACATATCTAATGCTCTGAAAGCCTGATGTCACACTTCATTAAGAACCTCATTTATTTTTGTAATTTTGAAATATTTAGTCCTGCATATTTACTCAAAATCATCTGGTCTTAAGAAATTATTTCATTACACAAGACATTTATCACCAGATGTTTGGTATGCTTAGGAAGGCAGATATTATATAACGGTTAAGAATGACATTCTAGGTTTCATCTCAGGCAAGTTAACATCTCTGCTCCTTCCTAATATGCAAGAGCAAGATCAGTATCAGCCCCATAACATTGTTGTAGGAACTAAAAGAAGTACTATATACTGCTTAGAACAATGTCTAGGACATATTCAGAGCTCAGTGAGTGCTTGCTGTTACTATAGCTACTATAGGATTGGTCTATGTGGAAGGCACATGCGTTGGGATAGCAATAGAGTACATGAGTAGCCGGTAACAAAAATTAAAGGAATGAGAAAAGTCATCACAGCAAAGACTGTATTTCTACCTAGATAATTCCTTGATAGAGTATGTAAATCAGCACATTTTCCTATAGAAAAAAAATTTAGCACACACATTTTACAGTGTTCTGGGCGTCTGAGGCCTTGTCATGTATTCTTCACCAGCTTTTAGATTCCTGCTGGTATCCTTTACAACACCACGGCCCTTACTGTACAAACCCAAGTTCAGTTGTGGTATTTGAAAATAATCAAACTGGCGTCACCAATTCACTTCTTCCTTTCTTTCTCCTCAAAATCCCTTTCTTTCAAATAGTTCTGAAATTCCATTACTAAATTTCCTCTTGCCTTTTAAATATATTACACATTGTGTTACGTATTTGTGGTTGAGATAATCACATGGATCCATTTGTTTTAAATTAAATCAGTTTAAGCTACAAAACTCTCCAAGGGTCCTGGTAAAGGCCTGTTCTGCATGCAACATGGGCAGAGCCTGGAGCCAAATAATTAGGAACTAATTTGTCAGAATTGTAACGTGTTCTCAACTTTTGTACGCTATCTGTCTAAATTCCTACCTAGAAATAAGGCTCAGCTTCCTGGAAGTTCAACACAACCCAGTAGCAAGGGGTATGTTAAAGTTAATGGGGCCATTTCTAAATTATAACCAGACATAGGAGACTTTCTTTGTGTTCCATGTTGAGGACTGCCCAGCATTGTTCCTAAACCAACTGCAAGTTTGGGGACAACTAAAGGAGGAAATTAGGTCCAATGTATCCTCTATTGCAAGTCATGAAATGAAGGAGAAAGGACAAGCTCTATAGAGATATAAGTCAGGAACCAATGATCAGGAGCAGAATAGCAAGAGTAGCCTAAGAACAACTCTTGCCCCAAGTTTTTTCAAACCCAGGTGAAAACAAAGTATCTATTTACATGTTTATATGTATTTTGTATAAAATGCATATAACTTTCTATAGTGCAGAGAGTTGTTCAATCCAGTATTTGAAGTTTAATTTTTTAAAAATGCTTCATGTAGGAATTCAGATAAGAGAATGGGCGGTAGGTATGTGCTGACTGTTATGTCACTTTCTGGTTGTTTTTTTAAAATTATATTTTAAATACTTTATAATTAAACACTTTAAGATATGCAAAAATAAACATATGGAGCCAAATGTGCAGTGCATTTGGCAAAACTCACCTGCCAAGGAAAAGAGGGAAAGGTACACTATTATGCTGTTTCCTTTGTATGATGAACAGTTACTATGCCTACAGCTTGTAAGTCTATAAAAATGAGAGACATCCAGCATTATCTACAAAACTTTGAAAGTCTCTCCCAGACACTTGTAAGACCTGAAGAGTTTCTATTCTGTTCTATTCCGGGGGAAAAAAAAAAGCCCTGGAGAAAGCCACAGTTAGTTTCCAAGAAGAAGAATATACGTTTAAGAAAACATCTCTCTGTTCTCGTGGCAGTGGCCTAAGAGGGAAACACATTTGTCAGCCACATTTTTCACTGTTTGGGGGCCCCTCAGCTTCATCCAGAGCTTTCGTGCTCTTGGGATCCTCTTCCAGGTCCACGCGTCACAATATTGCTTTCATCTATCCAAGTCCACAGGAGCTCTGTGAAGAAAACAGATTCTTAGTTAGAAGAGGGAGAGTTCCTCGGAAATCTATAGTTTATCGGGTAATAACTGCATTAAGATAATAAGGAGGAATGTGGACATCAGTGGTTCTGAGGGGAATCATTAGGTTGAAGTCTCTGGACACTCAGCCAGTGATTTCTTTGGACTTGGACTGCTCAGATCAGGGTTCTTTCTTAATTGCTCCCATGCTGCTGCTTGGTTCAGAAAGAAAATCTAGAAGATTGACTATAAAAACTGAAAATCAAAATTTTTGCGTGGGAAAAGAAAATACCATGAGCACAGTAAAAAGACAAGTGTTAGTCTGGGGAAAAATTGCAATTTTAAACTATAGACAAAAATTTCAATATTCTAATACACAAAATTTTCTAAAAACAGAAAAAATGTTTGACTACTTTGTAGATAAATAGGCTAGAGATATAAACAGGGTGTTCATAAAGAGAGATGTGCAAATATCTCTTAGCCATGTGAAAAGATGCTTAAACTCATAATGAAATAAATGCAAATTAAAACTATGTGGAATTACTATTTATTATCTACCAGAATGGCTAAAATAAACAAATAAAAACACTTTGTTGATAAAGCTGTGCAGAGTCACTCTTCTTTTAAACAAAATGTGGTAATTCCCTGGTGGTCCAGAGGGACTCTGCACTCTCACTGTCAAGGGCCCGAGTTTGGTCCCTTGTTGGGGAATTAAGATTCTACAAGCCATGTAATGTGGAAAAAAAGAAAAAGCGAAATCATTTAAGCTCTAAGAAAAAGAATTTTGGCAATCTCTAGCAAAGGTCACACGCGCCTATTTGACTCATCAGTCTTACTTCTGAGGATATATACCACACATGGAGAAGCATATGAAAAGACATATTACTAGAGTAATTCAGCGCCATGTGAATCGTAATAGCAATGAACTGAAAATAATTCAGATGTTTATCAATAAGAAGCTTGTTGTAAAAACATTGGTACATCCACTCAGTGGACTATAATAAAAGTATAAAAAGTAATGAGAACAAATAAAAAGTATACATATATTTTTATATAGTTAAAAATAAACCACTATTCCAAAAAATTAGAAGAAACGCTTCTCGACTCATTCTATGATAGGAAAACCATACAAAGACATAAGAAAAGAAAATTGCAGATAAATATCTCTTATAAATATTGACACAAAAATCTTCAACAGATAGTAACAAACCAACCCAACAACATATAAAAAGAATTATTCACCATGGCCAAGTGGAACTTACCCCAGGAATACAAGGTTGGTCTAACATCTGAAAACCAATTAATGTAATACACCATATAAACAGAAGAAAAAGCAAACAAAAAACATCAAAAATGACCATCTCGATAGATGCAGAAAAGCATTTGACAAAAATCCAACACTATTTCATGATAAAAAAACATTCAACAAACTAGAAAGAGACAGGAACTTCCTCAACCTGACAAACAGCATCTATGAAAAACCTGCAGCTAGCATCATACTAATAGTGAAAGAATGAAGGTTTTCCCCCTAAAATGAGGAACAAGACAAGGATGACCTGTCTTGCCACTTTTATTCAACATTGTACTGGAGATTCCAGCCAGAGCAATTAGATACTAAACAGAAACAAAAAGCATCCAGATTGGAAAGAAAATAATAAAGAAAACTGGATTTACAGATGACATGATGTTATACCTAGAAAATCCTAATGAATCTACTAAAAAATGATTAGAACTAATAAATGAGTTCAACAAGGCTGCAAAATACAACATGCAAAAATGAGAGGATAAAAACATTTAAATGATTACCTTTGAAGGAGGAGGAGACAAGGTGGTGAGAGCTGGCACAGAAGTAGATTTCTACAATTATATTTTGCATTAGATTAGACTCTGAAGCTCCAAAAACATTCTATATAAGAACAAAATTTAAGTTAAAAAGACAGCTCTTAAGCACTGAAAATAAATGGATATAAATGAACCTAACTGTGCACCATGTTGATGACATAACTACAATAGAAAAACTATTTCCCATGACATTAAAATGCAGTAAATTCACTGACCATCCTGAGTGGAATGTACTCAGAGGACAAAAAGAATTACAAGAATAATCTTAAAAACCATAAACTGTTTTAAGTAATCACATTGTTAATGGCAGTGTTAGTTTTATTTTGAGACCACTCAAAATAAATTATTATGTGATAAAGTAAAGAATAATTATAGTGTGTCATTGAAAATGAGGACTTTCCCAATGGAGAAAGCAGTAGTAGGTGATAGTTTGATGAGGGTAAGTCTTGGCATCTTGAATTTGGATTGGAAGTGAGAGTTATAAATTTACTATATGTTTTATTCTTAAAAATATGAAAGCATTTCTAAGTCTATCTTTTGAAAAGGTCTAAAACTAACGACTAACTCAGTAAAAATGAACAACCCCAATTCTCAGATTGTAGTCCCTAAAGATCATCTCCAGCTTAAAGGAGTGAGTCAATTCTGCACCCGCAGTAGGAAATGTAAAAAAAAAAAATGAGTCTGCTACATTTTGTCTTGCCAGAAAGCAATAAAGTTATCAAAACTACTGCTGTTGTTGGATGTTGAATTTTGTCGCTCAAAAGGTATGTTCAAAGTCTAACTTCTGGTACCCGTGAATATGGCCTTATTTGAAATAGACCTTTTGCAGATATAATCAAGTTAAAATGAGGTGATACTGGATTATGGTGACCTCTAATCCAATGAGATATGCAGATGACACCACCCTTATGGCAGAAAATGAAGAGGAACTAAAAAGCCTCTTGATGAAAGTGAAAGAAGAGAGTGAAAAGGTTAGCTTAAAGCTCAACATTCAGAAAACGCAGATCATGGCATCTGGTCCCATCACTTCATGGCAAATAGATGGGGAACAGTGGAAACAGTGTGAGACTTTATTTTGGGGGGCTCCAAAATCACTGCAGATGGTGATTGCAGCCATGAAATTAAAATACACTTCTTGGAAGGAAAGTTATGATCAACCTAGATAGCATATTCAAAAACAGAGACATTATTTTGCCAACAAAGGTTCGTCTAGTCAAGGCTATGGTTTTTCCAGTGGTCATGTATGGATGTGAGAGTTGGACTGTGAAGAAAGCTGAGCACCGAAGAATTGATGCTTTTGAAGTGTGGTGTTGGAGAAGACTCTTGAGAGTCCCTTGGACTGTAAGGAGATCCAACCAGTCCATTCTAAAGGAGATCAGTCCTGGCATTTCTTTGGAAGGAATGATGCTAAAGCTGAAGGTCCAGTACTTTGGCCACCTCATGCGAAGAGTTGACTCATTGGAAAAGTCTCTGATGCTGGGAGGGATAGGGGCAGGAGGAGAAGGGGACGACAGAGGATGAGATGGCTGGATGGCATCACCGACCTGATGGACGTGAGTCTGAGTGGACTCTGAGAGTTGGTGATGGATGGGGAGGCCTGGCGTGCTGCGATTCATGGGGTCGCAAAGAGTCGGACACAACTGAACTGAACTGAATCCAATGAGTGGTATCTGTATAGAAGAGGGAAGTTTAGACGCTAAGAATTGCTGGCAAGTGCCAAAAGCTGGGAGAGAAGTGTGGAACAGATTCTTCTCAGTATCTCCAGAAGAAATCAGCCCTGCCAACATCATTATTTCAGACTTCTAGCTTTCAGAACTATATAATAAGTTTCTGTTGCTTTAAAGCCACACAATTGGTGATACTTTGTGACAGGAGCCCTAGAAAACAATACAAGAGCTATGTCAGAGTCTCAGACGTCAACTTGAAACAACACAAGAGCAATGTCAGAAAGTCTCAGATGTCAATTGAAGGGGCTGCCATTTCGCAAATATGGGCCATTTTGAGCATCCACAATAATAATAGATCCAGTAGAGTAAAACAAACATTTAAACATGTTTAAATCCATGCAATCACACTGAAATTCAGACTACTAAAAAACAACCATAAAACTTGGGAAGTAATTAGAGAACTAACTCAATATTTTGATAATCTATGAGGGAAATCAAACATTCATTCTGCCTTTCCTATATCAACTATAGCACTGGGTAACCAAAAAAGTAAGTGGGAACTTTTCCTTTATGGAAGTGTTACAGCTCCTATGTGAGAGAAGATCACCATTTTGAAACTCCTAATGAATGAACGGGTCCAGACAACAATCATCAGTGGTTACCATTGAAAAGAGAGGCAATCATGAGCATTTTGATTGAAATATACAGCCCTATGAGGTACTCTTAGCAAAAAATTCAAACCTAATCTGTCAAATCTCTGGATCTGACCACCATTTGCCGACAATATAAGAACAAATGAAGTTCTTTTAAAAAACACTATGGGGATGCAATCAACAAAAATGCAAGATAAAATCCTACAAGAGAAATGATTTCATCTCTTAAATAAATAAACACCAAGAAAAAAACAAAAGCAGTTTGGAAACAGTCAGGACACCCCTAGATTAAAAGATGCTTGAGAGACATCAACCAATTGTAGCTTGTGGAATTTAATTTGAATTCTGATTCTAGTAAATAAACTAAAGAAAAAAATATTTGTGACAGTTGGGAAAACTGACTATAAAGGAATTATTAATAATTTATTTTGGGTGTGATAATTTATGACTTAGAAGAAAATCTTTATCTTTTACAGACAGGTATCAAACTATTTACAGATCTGAACAGATCTGGAATTTGCTATAAAATAATTCAGCAAGGTGGAGTGAAAGGGGTGGGAGATAGATAAAATTAGATGGGTCATGGCTTTAAAATTGTTGAAGATGAAGTCATGGAAGTTTATTATACGTCTCTCTCTACTTTTGAAAGTTTTTAATACTAAAAAGTTAAGGGCAAAAAACTTAACTGAAAGGGCAAGGATTTCAAACCCCCAAAAACTCATAATTCAAAATGTTATCAAAGACTAGCTGAAAAAGCCCAGCAGACAGGGAAGCCCTGATTACCTCCTCCTGGGCGGCTGTTTTTTCCTATTTTCCCTGTGAGAGTCCTGTCCTAACTCATAGGGCTGCAGTGGAGAGTAAGTAAAGGTTGAAAGCATGTCACATAGAAAGTGCTGTTTAACAATAGTTGTTGGAAGGCAGTTCTCTTTATCTTTTTGCTGAGTTCAGGCTCCGGGCCACATCTCTCCTTTCCTTTAGACTTGTGTATTTATTGCCATTGCCCTGGGCCTTCAGACACAAAGATAGATCCAGACCCCTGACTGCCAGGCCCTTAGTCTGATATCCAGACCACCCACCCACTTCCCATGGCAACTTCCATTTCAGAAAAATATTTACGGGGAAGGCACCTGCTCCCAGGGTAGGGGGAAAAAAAATACAAAACAAAACAGTGGTTAAACTGAAATCATTTTCTCCTACTCCACTTTTAAACCATTATACCATGTGTTAAAGGCAAAATGAGTTGAGGTTGTCTTCCATGAAAGAAGAGTCAGAAATCCCCCAAAATAATGACATTTCATCACAGGAAGGCCTTGGTCTGTAACACAGACTCATCATTGCCAGAATACTTTGAAATAATGAATCATTAACGGAACAAACACCTATGGAGTTAGATGTTGCAGCTGCCAAAGCAATAATTACAATTAATATGCTCACAACACATGCAAGTCAATGGACCCCTTATTAGTGATGTCATGGGCAAACTTTCTGGCAGCAGTTTTCATTGAGAATTAGTATAATTAGCAATAATCACAATTAAATTTGGGATCCCTGAGGACCCTCTACACAGCTTCTGACTCACACTATGCAAGCCTATAAAGTAACGGCATGTTACATATGATCATACTCGTTTCACATCTAATAAAATAGGTTTGGAATTTTTTCAACATCCAGTAGGTTAATCAAAAATATCCACAGGGGTGTACTCATCTGCCAGTCCACTTGAGGATTTTGCTGTTGGTAGCATCCGTGATCTGGAATTTCAAAGTTTATTGAAACACAAACCTTTAAATAGCAAAATTTTGCTAATTTAAAAAGCTTATAAAATGTTCTTATTCAAGGCCTTTAAGAAACAATTCCAAGCTTTCTTATAGGGCCCTGGTCTTCATCCTATGACCTGTGTCTTTTTTTTCCTGAGTTAGATTCTCAATGGTCAAATTCTGGGCAACATAGCTACACATCAAGTAATAAATGTTCTGTTCCAAAATAACTAGAGGTGGATCACAGATCTAAATGCTAGAATTAACATTATAAACTTTCTAGAAGAAAATATAGGAGAAAAATCATTATGGCCTTGTGTTAGGCAAAGGTTTCTTGAATAAAAGAAAGCATGGTTCAGAAAAGAAAACGATAGATTGGACTTCATCAAAATTTAAAAATTATATGTAAATATATATATAACACACACACGTGGGTGCTAAGTTGCTTCCGTCATGTCTGACTCTGTGCAACCCTATGGACTGTAGGCTGCCAGGCTCCTCTGTCCATGAGATTCTCCAGACAAGAATACTGGAGTGGGTGGCCTTGCCCTCCTCTAGGGGATCTTCCTGACCCAGGGACCAAACCCAGGCCTCTTACGGCTCCTGCATTGGCAAGTGGGTTCTTTACCACTAGCACCACCTGGGAAGACAGTATATATCATACACATACGTACAAATACACACATAGAGACTCAATAATAAGAAAAACCCAATATTTAAAAAATAGGTAAAAGAACTGGACAGTTTACCAATGAAGACATTCCCATGCCAAATAAGCACAGTAAGAGATGCTTAATGTTTGTGGGAAGAGAAATGCAGATTTAAACCACAATAAGATACCACAACACACATACCTGAATAGCTAAGTTAAATTAAAAAGCCTGACAATACCAAGTTCTAGCAAGAATGCAGAGGAACTGAAAATCTAGTTTGTTGTTGAGGATACCAAAATGACATAACTACTTTGAAAAACAGTTGAGCAGTTTCTCATAAAATTAAACATACACTCACCATACAATCCAGCAATCCTACTCCTGGGCAAATCCAAGAGAAATGAAAGCATGTGTTCACATAATCTGTATGTTAACGTTTATAGCAAAGACCTATTCATGAATACTTCTATCAACCTTGTTCATAATAGCTCCAAACTTGAAATGCCTGAATGCCCATCAACTAGTAAATGGATAAATAAATTGTGGTACATCCATTCATTGGAAACACATTACTGATACATATAACAATACGGATGGATTTTACAGTATGCTAAGTGAAAGAAGCCAGACACAAAAGGCTATATACTGTTTGATTTCATTTAGATGACATTCTGGAAAAGGCAAAGCTGTAAGAACAGAAGTCAGACCAGCAGTTGCCAGGAGTGAGGGGCAGGGCAAGAAATGAACTGTAGGATTCCCTGGTGGTCCAGTGCAGAGGGCATGGGATCGATCCCTGGCTGGGGAAGACTTCACATGCTCTGGGGCAACTAAGACAGCAAGCCTAGAGACTGTGTTCCACAACCAGAGAATTCACTGTAGTGAGAAGTAGCCCCTGCTTGCCGCAACTACAGAAATCCCATGTGCAACAAGGAAGACCCAACAAGCCAAAAATTAACAAATTTTAAAAAAGGGAGAAAGAAATGAACTGTAAAGGGGCACAAAGGAACCTTCTCAGGTGAAGGCAATGTTCTAGATCTTTACTGTGGTGGCAGTTGTGCAACTATACGCACTTAACAACTCACTGAACTGTACATTTAAGAGAGGGAAGAGTGAAATACGTAAATTATACCTCAATAAGCCTAACCAATCAAAGGCATTTGCTGAGCATCAAGTGCAGTGTGTTCTGTAAGGCAGTATTTGTTGTTTAGTCATTAAGTCAAGTCCAACTCTTGTGACTCCATGGACTATAGCCTGCTAGGCTCCCCTATCCATGGGATTTCCCAGATAAGAATACTGAGAATGTCCTTTTTTCAAAGTCTTTTAACGTTCTTTACTCTTCAGTGAGCTCAGTGTAGAGCTCAGTAATATGCACACATTTCAGTGGTGAAATGTATGCATATTAAAAAGTGAAATAAAAAAGGTGAGTTAGCTTTGTGCAGTTTCCACAGTTCTGGTGAGAATGAAATGTGAATGCATGGGTGAGTTATGGAAATTGAAATGTAATTTTTGGCCATTCTACTTACAAGTTAAATGGTCTTCTTTTTCCTTTTAAAACTGGCACTGCACTGGATAAAATCCATGGCCATATTTTAATTTGTATCTTTTCTTTACTTAGTATCACTTAATATACTAATATACTTATATACTAATATACTTATATACTTAATATACTAATATACTTAATATACTAATATACTTAATATACTAAATAATATATATATAATATATATAATATATACTATACTATAATTAGTATACTATATATATACTATTATATATACTTACATATTATTATATATAATATATATGATTATATTATATATAATTAATACTATATATATACTATTTAGTATATTAAGTGAGGAAATAGAAAAAACAAAAAAACTCAGCAAACAAAAAAACAAAACAAACAACCCTATGATATCTTGAAAGTCCCAGAAGAAACAAAACCCTTTATATTTTGAAAGTGAAAGTGTTAGGCACTCAAACGTGTCTGACTCTTGGCAACCCCATGGACTGTTAGGCTCCTCTGTCCATGGGATTCTCCAAGCAAGAACACTGGAGTGGGTTGCCAATTCCTTCTCCAGGAGATGTTCTGGACCCTGGGACTGAACCCCAGTGTCCTGCATCTCAGGTGGATTCTTTACCATCTGAGTTACGAGACCCTATTCATTTATTTTGGCCACTGACAGTGAAAGCAGAGTCCCCACCACTGGACCACCAGGGAAATCCCAAAGTGTCATATTTTGATACCATTTTTGGTACAGCTTTTTGAACAACAAGGCCGGCATTTTCATTTTCCACTAGGCTCTGTACATTATGTAACCAGCCCTAGCCAGAGGACATAGCGTATGAAGAACCAGTAGGATGTTGTGACTGTATATAAAAAGCAACTTAGCATCAGATAGTACACCCTCCTACATTTCCAGACCACAGCATCATCACATCAGGTAACAGCATAACAAAAGCCTCTGTGCAGAATAAAGAAACTCATCTTTACTGCATATGCTCTCTTTAAAAAAAAAAAAAAACACGGTAAAATACACATAACATAAAATTCACCTTCTTAAGTATTTTTAAATGTGCAGTTCATTAGTGGTAAGCACATGCACATTGTTGAGCCACCAATCTCCAGAACTTTTTCATCTTGCAAAACTGAAACTCTGGACCCATCATGCAATGACTCCCACCCACTCCCCTGGGCCCACGTGCCTTTGGCAACCACCGTCCTACTTCCTGTCTCTGTGACTCTATTCAGATACATCATATAAGTGGGCTCTTGCAATATTTGTCTTTTTGTAACTGGCTTATTTCACTGAATGTAACATCCTCAATGTTCATCCAAGTTGTAGCATGTGACAGGATTCCCCTCTTTTTTAAGGCTGAATGCTCTTCCATCACGTGTGTGAGCCCATTTTGTTTCTCTACTCATGTCAGTGGACACTTGGGTTGCTTCCATCCAGAGACACTCATTTTAATTGTGATCAGAGCTTGTCTCAGTGGCTTTTGACTCTTTTAGTTAATTCATCCGTTTTCCCACCTATTCTTTGACTTATTCCACAAAGGACTTAAGGTAATTCACAGACATTACCAACTAGAGAAAAGAAAAGAGAGAGATTCAGGACAAATGGAAACAGTGGGTGACAAAATAGCAAAGCAGGTCCTAGGGGAAATTTGGCTGACAAAATTTTCTAAAAGCTATGTGCTCACAATGAGCCTAGATTGACCTGGATTCTCACCTGGGGTTTCTCCAACTTTTTGGTGTTCTGGCACATATAGAAAGCAACCATATTTGCATGGACTACAAGGTAAAATCCATTCTGAAGGAGATCAGCCCTGGGATTTCTTTGGAAGGAATGATGCTAAAGCTGAAACTCCAGTACTTTGGCCACCTCATGAGAAGAGTTGACTCATTGGAAAAGACTCTGATGCTGGGAGGGGTTGGGGGCAGGAAGAGAAGGGGACAACAGAGGATGAGATGGCTGGATGGCATCACTGACTCGATGGACGTGAGTCTGAGTGAACTCCAGGAGTTGGTGATGGACAGGGAGGCCTGGCGTGCTGCGATTCATGGGGTCGCAAAGAGTCAAACACGACTGAGCGACTGAACTGAACTGAACAAGGTAAAATGATGAGGCTGTCCTCCACCCAAAGCGAGCTGGTCCCAGACCACACACCATCTCTGTTCTCTGAGGATTGGGGGAACCAGCATTTCAAGCCCCCGTGTGACCTCTCCTGGCAGGCCAGGGGCTCCCACACACTGTATGAGGTGCTCTGCCAATTTACCCTCTTGCAAGAGCCCTGCTTTAACACAATCTGCATATTTCAGTTGTCTACAAATGACCCAAATAATAATTTCTATCTCCAGCAAAGAAACTTGTGAAGCAATGGAAAACACCAAGGCTCTGCAGTTAGAGTGAATGGAGTTGTTTCTGTTTCTGTCACTAGTTCTGTGACTGGACTTAATCACTCTGTGCCTCAGTTTAGTTATCTATTAATGAGACTAAAAATTCCTGCCTGATGGTAAGGCATGATAACTAGAGGTAATGCTTTTGGAACATGTACTATACAAAAGACCCTCAGTTGGCATCCCCAAATGCTTGGTATTGATAGTAATGCTTAGGCCACCTCATATGAAGAGCCAACTCATTGGAAAAGACCCTGATGCTGGGAAAGACTGAGGGCAGGAGGAGAAGGGGATGACAGAGGATGAGATGGTTGGATGGCATCACCAATCACCGACTCAATGGACATGAGTTTGAGCAAATCTGGGAGAGGGTGAAGGAAAGGGAAGCCTCATGTGCAAAGTCAGACATGACTGAGATGGAACAATAGCAACAAGTACTAATCTAGATACTGTTCCACCTAGAACAGCAGTTCAACAGAACTTTCGGTTCCTTCCTTCCTTCCTTCCTTGATTCCTTTATATGGACAAAAACTTACAGAGTACTTATTTTGTGCCAAACACTACCAGGTGCTGGGGATACACCTGGTAAGTGAAGGGGAGTAAAACGCTCCGAGTCAGAAGACTTGTGTTCTAGTCTGGCTGTGTAATGAAGTGTCTGTGTGATTTTGACTGAATCACTTCAACTTCCTGGGCCATTGTGACAGTCAGCTCTCACACGGTTATGCTACAAAACAAGCAACCCTAACATCTCAGAGATTCAGTCAAACGTTTACTTGACCATATTACATAGAGATATAGGCCGGCAACAGCTCTGCTTTGTTCCAAAGCCTTAAGGTGTAGTCAGGGGAAGTTGTTCTCATGGGGCGAACTGAAATAAGAGGACCACAGCTGAGCCATACACGTGCATCTAACACGTCTGCTCTGAAGCAAATGCCACATCTACCCACATTCTACTGGCCAATGCAGGTCACATGGCCAAGCCTCCTGGCAGTGGGGCAGGGTGAGGGTACGGAGGAAACAAATGATGAACAATGGACACAGTCTCTCGCTGTCAGTTTCCTAAATTATAAGATGAAGTTGTTAGACTCGAGTTCTCTATTCCCTCCCAACTCTCCATTTGGCATTTCCATGAATTAAGGAAGAGAGGCATAATTGTGTACTATTGTTACCTGATTGAAGAAGCTGGGAGGCACATAGCCAGAGCACCACGTTAAACACAAAATGCTTTGGACAGAGACCTATACCATCTCATAAGCCCAGTGACTCCTTTGCAGAGAAACACAAGGATAAGAGTGATATTACCACACATGCTTCTGAAACTGTTTTCCCACTTTGACCCTTTAGGTCTTTATGTTTGCCCAGTCACAGCTTTCAAAGATGACAGGTGTGTCCTAAGAACTGTGTGGACCTCTCAATGTTCCCCAAATAATATTAAAATTGTAATACACTTTGGGGAGGAAACTGTCACTTGAAAAACCTAACTCTGAAAAAAACAAACCTCCAACCCTGTAGTGAATCTTTTGGAAAGATACAAAATTTTTTTCAACAGTCGAGCTTCCATAATCAATTGCTTGCAAATATAGATTTTAATTTGCTGTCAATATTAGAAAAGGATTGACACAAGATAATCTTCCTTAAAAATGTTGGCCACTAGACCTTTCAAATTCTGTGTTAAGCCTGTCATCACCCTCCAAATGTAACTTCTAAGTGTTCAGGCTCCTATGGGCTCATCAATTATCAGCCTCATGTTCTGTGTACAAACTAGAATAATAATGATTTCCACTGTTTTGATTCAAATGGTTATGAATACTGAAACCTATGATGTGGCAAGTATTATACTGTGGTCTTAACATTTGTGGTCTTTGCTTTTGCCATATCTCTGCAAGGTATTACCTCAATTTTTCAGATAAGCAAGCCAAATTTCCTAGAGGTTCAATAACTTGTTGAAATACTTCAAAACAGAGCATATTTTAAACCAGTGCTACTGTGATACCAAAGTTCAGTCCATCCTGCTGAAGAAAACCGGAAAGTTCTTTTACTACCTCTAGCTGCCACAAGGATGGAAGACTAAACAACTTTTTTTCTTCTTTATATTTCCAATCATAATCTTCCTCCTTGGAGGTTAAGAGCTATTATACCATGAAATTTCTATATGCAGGATGAGAAAGGATGAACTATCTGACAGTAAGGGATATGGGTGCCTTTCTTTGTGTGCTTGGGCTGAAAACTTAATTAAACACGTTAATTGTAAACCTTTATTATATATGGACACCATATCTGGTGGAAGAACAGCCTACAGATCTCCTTGGCATAAGTTTTATTTTGACTCCCTTGGGGCTGCTGGCTACACATTCAGTGGGTTAGAATGAGAGCCCCAGATCCCAGTTCTGAGTGTTGATGTACGCTAATTATACGGTCTCCTTGAGGTGGAATAAACTGAGGACTCAACAGAAGAAAATGGCTTTTCCTTCTGGCTAATAGATGAGAACAGTCACCCCATCACATCAAAGGTGCCCATGTTCATCCGCCTACAGTGGGCTGTGGCCATTTATCGTCAGTGTCACCGACTCGGCAGCCTGTCCAGCCACATCTGGAAAAGTTAAGCGGGCTGCAGAGACGACACGTGTTGGTGAATACTTTCAGCACAGCATATTGACAACAGGCTAACACAGTTTTTCCCCCTGTTTGTATCAAGCCTAATAAGTTATTTGAAAGTTAGAGCTTCCAGGTTTAGGTAAGTTACTTAAAACATGTCCAGACAGATTAAGGCCATTGGTGACACTTTGAGAAGTAAGATGTGACAGGCCCAGGAGGGTTAATGAGACTCATAAAGAGGGTGACAAGCTCAGGGGAAAACTAGGGGGTTCCAGTGTGTGTACCCTAAGAGGACAGATGCTGGTACCCCTAACACACCACACAACTCTCTCTCTAACAGAGTCCGAATATCTTCTGAAGAACAGAGCATGTGGCCTGTCTGAACGACAGCACAGCTACCCTAGGGACTGATCGGTAGTTTTTCTGACTGCCCTGGAAGGTTTCAGTTTTCTATGTCTAAATTCCCCAAAAGCCTCTCAAGTCAGGAACTATGTCTTTGGATTTTATTTATTTCTGTAGCACTGACAGCCTTGTGCACAGTCCCACATGGAAGGCACTTTGTAGCAAATCCTTTGTTCTAATTCAGCATGAGATATGACAGCCCAGTAAAGGACAACAGAAGTAGAATGATAATCCGGTGATTACTCTAATCATTCTCTTCAACAAGCTCCTCAGCTAAGGAGAAGATTGCAATTCAAAAGCCTTCTCAAATCTTGTTCTGCTCACTATCCATCCATAGGTGCTTCCTATTGAACTACTGATTTTCATAGAAGTGCCCTTTCTCCATGGAGTCCCAAAGTTCCTATTGTCCCACTCCTGGTATGGTCTCATGAGAATATGGGAAAGACATGGAGGTGTGTGGCTGGGGAGGCGAGCAGAAGAAATTCCTGTGCTTTGCTCCGAGAGCTTTGGACGGCATGCAGCTCCATGGTGCAGCTGGCTCACATCCAGGTCCCTCTTAAATCTCTAAGATTCTTGCTCAACCTCTGATTTCCCCAGTCTCTTCCTGCTGCTCTGAGCCTTCCCTCAGGAAAGAGTCATTTAGAGAACCTTTGCCATGGCCTACCTCATCCCCACGGGGAATTGGTGAGGCCACTTTCAGAGGTGAAAGCTCAATTTGGGGTTTGGCTCTTCACACCAACTCAAGAAAGGGCGGTGCGGTGAGAAGCCTGGGAGGCAAGACCTTCCCTTCTGCCCCCACAGAGAGCAGATTCTTATTAGGAAAGCTCAGTCTGATCAACTTTCTTTTTCTGGAGAACTGTAGGGAAGCACAGCTACCTCGTGGGAGCAACAATCATCCAGAGGCTCAACCAAGGTCACAGGCAACACTAGATCTGGATCTGGCAACACTGGATCTCCCAACCTGGTTCACCCGTTATTCCACACTGCTCTGCACATCTAACAGGCCGTGTGGGCACCCTGGGGCCATACTGAACAGGTCCATACTGTGGAGGTCCAAGCAGGTCCCCCTGTATTGCTGTTTTAAAATTTAATCTAAGGATAGGATTTTATTTGAAGACTTTCACAGTGAAAGAAGAGTCATCTTGTCTACACCACGTTATCTCCAATTCTGGAAGATTTTACTAAAGTAAAATCTGGAAGCTATTCTCAGGTAGTTCTGTGTGAACTAAGTTTTCACCAGAGATCTTTTTATCCAAAAAGCATCATGGTAATAGAAAGCATTTATACTGGGGTCATTGACCCACACACATGTTCCCAGCCCCCTGAATAACTGGAGTTCTGATTCATCATTTTGCTATTTCCTAAGGATGCTACTGAGATTTTAATATTTATTCTCCACAACAATAGCAGAGTGATTCTAAGTATGGGCTATTGTCAAAGAGACTGGGTCTAACACTTACTGTGTAACCTCGGGCAACTTAAAAAACCAAAGACCCCAGAACAAAATGAAAAATCTTCATGTCACATTGGGCTGAAGATTGGGTGACCTAACATATTTAGGGCACATAGTAAGTGCTCAATAAATATTTGCTGCTATTATTATTGTTGCTGCTGCTGCTGTTGTTATTTGAGGGATGCATGCCAAGGTCTGGCAACAACCTCTGAACAAAACAAATGGAATCAGCTTTAAATTCTTGGCTTAGATTAGTAAATTGTTATCTAAAATAATGGTGTTTAGGACAGAGCTGTATCCACCGTAGAACAAACCCAGTGGACTCAGTATCTGAGTAATTCACCACTGGAAAAGAGGAATTCACCACTTACCCAAACTGGTGGTGGAGCTAGTGATGTGAGCCAGAAACACTGTTCTCTTACCATCAGGCAACTGCAGTCTTCGGATCTGTCGCAGTTGGCTCAGCTAAAACCCACATTTCCAATTTTCACACTATCTGTAAACGTTTAATTCAAAGCCTTTCCTATTTAATATCAAACAAGTGAGAGAAACTCTCATCAGCTCATTAGTGCTGTGCCAGACTTCCATTGGGATATGGCGGCGACTGGAACTCAGCTGTGCGGAGACCTCAGTAGGATTTCTCAAATGGCTGAATGGAGAGCAATACATCAGCCTACTAAAATCTCACATGCCATTTGGTTTAAATTTAAAGTTCCTTTGAGGTTAAGTAAGTATTAGAACCAGAAGGAAGGCAGGTTTACAATCTGTTAGCCTGGGCTCCACATGCTGCAACCGTCACAAATATACCTCTTTTCGGCAAGAGGGGTCAGTGCCAGTCCAAAATCTCCCCAACTCCATTTACCATTCAGAACTGGACTTTCAGGTTCCTATCAACCTCCACCCAAGGCTGCTGAATCCACCGTCTAGACGGGCAGACTGATGGAAATAGAATGCAAGTCACAAATGTGAGGCACATGTGTCATTTACAATTTTCTGGTAGTCATGCTAGATAAACAGGGGAAGAAAGAGAAGAAAAAGAGAGGGAAAGGGAAACAGGTGAAATGAACTTTAATAATGTTTTAACCCGGTATATCCCCCTAAATTATCATTTCAACATATTATCAATAAAAAATTATCAGTGATATTCTACATTTTGGGGGTACCAAGTCTTTGAGTCTGGTGTGTATTTTACACTTATGGCACACCTAGGTTGGAACCAGCCATTTTTCAAGTGCTCAGCTGCTACTGTATTGGGCAGGGCAGGTCTAGACTTCAGAAGAGGGTAATTCCACACAGCGCACTGTAACTTAAAGCGGCAGACCAGTGGCTAAACACCCAGCAGAGTCTGAGGAGGGGTCTCAGGAGGCTGAGAGGAATGGGAGGCCCCTGTGAAACAGAATCTGTCACCACAGTTCCTTTTGAAGTGCATTTGTTTGCAATAACTTCTATAAACATCAACGGCTCTCTCCCCTTTGTTTCACAGTTTGGGAACACAATTTATCTCTGACGGAGGAGAGTATTATTTTCTCAGCTGCAAATCATGTTAATTGGGCAGCAACTAGATCGGAATGTGGAGTAAACACCCCTCATACCTTTAATGCTTTTGATGACTTTTCCAGCCCCATACTGTAGGTACTGTATTGAGAGGAGGTAACAGCCCCTGCCCCTGCTAAGGAGACAGGCATCTGCAGAGTGGGGCTGGGGGGTGGAGAGGGGAGGCACGGATGCATTCTAAAGGGAATTCATTTCAAAGTTCTGATCCTTGGTTCTTTTATTTGATGATCAGACAACTTGGATCACTTGGCCAGAGTAAAAGCAAAAGGATGTTTATCAGGGGTCTCCCAAGACAAGTTTGGGAGGCTACTGCAGTGCATCATGGCATTTGGTTAAAACACTGATTTCTTTGCACAGCAGACATTGCCAATTTCTTTTCTTTCTCTACCTGCGCCCACCTTTTGGCTCTTGGGTCACTGGATGCCTCACCAACTGCCCCAGGTGATGAGACATCTGCCTTTCTTTTCTCAGGTGGGAGGAGGGGTGCTGTGAAAAGGAGGGGACGGTGAAGCAGCAGAAGCTGATGTAATCTCAGGCAGACCAATTTTGGGAACAGACACCTATATAAGATGAGGATCTGGATGGTTTCCATAGAACTACCCTGCCTCGTACCTGCTGGAACACCATCTTATAACCCAAGTGTAGGAGTAAATGTAGTTTGATGCCTGCTGACACTGAACATATAAAAGACTTTCCCTCCCAAGTCCTCAAATGGTTTTCTTCCGAGTCCTCAGTTATGGCCCTGCTCCTGTTTCTTCATCCAGATCCTCATCCCAATTCTAGAAGGCTCCTTTATATCTCAACAGAGAAGGGCATAGTAAACTCAGCACCACCAGACTACAGAGAACCTGTAAGCTCATATTCCAGGATAATGGCCAACCACAATGTCAGGAAGAACGTGCCTGATGTAGGCCGAGTTTAACAGCTCCTGGACAAATAAATGTCCTTATTTCTAATTCACTTTCATCATTGTTCACCCTCTTCTGCCCTCTGCTGCCCACAAACACTCAAAGGCAGATGGTGAGAGTCACCTGGGGACCCTATTAAAATACAGATTCATGAGTTTCCCACTCATATTCTGATTTTAGGGGATTTAGGAGCAAGGCCCAGGAATTTGCATTTATAGGACTATTTTGTTTTTACACCAGTCTGTAGAACACACCCTTGGAAGCCCTGTTGGATGTCTGCTGGAGTAACGCTTTCCATGTCAAGAACATCCTGTCAATATCTGCATATAATTTTTTCCTGTGCTTTCAAAGGTAGGGCTATGATTTCAGGTTGTGTTCTGTCAAAGGAAATGTACATGTGCATCTTTCTGATTCCTAGCAGATAACCAAATCATCAAAAAGACCCATTTGTTTGATTTTCAAACATTTTGAAGACCATGTTAGAGGGCAGCCAGACCTTTTCCTGGATATGCAACTTGAGGTGCCTACTCATTACATTGCCCCCTCCTTGGCAGTGTCAAAGAGACTGTTGCACCCCATGGCTTTCTTCTAGGGGTTCCATATGCTTTGTAGCATGTAACCCTGCTAACCTGGCTACAGTTAATGGGACTAAGGGTGGAAGCCCTAACTGGTGTCAGCAATCCATAAGATGACAGTGATTCATGAGCAACTAGCCTCACAGGAGTGCCTACCCCTCAAGAATTATTGGCAATAACCTTCCTTGGGAGGTCTGCATGTGCCAGAGAGAGAGGGTCAGCTAGGCAGTAGCAGGTCACACATCTTCTGATGGAGTAAGTCTCCATCAGAATCACCACGAGGTGGAGCAGAGAGAGACTGCAGTAACTAACAATCTACCCTGTAAGAACTAACTGATGGAGCATCTGTTCTGTGGCTGGTATCCCTGTGGCTCAAAAGTAAAGAATCTGCCAATGCAGGAGACTTGGGTCCGAATCCTGGGCTGGGAAGATCCTCTGGAGAAGGAAATGGCAACCCACTCTGGTATTCTTGCCTGGAGAATCCCATGGACACAGAAGCCTGGGGGCTGCAGTCCATGGGGCCCCCAAAGAGCTGGACATGACTTAACAACAACAGCAATGTGGCAGGTGAGATGCTAAGTTCTTTATTTATAGAATTGCTGCACTTAATCCTTATAAAGACCCTATGGTTATATGGTATGAATTGATTATATCAGTTGCGTATGTGTGTGCTCTCAGTCATGTCAAACTCCTTGCTGCCCCATGCACTATAGCCCATCAGGCTCCTCTATGGAATTTTCCAGGCAAGAACACTGCAGCAAGGTTGTCAGTTCCTACTTCAAGGGATCTTCTTGACCCAGGGATTGATCCTGTGCCACTTATGTCTTCAGAATTGGCAGACAGATTCTTTACCACTATGCCACTTGGGAAGCCCATATACGACATGAATTGTTAATATTTCCATTTTACAGATGAAGAAACCGAGCCTTATAAAGATTAACAATTTGCCCAAAGTCAGCAAGTGTCAACACTGGAATTCAAACCCAGTTAATTTCAGAGCCCATATGTGTATTGAGGGTAGGGCTAGTTACATAACTCAGAGAATCCAGAGCATTATGAAGAAATGGGCCCTTTGTTCAAAAGGTAGAGAAATATGTCATTAATATAAAGCTTTCTCCTTTTTTCCAAGGTCCTGATGTTGACTGGCCATGGTGATTGTATTTGCTGTTTAATGTCATTATAAGCAATAAACATTAAAATTTAAAATTATCAACATAAATTTTACCACTCATTTTTGTATTATGCAATGCCAGTTTTGAGTGCCAGTTTTAACTTCTATGCAGAATCACTGAAACTATACAATTTGTATTTTATAACTCAATCAACACACTTGACTTTACAGAAATGAATGCATCTGTTTATTATTTCACTTCTTGATGCACATACATTCCACCAATTCTCTACCTTCTGCTACTGATGAGTAGTAAAAAAGAACTGAAAAGAACTGGAACCATGGATTATCCTGTCTTCCTCTTTCTTCTATGTTATTATTTTCAATGTAAGTGGTAGACTAATACATGAAAGTAAAATAGATAAGAAAGAATATGATCAGGTATTGAAGGGGAATAGAATTTGACACCCCAAATATGTTTCTTTGGTAGAAGGGTTATTTTAGTCTGGTTATTTTTTAGAAATAGCAGATACAGGAGAAGCCATGAAAATTGTATAGAAGTTATGCTTTCATAAGGAACTTGACATTTATTAATAGAAGAAAAACCTCCATTCCAGGAAGGGTATCTCTCTCTGTGTACCAGAAGGGGCAGGATGACTAAGCCTTCAGAAACCCTTATCAATGGAGAAAGCAACTGACTGAAATTTGCATGCCAACCATGCCCTGGGTTTCCTGTGCTTTGCCTGATTAACTGGCTTCCCTCCCACAGCCCTCCATTTTCTTGTGTCTTTATCTGGAGATGGTATTTAAGGTAGTGGTTTGGGCCACTTAGGGGAGTTATTCAGTTTTCCTGGGTATCTCCCATGTATACAGGAGGTATATATGTTATTAACTTTGTCTTTCTCCTATTAATCTTTTATTACGCAGGGAGTGTCAGGCAATAATCTAAAAAGGAAAAGGGAAAATTATTATTCCTCTTCTACCTGTTTCTTGATTGTTGGTATTTCTCAGACCGTCATTTGCCCTCTGACTGTATTTGAAGCAAATTCAAGTTGGATGGAAAGCATGGCCTCTGAGAAATATAAGCATCTCCTCAAGACATAAACTTAACATGCTGACCTTGTACTTGGTTTGAGATCACACACGCTGTGGGTCCACCAGGATTGTGTTAATGGGGCATCAGAAACACTACAACATAAACAGGCAGGCAAGGATGCACACACCGGCTCCATTACTGCACTGGTCTTCACTTACAGAAGACACGTTCAAAGATAAAATTACTAAGAATTCTAAGATGGTGAGAGCAGGGCATTGAGTCAGGTACACGGCCCCTCTGAGGATGGGCACACCCGGCTAGTGAGAGTAGAATAGAGTTTTGCCATCCAGGTGTTGTTGGATGATGTAAAATTCTATTGCATCTTGAAAAACATTGTTTCAATTACTACAGCAGCCCAGCCATACAGCCTCAGAAATGGAGTTGCCCCACCTTTATTTGTTGGTGAGGTTACAGGTTACATCCTATTATCTGAGGCAACGAGTATATTCAGCGAAGCACTTTCGGGGCAGCCTGTGGGGCTCCTCTGAACTCTGGAAGGCTTCCACAGGTGGGGGGGAACAGCAACCTGCAGAACCTCCACTCATCCACCTGCATCAGGGAAGTTCAGAGGCCACCTCTGGAGGCATCCAATCTTGTCTTCATTGTTTCAGACAACGGGCTTCTGGGATGACAGGCAGGCAATAAAGGCAAGAAGGCTGGTTTTCTAGTTCTATAGTTCTCCAATACCTCAGGCCCTCAGTTTACCCTCAGTAATTTAATTATTGCTCCCATTGACAAATGCTTTCCTGTTATTAATATATCTTTCATTTTAGCACATTTATTCTTCCACAGTGTTATCTGTAACCATCTTAGAATTTCTCTCTTCTAACTCAGACCTCCCCAGGTTACTCTTCTTAAATAGCTATTTTGATTATGTTCCTCTTCTTAAAAACATTCATTGGCTCCTAGATATTGTTCAAGTTCTTTGTCCTAGCATTCAAGGCCCTCCACAATCTGACCTTATCTTTTCATTCGTGTTTTCATTCTTTCCTTCTGGGAAAGAGAGTAACACAAGATCCTGGCTCTTTTGCATGTCTTCTGTGTCTTTCCTTCCTGCTCCTCCTTTCACACTTCTTTCTACACAATGGATTCTTGGTAAGTACATGGTATTTACAAATTTTTTCACCCCACAAAATAAGCATAATATACATTGCATATCTTCCCCATGGTCAACATCATGTAATAAGTAGAAGGGAAGTGTTTGAGTTAAACAATTTAGCAAACAGAATTAAATAGTGATCATTTCCTCCACTTTTTCAAAAAGTGATGACTGAGGTTGTTTGGTGTATTTAAAGTCTTGCTAAAATGCAGATTATCACAAAAGCAAGATTTCATTTTCTACCTATTAAATCAGGATAGATTAAAAGAATTAAAAAACCCAGTTCACAAGGTAACAGAGAAATGGGACATGACCTGTACTCATTGCTTGGAGTTGTGGGTTGATAAGAATTTGGGAGGGCAATTTGAGAATATGCTTTAAAACCTTAAAAGTGTTTATGCCTTTGACCCTGTAATTTCAGGGGATCTTCCCAACCCAGGGATCGAACCTAGGTCTCCAGCATTGCAGGTGGATTCTTTACTGTCTGAGCCTCCAGGGGCCCAAAAATATTGGAGAGGGTAAGCCTATCCCTTCTCCAGGGGATCATCCCAACCCAGGAATCGAACTGGGGCCTCCTGCATTACAGGTGGATTCTTTACCAGCTCAGCTACCCGGGAAGCCCAATTTCATTTCAGACTGTTCATTTTGCTCGTTATGGAAGTCAACAAGAAATGTGTACAAATATTCTACAAAGACATTTAAGACAGAAATCCAAATATCCAACAGAGGATGAGTTAGATAAATAAAGGTACTTGTAAGTGCTAGGCAGCCATTTAATATCATGTTTTTGGGAAAAATATACAACATGGAAAAATGCTCCTTATATATTAGTAAACAAAAAGCATGTTCTAAAACAATATGCATAATCTGCCTCACTTTTGTAAAATTGTGGAAAAGAGAGTAAAAGGTTACATACCACTTTAATATGATTCTTTCTAGACTTATAGTTATTTTCTATTTTCTCTCTTATATAGTCATTATGTTTTCCATAATGAAAGTGAATCACTTTTTAAACCACTGATGATAAAGTTCACTTTCACACAATCCTAGCCCTATGAAAACAGTGTAATAAACCCTTGTCTCTAACTTGAAGTTTTCAGTCAGTCAGCAATATTCATGAAACTTTCCTGTATTTAGTGCTGTAAAGAGTTACTGCAAAAATCAACAACGGGCGTAAGCACTGTGTTTCTGTGATCATGAGCTAACGAGGACAAAAATTAGAGAAAGAACCCAGTGACTTCTGAAGAAATAAAGATTTAACTAGCCAATATTTAGTTCTGAGGGCTGTATCAGGTTATTTTTTTAATTGATTTTTACCTCTCTCCAGTACCCTTGGTGGCTAAGTTGGTAAAGAATCCACTTGCAACGCAGGAGATTTCGGTTTGATCCCTGGGTTGGGAAGATCCCCTGGAGGAAGGCATGGCAACCTACTCTAGTATTCTTGCCTGGAGAATTCCCATGGACAGAGGAGCCTGGAGGACTACAGTCCATGGGATCACAGAGTCAGACATGACTGAGCGACTAAGCACAGCACAGCACCAGTACATATAGCCCAATGCCTTGCACATAATATACATTCAATTGGTGCTGCTGAATGAATAAATGAATGGGCAGTTGAATGACAAAAGACTGAAGTCATACAGGTCACTCGAGGTGTGCGGACCTAGTCTAGAAAAACCCTGGGTTTTTATGGAACTTCCTTGATTGTAAAACCTCACCATTTACACCTTTCAACCTTCCTCAGCTCTTGCAGAGCTTTCTACCTAAGAAATGCAAAGGGAAAACTGCTCCAAACGTATCCTCTGGAACCAATGTTGTTAACATTTATTGAATGTTTTCTAGGTGCCAGGCTCCATAGAAGCACTTTCTACACATGACACATATTATCTAATCCCCATGAAAGCCCTTTGAAGTAGGTATCTTACCTTAACTGTGGAGAAGAAACTGCAACACAGCTAAGTGATTATTCTCCAGAGTCATGTGATTAACAAGGAGTGGAACAGAACTATTAGCTGGTTCTGGTTGACTCTGGGGGATTAGCCACCAGGCCACGTTCCTTGGAATCAGGACACAGATTTTCAGCGCTGATTAACATGTTAGATTGACACGTATTTTAAAAAAATTTTTTATTTTTCTTGGTATTGTCTTTAATTGCAGGTATTCTGATGAGTGCACCGAACTATAGCATCTCACAATACTCTTGCTAACTTTTCCATTAAATAAATTGCTCTTTTTTCCTTCTTGATTTGAGTAGTTCTGAATATATTATTTTGTGGCAACAGACTTGGTTTTGTGCTGCAAATTTCTTCTATTCTGTGGCTTTTTCCTCACTATCTTCATTTTCTCTTTTCCTTCTTTTTCTCCTTCAAACACTTTTTCTTGGGGAAAATATCAGTTATACATTGAGAGGCAGGCAAATTATCACGTACTTTCATCATTTGGCTTGAACAATTGTCACCCGTGGCCAATCTTGTTTCATCTATATCCTCTCCTACTTCTGTTCTTCTCTGCACACTTTATTATTTTGAAATAAATCTCAAGCATAAGGATTTATCCATGAATATCTCACTA
Source organism: Ovis aries (assembly GCF_016772045.2). Taxonomy (NCBI): domain Eukaryota; kingdom Metazoa; phylum Chordata; class Mammalia; order Artiodactyla; family Bovidae; genus Ovis; species Ovis aries. Next base: position 25,428,066 of record NC_056069.1, on the reverse strand, counting down.
ATAGATAATTATATGTCACTAGTAAATAAGGTCTCCTTGGAAAAATACATAGCCACAATTTCATTATTGTACCTAAAATATCCTAGTAATCAATGCTTCCTTCTTTCATGGTATATTTAATAAGTCTGATACATTTAATAAGTTTAAATTTCTTCAATGTCTCAAATTTTATCCTTTTACATTTTGATAGTTTGAGCCAGAATCCAAGAAGGGTCTATACTCTGCAATTGTTTGATACACTTCTTAAGACTCACTCTACAGGTTTCTTCCCTCTATTCCTTTTTCCGTGCCTGCCATCTATTTAATAAACTAACTCATATGTCAAGTTGAGTTTCCAACAGTTTGGATTCTAATCACTGCATTAAATCACCATGTGTGATTTAACATACTCCTTTGTTCCTGTACTTTCTGCAAATCGTTAGTTAGATCCAGAGGTTTGATCAGACTCTGGTTCAATTTTTGGAGGTTAGAATACGTCACAGGTGGTTTAAAGGGCTTAATGTCTGGTTGTTTCTCTCTTTGTGATGCTAGCAAACACTGATGATCCCTGCCTATATCCATTATTTCACTAGGGGAAGAACCTTAAAGTAGAAACCACAGATTGTAATTAACCGATTACGTGACTTTACTGAATTTTGCTATTTTACCTAAAAATCTGGGATGACTTGAATGAAAAGAGAAAGGATTCTGTTTTGATTTCTTTTTTGTGAGTCTACCTGGTTACCCAGGGGATCTTATGGTTCTCTGAGAGGCACACCTATCATGGGGCTTGGGGTTGGTGAGGGAAGAATGGTATGGACTTCAGGTGTTCAGGGAGATAAAACTGGTGTTGGTATAGACTTTGCAAAAGTGCTCTAAATCCAAAATATGTTAACTCCTGCTAAAGGAACAACTTTGTCCAAGTACCATCTTGGAATAAGTAGTGGCTTTAAAAAGGTCTCTTTGGGTCTCTAACCTTCAATGAGAAGCAAACAAACATCCTGAAACCCAGCTGCAACTTACTGCTTCTGACTAGGTAGGTATCCAGTGGGTTATATAGCTTATGTGTGACCCCTTCTGTCTGGGCATGTGAACTGTGGTTTGTTTGTTTTGTTTTTACAGATGCTCTTACTGTTGCTGTTCAGTCGCTAAATTTTGCCTAACTCTGTGTGACCCCATGGACTGCAGTATGCCAGGCTTCCCAGTCCTTCACTGTCTCCTGGAGTTTGCTCAAACTCACGTCCATTGAGTTGGTGATGCCATCCAACCATCTCATCCTCAGTTGCCGTCTTCTCCTCCTGCCCTCAATCTTTCCCAGCATCAAAGTCTTTTCCAATGAGTAAGCTCCTCGTATCAGGTGGCCAAAGTATTGGAGCTTTAGCTTAAAAGCAGTCCTTCCAATGAATATTCAGGGTTCACTTCCTTTAGGATCGACTGGTTTGATCTTTTTGCAGTTCAAGGCATTCTCAAGAGTCTTTTCTAGCACCACAATTTGAAGGCATTAATTCTTCAGCACTCAACTTTTTTTATGGTCCAACTTTCATGTCCACACATGACTACTGGAAAAACCACAGCTTTGGCTATACGAACCTTTGTTGGTAAAGTGATCTCTGCTTTTTAATATGCTGTCTTAGGTTTTTCATAGCTTTCCTTCCAAGGAGCAAGCATTTTTTAATTTCATGGCTTCAGTCACTATCTCAGTGATTTGATTTTGAAATCCAAGAAAATAAAATCTGTCATTGCTTCCACTTTTCCCCCTTCTATTTGCCATGAAGTGATAGGACCAGATGCCATAATCTTTTACTGTTAGATAGAATAAAACACAAGAGACTGCTACCGTAGAAGAATTATGTTCTTGGAAATTCATCATTTCAAATATAGATCATTTATCAGATGACCAGACAGAAACATGAGACCACGCTGTTCTAGAGAAAAAGGTAAAGCTCTGTGGATATAGAAAAGATGAAAACAAAAAAAAACCCAGTAGGTTATTGACAGAGTTTGGTTTTGCACTTTGGAGGCAATTTGTGTGCTAGACACACGCTTCATTGTTATAGTAGAAAAACAGAAGAGAGCTGCTAGTTTTACAGAGTTCTATTTAGAAAGACACTAAAAAGAGGGAAAGCCTTTTCGACGTATGTGTGTTAGATTTCTAGTTTTATTAACGGTCTCAAAGGAAACTATAAAGCATTAGAAGACACTTTGACATTAGTAGGGCTGAAAACCAGAAATTAGAACCAAGAAAAAGTATTCTAAAATCTAGAGATTCAAATTACAATTGTGCTATAGAAATGCCCTCCAAATAGGAAAACATTCTCTAGAGTCACAGAAATAACCCAACTTAACCAAATGCCACAGGAATGAACGTCCTACAAAGACAGGGACCAAGACTGCACTGTTCAGCGCTGTATCCAACACAACACTAAGGACACAGTAGGTGTTCAGCAAAAACATACCAAATGCACAGAGAAAATAAAAGCCTAAAATTACCGAAACCAAAAGTTTCAATTGTGAGGTAAAACCTGCAAAAAAAAAATCATGGTAAGTTGGCTCTTAACAAACTGTCATCTGAAAAGTCCTGTTGAAGCAGCTTAATAAAAGTGTTGGGTTGAAACACCCCATGACTAGAAAGTTGTAAAACAACTGGAGAAGGTCCAGAGCCAAGCCTGACTTGCTCCAGATGATAGAGAATGACAGCCAGACTTATTGTTTGCATTCCTGTCTCTGCCTTTTGGTGAGCAGTTTCCGCTCCAACCAAATCGTCTCATTTTTAATTTACTCTATTTATATGTCTAATGATTTAATATCACACCATACCAGTCTGGCCTTCAGGTGCCCTTGACACACATTTTTCTGACTGACCTTTCCATATACTATACATAAACCAGCCAGAAATCATGTATCTCCATAGGAGTATCTCAGGTGAGGATCATGGTTTTACTTCTTTCTCCAGAAACAGCCTTTTTCACAGGCTCCGTCTGAAGGAGGGCCCCCACCCCCCCGCCACCCCATGTCTTCTGTAAGCTGTCCAGACATGGAGGCATCAGATCAGGTCTTCTAGTCATTCCTCTGCTTGCAAAGCAGTCATTTACAGGCGTTTGGTGTTTGGTCTGACGTCTTTTTGATGCCGAAGCTCCAGCCTTTGTCTCCGTGAGTCACTTGTCAGTAAAGGCTGTGGCACTCTAGGCTGGATTTCACACCTTCTGGAAGGGTTGCTTGTGATGTAAGTCATCTTAGGCTTCTTTGAAATGACCACCTCCCCCACCTCTCTATATGCCACGAGGAAATGGGAATGAGGAGGATCTGGGAATCTGATGCTTATTCAAGGCTTGTTTTCATTTCTCAGTATGTATCTTGTCCCCATGTGTTTGCAGCCAGGTTTTCCTCTCTGGATGCAATACTGTCAACTCACCTCCACGGTTGTAACGCTGCTGCTAAAAAAGAACTTGGATGAATGATCTCTGTAGAGTATTTTGAGACTATCAGAATAAGAGGGAGAGGTTTTTGAATAAAGGAAGAAGGGAAAAGAAGAATTCATCATTCTTTGGTGGTTTGCAGATCACTTTTTCCCCCCAGAGGATTATTCCTTTAAAGTGCCACTTGTTGGCTATGCCCAAGTCCGTCACAGTTGTAGAGATGTGCACTGGAGCAGTACGGGGTCAGGAGTCAGACTGGGTCATAAACCAGGCTTGTCCCAGCAAGGCATGAAATCGAGAAGTCCTTTTCCTTATTCTCCAAACTGGCACCAGTGACCTCACAAAGTATATATGGTAAGTGAAGCTGCTTTAAACCACAAAGCCAAAAACTATTTCCTTCTGAAAATTCAAACTATTTCCTTCTGATTGTTCAAACTGCATATCCCATGGAAACTCCCTGCAATTTGAGCACTTGGGCAGGATAAAAATGTCGGGGTGAGCTAAGCCTAAGGACATCGCTGGTGGCCTTTCTAGTGCAGGACCCAGTGATCAGAGCCATCCTCGTGGAGCAGAGACGGGAATGTACAGAAAATGTGACAGAGGATTCATGCACTTTCTACTTCACCCTCTTTTGTAAGGAAAGAAGGATGTATATTGGAGAGATTCTTGGTGCCTTTTAAATCTTTTGCACTGGTTTTCACAGAACACCACTTCATGAAGAGGTTGTCACACACAGATGAATGCCCTGGATGGGAAGTCAGAAGTTCCAGCTCTTAGGGAACAGTAGGTGGAAGGAGAGTTTTTCATTCAAAGAATATGGGAAAAGGGGAGGGGAAACTGATATCCCATCTAAGGCTTCTGGGTCTCACAGGGATCCTTTTCATGTTCCTAAATCAGTCCAAGGGGGGTGGGGCAGGGTGCCAAAATGGGCTCATCAGTCACTCCCTGCATCCAAGCTGGAAAACATTTAACCCTGAGATGCAAATCATTTAATCATGCTGACTCAGTGGGGACCAAAAGTTGCGAACCCTTGGGATCCAGGAATTCCCAACATGATGTGATAATGCATTTCACAGCATGAACTTCAGATTTCTAGGACCCAGGCTGGGAAAAAGATGGCAGGGAATCTCCATTCTCCTAAAGTTTTATCCTTCCCTCAAAATGCATTGAAAAGGAGGGATCCCCAAGGGGAACTCCCACTTCCCGCCCCCTCCACATATCTTTTTCTTTCTGTTTGCACCATTAGGTCAGGAGGTTAATGAAAATGCACTCTAAAATTATAAAGAGGATAAAGCCAGGCATGAATATTAGATTTCCACTGGAGTCTGAATATTCCATCTGCACAGTTTTAAGAAAACCCCATTTGCTGCAAATCTTACAGCTTTGTCCACATTTTGCTTGGATATGTCTGAAGTGCTTAGGAATTTGGTAAATGCTAATTGCCTACCTTGGAAACAAAACCAGGAAGGCTGGTTGGTTCCTAGCTTAGACATGACGTGTTGTAAGCTTTCTGTGCAGTTGAATAATCCGTCAGGATAATGTTGGGACCAAACAAGAGTTGGGGATTGTATTTTTCATTTTCTATCATGTATTTTTCCCCTCCCTTTTTTCTTTAGCTTCTTCATCCATCTATTTTTTAATTTTTCTTTTACAGAATACTCTTACCCTTAAGGATGGACCTGTAAATACACAGCATTTCCTCTTGAGTCACTTAAAAATACTTACTTCTTTGGGGCATCAATCCACATTAAAGGACAAGATTCATTGCACCAAACAGCTACTCTTAGAAAGTTGCTTTTACAACAAATATTATAAAATGATGCTTTGATTGAAGGATGACATCTGACATTAACGTCTCAATTGTGCTCACTCATTCTGAAGGAATGGCTCCAATGAAAGTAAATTGCTGCCGAAGACAAACCAACTGGAAAAGACCCTTGTGCTTTTTTTTTTCCCTTTCTTTTTTTGTCTCTTAAGGTTTTCACAATGGCTTCAAAGGCAATGTGAATTAATCATTTGTTTTGACCCAAGAGCGGCAGAACTTATTTTGAAGACTTAAACAGGCAACACAAATGTAAACAGAAATCTGGGACTCCCAAATGCTAAAGTTGGAAGGAGTCAGTCTGAAAACATCAATTCTACTCAGCGTTTATTTTCACTTGAAGAGAGTGGAAATCATATAAATCACGGACAAAACGAGTTCTTCTTGCCTGGCAATTGTCCACATGAATCTGTTAACCTTTAAGTATAGATACAGAATTTTTTAATAGAAAGACAGGGCAATATGGCAGTTAGTTAGCAACTGATACTGTAAACTATAGGAGATACAAAGTTCTGTCATATAAATTAATTGCCATTACAAAAAGGCAACTGCTTGAGCTAAGAAGGTACAAAAACTGGTAACTTCCATAAATATAACAAGAAGCTAAGTGAAGAAATACATAACAGACTGTTTTTCCTATATAATATTCGAATATGCAAACTAAGACACCTGTGGCACTTTACATGAAAGTGGGAATATGACAGACCACGCACGCCACCCTCCCACCCACCCATGTCCGTCCAAGCCCCCTCCCCTCCCACCAAGTGGATTTCCCAAACACAGCAAATTCTAGGGTTACAAGGACAGGATGCCGCATGGAAGCAGCAAGACGGCGAGCTCTGAACTGCTAGACAAAGAGGGAGCCTTATTGACAGTTGTAAAGCATTAGGCGTCAGACAGAAACTTGTCAAAAACAGCTGTTGTTGGGTACTGATTGATAATGTTTTCATTCTGACGGCTGAGACACTGCAGACAGTCGTGGGTCTGAGAAGAAGCCCATCCCTGGCGCACACATGAACACACACACAGACAACGGGAAGTCATTTAACAGATGGCTTAGGAGCACTCAGCTACGCTATCTTAAAAAGACAACATTCTACATTTAATGAACTTGCAGAGAAAGCAACGCCTAATAATCGTTTATTTTTCACAGAAGATGAGCACAACAGGACAAAATAAAAGCAGGAATTGTGCAAGTGGTCATCGGAATAAAAGTTTTGTGCTGCTCATGGGTTACATTTTAAAAATATTCCAGGATGCTGCAGACCAAATCTGAATATGAATCTTTTCTGATCCATTTCATTAAAAAAGAAAAAGAAAGCTTAAAAGAAGTGTTCGATGTTTCAAAGGTAATGATTTCCTTAAAATTTACCCACAAGATCAAACCATAAAAACCGTATCTGAATGACATATATCTTCTGGAGAATTACATCAGCTTATAATAGAATGCAAGTCTGTGGTATTTGGGAATCAGTCAATGGAAAAAAAATTCCAAACATGTTTTTATTGCTCAGGTGAAAGGAGCAGTTTTCTCTCATTTGTTCACTTTGCAGTTTAAATGGTCAAAAATCTACAAAATGTGCCAAAGGGTATTTTATCCATTAACTTCAATATCCATAGATTATTCCTGATTTAGAAAAAGTCAAAGGTGCCAAAACTTGGTAGAACTGTACATTTATTTCTGTATAATTTTATCATTTAAACTAAATGCAAAAAACAAAACAAAACAAAAAAACAGTTCCAAAGACTGAATCTAGGCCTTAAAATTATTTGCTGCAGCCCTAGCACATTTTTAAGGGCATACTGAAACCCCTGAAAATAGAGGTTTATAATAGAAATACTGATAGACCTTTAATTACTGGATGGAGACATTGACAGACTCCATTAAACTACATTAGCACTTACTGAATGACTACACAGATGATTCTGCCTTTATTATCTTTGTCAAATCCACGCCAGCTTAAGCCCTAGCCAGTATAAACTATACTTCATTTGGCTGTTTTTAAAAAGTTTTGTCTATTATTTTAAAAATTACTTTCTCTATTTAAATCAGACATAAGATTTTTAGAAAAAGGTTTTCAGAAACATATTACACTGCAGCTTCACTTAATGTTGAGTAATTTTTCCATTAAAAAAATATGTGAGGACTTGATGAAATAGTAATCAGTGATTCATGCACTGTGCCTAAATTTCCTCTCTTCTCAAAAAAGGAAATAATATCTTTGCTCTTAACAAAGAGTGGACTGAGTGAGAGGGGACTGAGGGAGACTTTAGATGTAAAAAAAAAAAAAAAATTAGGCATCTTGTCTTTAAGTTCTTTGAAGTCAATTTTACTATGGCAAGGATATTCCTTTCTGATAAGGTGATTAACTGAAGTTTCTGGTGCTTATTTTTTCCCATATGCTGTAAGGCCAGTACACAAAGAACTTAAAAAAAGATAAAACCACCAAGAGACTTTGAAAATGATATACATATTATGGGGAATGCCAGTCACACAACACTCCACCCCAAACCCAGGGTAAATGAGCCAAGGTTCTCAGTCTCCCTGAGTCCTCTAAGGGATTGATTTCTATGAGCCACAAATTCCATCCATTTTAGCACAGAGAAGAGCCGCTTAGAACAACAGAAGGAAGAGACATGAGGTGAAGATAATTAGTGGTAAACAGAGAATAAATTCTCTCTCAGTAGTGTGTACTTGACGGTAATGCCGATGATAAGTCACCTGATTTACAGAATATTCACTTTAATAGAAAAATGAGAGTTTGAGATAACTGGAAGAAAACAGATCTGAAGCCATTACAGTCTTGATACCAAAATAAAATTAAAAGGGGAAACTAACATGGTAGGTTCAAGGCCTTGTGGGAACCCATTTTCTTCACCAGATTTCACATTCTTACAGCTTCATGGTCCTTTTCTTCTAACAAATTTATCAGCTGAGAGAAGCTGTCTTTCAGTGCCTCCATGTCATCCAGTGAGCAGGGCTGCAGAATCCAGCGTTTTCCACGTGCAAGTGGTTCAAGTTCAAAATATTTTTTGACCTTAATTGGGGGGAGGGAGAGAAACAGATTATTAATTACATCAGAGTCTTTCTCTTACTGAAATTTTTTGAGTTATGAAGTAGGGGAATTTTAAGAAGCTATGTGAACTTGATGTTCAGGACTTTCTAGAAACCCATCTGCAGCTGTGGTTATAATATGGGTTATATGTTGTGACCCGTGAGTGTTTTCTTTAGGGGTGAATGAACTGCTTGCAAGCTACCATTCCACCCATTCACTTAACAGCATGGGAGGTCTGATAAAGTCTGAGAAAGAATTATATGTACTACGGCACAGGTCAAAAATACACAGCAGAACACCAAAAAGTTGCAATTCAATCAAAGTAATTCTAGCAGAATGCCTTTCATTATATCACCTTGCTAACTTACTAAACTGGTGACAGCCAATAATATGTACACTATCAATTACACAAGACAATTATTTTGGTCAAACATACACACAACAAAAAAAATATAATTTAAATAAGCCTTTGTCTCTCTCATTTAAATATGTGTCTCTGGCATGTGTTTCTGAGACCCGGGAAAGTGGTTTTCTAGTTAAGAGATGGAAAGCGACTGCATGTACACGCATATATATACTTATATAAATATGCATACACACATAAAGTCTCTTAGCTTTCTTTTCCTCCCAGTCATGAATTTTCAGGGAGAAAAAAAAAATCAAGACTTTATAACTGTTATGTGGGGTGTAGCATGTGCTACTGGAAAAACCTATTCTACTATGAACTGGTCACAAGTCACCCTTCGTGTGTACGAGGTAGGATACTGACCAACAGCATACAGGGTTACCGACTCAGGACAGCAAATAAATATCAAATAATCATGGTTTCCAGAAGTATTGATGATGTTTCTCTCAAAGGGTATGATAAAGTACGAAGTTCATGAAGCTACATACACACATATACACGCACACACACTGTATCACACAAGAACAGGATACTGTATTTTGGCGGCAGGGTTTACAGTATATCAAACCCAATGAGTAGCAACAACAGAAGAAGTATCATTCAAAGACGTTCTTTGTCAACAAACTGAGTTAAATCCCATGTGCCATGGAGTTACCACTTGCCAAGGTGTTACCTTAATCAATACCTTGACCCAGAAAAAAAAAGGTGTTCCAATCTTATGCCACTTCCAAATGTGGTTTCATTTTGACTTTATCAACACAAGTACCAGACTACTGTTAACAGCAGAGATATTCCATTCAAAGTGGTATTAATATGTGTGTACACTTTTTATGTAAGAAGATATAAATAACACTAAGCTTTTATGGTACTTTAGGAATCCCAAATATGCTAACACTTTACAGTTCAAGTGTGTCCCAAAAGTCCTTCAAGAGATGTCTGCAAATTCATAATAAATACTCCTCCTAACAACAACCACAAAAAGTCCTTGAGAATGGAAGGACTCTCATTAATTCTGATTCTGAAGAGTAATGGAAAGCTCATTTACAGATCAGAAAATGGGGCCATGACTTCAGAACAATTTTTGGCTAAGGTATTTTACAAATACGAGGAATTCTCCCTTATGGAAAATGTAAGGTTCATTCTTTTAGTTTCTTTAGGGCAGTGAAAATGACTTACTTTAATAAGAATCTGAAATTGCCTGTGCAAAGACCAGGACCAAGAACCCAGTTTGCCTCCTCAAGGGAGGGAGGGGCTGCTGGTCTGTGGACCAAGGGAGCGGTGGGCCAGCATGGGGCGAGAAGAGCAGGCAGGAGCGACAGGTGGGGGACATGTTCAAATCGACAGCTAGAAGGAGGAGCTGGCTGCTCTAAGGAGTTTAAAATCAGAGGCTAGTCTCTTTGATTATGCCACAAAGAGGGCTTCAGGTTGTGTCACAGAGGGAAGGTGTGCTTATGATGCAATATGCTACTTGATCAACGATGCCTCCCATCAAGAGTGGACAGTGTGTCGGATGCAAATCTGGTACAGGAAGGAAGTCGTACCCTTGTCACACTGTATAACTTCAAATCTAAAAGAACAGCATTTTAAACATTGCTAATAACCGAGAAGAGGACTAGTGGCAAGAAATCCAGTAATATTAAAGGCTAACACAGTATGTGCATATTACTAACACTACTTCCGCCAAATGGTTCATTTAAAAATTCACAGAATTCATCCTAGTAGCGTATTAACAGGTAATTTAAAAACAATGTTAGGAATAGATGTAGATAATTACAAAATATTGATATTACAAAACGTGATATTTGACAGTATGGATCAGATACAAAAGCACAATACGGATTTTAGCTACTAGGCAACTGAAAATGTAGTCTATGATGCAGGCACACTTGGAAGATAATAAAGATGTCCAAAGGTTTCAGAAGTTGTTCCTGAAGGAAATGGGAGCTTTGATTACAGGGTGGTCACCAGATGAAGGAGCCTACTGGTGTTAAGCCGACAACCATGGCGGGTAACCTGAGATTTTCAAATCTGTAACCTAAGTGGGTATCTAATTCTCCCATATTCACTTTCAGTTCAGTTCAGTTCAGTCGCTCAGTCGTGTCCAACTCTTTGCGACCCCATGGACTGCAGCAGGCCAGGCCTCCCTGTCCATCACCAATTCCCAGAGTTTACTCAAACTCATGTCCATTGACTAGCTAATGCCATCCAACCATCTTATCATCTGTCATCCCTTTCTCATCCTGCCTTCAATCTTTCCCAGCATCAGGGTCTTTTCAAATGAATCAGTTCTTTGCATCACGTAGTCCAAGTACTGGAGTTTCAGCTTCAGTATCAGTCCTTCCAATGAATATTCAGGACTGATTTCCTTTAGGATGGACTGGTTGGATCTCCTTGCAGTCCAAGGGACTCTCAAGAGTCTTCTCCAACACCACAGTTCAAAAGCGTCAATTCTTCAGATCTGTAACCTAACTGGGTATGTAATTCTCCTATATTCACTTTACTGGTATCCAAATGACTCCACACCACTCTACATTTACAATATTTAAAAAACAAGTGTGGCATTCCAATGATATTCAAGTACAGCAAGTGACTGTGTTTGCTGTGGGAACATAGCTTTTCCCTATTCAGAGTTTTATGTTCCTAAAAACAGAGTACAATACAAAAGAGGGGAAGATGAAGACAATGTTCTGTCTTGGACTTTTTCTTCAGGATAAAATTTTTATTTTGTTTTCCTATATTAATCTGAAGAGCACATTTTACCACCTCCTCCCAATACTACAATAAAAATTACCTACTCACACACTCAACTTGTCCACATTGCTTTTTCTGTCCTTCTACATGCCTGAGTATGATTGTAAAGAAGGTGTTTAAGTTTGACCAACATCAATCATATGCTTATATATCATATTCAAGGTTAAAAAGACTGCCTGTGAGGCAGAGATCTGTTTTTTATGATGAACATCATTTTTTAAAGGTTATTTTCTAATCAAAATAAACATTTAAAAAATGACTCAAGAGAAATGAACCCAACTCTTTTTGACTGCTTTATCAGCTGCTTAAATGTCATGGCTAACTGGAAACTGCTGGAATTAGGAGCTGGTGGTTGTTTCACATTGGCTTCTGGCGATGGCACTTGGGGCAATGACATCAGAATACAGCTGCCTGGCAACCTGCGGTCATTGAGCTATTTTCGGGATGGCCACAGAGAGTGGGCATTTGTCAGTGGCCATGAATCCACCCTAGAGATAGGAAAACAAAGCCACCATAAGTTGCCAACCTATTTAAGCCTGGCATCAGGGCCCTTTCTTCCTTCACAAAACTGTGGGGTGACCTGCATTACTGCATTCCATTATCCACACATCGCATTTACTGTAAAGTCCTAATATAACAGGGACAAATTGGTACCCTCTCGTTGCTGCTAATTGTAGCAGCTGTTAAACCTGTGACATGTTGCATAGCACAGGAGACCCCCTAGTTGGGTGGGAGATGTCTTTCATGTGTCCTTGAGTGGAGAAGTAACAAAATAATTCTTTCATATGTAACGAACCTCTAATGAGGTTATAATGATATTCATTGTTTTCCCTATCTTGCCCTTCAAAAAACATGTTCAAAAATTTTATTTTGGGGACTTCTCTTGCAGTCAGTGGCTAAGACTGTACTCCCAATGCATGGGGCCTGGGTTAAATTCCTGGTCAGAAACTAGATCCCACACACTGCAACTAAGAGTTGACATGCCACAACTAAGGATCCCATGTGCCACAGCAAACATTCCACGTGCTACAACTAAGACCTGGTACAGCCAAACAAATAAATATTTTTAAAAAATTTTATTTTTAATTCCTGCAAACCTGTTGTGACCAAATTTCTGAAAGTCATGTAAACAGTTTCTGAACCGTAAAGATAGGTCTTTCCTTTTTAAAAACCTGCAAATCTTATTTATAATGATAAGCTGCTTGTTTTTCTTCTGTTTTTGTTATGATACCATGTAAGTAGTGCATGGTCAGAGTTGGCTTTGTCTTCCTTTAAACACTTTTGGGGAGCAGGGTCTACACCCAAGGGGTTACTGTTCTCATGTTACATGGAGTTGCTTTGTAAGCTCAGATATTTATAAACAGTACTTTGACCCACATTCATGTCTGTCAAGGTGTGACAACTTTTCAGGATATGTGGGACTCTGTTGTGTACCTTAGAATATGCCACCCCTACTCCTAGTGAATGCAATGCCATTAGTACCAACCAGTCCCTGCTATAGCTAAAAGAATACTTCCCCCTCGCATGCCCAGAATATCACCTGGCACAGTCCTGCTCCTGCAGGAATCTCTTGCCCCTATCTGGAGCGATTCGCTTATTTTTCCGTACTTTCACCACTAGAGATAGAAGCTGGATATTTTCTTTCTTCTTTTTTTTAAATTGCTTTTTTAAGTCACACACTATTGTTATTGAAGTCACTCAGTCATGTCCGACTCTCTGTGACCCCATGGACTGTAGCCTACAGGGCTCCTCTGTCCATTGGATTTTCCAGGCAAGAGTACTAGAGTGCGGTTCATATCCGGGTGCCCTCCCCCCCCAAAAAAAAGAGTACTAGAGTGGGTTGCCATTTCCTTCTCCAGGGAGCTAGATATTTCCAACCCTGCTGCTTCCCCAGATCCCCATCTACACACAATACATATGTTCTCTCTGCAGGAAACTGGCTGATTACAGTGGACCTCTCATTGCTTGGGGGTGGAGGTGGTAGGGTGAGGAGCTGAATAAGGAGGTTTGGAAATCTGCATCCTGAAAGCTGGCTTCCCAAAGCTTCGGTCCTTCAACCCCTACTTCTTGAATGAGCCTGGAGAGTGTTGCTCTAATGAGCTACCTGTGCCAGTGCTCCCCTTGCTAACATACAGGGTCCCACTGATTCAAGAGAATATTATAAAACAAAAACAAAGCAAAACAGAAACAACAGCCTGACAAGGGAATGGTCCTCGCCATTTGTGTTTTCAGATTACAAGTCCCCTCCTCATTCCTGGCCTCTTGGTGGCCATGTACAGCTTAGTGCTGACCACTTTACGAAAGGCTTTTTCACTCAGAGCACTACGATTCTATCTCAGCTGAAAGTATGAAAAGTGACTGATTCAAATAAAGAGGGATATGACTATTTGGAATAATTCTGAAATCATGTACATCAATTTGAGTAAGAAGAATATTGGTAGAAGATTGTTAAAGAAAACTTTGGGAATAAAGGCGCCTTCTTTCTTCATCTTTTGTGAAGGAATCAGGACTCATGGAGTCTAGGCTGACAGCTGCAGCTCCTTCCAAACCAACAGTGACAGGTCAACAGGTAAGACAGACAGTAGAGACGACAGGGTGAGGATTGTCAACAAAATTCAGAAAGCTGGGAAAAAACTGCAGTTAGTGGATTTGCTGGGTAGAAGGGAACGCTGGAGGATGATGTGAGAGAACACAACTCATGTCACTGTCCTGAATTCAGTGGATTCAACAGGATTTCTTCGTTACAGCAATGTGCCCACTGCATGGTCTTTAAAGAGATCTGCATGAATAATGTTTTTTCTGAGACAGGTTCATACTGATTCTTAACTCTTTGATAAAAGTATGGTAAGGGATAAATTAAAAGTTTGGGATTAATAGATACATACTACTATATATAAAATAAACAAGGACCTGGTATGTAGTACAGAGAACTATATTTGCTACTTTGTAATAACTTAGAAAAGAATATAAAAAAGAATATATATGTGTGTATATTAAGGGTATACATTTAATGCACACATTAAATATGTATGTGTATATGTATCACTTTGCCGTACACCTGAAACTAACATAACATTATAAATCAACTATACTTCAATTACAGGTTTCCCTGGTGGCTCAGATGTTAAAGAATCTGCCTGCAATGCAGGAGACCTGGGTTCAGTCCCTGGGTTGGGCGATCCCCTGGAGAAGGGAATGACACCCCACTCCAGTATTCTTGCCTGGAGAATTTCAGGGACAGAGGAGCTTGGCAGGCTACAGTCAGTCCATGGGATTGCAAAAAGTTGGACACAACTGAGCAACTAATACACACACACACACACACTCTCTCTCTCTCTCTCTCTCTAATTAAAAAAAAAAAGTTCTGTCTGGATGATAAATTTACCCCAGGGCTCCAATTAAGAAAGGATGCAAAGAAGGCCTGAATGTATTATAAACTTTGTAGGCGACTGTCCATGACTATTAAAAAGGGAGTGGGACTTGCCTTGGCTACAATCTAGCTCCTTCCTGCAGTCACTCACTGTATTCACATGTCACACTGGGGAAGAACCTTTGTATTTAAATATTGACTCTGTGCGTTCTCTTTCCAACTCCCGACACAAGGATGTCGAATCATAGAGGTCAAGAAATTGGCCATGGTTTGGAGTATTTACACCATGGAAATCTGCAAGAGTACCAAACTAGGACTTTTTCTTTCTAGAGAATTGGTTGTTAAGCTCTTACTAGCACATCACTAAGTACATGCATCTTGTATGAATGTTTGCAAAGGGGTTCTCCAGCTTAGCTTTTTTTTTTTTTACTGCAGAAGTTCATGGAACAGGTTTCACTTGGTAACCTTCAACAAAGTCAAAGAGAACTTTGCCCAAGCCATGGCTCCAGGACAGGGTCTGGAGATGAAGTGGCTGGGCATCATTAAGATTCTTTGGAGTGCATTCTTGGCAGCTGGTTCAAAGAAAGGTTAGTCTAGAGAGAGCAGCACCAGCTGTTCTCCTTTTCATTGTACTGCTTGCAGGATTCTTAGAAAGGCACTAAATGTGTCATTAAAGGTAGAAATAAGCAATACAAGTAAAACCAACTTGCTACAGTCCCAAAGATATTACTACATAGGATAGATATTATTTCTTTTTACCGTAATAGGGACCAGAAAATGACAATTTGATGCTAACCAATATGACAATATTACTTTGGGGTTTATGTTTATAATGGACAATTGGTTTCAAGAACACTGGGTGTAAAAAAGAAGTGTAGTTCTGATAATATGGCTTGTTTCTTAAGCAAAGTGCGGCATGTCTGACCTTGGAATAATTAAAAACCAGACAAATGACTGCAGGTTATGACCTGTGATTGAGCCTCACCCTTATTAGAAGTCTTCTTGCCCAGGCAGTAACCTCTACGTGTACAGAATGCTGTATGTTGTGATAGTAATTATATAGAGATCCGGTATTTCACTGCACAGGAGGATTTAGCCTTCCCCAGAAGAGCCAAATAAAATCATCCCATTTGCTTTGGTAGTGAGATTTAGGACCTGAAAAACATTCTTATTTGTGTTTAATTTGTTAACCTGGAATTACAGAGCAAATTACATCTATTTTCTCTTTTTTGATATATCTGGGGGTAGAGGTGATTTTCACTTAGCCCCAAAGTTTCCCAGCAGATCATCACTGTAAAAGGCATAGATTTAGATAGGAGTGCTTCCTGTGTTCGGGGAGCAATGAAATACATCCGGTCTCTCCATCTATACCCTTCTCTACTCCAGTTATCCTACCCGGCCCGCTGTAGCTGGGGTGATTCCTGCACACGGGCCTTGCTCCGGCTCTCGCTTCCCACCCCAGATGCCTCCATCCACAGGTGGGGAGGGTCACCTCTGAAGATGCAGGAGATGTCTTCCTGTCATCCTAAGGGGAAGCCCTAATGTTATAGAAGAAACTTTTCAAAGTGACCTTAGTCACAGTAGCCACCATTGGTTGCCTCCTCAGCACTTAGGCACTATGAATTCCCTGTAAATAAAGTTTTATTGGAACACAGTCATGCTTATTCAGTTATTTATGGCTGCTTTCATGACACAATGGCAAAGGTGAGTCATTTCCACAGAGACAGTGTGTCCTACACAGCCTAGAAGAGTTACTATCTGGCCCTTTAGAGAAAAAAAATTGCCAAGCCCTGGCTACAGCCTCCTGCAGCTTCCTGCTCTGTCCACCAGAGGCTCGAGGAGCGCCTGGCAGGGGCCTCAGTGTGACCTGGCTTGCCAGCCCTCCTCCTCTCCACTGTGCCTCACACTTTAGGGGGACAGAGAAGTTGGCTTTTATAACCTGGCCAAGATCCACTTATAACTTCAGATGTTTTCAATTGTGGTCTAGCAGACAGAAGGGTCATCTCTCAGCAAAGCACCCCTTCTTTCCTCTCTGGGTTCAGCCTGGGTTTCTTTCATGTGGAGACTTCCTAAAGGCCACAGGATCTCCAGCGTGTGGGGTAACCTGTCAGTCTGAGGGGTTTTGGTGCTCTTAGGATGGTTTCTAGCGCACAGAAATACCAGTTATTGTTACTTTGCAGTTTTAAAAGAGACTATACCATTTATTAAATTTATAGTATCTGAAATGTAGTTTTTGTTGAAGCTATTACAGTTAACTTAAAAATCTTAATACTCTATCTATACATTTGTTAAGTTTTAACAAATACATTCAAAAAACTTGAATTACTGTTTAGGTCCATTTCAAAACTTCGTTTATAAATATAATATATTCAGTTTTCTCTTTAAGCATTTAGACTGTCTAAGAATCAAACATCCTGAAATAGTTAAGATTTTTTTTCCACTAAGAATTCTTAAAAATTTCTTCCATTAAATTTATATATTCAATGACTCTCAAGTTCTGGAATATTCTATTTACAAGTTTAAATTCTCATACCTCTCTACATAGGAGGCCAATTCTGATCACTTACATATTTTAAATTAAATTGTACCTGCTTTTTTTCACTTAGCATAGTGCTTTCAAGGCTCACCATGTACAGCATACATCAGTACTTCATCCCTTTTTACAGCTGAATGTTATATTATATGCATATGCTATATATTGTTTATCCAGGTTCACCAGCTGATGGACATTTGCGTTTCTTCTGCTTTTTGACAATTATGAATGCAGTTATATGAACCATTACTTTCTCTTTAACACAGACATTATCAATAATTATACAAATTAATATGTTAAGATATTCAGACTCACTGGGGATGAAGCAGGTCCATGAGTTTAATGTGAATTTCATTTTCACCCAGATTCACTAGGATCTTCTAGTTTTACTAAGGTCACACAGATTTTGGATAGTTATTCGCTAATTTTTTTCACACGTATGAGTCAGTTCCTTGAGGGTACAGGCAATGACAAAATGATTTTGTATCCTCTCATGTACCCAGTACAATGTCAGACATAAGTGTACTCAGTACAATGAAACTATAATGATAAGGGCAACACAATATGTAGTATATTTCATCCCATATTAAAATGTTAGTAAAGGAGACAGACTCAATATTGGAGAGAAGTCACCACTCTTCACAATTAATTAGGCTAAGGTTTAGAAGGTGGGATTTCATGAACAGTTTCAAAACTGTAGGCCTAAGTGATTTAAACTCTAATATATACAAATGCCTGCAGGCAGCTGCAGTGAATTGTTTTGCAAACAGAAAAGTAAACAGCCTATCATGGAAAACAGAACCCAGTCCAGAAATCCCAGGACCCACAGGACACTTACGTTTTGAGCTATTCCTTTAATCTATGTCCAAATAAAGCAACTAATCTTTATCTCAGAGAATGGAAAGCATTGACATACGCAGAAAGAGAAGCATCAGTACACTTGTCTTTGCATGCAGGTGCAGGCATCGGACTTTTCAATAACATCTATAACACAGCCGTTAATTGAAGAGGCAGCCAGTTTCCAACAGCTCACCATTTTCTTTTTCCTCTTTTCTCCTTCCTTTATTTCACTCTTTCAAAACAGCATTCATTTTGGATGCCAAGCACTTCTGGGATGTTACACTTGCTTCCGCATCTTCTATGTTTGGGAGAATACTCATTACGATTTATTTTTATTTCAAGAAGGTAAATATTATAAGTAGGAAAAAATCTATCTATGAAAAACTTTCTCCTGGCAAGAGAATATGGTTGTTTAGTCCCACCTATATGAATGAGAGCTAGTCAAGTATGTACTAGACAGGAAGGAGAGTTAATGAGTGAAAGCCCCAAACACATCAGAGACAGCCAATTAGCTTGTCTGAAACACAGGCTTGTAAAGCTATCAGTAACTTATAAAATGGTCTGCTACACACGAGGAAAATGTTGTTTAAATGGCTTGCTTAACTAGATGCATTCTCCATGAAATTGATTCTTTTAAGGTTATTTTTTTTTAACTTAATACTCATTAACTGTGTATATTGAAATGGCTGAGTGGGTGGGTGGGGGGGATAGACACCCTGCTACTGTAAAGCGCATATTGAAGATATGAATTTCATAGTTTATGAAGTTAAGAGGTATTGGAAAAAAAAAAAAACACCTCATCTATTACCAACAATTGTGTCTGCCTCAGTATTGAAATGGATCGATTCAATTAGATTATTCCTCCTCTGGCTAGCTAAATACTTAGACTGGGACTGGTAGATGTGCTCGGAGGACCTTCCAATCTGAGAATTTATGCTTTTGTGTTACAAAACTGCATGCTTTTCCACCATAGCCTGTGATTTTGCAAAATGGTATGAGAGAAAGAAGACCCCGAGCCTGGTATATTTCAAATCTAACATGTGCCTCAGAGTGCACATCAAATTTCATCCCCTAAAGACTGACTTTACTAAAACATTCGCAGTAACTTGATGTTACCTGACACATGAATGACAATGATTATACTATTTCACACTTCAAATGTTTTTGAAAAACACTCTTGTATATTTTCAAATTGGTTTCTGGCCATGCCTCATACTCAGTTTTTCCTGTTACATAAGTCTCCATGCTGTAAATACACCTTGATCAATGGCTATCTGATCAGACAAGCAGGAGGACAGGCTTTGATTTTTCAAGGTGCAACTTCTTGCTTATTCAATATTGGTACCCTAATGTGCTTCAATAAACCACTATCAGTTGGCCAACTCAAAGGATTCTTTGACTCAACAAAATATCAGGAAAAAATATATTTATGCAATGGTTAAGACACAGAAATCTTTAAAATATAGTTTATATATTCTGGTTTATTTGGCTTTTATAATGGACTTAATGTGTCCCCTTACCTCAGTGTCACAGTTGTGAGGTATAAGAAAGCAACAGCAGAAGCAACAAATCAAAATATTAATATATGGAACCCAAATAAACATGTTTAATATTGGACTTGTGGTACTATGGCAGCATGCTGTCCTAACAACAACAACATTTAGACGTTGGAGCAGATTCAAATTCTTGGGCCTTAAACAGGAGACAGACAAATATGGCAAGCCATGCATTGCTCAGCCGCCAATGGAGGGTGCCAGTGGCCCTGTCCAGATGCAGAGATATTCAAAGGATATTCCTGTCAGCAGCTTGTCCTCTGGCTCCAGCAAGGAGCCACCATGGAAACACTGGGAGGAAAAGAGAAAACAGTAAGGCGTGGCGAGATGGGGGAGAAAGGCAGAAAAAGCTGACAGCCGCCTCAGTCGCACATCTGAGCAAGGGGAACAGGTAACAAACGGCCTGTGACAAACTGCCATGCTGTTAGTCACAGGGAGAGAATTTCTTTCCCTGCTGGCAATATAGTCAGGAGCCTAAGATTCTGGCAACTGAGAAACATGAGCTTGGAAAGAGGCTTGCAGGCAGCCTGAGGAAAGAAAAGCTAAGTGGTAATCTGTCTTGAGGAATTTTAGCCAAAAAAGCCCACACAGGACTAGCTGAACTCGGAATAAAGCCTGTGAAATACAAGTCTGGAGAACATTACAATCAGACATAAAGAGAACACCAGAAATGAAGGTTCAAAAACCAATTGACTGGATTTACCACAGCATTGTTAGTGTGGCCTTGAGTCCTTATTGTCAGCCCAGGACTAGTCCAAACCATTAGCTCTCAACTAGGGAGAAGAGACAAGGCAACTATTTCCTTACCTATCCACTTCCCTCACCCAAGGAAATTAAGCAACATCAGGAGGTATTTTTGATTGTCACAACTTGGCAGAGGGCGGTTGGGAAGCAGGTAAAGGGGATTCTTGCTACAGGCATATAGTAGGTGATAGTCAGGGATACTGCCAAGCACCCTAACATACACGGGACAGCGTCCCCCTCCCCTCAACAAAGTGCTATCCACCCCAGACATCAGTAATGCTGAGGCAGAACAATTCCACTCTGAACTGACTTTTTACAGGCAAAAATCAAAGAAGAAAGCCCCGTTAATGATTCAGTGCATGGTTTATCAACATGAACCATCAGGTTCCTTCCCTGGAATCAGGAGATTCAGCAACTGGACTGGAAAGCTCCCCACGGAGGAGCACCGAAGGTCGATGGGACGTACTCTCTGTCCTTTCTTTTTCAAAGTAGAAGTCACTCGATCTTGGTAGGGGACCAGTGAGAATGTCAAACTGGCCTGAAACAAGTGCTAGAAAGAAGCAGTCACATTTCTCTCACTCTCCATATTCCCTGTTTTGAGCTCTGGGGATACAAAGGTCCACAGTTCAAGTCCCAGGCCTCATGGAGTTTACCCAGCAGTGGAAGAAACGGACAGATACTAAGTGAATATGTAAGTAAATGAAGTCCAGTGAGAAATAAGTGCCATGAAGAAAAAGAAGGCATGACAGAAATAATAACATTTGCCATATAACTGATCCAAAAGAGGGACTGGTGGTGTAATACGAGTTAAAAATCAAGCAGTCACAAAGGAAGACAAGTGTTTAGCTGGTTTCAAAACAAAATTTCATACAGTTACGATCAAAACTCTCTCAATTAACCTTCACTTAATTGTCTAGGATTAGCTGACTCTTCATCACCCTAATACAAGACAAGGATTAAAGCTGTCTACACAGTCAACATCCATGCCTGGTGGATACAACACTGGAATGACGAGACTATACCCTTGATGCTCAAGACGGGGGCAGTTGATGCTCATGACTGGGGCTGACTGCTCTCTGGCACATCTGCTCATTTCTGCTCCTGAGTTATTCATAATTCTGTACTAAGGCAATCAGACTTGTCATTATCATTAAGTAATCTTGTTAAATGTGACACTAATGAGTGAAATGTGAACCTGAAAGGGGAATTTCTATTTCTACAGAAAACTAAATGGGATGGGTTCAAAGAAATCAAGAAAAAAGAGTCACTAAAAACAAACTGCTGTGGAATTAGATTTAGGTAAGATAACTCTAAAGGAATGGGAGGGAATGGGGAAGATAGCTCAAGTGTTTTTAACTATGGTTCCACTTTAAGCAAACAGGAGCTGAAAATCATAAGGAAGGATTGTGTTTTATGCAGGAAATGTAATACAGAACTCTGACTAGTGGCCACATACTCAGAGAAAAGGCCTTGGACCAATATCAAAAGGTCAGTACCATTTGTATGTTTTAACTCAAATTATTTAGGGTATATATTTAATTTTTTTAATGACAAGATACTTTAACCAGTTCTTGATTATCAGTTCAGGTCAGTCTGGATAAGAGAGCTTCTAACTGTATATTTCAAATCACACATTTTCTTCTGTCTGAATCAAAAACCTTCTCAGAGGGGAAGTCATTAACACCCATTTCAGTCTGAGTAAAGAGTGTTGCATAAAATCATATCCACTGTCAGAATCAATATTAGAGTCTATCACCTCAAATCCTCTTGTGAAAGAAAGTACAGTATAAATAAATAAAATTAAAACACTCAAATCCGTACTCACACATACCCACACCCCTGCAGTCTCCTACAGAAACAGTCTTATTTGTGAAAGCAAATTACGATTAAAACTGGATTCCTCATTATTAAATATAATATCCTTAAAAAATAATAAACATTGAGGGTTTGGATCTAGATGGTATAGTAAGAGGTTATAGAGTTCATCTTCTCCCATGAACACATCAAAAATATTTCGATATCTGGAACAGTTCTCACTGAAAACTAACCAGAAGCTGGCAGAAGGACTCTACAACTAAGGCTATAAGAAAGATACTCAGGTGACTGAGTAGGAAGGAAAGGAAAGCGATCAGGTTGTGATCTGCGCCTCTGGGAGGAAACTCAGAAGAAAGAGATTACAAGGGTGGACAGTTGCCCTGGGGAGTGAACCATGTTGGGTGTCCCAGTCCACCTGGCTTTTTGGAAGACTACTGAGACCAACAGAAGGACTGTGGGAAGCCTGAATGCTACTCCTGAGAAACACACAGGGCTTGCCCTGGGGCAGGGTGGAGAGAGGTCTGCTCTAGGATGCTGGCTTTCCCATGACTCCCTAGGGCTGTAAGCTCCAGCATGAACTGAGTCAACTCTGGCCCCGATCACTCCATGTCACAGCATGGCACTGCATCTGGGGTGGCCAAGACTGGAGAAAAGATTCTATCTTGGAATGCAGAGGCACCTGGGTCCAGACATATAAGGAAGAATTAACATCTATCCTCAAACCATTTCCAAAAAATTGAAGAGGATGGAACACTCACAAATTCATTCTATGAGGCCATCATTACTCTAATACCAAAAACAGAGAGACATTACAAAGAAAGAAAATTAATAGGCCAACATCTTTGATGAATATAGATGCAAAAATCTCCAAGATACAGTAAGTTCTTTACATGAGTTCTGTTTGGAGAGTGTGTTCTTAAGTCCAATGTCTTCTAAAGTCTGACAAAATTAGTGTAGGTGCCCAACTAACACAATCAGCTATATAGTACTGTACTATAATAGCTTTATAAGACTTTTCATACATATAATACATAAACAACACAAAAATAAAAACATTTTTAGTCTTACATTACAGTACTTTGAAAAGTACAATAGTACAATAGCTGGCATACAGGGGCTGGCATCAAGTGAACAAGCAAGAAGAGTTACTGACTAGAGGAGGGAGGAGATGTAGGAGATTCTAGAGCTGAAAGATTGTCAGCAATAGCAGACAGAGGGCAAGCTACAATTTCACTCACACCTTACAGGACTTCCCTGATAGCTAAGTTGGTAAAGAATCTGCCTGCAATGCAGGTGACCAGGGTGTGATTCCTGGGTCAGGAAGATCTGCTGGAGAACGGATAGGCTACCCACTCCAGTATTCTTGGGCTTCTCTTGTGGCTCAGCTGGTAAAGAATCTGCCCTCAATGAGGGAGACCTGGGTTCGATACCTGGGTTGGGAAGATCCCCTGAAGAAGGGAAAGGCTACCCACTCCAGTATTCTGGCATGGAGAATTCTATGGATTGTATAGTCCATGGGATTGCAAAGAGTCAGACACTACTGAGCGACTTTTCACTTCACTTACATGACTGGACATGTGAATGCTCGTCTGCATCTTTGAAAGTTCACAACTTAAAGGTTCCTTTGTAGGGGACTTTCTGTATTAGCAAAATGAATCCAACAATATGCAAAAATGATCACATACTATGATCAAGTTGAATTTATTCCAAAGATCCAGGAATGGTTCAGTATCCATAGTATCAGAAGTCCTAGCCACAACAATCAGACAAAATAAGGCATTCAAACTGGAAAGGAAGAAGTAGAATTGTCACTATTTGAAGATACCATGATATCTCATATAGAAAATCCGAAAGTATCCACCCTAAAACTATTAGAATCAGTCAGTAAAGGAATTCAGTGAAGCTGAAAGATATAAGATTAATATACAAACATGTGTCTCTTTTCTACATCATAATTCTAATGAATTATTCAACAGAGAATTTTTTTTTAAATCTTGTTTAAAATCGCAGGAGGAAGAACACTTAGGAATAAACTTAACCGAGGAGGAGAAAGACCTATACTCTGAAAACTATAAAACACTGGTGTAGGAAATTAAAGATGATACAAAGAACTGGAAAGATATATACTGTGCTCTTGGATGGTAAGGATTAATATTGTTAAAAGCAATCTATAGATTCAGTGCAACCCCTACCAAAATGTCCCATGATATTTTTCAAAGAACTGGAACAAACAGTTCTAAAATTAAATGAAATCACAAAAGGCCCAGAATTGCCATAGTAATACTGAGAAAAAAGAACAAAGCTGGAGGTATCCCCCTCTCAGACTTCAGACTATACGACAAAGCTTAAGTAGTCAAAACAGCATACTCCTGGCACAAAAACAGATACACAGGTCAATGAAATAGAATAGAGAGGCCTGAAATAAATTCATATGTCTAAAGTCAATGAATCTACAACAAAGGAGGCATGAATATACAATGGAGGAAAGACAGTCTCTTAAGTGGTGCTGGGAAAACTGGACAGTTTACATGTAAAACAGTGAAATTAGAACATTTCCTCACATAATATATAAGAACAAACTCAAAATGGATTAAAGACCTAAGAAGACCAGAAACCATAAAACTTCTGGAAGAAAACACAGGCAGAACACTGGGCATAAATTGTAACAATTTTCTTTTGGATCTATCTCCAAAGGCAAAAGAAATAAAAACAAAAATAAACAAATGGGACCTAATTAAACTTAGAAGCTTTTGTAAAGCAAGGGAAACCATGGAAAAAACAAACAAAAAAACACACTAAAGAATGGGAGAAAACGCTTGCAAATTATATAACCAACAAGGAATTAATAACTAAAATATATAAACAGCTCATACAACTTCATACCAACCCCCTCCCCACACACACAAATAACCCAGTTAAAAAAAATAAGCAGACGACCCAAACACATTTCTCCAACGAAGACATACAGATGACCAATAGGCACATGAAAAGATGTTCAACACTGCTAATTATCAGGGAAATACAAATCAAAACAATGAGAATCACCTCACAGAGGTCCAGACGGCTACATCAGAAAGAACACCTAGGGATTTCTTGGCAGTCCACTGGTTAAGACTTTACCTTCTAATGCAGGAGACACAGGTTTGATCCCTGGACAGGGAGCTAAGACCCCACATGCCTCATGGCCAGAAAGCCAAAACATAAAACAGAAGCAGTACTGCAATAAATGTGATAAAGACTTTAGAAAAGAACAAGGATGTGGAGAAAAGGGAACCCCTGTGCACTGCTGGTGGGAACACAAACTGGCGCAGCTACTGTGGAAAATAGTATGGAGGGGTCTCAGAAAACTAGACACAGAACTAACATATGACACAGCAATTCCACCACTGAGCATATATCTGGAAGAATGAACACACTAATTTGAAAAGATACATGTACAACAAAGTTCGTAGCAGCACTATTTACAGTCCCCAAGATATGGAAAAAACCCAAAGCCATCATGAGCCTACTGAATAAAGATGTGGTATACATGTAAAATAGCAGCAGCAGCAGTATCTTCCCTGGTGGCTCAGAGGTTAAAGCGTCTGCCTCCAATGCGGGAGACCCGGGTTCAATCCTTGGGTTGGGAAGATCCCCTGGAGAAGGAAATGGTAACCCACTCCAGTATTCTTGCCTGGAGAATCCCATGGATGGAGAAGCCTGGTAGGCTACAGTCCATGGGGTCGCAAAGAGTCAGACACAACTGAGTGACTTCACGTACTTACTTATACATGTATAATGGAATATTACTCAGTCATAAAAAGGAATGAAATTCTTCCATCTGTGCAATGTGGAAAGACTAGAGAATATTATGCTTAGTGAAATAAGTCAGAGAAAGACTAATACTGCATGATATCACTAATATTCAAAAGCAGAGACATTACTTTGCCAACTAAGGCCCGTCTAGTCAAGGCTATGGTTTTTCCAGTGGTCACGTATGGATGTGAGAGTTGGACTGTGAAGAAGGCTGAGCGCCAAAGAATTGATGATTTTGAACTGTGGTGTTGGAGAAGACTCTTGAGAGTCCCTTGGACTGCAAGAAGATCCAACCAGTCCAGTCTGAAGGAGATCAGCCCTGGGATTTCTTTGGAAG
Source organism: Ovis aries (assembly GCF_016772045.2). Classification (NCBI taxonomy): domain Eukaryota; kingdom Metazoa; phylum Chordata; class Mammalia; order Artiodactyla; family Bovidae; genus Ovis; species Ovis aries. Next base: position 25,401,649 of record NC_056069.1, on the reverse strand, counting down.
GAATGATGCTAAAGCTGAAGCTCCAGTACTTTGGCCACCTCATGCGAAGAGTTGACTCATTGGAAAAGACTCTGATGCTGGGAGGGATTGAGGGCAGGAGGAGAAGGGGATGACAGAGGATGAGATGGCTGGATGGCATCACTGACTCGATGGACGTGAATCTGAGTGAACTCCAGGAGATGGTGATGGACAGGGAGGCCTGGTGTGCTGCGATTCATGGGGTTGCGAAGAGTCGGACACGACTGAGCGACTGAACTGAACTGAACTGAACTGAAAAAAATAATGAAAGTTAATGTATATAGCAAAGCAGAAACAGACTCACAGATTAAAAATATCCAACAAACTAGTGGCTCCCAGTGGGGAGAGGGATGTGGGAGTGCCACATTATGGGCATGGAATTAAGAGATAACAATGTACAGAATGGAGAACTATACCCATCATCTTATAAACCTTTTAATGGAGTATAACCTAAAAATACTGAATCACTTATGTTGTTCACTTGAAACTAATGTGATATTATAAATCAATTGATAATACCTTGATTAAAAAGTGTAAATCATAAATAAAGATGTTCTTTAAAAAATTACATTATTTTCAATGCATTTGTAGAATATTTTCTAAATAGAACTTATTCCCATTTTCTAGCATATCCATCAGGAAAATTTCCCTGACCTTCTCTTAGCACATCCTTGACTACTGTCTCCTACACTTAAGAGTTTTCTAGGGACTATACAATATTAGTGTTTCTCACAGTAGTCCTATTTTACCCTAAAATTATTATCTGTTTCTTTCTACCCTTACCAAATTGACTTCTCCATCAGTAAGATGGCAATTCTACCAGAGCACTTGGAAACAACAATCATATGATGCCAATCCCTGACAAATGATGGCTGGTGCTAACAATTTTTCACTAGAAGGTAAGCATCAACAATAAAATAACGTAAAATGATGCAGGTAAATGACATTTACCTCTCTGAGTCCACAAATTTATTTTCAGTGAATGATATCTTGTCTTCATCATATTTAACATAAGGGGATCTAGACTTCAATCCTCAATATATAGGGTTTGTAAATTTTAGGTGCCTATTTATGTCATCAAATCTTTTATACCAAAAGAGAAGATGAAATTACAGAGAAACAAGGATATGAGAAATAAATTCTTGCCTATTTGACTGCAGTTTCTCATCCAGACATAAAGTACATGTAACCTGCATGGTTACACGTTTAGTCACAGAGTTGGCATAAAACACGTGGGCAAGTTGAATTCTCTTACAGCTGCTGAAACAGTTGAATTCTGACTTTTTATATAAAGCCACAGACACTAAGTATGTAGTCACCTGGTCAAAGGTGGACCTGCTTTTTGGTGCTGTTAGAAGGGATAACCTGACTTGATAAACTGTAAAGATGCTGGGTGTCTGGTATGACCTAAGGATGGCAAGGCTTGGATCAATAACTAAGAGCACTTGTTCTGGCATGACGCTTGCTGAGTTCTGACACGACCACTGACACTGTAAATCATCAATGCATAGCATATTTCCTACATAATCTAGAGAGAGAGAAGGAACCTGGACAGATAAACGTGTACCACACAGTGGGTGCAAGTTCTTAACATGAGATGGAAATGAACCGAATTAGCTGTTTCTCCCTCCCTCACCCACCCCTTTCTCTCCCTCCTTCCTTCTCTCCATCCCCTCCTCCATCTCTCCCTCTTTCAATTTAGGATATTAAGCCAAGGACTTATTTAAAGCACTGAAAGACATAATTAACTAGCACTCATGAAATAATTGAAAAGAATTCCCTCAATGAGCAAATCACTCTATCCTTACAGGCAAGGCTTTGGAGTGGCTTGCATAACTACCTTTAATGACTTTTATGTTTTAATGAAACACTATAAATTAGACTATTTTAGTTTAGGTTTCAAAAACTCACTTGCGCTGCATCATAGATGTTTAAAAATCTTCCTGTATCTGCACAAAGCATAAAAAGCTCTTCTGGAAAATCATGAACTCCATACATACCCAATATTCCCCTCCCTATTTCCCCCTACCCCCAGAACCCTTCCCATCTGCCAGCTGGGTTTCATTTTAAGAATTTCACACTGAATATAAAGTGCTATTTTGACCATGTGGCTCCAGAAATGTGAATTTATAGTCTATTCAGACCGTACGCAAGTGATTGACAGAGAGGGGATTAACCAACTGGATGCGATGAAGCTGCTACCTCTTCCTTCAGGTTCCTTTAAGCTTCCAGGAAAGGGGGCCATCCTTACAGCTTCATTGAGACTAGCAAGAAGTACAGTCTCCTAGCAGGGGTCTTAGCTTTCACATCATTGCTTAATGGCCTCGACCTTGGAACTCTTTTCTCTATGCTCCTATACCTCCCACACTCCATGTATTTCCCCACATGTAAGCAAGAATACTACAGTTTGCTTTCTTAGACATCTTTTGCAACGATGTTCATCTACTGACTCATATAACACATACCTGTGATTCCTGGTTGTCAAGTTTAAGACTAAAATTCTGGGAAAGTATGTGTGTGTATTTGATTTTCTTGAGAAAAGGCTAGAAATGACTAACAAACATGGAAAGACTGTCTAGGCTAGTATTTCAGAGATCATTTGAAAGTCTTGGGCATCTAGTAATGTTTCAAATACCATTGCTATTTAAGTTCTACTACAAAGTAGTCCTTTTTTAAAAAAACAGTTAAGATCTTATTTCAGATTTATCATTCTCAAGTATTTTATCATAGGCATTAAAGTGATGTTATAACTGTATACTTCAGATTTGCTAAATCTTTCTTTTTGCAACTTTAGGGTCACGCTGTTCCTAGGACTCTGTATACTCACTAAATGGACACTAAGTAATACTATAAAACAGATTACTTCTCTCTTTAACAAAAGCTCAATGAAAGGATATTAAAGTGTTGAATTTTGAGAAGGGTGTGTAGAATTAACTTAGATTTGATGTTGTGATGCTGGAGTCAGTCTCAAAATAAATGAGCACATCTGAATTTGTATTACACACACACACACACACACACACACACACACACAGTTGACATAAGCTGACATCAGAGAAAAGTCAACATCATCGGAAAAGTATAAGCTTATCACATCCTGTCAAGTTTCGTCCTGTCTAGAATTGGAAAGGTTCTGTTTGAAGGTGGGGTCCTTAGCTTCTAAATTATTCTAGAGAATAATAGAGAGAATAATGCCTCCCCTTTGTTCCCCCAGGAAAAAACAAACAAGTATTCTACAGAAACTCAATTATGCCTAGGGGAAAATTTCTCCTACTTGCTAGCATAATAAATAAGACTCCATTTAAAAAAATCACCAATATTACACATTTAAGTTTTAGATACATTATATGAACAGTTAATAAAGTTACTGGAGCATAGAGAAAAGTATGGAAGAAACCCCATCAAACTGATAATGCTGGATAGTACACTGGAGAATCAATGGAAAGCAGATTCTTAACTTTTTCTTAATATCATTCTTGAATTACTGAGCTTGAAACAATAAGGCCCCTATAGTTCTATACTTTAAAAAATTAATAAAATAAAAACATATATATGAACATCAAAGAACATTTCTTAAATGTCCTTTAAGAAATAAAGCAATAATATACCCACATGCAGAAACACATACAGGGAGGTAACCTGGTTTACAGTAGAAGTGCAGAAAACACAGTGTTGTACAAGTGTGAAGAAAAGATTTCAACAATAAAAATTTTCATGTGATAGTTACCTACTCATGTGACAAAAAGAAATATAGTTTTTTTTCCTCTAAGAGTGTATTTTTAAATTTTTAATATAATTTTTAAAAGTTACACTCCATTCAGTTATCACAAAATATCGGCTTTGTTGCCCATGTTGTACAATATACATCCATACAGCCCATCTTATACCCAATAGTTCATTCATACCTCCTGCTCCCTCACCCCTATTTTGCCCCTCCCTTCTCTCTCCCCATTGGTAACCACTAATTTGTTCTCTGGAATATAGCTGTTTTCTAACTATCAGTTAAATATGGATTTTTATCATATCTAAGCATTTGGGGGATTTAACTTTTAAATCAATGACAATTTATTTAAATTATAAGAGTGTGTCCCCTTCTAGAAGATGGGTGATATTCTAGGGAGTCAAGACCTGAGTCAAGACACTCAGGACTCTCAACTTTCACAGTTGAAAACCTGGCACCTCTCACCAGGCTGCAAAGTTCACATATGGATTTTCCACAATCAGCAGTATCAGTGCTTCACATCCTAGACAGGAATACCTTCCATTCTTCATCAGATCCCTTTTAGAGAGAAGTAACATTTAGAGAAGATCATGTAAAGGGCTGGCCCATCCATCCTCCTTTACTGGATATCTAATGCTATCTTTGAACAAAGTTCAAGTAGAGCCTGCTGAAGGCTATAAAATAACTCTACTCCATGGCATTCTAATACCAGGGTCTTAACTTTAATGTTGCCATAAGAAAAAGCCACAAAAAATTCAGATCTACATTTGCTATAAAAATGTTGTCATAAATGACTCATTAAATCACTCAGTGTCTCCCACAGAAAATCCTTTTGAATTGTGCTAGAACAGTTTTTATCTTCCCTGTGGAAGACACATTCTTCCTCTTCCAACAATGAGAATTAGATCACAGATCATGACTGCCCCATCTTTTTGTTCTTCAGAAACTCAGAGCACTAAATATAAAATCTAACTTAAGCAGTTACTGACCCACAGGGTTGGTGTTATTACAGTTTCCTTTTCTTTGTCCTCATCTTCTATTTCATTTTTTAATTATTATTATTTCCATGTGAGTCCCTTTAAGTTCTCTGAGGGAAGAAGTAGTGGACTATATATACACAAATAAAAATAAGGTAACATTTCAGTCTAGAGTTGAATGACAACATTCAATCACTATCTCCTTGCTCAGTATTTTTACTTAACAGAACATACCAAGCTTCAGTGAAAGTCACCAGTCTCGAGTCATTTTTACCATCTTAGGGGTTCCTTAAAAGTACCTGTTAACACTATTACCATGGAGCACAAACTCTAATTTTATCAGAATTGTTTCAGTATAAGAAGCCTCAACAGAAGCTAATTCATTTTAAGAGTGGATTTTATGTACCATTGTAAGAAGAAAAGCTTCAGTAGATCAAATCCTTACAGAGAAATTCAAGGAACTGTTCAGTTTCTTATTGTATAAAACAAATGATGTTTAAAATATCATTTTCAGGGTTTTTTCTCTTGTTTTTTAGGTAGAGGTAGTGCATTGGAGAAGGAAATGGCAACCCACTCCAGTGTTCTTGCCTGGAGAATCCCAGGGACGGGGGAGCCCCGTGGGCTGCCATCTATGGGGTCACACAGAGTCGGACACGACTGAAGCGACTTAGCAGCAGCAGCAGTGCTCACAGAGAGTTTCCCCCCATGGTGTTTTTTGGGGGGTGTTGGAATTTTAACTGTACTGCCAGCTTTTTATTGCCATCTAGGTCAGACATCATAAGTCATCTGGCATTTTTAATGTCAGAGGATCAAACCCAATAATACCTTCCAAAATACTCTTTCAGTCATAGTACTTTAGCCAAACTCTCTGAGATAAATAAAATCTGCCTTTATTTCTCCTTTTTCACCTTCCTTTTTTTAAAAGTCTTTATTGAATTTGTTACAATATTGCTTCCATATTATGCTCTGTGTTTTTGGCCATGAGGCATGTGGGATCTTAATTCCCCAACCAGGCAGGGATTGAACCCACACCCTCTGCATTGGAAGGCAAAGTCCTAACAACTGGACCACCAGGGCAGTACCTTCATCTTCCTTTTAAATAATGCCTTTCAGTAATCCTAGGAATCCCAAGTCTCTATCTATCTTACTATATATCAAGTATTCTTTTAAGATTAAAAAAAATTTATTTTTTTTACTTTACAATACTGTATTGGTTTTGCCATACATTGACATGAACCCACCATGGGTGTACATGAGTTCCCAATCCTGAACCCCCCCTCCCACCAACCTCCCCATATCATCTCTCTGGGTCATCCCAGTGCACCAGCCCCAAGCATCCTGTATCCTGTATTGAATCTAGACTGGCGATTCATTTCTTACATGATATTATACATGTTTCAATGCCATTCTCCCATCATCCCACCCTCTCCCTCTCCCACAGAGTCCAAAAGTCTGTTCTATACATCTGTGTCTCTTTTGCTGTCTCGCATACAGGGTCATCATTATCATCTTTCTAAATTCCATATATATGTGTTAGTATACTGTATTGGTGTTTTTCTTTCTGGCTTACTTCACTCTGTATAATCGGCTCCAGTTTCACCTCATTAGAACTGATTCAAATGTATTCTTTTTAATGGCTGAGTAATACTCCACTGTGTATATGTACCACAGCTTTCTTATCCATGTCTGCTGATGGACATCTAGATTGCTTCAATGTCCTGGCTATTATAAACAGTACTGCGATGAACATTGGGATACATGTGTCTCTTTCCATTCTGGTTTCCTCAGTGTGTATGCCCAGAAGTGGGATTGCTGGGTCATAAGGCAGTTCTATTTCCAGTTTTTTAAGGAATCTCCACACTGTTCTCCATAGTGGCTGTACTAGTTTGCATTCCCACCAACAGTGTAAGAGGGTTCCCTTTTCTCCACACCCTCTCCAGCATTTATTGCTTGTAGACTTTTGGATTGCAGCCATTCTGACTGGTGTGAAATGGTACCTCATTGTGGTCTTGATTTGCATTTCTCTGATAATGAGTGATGTTAAGCATCTTTTCATGTGTTTGTTAGCCATCCGTATGTCTTCTTTGGAGAAATGTCTATTTAGTTCTTCGGCTCATTTTTTGATTGGGTCATTTATTTTCTGGAATTGAGCTGCATGAGTTGCTTGTTTATTTTTGAGATTAGTTGTTTGTCAGTTGCTTCATTTGCTATTATTTTCTCCCATTCCGAAGGCTGTCTTTTCACCTTGCTTATAGTTTCCTTTGTTGTGCAGAAGCTTTTAATTTTAATTAGATCCCATTTGTTTATTTTTGCTTTTATTTCCAGTATTCTGGGAGGTGGATCATAGAGGATCCTGCTGTGATTTATGTTGGAGAGTGTTTTGCCTATGTTCTCCTCTAGGAGTTTTATAGTTTGTGGTCTTATGTTTAGATCTTTAATCCATTTTGAGTTTATTTTTGTGTGCGGTGTTAGAAAGTGTTCTAGTTTCATTCTTTTACAAGTGGTTGACCAGTTTTCCCAGCACCACTTGTTAAAGAGATTGTCTTTAATCCATTGTATATTCTTGCCTCCTTTGTCGAAGGCAAGATTTAAAAAATTATGTTAGCTCATTAACCCTCATGTCAACCCACTGAGGGAAATAGTATTATTATTCCCTTTTTCAAAGCCAAGGACTGCGACCTGGAGAGATTGTGTGCCCAGGCTATGCCGGTGGGACCAGAAGCTGGTGGTCTGGCCCCAGAGCCTGTACACAGGACTGTGCTGCCTGTCAGTATGGCACACACTGAGAGCCCACCAACACCAAAGGCGTGGGTCTCCACCAAACCCAATGATTAATAAAAGGCAATGAAATCCAACAGTATGTATCTCTAGGCACCTGTAATAGGGCTGAGATAAGACGTGGTTGCAATACCTCCTGAAGTCTTAAAAAACAGACCACATAGATAGCTATCCCTTAAAAGCAGTCTAAGTAGAACAAAGAATTTCTGACCATAGAATTCTTCTTAATATCTTTATGTTTTTTCACCATCATCTTCATGGTACCCACTGCCCCAAAGGACAACACTGAATGTATTGACAGATAAACACACTGAAATAGTAAAAAGTTTCCTGGTGGCCGCCTATATGCCATGGGGTCCCCTGGATGGCAAAGATTAGTAGAGTGTTGTGGACTCTTCATGATCTGGATTGGACCTATTCATTCATTCATTCATTCATTAGAAATTCATTAGAGACCTGCTACTGAATAAATTAAGTCCTGATAAGTCATTAGGAAACTCACACATCCCAACATTTGTGGTCTTACCACTTAGTTTTGTTTTGCATTTCAAAAAGATTTACCTCTAACCCAAACCTCTGATATTCAGAAATCACTTATTCATATTTATATGAAAGCAAGTGCTAAAAAAGAAATCCACAAAGCTTCAGTTTGCTCTGGATTCAGTATCCTAGGGGAAGACAACAGTTTTCACTTTCTTTTCTTCTGGGGAACGAAAGCATCAGATAGGAAAATCTGTATCTTACGAAAGCATCAGATAGGAAAATCTGTATCTTAGGAAAAGAAGCAGCCGTTCGTTCTCTAGAAGGCCCCTGAGAGTAAGCAGATAAGGGAAAGAGGGTATCTGAACTTGCCTGAAAAAGCCTTTTAGGTCCAATGTACCAACTTATTTGAGAGTTGCAACTCATTAAGTGTGGCTCTGATACCACTTCAGACATGAAGATTAGTGGAACATACCAGTAGACTGAATCATCAAATTCTCTTAGCAATTTGGACATGGCCAATTTGATGGAGAATGATTCCAAAGGCCCAGGCCTGTATGGGATTCTGGTAGAGATAAGATACAGACACCTTTGAGACAAGGGCTTCATTCTTCAGAAATGGAAGCTCAAACTGAGCACTTTCCATCAACATTACCATCAGTGTTTATTAGGCGTCTACACACACTCTGTGGGCACTAACCAAACACATAAAATCTGCAGTCTCTGTATTCACAAAGCACACAAATGAAGAAAGCAACCTCATCCCCTTTCTATTCCAGCGAACAGTTCTCTTTTTAGAGAATATGTCCTCAAATCCTTACTGATCCAGAAAATAGTGCTCTTCAGGTTTCTGGCTTGAGAACAGCATCTATGCTGAACTTTTCTGCTATCCAACTTTTCTGGATCTCTGCATTGCCTCTAGAAGGAATTCACATTGCTCTAATCCCTCATTTATCAACCTTCTTCACCAGAAGAGTGAAGGGAAACCTTTTGCTTCTTCTTCTATGATTCTGTGAGGAGTGAACTGGCAATCAAAACTGAAGCAAAATTTCTCAAAACACTTGGTAAATAGACCTCAGACAGAACTGTGCTTACACGTTTTGCGTATGCTAAGCCATCAATCTTTAATGGAGACTGAAAAGAGGCTCTGAATTTCCCATTCTTAGAAATCACATGGCATATGAAATAAGAACATATGGCCACAAGATAGCTGAGGCTTCAATTTGTACCACAGCCAAGAATACTAGACGCCCAAGTGTATAACTACTGATGAATTAAGGAATAATGCAGAGAATTTGCCGAGAGAAGGAAAATATAGTCTGAGTTGGAAAAAAGCAGACATTTCAAAGCTATCTGGCAATAGGTTATACCAAAAATACTTACATACATGTGATAATGAGGGTGATTTAGATTAGAGGGGCATGGGGTGATGAGGCATCTCAAACTCAGCAGAATTTCAATAATTTTCAAAGATGATAGTAAGGTTTTTAGAAATGGAAGCAGGGGACTGCATACTTAAATAAACATAAAGCTCTTAAAACCAGGTTCAAAAGCAACAGTGAGCAATACAGGCCCATGACAAATGTCTAGCAAATGAAATCAAAGAGTCTGAATATCTGAAAGAATGTGAAGTATTCAAAGCAGATGAAATTTTGAAACAGTTTTCATTTGAGGAACTGATTGGAACCTATCACTGAAGGGTGAGAGGTCTAATATGTGAGACTGACAGTAAGGGAAAAAAATATAATCCTTTTGAGGGTCCTTTAAAGTGAAAGTCTTTTAAAATTTAGAAGGATCAATATAAATCTATAAGCTAATTGCACAGTTAAATTACTATAGGAGCTGTGCAACTGATTTTATAATTTCCGGATTTTCACTGGGCTTTTTTCCCCCTCCCTTGGTTTTGTCCTCAGTTGAGACAGAACACTTCAATGATTTATCTTAAGAGCGCCAGATGTGAATGAACATTCACTGGGCAACAGTACAGGGCATGATATACCCTTCAAACACCTACCTAATCAAGGCTTTTGTTACAGATCACTGCCAATCTCTGTGAAAACAGGAACCATATTGCAAAGATTAGCAGTCTGCAGTTTTCTTTCACAACTGTAAGCACCAAATCGTAAGTCGAAAAGGTGTGTGCTGAAGGTGTTATATAATATACTGAGTACTAACTAGCATAAGCCCTTCCTGTCGTCACATTCCCTCAGCTTGGAAGGAATTCTGGAAGTCACTGAAATGAATGTGAAAGGGTTTGCAGAACTTCTGAGTATTCACAGTAGCATCTACAAGTATAGGACTAGCCACTCCTTGCAAAACACTCCATTGTCACCAAGAGGACTCACTCACATGGAGTGCAAAACAGCGTGAACATGTTTATCTTCCTTAGAATGAAGAAAAGGAAAAAGATAAATCGAACGCTTGTACAAACAATAACAGAATGGAAAGCAAGTGGTGGTTGAGGAAAACGAAAGAAGATGGGGGAGAAAAGAAGGAAAGGTTCAAGCGGCACATGTGTGGCTCAATTTATTTTTAAACTGCAGTATAATTTACAGTGTGTTAATTCCAGATGTACAGCAAAGTAACTCAGTTACACATCTATCTATCTATTCTTTTACAGATTCATTTCCGTTACATTATTATAAGACATTGATATTGTCCTTGTTGTTTATCTATTTTATATACAGCAGTGTGTATGTGTTAATCCCAAACTCCTAATTTATTCCTCCCCAACTCCCTTTTCCCTTTGATAACCATCCGTTTGCTTTCTGTGTCTGTAAATCTATTTCCGGTTTGTAAATAAGTTCATCTACATCACTGCTTTAGATTTCACATATAAGTGATATCATATGAGATTTGTCTTCCTGTCCGATTTATTTCACTTAATATGATAATCTCTAGGTCCATCCATGTGGCTTCAAATGGTATTATTTCACTCTTTTTTATGGCTGAGTAATATTTCATGGTGTATATACACCACATCTTGTTTTATCTGTTCATCTTTTGATGGACATTATGGGTACACTTTTAAAAAACAGCTAGGATTTCCAGACCAAAGATCCATGGCGTATTTCTGTGGAAGAGCCTTAGGGGTGGGAACAGGGGAGGCAAAGGGGGCTGACATTTACAGACTGCCTATTCCACGATGGGCTTCAGAACACTAGGCATTGGAATCAGCCCACTTCTTTCTTATACCAACAGCCTTTGTTCCTCATATTAGCGCTCTGTGCTTGAACTAGAAATAGAAAGACCACTGTCCAGCCGCTTTTATAAACACAGAGTCTTGAACATACTGCACACTGATATCTGCTCTCCCCTTCTTCTTCCAGCATCAAAGGCTAGACCACACCTTGGTCTCTACCACGCTGGATATGGCCGGGTGACGGAGCCCCAGGAGGAGCAGTGCAAGGGACATGCACCCCTTCTTCCACCCCTGGAACAACAAAAGCTTTATGACACTCCTTTTCTTTCTGTGCATAATCCTTTCTCTTTTTCTCCAAGAGGTTGAATAGCATGGGCCCCAAGAATCTAGAAAAGAGCAGCCTGGAGGCAAGATATCAGGATCCTGGAAAAATTACAAGGAGTAGAGTAACTTCCACTAATCCCCACAGAAATGTAAGGTGACTGAGAAACAAATTGTAATAATCAGCCACTGAGATTATAGACTCGACAGCAATTTGTGTTATCCAGCCAGGATGACAATAGTACCTCATTTGGTCTCATTACAGCTCTCAGATTGTACTGTTGCCTGTAAGTAAAACTCATCGGGGAACAGAGTCTCAGAGAGGTAAGGGCAAAGAGCTAACAGGTGATGAAACTGATGTTTAGCTCTAGGTCAGTCTAACTCCAGAACCCATGTTCTTACCCAAGACAGTCAACTTACAACTATATAAGAACAAACCCATATTATGACAGTAACTGTTTTAACCTTGAACTTATGTTCCATAAGAGAGTTTTATTTTCCCATTAATTACAATAGAAACTAGTAAAAGTTCATATGGGTTAATTTTTTGTAGGTGATTTCACTCGGCGGTGGGGGGGGGGCAAGCTAATGTATATAAAACATTTGACTGAGGAAGTACGGAGTAGTTCTCAGGAATAAGCAGTTTGCAAACAACTATGCCATATCACTCTGCTTCTCATACTGTGTTACTCAGGTTTCTCCTTCTTTTAAAAACTTTAATCAGTTCTAATATGGACATACCAGTGCAATAGATTCAAAGTTAGTGCATACCTTTACAGCAAGGAATATTTGAGTGACAAGGTAAATCCATAAGTATCTGCTCATCAAACCACTTCTTGTGTTACTTAACTTATAGCAGCCCCATTTGGTTTGATTAACTATGGATCCCACCAGCCAGCCACTTTGTAATGAAGAAGACAAATTTTTCTGATGTGTTATTAGTTTGAGTTTCTGGCCTTATCCAAATATCAGTTCTTTCCTGCTTTAAGCCTTTAGTCTATATTTAGCTATATCTAGTTGAGTTCACATTTTCGGTCACTTTGCCTGTGCTTCGTAACAGATATACAACATGGTTCAGAATTGATCCTGGTCCTTGAATCAGGAGAAGTTGGTGTTCACCATAGAAGAGTCACTATTCTGTACCAGTTCAGTTAGCCCCTGAATCTGTTTTATTTTCTTAAATGATAAGGACTAGAAAAAAGAAATGCAAAAAAGCAAAATGGCTGTCTGAGGAGGCCTTACAAATAGCTCTGAAAAGAAGGGAAGTGAAAAGCAAAGGAGAAAAGGAAAGATGTACCCATTTGAATGCAGAGTTCAAAAAAATAGCAAGGAGACATAAGAAAGCCTTCCTAAGCGATCAATGCAAAGAAATAGAGGAAAACAACAGAATGGGAAAGACTAGAGATCTCTTCAAGAAAATTAGAGATATCAAGGGAAAATTTTATGCAAAGATGGGCTCAATAAAGGACAGAAATGGTATGGACCTAACAGAAGCAGAAGATTTTAAGAAGAGGTGGTAAGAATACACAGAAGAACTGTACAAAAAAGAGCATCACGACCCAGATGATAATCACAAAGGTGTGATCACTCACCTAGAGCCAGACATCCTGGAATGTGAAGTCAAGTGGGCCTTAGAAAGCATCACTACAAACAAAGCTAGTGGAAGTGATAGAATTCCAGTTGAGCTATTTCAAATCCTGAAAGATAATGCTGTGAAACTGCTACACTCAATAGGCCAGCAAATTTGGAAAACTCAGCAGTGGCCACAGGACTGGAAAAAGTCTGTTTTCATTCCAATCCCAAAGAAAGGTAATGCCAAAGAAGGCTCAAACTTTCACACAATTGCACTCATCTCACACGCTAGTAAAGTGATGCTTAAAATTCTCCAAGCCAGGCTTCAGCAATACATGAACCGTGAAACTCCAGATGTTCCAGCTGGTTTTAGAAAAGGCAGAGGAATCAGAGAGCAAACTGCCAACATTCTCTGGATCATCGAAAAAGCAAGAGAGTGCCAGAAAAACATAAATTTCTGCTTTATTGACTATGCCAAACCATTTGACTGTGTGGATCACAATAAACCGTGGGAAATTCTGAAAGAGATGGGAATACCAGACCCCCTGACCTGCCTCTTGAGAAATCTGTATGCAAGTCAGGAAGCAACAGTTAGAACTGGACATGGAACAACAGACTGGTTCCAAATAGGAAAAGGAGTATGTCAAGGCTGTATATTGTCACCCTGCTTATTTAACTTATTTGCAGAATACATCATGAGAAACTCTGGGCTGGAAGAAGCACAAGCTGGAATCAAGATTGCTGGGAGAAATTCAATAACCTCAGATATGCAGATGACACCACCCTTACGGCAGAAAGTAAAGAAGAACTAAAGAGCTTCTTGATGAAAGTGAAAGAGGAGAGTGAAAAAGTCGGCTTAAAGCTCAACATCAGAAAATGAAGATCATGGCATCCAGTCCCATCATTTCATGGCAAATAGCTGGGGAAACAGTGGAAACAGTGACTGACTTTATTTTTCTGGGCTCCAAAATCACTGCAGATGGTGATTGCAGCCATGAAATTGAAGACGCTTACTCCTTGGAAGGAAAGTTATGACCAACCTAGACAGCATATTAAAAAGCAGAGACATTACTTTGCCAACAAAGGTCTGTCTAGTCAAGGCTGTGGTTTTTCCAGTGGTCATGTATGGATGTGAGAGTTGGACTATAAAGAAAGCTGAGCACTGAAGAATTGATGCTTTTCAACTGTGGTATTGGAGAAGACTCTTGAGAGTCCCTTGGACTGCAAGGAGATCCAACCAGTCCATCCTAAAGAGATCAGTCCTGGGTGTTCATTGGAAGGACTGATGGTGAAGCTGAAACTCCAATACTTGGGCCACCTGTAGAGCTGACTCATTTGAAATGATCCTGATGCTGGGAAAGATTGAGTGCAGGAGGAGAAGGGGACGACAGATGATGAGATGATTGGATGGCATCACCAACTCATTGGACATGGTTTTGGGTGGACCGTGGAGATGGTGATGGACAGGGACGCCTGGCGTGCTGCAGTTCATGGGGTCGCAAAGAGTCGGACACGACTGAGCGACTGAACTGAACTGAACCCACTCCAGTATCTGGCCCAGAGAATTCCAGAGACAGAGGAGCCTGGTGGGCTACAGTCCATGGGGTTGCAAATAGTTAGACATGACAGAGACATTTTCACTTTCACATTATAACTTTGTGCAATCACTCTTGAACTTTTGTTAACTTTCTGTGTGGACAGTGCCTAGTGAGAGGGGAAATATTCCAAGTACACAGGAAGAGTATTCTTCTATCAGAATGGACGCTGTCAGTAGTACTGGAGCACGTTTCTAGAGGCTCCCTCGTAAGCCAGGAACTATTCCTTTAGTTGTGGGATGGTGGAGCAGCCTGTGTCAAAAGGAAGGACCAGTGTAGTTAGATAGACAGGGGGACACTTACAGGGATGGGCCAGTATTAAAATATTTTAATTTGTCTGTATGTAGTGATGCATACAGATATAACACTGCTTCAACTGATGGAAACTCAGACTTGTAAACACCAGCTCCACAGGAGGACAAACAAGTTTTTACCTCTGCTGGCAACTGAGCTTTGTAGACCCTGAACCAGAAATACAAGAGAAAGACAACCTGAAAACTGTCTATTCCCTTGACAATGTTCACTTTCCTTTAGAAGCATTTCACGTAGAATGGCACTGAATAAATGCTGCCGATCAACTGACATTTATTGAATGTCTAGTGTATACGGAGTATTCTGGAAAACTGATAAGAAGAAAATACAAATGACATAAATTAAACTGGCAGTTATCTTGATGACTCATAAAAGAGGCAGCCTTTTGGAGATGAGGATGTAATCCCAACTATACCCTAATGACGTCTTGGGAAGAGAGGTAACTTCAAACTTAGGATCAAACATGTTTTGCAGAGTGCTTCCTCCACCATCATTCAAGTTCTGGTCTTCATCAGCTGCCATTGGTAAGGGTCAGACAGAATGAAACTCATATAACTCAAAACAAACAAATAACCACCCCACACTCGAAAAAAAAATCCTTATATCTCCCCAACTTGAAACACAAGTTTATATTTGTGATCTGATTTTGAAGACCATAAAACTTTACATCTGCATAAAATATGCTGCAGCTGCTTCTGAGGGGTAGGCGGCCCCTCCCCACTCCCTTGGTAAAAGGCTACTTGGTAAAAAGATCTTTGCGTGCTAGGGATGAATTATACATCCTGAAAGTTGTCAAATGAACACAGCTTTTTCAAGTAAGGGTGATTTACTTAAAGCAACTCATTTACTAGCAACCTATACTGTAACATTCTTTCATTTCTGGTATATTCTTGGGCATATCAAAATAATAATTGTTAATATTCTAAAAATGCATCAAGTTTTATTGTTTAAACAATATTTTTTAAGAACCTGGTTATTTTTTCCCAGACAAGGTAAACGTTATAAAACTGAAAAGAAATATAAACATTTGCAACTAAAGCTTAAAATCCTATTTGAAAGATATATGAATGAAAAATTTCAATTAGAAAGCAGAGCCTGGGAGATAAATGAGACATGACTATGACTTCTCTTCCTGGTGTTAGATTATGACTTTCAGGAAAAGGAGGTAATAAAAGCGTCGGGAGAAAGGTATTTGTCTGACATTGTGTCAGATTTCCTAAGGCCCACGAGCACCTTGAGAAGTAACAGCTGGGAGGAGCAGACGGAGTGCTTTAGCAGCCTTTGGAAAGTTGCCATTATGTCTCCTTAGCCTTCCTAAAAAGCATTCATTTGGTATTTGTCTTCTATTTTATTAGCTTAAAAAATTTTTAGCAGATTGTCACACAAACGACGTTATGGGAGATATTCACAATTTTGTTGATTACTTTTCAAGCCTTTCTTAGTGTTACTTTAATTATTCTAAACAGCATTTTCAAATTGTTTAGATGACTTGAAAATAAGATTCATTCCAATGAAATAGATATTCTTAGAGTCAGAATTTTAGAGCCAGGAGGGGACTTCTATATCATCTATTTCAATCTTCTCATTCTGCAGATAAGGACCCCAAGACCCATTTGGGTTAAACAACTAAACCCAAGGTCATCTAAGAAGGTTCTGGGCATGAATCAAAACTCCTAACATTTAGTCTAATTTTCTTTCTATTAATGGCCAAATCCACACTGCTTCCCTGGAGTGTGGGAGGCACTACATAAAGGTCAGCTCTTATTTGGAGCTCTACCTGTCAGCACAGAGATGGCCTGATGGTGACTCAAGTTCCTGGAACCTTCAAGGCAAGTTGATCAGTCTTGAAGTCTCCTTCGTTAGGAGGCAGGATTCGAGATGGGCCTTTGGTTTCGGTTCAGATTTGAAAAGAGGAATCTGAATACCAAAACAGGTTCTAGGAGATGGGAAGGGATGTATCATTTCTTGAGTAGTTTAGATATTAAATGGGCTTCCTTGGTAGCTCAGCTGGTAAAGAATCCACCTGCAATGCAGGAGACCCTGGTTCAATTCCTGGGTTGGGAAGATTTTCTGGAAAAGGAATGGCTACCCACTCTAGTATTCTGGCCTGTAGAATTCCATGGACTGCATAGTCCATTGGGTTGCAGAGTCAGAAACGATTGAGCAACTTTCATTTTCACTTTAGATATTAAGTGAGGGCAGAATTTTAGGATCAGCACATCAATTAGAAAAATAATAATTTTTAAAAATTGTAAATTTAATAAGCATCTGGGTAGAAAATCAGTGTCACTGTTCTGGCCATGATCTCTCTAGAAAGGATCCCTGATTTCTCAGACCTTTCTCTTCACTTCTGATTTTCTAAGCTCCCCATGAAGTGTGGATAATTAAGGATTAAAATTCAGCAAATCATTTCAGGTTAAGGAGAGGAACAGGCTTTGCTAAATACCCTTTATAAACAGGAGGCATACTTTGAGACTCAGCTTGGAGGACAAATACAGTCAG
Organism: Ovis aries; assembly: GCF_016772045.2. Classification (NCBI taxonomy): domain Eukaryota; kingdom Metazoa; phylum Chordata; class Mammalia; order Artiodactyla; family Bovidae; genus Ovis; species Ovis aries. Next base: position 25,384,231 of record NC_056069.1, on the reverse strand, counting down.
TTATCCAAATTCTACAAATTATCACTAGCATTCATTCATATACTCTCTCTCTCTGTAAATATGAATGTATTTATGGGCTATACATGAAAAAAATATCCCAAGGACCTTGTTATTCCAGGAAATGGCTGCTGGGATGACTAGTTCAGGAACATCACATACGACTCAGCAGAGTTCATGCAAACTTTCTGCACTGTTTCTTCCCTCACCTCCATGTGTCTACACCACATAAAACTCACTGCTGTAACCTGTGCCTGCCGCACATTCAGAATGAAATGACTATCTACTGTAAAAAGAGAAAATGGTATCATCCAAACCCCCCAAATCGCTTGGATGTCTGCTTTAAGACTAATGAATCTGCCAGTCTGTATAGAGTTCATGTATTTATACTGTAACAAAAGCACTGTAATTTAATTCCTGAAATTTCATATGTTTCTTCGATAAACAGAAATACAGGATACCCAAGAAATATCATCTTTAGAGGTTATATACAGGTAAAGGGAAACAGTTCTCTTAGCCTCACTCCTGAGGGTGGTCTAATTATTTAGATAAGCATTCCAGACAAGGGAATAAGTTTTTTAAAAAATGAATACACAAAGATATGCAGACTGGTTAGACAGAAGGAAAGGGGGAGAGAAGAAAGAAGTGAGGGTAAATATTACTGTTCCTTTCATGGAAGTATTTTAAAACTGTTAGGTGGGAAGTTAGGCATGAGCAACAAGGGGTGGCCTAGCAACAAAAAGATGCAAGCTGCTCTCTAAACTTCACCCCAGATGTGCCCCGGAGAGCTCACATGTATGCTACAAAAACAATCACAGAGACTTTTCCAACTCCTGTGCGTGTACCATAGGTACACCGTAGATACAAACTAACCATAGTGGCTTCTCCACTTCCAGCACATGCGTCCTTGATGCACATCTGTGTCCTTAACAAAGCTTAGGCAGCCAGGAGCCCATTCAGTTCCATCGCTCAGTCGTGTCCGACTCTTCGCGACCCCATGAACTGCAGCACGCCAGGCCTCCCTGTCCATCACCAACTCCTGGGGTTCACTCAGACTCACATCCATCGAGTCCATGATGCCATCCAGCCATCTCATCCTCTGTCGTCCCCTTCTCCTCCTGCCCCCAATCCCTCCCAGCATCAGTCTTTTCCAATGAGTCAACTCTTCACATGAGGTGGCCAAAGTACTGGAGTTTCAGCTTTAGCATCATTCCTTCCAAAGAAATCCCAGGGCTGATCTCCTTCAGGATGGACTGGTTGGATCTCCTTGCAGTCCAAGGGACTCTCAAGAGTCTTCTCCAACACCACAGTTCAAAAGCATCAATTCTTTGGCGCTCAGCCTTCTTCACAGTCCAACTCTCACATCTACACATGATTACTGGAAAAACCACAGCCTTGACTAGGCGGACCTTAGTCAGCAAAGTAATGACTCTGCTTTTGAATATGCTATCTAGGTTGATCATAGCTTTCCTTCCAAGAAGTAAGCGTCTTAAGGGTTCATAAATATTCTATATATACATACATCTAATCATAGCATACTGAATTATGGGAAAGACATGCACAATGGAGCCTGTTGTTATGTAACTTGCAACTGTCAATCAAAACTCTCAGTCACACCTGAGAGTTAAATATGTAAAAGCCCAGACACGCCTCCTTCCCTAACTGGCTTTGAGTGTATGTCATTTGCATTCCATTTCTTGATTGGTGGCAGGCATAAGCCCCATTTTACACATAGCAGAACCAAGAGGAGGAGATGGGAGGCATAAAAAGGGAATCCAAGAGGGACTGTGGCCACTCCTTTGAGGTCAGCCTGCTCCCATGTCTCACGAGTGTACCATCCACTGTCCGTTTAATAAAAGTTCTGTATCCTTGAGCTATAACTGAGCTGTAAGTAGTCTGTTGTTTCGAATACTTGCTACCATGAGCCAAGAGCTAAGAAATCCCATCTGCTTTAGCTATAATTAGTCTGTCCTTCCAAATCTTTGTTATGATGAGACAAGAACCGAGGGAGAGAAATAAACCGACCCTACAAAACGAAATATCTTTCCCTGAAGAGTCAAGAGTTACATAAAGTTTGGTGGGGTTGAAGTCATTTGAGAAAAGCACAACCAGAATGTATATTTCTTTTTTGGGTCAAACAAAAGCCAGCATTATTGTGAATGCCCTTTATACCATTCAAATATTGTACAAAATAAGCACACTGGAAACTATAAAACTATAGTTTATGTGCTTTTTAACAAATAGTAACTGTGAGGTCTTTTTTTTTTTTTTTAAAGAGGACTCTGAATCAGAAATAGGTAACAATGTTAAAATAGCTTTCCTATCATTATGCACGATGATTAATTCCCTTTTATTAAATTTAGGTCCTAAAAGAGAATTCTCTTATTTGAGCTTCCCTGGTGGCTCAGATGGTAAAGTGTCTGCCTGCAAGGTGGGAGACCTGGGTTCGATCCCTGGGTCAGGAAGATCCCCTGGAGAAGGAAAGGGCAACCCACTCCAGTATTCTTGCCCAGAAAACTCCATGGATGGGGGAGCCTGGTGGCCTACAGTCCATGGGGTCACAAAGAGTCAGACACAACTGAGCAACTTCACTTTATTTGAGAGCACTCTAAAAAAACAAAAATTTTGTGTATAGCAATGTTGAGGAACTTGGTCATGACAGTCAGGGTGGAAGGCCCAGTGGATTACCATAAATGGTAATCTGCCCAGATCCCAACATTGGGAGCTGATGTACATGCTGGTCTAGCTCCTCAATCTAGGCATCCTCTGTAAGGAACATGTGTGGCAGCATGTAAATGAAAAGAAAGGCACAGCAGAGCTTATATCCTTCTATTGCATAGAAGGAAAAAAAAAAATCACACAAATAGTTTACAGCAGGCACACTTGCTGCTAAGTGTTCTTTCTTTACACCTTGTTCTTAGGATGGGCTGATCCATTTACTGTGAGTAATGGGGAGCTTAATAATTTAATGGGGAGCTTCAGATTAAAGCTCAATGATATTAAATATCTGGAGAACCTGGCATAAAGATTGATTACTAGCACTACTCAAATTAAATTCTTAATAATAAAAATATATTTTCATAATAAATCTACAAATCACATACTCACACAGGCTGCCTCTTTCTACTCAATGTATACTGTGTTGGCTACCAGAAAAAGGAAAGAAGAGAAAAGAAAAGAGCCAGACCCCTTTTATTAAGTTGTATCTCTTAAAGCTGAATGTTATCTAGGGATTTCCATCTTAACTAAGCAGCCTATGGCTTCTCATCCTGTTGCTAAAAACCTGCCAACATTTCTCCATCAGCTGAGAGATATCTTCAGGTCTCCAAAGAGAAGGAAAGAGGTCATTTGAGAGAGATGAAATCTACCATCCTTTGGTAACCAACCTTTCCCCACATGCATGCAAGTTTCAATAAGCTTATTCAATTTTCCATGAAAACAGGCATCAGGGAACTTCCCTGGTGGTCCAGTGGCTAAGACTCCTCACTCACAATGCAGGGGGCCTGGGTTCAATCCCTGGTCAAGGAACTAGATCCCACATGCTACAACTAAATAAATAAATAATTAAAAAAAAAAAGAAGACAGGCATCACTTCTCCTAAATACAAGAGATACATTTAGTAGAAAAGAGGTAGAAGATACTGCTTTTTACATCAGAGTTCATTTCAAAACTCAGTAAAAGACACATTCCAGGCTGCTCAACATATTGGGGGAATATTTTCTTAGGTTGACTAAAGTGCAGGTAGACTATAGAAGATATATTTCTATGAATAAGATGACTACGGAAGAGCTCACTGGTTTCTTAAATTATCCAGTATCACAAAGTATCATAGAAACTTTTCACATCCAAGTGATTTCCCCATAGAAAATATATTAACTGGTATATTTTATGTCAGTTTAATTCAGTAAAATCTGTTTGAAATACAAGCAATTTTAATAAGAAAAAAAAAAAAACGGTGTCACAGATTCCTTCAGGAATTCTGGGCACTAGATTAACCCTCCATGTTTTTATTTCTACCCAAAAAGGGTTCCATGAAGATAAATGATGATGTTCCTAACAACTGAGGAAAGAGAACAGTATAAACATGGAATGCTTTATACCTACCATAGTTTAAAGCTTTCATATACCATAAACTGTGATTATAGTCTGAAAAAATCAAATCCTTATGAACATAAATGGATAGTCCCAGTTTTACTTGGCTTGCAAACAGGACAAGTATTAATGTAAGCTGTATGCTGTTAATATATGCTTTTGACAAACAGGTATATATTATAATGAAAAACCTAGGGGAGAAATTCTCTCAAATTTAATCTTTCCTCTAACACAGGTTGCTGTGTCTAGCCCAAAAGGTTTTGTACAGTGTGATGCTAGGATGCCATTTATACAAATTATTATATGAATGATGTTTCTACCACTTCAGGGGTACATAGTGTACAATTTGTTCTTTTGAAACAAATAATTTTAAGATTTAATGAAGGATTAAATAATTTAATTCCATCAAGGTAGATAGTGTGCTTAATGTAGTCTCTTACAAATCTTTAGGGAGCTTACTTTTATTTTTATACTGTATCTTAGATTTGAGAATTGTTTCAGCATTAGGCAGCCTTGCTAACACTGGATCTTCCTCCTAGAGTAAGCTGCAGCAATAGACACCTTTATTGGTGCCAATCTCATCTCTCTCATCTCTGGTACCTTTATTTTGTTCCATTTACCACAGAAACAATATAAAAGCTATACACACTTTCCTAAATAGTACAATGCAATTTCCGCAACACTGTAAAAACTCAATGACAATCACACAAAATGAGAATGACCAGGAGTTAAGCATTTCATTTCTTCTAACTCTACCCCAAAAGCCTTTCTCTTTCTCATCCTAGTAAGTAAGATTTGTGTTTGTTTCAATAATTGTCTTCCAAATAAGCTTGCAGAAGAGGTCGATTATACCTCTTAGATCTTATATATCTTCTGTATTCTGCACATTTGGCACAGTAGCTCTTTAATGGAAAGCAGACTTTTTGATGGGTCAGGCTTACCCTATTTTGCTTTCTGGCCTTAGGTTGCCACTTGTCTTTGTGGTTATTTTGCATAATGCATGGTTTCTGGAGATTAGTCCACACTTTGCTGGATCTTAAAATTCAGTTTTGTAAATCTGTTTGTCTTTACTTGATAAACTAAGAAGGGTCAGTCCTGGTGCACTGGTATATTGCTACGTTACCAAAAAAAAAAAAAAAAATCATAGCCGTGAGCATTTTCAAACAAATCTAAAACCTTATAAGGAAGGGCACTTCCGCTTATTAAGAGAGAACCAGGAAAAAGAATGCAGAAAACATATGGTTTTGGGGAGGGTGAAAGGAGGCAATAGGAAATTAAACTTAAACGCTTGGGTACAAATTTCCCCATGGGAGTAAAAGCAAATGGAGCTGAGTACCGCCCACCAGCCCCTGGCCCTGCCAACAGCTCCCCCTTCTTTCAAAAATTTTGCCAATGGTTTTTACCTCTGGCACAAAGAGAGTTACAAAATGGACCTACTATTCCCAGTTCCAGGCTTTGAAATAACAAATAAGCAAGGAAGAAAAAAACCTTCATAAGCAGATCACCATCTGGGTTGAGGAACGAATTTACGCCAATGAAGTGGTGCTACAAAATTATAAACATTCTGGAAGACTCTGTGCCTTGATCAAAAGTACTGGGTGAAAGCCAAATTTGGAAACTGAAAGCAGGTTGTAGCCAATGTTTGTGGTCTTTATCATTCACTGTGATACTGGTTATAGGTAATGCTGGACACAGTGTCAATGGGGAGTTAATGAAGCCTTTGAGATAGGAACACGTGGCTGGCAGTCACAAAACAGGCCACAGGGAACTGAGATTTGCAAATAGAGGCTAAATGTGAGATTGTCAAAGATCAAAGAGCTCAAGAAATTCAATGTAAAGTGTAGAAGAGCTGGGGCAAGGGACATTTAAAGCCCCACCAGTTCCTGATCCAATTCTAGCAGAGTTGTCCTACAATCCCTCTTGTCTCCCAAATGTCTCCAAATTTATTGGGTACAATTGGGTTTATTTGAAAGGATTCATATAAACACGAAAGCTTAAGGTCACAGTTATCACAGACTCAAAGCTGTAGTTTCTAACAAAGAAACAAGTGAAAAACTTATTTAGAAGAGGACCAAGCATCTCCACTATATTCTTTTAATGTTACTTCTTGGGACAAACTCCAACGAATTTTCCAAAAACAAAAACTCTATCTGCCTTCTTGCTTCATGCTCTCCAAGTATCTTCCACAGCCAGGGCATGGAGGCATGGGTAGAATTACCCCATGAGAAAAAGGATTAATTGAATCTAGAAAGAAAAAGGACATTGGACACGGGGAAGGTATACTTAGAATAGCATTTCCTCACTGGTCTCCATGGTCAGGAAAAGGCTTCCCTTTTATCAGTAAAGGTTAAAAATAACATTCCAATGCATTAGAATGAACACTAAGAAAACTCATCTCAATATACATCAACTTTAAGGATTTCTCCCAATGAGAATCTAAGCTTTCTTCTAAAGTTGCTTAGTTCAGTTTCAGAAGCTGATGGCTGATATAGCATATTTTCACAACAACATCTGCAGGATATTTTCAAAATCTGGCTTAACTAGCAATGCCCAAAGGGCTAAATCTAGATTTTGAAGATTCCCAAAGTTATAAAAATGAGTGCTGTGTGGGCAGAATTCCTTAAGCTCAAACACAAAATCAGTCAGGATTTATAAAATAATAGCATGTTCTTTTATTCTGACCATTTTCATGAAATGAAAATCATTAAGATTCCACCTGGGGTTTTGAATAAACATTGAAATTATTATAGTTATTTAATTAAAGATGCTTTGGTAGATGTTCATAGAAATGTTTCCTATGATCAGGATGTATATTTAGTTGGTCTAACAAAATAGTCCTTCCGCAGTGTCGCTTCACCCTCCATTAAATCTTGAGTCACTTGTTCTAACAGGAGAGAGTGAGCCACACCATTTTCATATGCCGATACACCTGGGGGTGGACACACCGGCAGACTCTGTAAAACAAATGCAGAATTCCCGGAGGCCTGAATGCCAGGGAAGCTGCCACTTAGCTCAAAGCTTCCTTACTGCCATTTCATGAGAAATCTTAAGTATACAACTGCACATCCACTTAACAGTGTAATTTTTTATTGTTTAACTGAAATTGTAGGGAGGACAGCGTATAAACGGATAAAAAAATGGAAACTGGACCACACAGAGCCCTTAAATAAGTTTAACAGCTGTCCAAAGACAGGAGATTTAAATAAATGTACATTAAACTCTTACCACTTGACACATACATCTTTTCTCTATAGTTTGTGAGAAGACCAATTTCAACAGAAGAAGGCCTTGAAGGATGTTATTACCCATGCTCCATCTATTAATAGAATAATGCAGTAGTCAAAAGACTTTCAAAAGATAAAAGCATCATTCTCTCTAACGCTTCTGGACTTCTGCCGAAATCACAGTCATATTTTCATATTTGTCAGCTCAAAGAGACTCTTTTATAATAGCAAATAAAAATTAAGTGTTCACACTGGGCTTCAAAGCAAAATTCTTTCAGTGATGATGCATAAAGCACAGTATACATCTTTCTTTAGGAAGGTTGACTGCCTCAAATTCAATATTCAAGCTGGTAACATCACAGAGTTAAAACATACTGGGACAATGACGGCTATGATCTGATTTTTAAAAAATTAAGTTAATTATGCAGAAAAGAGTTCTCACATGGCTGAATCCAGAGTCCTTTCCCAGAGGTGGCATTTTTCAGAAATGTCCTTAATGAAGATATGGAAATGAAGAGTGAACAGGAATAAAAAGGGATAGTGGATCACAGTTACTATTACCACATAGTGGGTGCAGAGCAGTGTCTGAGTGAAGAATTAAGCCACTTAATAAACTAACACAGAAGAGCTATTAAATAATAGTAGTCCCTTGGGAGTTGCTTGTTTCTTGGTAAACACTCATATCCTAATACTTTTCTTGGATTACTTTCCCACTGACTGAAGGAACTGTTTTCTTTATGCCTCTCTCATTCAGGAGCAGAGTCTGCCAATAAGGACATACATGCTTATGAGGAACAGAAGTAGTGATAAGTCATTGATTTGAATAGCTCCAGGTTATTGACAAAAAATAAAGATTGGCAGAATCCTGTTCAGCTACTAGCCAACTCAAGAGAACAAACGCAAGCTCATCCTCTTTAGAGGGGTCTATTTTGCAACACTCTCTTGTTTTAGCACAGTTGGTGAACTTCTACATTTGGACATATCCCAATGCTCAGTGCCTGGGATAGTGCCCAGCAGACAGTAAACTCTCCATGAGTTGTTGAGAGAGATCCTTTGGAATGTGGTTAAATATTTTCTGGATTCCTGAGTAAATCTGGGGGATGCAGAGGGCCAATTGACAATGTTTGTGGGGAATATATCATGTCTGATTTGCATTTTGATAGCCATATTCTTTTAAAGCAAACAGTAACACCACCACAAATCCTAGATAATCTCAGACATATACTTGTGATCTGAAGAGGAAGAAAATTTTTAAAAACTATAAAATTGTTTATGAAAGGATTAACTTTTAGAATGAAATGCATATATAAGACCTAATAAATGTTTTTTGATATTTATATAAAATATAATCATATAAAATATTTCTTCATGTTAGGCCTCTTCACTTAGAAGTAATAATTAAAAATAAGCCATCAAAGGCAAAAGCTACCATTTTCTTCACATCTGCCCATTCTGAGTGCTTTGTTTTTATGCATTTCTCTCCAACAACTTTATATGATATAGATGTGATTTTGCTCACACCATAGTTTTTCAATGCCTAAGAGAAAGGACAGACAATTTGCTCAAGGTCACATGGCTTGAGAAAAGCTGAGTTTTAAACCTAGGCTGATTCTAAAACCTGTGTTATACAAAATGGAATATTACTCAGCCATTAAAAATGAAATAATTCCATTTGCTGCAACATGCATGGACCTGGAGATTATCATACTTACATTCAGAATCTTAAAACAGGCATGCAAATGAACTTATTTACAAAATAGAAACAGACTCACAAAGAATAAATTTATAGTTACCAAGGGGGAATGGTAGGGAGAGGAGTAGATTGGGAGTTTGGGATCAACAACTATATATACTATATGGAAAATAGATAACAGACAAAAACCTACTATATAGCACAGGGAACTCTGCTTAATATTCTGCAACAATCTAAATGGGAAGAGAATTGGAAAAGGATATATATATATATATATATATACACACACACACATAAATATGTGTGTGTCTGTGTGTGTGTATAACTGAGTCATTTTATTGTATACCTGAAATTAACACATTGCTAATTAACTATACTCCAGTATAAAATAAAAATTAAAAAATAAACAACAACAAAATAAAACCTATGTACATCTACTACATTGTCCAGCCTGGATGACTAGACTACACAGGCAACTGCAAGGAATTAGACCAGCCTGAATCTCAGTCTTTGCCATTTGTTACCTGTATAATAAACAAACCTTGTATCCTTCTCTGAAAAATAATGGGCTTCCCTGGGGGCTCAGTTGGTAAAGAGTCTGCCTGCATTTCAGGAGACCTGGGTTCAATCCTTGTGTCAGAGAGATCCCCTGGAGAAGGAAATGGCTACCCACTCCAGGATTCTTGCCTGGGAAAGCCCATGGACAAAGGAGCCTGGCAGGCTACAGTCTATGGGGTCGTAAGAGTTGGACATGACTGAGCAACTAAATCTACCTATCTGAAAAATAATACGTACTTATCTTTCAGGGTTGTTATGGGAATTACAGAGAACATCTATAAAGTACTTGAGAGCTGCTATTGCTATTGTTGTTACTATCATTATTAGAAATATAAAATATTGAAATTCATTAAAGGTTGAGTGCCTAGCATTCTTATCTATCCATGCATTTCATCTGCATCCAACCTAATGACAGTACTCAGTTTAGCAGGGTGACCTCTCTGCTGGGGCCAGGACTCTGCTTCCCTGCTCAGTGTGGTTTCTATCACCCTCGGCTACCTCTCACTTGTTTCACTTTATAAAGACTAAACTAATCCCAAACATTGCTAATCAAATCCAAACCAAATAAGGAAAGAAAATGTTCTTCCTTCGCAGGGAACCATAAACTAGGAATGCAGAAAACACATGCTTTTGGAAAAAAATCAACAGAAAAAACTCAATACTCTTTGGGTACAAATTCCCCCAAGGGAACGGAGACCTGACAGAACTGAAAAAAACACCCACTGACAGTGAACCCTGCCAAGAGCTCTCCGTCCCCGGAGGCTTAATGGCAACGGCTTTCACCTCTGGCATGGTGACCAATTACAAAATGGGCCTTCTGTCCCTAACCACAGATGTCCCAAATGACAAATTAAGTGTCCAGGAGATAAAAGGTTATCGTGGAATCAGTACAACACACACACATACACAGATTCTGATGTGGGGTTAAAAAAAGAGTCTCATTTGGTTTTTAGCACATTTACACTGGTTATTCTTTTCTAGGATAAATCTTGGGTCAGTAGTTTAAACCACTTTCAATATTTAAGAGTAAACAACCCCATGTAAGTGTGAAAGAAGTCATCACCACCCCCCACCAACAACAATGTACCAAGTCTATGCGATAAGGAGCAGGCTGCTGCTGCTGCTGCTAAGTCGCTTCAGTCGCGTCCGACTCTGTGCGACCCCGTAGACGGCAGCCCACCAGGCTCCGCCGTCCTTGGGATTCTCTAGGCAAGAACACTGGAATGGGTTGCCATTTCCTTCTCCAATGCATGAAAGTGAAAAGTGAAAGTGGAGTTGCTCAGTCGTGTCTGACTCTTAGAGCAAAGACAGCACACGAGCTTTAAGGGCCTTCCCTTAAAGGCCTTCGCTTACAGCATGGAAATGTACAACAGCAACATCACCACCGCTCCAGGGTATACAATCCCCAGGACTGTTCAAATCAGTATTTGTACTTACTCTCATTAGAGTACAGTATTCATTGTCAGAGATGCATATAAGGCTAAAACGCTGAAATAATTTTCTCTCGATCAAGAGGATTATTAAGATAAACACCCTTGAACATTATGGTACTTAAGAGTTTAGGAGAGCCCACAAAGTCAGTTCTCATCCGTATGTCTCTTTCAGTATAACTTTAAAATTTTTATTTTTCTTTCTTTCTTCTTCTTTTTTTTTTTTGGTTAGAGATGGTTTACCCATAGTTCTCCTTGGTTAACATTCTGTTAAAAAAATAAAAAACTGGAAACTGGCTTATAACACCTGTGACACTAAAAACACTTGGTAAGCTACTAAACTACAGTACTACATACTTGGGTGGGTAGATATTCTTACTTCACTATACAAAGAATTTAGACAGCAAATATTTCCAAAATAGCCTGCATACATTTTCTTACCAATAACTATTACATTATTTTGCATATACAAACCTTTCCCTAGATATCCAGACCATTTCAACTGGGTGGCTTAAACATAAAAGAAAAAAATTCTTATTGTTATTTGTAGTAATCATCACTTTGTTGTCTGACCATGTTAGCCTCAGTTAACTATTTATGGGTTTAAATAAATCAGGATGAATTACAATTTTTTTTATGGTTATGTGAATTTTCCCCATTATCCACACAGATTTCCCAGCATCATAAAGTTACACTAAAATTCTTTAATGTATAAGAGATTTCCTCTAGGTCAGTTTTCCCGACTCGATGGACATGAGTTTGGGTAAACTCTGGGAGTTGGTGATGGACAGGCAGGCCTGGCGTGCTGCGATTCATGGGTTCGCAAAGAGTCGGACACAACTGAGCGACTGAACTGAACAAGGTGAGTTAAAATGGAGACAGACTCACACCCAAATGGCATCTTGGTTGCATTCCTACCAGAATATACTTCTCTCAACTACCCAAATTAAGCATATTTTAAGAATTATTAGATTAGGTTTAGGAAGAACTCCAAATGCACTCATTGTCATGCTGAATAAAAAAGAAACTGTTATTTTTCATTCAAGTACCTTAACCTTCCCTTTTACTTAGGGAACCGTTGTTTTCTAACTTTCCACATGAAAGTATAACCTATCTCCAGCATCTTCCCATAGTCTTATATTTCATGTTAATGCCTGTATTTCAGTTTTCTTCTTACTGACATTAGTTTGTCACTAATGCCATTAAAGTTTTTCTCTTCACAAGTTTGCTCTGTGTAAGGTTGCTTTCTTTCCTTTGTTTCCTGTGTTAAAAATTACCTTAATTGAATTAGCGCATATATTCACCTTTGAACTTTACAATGCATGCTTTACTTTTGTAGTTTTTCTGGTATTATAGAAAATATTCTGCTTAAAAGCCATAAGAATGAATTGCTCAACTATATTTACTTCCCACAAATATCCTGCCTTTCAGTCTGTTAAACAAAGACAAAGCAAGTCTGAGAGGTTATTACCTGGGTGCAAAGCATCCCAAAGGCATTCTAGGCCTTTAACCTTCTAGTTCTCTCGAAGATTTTAAGCAAAATAACCAATCACATTTTAATGATGAGGAAATCCAAATACTTTAAATATATACTGAGTGTTTCTTAGGAAGCCCACCTTCTGTATCACTCAATTCTCCATCTAGAATATGTATTGCTGCTGCTGCTGCTGCTGCTAAGTCGCTTCAGTCGTGTCCGACTCTGTGCGACCCCATAGACGGCAGCCCACCTGGCTCCAACGTCCCTGGGATTCTCCAGGCAAGAACACTGGAGTGGGTTGCCATTTCCTTCACCAATGAATGAAAGTGAGAAGTGAAAGTGAAGTCACTGAGTTGTGTCCAACTCTCAGCAACCCCATGGACTGCTGCCTACCAGGCTCCTCCGTCCATGGGATTTTCCAGGCAAGAGTACTGGAGTGGGGTGCCATTGCCTTCTCCTAGAATATGTATTGACTATACCACAAATAGGAAGGGATTTAAAATATATATATAATTGGTTCATAATATGGTGCTAGTTTCACGTGTACAGCAGTGATTCATTTATATATATTTATAAATATATATATGAGTATTTTTCATTACAGGCTATTATAACATATTGAATATATTTCCCTAAGCTCTACAGTAAATCCTTGTTGCTTGTCTATTTTATGAAGGAATTTTAAAAACACAAATGATGGGTTGGGAGCCAGCAGGGCTTCTGGACTGAGGAAAATATTCAGTCATAATATTCAGTTTTGCAAATAGAAAGTTTCCTCACATTTGATGTCTATGGGTTAATAATCCCAAAATACTAAAATTAAACACTTTCTGATTCTAACAAATATGCACAGCAATCTGTAATTTAGATGTGTTACCCAGAGATTTATTCAGAAAAGAGAACAAACATTTTGATTTTTGCTTGAAAATAAAGCAGTTGAAGGCTTTAATTTTTAAAATCAGACCAACCAGTGTGATGGTACTGCTTAATTTCTATAGGAACATAGCAGGCTTGCATTTGTTAAACCAAAAACATTCATAAACTTTTTTCTTTACCTTTAAGCAATGTAAATAAAATCAAACTTTTAAAGAGATCAAGAGTAGGAATAAAGTGCAAAAATGACTAAGAAAGAGCCAGCTATTCCAATAGGGGTTACTTCACATATTTGAAGAATTCTTCCTCAGTATGAAATGCAGTTAACGGGAATTCACTCATGCATAGTCTACTATCATTAAATGTTCATGGATTATTTCTAAACTTCCGTAAAGATAGATATTCAAGTCATGCTTCTAATATTAAATAGAGAACAATGGTGGACTCAAAAAAAAGGGAGCGAGAAACACACTCACTGTGTTTATGCTCATAACTTCTGGAACTTTTCTGCTTAATGCAAAAAATGAAAAAAAGCATTTTTAATGTGACGTCAGTTCTTTTGAACTTCCAATAATCTGAATGCACATTTAACAGCAAACAGTTTAATAATCACATCTTGCAGCTGACTTAATTCTCAAGATGTCTTTGCAGTTTTATTGTTCTGTAAAAGCAAACTGTTTCATCGAAAATTGTACTAGGTCAGGCTTTTATAGGAAAAAAGTTTATTATATTGCTTATTAGAGTGTACTCATTAATCACCAAGTTTAGTCAATGGGATTCCTTTGAACTGCCTGTGAGATGAATATTTTATTACTCATTTTCATAATAATGAGATCTGACAGATTTTTACCTTATAAAATCTCAATGGTTTATTTAATAATGTTATTTATTTTTTAGACCAAAACATCAGTCATTCTTTTCTTCTTTTCCTTTCTTCCTCCTTCTCCTTTCCCTTTCTTCTCTATGATTTTCTAAAAGAAAATACTTAAAATATGAAGAAATCTAACATTACACTTCAGTAAGCCATTGCCAAATGCACAATAAAATGTGCCCATGATCCTTTAAAAAAGGATTATGTATACAGAAATACATGGAAAATGTACTGTTCTTAGGAACAAAATAGAACAAATAAATTTCCACATCTGAGGTAGACTTCTTATAAAGGAGGTTGGGTAAGTTCATGCAGAAAAACTCTACAGAATGGGGTTGTCATTAAAAATAAATGAAGCAAGGATTACTGGGTTTAAATTGCTTTCTTATGAGTCAAAAAAGGTTTTAAAGGATTTTAGCCAAGTATGTGAAGGTGAGTGATGCCCACTTCTGGTTTTGCCAAAAAACACTAGAAATGGCAAACTCCAGTGGCTCTGGCAGAATGAATCTCTGCCTGGGTCAATTCTCCATAACAGGAGCCTGCAGAATCCAAATCTACTTCACGTCTGAATTATCAGATAATAGCAGCCCAGATGATGCTCCCAATGAGGAATACGCTCGTTGTTGGTTCCTCTCTGAGTTGTTCCTGGATTCTCCCCCCTTTTCTCCCTCCCTCATCTCGCTTCCATTTCGAGGGGGACCCGGTCCTGAGCAGGATGCTCACCTCTGACAGTCTCCACCAACTACCTCTTAGAGACTAAGTGCATCTGGTGCTGAAGAGAGAACTGCACAGATGCGGCTCACAGACAGTTTGAACTTGAAGACAGAGTGATATCACAGATAAGCATATTCAAGACATATATATACACTACCTATGTCATATATCAGACCGGATAATGTTAGAAGTAGAGAGTAACTTACATGAAGAGGGAAGGTTTTATACAGGTATATAAAAATGTGCAGCGGGGACACAGTCAGCAACTAAAGAGGGTAGGCAGCCCACGGATGGGCTTAGATGTAAGAGCAATGTAACCAGAGGTGGAAGCTGTGGTAGTTTCACACAAAGAATTACTTAGGCAGCATTTCAAAAATGCAAATCAAAGGCTAGTTGCAGAAAGATAACATAACAATATACCCCAACTTCAAAACAGTAGTCACTTTTTAGGAGGTGGGCAGGGGAATGGAATCAAGTAGCTATTTCTAAAGTTTCTATTTAAAAATAATTGAGCAACAACATAAATAGGGCAAAATATCAACATTAAGACTATAGAGTTAGTTATGTTGTATGTGAATTATAGACTTCATAATCGAAAGAAAGAAAAATATATATGTGATATTTAAATAATAAAACAGATAAAAATGAAGATTGAGATTATAGCAAAATGAGAGGATAGTAAATGGGTTCTCGCTCCTCCTTTGGCTTTCATATTTTTTTACAACACGACTGCAGTCACTGTTACTGTCCTGAAATCCCTGGCTCTGTTTCTGGACACCTGGGAGTAGCATAGTGCCAGGTTCCCTGAGTTTGGTCAGGTCAAGTGCCCACTACTGATCAATAAACTGTAAGTGGAACTGGTAGGAGAAAGATTTAATGAGTAAGGCAACAGCCCCATTCCCACCGCAGTTCTCTCTGCCCTCTGCCGTGACAAAGAGCAATGTTCCGGATGGCAGTCATGTTCTTAGCCTGAGTCTGTGTGATCACGGAAGAACACATGGTCTCCCCTGTTGGGTATGATAGAATGGTAGCATGAATAAGAAAGAAACTTTTGTTGCTGTAAGACACTAGAATTTTAGGATTTTTGTGACGACAGTGTATCAGAGCCTATTTTTAAAGAAAAAAAATCTTTAAGTGAGAGAAGATAAAATTACTAACTCTATAACAAAGATACACTGAGAGGTTACCAAGTGACAGCTCTGTCTCAGGTTCTGGGTACACACAGGTCTCTGGTAGACTGCCAGGAGATGACATTCTATTGGGATGACTGAATGTATACAAGCAAATACATTTTGAAAGGAAGTACATTTAAAATATAATTTCATATAATGGTAAGTGCTCTGAAGATAATTACAGCAGGATAAGAAAGTAGGGCATTTTTGGAAGCTGGGGTGTCTGAGACAGCTATTTTTGAGAGGAAGCCTTCTCTGAGGAGATGATGTCCCAGCAGAAACCTGAGTAGGGGAGAATAAGAGATTCAGAGTAAACTTAGGTTAAGTGTGCACCTTTACAGCTGAGTAATTTTCCATTGTATACATGCACTATATCTTCTTAGCCATTCATCTGCTGATGGACACTTAGGTTGTTTCCACAAGAGGAGACTCTACACACGGACATCACCAGATGGTCAACACCAAAATCAGATTGATTATATTCTTTGCAGCCAAAGATGGAAAAGATCTATACAGTCAGCAAAAACAAGACCAGGAGCTGACTGTGGCTCAGATCATGAACTCCTTAGTGCCAAATTCAGACATAAATCGAAGAAAGTGGGGAAAACCACCACACCATTCAGGTATGACCTAAATCAAATCCCTTACAATTATACAGTGGAAGTGAGAAATAGATTTAAGGGATTAGATCTGATAGACAGAGTGCCTGATGAACTATGGACAGAGGTTTGTGACACTGTACAGGAGACAGGGATCAAGACCACACCCAAGAAAAAGAAATACAAAAAAGCAAAATGGCTGTCTGAAGAGGCCTTACAAATTGCTGTGAAAAGAAGAGAAGCACAAAGCAAAGGAGAAAAGGAAAGATATAAGCATCTGAATGCAGAGTTCCAAAGAATAGCAAGGAGACATAAGAAAGCCTTCCTCAGCGATCAATGCAAAGAAATAGAGGAAAAAAATTGAATGGAAAGACTAGAGATCTCTTCAAGAAAATTAGAGATATCAAGGGAACATTTCATGCAAAGATGGGCTCAAAAAGGATAGAAATGGTATGGAACTAACAGAAGCAGAAGAAATTAAAAGAGGTGGCAAGAACACACAGAAGAACTGTACAAAAAAGATATTCACAATCCAGATAATCACGATGGTGTGATTACTCACCTAGAGCCAGACATCCTGGAATGTGAAGTCAAGTGGGCCTTAACAAGCATCACTACGAACAAAGCTAGTGGAGGTGATGGAATTCCAGTTGAGCTATTTCAAATCCTAAAAGATGATGCTGTGAAAGTGCCTCAGTCAGTATGTCAGCAAATTTGGAAGACTCAGCAGTGGCCACAGGACTGGAAAAGGTCAGTTTTCATTCCAATCCCAAAGAAAGGCAATGCCAAAGAATGCTCAAACTGCTGCACAATTGCACTCATCTCACACGCTAGTAAAGTAATGCTCAAAATTCTCCAAGCAAGGCTTCAGCAATACGTGAACCGTGAATTTCCAGATGTTCAAGCTGGTTTTAGAAAAGGCAGAGGAACCAGAGATCAAATCGCCAACATCCACTGGATCATGGAAAAAGCAAAAGAGTTCCAGAAAAACATCTATTTCTGCTTTATTGACTATGCCGAAGCCTTTCACTGTGTGGATCACAATAAATTGTAGAAAATTCTAAAAGAGATGGGAAAACCAGACCACCTAACCTGCCTCTTGAGAACCCTATATGCAGGTCAGGAAGCAACAGTTAGAACTGGACATGGAACAACAGACTGGTTCCAAATAGGAAAAGGAGTACGTCAAGGCTATATGTTGTCACCCTGCTTATTTAACTTTATGCAGAGTACATCATGAGAAACACTGGGTGAAACGCTGGGCTGGATGAAGCAAAAGCTGGAATCAAGACTGCTGGGAGAAATATCAATAACCTCAGATATGCAGATGACACCACCCTTATGGCAGAAAGTGAAGAAGAACTAAAGAGCCTCTTGATGAAAGTGAAAGAGGAGAGTGAAAAAGTTGGCTTGAAGCTCAACATTCAGAAAACTAAGATCATGGCATCGGTCCCATCACTTCATGGCAAAGAGATGGAGAAAAAGTGGAAACTGTGACTGACTTTAATTTTTTAGGCTCCCAAATCACTGCAGATGGTGATTGCAGCCATGAAATTAAAAGACGCTTACTCCTTGGAAGGAAAGTTATGACCAACCTAGACAGCATGTTAAAAAGCAGAGACATTACTTTGCCAACAAAGGTCCATCTAGTCAAGGCTGTGGTTTTTCCAGTGGTCATGTATGGATGTGAGAGTTGGACTATAAAGAAAGCTGAGCACTGAAGAATTGATGCTTTTGAACTGTGGTGTTGGAGAAGACTCTTGAGAGTCCCTTGGACTGCAAGGAGATCCAACCAGTCCATCCTAAAGAGATCAGTCCTGGGTGTTCATTGGAAGGACTGATGGTGAAGCTGAAACTCCAGTGCTTTGGCCACCTGATGCGAAGACTTGACTCATTCGCAAAGAGCTTGATGCTGGCAAAGATTGAGGGCAGGAGGAGAAAGGGACAACAGAGGATGAGACGGCTGGATGGCATCACTGACTCGATGGACGTGAGTCTGAGTGAACTCCGGGAGCTGGTGATGGACAGGGAGGCCTGGTGTGCTGCTATTCACGGGGTCGCAAAGAGTTGGACACGACTGAGCGACTGAACTAAATATGTTTTGGTTAGTATAAACGGTGCTGCAGTGAACACCGGGGTCCATGTATCTTTTCGGATTATGATTAAAAGAATGAAATATTGTCATTTTCAGCAACATGGACGGACCTACAGATTATCATACTGAGTGAACTAAGTTAGACAGACAAAGACAAGTTTCATATGATATCACGTATATGTGGAATCTAAGAAAATGATACAAATGAACTTATTTACGTAACATAAATAGACTCACAGACTTGGAAAACTAATTGTGGTTACTAATTGGGAAAAGTACAGGGAAGGATAAGCTGGAGGTATATAAGTACTATTTATAAAATAGATAACCAACCCGAATCTGTATAGTACAAGGAACTGTACAGCACCAGGAATTCTACTCAATATTCTGTATAAACCGATAGGGGAAAGGAGTCTGAGAAAGAATGGATATGTGTATATGTGTGCTGAATCACTTTGCTGTATACCTGAAACAACACTGTAAATCAACTATACTCCAACATACAATAAAAATTAAATTAAAAAAGAGTGCTTCTGTAAAATACATTTTCCTTCTTTATTCAAATGTCATTTTACATAGCAAAACAATCAAAATTTATATTAGAGAGAGAATATAACTGGAACTTAGTAAATGATGTAGGGAGCAGAAGAGAAGGGAGTAAGAGAGCTAGGTTAGGGTGAGCTTAGCTAAAGCGTGTATCAAGGCAGGTATTTAGTCTACATGTGATGAGAAACCACTGAGGGTTTTCGGAAGAGGAACGAGAGAAAATGACTGACATAGTGGAAGGTTATGAACTTCTCTGGTTAGAATGTAAGAGGGCAAGAGTGGAGGCAGAGAGACCAAGTGGAAAGTGGTTAGAAGAATCCAGGCAGAGATGGTCACTTGGACTAGGATGACAACACTGTAGACGGGTTTGGGATACATTCTGAAGATAAAACCAACTGGTTAACTTGGTACATAGGGAAGGGGTTTGGAAAAGATGTTAGTTTCACTGAGATGAATACACTGGAAGAGAAGCTGGGTTTGATTTGAGGTGAGGGAGGGAAAAGGGCAGAAGTCTTTGGCCTTAAATGTAAGATACAATCAAACATACTAATGGGGAAGCTGAGGAAATATGGGACTAGATGGAGAGGTTTAACTAGAGCTATAAATGTAGGCATCATCAGTGTATTTAAAACGATAGAAAAAAATGAGATCACCCAGGATATGAGTAGATGGAGAACGGGGTGAACCTAAGGGCTGTGTTCCAATATGAATGGATGGATCTACTGTGGACTGTTCAAGAGTCTCATTGTAAGAAGACTGATAGCTGTAGTTGAAGAGGAAATGAGAAGTAAGGAAACAGAGGCAGCAAGTAAATAATAAATATCCTCTCCAGGAGGTTTTACTCTGTGTGATGGTACAGTCAAGAAAGGAGCTGGTGGGAGGAGGGGAAGGGAGGGTGCAATAGAAAGGGTTGAAAAAAATTTAATAGACCACATAAGAGCATGTTTATATCCTGACTGGAACAATCCACTAGAGAGGAGAAAAAACTGTAAGCTCAGGAGGTGAAAGGGAAGGAACACACAGAAAGGCAGCAGGCAAAGCAGGCTAGTAAATTTGGTCATGGGAAGATGAAGGTCCTTTTCTGATGGTTTCTATTTTCTCAGTGAAATAGGAAACAAAGTCATTCACTGTGAAGGGGAAGTGGATGGTGGAGGTTCGTGACAGGAGGAGAACGGACCATGCAAATGTAGTAGGGCTTCCAGGAAACCTGGGGCTACTGAGGTTCTGGCTGTCAAGGTAATGGGACGCCATTTGGGACTGCTGTCCATTTCTTCCTCCCATCAGGCTCAGCTACGCACGTGCAGGTGTGGAGCTAGTGAGCTGAAAGGATGGGGCGTGACAGTCCAAGTGACAGCACCTGAGGATGAGATTTCAGCAGCGGAGTGGCTGCTTGTGATGACAAGGTCTGGGAGGGAGAATGGCTTTAGAGAGGCCACTGAGGGAGCGTGAAGTACAGACTTAGAAGAAAGGAGCTCAAGGAGCCGCGGGTCCAGGGGGCTGGATGAACTTTCTACCTGGAGGTTCCAAGAATGAAAGTTAGAGCCATGGGAAGAAGAGTGAAAGCCGGTGCTCCACAGTGTCAA
Source organism: Ovis aries (assembly GCF_016772045.2). Taxonomy (NCBI): domain Eukaryota; kingdom Metazoa; phylum Chordata; class Mammalia; order Artiodactyla; family Bovidae; genus Ovis; species Ovis aries. The sequence continues at coordinate 25,363,307 of NC_056069.1, read as the reverse complement.
TGAACAATGGGGCAGAGCGAACAGGAGCGAAAAATGAACACAGATGCTCCCAAGGCGCTTACAGCGCCTTATATCCCCGTGGTAAACACCATAATGCCTAGTACAGAGCCAGACACATAAGGGCGGCTTGAATAAATACTTGGGTTTTAACTAAAAGAAGTTTTAAAATATTATCAGTTTTACAGACTGACAGCCTAGAGATAAGGATTTAGGAAAAGTCCAGAAGGCAGTGGTCAAATATATGAGCAAGAGACTTGGAATATATAAGGACAGGGATGAAATAAAGATATGATCTCATTAACTGGTGACCAGCTCCCCGCTGCACTCTCAGCTATTTTCTATCCCAGCACCATATCCTTTCCTTGATTTCTATGCTTCTTACTTGTATGCCCTTCTCAACTTTTAATTCTCATTCACCTACTAGAAATTCATCAGCTCAAATACTATTTCTTTTCTCTATTACGGTATACGTTGTTGCTGTTCAGTTGCTAAGTAGTGTCTGACTCTTTGCGATCCCATGGACTGCAGTATGCCAGGCCTTCTTGTCCCTTGCTATCTCCTAAAGTTTGCCCAAGATATACTGAGGGCCTAGCAAAATGTCTGGCAAAAATAAGGTGCTCAAAGAATATCAAATGGACAAAATGGAGATGAGAAAAGTATGGTTAAAAGAAGCCCAATAACTTTTATATCCAGAGGAAGGCTGAGATGAGTTTAATTCTATATCTCCCTTCTTAGGGCTGGAATTGACACCAAGAGAGGAGGAGATGAAAACCAAAGGTTGAATGTTGACTCCTGGGAAATAATTCAGTAGTCTGTGGACCCAAGGCTAAACAGCATTTGCCAAGAATAAACAGTCTTGGGAGTGGCCAAGGGGACCTAGGTCAGCTCTCTCGTTTCTACTCCTATTCTCAAAGTCCTGCCTCATGGACATACATGCCATGACCTCATTCCTAAGCAACTCTATTCAGTCCACGACCGTCACTCGTTGTTTCCATTTCCGATTCGAATAGACCACTGCAATTTCCACTGTCACCTGGCTTGCACCACTATTGTTCTGCAACTGTGAACACTGAGAAATCTGCTGCTCACTGAGTGTGCACATATGAGTCAGATGTACACTGACACCAGTCAGTTTATCTTGTGGATTATAAACTCTTAGAACTAGGGATCTATAGTCTCCTTAATGTCATCTTTGCTTAGTTACTTTAGTTTGTTTAGGTCAAGGTTGAGGGTTTAACCGCCAAATGGGTTATTTAACTTTGCTTTGTTTCACTGCCTCAAACTACCTCCAATTCAGGCATTCTCAGAAAACTGAGAAGTGTTAAACAGAGACAGAATAATATAGGGGAAAAAAATGAACATTTGAATAAAAATTTCCAACTTCACTCTTGCAAACACCATATGGTAAAAAGAACAGCAGTGAAATTCCAAAGCACCTGAAAAATGAGTTGAGAAAACAAAAAGGTTTATATAATCTAAAATTCCCGACTGCAGAAATATGTAAATATATATTTAAACTTGAAATATATGGCCATTCCTATTAAATGTAAAGTCAAAGAAATTTATGTTAAAGTAAAATGTAGTCTTCTCATTCTACTAATCATAAACACAGAGGTTTAGAGCTAGGGAGGACCTTGTAGGCCACCCTCTTCATTCTGTAGGTAAATTAGGAAAAGTCCAGAGAAGGGTTGCTGACATACTCAGCATCAGATGGCAGTATGAGAAGGCAGAGTGTGGGAGCAGGAAGACCACAGGCTTTAGAGACAGACAAGTCTGCACATGACTTCCACCCCTTGGTTAAGCGAACTGGGAAGCTCTACTCTTTGAAATGTCAGTGTCCTCATGTGTGAATTAGAGATATCAGCTTTAATATGTTGAAGAAGTACTGTAAAGACTGAATATGACAGATATTAAATGAGAAGTGCCTAGTACAGAATTTCTAGATTAAGATGGCAGAATAAAGTCAGATCATAGAATTTTTCCCTAAAGCTTAATGAAATTTAAAATTACTATTTTTTTTAAAGTGTTAGCAGAAACCAACCAAGTAAAGGAGAACACCATATCTTAAATCTTCAAAAGTGGTGCCCAGACAGAAAACTATATTCAATATTTTATAATAACCTATTGTTGTCAGTTGCCAAGTCGTGTCCAACTCTGCAGTCCCATGGACTGAAGCATACCACACTTTCCCGTCCTTCACTATCTCCTGGAGCTTGCTCAAATTCATGTCCATTGAGTTGGTGATGCCATCCAACGATCTTATCCTCTGTCCCCCCCTTCTCTTCTTGCCCTCGATCCTTCCCAGCATCAGGGTCTTTTCCAATGAGTCAGCTCTTCGCATCAGGTGGCCAAAGTATTGAAGCTTCAGCTTCAGCATCAGCTCTTCCAATGAATATTCAGGGTTGATTTCCTTTAGACTGACTGATTTGATCTCCTTGCAGTTCAAGAGACTCTCAAGAGTCTTCTCTAGCACCATAATTCAAAAACATTAATTCTTTGGCACTCGGTCTTCTTTATGTTCCAACTCTCACATCTGGACATGACTACTGGAAAAACCATAGCTTTGACTATATGGATCTCTGTTGGCAAATTAACATCTCTGCTTTGATAGTCTAGGTTTGTCATAGCTTTCATTCCAAGGAGTAAGTGTCATTTAATTTCATGGCTGCAGTCACCATCTCCAGTGATTTTGAAGCCCAAGAAAATAAAGTCTCTCACTCTTTCCATTTTTCCCCATCTATTTCCCAAGAAGTGATAGGACCGGATGCCATGATCTTAGTTTTCTGAATGTTGAGTTTTAAGCCAGCTTTTTCACTCGCCTCTTTCAACTTCATCAAGAGGCTCTTTAGTTCCTCTTTGCTTTCTGCCTTTAGGGTTCTGTCATCTGTGTATCTGAGGGTTGTTGATACTTCTCCTGGCAATCTTGACTCCAGCTTGAGATTCATCCAGTCCGGCGTTTCACATGAGGTACTCTGCACAGAAGTTAAATAAGCAGGGTGACAATATACAGCCTAGAAATACTCCTTTCCCAATTTTGAACTAGTCCATTGTTCCATGTCTGGTTCTAATGGCTGCTTCTTGACCTGCATACAGGTTTCTCAAGAGGCAGGTGAGGTGATCTGGTATTCCTATCTTTTGAAGAATTTTCCTGTTTGTTGTGATCCACACAGTCAAAGGCTTTAGCGTAGTCAATGAAGCAGAAGTAGATGTTTTTCTGGAATTCCTTTGCTTCTTCTATAATCCAATGATGTTGGCAATTTGAGCTCTGGTTCTTCTACCATTTCTAAATCCAGCCTATAAATAATAACTTTTAATGGAAAAAAACTTTTTAAAATGTAAATGTAACTTAACCTCTTTGCTGTACACCTGAAGCAAACAACACTATAAATCAACCATACTTCAGTATAAAGTTGTTTGCTTTGAAAAAAAAAAAGAATAAATTTATATCCTTCCCACTTCCCTGCCCCCGCAAAAAGTGATACCCAAGGATAGAAAATTTTCAAAAAAAGGATTGGTTGGAGATTGGAAAGTTAAGCAGACAAAATTCTGAAAACTATCACTGAAGTGAAGTGCAGTGAAGTGCAGTTGCTCAGTTGTGTCCAGCTCTTTGCAACCCATGGACTGTAGCCTACCAGGCTCCTTGGTCCATGGAATTCTCCAGGCAAGAATACTGGAGTGGGTTGCCATTTCCTTCTCTAGGGGATCTTACTATCATTAACAGTGTCCAATTTGGGGAAAACAGATCTGAAGTGATATTTAGGCAACCTGGGGAAAAGATGGAAAACTCCACCCAAAGTGAAAACCCCTCCCTGACATCACAGGATTGCCTCAGACACAGACAAGTAAATCAGGGCTCACCATTTTGGTTTTCCATGCTTAGGAGGAGAGGAGGAGAAGAAAAGGGAGATGAGTCATAATCCAACAAGGCTAATTAATTATAGCCCAACTTCATTATAACACTACATGGAGGAGTCTAACAAATTCAATCATGTATGTGGGATCTCATTACTGTGCAGTTAATGAAATAAAGACAAGGGCTGGGATAAAGGAAAGAGGACAGCCAACTGCCAATTGTGTTAAATCTGAGTTTGTTTTAACATGGGTGATGGTATTGTTCAGTGGTTCAGATGTGTCCAACTCTTTGTGACCCCAACAGACTGCAGCATGCCAGGCTTCCCTGTCTATCACCAGCTCCCAGAGTTTGCTCAAACTCATGTCCATTGAGTCAGTGATGCCACCTAACCTTCTCATCCTCTGTCATCCCCTGAGTTTGTCTTAACATGGGTGTACTCATCTGTATCAGAATTTATTTCACCTTAAGGAGTAAACACAGCTTTAGCCGAAGAGAAAAAAATTAAGATCTGAGTATGTGTGTTGAGGGTGGGGAGAGAATGAGGATGAATGGAGAAGAACCCCAGGAGAAGTTCCTTCCCCTGCTGTGGTACCACTGCTAGAGCTCACAGGTACCTCCTTCCCTCCATTAGCAGGGAAAGAGTAAAAACATCTCTGGGAAATAAGCAGGGTTTGGCAAGAGAAAGAAACACCAGGGGCTGACCTTCTTAGTGCTGTCACCTCCTTAAATTGGAGGAATAATCCAAAGTCAGAGAAGACAACACCCATCCCCCCAGCCCCGCCCCAGATATCCTCCTTCCTCCAAAAAGATTCATGTGTGAGTATGTAGAGCAAACCTCGATGTGGGGCAGTTTACACAAATACTGAGGAGGCGCCAAGTCCAGACCCTACAACCAACTGCACAAGTACCAGCTCAACTCACTCTGCCCCTTGCCCAGGATGTGGCCTCGGTTCCTCAAACCCTAGAGTGAAGCCCTGCGGACAAGGCACAGAGTTCTAATGAGAGAAAGTAAAAAGGAAAATGAGGACAGTTCACCAACACTAAAGAGTGAAGAGGAACTAAAGAGCCTCTTGAAGAAGGTGAAAGAGGAGACTGAAAAACCTGGCTTAAAACTCAGCGTTCAAAACACCAAGATCATGGCATCCAGGCCCATCACTTTAAGGCAAATAGAAGGGGGAAAAATGGAAAGAGTGACAGACTTTATTTTCTTGGGCTCCAAAATTACTGGGGATGGTGACTGCAGCCACGAAATTAATAGACGCTTGCTTCTTGGAAGGAAAGCCATGACAAACCTAAACAGTGTATCACATAGCAGAGACATCACTTGGCTGACAAAGGTCCATATAGTCAAAGCTGTGGTTTTTCCAGTAGTCATGTACAGAGAGAGCTGGAGCATAAAGAAGGCTGAGCGCCAAAGAACTGATGCTTTTGAACTGTGGTGCTGCAGAAGACTCTTGAGAGTCCTTTGGACTGCAAGGAGATCAAATCAGTCAGTCCTAAAGGAAATCAACCCTGAATACTGAATGGAAAGACTGATGCCGAAGCTGAAGCTCCAATACTTTTGCTACCTGATGTGAACAGCCAATTCACTGAAAAAGACCCTGATGCTGGGAAAGATTGAGGGCAAGATGAGAAGTGGGTGACAGAGGATGAGATGGTGGGATAGCGTCACCGACTCAATGGACATGAGTTTGAGCAAACTCCAGGAGATAGTGAAGGATAATGAAGCCTGGTGTGTAGCAGTCCATGAGATCCCAAAGAATCAGACATGACTGAGCAACTGAACAACAACAAAGAGCAAAGGGAAGTTCTTAGCTAAACTGTTCAAATGAAAGTTACCTCTAACAAAGAGAAAAGAGTACGAGGAGTAGGCAGGACTACTGGAGCAAAGAAGAATGAGAGATGGAGGGGCGGGAAGACAGCAAGAATCCACTTTGGAAAAAACAGAGTCCTCTACCTCCCTTCCAAAGTCTCTATGAGGATATTATACTACAAGACTAAAGAAAATATGGACGAATTGAGACATTAGCAATAAGTTGAAAGAATGAGATAAAAAGGGAGATCACAGAAGCACGGGAACAATGAACAAAAAACCTATCTCAGACCTGCTGTTGCTGCTGCTGCTAAGTCACTTCAGTCGTGTCCAACTCTGTGCGACCCTACAGACGGCAGCCGACCAGCCTCCGCCGTCCCTGGGATTCTCCAGGCAAGAACACTGGAGTGGGTTGCCATTTTCTTCTCCAATGCATGAAAGTGAGAAGCGAAAGTGAAGTCACTGAGTCGTGTCCAACTCTCAGCAACCCCATGGACTGCAGCATACCAGACTCCTCTGTCCATGGGATCTTCCAGGCAAGAGTACTGGAGTGGGGTGCCATTGCCTTCTCCGATCTCAGAACTAGTAAACAAATTTTTAAAAGCAGAATAAGCACAGGTGAAAGAATCAGTGACATACTAAAATCCCTAGAAACTTGTGACAGTGAATGCATAAGATAATAACATAGAGATAAAGGCAATTCAGAAATGGAGAGTCGATCACAACAAACCAATAACATTTAACACAGAACTAAAACTTAATGGTAGGTCCCTTAAACATCAGTAAACTTTTCTTAACCTAACTCCTATCACCATTTATGTAAAAATAATGTTTTATGGTTCCTTTGCTCTTATAGAAGACTCCCTAGGCAAGTAAACAGTACATGTAAACTGTTAGGTTTTATAAAATTTGCCCGGATGTCTATTTTGTAGGCTTGTAGAGTTGGTATCTGCATAAGAATGGCTCTTAGGAGAGAAGAGTTAGAAATTCAGTACTATACACCACTTTTTCTTCTTCAGTGAATATAAAAGAGAAATCTGAAAGCAATTTGTTAACAAGAACAATTTATTGGAGCCTTATCTAAGATTCCTAAAGCAGCCGTAGTTAATATAAGAGAGTTCTTACTTCCAAGTGGATATGTTTTAATTAAGAGAACTAAGATAATCTGTTTTAATATATTTTAACTTTCTTCAGTAACTAGGAGCCAAACACTTGCTAAAATATTTTTCTAGAAGCACAGATTAGGTAATATTCACAACAAGAGAGCCACAATTTATTCATTATTCCCTTATATTGATCAGAACACCAATCATCCATTCATTGAGAAGTGCTGGGCTAAAGGCTTTAAAGAGACACATTACTGGAACTTAAATCCACGGGGCATAGAACTCAAACACATACACACCCCCACAGCCACACACCCCCACACACCCCCACACACCCATTATCTTTCACTGCCATTCTGAAGAGAACTCTTTTTAAAGTTCTTTAAGTTTAAAAGCATCTCTGATTGCAAATAATACACAAAGAGAAGAATATTTTTATCTTAAAAAAACTTGCTGTTAAGTAAAGTAAAAGCTACACACAGCCTGCCACATAGAAGGTGTTTGATAAACATGAACTGGATGGATAACTTTCAAACTATGCCAAACAATAATTTAACAATTTAATTCTCAATGGATAAAGCATGGAAGAAGACTCTAAATTTCAAACTAAATCAGAGCCTTTTCTACATCATGCTGTTGATGCTGCTGACAGACTGGTTATGTAACCAGAACTCAATATACAAATTGCTACAGAACAGGCATTTTATTCCTGAAAACACTAAAATAATAAAGAACATGACATTATGTAATTAAATATGACTGATGGAGAAAGCTCTCAGAACAATCTGATTTTGATTTTTAAGCGAAAATAGGAAGTTGCCTATTTTAAAAGTTGTTGGGTTTTGAAAATGGATCTTTTTATGGATTTATCACACAACCAGAGAACCAACTTTTGCAGTTTGCTCTCATATATCAGGAAGTGTAGTTTCTTCCTCACTGAAAACGCAGACATGGAAGGGAGCATGTGTATGATCAAACACTGTGCTAAGTCGCTCAGTCGTGTCCGACTCTTTGTGACCTCATGGACTATAGCCAGGCTCTTCTGTCCACGGGGACTCTCCAGGCAAGAATACTGGAGTGGGTTGTCATACCCTCCTCCAGGGGATCATCCCAGTCAGGGATCGAACCCAGGTCTCCCACATTGCAGGTGGATTCTTTACCGACTTAGCCACCAGGGAATGATCAAACACACTTTTCCAAATATAGCATTAGTGGGCTTGCTCGTATTTCAAGGATATGTCTCCGTGAATACTGGTTTGTCTCATAGTTCTCACTTTTTTGGAAGACTTGACTTAGTCCAGAAATGCCATGGCATGCATACAAAAGTTAGCTTCTTATATTCTGAAACAGAACAAAAAAGGAACATATACTCTGATAGGAGATTCTATCATATGAGCTCAGAACACAGAACTTTATCAATCTGATGAAAGGTTTTTCCACATTTGACATACTATAAAATATACTACAAAGTAAATCACTTCCCGAAAGATTGCTGTATGTGAAGAATGGAAAAAAAAAAACCCTCAAAACAAAGTTAAGACTAAAGATTAACAAATGAATAATAAAGAAACTAAGTGGTTTTGTCTGTGTTTGTGTGTGTGTGTGTGTTTGCTCAAAGAGGACATGTTTCAGAATGGCTTGCCTTGTTCATATGCAGATAACTGTTGGCAAACTTTGTTTAAATGAGGTGGAGAAGAAGCTGCTACATTAAAGGGTAAATTTAATAAGTAAAACCATAGTAACCATAAATCAAGAATGTTATCATTTGAAGTTTATGTGAAAGATCAACATATGTGCTATCAAATATATAAAAGTATGTGGCGTTTACAATGGCCAGGGACAAACCAATTCGCATAAGCTAAACGGAAATTTCTGAAAAGAGAAATATGATGTTCTGTAGTGGTTGGTCTGCTGTGGGAGCAGTAGGACCAGGGTTTCTGCATAATATGATGAGATTAAAAAGGACCTGAGACAGAGAGAGGCACTCTGAGCAGTTCACTATTTTGGATGCTGGCTCACAGAATTTAATCACAGTCTCTGTCATTTGATTACCATCAATACTGATGATTTGTCCATTTCAGGATAAGTAGGAAGCAGGATTTCAACTCACTGCTCTATCATTATCCATTCTTGGCAACATATTACAGTAATCTACTATTATGCTTATGTACCTGATCAAGAGACCTTCTATTCCACTCTTCTTGTATTGATTACTTTTTAAGCAAAGTTCATGTAAGCCAGTAGGTCACAGGCAATCCTAAAATTTATTCCCACTTGGAACATTTTCCTTCTGGACCTTATTAAACATAATGTTCTAGGCATTATGAGTACTCTAAGGTATTCTTGAATAATAACCCAAACTGCAAAGTGAAAGTAAGTGTCAATTAAAATTGCAGAGAGGGGAGGCCTGAGACAAGGAAATGACAGCATCTTTTCCCAAAGACTGCTGGACTGGTGATCCAACTCCGGGGTCAGCAGGCTGGGCCTGAGGTCCAGATCCAAACCCACCACCTGTTTATGTATACCCCACACGAGCTAAGAGTGGTCATTATACTATTACGTGGTTGAAAAAAAAAATAATGAGAGTATTTTGTGACAGGTGAAAATGAGATGAAATTCAAATTCCAGGGTCCATAAATAGGGTTTAATTGGCACATAGCCACAGTCATCTGTTTAATATTGTCCATGGCACTTGTGTGCAGCAGAGTTAAGTAGCTGGGACTTTGAGGGCATAGCCCACAAAGCCTAACATATTTACTACCTCTTTCTAGAAAGAAGCTATCTCAGAGTTTCTAATATCATATGAATTATTTTGTATTTGTTTTCTAATCCATCATGGATCAAGCTATGCTTTTGTATAATACAAAATCACGTACTCAGATGCTATAGAAATGTCAAATAGCTATCCTTTTATCAAATGCTTGCTCTCAGCTTCTGGACTATCTGAATGTATACTTGTACAAACGTTTTGTGGACTAGCACTAGCCCACAGACTATGTTTCAAAAAGCTCTACTCTAGATAATGCAAGGATACCTTAATAAAACTTTTTGGAAAACATCATTCCTTCCCTACATAATTCTGATATGGTGATCACTAAAAATATCAGTACATAAATATATACACACATGGATAAAATTTTCCATGGGTCTTTTTCCTTTGAGTGTTATGCTTGAAAAACATAACAACTGTTTCTCCGTTACCAACTGCCCCAACATATACAAATTTTATTATTCTTGTAGGCACTGGCTAAAAGAAAAAAATTCATTTACATTTCATGCTTTTGGGAATAATAACTAAAATTTCAAAAACAAAGCAATTAGTGCAAATGTTTTTTGGACAATCTGTGCTGTGATTTTAGAAACTGTGTGTGAAAGAATCAGAATCCTTGCATGCACCAAAAACAGTTTCTATGCTTAAATTTTTAGAAGGTTGAAAAGATATCTTCATATGCTTGCTTTATAATACTAAAGTCCCTTAGTATGTCAAAGGCCACAAAAGCAATTCTTAGCTTAGGTACAAAAAGTGCTTTGGGCTTGTTTTATATGACATTCCCTGGCTTTTGTATTGCACTTAAGAAAATGAACGTGAAAAAAAAAAATCATCTCCATGAAACTTTTTTTATTGGCCTAAAGTTAGTAGTGACTTATTTTCAGATTTCAATCTTTATCTCCTGAGTGAAATGCTTATTTAATCCTACTATGATTTTTGTTTAACAAATGAAATAATTTCTAACCATTTTTAAACATTAAGAAAGATGAAACTCCATTATAGGGCCAATGAGTTTTTATTATTATTAGGTGTTAGATGATCAAACATTCAAATAAGAAGCCGTACTGTGATTTCATGGTGTAAGTAGAAAGTCTACAAAAAAATAACTCCAGGTGTGCTAACAATTTAGATGACAATAGGAAATGCTTTCTTTCTTTATTGTTATAAAAATATGTTGCTGCTAGCAAAGGATGAAAATTTCAAAGCAGAGGGAATATAAAATGACCATAGATTGAATTTCTGCAAATGTCCACTTTGTTCTACAGCTCCAATATCATGAAACAATAAAAACAGTGAGATCTACTAGTTCAGAAAAATGACATAATGTTTATAAATATTTACATGTATGCTGAACTAGACCATTTTTAAGAGAGGCAGCTGTGATAAAGAAAACTGGGGCTTGATCAGAGTCCTCATTTTGCATGATTCTGTGCAAGTCACTTAACCTCTATGAGCCTCAGTCTCTTATCTATAAAATAAATGAGATTATGACTCATCTCAGAGGAATTAAGGAAGATAATGCAGTGTCTTGCCGGCTACAAAGCTCTATATGAATATCGAGAATTACTGAGTAGAGAGTGAATAGAATCTTTAAATGTATTTCTAAATTTACTGTAAATAAAAATGAGGTTTTTATATAAGAAAACTATACAAACAACCCAAATTATTTAACAACCTTTTCAAATGATATCACTACTTCTTGAAGCAGGGAGTATAATAAAAGAAATGCTTCTTAGACAACTTATTACACAAAATTTTAAGTTATTGTAATCATGGATATTGATGCCATGAAAGGAGGTCATAGAAGGACCTTTGTGGTATGAAAGAGAGTGGTGGTAAGGGGACAGGCAAGGGCAAAGGGCATTGTGTTCTTTTCACAGTGACACCTGGAGGAAGTGGAGGCATCAGCCAAGGGAAGGTGAGAGCAAATATCCCCTGTATGATTACATTTTCCACATTTAAAGAAATAATTAATATAATCACAATTAATGTGGACATATCTAAAAGCGTCTGGTCCATCATAATATGCTTATTTGTCCCACAAACAATAACGGTTACTATGCGAGTCTCACGCCTTAATGCATTATCTATGAATCCTTGAAAACACATGGTTTTCTTCTTCAAGGTTAAAACTGAGTTCTGAGACAGTGGTGGATTTTTAAAAAATCTTATGCACATGCACATTAAGTATATGGTATGAGAACAGCATTCCACTTCCAAAATCTACGATAATTTACTTTCAGATCTCTAGTTGAGTATGTTGGTTCAGAGGCTTCCCTGCTCTACACAAGGTATTTCTCTCTCATCCACATTTCCCTCCGCTCAAATCCTGAAAGACATGGGGACTTTCTCTCATTCCTCCAAGTGACAGAACTATTCTGATGCTGGGGAAACAGTGCTGGTTATATAGAGTCTGGATAACACGTTTAAGAGATGATGGTGTGAAAACAGGCAAGGAAGGCCCAGTCACTTCAGTAAGGCTGCCACCTACCATCTCTCCACCTATCATCTGGAAATACATTCTTCTCTCTTGGGATCCATGCCCTGTGCCAAAGGCATGAAATTTGTACACTGATTTCTCCTTATTTGGAGGAGAATAATTACTACAATGATAGGAAAAGAATAAGGGAATAATTTTCTAATAATATTGCCATGTTCCATAGCCCAACTTCTCACTGGATCATTGTCAATTCCTTATATATCATGTCCCTACCTCCCCCACTTCCCTATCATTTCATGTTTGCCCTACAAAAGCTTTCCTATCACACAAAATGCTGATAACCTGGAAAGTGAGTAAAAACTCATATTCACTCTAAGGACTCATGAAAAGAGGTTATTGTTGAGAATTTACACTGTGTTAGGTCAAGTGTTTTATATGGCCTTACTTAAATCTCAGGAAAAATCAAGCATTATTATCCAAAGTTTCCCATCAACACATTGCTTATTAAAACCATACTGTTTCTCATATAGAAAAAAAAGTTTCCTTTAAGCATTGATTGTAAGGTGGAAACTATTTTATAGAAAAGGCATCAATCTAATTTCTCATCTGCACTCCAGGGTCTCCGCTTTGCACCTGCTCTTGGACAACACAGGTGACATGATCCAGTTTTCTGGAATCTGCCTAATAAACAGTTCCTTGGGTGAAAGTCTCTATATACTTCTTCCAATATGGAAATATACATCTTCTGCTTTTGTTCAACACCATAGCAATGACTGAGTTAACTTGAACTTCTTCCTACAAATATTTACTGAGTACCTTTCCCGTGACACATTGGGCCCAACCCTATAGATTTCTATGAATGGAGAACTTCTTTCAACCAAGAATTATAAAGCAGAGGGAAATAACAGCAAAGTGTGTTGTCTTCCCTGGCTTTGGATTATTCTTCCAATTTAAGGAGGTAATAGAAACAAGAAGGTCAGCCCCTGGTGTTTCCTTCCCTTGCCAAACCCTACTTCTCTTCCACAGATGTTTCTATTGTTTCCCTGATAATGGAGAGGAATCATATTAGTGCCCAGCTAATATAATGATTTGCTACTTCCTCTTTACAAACAGGTAAATATTTTGTAAAGCATCCTTGTGAGCCTACAGCAATATCCTGATAAGGTTACAACTGCAATTAAAAATTCTAAAACTGAAAAATATTTTACAGTTTAAGAAAGAATGTTTTGGTAAACAAAATACATGTCTGAAACTTACATTTTAAACTAGGGGCAGGAAAATGACATCAGCAAGAATGGCAGAGTAGGCAGCTCAAAGGGCCCTGGTCCCCAAGGGAAGATTGAAAAATAAAGCAAAAACTGCCAGAATCAACTTTTTCAGAACTCTGGAAAACAAAAGTTTCTATCAACCAGCCAAATGCTGAACGAATGGAAAGGGAATTTGAAAATCCCTAGGAAAGCACTCTGGTATTTTTATGTCTTTGGCCAATTCTCTTCCTGGGCTCCAGCAGTGGTTATGAAGATGACCATATTCCCAGTTTGGGACTCTGGTCCCTGGTTCTGAAGGAAGCAGAGCAGATCTTATTTGTAAAGTATTGTCTTTGTCTGCTCTAACTTATTGTAGGGAGTATATGAAGGACTGATGTAAGGTGCTTGTCTTTGTTTCACCTAATTTGGAACTAATTTAGGGTGTTGTTGTTTAGTTGTGCCCGACTCTGCAACCCCAAGGACTGTAGCACGCCAGGCTTCCCTGTCTATCACCAACTCCCAGAGCTTACTCAACCTCATTACTATTGAGTTGGTGATGCCATCCAACTATCTTGTCCTCTGTCATCCCCTTTTCCTCCTGCCTTCAATCATTCCCAGCATCAGGGGCTTTTCTAAAGAGTTAGCTCCTTGCATTAGGTGGCCAAAGTACTGGAGCTTCAGCTTCAGCATCTGTCCTTCCAATGAGTATTCAGGATTGGTTTCCCTTAGGATTGACTTGAGTGCCAAAATTCTGGGAGGCAAAGCTAGAGAAAGTTATTTGTGAAATCAGTGAATTCAAAAGCACTTGTAAATATAGAGATTTAAAAAGTTATGCACATGCTTAGGAAATACATATGCTCGGAAAATACTTAAGAGGGTATTTGCTCCTATTCTCTTTCATTCTCTTTCTCTCATTTGGCTTCTGGTATTCAAGGAAATCTCTGTCAAAACACTAGTGAACACAAGCTAAAGGAACAGAGAATTCAGAGACTACATATGACTAAGAACACAGTTCTGAAAAAAATAGCTTAGAAAAGTTACCTAATAAATAGCTATAGCCTACAGCAAACAACAAAACAAACTCTTAGAAGGGGAAGACTCTAGTTTCCAGAATTTCTATACTATTGAAATATCCAGTTTTCAACTAAAGATTACAAAGCATGTGAAGAAACAGGAAAATATGGCCAATTCACAGAAAAAAATGAACAAACTTACTCCAAGAGACACAGACACTGGACTTACTAGAGAAAGCCTTCAAATAAACTGTCTTAAATATTCTCACAGAACTAAAGGAAATCATGGACAAAGTGCTAAAGTAAACTAACAGAATGCTGTATGAAGAAATAGAGAGTATCAATAAAGAGACAGAAATCGCAAAAAATGAAACCAAACAGGATCTGGGAGCCAAAAAGTATGATAACTGAAACAAAAAACTCACTAGAGCATTTTGGTAGCAGATCTGATCAGGCAGGAAAGAGAACCAATAAACATGAAGATAGGCCAATTAAAGTTATTCAGTCTGAGGAAAAGAGAGAAAACAGAATGATGAAAAATAAACAGAGTACAGTATGAAGATTTTAAAAACTAGGAATAAAACTGCCATGCTGCTAAGTCGCTTCAGTCGTGTCCGACTCTGTGCAAACCAATAGACGGCAGCCCACCAGGCTCTGCTGTCCCTGGGATTCTCCAGGCAAGAGCGCTGGAGTGGGTTGCCATTGCCTTCTCCAATGCATGAAATTGAACAGTGAAAGTGAAGTCGCTCAGTTGTGTCCGACTCTTAGTGACCCCATGGACTGCAGCCCACCAGGCCCCTCCATCCATGGGATTTTCCAGGCAAGAGTACTGGAGTGGGGTGCCATTGCCTTCAGCAATCCCATTACTGGGCATATATTCTGAGAAAATAATAATTGAAAAAGACACACATACCCCAGTGTTCATTGCACTACTATTTACAATAGCCAGGACATGGAAACAACCTAGATAGCTACCGACAGATAAATGGATACGGAAGTTGTGGCACATATAAATAATGGAATATTACTCAGCTGTAAGATGGAACGCATCTGAGTCAGTTCTAGTGAGGTGGATGAACCTAGAGCCTGTTATACAGAGTGAAGAAAGGCAGAAAGAGAAAATCAAAGATTGTATATTAATACACATATATGGAATCTAGAAAAATGGTACTGATGGATCTATTTGCGGGGCAGCAACAGAGACTGAGACATAGAGAGCAGACTTATGTACACTGGGCAGGAGAGGGTGGGACGAACTGAGAGAGCAGCATAGAAATGTATACATTACCATATGTAAAACAGATAGCTAACAGGAAGTTGCTGTATAACACAGGCAGCTCAACCTGGTGCTCTGTGATAACCTAGAGGGGTGGGATGGGGTGGGAGGTGGGAGGGAGGTTCAAGAGGGAGGGGAACTTGTGTGTATACCTATCGTGACTCATGTTAATGTATGGCAGAAACCAGTACAACATTGTAAAGCAACTATCTTCTAATTAAAAAGAAAATAAACAGAATGTAAGAGACCCATAGGACGCCATCCTAGTGTTTTAACATACACAATGGGAATTGTGGAAGACGAAGAGAAAGGAAAAGAAAAAAAAAAAAAGAAGAAATAATGGCTGAAAACTCCCAGAATGTGATAAAAGGCATAAATCTATACATTCGAGAAGTTCAACAAACGCCAGGAAGAATCAATGCAAAGATACTCACACCAAGACACATAATACTCAAATTTTTGGAAGCTGAGGACAAAGAGATAATCTCAAAAGTAGCCAGAGACTTGCATCTTGTCACATACAAGAGGCCTTTGAAAAGATTAATAGAAAATTTCTCATCAGAAATTATGGAGATAAGAAAGAAGTGGGATGACTTTTTTTTTTTTTTGTACCACATGGCATACAGGATCTCCCCTGACCAGGGATCAAATTCATGTTCCCTGCATTGCAAGCCCAAAGTCTCTGGATAACCAGGGAAGTCTGAAATTTTTAAAGTGCTAAAAGAAAACTGTTAACCAAGAATTTTACATCCAAATTAGCAAATTTTTATATTCAAATTAGCAAAATTAACCATCAAAAATGAAGCAGATAAACAATGATGTGGTTTCCTGTCAGTAGACTTGTCATAAAAGAAATGCTTAAAGTCCTCCAGGCTGAAATGAAAGCATACTATACAGTAACTCAAAGTTATAACAGAGAGAGAATTCTGATAAAGGTAGCTAGCTGCACAAATACGAAAGCCAGTATTATTGTATTTTTGGTTTGTAACTTTTTATCTCTTGTATGATTTAAAAGACAAATGCATAAAAGAATAGTAATTTTAAATCTATGTTAATGGATATACAATATATAAATGCAATTTTTGAAAACAATAACATAAATAGAAGCAGGGCAGGGCTACACAGAGGCAGAGTTTATACATGTTACCAAGGCTTAGTTGGTATTAACTCAAAGTAGATTATTATAAATCTAGGGTATTAATTATAAACCCCAAGATAATCACTAAGATGATATCTTAAAAAAGCATACACAAAAGGAAACATGATATATTTTACTTTGTCTGGTTTACTATCTTCCTCTCTTACTGCACTAAAAGTTGCAGAAGGTCAGGGCCTTGGTTTGTCTTAATCTCCACCGCATCATGCGTGTCTAGAACAGTGCCTAACACATAGCTGATGCTTGATAAAGATCTGTTGAATGAATGAGTAGAGATTTGAGTAGACAAATAGAGAGATGAGTCTAGAATTGAAAAGGGCTAGACTGGAGACATAAATTTGAAAGTCAAAGGGGATTAAAATAGGTATTATTTTCTCTAACTTAAAAGATGTGAACATTGGTACAGGCAGGGTGAAATGAGTATGTATAATGCATACACCATCTTCTCATTATCTGACAAGGTGAAGTAAGCCTAGCTGGCAAAAGAGATAAACATTTTCCTGGTGCAAATTCTAAAGGGAATTTAATATCTGAACATTTTTTTAAGAGCACACTGGGAAAAAATAATGAAACAAGGTATTTTTAACAGTGATTTTCTTATCAGGGCCCTTGATGACAGCTCAAGGTCAACACAAATGTCAACATACTTCAGTGAGAGCATTTTGCAGTCCAACCCAATGAGGCTGGGGCACAGGGATTTCTCAAGCTCTAACTTAGTCTAAGAGTAGAATTTAGAATACCTAATGAGATAGAGATAGTCTATCCTCTCTTCTTTACTGCTTTGACAGGATCATTCAGTTCAAGGCTGACCTCTATTATAATAATTTTGTACTGCTGAGTGAAGGGAGAACTGGATGCTTTGTATATTAGGAGACCAAGTTTTTAAGGCTCAACTTTTATCATGAGTAGGCTTCCCTGGTGGTTCAGATGGTAAAGAGTCTGCCTGTGATGCAAGAGGCTTGGATTCAATCCCTGGGTCAGGAAGATCCCCTGGAGAAGGAAATGGCTACCCACGACAACCACTACAGCATTCTTGCTTGGGGAATTCCATGGACAGAGGAGTCTGGCAGGCTATAGTCCATGGGATTGCAAAGAGTCAGACATGACTGAGTGACTAGCACTTTCACTTTTTCACTTTTACCATGAGTATCAGTATGTCTGATTGATTTTATTGCCAAGATAAGTGGCCACTTTACCTCTTCCTAGGGGTGAGGATTAAGTGACTTGTCCATGGTTACAGGGCTAAGGGCAGAGCTGGGGCTTGACCCCAGGCCTCCAAACTCCTGACTCAGAGAATATTCCATTACTCTCAATCCTCTGTATCTTTTATACTCACATAATAAAAGATATCAGGTCGCATTTCTGGAATACTGTGGCTAGGATCCTGGTTTCTTAACTTTTCCCCCTAAGTAAGCACCACTGCAGGAACTAGAAGAGGCTTGTTCTTGTTAGGGGTCTCTTGCCCAAATGTTAGGGCTTCAGGCATCTGTCCTAGGCTTATCCTCTATCTATATAGAGGCAAGTACTGGGGAATATCAAAGACAAACATGCAAGAAGATAATGGATTCTGTATAAAATGACATAGTTTGAGCAGCTTGAAAATTTTCAATCACTGTTTGGGATATGGAAAATAGTATAAGGAGAGTCAAAGACTTCAGAAATCATTACACCCTCAAGGATCTCGTGTGATGTTAAAAACAACAAAAATTCATTTCCATTGGTTTTATTGTATTCTGAGTAACATTTACACTAGTTGCATGTAATATATAAAAGCTTGAGAGAGAAAAATATTGTGCCTAATTCTATTATCTAAAGAATCAAAGTGGGAAAGGAAAGAAAGGGAGAAAGACAGGCAGACATGCAGAGATTTATTAAACTTCAGCAGTGGAGAAAGGCATAAAATAGAAGGTAAGAGCCTGCTGCTGCTAAGTCGCTTCAGTTGTGTCTGACTCTGTGCGACCCCATAGACGGCAGCCCACCAGGCTCTGCCGTCCCTGGGATTCTCCAGGCAGGAACGCTGGAGTGGGTTGCCATTTCCTTCTCTAATGCATGAAAGTGAAAAGTGAAAGTGAAGTCGCTCAGTCATGTCTGACTCTTAGTGACCCCATGGACTGCAGCCTACCAGGCTCCTCCGCCCATGGGATTTTCCAGGCAAGAGTACTAGAGTGGGGTGCCATTGCCTTCTCCTAGGTAAGAGCCTGGGGATCATCTATTATCCTCATTCTACTCTGCAAAATTAATTACTCTTAATTTTACTTTTTTACTATTTCTGTATATCTTCCCAGAAAAACATTATCATTTATGTTTTAGGAGTCTATGCTAATGTGTGTTAATTTAATGTATGTATGTATTTTCAGAAAAAAAATGCACAGACCAACATACACTGCTCATACTTCTGCAGATTTCTTTTTTTATTTAATTTATCCTGAAGGCAGCACATAGACATTGACCATATTTTTCTCCCAAGTGTTCTATTGTATAGAAGCAACATAATTTTAAACAGTTCACTTTTGATGGCTATTGAGGTTTTTCACGGTTTGTTACTATTATCAGCAAGACTTCAATGAACATCTTTGTAATATATAACTTAGTGTATTTTGTAAGTCTGTCTCTTGGGAAAATTACTAGTAAGGGAACCAGGTCAAAGGGAATGTGATTTTATAATTTTTTATAAATTGCCCCCTAAAATGCTTACATAATTTGCATTCTAGCAAACATCTGGAGACTACGATGTGCACAAAACTTTTCATCAAAAAGTATATGAAATTAACAGCTATGATGCAAATACCAACTATACTTACTATGAATTCCAGTCCATGTACCCTGTCTTTGGGATTACAACGATCTACATAATTAACAACAACATTAACAACAACATAATATATCTAGAGCTCCATGTTACCAAACATTAATTCACTGAGAAAACAATTCATACTCTTTGCTATAGAACCTTCCATAAGAATGATCCTGGGAGTTGGAGGTCAGCCCAGTATCCATAATTGGAACCATACAAGAGTGTGTTGTGTGTCTCAGTGTTTGAACAGTAAGTTTCATTTTGAAATACATCTGAATCAGCTTGTAAAAATCTCAAAACAAAAACATCCATTTACTGTATCCACGCAAGGGCTGTCCAGAAATATATCTCAAAACCATATTCCATTTTCCTCATAAGTAATGAGAAATGATTCACAGAAATGTTCAAGTTAAATAATGTGAAGAGGTCTTCATCATTTATCTTTGGTTCACTGAAATGGGATCAAAGGTAAAAATGATATATGAAAGTTTCAGGATAAATTTTAAATTATAAAGATAACTGTCCTGAGGATATCAAGAGAAAAGATATACTAGCAGGTAGCAGTTAAGAGAATTATTAATATCTAAATAAATTTTTTTTAAAGTGAGGTCTGTGAAGTTATATCTTTTGCTTTACAAATTACGTGACTTTAAACAAATTACTTAACTCTTCGTTTTAAATGAGGTGATGCAAAAAAAGGCATTTAGTCTGGTGCCTGGTGCTTGTAGCTCCATACACGTGAGCTGCTATTAATATACAGTCACTATTACTACAGTGTGAGGAGTGACTCTAAAATATAGAAAAGAACAACACTTCCCTAAGGATACAGAGAAAAAAGGTAATAGACGATACGAAGAATCTGACGATAGGAATTTACTACCTAATTAGCACATTGATCCCCTCCCTCAAATGAAAAATGAACATGTTATCTCCAAAGAAACAGATCACAGTGCAAGCCTGTCAGATTTCCACATTATAGCTTTGGTTTTCCAAGACTTCTGCAGACTTTGGCATGGTAAAAATACATCTTGAAACCCTTATTCTAGAACTGAAGAATTTAAGTTAACCTCTTTGCTCCGGGTGAAAAATAGCATTATCCCCTAGGAGCCAGAACAGAAAATCACAGGGTCTTCTGACAGGAAAGGCAAGATTTGATTTCTTTCCCCAACTTTGCAAATTTCATGAGAAATTTTCATAAAAAATAAAAATTCAAAAATATAAAACTGACTCTAAAAGGTAAAGTTGAATTGTTCACAGCTTTGATAACTGATGGCAAGGTAAATCCTAGAAACAGATGGTTATTTCTTCCCAGCCAGAAACTTGCTTTATTTTTTAATCTTCTAACTACAAGGCTCCTCTAAATCTGACCTTGTAATTTCTCTTCTTATCTAAAGATTGCAGATGAGGGTACATGAAAACAGGAGTTGTACACCACCACAGCTGAGGCAAACAGAGAACGGAGGCTAACTATGCCCGTCCAGTTTTCTCAGCAAATGTTACATGCACCCCACTCCCCCAGACAGCAGCTGAAACTTACTTGTCATCCCTGTTACAGAATATTAACGTCACAGAAAGGTCTCTGCCAAAATCAATTAGCATACTATTCCACTGTAATTTTCTTCTTTTAAAAAACTTTTTTGTATTGATGCCCTTGGGAAGGTGCCTAAAGGTATTTCTATAATGGTCTTAAACAGTTACTTAAACAAAATGAATGAGATTTTTGAACTAGTAAGAATTTCCCCAGTCCTCTAATTTTACTTCCTCTGAATGTAGAAATCCTCTCTCTGACATCCTTGAGAATTAGAAATTAAATTCTGATCGAACACTTTCATAATGTACAACTTGCTATAAGGGGTACCTTGTTACAGTTTTTTTTAAAAAGGCACTGAAAGAAAAGCTGGGAGAGCTGAAGTCCTATATCCCTCCCCATTGTAGCCACTTACTCCATTCTGGGCTTTGATTTTCTTATTTATAAAATGGCAGAGAAGTTGTTATTTTTGACCACAAAGATTCTTTTGAGGTCTAACAGTTTGCAAAACGTTTCATAAGAAAATCCTTGACAGAATTAGAGAGTCCTAATTGTTAGAAATCTGCCTTCCTTTAACTTCTGCCCACATGAACTCTTCTCTAGTTGAGAGATATAGAAATAAGTATATTTTCACACAGTAGTTCCTTAAAATTGAAACCTGGGTATCACATCTGCCAGAAGTATTCTATTCTCTAGGCTAAGAAGATTTCTTAGAACATATTTCTTATTTACATATTATTAGCATATCCTCCAGTGTTTTAGCAAATGATTTAACGGTTAAAAGGACAAACTTATTTATAGTATTTTAGTGGAGGAGATAAATTGGAAGTTGAAAAGTTTGTTTAAAGGCTTTATTTTTGTAAGAGGTTAAATAAAGAATATTATTTTAGCAATCTACAACTGATTGACAACAGTTGACATTTAATTAATTGCTATTTCTACAAGCCAAGGTTTTACTGTCTTTGTAGGATTTCAAAATGCTGAGATGGGGGACATTGTGTTGAAATATGGTGAAAGCCTTAGAGACCACACAGGGGAGCTGGGCTGTTGGGTCTTGAATTAAATGGGCCATGCACTGTGCAGTTTGGGAGTCTATTTCTGGTTTTTGGTTTTCTTGTATCCTTCCTCACTGTTAGTCTGTCTGCTATTATTTCACGCTGCTGCCAATAGATCTGACTATAGCAACTCATCTTTCTTCTTCCAATTTCCTGCTTCTGATCTATTGTGGATTTGGCAACCAGATAACCAAACATTTTAAAAGTTGTCTTAAATTAGAGTAATTGAACTGAGATATCATTTTTCATTTATGCAAGTGGTTAAAAATATAAACGGATGATTATTACTATGGATATGGGAACTATAGACAAACTCATATTCTGCAAAGGACAGTATATAAACTAGTTTCAACCCTCTGGACAGCTCTTTGGCAATCTATTTTAAAAGTCCTAAAACAATGCATGCCCTTAATTTGATAAATCTACTAGTAGTAGTTGGAACCTGTCCTCAGAAAATAGATGGACAAGTATAGAAGGGTGCATAAATAAAACTCTATATCCACCAAAAAGACATGGTTCTATAAGTTATGTGGTTGCCATATAATAATGCCATGGAAAAATGATATTCAGATCCATAATTATCAAAGAATATGCAAGTGATCTCTAGGAATAATATAAATCAGTTCATGTATTACAATCCCATTTTTAAAAAGATTAGTCTACATGTTTGAATGGAAGTATCTGCAATGTTATAGACAGAATATTAACAATCTTTTTTCAGTTTATTTAGTTTTAAAATTTTATCTATTTGTATTTCTTTTTAAAGATATTAATAGTTTAATTTAAAATAGCTTTGCACTGTTGCTTAAACACGATAAATTCATTGCACAAGTTCTATCCTCTTTCCAAATATTACACTAATATGACAATAAAGACATTTAAAGATATTAAATGATAAGTGACATTGCTCAGTCATGTCCAACTCTTTGTGACCCTATGGACTGTACCCACCCAGGCTACTCCATCCATGGGAATTTCCAGGCAAGAATACTGGAGTGGGTTGCCATTTCCTTCTCCAGGGGATCTTCCTAACCCAGGGATTGATCCCAGGTCTCCTGCACTGTAGGCAGACTTTACCCTCTAAGCCACCAGGGATTCCCCATTAAATGATAAGGTCAAACCAAATAGCAAGAAAAAAAAGCGGATGAGCAATTTCCAGAATGAAGAGAAAAGAGGTTGGTTTGATGCTACGAAAGCTATAGAGACTTGATAAGATTTAATAATTGGGTATGGGAGGGACAGAGAAATCAAGAATCAAACACAGAATCTGGCTGGTGGGATGCTGGTGTTGTTCACTGAAACTGGGAAAACAAGAAGAGTAGGTAGCGTAACCATTGAGAAAAGATTCAGTCTCATCTCTAATTTTGAGAGACCTATGGGATCCCCAGGGCACTGGATACACACATCTGCCATGCAGTCGACAGATGGGAGGAGGCTGTCATCTGCGGTAGAGGTAGCTGACACCATGGCTGGCCTTGCAGGCACCTGGGGAGACTTGTCTAGCGGTAAGAGGCCATGGACAGAATCGTGGGGAACACCAAGAGTAAGCAGTGGAGGAGACCCTAAACAAGGAACTAGAGAGGCAGTGGAACGTGGTGCACAGCGCGCAAGAGCCGGGAAGGTTAGGGCCGGGCATTGAGAAGTGAGACTAACATCTTAGAGAAAACCCCAGCAAACTTTTTAACCAGCCCAATAATAACAAAAAAGGTCAAAAAAAAAGGGGGGGCTGGTAAGTACCACTGAATTTAATAACAAAGAAGTAATCCCATGATTACTTGTGCAGTGATCAGAATAGAAAAAGAAGAGACAGCTAGTGTAGACAGAGCTTTTAAGAAGCCTGGCAGTGACAGAATGAGACACGTGAGTGGCTAGCTAGTTGGGGACGTTGCACTGAGGTTAGAGTTTTGGTTTTGTCTTTTTAATATAGGAGAGAGTTAAGTATGCTGAAGTGGAATTACATGTGGTACGATGTGAACTGATACTCTACAAAACAATCTATTTGTCTGAATAAATTAATACAGTTTTCAAGTAATTACTTAATATCTTACTCAACAAAATAGCAGCAAAAGCTGATTTCTTGTTCTTTTTTCCTCCTATTTTATGATCTAAAAATCCCACATACTAAAACATAGAAATTTAAAATATCAAACTAATTTTGAACTTTGGGGGAGGGTAGAGGGCAACAAATAAACCACCCCCCTCGAATACAAAACACCTTCAATGAGACTTGTTTCATTAAGACGATTTTAAAACATTAAAAAATTTCATAGCTAAATCAAACACAAACTTATTATCCTGACAAATAAAATACAGTTTTTAGCAAGAAAGTAGCCAGAAATCAGTGTTTAATGTATGTTCCCATTTCCCTCTCAGTTAACAGCATCCTGATCTGAAGCAGTCTGCAATTTTCAAAGGGGCTAACCTCTATATCGACCATTTAAACATGCTTCATTTATTATCATCCAAGCACATTTTATATCTTTTGAAATACTCACATATGTGCTAGTGTCTTTAGTAACTATATGTTTACATAACAGGCATGCTTTGTCTACCCCAGCATATTTTTTAAAAACTGAAATACTTACAAAAGCACTATTAGGTATTCAACAATTTGAATTCCCTAGCTAGGGAGATGAGGCCAAATAGTATCAGAGCTTTTTTTTTTTTTTTTTTTGGTAACTATTCATGGCAGAACTTCAACTACTTTCCTCTTAATGTGGTGTTCTGTGCAGTTAGTTTTTCTTTCCGTGTCTATCTTAGAAGGATGGATTTTCAAAAATTAAAAACATGTGACAACAGTGATTTCAGCACATTTTGTCAGGAGCAAAGAGAAAGCATCATGAACAAAGGGAAAGATTAATTAATTGAGGTACAAGCTCTGATGAATCAGGTAGAATCATCAAGCAGAGAAGATCAGGGCTGTTCCTATCTTCAGTCATCTCTTTTATACTTCATATTAAAAAAACACACACACAACTAATTCTGCTTTGAATGTAATACTCTTAACAAAACTCACTATGAAACATGCAAAGGGATAATGATCTCTGAATTTTGTGAGTTGACAATTTTCTTCAAGTGCCTGGGGAAGAGTTTTTCAATAAGAAGATACAAGAACTTTTGTTTCAGTAATCAAAACACTCTACTGTTAAAAAAAAAAAAGATATTTATTTAAGAAGTTGTGATGGTAACATGGGCTTAGACATTTAAATACCATAAATTAAGATGAACTTGGCATTTATTACTTGAACATATCTAAATGAAAATGTGGCTTGAAGCCCCCACAGTCATGACATGTCTCTTGGCACACTTAAAGGTGACTGCAAGCTAGAGATGAGGGAAACCTTAGAAGAGATAAGTCCAAAATATGGTGCACGTCCAAGCACACATCCAATATACTATCTCACAGGTTACAGATGAAGCTTGAGGGAGAGTCCCCCAAAATGATATCAAATGTGGCAGTCAAAAAGTCTGAAATAAATTTACATTTTTAAATTAAAAAGGAAAAAGATAAAAGATAGTCAATGAAAGTAGGAAAAGAACTGTTATAATAAAGATATTAAATTATATTTAACAACAACCGTGGGGCTGTCTTACTATATTTTGAAAGGTATACTGGACCCATAATCACTGCTTCAGTTTCAGATGAGTATACAGGTGGTTGCAAAAATCCATACAATTCAGCTTCTGGATATATTTGAAACAAATCACTTTCTCTTTGAATAATAGCTTGAACAAAGTTCCAGGTTTTCTACAGTTTACTTTTGCTCCTCAGCCCAAACTTTGTGTGTGTGTGTGTGTGTGTACACTCCACGCTTCTAGGCTGGAAATTTGGTCTTAACTCTGGAAACCATTCTATCTGACCAGTTGTTCTGTTTCACTTTCTTGCCCTGAACTACTTATCAAATGTTACTAACGGTTATAAAGACAGCGCAAAGCAACAGATGATTTCGTGTAGATAGGCTGGAAGACAAGTTGACTTTTGTTAATTGGGCCCTGAAAGCTTTCCATCCCACCTTGGGCAGTTTACTATTCAGCTTGCCAAACTTTTAAGTTATTATAACTAGTTTCACACAGATGCCAGACAAAACAGACAAGGGATTAATTGGAATGATCACAAATGCATTCCTTCTGAATAAATTGAAACACACTGCCCAGTGCCAAAAGACATTTAAAATAGAAAACTTGAAACTAATCAATCAAAACAAGTTTAGTTCTTGTGATGTTATAGTTGGGAGACATTTTGCTCTATAAATAATAGAAAAATTACCTAAGGGAGGGAAAAAGAGAGAGAGAGAAGTTTGATAGCATTAAGAAGGAATTGTGCACTGTCAAAGAGAAATACCTAGGGAGACAATATCTTTTGGGGCTAGTGCTCCCCCCACTTTATATTATAATTGTTATTTCATAAGTGATAGGAGTTAAAAGTCTTTAAAAAAAAATGAAAACTCACACTACTGGCTCAGTTTTAAAATTATAACATTGAACAAATCAAAGTCAAAGTGTAAAAGCCCAGAACAATACTGGGAGATGAGGGCTTTGGTCAGATGTTAGACAGACTATCCAAACAGCTGGAAAAGATGTTGATTCTCCTTGGGAAATTTGTAATGTATTTGACTCATGTTTTCATGGAGCTGTGGACTGTCCTAGGGGGTTTGAAAGACAGAAAACTTGCCAAGAACTTTATCTGGAAAATGATAGTATTTTACCAGTTTTCCAATTAGACAACAAGAGAATTTAAATAACAATAACAAAAACATTCATAATTGACGAATGTCATCTCCATAGGAATACCATTTACGCTATATGTCCAGAAGTTACTGCGTCAACTCTCTTATTCACTAATACATATTTTCTTTCTTTAAGAATGCATCCATACACAACACAACACGAAGTGATAAAAAAAGGAGAGAGCCTTTCATTACTTGAGTTGGATAGTATGTTGGATTTTATGTTCGGTACACACACACTTTGTAAACAGCGTGTTCAATAACAAGTCTTCTTATGCATGCCTTGGCACACCTACAGCTAGTATCTGATGCAGAGAGGCCAGGAAGGGAAACTCTGGTTATTGGATTCTTGCTGATGTGAAGCAATTTTCAGTTCTAAGCAATCTTTGCATAGGCTCCACTCAATTTTGTAAAGGTTTTTGTTTGCCTATCACGAATTACAATATTCATGTCACCAAGCTGGCTTGCAAGATGGATTGGGAATTATCTATTATACATGTTAAAAGATTTAAGGATGAAATAGTATGATGCTTGAGAGTGGCTTCAAAATAATCCAGTGTTGGGTAGGAAAGTACTTGGACACACAGATGAAGGGAGACTGACCTTGAGTTGTCAACTTTTGAACCTGAGTGATAGACACCTGAGGTTCACTATGCTATCCTCTCTACTTTTGTGAATGCTTTTTTTTAATGCTAAAAGAAAAAGTGGAAATAAAAAATCTCTTGGCTTACAAATGTAAATAAGTTATTACTTATTACATTTTCCCCATATTTTCTAATTTCCTAGTGATTAATCACTTAACCACATTAATGTTTTTTTCCCTCTAAAGAAACATAGTTCCCTTAGTTTGGATCAAACTTTCAATACCATAATTATTGTGATAATTTTAATCGGTTCCCAGAAGCACAGTAGAGTAGAAAATATACTGAATTTTGAGTCAGAAAACCCAAATTCTAAAGTTCCAGTTATGCTATTTTCTAACAACATTACCTGAACAAGTCATTTAATCTGAAACTTGGTATTGGTATCTTCTGTGCTCATCTCATATGGATTATACAAATATTAGGTTGAGCCAAATAACATTTGTGGGTTTTTTTTCTAATTGTAAAAAACAGTTGAATTGTGGCAATTTCGTATGTGCCTAATATAAGACATCACAATTATGATTTACTTCTTCAAGAGAATTTAGAGCCAAAGATTACTGTCATATAACTTACTATAAAGCTTTAGTGGTATAATGGGTCGAGGCATTTTCTGTGGAGCATAAATTAGGAACCTACTTAACAGGTAAATTATAAATAAGAATTGGTCTTGTCCTCTAACATCAGAATTGTATTGTAAGGTACAATGGCCTGAAAATACTTGAAGTAAAATTTCTAAAAATATTTTAATTGCTTCTTACTGAATCATATTCAGCTTGTATGTACAACTGCGATGTTACTTGGAGAAACAGCTATAGAAAAGGCATGAATACACTAAATAAATATTATTTACTAGTGATGAAAAAGACAGTGATGGCTAAAGGACTGCAATTTACAAGAATAGCCGAGTGCAAACAAAAAATCTAAGTATAAAGTTCCAAGAGAAAATCAGAATATGAAAATTTATACTGGGTGTAAACTTGCTTTTAAAAATGTTAGCATCAAAAAATACACAAAGACTTAAGTTAACTGATGTTAAATAATGTTTTAGTTTCCATGAGGGGGCATTTTAAAAATGCTTTTATAAACTGAAATGATAGTTATTTATAATATGAATAAATAACTAAGCTATTTCTAATGATTCCTCCCTTTTGTATTTGTGGGCAAACGATAAAGTCTTAAAATTTTTATGTTGATTCTGAAATTTTATTGAGGTTCAAATTTTGTGAATAAGCCACAGTTACTTCCCCACCATCACAGTCAAATTGCTTACTTTGGAACAAGCTATATGATTCTAAGGTTAAACAGTAAACACTTCCATTCCTTCAAGAAAGCCTACCTTTAGGGACTTATTAACGGAAAAAGAGCAGAGCTGAAAAGATATGGCTGGCAGTGAAAGTTCAAAATGCAACTCAGTGTCCGAATGTTACAGCAAAAACCTTCTGATAATTTCTCGACTACAGAGATAAGAAACACAATTCTCGAAACTGATCACAGTCTTGACACTACTAAAGCTACACAAAAGTCAATGTTTAAGTCTAAATCTTCTTTCTCTTCATTAATTTCCTATACTCTTCAATAAAATCAGAACCATGCACTCCTCTTTATGCTATGAGCTGGGACTGAACTTGAGAGCCCAATTTTTAGTATACAATATGCAAATATTTGGGGGGGGGACCCTGTATGTAGAGAATGAGTTGTATCCCCATGTCTTAGGAAGTCCATTATTTTCCAAATTTAAATAAATTTTATTTTATTTAAATTTATGTACATTTTAATTTATTTAAATTAAATTAATTTCCCATTAATTAAATAAAATTAGTTTGGGAACCAGACTCACAGAGTAATATGGAACTACTTGGATACACGTTGACTTTAACAGTTCACAATCCAATATAACACATTATTTTTAGATGTTTGCCCGACAGACGTAACACTAGTAGAATTTAAACTCTTAAATAGCTGGCTATTTATTCCATTAATATGATGAGATTGTGACAACCATTGTTTTTCAGATCAGTTAGTTAAGTCACTTAATATCTTGACACAAGCTGAGTTATAATTATTTTTATATGGTAACTCAGCCTTGTTCAAACATACCTGCTATGCATCCCCATATGCACAATGTATGTGGAGTAAGACAGCCTTTGTGTCATTCTGCTGTTTGTATTCTTTCCCTTTCACTCCGTCAAGGCTGCATCCACAGCAGGGTCTGGAACACTGTCTCGAGCTCACTTATCACTCCGCCCACATGCCACTTTTTCCAGCTTCCACTCTCCCTGTTTCCCTCTTGTCCCACTGGCTGCTCCTCAGCCACCTCTGCCAGTCCCTCCTCCTCTCACCTCTCATGCAACAGAACCTCATGGCCCCCCCTCTGGGGCTTCTCTGCTGCCTTGGATCCAGCTGCTTAGCTGGCATCCCACTTTGATGTCAAACAGGTAGAGTCCACTTGGCATAGCCTGTACCTGTATTTCCTAGTATCTGAAAAGGAAAGCCTCATTTGCTCGTTGCTCACCTCCCCGGACTTCTCCCAAATCTCAAAACCAGACTCTAATCCATGAGAAAGTTCTTTTGGCTCTTCCTCGATTGCTACTACTCTGGTCTATGCCAACAAGATTACTCCAGTTTAGACTATTGTAATAGCCTGCTGACTGATCTCCCCAAGCCTTGCCCCCCTCTGGTCCACAGCAGCCAAGGCAAGGCAGGTGTCCTATTAGAACACATGTCATGGTATTCCTCGACCTCTGGCCCTCCAAAACCCACCCATTTCAATATGAGTAAAAGCCAAGCCCTGGCATGTCCTGTAAGCCCTGCTTCTCCCCTTTTATTTCCCAGACATGACCTATTCTTACCCTCCCACTGTCCACTCTTTAGCCATAGTGGCCTTGCTGTTCTTCAAACACATCAGGCATGCCTGCACCTCCGACACTTGGCAATCGAACCTCATCTTTCTTCAGGCTTTATTCACGAGTCCTCTTCTGAGGGAGGTTTACCTTAATGATCACTCATTTTTTAAAACAGCACCCACCTCCCAATCTCTGAGACCCAAATCTTATCACCCTTCTTTTCTTGAACTACCTCTTTCTGATTTATTGATCACAATTTGTTAATGTATTTTTAATATCCAATATACGATAAATCATCTGATGTGTGCTATTCATTTCTTTCTGAACTCTCTGTCCCAACTACAATACAAGCTCCATGAGGGCAGAAGTTTTGCTGGTTTGGTGCACTGTTAAAGAGCCTCAAGGTGTTGATTACGTAGTGTCCAGTTAAGAATCATCTGTTGAATAAAAGAGCAAATGACACTTTTTTGGCAGAAGAGAAACTGTAATGGGGAATCTGTTTCCAGATACTGATAACACAGCATCTGTTCCTTTGACTCCCCTTACAGCCTGGGAACATGCCTCTGTCCCACTAGAGACCTCCCCAGAAAACACAGGCTCAGAGTCCAGAGATCCTGGAGGAATCTGGAAGTCAGGTGCACAGCTAGGACATCTTTATCTCTTCGTGGTCTGTCTGGGAAGCTGACTGAACATAAATAACGCTATGTACAAACTAGATTCTACTTTCCCATAGAAACACATTACAAATTAACTCTTCAACTAATTTGTAAATTGTTCTTTACAAAGAACAATTTTGTATTTTGTATTTTGACGGCAAAATACTGTCACATACCCGTCTTTTGGTAAGACATCCCAGAGCAAAGTTACTAGGTGATTTTCTCCTCCATAATCACTCTAGGGTGCAATACAGAAAGCATGTTGCCCCTTTGAAAAATTTCTTCCACATATTTTAATAGGTATAAAATATCTTTAAAGCAAATGAAGGTTCCTGTACGCTCAATGTTTTTTGCTTGGAAACAGGGTATTTGTAAGTGAAGGTCAAAAGCAGAGATATTAGAGAAAATGGCAGCAACCTGAAAGTTACTACATTAGGTATCACATAGAACTTGTAGGCTATCCTCCTGTCTAGACTTGTCCTAGCAAAATAAATTACAAGGCAACACTGTATGTTTGTTTATCATCAATTCAATCATTTGATAAACATTTAAGCCACTAAATATGATAATCATTGTTCTAGTAATTAACAAAATAATGAATGAAATGTTATGTTCTTATAGACCTTAAATGTCCAGTTTATTAGTGGATTTAAAAACTTAGCTTCTGTCTTCGTACACATGATTTGAGGCAACTATAATTCTGGAGTTAATTAAAGCCTGTCTGGTTGGATCCTAAGGAATCCTAAGCCTGGTTGGATCCCACTCCTAACAAAATGCATCATTGGGTCTTCCCTGGAGGCTCAGCTTCCTTGGTGGCTCAAAGAATCCACTTGCAATACAGAAGGTTCAGAAGACGTAGGTTCAATCCCTGGTTCAGGAGATCCCCTGGAGGAGGACATGGCAACCCACTTCAGTATTCTTGCCAGGAAAATCCCATGAACAGAGGCACCTGGTGGGCTACAGTCTACAGGGTCACCAAGAGTCAAACATGATGAAGCGGCAGAGCACACGGATTCTAAGAGTCCTTCCAGATTACTGGACATGTATTCTACATCCAGGGAAACAAAGCTCTTCTGTCTTCTTTATTGAAATGTAGCTTTCCTGCTCTTTATTTCTATTCCTGAGATGGTAATGGGCCATCAGAAAGTGGGAAAAGCCATTTGGTTGTGTGTACCTCAGATAGATCCAAGCAAAGGAGCTGTGAATCAGGCATCAGGGTAGCCCTGATGCCTTGACTGCACTGGGAAAGGTGACTCTGGGGGCTTGGTTCCCAGGAAAGCAACATCCTCTACTCCAACCTGAAAATGTAATCTCTTTTGCTCTTGTCCATACCATCTCAATCTTTCCTCTTTCCCACTCTATGCATTTCCTTCTTCTCTAACTTCTCTCCCATAACAATTCATAAAAGAAGAAAAGGGAGAAGGAGGAGAAGAAATGAGGTAGGCAGCAATGCTGCTCGAGCAGTGTCCAATTAGCACAGTCACTAAAAACACCTCCAGCCTAGCCAGCTGGGGCTTGATCTGGTGACTGTCTATTGCTGTAAGGATCACAGTTTCACCTGCTCTCAAAGACAGCTTGCCTACAGAGCACTAGCAAAAGTTCCCCTTGTCATGCTACACCTCTGGGAAGTTCTCAAAGAGCATATCCTTTAGGGATATCTAAATCCTTGGTTACTGTTTGACATGAACAGGATGCAGGATCATAAAAGCAAGCACAAGGACTGTGAAATGTGCAGAGTCTAATTTTGTTTCTTCTCACAGCATTATTTAGTGATGACTTTGTAATTATTACTGAACAGAGACACACTTGGGGCATCTAAGCTCCTGGGCTATGGCAATGTGAAGGGTCTCATTGAGAAAGAGTCTAAAAACAAAAAGAATTCAAGGAAGAGTATGCACATGACTCCTGTGGGGAAGGAACAAAGCCAGATGAGACACAACCGTCCATAGGGTTTGCAGGTGGGAGGGTGAGGAGAACATGCTGACCTGACCTGTCCGAGGCTGCTGATAGGCCTAGGAACACCCGTCCAGCTGTTTGGCCAGAATCCCTGGCTCTGTGTAGGTCATCTGGCTGTGTAGCTATAACTATAAAAATGGCAGAAAGGAAATTAACAGGCCATACCTTTTTATCAAGGAAAGCTACCCACCATCATAGACTCATGATTCTTATTAGCACTGGAAACTCAGATGTCCTGGATTTAGCCTGTGTACGATCAATGTTCTGATGTTCTGTTTATTACAAAGAAAGAAATTAAATTCCTGATTCCTTTCTTCATTCGTTCATTCACAAATATTGTGTGAACACCTTCCATGTCCCAGGTACTGGGCTGTCTATAGCTAGCAGAAATACAAGTAAGATATAATCACTGATTTGAGGTCTAGTGGGGTGTGATGACAGAGGAGTTACACAGACCAGTGAGTACCAAAGGAGCTGGATAAGTTTCATGTTAAAAAACACCCCAGTGCTGATTCTGGAAGGGCTACAGGTAAGAGAGAATAACATTTGCAAATGCTAAGAACTAAGCAATGACATGACCTGTTTAGGAAACTACATATCATATCACATGTTATGAGACAGACTGGCCATAGATAAGTGAGGAGGGAGCTGTGGGCCTTATGTGCTGTGCCAAAGAATTTGAATTTTGATACCAATGGCTATGAGGGGTCACTTACTTTTAGGCAGAGGATTTGAGGTGATCACATTTCCAGATAGAGAAAAATGACTTGGGCAAATGTGGAGGAGCCCTAAAGACTAGGCTAGGTGGATTGTTCTAAGTGACCACTTAGTAGACTGAAGCATCATTCACTGAAAAGGAACAAACAGGAAGAGAAATACACCCAAAGTAGACAAGCTCAAATTGTGGCATGTGGATAAGCTTGGGGGTGCTGACGGTGACTTAGAAATGTCAGTATCTAGGAGAAAGCGGTAGTTATAGAGTGCAAGGCAGGCATGGGGGGTGCTGGACCAATAGCTCCTTCTAAGACAATGGATTTCGGCAGTGACTAACTGTGGATTTTTCCTGCTGGAATATTACACCTAGCAATGATTTAATTGTCTGGACTACAGTATTTCATTTGTTCTTATTTTTAAGACAAATATAAACTAATTACCAAGATATTTACAAAAGAATTCTGGTTATCTTTTCCTCTTCAAATTACAATGTGAATCTTGGGAAATTTGAGATATAGGCAAGGACAATATTCCCCAAATAGCTATTTTGTAATTTAGCATAGCATTCTCTCACATATGATTTTTCCCACTTGGGACACTACAAGGCTGTCAGTAATAACTTCACTTTTCAGGTTAACCTGAATGTTTTATTTAAAAATAAACTATTCAGGTTAAACAATTAAACTATTTCCCCATCAAATCTGTGTCATGAATACTTGGTCTGAGGTTTATGGAATACAGATCAATACCACCTCAGAGCTTCAGCTCACACAGTTTTGCCAAAATAAACTAACCCAAACGATGGACTCCACTGATAGGAGATATCATATTTTGAAAAATACCAGCACAAAATACAAGTATTTTAAACTCAAGCTCTTTAATGATGAAATTAGAGCAGAAAAATCTTATCAAGTCTCTGCAAATGGCGTCTGAGAACAACAAATCCAAGTCAGAAGAATCTGGTGCTCCCTACCTAATGCTTCCACCGTGCCCTGAGTGACCTTGGGCAAGTCTCACCCCTCACCCCAACCTCACCCAATTTACTCATTTTTTCCTCCTCCTCTCACCAGCTGGAGTTTTAGAAAGTATTTCATGTTGTTCAGATGAAAGATAGAAAGTGTGCCACTTAAATGGAAAGTCTGAGGCTTTTTACTCAGAACAGAAGGAGACTCACTAGCATACACCATCCCAGAGACAAAAACTTTATCTAGTGTTTTTATTCTTCAGTAAACACTTTAATCAATAGGTTACAAGTTCCAAACATTTCAGTGTCAAAAAAAAAAAAAAAAGGTGGGGCAGAGGGAAAGGAACCTAATGAACAATCATGTAAGTGATATGTTTTTTAGTATCTATAACGTGAGAAATATGGAACATTCAAAAGTTACTGCCAATTCAGGAATGCTTGCAAGAGCTTCTCTCACTAAGCAAAAAGCATTTAAGGCTCTTCCATGTCTTTTCATAGCTTGATAGCTCATTTCTTTTCAGTGCGGAATATTATATCGTCTATATGCACCACAGTTTATCCATTCGCCTACTGAGGAACATCCTGGTTGCTCCTGAGTTTTATCAATTAGGAATAAAGCTGCTGTAAACCTCCCTGCGCAGGCTTTTGTGTGGACAGAAGTTTTCAACTCCTTTGGGTAAATACCAAGGAGCACAATTGCTGGATCATATATTACAAGTATGTTTAGTTTTGTAAGAAATCACCAAACTGTCTTCTAAACTGGCTGTATCATTTGCATTTCCACCAGCAATGAATGAGAGTTCCTCTTTCTACATTCTCGCCATCATTTGGTGTTCCAGATTTTGGCGTTCTAATAAGTATGTAGAGGTATCTTGTTGCTGTGTTAATGTGCATTACCTTAATGATATATGATGTGGAGCACCTTTTCATGTGTTTATCTGCCATCTGCATATTTTCTTGGGTGAGATGTCTGTTAAGGTCTTTTCTCCATTTTTAATTGGGGTTGTTTGTTTTCCTATTGTTGAGTTTTAAGAGTTGTTTATATATTTTAGATAACAGGTTTCTTTTTTAAATCAAATAGGCCTTTTGCAAATATTTTCTATCATGAATTTGTATTTTTAACAATCACACAGTATTCACACATAGTTAAAAAACAGTGGTGTCAATAATGTGAGACACACCTCCTCAGACACAGGCAACCACTTGGTTTGCAATATTCAAACAGAGGTATGACTTTAAGCCCTAATTTTAAGCACTATGGTATACCATCCCAGAACACAAACACAAGTTCTTGTCAGAAGAGATTAATGGTTAAATCAAAGGAGCTGAATGGAGAGATGTCAGAAATTATCAGAATGTACTGCTTTCCGTCTGCTCAGCCTTAGCCGTCATTTCCTTTAATTCACTTTCAATCCCATAGAGCTAAGAATGTAGGATTTCAAGTTATTCAATAAGTCTTCAGACTTAAGGAAGAAGGCAGAACAAGGAACTAAAAGACAGTATCAGTCTCCTTTCTTAAAAGTATATTCACTTCAAACATTTAAAGAGAAGAACACTCCAAGTCAAGGCACTGTGTTTGCATCCAAATCACTTCCCAGGCTAACACACGGAAAGATTTCCCCTAAATTTGCCTTGCACCCTGGACCAGGAGGGATTCCTGAAGGAATGACCTCAGCACCCTCACAGGGGCTCCTGGTTGGGTCACCATGGTAGGGGAGAATCTCTTAGATCAAGAAACTGGAGCAGCAAAAGCTGTATCCAGAAAGAAAAGAAGAAAATCATAGAAAAGAATTTTTACTCCTTTTTGGTTTCTTTTTGGTGGGGGCAGGGGAGGAGAGATTTTAAATATGCTAGTGAAAAAATGAGAGGCTAAATATTACTAACGCAAATTAAAGACTACACAGTAATGGTGCTGTTGTTGCCTGAAGACAATCTTTTTTAGGTTTTTTTTTCTCTTTAACCCAGTGCAACACTAGCTGTAGAGGAAGCTGGAAGGTACCCTCAAGGCTGGCCCTTGTATGAGGGTGGGAACCAGTGGCAATTCCAGTGTCTCAGTCTTTCTGGGTCACGTACATATCGAGGCTCTGATAAGAGACTCCATGTAACTGATACTTTGTGAGAGGCTGGCCTGTATATTTCAGCACAATCCTGATGAAAATCATCACTCTCCGCTTAGGACGCCTTTTGAATTAGAAAACTGGAAAAACATTACCTTGCAGTCTCTATAAGAGCTCTTGGAAGAAATAATAGAGTACCTTCAAGGCCAGGCTAGGAGCCTGGACTTATTTTAGGAAAGAAGAAACTATTTGGGGTTTATGAGCAGGATGGGATTTCAAAGGGGAATTCTGGATCCAGGGGGAACCGTGAAGAGGTGAGGTGAACCCAGATACTTTGGAGGCAGGAGAAATGGGATGACGGTTATCTCTAGATCAGACACTCCTCTGTTTTACCCCTGTTGAATTTTCAATCACTCCTTTTTTATTTTCATGGGGCCAAATGGCCTGTGCATGAAACTATTTCAATGAGCTGGGACTAATGTTTTTACAGAGTACATAGGGCTATCTGAGGTACATGAGATGGGGTGCGATCAAGAAGAGGATTCTCTGAAGAAATGCTCTCCAGTTGTAAAATGCAACTCTCTGAGCTGATGGTTTCTTCTTATATAAACTGCCAGTTATCTAGCCCATCAACCTTACAGAGAAGCAAAGAAAAACTCAAAGGGACACCAAACTTATGCTAGGTAACCATGTGTTCAGTTTTTGTTGGTACCTTGGAAAGACTTTGAAACATTTCATATTTATTTCAGTTGCAATAAGGATGGCATACCGTGTAGTGTACGACACGTACATGTTTCTTAAGACAGAGACTTCCATGATTGTTGGTTGATTCACTGTTGTTTATTAGGTTTTTATTAGAATTTATTAGAATTTTATTAGGTTTATTAGAATTTTTAGGTTCTCACAGGAGAGAGTTCCACACCTACCTTGAGCTATCAGGTTGACTTTTTGTAAATATTTTTAAAATAAAAATTTTTTAAAAAATCATTGAGTCAATCCTTCTGTATCTTAAAGGAACACAAAGAACTCAGTTTGGATCCACATTCCAAGCTGATGTCACTGATTTACCAAGAACTTCTGAAATTTTCATTTGGAGGTCTCAGGTTTCCTCAGCAGGTGAAGGAAAGCTGCTTCAATCAAAGCGACCCAGAAATTTCACTTTCAGTGTTCCTTTCTTTCACAAGAATACCAGGAGGTGTACTCTGGCTCACTCACATTCCCCTACAACTGCTCCATTTGACAACCTGCATTTCATCTTGGACCAGGGCAATGGTAATTGTAAACTGGCCCACTTTCTTTAATCTAGGACTAGCAGCAAGTCATTTTTAATAACACTTAATTCTCCTTTTTAATGAGATATCTGTGTTCGGCAGTGACTCAACCATGGACTGCTCTAGGCTAGGGGGGATGAATCACAGAAAAAGAGACTGAAGAGGCCCATTAGGTAATCTCTCTCCTTGCCAGACTCAGGATGACTCCCAACAATAAAACTTCGAGGACCAGTTCAACATACTTTTTATTTGCCTCCAAGGATGGAATTGCTATCATTTGAAGAGCCCACACTCTGACAGTCATCTCCCTGCTGTTTCATGTACACCCTCTTTATCCTCGCTGCTCTTTATCTCACTCTAAAGCTCTGGGTCCACCCAGACTATCTATTGACTATCTGTTATACGCACATATTTTCCTTCCTGTCTTCCTGAAAGTACTAACATATTTAGAGGATGACTGCCTTGGCTATCAAGGGAAACACTGAACTATATAGAAGAGAACTTCTGATATTTCTTAGCCCTTGCCATAAAAATTAGAAAAAGGACTCATATCATGGACTTCATCCTCCAAGGCTGCTGTCTTTTATATGCGTTCCAGTTCTTTGTTCAGTCTCAGCCTCTCATTGAGAGTTCTCTGAACTCTCTCCAGCTGCTCTGTATCTGGAATTGAGCTACTCACACTGAACAAACTATTCTTGGTGTGGTCCTGTTTGACAAAGATCAACTCTGGGTCTCTTTTCCTTTCAGTCCCCTCGCCCTGCTTACTTTTCCCTTTTCCTTCTATTCTTTCTCTCAACTCCTCTTCAAACATTCTGTTCTAGAGTGGTGTCATTCAAGTCAAGTCAGTGGGCTCAAGAGTAATGAAAACAGCAAAAATTTCTCGTGAGGTCTCAAGCCTATTTAGTCAATACAGTGATACCTTTTAGAATATCTACCTCCCTTTTTTCTACAATTTACATTATCATCAGCATCAACCACTGATTCCCAGTTGGCGCAGGTGTAAACAATCCACCTGCCAATCCAGGATACACCCAAGAGATGTGGGTTTGATCCCTGGGTCAGGAAGTTCCCTGGAGTAAAAAAAAATGGCACCCTTCTCCAGTACTCCTGCCTCAGAAATCCCATGGACAGAGGAACCTGGTGGGCTACAGTCCATGGGGTCACAAAGAGTTGGACACAACTGAACATGAATGCATGCATCATCAACCACTACCTCAACCATTTTTTTTTTGAGGTCAGTGTATCACCTTTGTAATTATTTCACATAGCTACCACACGTTAATTGGCCTTTTCCACTTCATTTCCAGCCAAATGCACTATTTTACTTAACTTTCAGCTATGATTATTTTCCTATGTATTAATATAAAAATTTTTTCTTTGCTTATGTTAGGTTATCCTGCCTTCAATTTATTGAGAAAACTTATTTGGACTGTCAAGCCTAACTTCCCTCAACACTTACTTATTCACTGTCTGCATGATTCTTGCAATTTTTGCAAAATTCAGAATTGGAAAGAACTGAACTCATAGCTAGGCCACTTCCTTTGACCTTTAATTCTGGCCAGTTGTCCTGCCAATTTTCCCTCATACACATACAAGGCAGCTTCCTTTAGAGCTGGGACCTAGTTAAGGGAACTGCCGTTTAAATAGGAGACTTTCTATTCATTTATGTAAAAAGCTTCCTACCTAAGTTACTGGCAAGAGCAGAACAACTATGTAGCCAGATTTTAGCCCATCTGTTTACACAGAATGGGTGATGTGTAAACACCACCCTCATGATTCCAAGGGCGCTCCCAACGCTGCATGAATCCAACCCCTCTCTACCACTCCCCTCCTCCAAGAACAGCAGGTCTTCCCCACTTCCTCACTGAAACATCCACTCTTTCCCCCATCTCCAATTAGGCTAGGCACAGATCATTTTTTTAAACAGTATTTTCAAACATACACAAAGGTGTAGTAATGGGTACAACTGATGTCCCCACATACTCAACAAGATCTGTCACATGTCACCCCCAGATCCAAAGGTCCACAGATTTCAATTTCTCCTCTTCAGAGATCCAGAGGCCGCCACTATCCAGCACAGGAATCTTCCATTGTGCCTTGGGGATGACCCCTAGTGTGACTAGTTTTTGGATCTCATCACCACTAATCCCCTGTAACTGCAAAACTAAGAGAACGCATGTCCTCATTCAATTGGCCAGCGCTTTCTTTTTTCTCTCATTTAAAATTCTGCCAGAATTTGGAAATAAAAAGAATAGAGTGCCTACCCTCTTTTACCCCCAACTCTAAAACATGTATTTTTACCTTGAAGGATTTTTTTGTGTGTCTTCTGAAATTCTGACTAGTGGTCATGTCATGACTTCAACTTTCAAATGGCTTGAGGGAAAGTTTTGGAACAAACAAACATGATACTGCTAGAGAGAAAATGAAAACCAGCAAAAATAAACCAAAAAGGTAATTGATAATTATTTGGGGAAAGAACATTTACGTTTCTTTTAATTTTGACAATCTTTTGTTGTTTTACTTTTTCCCCAGCACTTTTAATAGAGCTAAGAGCTCAGATCAGAGGTCTTCAAATGTTAATGTGAATTATGATCAGGGCTAAAACTGTGGATTGCCAGGCCCTACTCCAGAGAGTTTGATCCCACAGGTCTGGAGCAGAGCCTGGGAATCTGCATTTTATCAAGCACACCCAAGGGCTCTGATGCAGGTGGTCTCTGACTAAGCTTTGAGAAAACCTAAAGGTTTACATGAGGACCACAAAGTCCTCATGAGAGTTTCAAAGAGGGAGTGGTTGTTTTTACTTTGGGTAATGAAGCGACAGCTTCACAGAGATGAAATTTGAACTATTATTATAATTTTCATTCAATATTTGGTCACTGAAAAATTATTATTAGACATCCATTGTGTACCAAGCTCTGTTTCAGGTACTAGAATGAACAAGTCTTACAGAGTCCTGCCTCATGGGGACTGAGAGCGCATAGGGGCAGGATTTCAGGAGTAAAAGGAGGGACCACCATAAACAAAGAGGTCAGGGTATTAAGGAACGTTGCATTCAATGTTGGACACTGCGGAGAACACGAAAGGAAAAAATATACAGTGACTGATCCAAAGAACTACTCCAGTGATTCTTTGCTGATTTTCTTTGGATAGAACTTGTATTGCTGCTTAAATTAATAGGAAGACATGATTGAGACATGAGAATCAATTATGAAAAATAAAGTATATAACTGAGTCTGAAATGGAGGCTACAGACTAACAGAGATTAGTGAATTGTTACTTTTATGTTTAGGTTCATACAATTAAGAAGGCCTTTGTGGAAGAGGTAGAACTTGGAATTCTGGGATGCTGATAGAGAAGCTAAGAAGGGGACTGTGGTCCTGTCTGGACACAGTGCTATCTTGCTACTCCAGGTGTGGCCCTTGGATCAGAAGCACCGGCCTCACTTGCCAATATAGCTGGGTTAGCAGTGTGGAACTTTAGGACCTACCCAGACCTCCTGAAGAAGACTTCTTATTTTAAGGGGCTCACCAGAGAGTTCATATATACATTTAAGCTTGACAAACAGTGCTATAAGCGGTCCAGATTGAGACAGGCTATACATACTGAGAACAGAGCTTAGGGGTCAAGTTGAGGGCTAGAGATGTTCATGTCACTGTGAATTAAGAATATAGAGACAATAACCTTTGTCATAAAAGTGGGATATTTTTCAAAATAATGAAGGAAAAGAAACAGTAGAAGAATGGAGGCTTATAGCTTAGGAATCACTCGTAGTGAGGGGGGATGCTCATACACAGTAAGAGGGAGACAGAAGAACCAGATTTAAGAAAGAAGTGATTAGAAGGGAGACAGTGATCTGGTAGAAGTTAGTGAGAGTTGGAATGGCTAAGGCTTCAGGGCCAGAGGGGATGGGAATAAGAATGGGAACTGGAGATGCCTAAAAAGAAGTCAGCAGTTATCCCAGGGGTTATGGGAAGCAATCCCAGGAGTTTAAGCAGGAATGACATAATTTCAAGATATGGTTCAAGATAAAAATTTAAAAGGGCACCTTTTCCCTAGAAGATAGGTTAAACGTGAACTGTACTAGAGATTATGTGTAAAATTATAAATGTAGACATGGACATTGAACAGTTTCCAACACTATGTCGCCAGGCTGACAAAATTTTAATAGACCCATCTGGTGTGAGTTCCTTGTATTCATGTCTCTCTTCGCGTAGATCCAGCCATTTTTCTTCAACGTGAAGAAAAGATACGTGCGTGCACACATACCATCTTCCTTCCAGAGCCAAGGCTCCCAGCCCCAGATCTTTTTTCACCTGTTTTCTGAGGACCCACTCATACCTTCTGGGTCTTTCTGAGCATCTTAACATCTTCAAACAGAATAAGAAGAAGGATGAAAGATATTGTGGCTACTGAATCTTCAAAGATGAACGGTGGCTCATAGGTGGCCAAAGTCAAGTTTCCTTCCATTCAAAAGAGAGTTTTGTGTCTTTCCAGAAATTATTTAATCTTTCTCAGATTAAGTTTGTTTCAAGTATAAAACTGAAGACAATATCCACCACTTAAGATTCTTACACTAATTAAAGAACTTGAGTGGTTTTTTTTTTTTTTTTGGTCACACTGCAATGGCATGTGGGGTCTCAGTCCCCCCATCAGTGATTGAACCTGTGCCCCTTGCAATGGAAGCACAGAGTCTTAACCACTGGACCACTAGGGAAGTCCCTAAATTAACTGAGTTTTAAGTTGCTTTATTGTAGTACCTGATGCATGATAGCTGTTCAAGAAATCTCAGTTAATGAAAGATTAGAAATATACACCATCAGGAGTAGGAAAAAAGAGTGAGCTGGTCACTTAATTAATATTTACTTGGTGGTAACTTACACTTAGCATAGAAACAAGATTTTAAATTTTTTAAAGGTACACATTTTGCATGCCTAAAATGAACAGAGCAATCTCCTAAAGGCAGTTTTACTGCAAATGTCTGACTGTGTCTGGATTTTCACGGTAGACTGTAGCAGGGACAGGAAGCGAAAGGCAGTTGAAGAAGAAAAACCGTTAAGGATAAAGAGGGTGAGAGCATCTCAACGCCAGTCCTGAGGTGCTGCTTGAAAGATGAATTCCCTACAATTCCAGAAACACTACCAAGCATAATGCTTGGCATCTCAACCTTTGGGAGGAATGGTAGAATTTTGAAATGCTCCAATCAGCTGAGTTAAATATGAAATGTTTATAGAGCATGTTTCAAGGTTATCCTGAGGTATCAATAAGAACTGAACACAAGGTGGCCTTGCACAAGTGACTTGCTTCTCTGAAGCAAGTTTTAGTTTGCTTGTCTGCAAGGCTGATGCGCTAGATAACCTTTAAATGGCCCTTTTGGCTCTTAACAGGATCTAGGAAGAGGAATAAATACTTGAAAGAGAGCCTAGCCTATACAGTCAGACCTGGGCTGGGATTCTGGTTCTACCAAGTACCAGGCAAAGCACTTAATATCCCTGGTTCTCATTATCCTCCTCTGTAAAATGGGGAAAATAACACATAGATTGTAGAGCTACTGAGGAATGAAAGATATTTCTACATTATCTGACATATAACAGACCATTAATGGAACACTCTCAAGCAACTCTCTGACTAGTATGTTAAATGTACTTACTGCTAATTTAAGGTATGGGTATCCCACAAGTGACTAAAAAGCATTTCTTCAGATTTTAAAAACATTTTTCCCTTACAGAAACAATTCATCCCAGGCTCCTCTTAAGACTGTGAGTCAAAGGTCCTCCTGAGCATCAGATAGAACTTCTAAGAATATTTAGATTTATCTACTTACTGTTGAATATGAAGTATGACACTTTCATCTTAAACTCTTTCTGAGGAAGTGTGTGTGTGTGTGTGTGTGTATGTGTGTGTTACTGATTGTAAAGCTTGATGGTAAGTAATATGCAGTTTACAAAGCTGTGCATGGTCTGAGTCTCTGCTCCTGAGAAACCAACAGTAACTAGCTTCTCTAGGAAGACCAGTACA
The DNA here is from genome assembly GCF_016772045.2 of Ovis aries. NCBI lineage: Eukaryota > Metazoa > Chordata > Mammalia > Artiodactyla > Bovidae > Ovis > Ovis aries. The sequence continues at coordinate 25,319,409 of NC_056069.1, read as the reverse complement.
CAATGCCAAAGGATCAAAAGCATCATTCTGAGAAGGAAAAATGTGTGACCTGTTCCACAGAATTGTGTGAATTAATTAATGTTTATAAAGAGTTTTCATAAGCTTGTGCAAAAGGCACCTTAAATGTACACATTTTTAAGGTTACTTTGTTTTAGAAGACTACATTAGGGACAAACAGTGCAGTAATGAATATTCTGGGAAACAAGAAAAGGTTTTAAAGAAAGCACAGATACAGATTAAACCCTGCTGAAAAGATGACACTTAAAATCTTTTGTAATCACTATAAAAGGACGCTTTTAGAGTATGTTTTCTGTGCAGATGATAAACCAGGTGAAATCTGGAAACAAATTTTTTAGCTCATGATGGAAAGCCAATTTCCTCAGTATAAATAAGTTTTAAATAAGTTTTTAAAAGTACCAAATCAATTTAAAGTGCTAACAGCCTTACCACGATGTATATTCTTAAACAATTAGCCTCATTCCCAACAGGATCAAACATAAGCAAGCAGCCAAGACAGTTTAGTTTCTAAGCTTGGTGTGTTCAGAGAGAATCTCGGTTTGAGCTGATCGTGATCTCCAGATGCAACAGAACCCTTCTACACACAGCTCCAAGAGAAAGTGTTTCTGGAAACAGATGCACCTTGTTTAAAACCACAGTTTTGTTTCTGAAAAAACTGGGTATAAATAGAATTTTAAAAATCTGAATCATATTTCAAATGCCCTGGGGAGGCTCATATCACAGGGAACCCTGTCATTAAAGTTTTGGTAAATGAAAAATTATTTTATGAATTGAAAAAGCACCTTTAATTTGCTGCATTGATATTTTGGTTTTGTTTCGTGATTATATGCTCGCTTTTTGTGGCTTATTGTGAACAACATTCTGAAAAACAAAACCCTTTTTCTTCTTTGAATATTTAATTAAAATATTTCCTACTTCTTAGGTGTAACTTTTACTATATTCTGGGACTAATTCCTTTCACTCCCAACCCTACTTCCAAAACAAAAAAGCTCCATTTTTGAAATGGAAGCCGTTGGATTATCTAATTAAAATTACTTGAATTTACTTTATGGTTCAAATTTCAGGAACTCATTTATTCTACATGGTAGGGAATGTAAATCCTATTGGATCCAAGTAGAAAACAATCTGGGGCGTGGTGTCCCAACTTGCTCTTGGACAGATGATTTGAAAGGAATCTAAATGAAGGGATATAAATCTCCCAGCTTTGTAACTTACCCTGGATCAGGTGGGGATGGATAGGACAGAATTGGGAACTTAGGCTTGCTTCTGTGTTGAAAATCTACTGTGGACATATTTGCTTCAACTCCAAGAAACTGAGTAATGCTTCACAGTTAAGCAGGTTCCCAAACTCTCTTGATTCATGAGTCGCTAAGTCTTTCAGTAATTTTTTCCTAGTGTCACTAGGCCAAAATAAATACCTAACAGTTCATTTATTAAGTAGTTAGAGTCAAATAATCTGAATATTCATGTCCTAACACTGTAGTAGCAGTTTGAAAAAATAACAGCCATAAATTAAAAGAATAGAAGTATAGTTTAATTTTACTCTTAAATAGCCACAATTACTTACTAAAGGGTGTGTATGCCTACTGGGCACCATACAACTTTCAAATCCTGGAATCAGACTGTATACTGCCACCTTCATTTTCTGTCACACATTGATTAGTACACAGAATTTAGCTTTGGACACCTCCATCTCAAAAAATGCAGCTTTAGAAAGCTATGACATCATCAAAAGGAATGTAGCACCATCTAATGTTGAAACTGTGAACTACCTCAGTTCACGGGGGTATCTGACTGGTGTAAAATAGTATTATGCTTTCTTAAAAAAGAAAGAAAGGAAGACAGAAATTCCTTAAAACATCCTCTGTGTGTTCACTGTGGCACCCTGGGGTGCCTTGGTACACAGTTTGGGAACCACAAGTTGAAAGACTGTTTTCATTTTGCTGAACTGACTAAATGTCAAAGATTTCAGTATCTTTTCAACAGATACACATAGAAACACATACATACACAATGTTGAAATCTAGTTACTTCCACATCCATTTTGTTCCCAGTTAAAAGCACTGCCATCTCAGGTCACATTTTTAAAGACAATACCTCTATCACAATTCCTACCCTGAGTATTTAAAGACAGTATACCATTAAATTCAGCTTTACTTCCGCCAAGGTGAATCTGGCCAGTGGTTTGATCTAGTTTATACCATGAAAACAAGCTATTTTCTTCACATACCTGAAGTTTTGTGTTGTAGTGTTACCTGATGTTGAGTACCAACAGTGTTACTGAATCTGCTATTGTGGGTGCCCACTTGCCTAAAACGTAAGATGTTACATATTTAGGCATAATGGCTGGACGGTAAAGGTCATAAAAAGATTATGAAATGTGTCAACTGCCTTGTAAAACAGATGCTAAAAGCACTAATTCAGGATAATGTTAAGTAGAAATTTTCCATTTCAATGAGACATTACTCTCCAACAAGCACTAGCTGAGGTTGCTAAGGAGAGAATAAGTCTGGTCCTAGTCTTTATTCCTGGAACCAAAATGTTGACCCTCTTCCTTTCTTGGCATTCAGTCTATTTATTTTCACTGGCTGCAGAGGATAAACCACTGATTGAATCACGTAATTCTAGTTTCGCTATCATTTCATGATTTCCTTTTATACCTTTAAAACCAGCTCAAGTCATACATCACATTCAACTATCGCCCTGTCTATTTCAACTTTCCGCATGTTCATTTCATACTGCTTTTGTCCTGGGTTTCCCCTCCCTCTTCAGAGTTTTATCTGTGCCCTTCCTTTCCTCTCTCTGCTACTTTCAAAAGCCTCCCACACAATCCTAGGTAACAGCAATTTGAAAGAATGCCCTTGGGTGGAATAATCAGCCATCATGGTTAGTTACAGTCAGGCCCTGGCTGAATCTGGGATGTAGGACCAAAGCAGTCTGCAGCCCCAGAAGAGCAGAATTAGAGGGAAAACTCTATTCGGTTTTGTTAAGTGTGGCATTTTTTAATCAGCATGGCATAGCCTTATTACCAATGTGGATTAAAATGAACTATATTCTAATGGCAGTATGTCTATGGTCAAGATATTTGTGGTTCACTGAGGCAAGGAAGTTCATAGGTCCTAACCCAATCCAGTGGGGGTAACAGAAATGTGCTTAGACTGAAAAAACCACACCATTAAAGATATCACAATGTAATCATTGAAAAGAGAGCAGTGCTGGGGACCTTACTCTTTTCTTCAACAAGATTTGTATTTTGTTACTTTTAAACATTCTGTCATATAGTATTCTATCTCAGGAATATTTTAGCTCATGTAATGAAGCTTAAGAAAAAAAAAGTAGCAAAAACCTAGAAGCCTTTTCCAGTGCCAACCTCATTTAGAAGGTTTAACTTCTGACTAATGCAATGATGCAATGCAACAATACCAAATTCTTTCAAAATATTTAGGAGTAAAGTGATTACTCGTGGAAACTGTAATGTTTCCTAACAAACCAAGTGTTTTAGGGACAGACCACCCAAATGTATTATTATATAAAGATGTCAGTTACATAATTACATGAGAAAACAACACATTTTACTTTTTTGTTTTTTAACAACAATTATCCTCTCTGGGGAAGTTGGGCTGAATTAGCTGCTTTAGCAAAGTGCCTCCTAGGGGCTCCAATTATCTCAGACACATTTAAACTGGAACCTTGATAATGTACATTTAACATAAGGAAAATGAAAATGTCTTTTCTTCTCTTCCCAGCCCCCACTCCTGCCATGTCTGAAGTGACTCTGCTGAGACCACCAACAGTGAAGATGCATTTAAAAACTCCAACTCAAATTTAACCATGAACCACACACCAGTTGCCTCACTGTAAAAACTTTTAGAATTCTCTATTTGAAAGGTATTATGTTAATTCCATTATTTAAAATTAACTGGAAATATTTTTTAAATGAGTGTCCAGTTTCATTTAATTCAGATGGTATTTACAAACATCTGTGTATGTTAGGGGAATGCAATAATTTAAAAAATGATTATGCTGTACCTTACAAAAGAGAAAAATACTTGCTTTAACTACTTGATGCCTCACTACTCATATATTTCATTATTTTGAAAGACACACCTGCTGAGTATTCCATGTCAGAGAAGAGCTCTTCTGGCAATATCCAACTTAGCAAAACAGCTGAAGATTACCCATCTTCAAGTGTAGCTGATCATAGTTTATCAGGGAAATAAAGATGGCAAGGAAAAGAATGTTTTCATCACAGTGTGGGGTGTTCCTCAGAGGGGGTGCTACGAACATCCCCAATATGATCATTCTTTCCTGGGGACTGGCCTTGTCCTGGCATCCCTGACCCTTTCCTACAGAACGCCAGCACTGCTCCCCAGTCATGGTGACGATCAAAACATTCCCCTACGTTTTTGAAAGTCCTGTTGGCAGGAGGAGTATTGCCTTCAGTGGGAAACCACTGACCCAAAAAGTTCCCACCAAACACAGAAACAAAACCAGAATAATGGTGAAGGCTGCCGAAGATTCTTTATGCAATTAAAAGGCTGGGTAATGAGTGGTTTCTTAATAACTGTATGTAACTTGACTTCCTCATCTTTCAATTTTTATTTGTAAGATGTTTATCTCCTGGGGGGTTATATGTTATCAATGATTCTCAAAGCCTTCCTCAGAGAAGGGCATTCAGGCAGGTAAGCCCAAAGGAGGAATGAGCATAAGAAACTCCTGCTTTTGGTAGCCCTGGAATGTTAACTCCATGAAGCAAGGTAAATTGGATGTGGTCAAACAGGAAACATCGACGTCTTAGGAATCAGTGAACTAAAATGGAGGCGGGAATGGGCAAATTTAATTCAGATGACCATTATATCTACTACGGTGGCCAAGAATCCCTTAGAAGAAATGGAGTAGCCCTCATTGTTAAAAAAAAAAAAAAGGATACAAAATGCAGTACTTGGGTCCAATCTCAAAAATGATAGAATGATCTCTGTTTGTTTCCAAAGCAAACCAGTCAGCATCACTGTTATCCAAATCTATGCCCCAACCACTAATGCCAAAGAAGCTGAAGTTGAATGATTCTATGAAGACCTACAAGACCTTCTACAACGAGATTGGAATGCAAAAGTAGGAAGTCAAGAGATACCTGAGTAATAGGCAAGTTTGGCCTTGCAGTACAAAATGAAGCAGGGCAAAGGCTAACATAGTTTTGTCAAGAGAACACACTGGTCACAGCAAAAACCTTCTTCTAACAACACAGATGACTCTCCACATGGACATCACAGATGGTCAACACCAAAATCAAACTGATTATATTCTTTGCAGCTGAGGATGGAGAGGCTCTATACAGTCAGCCAAAAACAAAGAGTTGACTGTGGCTCAGTCTGCAAAATCCAGGCATAAATGGAAGAAAGTAGGGAAAACCACTAGCTCCTTACTGAAAAATTTAGGCTTAAATGGAAGAAAGTAGGGAGAGCCACTAAGCCATTCAGGTATGATCTAAATCAAATCTCTTCTGATTATGCAGTAGAGTTGATGAACAGATTTAAGGAATTAGATCTGATAGAGTGTCTAAAGAACTATGGATGGAGGTCTGTAACACTGTACAGGGGGTGATGACCAAAACCATCCCCAAGAAAAAGAAATGCAAGAAGGCAAAGTTGTTGTCTGAGGAAGCTTTACAAAAGGCAAAGGAGAGAGGGAAAGATATTTCAAACTGAATGCAGAATTCCAACGGAATGGGAAAGACTTAGATCTATTCAAGAAAATTGGAGATACCAAGGGAACATTTCATGCAAAGATGGGCACAATAAAGGACAGAAACAGCAAGGGCCTAACAGAAGAAGATATTAAGAAGAGATGGGAAGAATACACAGAAGAACTACACAAAAAAAGGTCTTAATGACCCAGATAACCATGATGATGTGGTCATTCACCTAGAGCCAGACATCCTGGAGTGTGAAGTCAAATGGGAATTAGGAAGTATTATTACAAAACTAGTGGAGGTGATGGATCTCAGCTGAGCTATTTAAAATCCTAGAAGTTGATGCAGTTAAAGTGCTACACTCAACATGCCAGCAAATTTGAAAAACTCAATAGTGGCCACAGGACTGGGAAAGTTCAGTTTTCATTCCAATCTCAAAGAAGGAAAGAATGTTCTAGCTACCGCACAACTGCACTCATTTCACATGCTAGCAAGGTATTGTTCAAAATCCTTCAAACTAGACTTCAGCAGTATGTGAAGTGAGAACTTCCAGATGTACAAGCTGGATTTAGAAAAGGCAGAGGAACCAGAGATCTAATTGGCAACATCCGCTGGATCACAGAAAAAGCAAGGGAATTCTGAAAAACATCTGCTTTTGCTTCACTGACTACTCTAAAGCCTTTGATTGTGGATCACAACAAACTGTGGAAAATTCTTCAAGAGACGGAAATACCATACCATCTAACCTATCTCCTGAGAAACCTGTATACAGGTCAAGAAGTAACAGAACCAGACATGGAACAACAGGCTGGTTCCAAATTGGGAACAGAATATGTCAATGCTGCATTTTGTCACCCTGCTTATTTAATTTCTATGCAGCCTACATCATGCAAAATGTCAGGCTGGCTGAATCACAAGCTAGAATTAAGACTGCCAGAAGAGGTATCAACAACCTCAGATATGCAGATGATACTATTCTAATGGAGAAAGCACAGAGTAATGAGGGTGAAATAGGAGAGTGAAAAAGCTGACTCAAAACTCAACATCCAAAAAAACGAAGATCATGGCATCTGGTCCCATCACTTCATGGCAAATAGATGGGGGAAGAATGGAAACAGTGACAGACTTTATCTTCTTGGGCTTCAAAGTCACTGCAGATGGTGACTGCAGCCATGAAATTAAAAGATGCTTGCTCCTTGGAAGAAAACCTATGACCAACCTAGACAGCATATTAAAAAGCAGAGATAATACTTTGCCGACAAAGGTCCATCTAGTTAAAGCTATGGTTTTTCCAGTAGTCACGTATGGATTGAGAGTTGAGAGCCGGACCATAAAGAAGGCTGAGCACCAAAGCATTGATGCTTTCAAACTGTGGTGCTGGAAAAGACTCTTGAGAGTCCCTTGCACTGCAAGGAGATCAAACCAGTCAATCCTAAAGTAAAATCAACCCTGACTTTCTAAGACTGATGCTGAAGCTGAAGCTCCAATACTTTGGCCACCTGATGTGAAGAGCTGACTCACTGGAAGAGCCTGTTGCTGGGAAAGACTGAGGGCAGGAGAAGGGGGCAACTGAGGATAAGGTGGTTGGACACTGACTCAGTGGACATAAGTTTGAGCAAACCTGCCATCCATAGCGTCACAAAGAGTCGGACACAACTTAGCAACTGAACAACAACATCCCTGCCTCCTGGCTACTCAAAGCTCTGTGCTATGGTACCCCACTCAGGTCTCTCCTCCTACAAGAGATAGCCCATCTCTAAAATTACTCTTTCTTTCTATTCCTGCCATATGAACATTTCTGATGCAACAGCAAAATGTTAGGAATGCAATCTAAGTAAAATTATATTCTGAAAAACTGATATATTTTTTTCCCCTTCATCCTCCCTTTGGCATTTTTTATTAACCCAAAATAATTTCTATTTGATGTACTTTTTTCAGGGCCTGGTGAAAGGAAAGAAGAGTTGGAAGAAAAATAATTAAAAATTTGAAGCCTACAATAGGTGTGTGTGTGAATAATAAATAGATAAGAAGCATCTGTAGTACCCCTTATTTACCTTCAAAGAAAGTTTGAGGGTCAACAAGGACATTGGGACTTGGCAGAAGAATTTTCTGCAGCCTTCTTGAAAACTCCTAGATAAGGCAGGGATACCAAAGCAGTTATCCTACTTATTTCTATGTCCTAGAGATAACTATGATGAAGAAAAAAACCTCAAATAATAAACGAATTACACTCCCCCCCTACCACTGGACCAATTGATGCTGTAAGGCAATTATTTTTTGCTCAACCTAGGAAAGCAACTCAACAAGGTCTGCCTTTTACACTGTAAATCTAATTCAGGAATGTCCTACAAACTCATTCCTCCAAATAATTTCAGTCTTATTTTCATTTCCTGAGCTGAGAAGAGTCCTGCAGCTGAGCTCCCCTCCTTTGGATTCCTCATTCTTCTAGTTTTTAACACCTAATGCCAACATCCTCTTTGTCTATCATTTGGCAACATCGTTCAAAAATCTCCAAATAGCGCAATGTTTCCCTTTGCCCTCTTAAATGTCCCCTTTCTTGGCTGTCTTTCCAGAACCAAATGGAAGGTCCATTTACTTTCTGATGCTTTCCCATACCATTTCTTTTTCTCTCTCCCTAAATCTTCATTACCTGAGAATTTTCAATAAGGATTCCAATGCCAACAGATTATATACTTATAGTATCAGAGCCTGTGAGAAATGGAAGGGACTTCAGAGATCATTTAATCCACTAGCTCTTCAGATCTTCAGCCATTACCAAGATAGAAGGCAGATGATTCAGGCAGGACTTAGGCCGGGTCTTCACCTCCTATTTAACCATAACCATGCCACATTCATCAGTTTTCCTAATTATGTTACTAGGTGCAATTTTATTTTGTTTTTTTTTTTTTTTTAAATAAAAACAAGGATCTCTGCTTTAAAAAAAAAAAAGAAATGGAAAATCACTAATCTATTTCCAAAGACGCCGAGTCCTTTAAATAGGACTGATGTGATTCTGATGTGATCCTTTAAATAGGATTCTGATGTGAATCCAGCAAAAGTTTGTGATTCACAAAGGGTCTTTAAATGCCTAGTCTCTTGGTAGTTCTAACCTTTCACTTTAAAAACTGGCCTTGGCCACCTAGAAAAGAGATGCTGTGATTTATTGATGGATGTACTGGAAGAGGAATAAAGAGACTCATGTTTTAATGCTGGTTTTCCCATTAGCAAGCTGCTAAGCCACTTAACCTCCCCGGCCTCAGTTTCCTTCTCTGTAGAATAAGACCTGGGCTCCGCTCAGGCATTTTCTAACTTCGGAATTCTATGTTCTATGAACAAGATTTCATAAGATATTTGTGAACGAGGGACTGAGCCCAGCCTCTCCCTGCTCTCCCCATCTCTTAAATAATGTATCTTTCTTTTCCAAAGAGGAAAAAAAGTTTCTAGGGACATCAGCAGAAGAACACCAGCTTTCATTCAATCCAATACCAAGAGGATAGGAATGTTTACAGACAGACTGGTTGGCCTCAGCCCTTTAGTTTCTCTCCTTTTATCTTTCTAATCCTCCTTTCAATCTGTCACCCCCTCACATCTCTTTCCTTCCTTCTTAGCACTGCTACTGCTAAGCTGAACCTACCTTTAATTGGCTACTGTGCATGAGACCCTGGTTCAGCACTAGGCTTACACAAAGATGAGAGAGTCAAAGCCCTGTATGTATTAAAGGCCCTTTTGTGTTTGAGGAGGATGACACTAGCAAAAATATAAAGGACAGGTTAGAGATGCAAAAGAACAGAAATGGAATATTTACATCAGAGATGAAGGTATGAAACAGTCTTTGACTTAAAATCAACTAAACATGAAAAGTGGCTGGGCAGTGGAAGGAGGCCTCTCAATAATCATCAGCTGAGTCCATGAACACTTACTGAGTGTTCAGGAACTGCGCTAGATGCAGGAGCAGAATGGAAAGGCACCGGTGCCTACACGTGCCCGGATGGGAGACATGGGCGTTGCTAACAGGTTTGGAATCCAGGAGAGAAAAAGAATACCAATCAGGAGAGGGAGCATGTCATGTGAGAAACAGCAGGGATGGGGTAAGATGAGAGAGAGTAAATAACTCCAATTAGAAAAATGAATTTATTTCATGTGACCATATGAAGAGGGTATTGGCATTAAAGGGGTATGAGAATATTCATACGAGACACAGTTAAATGAGCATATGAATCTGCAGTCAGGAGGGAATCAATGACATCAAGGCTGAGATGTTGTCAAGGGGGGGCCACGAAATGGAAAGAATAGAGAATGAGGAGAGGGCTGCAGGACCAAACCTGCCAAATGCCTACCTTCCAGGAGTGGAGAGGAAAAGAAAACTGAGTGAAAAGAAACGTAGGAAAAGAAGCAGAGGCATACAATGTTGAAATCAACCAACAAAAAGAACTCTGAAAGTAAAGAAGCATTCAGAAACAACCGGGAGCACAGCAGTCAAGCAGGGCTGCAAGAGAAAAGCAACCGTAAGATTTGAGAGTCAGCAATAAAAACCCTTGAGGGTGCAGTTTTGTTGCAGGAATGGGGACCCCTTCCAGGGCCCGAAACTGGACTCTTGTCTAACACTCAGAAATGAATTGTCCGAGGAGACACATGTGCTGACAAAGCAAGAGATTTTATTGGGAAAGGGCACCCAGGTGGAGAGCAGTAGGGTAAGGGAACCCAGGAGAACTGCTCTGCCATGTGGCTCGCAGTCTCGGGTTTTATGGTGATGGGATTAGTTTCCGGCTGGTCTTTGGCCAATCATTCTAATTCAGAGTTTTTCCTGGTGGTGCACACATCGCTCAGCCAAGATGGATGCTAGCGAGAGGGATTCTGGGAAGTGGACGGACACGCGGTGTCTCCTTTAGACCTTTCTCGAACTCTTCCGGTTGGTGGTGACTTATTAGTTCCCTATTCCTTATCAGGATCTCCTGTCATAGAATAACTCATGCAAATGGTTACTATGGTGCCTGGCCAGGGTGGGCGGTTTCAATCAGTGTGCTTCCCCTAACAGTTCCACCTATCTCTATGGGGACCATCAGGACCTTCCTTCAAGAAAACTCACAAGAAAGAGAATAAGGAGCTACACAGTAGATCGAGGTCTGAGAGACTCAAGAAACACTCATTCTTTCTTTCTTTCTTTTTTTTTTTTCTTTTCGAGTTTGGAGAAGGCTTATGCAGGCTCCCAGTCCAAAAAAAAGAAATGAGCATCCTACAAATTATCATTACTGTCCATCCCCCCGCCCACCCAAAAATGAAAATGCCGAATATAAGGTTGTTGTTCAGGTGCTAAGTCATGTTCAACTCTTTGTGACCCCATGGACTGTAACTTATCAGGATCGTTTCTGTCCATGTAATTTCCCAGGCAAGAATACTGGAGTGAGTTGCCATTTCCTTCTCTGGGGATCTTCCTGGATCAGGGATCAAACCTGCGTCTCCTGCATTGGCAGGCATATTCTTTACCATTGAGCCATCAGGGAAGACGAAACCTAGGGTAGGGGTTTTCAATCTTTTGAAACACTTCCTTCTGAGCATCTAGCTACATGTGGTGAGGAGGGTCTAGAAAAATGAAATGGACAGTGAGTCTGCCTGCTACCGTGCTTGGATGGATTCTCACCGCAACTGGGGCAGGCACATTTGGGGTAGCCCAATCAGGGTGTTAAACAGCTCCCCTCCAGAAGAATTGAAACTGAGGAAAAGGGAGAGGCTGATGTGACAACTGATGAAGACGTATGTGCGATAAAATTTAACACGTCTTGTAAAAAAGTAAGCAGATGGGTTTCAAATGCTCCCCCTATCTCCATATACCAAGGTTCTGGATGACAAGTTGTGCAGCTCAAGTTTAACAAATGACTTAGCCATTCCCCAGGTACACACAACAATCACCCTATTTCAAGTCGGTTACTTCCTCTAAATTGTTCATACCCTATTCTTTCTCCTCCCACAGAAAACAAAAATTCCCTACCCTACTCCTAATCAAGAAAACACAAAACATAGTCTCACCCAAACATATCTGTCTTGATTTGTATAAACGTATTCAAATTTCTCTCTATAAACCCTTCCTCAAATACGAATTTAGTGCTGGCACGGTAGATTTCATAATCATCACACTTGCATCCAGGGTGGGCTTTGTGGGTGTGTGACCTGTGCAGTTGGCCATGGCCCTGCTGTCAAAAGCAGCCAGGCTCAGAAGCACTCTGCACAGAATGTTCTGTTGTTGCTATCCTGCAAATTCTTAATTTTATCCTTGCACTTGATGGAACAATGGAGCAGGCTCATGAGCAGGGGAGATACATAGAAGAAAGAAAAATCTTTACATTTTAGTACTTTTAATGGCACTTTCAGCTTGTTTTTTGAACAAAGGGATCTGCCTTTTCACTGGGCCCTGCACACTATGCAGCCAGCCCTGCCTATCACCTTTCATACCCAAATGGATTTTGTGTCTTTGGGTCCTCCACTTACCTCTCTACCATCCCAATTTTTCATTTTCTTGCACTGTGGACCTTAATAAATCATACATTATTTTCAGCCCTGTGTCACCAGCTCCCCACATCCAACTGTCTAACAATGCTAAGAACACTGAGGGTACTTAATACTTGTTTGTAAAGTCAAGGTACCACCTCAATTATATAATTATTAACTCTTCCACGATGGCCACAACTGCATCTTTGCTAAATTATAAAATCTATGTGGTTCCCAGAACACTATAAAGTACCTTCTCTTTCTATGAAAGGCTACAAAAATAATGACTTCTTCCCTATTTGCTTATAAGACAAAACACTTTGTATTAATAAAACAATGATAAGTGGCAGGGTATTAGGTTTGTTTCTAAGGGCTTTATTTCCTTTTAACTTTTTGTTAAATCTGAGCATCAAAGCATTTTTTTAGAAGTTTACTGTTCCAGCATCTAAGATTCCAAAACATGGCAACTGACTTTTCCTAAGGGTTGAACGCTGCTTCATGCAATGCTTAATTTGAGTCAACAAACGGCTGAGAGAACATCCCCAAATACTTATCTCTCAGGGGGAGCAAATGTAACTACCAGCCTCTGGAGGTCCAGAGGCAAATAACTGAGGTCAAATTTCCATCTCAGATTCCTAGCACTGTTACACCTTGTACTATTGCTGGATTCTCATGCTGGCTCATTTAAGGCTCTTTATAAGGATATGATTTATATCCTATGATTCAAGTTCATTACAGATAACTACACCCAAGATAGATGCCACAAGGAGCAAAAAACTCTTTATAGTTTCCATGGTTGGAGTCACTGGATGATAAAAGGTTACTTATATGAAAAATATGAATTAAACTGCTGAAGTATATCATAAGACTCCAGGTTTAACAATTTTCTTTTTCCCATTTTGGCAAGCACAGAGATAAAGAACTCAGAAATGTGTCCTTGGCTACTAAGAGGGGAGGGAGATCCAGGACACACATGGAATAAAGCAAAAGCCAATTTAATAATGATGTCTTTTATCCACAGATGAAGGGGAGACACTAGTTGTCCTCTAAATATTAATGGCAGGACATACAACCAAAAATCAGTGATGGAGGGGCACAGGAAGTGAGCTGGGAAGAAGAACAGCATGGGCATTTGGTATTCAAAACAGTGGAGAGTTGGCAAGATGAATCTGGATTTGGAGAGGTGTCATAAGTGTAATAAGAGTCTCCGTTACAATATTCTCATTAGCTTAAAGTAAGAAGTTGTTGATGTTTAACATTAGTTATAATAATCTAAGAAGGACTAAATGTACACTGTGTGGAGATATTTTAGGCAGAGTAATCAAGACACGGGGAGCATACTTTATTCACACTGTGACTAAACCTAGCACACTGCCAAAAAATAGGATTTGGAACAAATTTTGGAATAAAAACTACTCATCTGTTTTGCAAAAAGAAATCAGAAGCACATCAGCGTAATCAGTAATTTTAAACTTGCCTATTAAGTCAGGACACTGATCACTAACAGATGCATATATTTGCAAATTTCTCCAACAAAGTTGACAAGCTCTGCCTCACAGGTCTCTTCTTGCTGCTCGGGAATATATGTTCCTGAAAATCTAACTATGCTCATTACTAAGTGATTCTGGATATCTTTGTTAGCTTCTACTAAGCAGTCAGATACTGCTTTGTAAGGAAGACCAAAGACAGGTCTTAAACCAGGCCTCTGATAGTAGTTTTCTGGGTTCGGTGTATTCAATACATCGAATAAAGTGGATTGGCACTCAGTAGTCAACGGAAAATGCCCTGCTTTTGGAATGGACTTAATCTGTAAAACCTCTGGGTTTGCACCTGAAGCACTCTGACAGATACGGATTTTAAAACATATTCCGAGTGGGCAAATGAACTCCAGGTAACTCATGATGCAGTTCCTGAACTCGCCCATTCTGGCAGTCACAAGTGCAAAGCACCAAGGTGGCTGGGGAAGGGGACATTTGGGATACATGGCTGTCGCAACTGACAGAAAAAGTGAAGTCGCTCAGTCATGTCTGACTCTTTGCGACCCCATGGACTGTATCCTGCCAGGCTCTTCTGTCCAGAGCATTATCCAGGCAAGAATACTAGACGAGGCTGCCATTTCCTTCTCCAGAGCATCTTCCCTATCCAGGGATCGAACCCGGGTCTCCCGCACTGCAGGCAGACTCTCTACCATCTGAGCCACCAGGGAAGCCCTGGTGAAGTCACAGCTGCAGACTTATGTAAAGATGCCAGTGAGGATGGAATAACGAATACCTACATATAACTGAACGAAGCAGTATCTCTCTGCTTCAAATTCCAGCAAGAACCACCCAGGAGACGAAAACACCATAGCTACCTTCATGCCACAACCCCTCATATCCTTATAAACTGGTTATATTTATGAGTCAAATATTTCTCAATAGTGTGGATTTTTATGCACACAACATATGCACCAGAAGATCCATGACTGTGCTGAAGGTCTTGTCTGAGAATTTTGAAAAGTCCCTTCAAAATCAAACTGTTTTCTCCCAAACAATGCCTGAGATATGGAAACGGGTTTAAGCTGCCAAAGAATTCACCTGTAATGTTATATATTCTATCCTAAAGAGACTGGGATGTCAGTCAGAAGACATACACTGCCGTTGGCCTGGAACTAAACTTTCAAAACTTTGAAATATCTTTATTGTGCCCCCTTCCCCTAAAAAACAACAACAAAGCGGTTAATAAAAGTATTTCATTAAAAGAATTGAAAACAAAAACAAATACAAAAACCTTTGAGAAACCAAACTGTGTCAACAAATAAATGCAAGAAACACTCAGACTTCTATATCCAAAAAAGAAAAGGGGAATATCTAAATCAATCTATAAACAATATAAACAAGTGTGAATAAAAATCTCTCATTTTCTACTGGTCTTTCTTTAGTCTCAGAATCTTACTAA
Organism: Ovis aries; assembly: GCF_016772045.2. Lineage (NCBI taxonomy): Eukaryota > Metazoa > Chordata > Mammalia > Artiodactyla > Bovidae > Ovis > Ovis aries. The sequence continues at coordinate 25,304,282 of NC_056069.1, read as the reverse complement.
AGCCTCCCTTTTGTCCTTTCATAGATAACCTTCCTTCAGTAACCCACTGGTCACTCTTCCTTGCCATCTTTTAGGTATTCTTAAGTGATTCAGTGGAGAAAGCAATGGCACCCCACTCCAGTACTCTTGCCTGGAAAATCCCATGGGCAGAGGACCCTGGTAGGCTGCAGTCCATGGGGTCGCTAAGAGTCGGACATGACTGAGCAACTTCAATTTCACTTTTCACTTTCATGCATTGGAGAAGGAAATGGCAACCGACTCCAGTGTTCTTGCCTGGAGAATCCCAGGGATGGGGGAGCCTGGTGGGCTGCCCTCCATAGGGTCGCACAGAGTTGGACACGACTGAAGCGATGCAGCAACAACAGCAGATACAGAAAACTAACTTTGCCTGGTGTTGGCAACACTCTCAGCACTCTACATGCAGTTCAACCTCATACTCGTAAAAACCTATCAAGTAGTTCTACTACTATCACCACATTATGGATGAAGAAACTGAGGACCAGTGAGGTTGAATGAACTGGCCCAGTGGCCTGGGAGGCAAAGGTCCAGGGCCCATGCTCTTAACCACTCACTCATATATCACTGCCTCTCAGGTGCAGTCATTTGCACATATTGATAAATTATTTCTAAGAGCTTAGTAGTACTTTATTTAGAGAACATTCAATAAATGCTGCAAGGCAGTTAAAATTCTGTATATACACATGTGAGTGTGTATTTCTATCTGTGTGTATAGAATGGGTCATACTTGAAGTTTTTTCAGTGAGTTCATACAGAGAAAAGAAATTCACATTTAATTGAGTACCTGTATTGTGCTGGTTAGAGTGTGATGTCTTTTGCTAACTTAATCTTCATAACAACCCTGAGAAACATGGGTTCTCAGTATATTAAAAAGCAGAGACATGATTTTGTCAACAAAGGTCCATCTAGTTAAGATATGGTTTTTCCAGTAGTCATGTATGGATGTGAGAGTTGGACTATAAAGAAAGCTGAGCACTGAAGAATTGATGCTTTTGAACTGTGGTGTTAGAGAAGACTCTTGAGAGTCCCTTGGACTGCAAGGAGATCCAACCAGTCCATCCTAAATGAGATCAGCCCTGGGTGTTCATTGGAAGGACTGATGTTGAAGCTGAAACTCCAATACTTTGGCCACCTGATGTGAAGAGCTGACTCATTTGAAAAGACCCTGATGCTGGGAAAAATTGAGGGCAGGAGGAGGAGGGACGACAGAATGGTTGGATGGCATCACTGACTCAATGGATATGAGTTTGGGCAAACTCCAGAAGTTGGTGATGGACAGGGAAGCCTGGAGTGCTGAGGTTCACGGGGTCGCAAAGAGTCGAACACGACTGAGTGACTGCACTGAACTGAACTGAATGTAGGTTTGTTTAAAACATACACGAATGAAGGCTCTATGAAGCTAAGCAAACCATTAGATGTTACACAGGCAGGGAGTGGCAAAAAAAAGATAGCTTGTCTCATCAAGAACTCTGACATCCAACACTATTTGCCCTTTTGTCATCTTCTGTAGTTTCCAAAGAGCTAAATTGTGCAGAGGATCCAATCTGAACCCAGATTGTCTAATATATCTCATGGTGGAGCACTTAGGGGACCTTCCTCATATTTTGTCTTAACATTTTAAGAATATTTCACTAACTGTTTTAGAACACGTCTCCTAAGTACATACAGCCCTACATTTAGAGGCCAAGGAATTTAGAAGCCTGGTGTTATCAGAGGTCTAGTGTCCATGTTATCTTTCACAGTTGTGGCCACAATTGTTTCTAGGCTATAAGTGAGGTGCCATTTCACAGGTGTACCTATGGATACGAATGTTTAAATAGTTTTGTACTCAAGAGTACTTGAAGAGCCATTTCAAAAAACTGAAATAAAAACAAAACCAAGGATTTCAAAGTTTTTCACCAAGATTCACCATACGAAGTCCTTTTGATACTGAGACCCAGTACATGTGTCCGTATGCGTGAACACACATGCATAAAACAAGAAAGAAATTTTATAAAAGAATGCTCTCTTACCATAACACATTTTGATATTTTCTATTCAGTTCAGCTTTTCTTTTTTTGCACACACAGATCACAAAAGTCTTTACAGGACTCCCTAATCATACTTCAACCAACAGCTTGAAAAACAGATCGAGAACACACCGTTCCTATTTTAGCTAATATTTTGTGCAGAACTGTATCAAAAAAGGCTTGTTCAGACAAAATGAATAACATTTACTGATTTCATAAAATATGATCATCTATCTCACCTAACTTACTTGAAATGAGACTGCCATTGCCTATGAAGTGGGAAGTAGAAAAGTTCCCTTTTCACCACATGTGCCCTTTTGTGCCTTCCGAATTTTGTGTCAGGTGAGTGTACTGCCCATTCGAAAGTTAAATGAGATAAAATTTTATCTTCTGAAAATCAGATGGCTAATTAGGGCTGTTCTTGCATTGCTTGATTTCATCTATTCTGAGTGTTTTAAGGCTGATTTCTTTAAAAATTGTTTTTTCAGAAAAAGAAGCTCTATTCAGGTCTGTGGTTTACAGATCACAATTCTCCCTGTTAAAATACTGGTCCATTTTGGGTTCTCTTCCAATCTTATGTACTTTTGCAACCCTTTTGCATTTTTCAAAAGAGATAACCAATGGTCTTTCAGTACACTTGGCCAATTTCTTTACTATCCTAGAATATAAGTAACAGACCACCTAGAGTTGAATATATTCATCTTATTCAAATCATCTTTCAACAGATTTTGTCCCTCTTCATCTGAGCTTTTGATAGCCTTTAAAGTGAAGTTTGATCTTAGACAAAGATAAAATATTTTTACTTTGGAGTTTTAAAAGAAAAAAAAAGGTAACATTAACTTTCTGGTACGTTAGTATCAGTTCTTTTTACTTTTTTAAAAATAGGGATAATGTAGTAATTTCTAATTTTACATGTATTACACTGAAGTTACTAATTTTAAAAAAATATATGCTTAATCTTCAAAACTATGCAAAAGGAAATCAGAAATTTTATTTTGCATTGAAGCAAAATGCTGCCACTTTCCTTAAGAACATTCCTTATGAGAAAGACCCTATGAGCCAAAAGAAGATCCATAAGCCAGAGTCTTCTATTACTTCAGAATCTTTCCAATCAAAAGCAGTTCACAGTGTTGGGGGTCTTGCCTGTCTTTACTATTTGAAAGAGGGTGTGTAGATTACATGGAAACACAGTCACACTCAGGAGAGAGAAGGTTAAGTTCTGCAGGAGACCCAGACTTCAGTACCCATGAGTCCCAGAAAAGGGTTGACTGACCTCCAGCTTCAGGGCCACTGTCTCCAAAAGCAGCTATATTTGAGTCCTGCAGCTGATGTAGACAAATGTATCAGAGAATCTCAATAACTTCTATAACTCAGAAACAGTTTTTTTTTTTTTAATGTTGAGATACTAGTTTAAATGCCAAAAACCTCTGGGCACATATGCAAAGTTTCAAAACACTTCATATAAGAGAGAGAAGAGGAACCTTTAACACAGGGAAGGTGAGAAGGTATCTGAGGAAAAGAAGGACTGGGCAGTAGAAATGTGTATGTGGGTTACATTTTTAAATCTATCCAATTAGGTGCTAACATATTGTTGCTAGAAACTGGATTATTAAAACTGCGCTCTAACCTTTTACCCAGAGTGCTTGGCTACGTCATCTAAATTTTTAAAAATACAAAACAAACACCATTCGTAACAAAAGTTCTCTGAGACTTTTGACCTCTCTCTTTCTGGCCTCATACAAAGCTGAAACTTGTTTCAGGAGTTGGGGAGTGTGGCCTCTGATTACTAACCAGGGTTTCCTCTTCACACTGTCTTGTTTACTCATTTCTTCACCGAAGCCAGAGAACGTCCCGTCAGCTACTGCAGCGTTTCTACCAGATGCGACAAACCACGGGGGTGTATTCTGACTGCTGCTCCGTCATGCGAACAAGAGCAACACTGAAACCTTTCACCAGTCCCTGTGCTTCATCTTTGTTTTCCATTTCCCCCAAATGTTTATAAACTGCTCCAGAGAATTCTTCTTTCAACATTTTAGGCTTCTTCCCTCTCCTAGATCAAAATGCTCAAGCTTATATTAATAAAAGAAAATGCCGTCAATTAAAAGCAAGCTAGCATCACCACTGTGTATTTTGATATTGTCATTTCTATACTGTGGCTGATTAGGGATTTGAGAAACAATTTATTTCAATGTAAGAGAATAAAACATTAGAAATTATTTCTATAGAAGTTATTTTAAGGTTCTAAAAATGATCTGATCATTTTCAGTAGTCTACCCTGGCAACAGAATTCATGTTTTGTTATAAATAAAACTTGCATCAGATTTTGTGAAATATAAAAGGTGATGAATATTTATACACACACACACTTGCACACATATGTGATTCCCACAAATCTTTGACAGTCTAAATGAAAGTTCTCTTTGGGCTTTTCTGTTCACCACTGCTGTGAAATTGTCTGATCACAAAGTTGCTTTCATCATAAACACTTGGGAGAATCCAGCAATACCAGCATGAGCTTCAGACCAAGTGACTTATAAAAGTCTGCTGCCCTCATTTTCTTCCGCCAATCAACCTAAAATCACCAGTCATCACCTCTCCATAAATGCTATAAATTTTCTAACATTCACTTTATTCATTTCAGACATAGATCTGCAGGTTTTTTTTTAAAAAAGCATATTATTCCATTACTAATTTATTTAGTTATGCAATATCCCCCACTCTAAGGGAAGCAAAATTTATGGCTTTGGATTATATTTGCTGGATAACTGTTTCAGGTCAAAAAAGATAGCTCTCTTGGTGCTGCTGGCATTACTGCTTACAACCCAATAGGCTGTGGACCTTCTGCACAAACGGCTTTGCCTTCGGCCCAAGAGATGGAATTCGGCTTGCATGAGACTGACGTTTGCTATAAGAATGGTAATTGCTTTACTACTAAGTCTTGCGACTTCTATATTAAATCAAACTTGATGAAAAACGGATCAAAATTTGAGGCTCAGTATCAGCCTTGTTTGGCAACAGAGCCAATCCGTAGTAATCCGTGGAAATGGCAGGCAGGGGAAGTAGGGAGAGCCTCCAAGACTCATTTTAGCTGTGTTCCAACAGTTTTAGTCATCAGAGTTCCTAACAAAGGGCAGGATTGAGGGTTCTTCCTTATTTCTCAGCCCACCCTCCAGGGTCGGTGAGAAAAAGGGAGGGGAGGGGGTAGGAGGGCCGACTGCAGATTTTCTTTACTCTCCCCTTACAGAATAAAAAACAAAACAAAAAAGACGGGATGGGGAGATTAGAACAAACACAGGAGGCCGCAAAGGGAGGGAGACTGATGACTGTTTTGAAGTGATTTGCATCCTTTTAGAAGACCTGGAGTCAAAGGAAAGTCTTCCAGGAAAGCACGAAACACCGAAGGAGAGACTATGACTATGACTAAAAAATCAGCCTGAAGAGCAGCCTTGTGGATAAATAATCCAGGCAGAATAACAATAATCATTATTATTTTAATACATATATTTTATGTATATTATTTAAAATATGTAATATTTTAATACAGTTTTATGAGTGGGAAAGCAATGAGAAGTTCTAAAGTGTAACAAGACTGACTTATCAACACAAGAGCTACAAATTCAGGACTTCAAAAACATTGCATTAAGAAGTTCTCAAGGTAGGCAGTATTTCAATTGATACTGTCACAGTTAAACATTTTTATTTCCCATTAACAAAAATGTCTTATTGGAAATATCTATAGGGTCAGTGGGTAAGACATACAAGGAAACCAATCTGAATAGCTGATAGACTCTGCCTCATCTTTGGACTCAGTTTGGAAGAGATTCAACATAATTAAATATATTCACCAGACTTGGCTCTGAATAACCACAGGCTAATAAAAAAACCCAGTAAGCTCCTATGTTAGACCCAAACTGTCCAACACTCAGGACATCAAAGAAAGGCATTGGCCTCTGAAGGAATTATCTCAAATATTAGTTCATTGATTTCCCAAACAACTCCAAAGAATCAGTAAACTTATTAAAAAAAAAAAAACACTTTATTTAGCTCTAAAAAAATCTTTGGTTAATATTAAGGAGTCCTAGAGATGTGATAAATAGCCAAATCATAAGACAAATGCCTATGCAGAAGGCTGAAAAACCTTGGAGTGAACCATACAAGATCAGCTTGAAAAGAAGTGTTGTCTTGACAAAAGGTGTCATATGATATTCAATCTGAAGAAATATAGATTTTAAATGTTTCACCAAACTTCACTTTGATTACCTTAAGGAAGCTGGATAATAGGAAAGTTCTATTTTCCATATGACCTAGTTCTGAAATGGGTACACTTTAAAAAATGAGCACATTTCTTTTCTTGTCAGAAAAGGGATTAAAAAAAAAAAAATCACCCCCCCCCAAAGTTGTAAGCATTGGAAATAATATTCTTCATGAGCAGAAGAAACTTAATCTGGTAATTAGAAAGGCAGAGGTAGGGAGAAATCTCATGAGCCCCAATTTCAACTTAATTTCTAAGAAATCATTTAACCTAAGACACAGAAGTTAAAAGACTTGCTGAGTTAGAGGATTTGGGAAGGGAAGCTTGAATGCAGTCACTTGACCACAGGCAGTGGGGGTAACAGTGGTAAACCATTTACTTTTGCTGTGGTCTTAAAGGAGCAACTGTACACTATACCAAATATTGTCACTTTAAGTAGTATTTCTTCCCTGGTGGTTCAGGTGGTAAAGAATCCACCTGCAACGTGGGAGACCTGGGTTCAATCCCTGGGTTGGGATGATCCTCTGGAGAAGGGAAAGGCTATCCACTCCAGTATTCTGGCCTGCGGAATTCCATGGACTGTATATATATATAGTCCATGGGGTTGCAAAGAGTTGAACACGACTGAGCGACTTCCACTTTTCATTAGTTTGAAAACTGATTATAGAAAGTATAGAAAACTGATTATAGAAAGATATTTACCTCCATTTTCCAAGTTACAAATATGTAAGCCACAAATTTAAGCTGAAAAGTTATATTCAACAGTAAATATTTTTAAAGTATCTCTGTAACACTCACATATGAGTTACTCTTTAATTAAGCAAAACATTAGAAAGGGAGTTTAGATTTTATATAGTCACATAAATGATTATGGGTATCAGAATCATCATGGAATTTTAGTCGGGAGATATTTTAACAATGCTGCTTTAATCATTTTACAACTGATATAATAAAAAATTCAGGCAATCACAAAACATTTAGTTTTCCTTCAACTCTGACCAAAACCTTAGTTTCACTAATCTAGGGGGAAAAAAGAAAGCTTGATGTGTGTGCATATAACACACATATCTTGCTTTCTTTGAGCTTCTTCCAAGTATATAATAAGCAGTGAGTAGATGAGGGCAAGCGATACCTAAGATCACAGGACAAGTGCAGGGCCCTGAAAATGACTGACCACTTTTCCCACAGGGTCGGCTTGGCAGGGGCGCCACCTGCGCTTTGCAGAAGGCCCTGCACTCAGAAGGGTCCTGTGCTTGGCTTAATGAGCTGTTCTTGCTGTTTTGAAATTCTTAATATTTAAACAAAAGACCTGACATGTTCATGTTGTCCTAGCCCACAAATTATGTAGCTGTTCTGCCATCTAACCTTTAATAACAGCTCCCCTCTCTGCATAAAATAATTCAGCTCTAGGAGAGCTGCAAACACACTAAAATCAGGATCCTCTATCCTGTCCTCCCTTCTGGCCTCTTTCACTGACTGCGGCTTGCAGAGCAGCTGACCACAGCACACCAGAGACCTCACTCAACTGCCATCTCATTTTCTCAGGTCATTATTTTTATGTTAACCTCTTTATGCTATGCCTTAACCTATGCAATATTTTCTCCCTACTTTTCTGATGAGTCACATGTCTTTTAACATCTTTTTTTTTGCTATGCCATGCAGTTCCCCAACTAGGGATCGAATCTATGCCCCAGCAGTGAAAGTGCCAAGCCCTAACCGCTGGACCACCAGGAAATTCCCAGTCTTGTAATATCTTTTAAACTATCTTCTCGAAATAAACTCCATGATGCTTTGCATTTGGAGTATACTGCTACCTATCTCCGGCTTCCCTGATGGCTCAGCAACAAAGACTCTGGCCTGCAATGCAGGAGACCTGAGTTGGATTCCTGGTTGGGATCCCTGGATCGGGAAGATCCCATGGGGGAGGGCATGGCAACCCACTCTAGTCCTTTTGCCCAGAGAATTCCAAGGATAGAGGAGACTGGTGGGCTGCAGTCCATAGGGTCACTTAGGGTTGCACAGAGTCGAACACAACGGAAGCAACTAAGCAGCAGCAGCCGCCACCTATCTCTCCCTCCATTGCTTAAAACAAACACCTCAGAATGAAGAGTTTAACTTTATGGTTGAAGAACCAATCCCTTAAAGGACAACAGGTCAAGGAAAAGCAAAGATAACAGCCAAGAAAGTGAACTGGCCAGCACTTCAATCCAAGCGCATCCTTCTACTTCTGCCTTAAATGCTGGCATGATTTGCTGTTTGCCTCCTCTGCCCTGTGTTGCATCTAGCTCTTTGTTAGAATGGAAACAACATGACAAGGAAAGTAATGAGTATGGAATTTTCATCAATGCATTTGACCTCAGAAGCACATCCTTGAGGCACAAGGCAGAGAGCTTGGGTTTAACAAAGTTTCCCAAAATGGTGTGTGTGTGTGTTCACTCACATGCAAGCTCGTGTGCCCTGACCAGGTTATGGTTTTTAGAATTAACTTCAAATGAACTGCAGGGAAGTGGAGAGAGGTCTGAGTGTGCCCCAGTGTTTCAGTGTGTATGCAGCTGTGAGGCTCCCCTCCTAAGCTAGAGGCGCTGGCACAGGGCTGTCTCGCCTCCAGGACCCAGGCAGCTCTCCTCAGAATTCTCTGGGGCATTGGCACCGGGGCTTTCTCTGCTTTATTGTGACTTCATTACCAGCTGCACTGTCACCAGCCGACATCGACATTCCCACACCGCCACCCAGAAGGGGCGCGCTGTCCCAGAGTTTAAGGGGGAATCCGTGCCTTTGTGAAAGAAAGCCTCCTAAAGGGAAGGCTGGAAAAATGAGCCACAAGCAGTTAACTGGGGTCTTTTGAAAACTAGTTTTTAAAAGGCCTCCTTTTCCTTCCCATTCCATCTGTTCTTTAACCCTTCCATTAAACCCCGGAGTCTCTTGTTCTTGCTCCCTTCCCCAGAATTTCAGCAAGAGAAAAAGACACTCTTACTTCCTTCTTCGTGAGTCAAGAAAATTGGTATGGACTTGACGTTGGCAAAGACAACCCTGAGAAGGAAAATTAATAGACTGCTACATCACCTAGACAGACCAACACCATAATCAGCCACGATCCTTAGAGTAATTCTAAAATGAGAAAAACAGGCAAACATTGTTTAAATGAACAGGATTTGTAAGTACTGAAATGTTCACATAATAACTAGGCTTGTTGTCTGATGAAGAAGCACATGTCTCATGTTCATCATTGTTTTTTAATATCTGGATTCAACCTCAACTGTACCATTATGTTTATCTGTCACAAGAATGTGAAAATACTAAAGGTTTTAAAGTACATATGTATAGCTCAAATGCACAATTTTTCCCCCTGTGAGTTTCACTTTTTAGAAGCTTAGTGAACTGATTTATAATTTGTCACCTTTTGTCTTTTTCAGCAGTATGTCATTAAGTCTTTAATTTGGCGTTTCCTGTAGTCTGCAGTAGGATATATGCTATTTTAAATCCAGGAATTGCAGACATAGATGGTGGGTAAAAATCTGTGAACCATAAGTAAATTCTTATAAGGAACATACAAAAAAGATTGTTCTTCAGTCAGACTTAAGCCATTACTTTTTTCTAAAGAAGAAAAGGCACAAGTTAAGAAAAAGGCACCGTCAAAGACCTTCTGGCCAAATGTGCATCTCCATGAAGTTTCCTGCTGAGTGCATATGAATGCACCGTGATCTGGGAAAAGGATCCAAATAGGATTTCAAACATCCAAAAATTTTAACTCAAACATTTAGGTATTTCACCATGCTGCTATTCATTCATTCACTGATTTTTTTTGTCTTAGTTTAAAGAGATGCTAAACAAAAGGAGGCGAGCTCTACATGTATTTACATTCCAAAACTAAGCTCCCTTCACCATCCCCCAAGTCTGTCATCCCTTCACAGCTAAACAAACCGTAAAGTCTAGCCCTAAGTTGGTGAAGAGAAGCAACAAACATGGTAAGAAGTTTCCCTCTTTTCTCTCACAAAACAAAACTAAACGCCCAGAGTGATTAATCTATTCTCATTCCCCAAATTATTTTTTTCCATGATTTGGACACTAAGATGATGTATGTAGGCTAAAGCAAGGAACAAAATCAGATTCTTATTTGGTACTATTGCATTTTTTATTTCTTCACAATTTTTGGTCAATGAAATGCTTCCATCATCTTCACCACCAAATGTAATGGAAAATATGGATATCAATTTAATTTATGATATCGATGCATTTATGACTCTACAATATAAAACACTTTCTGAAACACCCTAACAGGGTAAACATTCTATTTTTTAAGCTGCAATGTCTCTAATTCAATTAAGAAGCACACAAATTTGTCATCTAACAGTAATGTTTTATATTTAACTATTTTATTTATAACATCATCCATATATGTTAACAGTAAGTAAACCAAGGATTGTGTCAGTAGGTTTACATTTGCTTCCAGATAAGGCTAAAATAATTCCTCAGTATTCCTTATTTTTAAGAAGCTGTGCATTATTATTTTTGGAATATTTATCTTGGTAAATGACCTGAAAATCTTCACAGCAACTACAAGTATTCTTGACTAACGCTGAAGAGTGCTGTACCTATAAATCTACTATTTTGGGGAAGCATTTCTTTTTCTGTTTTGGCAGCGCTGCACAGCTTGCAGGATCTTAGTTCCTTGACCAGGGATTGAACCCGAGCTACAGGAGAGAAAACTCAGGAGACCTGGCAACTGAAAAGTCAGGGAATTCTTTGGGAAGGATTTCTTAATAGGCTCTCAATTAGTATCATGTTGAACAACTGTTGAGTATATTGGAGTCATTAAAACACTAAATTCCCTAAATCTAAGTGTATTCACAAATTCTCAAATTTAGATCATTCATATACACACTCTTCTAGAAATATAAAAGCTGTATCCAAAAACATCAGAGAGACATAACTATTATGACATTCTACTGCTTCTGCTGACATAGTCCTACATAAATGTATACAATTAATTCTGTCATAAATCTAGAACAAAAACGCATATTTCTAGTTGGGTTTTTATAAATTGAAGAATCAAGTAATAGTTTAAGTACCGTCTACCTCCTTAAAAAAACACAGCCTTATAATTTCACTGTTCTTCACAAAATACTTAGAAAAGCATTAAAGCTTATCCACAGCACACTTTGCAATTATTATCTCCTTCTCACATCTGAAAAGCAAATTAGCAGTTCTCAAATGTGATGCTACAACACCAGTCAAAAATGTAAGCTTTGAGCTTTGTTAAAACCAGTCTGACAAAAATTAAATATATACCGGTCTTTTAGATCTAAACAAAATACAATGAAAAATAAATCAAAAATAAAAAGTTATCAAATTATTTGGAATCATCCATCTAAAATACTAAAAATTAATCTTTAAAAATCATCGGTGCTTCCCTCTTCCCCCAAATTAGTGGAGACTACGTGGGGAACCTGGACTTCTACCTGAGGAACCACTCCCCACTCTCTAGGGGCAGTATCAGGACTGGCGGAGTCAGGACTTTCACCCAATACTCAACAGTAACCAGGCTAACCTCCTGAAGAGTCGAGAGAGACCACATGCAGAGCAGCAAGGAGAGTGAGGGTGGTATCGTTCCCAGCAAGCGGGCATCAGCAAAGGTCTCCTGGGAAGCCTAAACCACGCCCCCCAAACAATAATGAGAACCACACCTACCCCACAGGTATTAACAAAGACCTTGAAGGGAATCTGGATTTTCAATCTCATCGATCAATAAAGAGGGAAGGAGTATGAGAGGACATCAAAACAGAAGATCAAAACAGAAGATCCAGGGTCTCATAAAATAATGGCTAAAGAGTCAAAGATTCAAAGAAAACCACTCATCTTACCAAGAACTAGGAAAATCTCAATCTTGTTTCTTGAATAAGAAAGGACAACCAAGAGTCACTAAGACCAAGAGGGCACAGATATTAGAATTGTCTGACAAGGATTTTAAATCAGCCACCAGAAAAATGAATTAATGAACAATATAAAGATATTTGAAACTAATGAAAGAATAGAAAAATATTAGCAAATAGAAGATAGAACCAAACAGGAATTTTAGAAGTAAAAACTACAATAACAACAGCAACAAAATGCAGCAAGCAGACTCAATAGCTGAATGGGGAGAACAGACAAAAAAATCAGTGTACACTCAAAGACAGAATAACAGAAATTTCCCAGTCTGAAAAGTGAAGTGAACATAGGCTGAAAATGATGAACAAAGCCTCAGGAATCTGTGGGATAGTAACAGGTGTTACTGTCACTGGTATTCAGAGGAAAAAAAAAAAAAAAAGCAAGCAAGCAGAGGGGGCTAAAATTTTTTTTGTTATTCCCTCAGTCATGTCTGACTCTTTATGATCCCAGGGACTGTAGCCTGCCAGGCTCCTCTGTCCATGGGATTCTCCAGGCAAGAATACTGGAGTGGGTTACCATACTCACCTCCAGGGGATCTTCCCGACCCAGAGATTGAACCTGGGTCTCCTGCATTGAAGGCAGATTCTACACCATCTGAGCTACAGGGAAGCCCCCAAACAGTTGATAGACTCAAAGAAATCCATGCCAAGACATAACATAATTAAACTTCAGAAAAATAAAGACAAAGCAAAACCTTGCAAGCAGCGAGAGAAATGAGACTTTACCTAAAGGAGAGAAATTAAATGGCAGCAGATTCCTCATTGACAACCTTGAAGGCTAGAAGCAAGAGGCATAACATTTTCAAGTGTTGAAAGAAAAGATCTACTAAGCTAGAGTCCTGTAATCTAGCAAAAATATCCTTCAAAAGTGGAGGGGAAATCAAGACATTCTCAGATGAAGGAAAACAAAGTCTGAACAACAGGAATTAGCCAGTATGAACAACAGAAAGAAATAAGCCTAAAAAAAAATTAGAAGAAATATTTAAGACAGTTCTATTACAAATGAGGAAGGTAAAGGGATATACAGGGAGAGTTTCTACATTTAAATCAGTAAAATGTCGACACCAGTAGACTGTGAACCACTAAAAAAGCTTTACAAATAGATATACCCCAAAACACTAAAATAAACACTAAATAAAAATGATACTGTAAGCAATGTTCAAGTAACCCACAGTAAAAATGAAACACTGAAACATGAGCAGAGGGGTAAAGTAGAAAACAAAATATAAAATGGCAGACTAAAGTACAAACACACCGATAGTGGGAAAAAGAGAAGGTGATCTATGCCCTTAGTAGAGGCAAAACGGGTTTCGCTGGTAGCTCAGCTAGTAAAGAATCCATCTGCAATGCAGGAAACCCCTAGTTCGATTCCCGGGTCAGGAAGATCTGCTGGAGAAGGGATAGGCTACCCACTCCAGGATTCTTAGGCTTCCCTGGTGGTTCAGCTGGTAAAGAATCTGCCTACAATGCAGGAGACCCTGGTTTGATTCCTGGGTTGGGAAGATAGATCCTCTAGAAAAGGGATAGCCTAACCACTCCAGTATTCTTGGGCTTCCCTGGTGGCTCGGCTCGTAAAGAATCCACCTGTAATGTGGGAGACCTGTGTTTGATCTCTGAGTTGGGAAGATCCCCTGGTGAAGGGAAAGGCTACCCATTCCAGTATTCTGGACCGGAGAATTCCATGGACTGTATAGTTCATGAGGTCGCAAACAGCTGGACATGACTGAGAGACTTTCACTTTCAGAGGCAAAACAAGTGAGATCTTTGTGATGAAGGACACCCTACATCTTGACTTTAGTGGGAGTTATACTTGGATATGCAGATGACACTACCCTAATGGCAGAAAGTGAAGAGGAACTAAAGAGATTCTTGATGAAAGTGAAAGAGGAGAGTGAAAAAGTTGGCTTAAAACTCAACATTCATAAAATAAGATCATGGCATCTGGTCCCATCACTTCATGGCAAATAGATGGGAAAAAAATGAAAACAGTGACAGATTTTATTTTCTTGGGCTCCAAAATCACTACAGATGGTGACTGCAGCCAAGAAATTAAAAGACACTTGGCTCCTTGGGGAAAAAGCTATGACCAACCTAGACAGTGTATTAAAAAGCAGAGACACCACTTTACTGACAAAGGTCAGTATAGTCAATGCTATGGTTTTTCCAGTAGTCAAGTACAGAGGTGAGTGTTGGACCATAAGGAAGGCTGAGCCCTGAAGAACTGATGCTATCAAACTGAGAAGACTCTTGAAAATTCCTTGGACAGCAAGATCAAATTAGTCAATCATAAAGGAAATCAACCCTGAATATTCATCGGAAGGACTGACGCTGATGCTCCAATATTTTGGCCACCTGATGTGAAGAGCTGACTCAATGGAAAAGACCCTGATGCTGGGAAGGATTGAGGGCAGGAGGAGAAGGGGGTGACGGGGGATGAGATAGTTGGATGGGATCATGACCTGAATGGACATGAGTTTGAACAGACTCTAGGAGATAGTGAAGGGCAGGGAAGCCTGGCATGTCCATGGGATTGCAACGAGTCGGACATGATTGAGGGACTCAACAACAATAAAAGTCTGCAACAGTTCAAAAAACAGACACAGAAATACATACACATAGAATACCAATGTTAATTTCCTGGTTTTGATACTGTACTATTAATTTCATAAAACATAACCAACTGGGGAAACTAAGCGAAGGGTACACAGGACATATTTTTGTAACTTCCTGTTCATTTAGAATTATTTTGCAATAAAAATCAAGGGCAAATGTATAATAGACAGAAAGAAAGTGAAGTCGCTCAGTCATGTCCAACTCTTTGTGACCCCATGGACTGTAGCCTACCAGGTTCCTCTCTCCATGGGATTTTCCAGGCAAGAATACTGGAGTGGGTTGTCATTTCCTTCTCCAGGAGACCTTCCTGACCCAGGGATTGAACCCAGGTCTCCCGCATCAGAAGCTTTACCTTCTGAGCTACCAGTGGAAAATACGTACTGTCAAGATAGAAGAAGGTCATGGTACCCTTGCAGATATACAAAAAGAAACTAATGTATGACTAAAGTGTACTGGAAAGTTGGAATTACCCTCAACACTTTGATTACTATAAGACTATATTAAAATGACAATTTTTTTAAAAGCTGTCATAATTTTACATGTCATTTTATGATGAGTATGGTATCAAATCACATTAGTATTATTTCCAAGAATAAAATAACATGTATAATGGGGACTTCTAAGCAAATCTACAAGTTACTTGCAAGTATTCAAGAAGGACATATTTATGCTCATTGAAACATATAACCATATTTTCCTATATCTAAACAATATATTCACAGGGCTTCCCAAGTAGCTCAGTGGTAAAAAAAAAAATCCACCTGCCAATGTGGGTGACTCAGGTTTGATTCCTGGATTGGGAAGATCCCCTTGAGAAGGAAATGGCAACCCACTCCGGTATTCTTGCCTAGGAAATCCCATGGACAGAGAAGCCTGTTGGGCTACAGTCCATGAGTTGTAAAAAGGTCGGATATGACTTAGTGGCTAAATGATAACAAACAACATATAGTTACTCACATTTACTTATTTATTATTAATTTGGCCATGCAGTGGATCTTGCAGGATCTCAGTTCCCCAATCAGGGACTGAAACTGGACCACAGCAGTGAAGGTCCAGAGTCCTAGACCACCGGGGAACTCCTTAGTCATATTTACTCATATTTAACTAGAACAATTAGTAATAACATTCCATTACTCAATAATCTAGATAAAGAATTTGTGGTATCAAGAAAAAACATATACCCAAAAACGTATGTACGTATATCTATAGTTAACATAAATACTTGGAAAGGAAAGCATAACACATTAAACCCAGAGCCTTTTAGAAAGTCGATTTGAGAAGAAAAAAATCTGTTTTTACATATATTTACCAAAGAAGTTGATAAGTGAACTTTTTTCATAAAAGGATCAACATAAAATAACAAAAAGTGAAAAAGGTAGTTTATTTGTGGTGTGTGTGTGTTGTGGTACATATACATATTTTTCTCAAATATTTTGCTCCATTTTGTTTTAACCAAAACCAATAAAGATAAAGGGAAAGAAGAGCTAAATCCCCAGGCTGATGTGTTATCTACAGAACAACATAATAATACTCTCCTGCCACTAAATGGATGTGGTCTTTGGATGGAACAATCCTTTCTTTGTCAAGAGAATGGAACATGAGACCAGCAACTGAAAACTTAAGTTCACCTTCACCTGAGTTTTCTTATATCTGCTAACTGAACACACACACATGATATGATTAGAGAGAGACAAAGGGGGGTAAAAAAGCAAACAGCGGTCATGTACTGAATGCATTACAGATGCCAAGTACAGCAAACCTTATACCATGGCTTATGAAGGAGACTCTGTGAGGAAACAGAATTTAATTCAATTTCTTAAAATTAATTGGAACCTTGAACAGAAGATGTTAAATTGATATAGAACCTGAGGCAAATTTCTAATATATCATGATCACATTTTCATGAACAAGGATTTCAGAACTGTAAAATGCCATGCACCATAACACATGTGGTACTTTCTGAATAAAAGCAATGTGAAGCGATAATCACCTCTTTTCTTTCCTCGTTTTTGTGGGGAAGATCCTACATTACAGGCAAGGTTTTTGTCTGTTTTGATAATTATGAAATCTGACCACATCAGTGAGAAAACCATTTACCAAGGATAAACTGACATGTGTGAAATTTTGAATATTTTAAGCTAACTGGTGTCATCTTATAAGAGCAATTAATTTCTGGAAATACTTTACTTTCCATAAAAACCAGAATACTGTAAATCTTGGCACTTTTTTTTAGAACATTTATAAAGTTTCTCAAACTACAGGTCTTATTATTATGTAACATCCCTCCATGGTAGGAACATTAGAAATACCATCTTTCTATGATACCTTAACATGTACTAAAAAGCAGAGGGCTTGATGGGATAATTTTCAAAAACTAATAAGGAAAACCCAAATAAGCAAATTTTCAGTACCAGGGTTATAGCCATTTATCGTAATTTCCTGTGTTAAATAAGTTTTGCATAATTTTTATTAAGTCTCTGGATTATGCTGAATTTTTAGATTTCACAACCTTGTTCTAAACTGTTGGCAAACAATGTGTTCAGCAAGTAATTTTAGAGTATATAAATGAAAAAAGGTCATATTCAGCAGATACTAAAAATCAAAGTGTACCTAATAAATGATGTCCCATCACAACAGTAAAATTTTATAATTTTGAGCCTGACATTCAAGAAGGCAAAAGGAAGTTTTCTTGAGGATCTATAGGTAAACCTCCTGATTTCCTTACAGAGGCTAAGTGGGACTGCAAGACACAGGAGTAGAGCTGAGACCTACCATCACCATAAATGTTGCCTCAGTCATGACACCATTCTTTTTGGAATAACACCTATTCCTAAAGAACAATAAGACAGACACCAATGAATAAGCCATCTTAGGAAAAAGGACGGGGCTTTTGAGGGTTGTGAAAAACACGTAAGCTTAGTTACCAGAAAGCTACCAGAGGAATCTTCTATGATTCCTACCGACAGATTTCTCTTACCACTGGATGCCAAGTTCTCTTCTTAAGACAATAAACGATATGAACCATAGATGTGGAAGGCATAGAAACAACATTAAGCTTAAGGTTTTCTTTCTGGAAACAGAGGGTGACCTCATTTGTGACTATCTAAAGTTATTTCTTATTATTCCTCTCTTACAATTCATCTCAAATGAGTAGGTTTGGGGGTGTTTAAAAAATGCTACTTGGGGCTTCCTTGGTTGTCCAGTGGTTAAGAATCCACCTTGCAACGCAAGGGACACTGGTTCAATGCCTGGTCTGGGAACAGTCCATATGCCATGTAGTAACTGAGCCTATGGGTCGCAACTACTGAGCTCATGCGCTCAACTACTGAAGCCTGAGAACCTGAAGCCCACGCTCCGCAACAAGAGAAGCCACCGAAATGAGCAGCTCATGCACTGCAGCTAGACAGTAGCGCTCGCTCGCCACAACTAGAGAAAGCTCGTGGACAGCAGTGAAATAAGAAAAAATAAGTAAATAATAAATAAGTCTTCTTAAAAAAAATGGCACTTGAGTGCCCCTGGCTTTTAGCGCTCCAAACTGTGAATAGGAGAGAATAGAAAAAGAAAGTGAGTCTCCCAGTATTTAGAGACAACGTGACTGTGTTGAAAGTCTGTAAAATCAAGCATTTTGCCCCACAAAAAAATAATAAAGTTGTGGTTCTAGAAAGTGTTTGAAAAAGTTCCATCTCATCTTGTCTTAACCAGTTGAAGGCAACGGTGAGTGGTGAGATTCCTGCATATGCTAATTACTAAAACTCCCCTAATGAAATTCAGGTGTGATCCCTGAGGCTCCAAGGCTAGCTCAGTTAACTAAACTGCAGAATATGGTATTTGCCAGAGGGGAGTAAATTAAGAGAGGTCTACATGAACACCAAGAAGTCTAAATTCACTATTTATTGAACAGCAGAAAAGTTAAATGCTTAACTAGAATTTTAGACTATAAAACTGCAGAATTCTGTCAATTACAAAAGCATGGCCCCATCACTGGGCTGGGTGACATTTACTTTGTTTTATTTTTACTTTCACCCATTTTGAGCTATGCTTGTCTAGCTGCCACATATAACCTGGCCATCTGCAGCAAAAGGGGGAAGTTTTCTTTTGCCCTTCCCTCCTTAATATTCTACTTCACAGCACCAAGTACTAGCTCCTTAGATCAAATAAGAAAAAACCTGATGTGTATACTGAACATTTTAAGAAGAGTAGTAGTCATCATTAGTAAGTATATTAAAGTACACTTATTCCAGTATCAACCACTTAGTATTATTAATAACCAGTGTATCTATTGTGCAGTGTTAATGTATACAAATGATGAACCATTCCAAATTTCATAACTGCCCTCAGTTAAAAATTTAATTATTTGCAATCTACCTTATAGACATATGTATTTTGACTGTATAGTCCTTTCCTAGTACTCAGTTCCATAATACCCAAGAGTCTTAAAAGCTCTTTCACTAATTTGGGTGTGTTTCTCTTTCCCATTTTGAGTGTGTCTCTTTCCCATTCAGAATTTACCTCTTTGACTCACCCTCATGAAAGTAGACTAGGTTGAGGGACTTCTTCTTTTAGTGAATTAAATAAAAATTAAATGTGTCAATATTTTCCAAGCTTCTCATGTGCTGTGCTGCGTGCTAAGTCACTTCAGTCATGTCTGACTCTTTGCGATCCTGTGGACTGTAGCCCACTGAGCTCCTCTGTCCATGGGATTCTCCAGGCAAGAATACTGGAGTGGGTTGCCATGCCCTCCTCCAGGGGATCCTCCCAACACAGGGGAAGGGATCGAATTCGCATCTCTTATGTCTCCTGTGTTGGCAGATGGTTCTTTACCACTAGAACCACCTGGAAAGCCCAAGTTACTAATAAATAGTTTGTTATTAATAGTTTGTTTCTTTAGATTTTCACCAACATAGCAAACTGACTTTCAATATTCTATCTCCCACACACTTAACTGACAATCCACTGAAAGCAAAGGGCAGTCTGGATGTCTCTCTCTGGATACGCTGAGTGTAGTCAGTGAGAATTACTAAGAACTTAAAGGGCATGGGGTAGGCTGCATTGAATAGTTGTTTCAGGATCACTTTCTTTCACTTTTCAGGATGGCAGTTTCCGAGACAGACAGGGTTCACATCTTGCCTTTGTCTCTCCTTTGTTGTATGAAAGGAAAGTGAAAGTGAAGTCGCTCAGTCATGTCCAACTCTTTGCGACCCCATGGACTGTAGCCCACCAGGCTCCTCCCTCCATGGGATTCTCCAGGCAAGAGTACTGGAGTGGGTTGCCATTTCCTTCTCCAGGGGATCTTTCCAACCCAGGGATTGAACCCAGGTCTCCCACATTCCAGGAAAATGCTTTAACCTCTGAGCCACCAGGGAAGCCCCTACCTTGGGCAATTTCCTCAAGATATAAAGTGGGGGTTATAATAGTAACCAGTTCACTGAGTTGTTAGGATTAAATGAGATCATGTTTGTTAACAGCCTGGAAAATAGTTAATTTATAAAAATGGGTACTACAACCACCACTATACTTAGTGAGAAACATCCTAAAGAGAAATGACAATTCAGCTCTCAAAGAGCTAATAATCTCAGTTTGGAAGTACCAAGAGCCCCCACCATCCAGAAACACAAGTTGCCATATTATGCACATAAAATCTACATAATAAACAAACATATACACAGAGTTTTTATACCTTGATTCACTGAAGTGATACCAGTAATGGATTATTGGTAATCCAATTAAATAGGTTTTGGAAAATACAGGACATAACAGGAAAAGAACTTCTATACAGCAGGAAAGTCAAAGAAGCAGGGATATATCAGACACATAAGGACTTCAACACAATGTTTTTAGTGATTGATAGGAGTAACGTTTTTGAAAGTAATGTAAAAGGTGGTGGACTGGCCCAGGGACATACCATATTATCACATACTATCATTTCTTAAGAGAAAGGACATTGACCAAAAATTTGGGGAAAGGCAAGTTTGGAATAAAGAATAGTCTTTTTAATCTTGAAATCATTAAAAAAGAATGATGTGATAGGGATGGACTGGTGCGTGTGAGAAAGCTACTTAAGAGCTGAAGCCAGACACACACACATCTGAGAAAAGACAATTCCAGGAACCGTCAGCAAGTCCAAAGGTCCTGAACGGCAATGAACTTGACTTTGACTTTCAGGATGGCAGTAAGGCTTGAGACAGACTTAGGTAGGGATGTGTCATGCTTTCAAGACAAGAATTATAAGCAGAAAGATAATTTCCCACCTGGGTAAAAGGTAAAGAACACTAAAATGGAGGTAAAATCAGCTCTAACCACATTAAGTGGTTCAAAGTATCATTCAAGGAAGTGGGAAAACCGGGAAGTAATGATAAGTTTAAATGATTAGCATGATTTGGGACATGCTAAATTTAAGAATAGTGTGACACAGAAGAGGAGCCACCCGGAACCTAAGCTGAATGCAAATGGGGGATCTAGAGTGGCAGCTTAAATCTACAGCTGTGGAAGCTACCACAACACACATGGTGTGTGATGAGACGAATTCCCTGAAACAAGGGTGTGGAATCAGTCCGCAGAGCTCGGGACTGTGATAGGGAGACATGGTCAATTTCATGCTGCTGCTGCTGCTGCTAAGTCGCTTCAGTTGTGTACGACTCTGTGCGACCCCATAGACGGCAGCCTGCCAGGCTCCCCCGTCGCTGGGATACTCCAGGCAAGAATACTGGAGTGGGTTGCCATTTCCTTCTCCAATGCATGAAAGTGAAAAGTGAAAATGAAGTCGCTCAGTCGTGTCCGACTCTTAGCGACCCCATGGACTGCCCACCAGGATTCTCCATACATGGGATTTTCCAGGCAAGAGTACTGGAGTGGGGTGCCATTGCCTTCTCCGAATTTCATGCTAACAAAGGTTAAAAGTTTATTCTTGAGATACTCATAATGAGGAAAAGATTTTGTGACACACAAAGAATTTTCCAAGAATCTTGAGCCACTTACCGAAACAGACATTGAAGACTATCTAGACTAAGCTTAAGTCTGTGAGTGACTCTTACGCACCACTTGGGAAGGATAACCCCACACTCACACCATTGAAGTAATGCCGTCGAGTTCCTGGGACTGCCAGCTCAAATGCCAACTTGGTCACTCATTCAAAGCAGATGAATAGACGACATTCTATTTGATGATGGGAAGAGGAGTGAGGGAAAACATTTAAGTTTTATCTTAGGGAGAAACATTATAGATAGAACACATAGCATTTATGAGAAAGAAGACTGTCCTTCTATACTAGATAACATTTGCCAAGCTCTAGAGGCAATGTTCTAGGGGAACATATTATGTGACTTGTTGCCTTGGTGAAATTATTCAAGTAAGAAAGTTGTTTTACAGAAAATTTATTCAGAGCTGCATCATTTAAAAGCCTATCCAAATGCTTCACCCTTTCACAAAAATTCCAAAATATACCCTTATTCACAAAAACAGTGACTGATATACTCATGTTTTCACAGCTAAGAAGAACAAAGTCTTTTCCTTCATATTTGCAAAAACTAAATGTATTTTCACCATTATTTAGATATCTCCCTGACCCTTACCCACAGCATACAGGCACGCGCGCACACACGCGCACACACACAACTAGATTTGTAATACCAATGACCAAGCTTAGGTGAGTCATCTTGGAAGGGTCTGTGAAACACTCAACTTCTATGGAAACTATATGTATCAAAGTTTCAGTAATTCATCATGTATACTTATATAATACATGACTGGCATTACTGAACTAGAGAGGTATCTCAACTTGTTAACAAGAAAGACATTTTCCACATCTTACTGACTATATGAACAGATGAACTCTAAAATCTACTACTCCTCTCTCTCAAGTCTGGGGATTGAAGACATGAAGCCTTTATCCTCAAATGTAAGAGATTTAAAAGATGCTTTTTCTGGTTTTTTTTTTTTAGGTCTTATGAAACATTTGTTTATTCTTTATTTCTTTTAGTACATCTATACTGAGGGATATGAAGTGCTTGGAACAGGGACCAAAAAAACCAAACTGATATACAACAAAAAATTTCCTAACAATGCAAGTAAAAGAATGAGAGAGGAAACTGCTTAAATTTGGGAAAAATTAATGATTCACAAACATTAAACTTAAGGGATATGGATAATTTTTATTATTACTTTAATCATATTTAGCAAGCTATTCAGACTCCTGACTTATAAAGGAAACCAGAATTAAACTGAAAGTTGTGGTTCCTGACATTTTCTAGATGGTGTTATCAATTTTTGACCATCTAGAAAATGTCAGGAACCACAACTTTCTAAACTGTATTCTATTTATTGGGTTGATTAGTCAGACTGAACTGAAACTTTGCTTAATGTTTTATTTGATAACCTGGTTTGAATTCAGGTAGAGGTGTCTGTACCCGTGCACACATGTACGTGTTTTTTATGCACATGGAAGCTGAAGTCTGTAGCTCAGTCAAGTACAAGAATATACCAACAGTGCTCAGAAGTATATGCTTAACAATTGAAAATAACTGCTTTGAAAGTATATGAGTTGTTGGATAGTTCATTAAAATACCTCAGAAAAAGTTTAGAACAGTATCTTAATTAAGGCACTATTCTAGCTTTACTTGAGAAATGGCAGCTTTGTAGTCTGTCTTAAGTTGTCTTGCCATTACTATTCCAGAGCATTTGCAAAAAAGGAAAAGGGAGGGAAGGTGGAATCAGTGCTTACTCATTATAAACGTACCTCACTTGTTTTCACTAAAATTGGAAGGTTAACCCAACCCACTCTAGTATCCTTGCCTGGAGGATCCCAGGGACGGGGGAGCCTGGTGGGCTGCCGTCTATGGGGTTGCACAGAGTTGGACACAACTGAAGCAACTTAGTAGTAGCAGTAACCCATTTCATAATGGATTAGTTTGACTTCTAGGATGAGCGCACTGAAGATAAATCAATGCTATCAAAACTGCCTGTATAGCTCTTGCTAAAATAAATAATAAGCTACAAAAATAATACCCAACCTCAGGACCTTAATGCTCTTAACCTATCTACCTTGACTTCACAAGCCTTCAGGTTGACAACATATGAGGAGAAAACAAATATCAAATTATTTAGCATCAATCTCTTCTACCACCATGAATAAAGTATATTCAAACCAAGTTACTTGTTAAAATAAAAGGGTAACAGTATGCTGAATCCCTTTATGGATAACAGGCTTGTTGTAATGAAACTATGAGCCAGGCTGTGCAGGATCACCCAAAAAGGATGGATCATAGTGGAGTGTTCTGACAAAATGTGGTCCACTGAGGAAGGAATGAAAAACCACTCTAGTATTCTTGTCCCAAGAACGTGATGAACATTTTTTATGCAAAAAGATATGACAGTGGAAGTTGAGCCCCTCAGGTCGGAAGGTCTCCAGCATGCTACTGGGAGAGAGAAGAGAAGTAGCTCCAGAGAGACTGAAGAGCCTGGGCCAAAACACAAACGGTGTTCGGCCACAAATGTGTCTGGTGATGACAGTGAAGTCTGATGCTATGAAAAACAATATTGCAAAGGTATTTGGACTATTAGGTCTGTGAAAGTGAAAGTTGCTCAGTCGTGTATGATTCTTTGCAATCCCATGAACTGGGTCCATGGAAATCTCCAGGTCAGAATACTGGAATGGGTAGCCTTTCCCTTCTCCAAGGGATCTTCCCAACCCAGGGATTGAACCCAGGTCTCCTGCATTGCAGGCAGATTGTCTACCAGCTGAACCACAAGAGAAGCCCAAGAATACTGGAGTGGGTAGCCTATCCCTTCTCCAGGGGATCTTCCTGACCCAGGAACTGAACTGGGGTCTTCTGCATTGCAGGCAGATTCTTTATCAACTGAGCTATCAGTGAAGCCTAGGTCCATGAAGGTAAATTGGATGTGGGCAAGCAGGAGAATAGACATCTTAGGAATCAGTGAACTAAAATGGATGGAAATAGGCAAACAATTCAGATGACCATTATATCTACTTCTGTGGACAAGAATCCCACAGAAGAAATGGAGTAGCCCTCACAGTCAACAAAAGAGTCTGACAGAAAGACAGATTCAAAAATGACGGTATGATCTTGATTCATTTCCAAGGCAAACCATACAGCATTCACAGTAATCCAAGTCTATGCCCTAATCACTAATGCTGAAGAGGCTGAAGTTGAACATTTCTATGAAGACCTCCAAGACCTTCTAAAACTGACACCAAAACAAATCAGAGGGGATTCGAATGCAAAAGTAAGAAGTCAAGAGATACCCGGAGTAACAGACAAATTTTCCATTGAAGCACTGCAAAGGCTAATGGAATTTGGCCAAGAGAACACACAGGTCACAGCAAACACCCTCTTCCAACGACACAAGAGACAACATTACATATGGACATCATCAGATGGTCAATACTGAATTCAGATTTATTATATTCTTTGCAGCTGAAGATGTAGAAGTGCTATACAGTCAGAAAAAAACAATACCTGGAGCTGACTGTGGCTCAGATCATCAGCTCCTTATTGAAAATTTCAGACTGAATTGAAGAAAGTAGGGAAAACCACTAGGCCATTCAGGTATGACCTAAATCAAATCCCTTAAACAGTGGAATTTGAAGAACAGATTTCAAGGGATTAGATCTGGTAGAGAGTGCCTAAAGAACTATGGACAGAGGTTGATAACATTGCACAAGAAGTGGTGACCAAAACCATCTCAAAGGAAAAGGAAAGAAAATGCAAAGTGGTTTTACAAATAAGGTAAAGAGTCTTTACAAACAGCTGAGAAAAGAAGAGAAGCGAAAGGTAATGGAGAAAGGGAAAGATACACGCACCTGAATACAGTTACAAACAAGAGCAAGGAGATATAAGAAAGCCTTCTTAAATGAACAATGCAAAAAACAGAGGAAAATAACAATGTGCAAGACAAGAGATTTCTTCAAGAAAATTAGAGATACCAAGGGGAACATTCTATGCAAGGATGGGCACGATAAAGGACAGAAACTGTAAGGACCTAACAGAAGCAAAAGAGATTACAAAGAGGTGGCAAAAATATACAGAAAAACTGTACAAAAACAGGTCTTAATGACCTGGATAATCATGACGGTGTGATCACTCCCATGGAGCCAGACATTCTGGAGTGTGAAGTCAAGAGGAAGCATTACTATGAACAAAGCCAGCGGAGGTGATGGAATTCCGCCTGAGCGATTTCAAATTCTAAAAGATGATGCTGTTAAAGCACTGCACTCAATATGTCAGCAATCTTGGAAAACTCAACAGTGGCCATAGGACTGGAAAAGGTAAGCTTTCATTCCAATCTCGAAGAAGGGCAATGCCAAAGAAATAGTCAAACTACTGTACAACTGCACTCATTGCACATGCTTAGCAAGGTAATGCTCAAAATTCTTCAAGCTAGGCTTCCACAATATGTGAATCAAGAATTTCTATATGTACACACTGTTTTAGAAAAGGCAGAGGAACCAGGGATCAAACTGCCAACATAGACTGGATCACAGAAAAAGCAAAGGAATTTCAGGAAAACATCTACTTCTGCTTCATTAACTATGCTAAAGCCTTTGGCTATGTCGATCACAACAAACTGTGGAAAACTCTCAAAGAGATGGGAATAGCAGACCACCTTACCTGTCTCCTGAGAAGTCCTATGCAGGACAAGAAGCAACAATTAGAACCAGACATGAAATAAAAGACCAGCTGAAAATTGAGAAAGGAGTACATCAAGGATGTACACTGTCACTCTGCTTATTTAACTTAAATGCAGAGTACATCATGCGAAATGCTGGGCTGAATGAAGCACAAGCTGGAATCAAGATTTCTGGGAGAAATATCAACAACATCAGATATTTAGATGACATCAGTCTAACGGCAGAAAGTAAAGAGGAAGTAAAGAGCCTCTTGATATGGGTGAAAGAGGAGAGTGAAAAAGCTGTCTTAAAACTCAACATTCAAAAAACTAAGATCATGAAATCTGGCCCTATCACTTCATGGCAAATGGAAGGAGAAAATGTGGAAACAGTGACAGATTTTATTTTGGGGGGGGGGGTGGGGCTCCAAAATCACTGCACAGAGTGACTGCAGCCATGAAATGAAGACACTTGTTCCTTGGAAGGAAAGCCATGGCAAATGTAGACAGCATATTAAAAAGCAGTGACATCACTTTGCCAACCAAAGTCCAGATAGTCAAAGCTATGGTTTTTCCAGTAGTTATGTACAGATGTGAGAGTTGGATCATAAAGAAGGCTGAGTGCCAAACAATTGATGCTTTCAAATTGTGGTGCTGGAGAAGATTCTTGAGAGTCCCTTGGACACCAAGGAGATCAAACCATTCAATTCTAAAGGGAATCAACCCTGAATATTCATTGGAAGAACTGATATTGAAGCTGAAGATCCAATACTTTGGCCACCTGACTTGAAGAGCTGACTCATTAGAAAAGACTGATGCTGGGAAAGATTGAAGACGGGAGGAGAAGGAGGTGATAGAGGATGAGATGGTTGGATAGCATCACCAACTCAATGAACATGAGTCTGAATTTTCTCTTTCTATTTGCCATGAAGTGATGGGACTAGACTTCATGATCTTAAGATTTCGAATATTGAGTTTTAAGACGGTTTTTTCACTCTCCTCTTTTCACCTGGGAGATAGTGAAGGGCAGGAAAGCTGGCATGCTACAGTCCATGGGGTGGCAAAAGTCAGACACAATTTAGTGACTAAATAAGCATGCTGTAAGCAGGCATGATAAATTTCTAAAGTAAAACCTAATTTGGTGTGTCTGAAAAGACATGTTATAAAAATCAACTTATAAAGAAATAAGCTTTTCCAATGCTTAAATATTGAAATTCTAACAGGTCAAAACATCTGTATTTCTTAAAAGAGAACAACTTTCAGCCTGAGAACATCGGTTAGATATGCATATCTAAAGAAACAGGATAAGTTATTTTTTAAAAGTCAGCTAATTAATTTAAAAAAATATTTCAAGTTCTGAGACATACTGAATCACAGACTCAATTATAAGCAAGCCTTTTGATAGCTTTATAGAATCAGTTCACAGTTTTATTAAACTTGCGATGGTAAAACATTAAGAATTCAATCCCAGATGAGTAGTTATGATATCAAATAAAGAAACTGTCTGGAGGAAAAACCATACAGACATAGTAATCAAATTCCCATACAGAATTAATGGGTGACATGTAAGCCAAAAGATGATTCACTTTATCTTAAAATTAATTACAAAAGTCCTTGATTATTTTAGAATGAATTACATATCCTTATAGTAGGTTTCCTTATGCCATAACAAAACTAAAGATAACTGTGATATATTTGGTCATCAAAATTATAACAGAAGGAAAAATGTGACTGTTTTGAAGAGTATATACCTCTCCAAATCTTGATCAGTCAAATAAAATCTGCATTCATCTTCTAAACAAAATATCCAGAAGCTAGCACATCATCTCCAGAAATGGCACATCATTAGTAAACTGCACAATCTTTAAAAAAATATCTAAAGACAATGGAATGAAAAGGCTTACTTTTAAATATTTGAGAGATGAATATCAATTTACAACAAATTTTATTTCAGCAAAGTCATAAACATTTTTTCGGTCAATATGATTCGAATAATGAAGAAAAAGTATAAATCTATTAAACACTGATTCAATAAAAAATTACTTGAAAAAAATTAGCTGAAGTTTTCCCCCATTTACCTATAAAGAGGGAAAAATAAAAGTAATACTGATTAGGTATAAGAAAGAGTCTGGGAATCAAAGGAAGCCATGCAATATTCAAAATAACATATGTTTTGTGTGAATTCATGCTTCAAAGTGACTATACACTATTTGCAACATTTTCAAAATATCAATTAAAATTCAGTCAATAAACCACTTTATAGCCTTATATATGGCACTAGTAATGGTGTCAGAATACTTTTCATTAAAAGAAAAAAACCGAAAAACCTTCAGAGACATAGTCCAGTTTCTACTGCCATATTTCTACATATTCCAGTACTGTCTAAGGGTGTACCCAAGAGTAGGACTCTATTTTCCTTCCAATCTATACTTCGTGTAAGCTAAGTGAGAAGCACCTGTTAAAACCGTATGATTAACCTGGCAGATGGGTAAAAGTTTTGGGAGAGGTGTTCTATTTTCAGGCTAAGAAAAACTCAATTATTTCAGAATCAGAATTTATTACTAGGTTTTAAAATAATCTGAAAAATGTAATGGGCATTTTGCCAGGACAAGGCTGAATTCCAAAATTAAATGCACTTAGTGTTTCATTTCATATAGCAGATTACATATCTAAAGTGACTTTAGGTTGAGTTTTAAAGATAAGCAATGATTATCTCAATAATTTTAATAAATGATAATCCCAATAAATTCAAAGACATAAGGTTCAAAGTGACAATTCTCTTTTTAAATGGAAATTTACACAAAGGGTTCATCTTCCATAAGCAAGAATATATTGGGACTTCCCTGGTAGTCCAGTGGTTAAGACTCGTACTTCCACTGCAGGGGCAGGGTGGGTTTGATCCCTGGTTGAGGAACAAAGATTTAAAATGCAAAAAAAAAAAAAAAAAGAATATATTTTCTTGGTTTGCTTCTTACAATTAAAATTGGAAGTAAAACTGTGGAGACTATAAATGTCTTAAAGTAACTTTTTATTTTCCAGAAAACACTCTCTTTTAGGTTACTCAGATTCGCAATATCTTAAATGACATTGTGTCTACTAAACAATATAAAAAGAAATATGAACACAATAAAGGAGAAAAGGAATGATAAATCCTTCTGAATGCAGATTTCAAAAAAATAGCAAGGAGATAAGAAAGCCTTCCTAAGTGAGTAACGCAAAGAAATAGAGGAAAATAATAGAATGGGAAAGACTAGAGATCTCTTAGGGTTTCCCTTGAGGCTTAGCTGGTAAAGAATTCACCTGCAATGTGGGAGAAGACCTGGGTTCAATCCCTGGGTTGGGAAGATCCCCTGGAGAAGGGAAAGGCTACCCACTCCAGTATTTTGACCTGGAGAATTCCATGGACTGTATAGTCCATGGGGTCGCAAAAAGTGACTTTCACTTTCGGAGCTCTCTTTAAGAAAATTAGAGATACCAAGGGAACATTTCATGCAAACATGGGTACAATAAAGGACAGAAATGGTATGGACCTAACTAAAGCAGAAGATATCAAGAAGAGGTGACAAGAATACACAGAAGAACTGTATTAAAAATATCTTCACAACCCAGATAACCACGATGGCGTGAACATTCACCTAGAGCCAAAATCTTGGAGTGCGAAGTCAAGTGGCCTTAGGAAGCATCACTACAAACAGAGCTAGTGGAGGGGATGGAATTCCAGTTGAGCTATTTCAAATTCTAAAAGATGATGCTGTTAAAGTGCTATACTCAATATTCCAGCAAATTTGGAAAACTCAGCAGTGGCCACAGGACTGGAAATGGTCAGTTTTCATTCCAATCCTGAAGAAAGGCAAAGTCAAAGAGTGTCCAAACTACTGCACAATTGCACTCATGTCACATGTTAGCAAAGCAATGCTCAAAATTCTTCAAGCGAGGCTTCAATAGTACATGAACTGAGAACTTCCAGATATCCAAGCTGTATTTAGAAAAGGTACAGGAACCAGAGATCAAATTGCCAACATCTGATGGATCACAGAAAAAGCAAGAGAATCCCAGAAAAACATCTACTTACACTTCATGGATTATGCTAAGACCTTTGAGTGTGTGGATCACAACAAACTTTGGAAAATTATTCAAGAGATGGGAATACCAGACCACCTTACCTGCCTCCTGAGAAATCTGGATGCAGGTCAAGAAGCAACAAATAGAACTGGTCATGGAACAAAGGACCGGTTCAAAATTGGGAAACGTGTACATCAAGGCTGTATATTGTCACCCTGCTTATTTAACATATGCAGGGTGCATCATGTGAAATGCTGGGTTGAATGAAGCACGAGTTGGAATCAAGATTGCTAGGAGAAATATCAATAACCTCAAATATGCAGATGATACCACCCATATGGCAGAAAGTAAAAAGAAACTAAAGAGCCTACTGATGAAGATGAAACAGGAGAGTGGAAAAAGCTGGCTTAAAACTCAACATTCAAAAAACTAAGATCATGGCATCTGGTCCCATCACTTCATGGCAGTGCTGGGGAAACAATGCATTGAGAAACAATGGAAACAAATAAAATCTATCAATTTTATTTTATTTTCTTGGGCTCCAAAATCACTTCAGATGGTGACTACAGCCATGAAATTAAAAGATGCTTGCCTCTTGGAAGAAACGTTATAACAAATCTAGGCAGCATATTAAAAAGCAGAGTCATGACTTTGCCAACAAAGGTCTGTCTATTCAAAGCTATGGTTTTTCCAGTAGTCCTGTATGGATTTGAGCACTAGAACAGAACACAGGCTGAACGCCTAAGAATTGATGCTTTGGAACTGTGGTGTTTGAGAAGACTCTTGAGAGTCCCTTGGACTGCAAGGAGATCAAGCAAGTCAATCATAAAGGAAATCAATCCTGAATATTCATTGGAAGGACTGATGCTGAAACTAATGCTCCAACAGTTTGGCCACCTGACGCGAACAGGTGACTCATTAGAAAAGACCCTGATGCTGGGAAAGAGTGAAGGCAGGAGGAGAAGGGGATGACATAGGATGAGATGGTTGGATGGCATCACCGACTTAATGGACACTTTGAGCAGGCTCTTGGAGATGGTGAAGGACAGGGAGGCCTGGTATGCTACAGTCCACAGCATCACAAAGAGTTGGACACGACTGAGGAACTAAACAATAATCCTTGAAATAAAACACATTCTTCTTCAACTATAAAGTACCCTCTTCAAGTACTAAATGCATATTTCTCAATCACTTCTAAAAATTAATAAAATTATTTTTATGCAGATTGATGATAAGGATAGTAAACACACAAATGGAATGTGAAGAGTAATAATGGTTTTTGCTTTTTTCTTTAAGAAATAGAGAGCATTTAAAATTAGTTTATTTATTCGGCTGTTCTGGATCTTTACTTA
This sequence comes from Ovis aries, assembly GCF_016772045.2. Taxonomy (NCBI): domain Eukaryota; kingdom Metazoa; phylum Chordata; class Mammalia; order Artiodactyla; family Bovidae; genus Ovis; species Ovis aries. The sequence continues at coordinate 25,272,427 of NC_056069.1, read as the reverse complement.
GAGCATGCAGGATCTAGTTTCCAAGCCAGGGGTCAAACCTGGGCCCCTACATTTGGAGCCTGGAGCCCTAGCCACTGGACCACCAACGAAGTCCCAATAATCTGTTTCTTTTATCCACACAGATTAAATTGGCCTCTCCATGAAAACTAACCACTGAACTGAAAAAAAAACAAGGCTAGAAATAATTCACGTGATATTTAATGCTTCCATTCTAAATATCATAGGTTTTAACCTGTGAAGAAAAATAAGAATACACATTCTAGAATATACTTTTAAAATTTTAGGATACTTGACCCACACACCTTGCTAACCCTTGTGAACTTCAGGACAATTGTGGTATTTAATACTGAGATGCTGAAGTACACTCAAAAATGGATGACAGTCACTTAAAATATTTCTTCTGTATTTAACTTTATTTCGGCAGAATTGTTATAGTCTCAAATATACTTGTAACTCAAGGGGACGTCATGGCATGCTAACAAACAAAATGCTATCATTTATTCCCATTGCTTTCTGGCAATAATGCAAATATTTTTTTATGTAAGGCTTTCCAAATATTGCAGATATTACAGACCTTTAATCAAGGGATTAAATATCTATATTAACCATTGAACTGTTACATGTCTCAGAAGTAATTTTTTATTTAATAAACTATTTTATTTCCTCAATATCTAGAAATGAAAATCAGTAATACTTTAGTAGCCAACTGAATGTGTAACATCTATTTAATTAGTATCGAACAATTTTATGGTTTATTATAGCAATAAATATTTTGATAAGCACATATATGAGGTTCTCATGTGAATGTAATAAAATTGCTATCATTCCTAAAAAGTTTTTGCTTATTTATACCCTACTTAGAGATACCAGGAAATTATATTTTATCCAAACACTATGCACTGCAGTAACGGCATAATGAAGACATAAAACTCTCCTGGCCTAATCTGATTCTCTGCAGAGAAGATGTAGTTAGTACTTAGTAGTCTAGACAAAATATAAGGAGATTTACTTTAAAAGTGATTCTTTGTCAATACTCTTGTGAGGGCTTGGCAAAGCATTTCCAAATTGACAACACAAATATCCTAAGCTGAACTGAAGTTTACCTGATTATAAAACACTGCTAAAAATACATAATATCCCTAACAGAAGTACTACCAGGTTTATCAACACTCTATCAAAATTCATGTAAAAAGCAGTATAAAGTCATTGGAGAAAAACAAAGAAAAATACTTACTAGCAAGGGAATTAATAAACAGTAAAAAAGAAAAACTGAAATTAAATAAATAAGACTTCCATATTTTTGTGTCACTCTATGAATTTACATGTGAGACTAGTGATAAACCAATATTTATAATTATCACTTTAATCAAACAAAATAGATTGGTCTTATGGGCTCCCCTGATAGCTCAGTTGGTAAAGAATCTGCCTGCAATGCAGCAGACACCGGTTTGATTTCTGGGTTGGAAAGATCCCCTGGAGAAAGGAAAGGCTGCCCACTCCAGTATTCTGGCCCGGAGAATTCCATGGACAGTATAGTCTGTGGGGTCGCAAAGAGTTGGACATGACTGAGCAACTTTCACTTTCACTATCTATTAAAAAAATCATAAATCACATGAACAGATGTTCCATGAGCACAATCAGATACCGAGATATTCATTGTCTCTGGAGAAGTCATATCTTTGCCATAAAGTCACACACCATTTATAAAATACAAATTCATTTTAGGAAAAATCAAAGATGTTCCACTGTTATAAAATTAACAGTCTAAGTCTTTTATAATGTCTTTTAAGACATTAGAGAGTCCAAATTCACATCCATGCTTTGTAGTTTTAAAGCATACTCTAAAATGCAATAAACTGAAACTCAAAATGCCAGAGATTACAGATAACTATTAGGTCTCCAGGATTTCAGCAATTTGGTGGGAGGGAAGAGGTGCCACTTCTGTACCCTTCCATTCACATACCTAACTACCCACCTACTGATTCCCTCAGTTCTTTTACCCACCTATCAGGCATCCACTTCCCTAACCAAACACACCCAATATTTACTGTATCCTGTGATGGAGACAGTAACATAATCCTAGTCTCTGGGGTTCAGGATTTCGAGCAGGGAAGAAAGACTAGAAAGATTAGTAGATTAAAATTCAGACTAAGCAGAGGAAAAAAATTTGAAACCACAGTATGAAAAACAAAAAGTGTAGTAGAGCTTATCTGCATCCTATAAGACAATGTATTCATTCTTATGCCAGCTTTAACTCCATTATTCATTCAACTTTTGTATATATGAGGTTTATATTGAACATAATATAAAATGATGTGTGAAAAAAAGGATAGAATCACTCTTTAGGAGAACAGTTCTTTCAGAGGTAAATAAGTAAGTAAATTCAGTTAGAAATGGAAAGAAATTTACTTAAAATCATTGTCCATTACATTTCAATATTCACAAAACTACTTTCCACTGGGGAAAATGGAAACCATAATAAACTATGCATGCAAAATTATAGGATTATATGGTTGAAACTGTATCCCATTTATTCCAAGTTCAACCAAGAAATACAGATCATTTAGAGTAGATGTTCATCTTATTGACCAAACATTATTTTTGTATTTATTCTCCTGTAATTCACTGGAGAGTTTTGACAAAACTTAAAATTTTATTTTTCAGTATTTCTTATGTTTAAATTTCATCATGCATTAAAATCTTATTTAGACTTGTCTGGCACCAAAGGTACATTTTTCCTGGCTAATGGTATTATGCAAATACTAATCAATGTTTTAAAAGTGGCCAAGAGCATATCAGTAATATACTTTGTTCTTCTCTTAAAGAAAGTTCATACTTAAAGATATGAAACACACCTAAAGTTCCAGTGAGGTGAGGAAATAAAATACTAGGTCTATCAACAGAACACTGACAAAAGGATCTTGACAAAACAGCTATAATTCTCGAGTACTTATAATTTTTGTCAGTGATTCATATTTTTCTTAGATTCATAATGAAAAAATTTTAAGCTAAAAACTTCGATTCTATGTCTGTTGTTCCCACAAAGTATCTGAGTAAGACTGAAAAAGTTATGACAAACCTAGATAGCATATTCAAAAGCAGAGACATTACTTTGCCAACAAAACTCCATCTAGTCAAGGCTATGGTTTTTCCAGTGGTCATGTATGGATGTGAGAGGTGGACTGTGAAGAAAGCTGAGCATCGAAGAATTGATGCTTTTGAACTGTGGTGTTGGAAAAGACTCTTTGAGAGTCTCTTGGACTGCAAGGAGATCTAACCAGTCCACTCTAAAGAGATCAGCCCTGGGTGTTCTTTGGAAGGAATGATGCTAAAGCTGAAACTCCAGTACTTTGGCCACCTCATGCAAAGAGTTGACTCATTGGAAAAGACTCTGATGCTAGGAGAGATTGGGGGCAGGAGAAAAAGGGGACGACAGAGGATGAGATGGCTGGATGGCATCACCGACTCAATGGATGTGAGTCTGAGTGAACTCCAGGAGTTGGTGATGGACAGGGAGGCCTGGCATGGGGTTGCAAAGAGTCAGACACGACTGAGCGACTGGACTGAACTGAACTGAACTGAACTGATGTGATCACAGCAGAGGTGGTAACTATATATACAATGTTTTTTAAATCCTCAGAGCCAGTTCACCAGCACAATCAACAGAGTTTCAGCGTTATAGTGATGTTCAGCAATCCGTAAAGAACACAACACACCTTCAAAAAGCTTATGGATTCCATTTATACAATAAAAAGAGAGGGGTCCTATCGAAATGATCCAGGGAAATTGCTCAGTTTTAAAAAGGCACTGGAATGTGACGGTTGTCTACTGTTCCACTCCCAGCATGTAGAGAGCTAATAGTAAGGATGTGTTTGTTTTCACTCTGTAACTTCTACTGTCTGAGCCAGATTCTCCTTAGGACCTTATTTTATTCTGATTACCGCAACATCATTGCCAGAAAATATAGAGCAGACTTGGTCACTCTTTTGTTACAGTCAGCCAAGAGAATATTCTGTTGGAGAAAGTAACATTCGCCTCAAAGGCTTAGAAGCCAAGGGAAAAACTGAGACACATACAAGACAAAAATATATAAACCAATTAACTTAGCCTCTCAGGAAAATCATCTTCACTCTCATCAAATTATGTATTATCTGGCAATATAAGTTGAAAATCTATTTATAGAGCAGTCAGGCTAAATGTTTTATCGCTAAAACAGAAGTAGGAAGGGTCACAGAATGCAAAATGCTAGGAAACACATTTTTTTCCTGAGGCCATTTAATATACTTTTGATATAGGTTACTTTCTTGTCAATGGTTCTTTTGTCTTTCTTAAAACTACATCTGCACAACAACGAGGTCACCTTGAATTTCAAGTACAACATTGCCTATAAATTTAATTTAACATCATATTACCCATAATAACCATAAACAGGAGGCAGGTGTGACCTTTATTGTCAAGCTAGAGGGCCTGAGGACAGGATGGGTTAATAGACTAACTAAAGGATACAGGGTCTGAGTTGACTACAGGCTCTGTAAGAGCTGCAGTATGACTTGGCTATTAAAATATTATTGTAGTCACATGCTTCTTTAAGAAGTAGCACTTCTCAAAATATCAACCTCCATTCATTGTATACTACACTGTTCAAGCCACCTCTGATGAACTTGAATCAGTTCTGGATTCCGTGTTTTAACAGCTCACAGTGAGAATATAGAGCATCTACATAGGGCAACCAAGATAGCAACTGGTCTGAATTTTACGTTCCATGAACTCTGAAAGATTTGCCTGGACAAGAAAAGGTGAGTAAGAATTTGAGGGCTATGCATAAATAGCTGAAGACTATCTAGTAAAATTGCTCAACAGAAGATTTGGTCTAGCCAGAAAATAAAGGAAGATTTTGCTTGTTTTTCTGGTTTTAAATGCAATTAGGGTTACCAAGAAACAATGGGATTCTTTCCAATATAGTAGACTTCATGTCATGCAAATATTCTAAGTCATGCAATGGCCTAATTGTTTGTCAGTTGCACTGCTCGTGTGTGTGTGTCTGTGTGTGTGTGTGTCCAATTACATCTGACTCTTTCTGACCCTATGGACTGTAGCCCACTAGGCTCCTCTGTCCATGGGATTTTTCCAGGCAAGAATATTGGAGTGGGTTGCCATTTCCTCCTCCAGGGGATCTTCCTGACCCAGGGATTGAACCCAAGTCTCCTGCAATGGCAGGTGGACTCTTTACCACTGAGCCACCTGGGAAGCCTCTGCATTGTTAAGGGGACATCTAAATTGGGAGGTAGATGAATTAGTACACATGAAATGTCCCTTTTTAAATCAAAGATTATGTGATCAAAGGTCATGTAGTTCGGCAGAGAAAGAACCAGAATCAAAACTCAGATCTATACAGATGAGTTCCATCTTTTGGTAACATCTGGAATCCTGGAATACCCAATCAACAGGTCTCTCTACTCTGCACCTCTACACTTGACAGACTGCCCAGCACTCTCTAACAGAGTTGATGCTATTTGCCTCCTTAAAAATGTTTGATGACTCCTAAACCCTCAGAGGACAAGGCCCAATGTGCCTAAACCGACCCAGCCCTGGTCTACATGACTTCCTGCCACGCTTGTCCTCCTCTCCGAGAGTCCCCACTGCTACCGTGGGCGCGCCATTGAGAAAGGAGCTGTGACTCTAAGCCTTCCTCCATACGTCACAAAGGCAGCTTTGCTTTTCTTCCCTTTCATGTGTAATTCTATATAGTCTCATATTTAAAAAGATTTTTTATTGGAAAACAACCACTCCAGATACACATAAGCATAATGGTATGTCTACTAGCGCTGGTTTCAGTACTAGCCTTCCTGCATTTAGAAACCCATCCTCATCTTCCTCATTCCCTCCTGGCAAATGCCTGTTCGTCTTCCAGGGCTCTAAAACAAATGCAACATTCTCTGTGAAGGTTTCTTCAACTTCCAAGATTAAATTATTTGTTGTCTCTCTGTTCCCATTCTATCCACGTCTCTCTTCTAATACTTCACACTTTCTAAAATATTAGACAAGCTTGTCTTTTCTCATATACACTTAGCTCCCCAGGACCAAACGTATGCTTTGTGTATCTTTACAACTTCTACAATTAGCAGAGTTAAAACTCAATAAAGGTTTGAGAGAACAGTAGTCACTGATTTTCAACTTGTAATATACAAAATTCTAGGAGTTTCTCAAGATTGAACACAAGTCTGTAAAAAGTAACTACAGTCATACGGTCCCTACATTTTTGAGTTTTTATAAACCCTGAATTAAAAATATTAGTGATTAAGAAATGAGGTAAAGAATGGAAATTTCTTCATGGATAAGATGCTAGAAATCATGGAAATAAGAGTTCACCAATTAGACTGGCCTCTCCCAAAGTCTTTATTCAGTGCCAACAAGGAGATTTTCATTTTTTTTTTAAGTAAGACTACAATTTCAGCACAGAGGAAGGGAACATTTACCATCATGGGCTAGGAGTTGTTGGGCATATTGTATATATTATTGCATGTAATATGGCACTGCAAATAAGGCTGACCTATTGTTTTTATTAATATTTCATAAACAGTGACTATGAAACTTGGTAACATTGAAATCATTCTGTCTCTCAGTAACAGTAAATTCTATATTGTCACTCTCATTGCACCTTGACAGATGGTTCACTCATTTACTTATTATTCATTCTATTTACTGATTTATTCATGAAATGTATTAAGCAAGTAACATGTGCTTTTGACATATAAAAGTTTGTTGCAAGTACTTGGACAGCCTGAAAATCTGCAATTTATAATCTAAGCTGCTCTGATTTTGAATTTAGAAACAGGTCATTCCAAATCAAGTTACATGATGAATTTAAAAGCAGGAAGACGTAATTTTTAAAGAAAAAAATTCTATCCCTATCTGATAGACTATATTGTTGTATTTTAAAATATAGGTCTATCTCTGTTACTAAAATCTTTAATATGTTTTTTAATCTCTGTAAATATTAGTTAATATCACATAATAAGGGGGCTTCCCAGGCAGCACGAGCGGTAAAGAACTTGCCTGCCAATGCAGGAGACACAAGAGACACAGGTTCGATCCCTGGGTCAGGAAGATCCCCTGGAGGAGGGCATGGCAATCCACTCTAGTATCCTTGCCTAGACAATCCCATGGACACAGGAGCATGGTGGGCTACAGCTCACAGGGTTGCAAAGAGTCTGACATGACTGAAGCAACTTAGCATACACACATAATAAGACATTTGATAATTTCAAATTTTAATTTTTTTAAAGTCACATAATTTTATTTTTAAACTACTTTTAACAAATATAAGGCAATTTTGGATTTAAGATGTTCTTTTGGTTTTGTTTGTTTTAAAATGCACCTCTTTCGCCAAGATTTTGGTAAGCCAAATTTCAAACTAAGAACACACTTACAAGTTTCCTCAATAATTCAGAGTGATTGCAGTAAACCCAGTTAGATCACTACTTGTTAGCTCAAGGATCTGGCTATTCCACAAGTTACATCATGTTCCTGGAAACGTAACTGCTAGGAACCAGTGAAAGCTAGGTTCACCATCACTTGCCTGTACTGATTATGGCATTCCAATTGCCCAACACCAGTATTATAAGGAATTTCCCTGGACATAGAACATGAGGTAGATTTTAATAACTAGACACACCTTTAAGTCTAAGTACAACTGTATAACAAAGCCGACTGCTTGAAAATCTAGACTGAGAAGCTACTGGGGACAAGAACCATACTATTTTCATAACCTTTATTTAAGTTTGGTAAACCAAACTCCTAAACTCGTCTCAAGTATCTAGTTTTGCATCCTATTCTATTCATTTTGCAAAAGCATACAGTCAGGTACAGCCTATCAGATACAGATTGTTAAAACGCATATTATTACAATATGCAATGACATTTTTATTACGTGTCAAATAGAGATCATTTCAGTTCAGTTCAGTCGCTCAGTCGTGTCTGACTCTTTGGCCTCTGTGTCCATCACCAACTCCCGGAGTCTACTCAAACTCATGTCTATTGAGTCAGTGATGCCATCCAGCCATCTCATCCTCTGTCATACCCTTCTCCTCTTGCCCCCAATGCCTCCCAGCATCAGGGTCTTTTCCAGTGAGTCAACTCATTGCATGAGGTGGTCCAAGTATTGGAGTTTCAGCTTTAACATCAGTTCTTCCAATGAACACCCAGGACTGATTTACCTTAGGCTGAATAAGTCAAAAATCAAAGAGGGGAAAAAAAACTACCATAACTTGGTTATTATTTCAGTTTCGACTATTTGCTCTTTAGGTCACAGAAGAAGGGTGGGAGCTGAGTAGAGCTTGCCAAGGCTGGCACTATTTAGGTTCAGAAACTCTTCACCTGCCTCCCAGTCAACAATAGGCAATGAATTTTAGTCACTACTTCTCTGTGTAATTCCTCCTGGGATTCAAAGAGCCAACTCACTTGAAGGACACACTAAAAACACAATAAAAGAACAGTTACCTTTCTAGGCCCAGATATTTTCTATTGTTCTTCCTCTCCAACTTGACTGGTATTTCCTATATTACCTATGAGTGACTTCTCTCCTCATACAAGGATAAATATTAGTGTAAGATTACATCTATAATCAAAAGACCAGTATGAAATATCTAAAGTTTCACATACTATTAGGTAGCAAGTCCCTGAGAAACAAAAGGAAATAAAAGAAGTAGTTCTTGCCTACAAGGAGCATATGATTAGATTAAAATAGAGAAAAGAATTTCATCAAACTCATAAACAAAGTGAAAGGACAAGCTTCAGAACAGGAGAAAATAATAGCAAGTAAAACAACCGACAAAGGATTAATTTCCAAAATATACAAGCAGCTCATGCAGCTCAATATCAGAAAAAAAAACCAAACAAACAAAAAGTGGCCAGACAACCTAAACAGACATTTCTCCAAAGAAGACATCAGTTCAGTTCAGTTCAGTCGCTCAGTCGTGTCCGACTCTTTGCAACCCCATGAATCACAGCATACCAGGCCTCCCTGTCCATCACCAACTCCCACAGTTCACTCAAACTCATGTCCATCCAGTCAGTGATGCCATCCAGCCATCTCATCCTCTGTCATCCCCTTCTCCTCCCGCCCCCAATCCCTCCCAGCATCAGGGACTTTTCCAATGAGTCAACTCTTTGTATAAGGTGGCCAAAGTATTGGGAGTTTCAGCTTCAGCATCATTCCTTCCAAAGAACACCCAGGGCTGATCTCCTTTAGGATGGACTGCTTGGATCTCCTCACAGTCCAAGGGACTCTCAAGAGTCTTTTCCAACACCACAGTTCAAAAGCATCAATTCTTCAGCGCTCAGCTTTCTTCACAGTCCAACTCTCACATCCATACATTACCACTGGAAAAACCATAGCCTTGACTAGGTGGACCTTTGCTGGCAAAGTAATATCTCTGCTTTTCAATATGCTAAAGACATACAGATGGCTAATAATGAAGATACACAGAAGACACACAGATGGCTAATAAACCCATGAAAAGATGCTCAACATTGCTCATTATTAGACAAATACAAATCAAAACTACAGTGAGGTACCACAGTGCTCAGAATGACCGTCACCAAAAAAATCTACAAACAATACATGCTGGAGAGGGTGCACAGAAAAGAGAACCCTCTTGCACTGCTGGTGGGAATATAAACTAATATACCCACTATGTAGAACAGTACGGAGATTCCTTCCTTAAAAAACTAGAAATAAAACCACCATATGACCCAACAATCCCATTACTGGGCATACACCCTGAGAAAACCATAACTGAAGAAGACACATGTACCAAATGTTCACTGCAGCACTGTTTACAATAGCTAGGACATGGAAGGAACCTAGATATACATTGACAGGTAAATGGATAAAGAAGCTGTGGTACATATATGCAATGGAATGTTCGCTTCAGTTCAGTTGCTCAGTCGTGTCTGACTCTTTGTGACCCCATGAATTGCAGCACGCCAGGCCTCCCTGTCCATCACCAACTCCCAGAGTCTACCCAAACCCATGTCCATTGAGTCGGTGATGCCATCCAACCATCTCATCCTCTGTCATCCCCCTCTCCTCCTGCCCTCAATCTTTCCCAGCATCAGGGTCTTTTCAAATGAGTCAACTCTTTGCATCAGGTGGCCAAAGTATTAGAGTTTGGTTTCAACATCAGTCCTCCCAATGAGCTCCTTTAGGATGGACTGGTTGGATCTCCTTGCGGTCCAAGGGATCCTCAAGAGTCTTCTCCAACACCACAGTTCAAAAGCATCAATTCTTCTGCACTCAGCTTTCTTTACAGTCCAACTCTGACACCTATACATGACTACTGGAAAAACCATAGCCTTGACTAGACAGATCTTTGTGGACAAAGTAATGTCTCTGCTTTTTTAATATGCTGTCCAGGTTGGTCATAACTTTCCTTCCAAGGTGTAAGCATCTTTTAATTTCATGGCTGCAATCACCATCTGCAGTGATTTGGGAGCCCAGAAAAACAGTCAGCCACTGTTTCCACTGTTTCCCCATCTATTTCCCATGAAGTGATGGGACCAGATGCCATGATCTTAGTTTTCTGAACGTTGAACTTTAAGCCAACTTTTTCACTCTCTTCTTTCACTTTCATTAAGAGGCTCTTTAGTTCTTCTTCACCTTCTGCCATAAGGGTGGTGTCATCTGCATATCTGAGGTTATTGATATTTCTCCCGGCAATCTTGATTCCAACTTGTGCTTCTTCCAGCCCAGCGTTTCTCATGATGTACTCTGCATATAAGTGAAATAAGCAGCGTGACAATATACAGCCTTGAGGTACTCCTTTTCCCCATAAAAGGGAACACAACTGAGTCAGTTCTGAGGTGGATGAACCCAGAGCCTATTAAACAGAGTGAAGTAAGTATGAAAAGAAAAATAAATATTGTCTATTAAGGCACATATATGCAATCTAGAAGGCTTCTTTGGTGGCTCAGCAGTAAAGCATCTGCCTAACAATGCAGGAACTGCAGGAGATATAGGTTCAATCCCTGGGTCAGGAAGATCCCCTGGGAGGGCATGGCAACCCACTCCAGTATTCTTGCCTGGAGAATCCCATGGACAGAGGAGCCCGGTGGGCTACAGTCCACGGTGCTGCAAAGAGTCACACATGACTGATGCAACTTGGCACGTGTGCGCGTGGAATCTACAGAAATGGTACTGATGACCCTATTTTCTGGGCAGCGATGGAGACGCAGAGAATAGACTTGTGGACACAGTGGGGAAAGGAGAGGGTGGGATAATTGAGAGCGTCATATGGAAACATACATATTACCATATGTGAAAAAGATAGCCAATGGGAATTTTCTGTATGATGCATGGAGTGCAAACATGTGCTCTGTGACAACCTAGAGGAGTAGATATGGTGGGAGGTTGGAGGCAGGTTCAAGAGGGAGAAGACATATGTATACCTATGGCTGATTCACGTTGATGTATAGCCAGATACCAACACAATATTTTGAAGCAATTATCCTCCAGTTAGAAATAAATAAATAAATAAAAGAGTTTCATCATAAAAAATAATGCAAAATATGTAACAGGTTGAAGGCAAAAAGGAAGAACCAGGCATTATAGGATTAATCACCAGACTAAAAACACAAGCAAGAGAGAGTTTCAGGGACTTGGAGAATGAATTAATCACTTTAGAATGGTTAGTTGAAAATGTCATAGGACAGATGGGATTGACTTTACTGATTTTTAAAAAAATATTTATTTATTTGTCTGCACTGGGTCTTAGTTGTGGCCTTCAGCATCTTTAGTTGTGGCATGAGAACTCAAAGTTGCAGGACCTAGTTCCCTGACTAAAAATTGAAACTAGGCCCCCTGTATTGGGAGTTCAGAATCTTAGCCACTGGACCACCAGGGAAGTCCCTGATTTCACTGATTTTTAAAGAATAGGCTAAATTTAGATAGGTAAATAAAGGGCAGGAAGCAACCCATATAGGTGGGAACATACAGTTTATTGGGGAATGACTGCTAAGCCTGTTTGGAGGCAAAAGAGTTTAGTGAGGTGAAGAGGGAGGGGAGGATGCTGCCCAGCTGTGGAGCCCTGCTCAGCCTCAGGAGTCAGGACCTTCTCAGGCAGTGCTCATCATGCCTCAGGACTACACCAAATGTTCTATATTTCTGTGATCATGATTTCATCTCTCAGGTATCCAGAGAACTAGGTATTTGGACCAGGAGGCTTACAGAGATGAAGAGACCTGCTTATTAGCCAAGGAGCCAAAATCCAGACTGACTCAAAAAGTCAATGCGCTTGCCAGTGAGGACATGGGAATTTTTTGAATGAGGAGTGATATGAACAATTTAGTAGCCTAGAAAATATAGTCTAGCTGGATGGTGTTGAGGGATTGAATCAGATTTGTTCAGGAGTCATTTCACAAACGGCTCTGAAAGATACAGGAGTTTGACTGGTTCACATAACTGTGAAAGACGTCAGTAGGGCTAAATTAACACCAGTACAGCAAAATTTGAAAAAATCAGTATCTCTGCCGTGTCTCTGTGTGCTGGTCTCCACTCCTCCTACTGTGTGCTGAGTGTCTCCCTCCATTGTGGCAGTGGCAGAAGAAGGGAGAAGGGGGTAAATAGCTAATCCACCACCAAGAAAGCAAAGGCTCCTCCTAACATCTCTGAATAAATTTTCAGGAAAAGATTCAGATTGGCCATCTTTGTGACCAGAGTAATGAAACTGATAGTGGACCAGAATTTTTAAAAATTGTGGAAGTGATCACACTTCAAAAGAATATGAGACACTGTTCTCAGAAAATACTCAAGAAGAGTTGCTGGAAAGACAACATATTACAACAAGTAAACACTGAAGGCAAACTAGATCCCCAGCATAGAATAAAGTCATCCACATGAAAGACCACAGTAATGTCATGGATCATGCATTTAAGTATGTTATACTGAGCTATTTCATTATAACATAATTGAGTGCTTGTTTTCATTTGCAGATATATTAAACTTATACAAGCACTTATATCATCATTTTAATACTACGATGATTTCAAAATTTATCCTACATCTTTCTCTACTGGCTCCTATGTCTTGTTTTTAGTAATTATTTTGGAAAAGATGGTTTCAGTTTGTCTCCAATATGTTTTTATAGTATACTACTTTCATATTCAATTATCTTTTAGTTAAAATTCTATATTGCATCATATTTACATTCTTCTTTCCCCCAGCCTTCCCCAAAGGGATCATTGGCTTTTTATTAGGATAACTGTGCAATGGGGAAAAGGAAATATGAGACTTTTTGGAGATTATTCAACAGTGGCTCTGAACTAACACATTTCAAGAGATCAAAAAATATCTGTGGCCCACCAATCAGGGTAGGGACTATGGAGGTCAGGCGATCAACGGAATTTTAGCTTAGGACTATTTCACAGTGGGTATAGTGGGTCTCCAAACTAAATGTGAAGTTATTTTCCTATTTCTGGAATCATAACAGGAACAGACAAACTCCCAGCAACTGGCAAAATTCCCATGTTGGTGGGAATATAGAATATATCTTATCTTTTAATCTTCTTTACCTTCCATTTGGAGTCGTAAAACTTGCATATCTAGTCTAATCTGTTCAGAATTATCCTTTGATTTTAAAGGTAACTGCATACAGTGTCTCATATATACCTTTAAAGATATAGATATATAGAGACATGTATTCAGTTCAGTTCAGTTCAGTCGCTCAGTCGTGTCTGACTCTTTGCGACCCCATGAATCACAGCACACCAAGCCTCCCTGTCCATCACCATCTCCCAGAGTTCACTCAGACTCATGTCCATCGAGTTGGTGATGCCATCCAGCCATCTCATCCTCTGTTGTCCCCTTCTAATCCTGCCCCCAACCCCTCCCAGCATCAGGGTCTTTTCCAATGAGTCAACTCTTTGCATGAGGTGGCCAAAGTATTGGAGTTTCAACTTCAGCATCAGTCCTTCCAATGAATACCCGGGACTGATCACCTTTAGGATGGACTGCTTGGATCTCCTTGCAGTCCAAGAGACTCTCAAGAGTCTTCTCCAACACCACAGTTCAAAAGCATCAGTTCTTGGGCGCTCAGCTTTCTTCGCAGTCCAACTCTCACATCCATACATGGCCAGTGGAAAAACCAAAGCCTTGACTAGACGGACCTTTGTTGGCAAAGCAGTATCTCTGCTTCTCAATCATATGCTATATAGTTTGGTCATAACTTTCCTTCCAAGGAGTATCTTTTAATTTCATGGCTGCAATCACCATCTGCAGTGATTTTGGAGCCCCAAAAAATAAAGTCTGACACTGTTTCCACTGTTTCCCCATCTATCTGCCATGAAGTGATGGGACCAGATGCCATGATCTTAGTTTTCTGAATGTTGAGCTTGAGGCATGTATTACAATGCTTTAAAAATACCTCAAACACCCTCATGGTATTAGAGATATCAAGAAAGTGGGTGTTCCACTTTTTCCTAAGCCCATCTTATAAGCATCTGGAAGCTAATTCAATTAAGGAAGCAACCATGATTTTCAGATTCTACAGTGGCAGATAAACCATGTGAGGAAATATCATGTTTATATTCTAGCTTGCACTTTGCCCTTATGAACAACTTGCTTCCAATAAAAATGAGGAGACAAGCTGAAGCCAGCAATGACTGGAACAGACCCCTTGTTGGTCTGTTCGCACGGCACTGTACCGTGCCCTTCCTCTTCCCCCATTCCCTTCTAGCCATGAGCAAGAAGTCTTCTCCTTTTGTTGGTTAACACTTTTCTTCATCTGGATTGCCTTCGACTATGTGACAACAAAGAACTCAAGCACCAAAATAGCAGCAGCTACATATCCTCTGCATGACAGTGTAATTTCTTCTGCCTTAAGGCTGTGTCTAGCACTGAAATCATAGTCTGTTTACTTCGATCTGGTGCTACATTACCGTGTGAGGGATTTAACTCTTCCTTATAAACGCGGGGGAATGATCTCTCAGCTCTCCTTACCTTAGATAAGAAACCGTCCGGTTCTTTTTGCTTCTCAGCCAATCATGCCACTGAACAAAAGCTTACATTCCAACTTTACTGGACAAGGAAGAGTACTGTGCTGTCTCTTAAAATACTCATCAGCATAATTATTAGAACCAATGCAGAAAAATTTTGGTGGCTAATCAGTCCAGGAAATTAATATTGATGCTTTCCCTCTTGACTTTAGTTTTCTCTTCAGATGTTTTTGCTAGGGAATCAGCACTTCTCCATTAAAGAGTTTTACAAAAGGCATTTCAGTGAGGGACTGTGCATGTGTGTTATGTTTCAAGCTATGGTGACTATCAAAACATTCTAAGTGACTTTGCCCCTTTCTAAACCACTTTTCTATAATCTCTCACTCAGAAAAAGTCATCATTAACGTCCTCTCCGTTTCACACACAATTACCTAGTAATCTCCAGGTCTACTGGATTCTACTGCTGAGACATCTGTATCAGCTGTATTCTCTTCTCCATTTCCAATTCTGTCTTTCAGGTACTTACAATGTCTTATCTGAACTTTGAAAAGAGTCTATTAGCTTAATTCTCTTCTCATGTTCTTTTCCCACAAATTAATTTTCTAAATTATAAGTAAAGAGCATAATCCAGTTTAAAGGGCTTCTAAAAATCCCGCCATATAGAGACTCAAGTATGTATCCCAAATACACACCACAGTTCTTGGAACAAAACAGGCACGTGACCAATATTTGTTGAATGAATGTGTGAACTCTCCACTGTTAGGGGTATGGAAACCACTGTTTATTGAGCATCTCCTGTGTGGCACAAAAGTCTCTATTTATTGATCTCTACCTAACTATGCCACTTTCATTACATTCTCACAAAAAACAGGTAACATTTTCATTTTCAGGATGAAGAGTTTGAGGCCCCAAGAGATTATATAACTTTCCCAAAGTCACAAGACTAGTAAATAGCAAGGCTGGAGTTTGAAGTTAATCCTGAATCAGCTCTTGCACCTACAGCATGAAGCTCAATATGCTCCCTTGTTTTAATATCTCATCACATTTTTGACATATGCACAAAAAATACACAATATATATACTGAACCTGGGCCTCCTGCATTGTAGGCAGATTCTTTACCATCTGAACCACCAGGGAAGTCCTATACAAATTACAGTCTTTTAAAAAAGAAAATAAGTAATGTGATTAAAAAAAAAAAAAATAGGCAGAAGATCTGAATGGTATCTTACCAAACAGGAAGTTAAGCATAGAAAAAGATGTTCAATATCATTTGACATTAGGGATTTGGAAATTAAAACAACAGGAGATGGCACTACATTATTTATTAAAAATGGGTAATGTCAAAACACAAACACCACCAACTACTGGTGAGGATGCAAAGCAAAAGGAGTTCTCATTCACTGATGGTGAGAATGCATAATTGTGGCATCATTTTAGAAAGCAGTTTGGAAGTTTCTTACAAAATTAAATATGGTTTTAACATAAGATCCAGGAAGGACTCAGACCCTACACACTCAACTGATGTGAAAATTTATGTTCCTACAAAAGACTGCATGCAAATTTAGGTATAACTGTAAAAACTGAAAGCAAGTAAGATGTCCTTCGATAACTGAATTAACTGCTGTGCAGTCATACAATGGAATATTTTTCAGTGACAAAAAGAAATAAGCTATCAAAGCACAAAAGACATGGGTCTATCTTAAATGTATATTGCTAAATAAAACACTGCCGCTGCTGCTGCTGCTGCTGCTGCTGCTGCTGCTGCTGCGTCGCTTCAGTCGTGTCCGATTCTGTGCGACCCCGTAGACGGCAGCCTACCAGGCTCCTCCATCCTTGGGATTCTCCAGGCTATGCATTGTATGTTTCCAACTAGGTGATATTTTGGAAAATGCAAAAACAGAATTTAACAATCAATGGTTCTCTTTAAGAATGAGAGAGTTGAGTAAATAAAACATGAGGGTTTTTTTTTTTTAAATGAAGGTAAGGCTATTTTGTGTAATACTGCAAAGCTATATAAGATATTAAGTATCTATCAAAATTCACAGAGCTTTATAGCATGAAGTAAATTTTAATGTATGCAAATTAGAAAATCAACTATAAGGTCAAGAGATCCTGCATGGAATGCAGTGAGTGACTAAAGAATCTAAGTGTATTAAAAATGCATGAAATAACCTCACTAAAGGGTGTGGATGCATAAGATGCTGAATGAAGCAACTCTGGGAATAAGAAGTCTGTAAGACTAAAAGCAAAAGAAACTGTGCGTAAGAATTATTCTTCAGTTGATAAAGCTGTTTCTAACAAAAGTATAGATGGACAAATTTAAAACCATGATACAGGGTTCTGATAGAATATGTAAACTGATAATGGATGGTGGGAGACAGGTTTCTCACTGATGGCCACAGAGGATACATAAAAGCAAGGGTAAAAGGCTAGCATGATTCACATGGAAATGAATTAGAGGTAAATCAGTGTGAATTCATATTTAGTTTAATACAGATAAAGAAGATTATATATGAAAATATCTACAGATATATGTATATATATGGGTAGGTACATACATACATATTTCCTTGTTCTGTCAACTGGGAGGGCCTAGAAGCAACAATACTCCAGTAGCAATGAGCATACTGAGTATCCAGATCTTGGCATCTGCTTTCCAGTGAAAGGGACCAGGGGCTGATTCCAGGGCTGGGGCAGGAAATATACGAAATGAGTCTTGAGCAACTTGAAGGGTCAGGCAATAAGGAAGTGCCAAAAACCCCAGAACAGAAAAATCCCAAACGTCACAATGACGAGGGTATGTCGAAGGGACAAAAAGAGCCAACTAAAAGAACTCCCCAAGGCCAAAACTAGAACAATTTGAGCAACAAAATAAAGTAGTGTTGGACTATTATCCAAAGAATGAATATCCATGAGTCCCTATTATACAAATGAAGAGACAAAAATGAGGGAAAAAAGATAAATTTCTCCTGCAGAAGGATTCCAAATAATTTATGTAGCTACTCCATTATTTTTTTTATTGAAAACCAGTTGATTTACAATGTCGTGTTACTTTCAGGTGTATAGCACAGTAATTCAGATATATGTAGATATACATATATGTGTATTTATGTATGTGTAGGCTTCCCTGGTGGCTCATTGAGTAAAGAATCCACCTGCAGTGCAGGAACCATAGGAGACTTGATCCCTAAGTCGGGAAGATCCCCTGGAAGAAGAAATGGCAACCCACTCTAGTATTCTTGCCTGGAAAATCCCATGGACAGAGGAGCCTGGCAGGCTACAGTCTATGGAGTCATACACAGTCAGACATGACTGAGCAACTAAGCAAACACAGATATACATGCATGTGTACATGTATGTGTCTGTATATATACGTGTACATATACATATGTTCTTTTTCAGAATCTCTTCCTTTACAGGTTAGTATAAAATATTGAGTATAATTCCTTGTGCTGTACAGTAGGTCCTTGTTGGTTATCTGTTTTATATATAGTAGTGTGTCTATGTTAATCCCCATCCCTCAATTATCCTTCCTCACCCCGTTCCCCTCTGGAAATCATACGTTTGTCTTCTATATCTGAGGTCCTTTTCTGTTTTGCAATTAAGTTCATTTGTATCTTTTTGTAAAAAGGATCCCACATAGAAGTGATGTCATTCGGCATTTGTCTCTCTCTGTTGGGCTTACTGCACTTAGTATGCTGATCTCTAGGTCCATCCACGTTGCTGCATTCTTAAGGAGGTAGAGTGTAATTCCTCCGTCAGTGTGGCTGAGCACGGTGGCTTCCTTCCAAAGAGGATAGTATGAAGAGGCAGATAAAGAATAAGTACAGTGGAGGAACCTGACCAACACCAGCCAGGTGACCAAAGTTCACATCAACAAGGGTAAGACATATTCATGGTAGGCACCCTTGAAATGATGTGATGTGGCGCTTCACCACTGCAACCTTCCTCATAAGTCTAATCATGAGAAAAACTATTAGGGAAACACTAGGGAACCCTGTCTCAATAAAGTATGAACTTTAGTTAGTAACAATGTATCAGTACTGGCTCATTTCCTATGACAAATATACAATAGGTAATATGTTAATAATAGGGGAAACTGAGGGTAGGACACACAGAACATTCTGTACTATCATTGCAATAATTCTGTGAACTAAAAATTATTCTAAAATAAAAATTTATTTAAATAAATACCTATGTATTTATTACCATATATATAAACATGCTTATGAACGTACCACCCAGTCAAGAACCAGAACATTATCTGCAAACTTTCATTCATCCTCTGTGCTCTTTCCCTCTTCCCTTCTCCCATCTACCTGCCTTTCCCTCCACTTTACAAAAATCACTATGCTGAATTTTGTGTTAACTATTTCTTCCCTTGCTTTGCTATAGTCTACAGTATACATGAAAAGCTTGGTTCATGTCTACTGTATGAAAATAGCAATGTACTTTATACTGTTTTCTGAGATGTGAAGGAGATAATTTATAAGAAAGTTTATTATAGTACTGCTTATAAAAGCAAAATCTAGAAACAACTGTTCCAGAATAGATTCATGAATAAGTAAACTGTGGTATATTTACACAATAACACAATGAAATACTACACAAAAGAGAAGAATATGAACTATATACAACAATGTGGGTGAACTATAAGACTGAATGTTGGGTGAAAAAAGAGTAGAGGATTTAATTTATTGCAGAATGCCCTTTGCCAAAAGGCTCCACTCAACCTCATTTAATCTCACTTCTTCAAAAGTAATTGTTGACTTAGCAAATGAGTAGATTCTTCTTACATTTGTCAAGGTCACGCTTTATCCAAAAGGAGTAAGAGATAGTGTGGAAGCACTAGACAGCAGTGCAGCGCTGTTATGATCCCAAACCTGGGTTCACATAGACGTTCTACATTTGAAAACTTGGTAGCCTTGAAAAAGTGGCTTAGACATTCCAAATCCCATTTGAAACTTGGAGATAATATCACACTGATATAGTTACTGTCTTAGTAAGTTATGTTTGTAAAGAATTTAACCCAATAGTGGTTGCCATTATTGCTACCATTAATAACAGCCATAAACAGCTCTAGGAGAGAGGGAAAGGACCTTAAGGAACATCTGGCTCAAACCCCTCATTTCACAAATGAAGAAACTGACACCTGGAGAACTTTGGGGAGAGGCTAGAGGCCACTTGGCCTCTTGAGGAAGGGGTGTAATGCAGCGGAAAGTTCATGTACCATCTAGTACAACCTACTTGACTTTGAGTCCTGGCTTTGTCACCAGTTAAATGTCCTTAGGCAAATTATTAAAATTTCGAAACCTCAATTTCCTCTGAGGAAATTAAGAGGAAAATAAACACCTACTTCACAGAATAGTTTTGAGAATTAAATGGGAAGTTGTGCTTACATAGTATAAATTTGATGATGATGATAATGGTGATGTCCACACATACCTGGAATGATGCAAATTAATCAACTGGCAGAAAGTAAGTTTTAGAAAGAAGAAATGTATAGTTTCACCAAAAAGAGAAGAATATAAATCATTTTAAAGGGAGATTACACTTTAGGAAAAGTGGTTTATAGTAAGCCTGAAGTAAGAACATAACCTTGTAAGTTATCAGTGGGCAAAAATACTGTGGGATCTTTAGAAATAAAAGGTGTTTACAAAGTTAAACATTATTGTTCATCTTGCCCTCTCTTGTAACTGGCCCGTCTTTAAACTTTCTAGTGTTTTCTCTCTGATATTCCTGGAGCAGATCCTAAGGAAACAAATGTTCTCTCTGAAGCCTCTAAATGTATATCAACACGGTTTTCCTTCAGAAACGAAAACCTAAAGACTGGCAACAAATTTCAAGGTGATGAAACACGTGTTAACACACAGAACTATGCCATTGTTTAAAAAGAACATTCTATTCCCATCACCTTTTCTTTACTGTGTTGAGCCCCTGTTTACGTTATTTACTAAACAGGGGCTCAACTCCTATTATTAATGAAATAGCAGCATACTCAAATTGGAATGAGCCCAACAGACAGAAGTCATATGTTCCCCTACAATTGAGACCTATCAGGAAACAGAGCTATCAGGAAATCGAGAAGAATCAATAATGTCGTTTTTCCTCTCTTTCCTCTTATTTACTGTTTTCCTCAGTATTAGTCATGACTAGTCAAGATTTTTTTTTTTTTTTTTGGGTGCCCAAACCTAGGAATAAATAAGATGAAGATTGATTTTTTTCAAGTTCCCTGTTAAAAGTTTACATCTTCTGCTCAGAGTTTTTGGCCTGGCTGTTTTACATGAATTATTTATTAATTAAATGAATATTTCTTGACTCCTACTTTATATACCAGCCACTGTTCTGGCTGACACGGACCAGAAAAGAAAGAAAAATGGAGAACCTTAGACTTGGTTATTATTTCAGTTTGGGCTATCTAGTCCTTAGAAGCATGGAGGTGAGACAATGAATAAACAAACAAATGATATATCATATGTGAGAGGGTCTCAAGTGCTGCAGAAGGAGGAAATAAAATGGAAGATAGCATGGCTGGAGTTGATGGAGCAAGAGGTAAAAAGCTAGATGGTAAAGCCAGGGAGATGGCAGAGGCCAGATGACACAGAGCTTCTGCTCCTACCTTGGAGAGCCACAGGATAGTTTTGACGTTATGATCTGACTTAAATTTTAAAAGCTTCCCAGGGAAAATACAGCATAGAAGCATGAAGGGGTAGACATTAGGGAGAAGGTCAGAAACCATCACAGTTGCATGTGAGAAATGCTGGTGGGGACAGTGCAGTTGGTCATATCCCTTCTTTGAACCCAGTCCAAAACCCACCTCCTCAAGAAATGATTATATAATTGTGGTCTCCAAGCCACTCACATAATCCTTCCTACTCTTCCTGATGCTATACTTGTAGTTGCTAATTTTATGTGTATAGAATAAAGGACACTGGTCTCAGCCTAATGGAAACACAGGAATTATTAAAATGGCCCAGGGATAGAATATAGCTACTCCTAAGGAAAGGCTTCCCAGGTGGCTCAGTGGTAAAGAATCTGCCCGCCAATGCAGGAGATGCCAGAGACTTGGGTTTGATCCCTGGGTCAGGAAGACCCCCTGGAGGAGGAAATGACCAATCGCTCCAGTATTCTTGCCTGGAAAAATCCCAAGGACAGAGGAGCCTGGCAGGCTACAGCCCATGGGGTGGCAAGGAGTGGTGGCTAAGAGTCGGACATGACTAGGCATGCAAGCGCTCCTAAGGAATGACAGTGGAAAATGCTTAAAAGCTCAAAGAACTAGAAACTTAGAGAAACTGACTCTTGTCTGTACAGGTACCTCTTTCTTACACCATCATCACCATGAAGTAAAACAATCCTGAACAGGCTGTGAGATCAGCTAAAACTGATCTGTGGGTCTTTTGGTGTTTTTTTTTTAAGATTTGTCATTCAACAAAGTACATGGACTTTAATTTTCAAGTGACAGCTTAACCAGTTGTATTTAAAAATGGCATGAACTTGTTCATATTCTCACTTGGTTAAAAGATCACAATATACTGGCATTTATGCAGAAACACAGATATAGAAAACAATATTCCATTTTCCATTGATGTATGTCAGATGTGAGAAAGTATACCAATGGCTTGGAAAGATATATACTGAAGTCTCAATAATAGTTGCCTCTAGGGAGTGATGGTGGCAAACAAGAGTGGGAAAGCAAACCTAGGGAAACTTGGGCTTTAAAGCAATATTTCACTTATTTTGGAGAACAAATTGTTGTCTCACTACACAGTTAATTTTTTAAAAGGATTCATGTTAGTTATCTGGCTGTTTCAGCACAACTGATTTAGATGATAGCCATTTGTGCGTGATAAAAAAGGGTTTGTGGAGAATTAAAGCTTGGATTTCATATTCTACTCTAACCAAATATTTACAGTGGTTAAAAAGTTCTTTTAAAACTGTGACTTTGTGCAAAGATACATTTATAAATATATTTTAATTTGTGAAAACACTGGTTATGCTCATAATATATCGGACCTTTGATAATGATGAAGACGTGTGCGTGCTAAGTTGCTTCAGTGTTGTCTGATTCTGCGACTCTATGGACTGTAGTCCACCACGCTCCTCTATCCATGGGATTCTGTAGGCAAGAATAATGGAGTGGGTTCTCATGCCCTCCTCTAGGGGATCTTCCCAATCCAGGTATCGAACCCACATCTCCTGCACTGGCAGGTGGGTTCTTTACCACTAGCATCACCTGGGAAGCCCAATGATGAACATGTATTTTCTTAAAAGATGATACTCTATCAGGCTCTATAATGGAAGACAATCTGGCAGTAAGGAGGAGTTAACAGTGAACAGTTAATTGTGCTCAGGAATGAAAAAATGGTTTTGATATCAGTCAATCTAGGAAGCCCACGAGAAGAACTTGCAAGAAAGAATTAAAATGGCCACTGGAGGATGCAAATTTTAGTGGCAGTTAAAGGTAGAGAAATCCACAACTCATACAATCATAGTTTCCAGGAGAAGTTCTTCTGAGGTTGCTTTCTTTCATGTTTAAGTTTCCAGTGTGCAATCTAATTTCCTCAGCTCTCACAATAACCCTTTTATAGCAGAATCATTTTACACAACTTCAAAAAGAAATTCTTCCTACATGAGGCAGAGAATGGCAGGAAGAGGGGGAAAAAAACCCTAATAACTGCTGATAAAAATCCTGCAGAAGGCAGGGCATCACGAGTCTTGCATGTCCAACTAACTTATACCTTGAAGGACTACTGGGCCGGCTACATGTTAGGGGGTCTGTGGAGTAACAAAGAGACATACCCTAGGAAATATTAGGAGAGCGCAGTTTTCTCTGTGCTGTCAAAGTGATCTGGGACACACATACCAGACTTGGAAGTGCAAATGAACTTCTTTATCCCTGTGCTTCCCTGTGTTCATCACATCCCAACTCATTCTGCCAGCTTCACTGTCAGCTTGCAGACTGACCTAACGCAATATACCTGGTAGTTATCCAAGAGAAAAAACAAAAGCTTTACACACATACGGCTTTCTCACACAGTATGGTGGTCAGCAGGAAGGCCACGAAACCTGAATTTACTTTCTTTCACAACTTAGACTTTGTTGTTGGGGAATGTTAACACATATGACAGGCTCCTGATTCAATAATGGGAATTAATTTCTTGTTATCATGTTTCCCTCGAAACTGTCTTAAGTGAGTTAGCATAACTCATTATTTTTTCACCCAAAGGGTTTGCCTGCTACTTCTTGTTTTTATCTCAATTAATTTTGTGTCTGCCGGACTAACACAAATTACCACTTCCCTGTCTTGCACTTTTGATTTAAAAATAAAGCTAATTTGGGAAGTGTTTAGAGCTTTATTAATATTTATATGGCCATTAATGGTGGCTATGAGGTTAGCGAGCTTCTTTTTTTAAAATTAGAAATTCTGCTTCCAATACTGTCTCTGGGTTGCAGCTCTCCTACTCTGACCACATCATTTTTAACATTTTTCTTAGGGGACAAAGCAGAATTTCACATAAGGTCACAGAAAAGTTGGTTTTGGTTTTCCCACCATTTATCTTGCCCATTCTACTCAATGAGTCAGACTCACATAATACATTTCTTTCTCTCACTTTCTTCAGAAATTCAGAGGCTGCACTTTCTCCCACAAAAGTGCATGGGTGCTGTGTAACAACCAAGCACTATTCTTTACCATCTGTTTCCCCTCCCCCAACCTGAACCTGGGCTGGGCAAGTCAAAAAGAAGTGCCATAAGTTCCCACATGATACTGACATACAGATGCAGGGGTTATTCCTTAAAACGAGAAAAGCATACTATAAAGGGCGTGACCCATACCAAATAACACGTGCTACAACCCCATACTTACCTTTCTCCCAGTTCCCTCCCTCCACCCACCCCTCACCTCTGCCAAACACACTGCTTTAAGCATCGTAGGACAACTAAGGAAATCCCCGTGGAAGGTGTGACCATCTGTTGAGAATAATGAGTCCTGAGGTTGACCAGGTAGTACAATGGGACAAGAGAAAATACCTGGATTGTGTTGGGAAAACGAGCACTGAGGAAAAGCCAGCATCACCATACCTTTTCTGAGAGGATGAAACTATACACCAGTTTCCCTGAATTCTTATCCTGAATCTTCCACTTCCCAGATGTGTGGTCTAAGGCCTATGATTTGACCACTCTTGTGCCTTAATTTTCTCACATGGAAAGTGGGGATAATATCAGTATTGCCCTCACTGAATTTCCATGAGTACTAAAAAGGTAAAGGAAGAAAGTATTTAGCACAGTGCCAGCACATATTAAGTACTCAATAAATACTTGCTGAATGGAGACGTCTAGGCCTATAAGATGGGTTTCCCCGGTGGCTCAGGGGTAAAGAGTCTGCCTACAGTGCAGACCAAGGGGGCGGGGGGGAAGAAATGGATTTGATCCCTGGGTCGAGAAGATCCCCTGGAGAAGGAAATGGTAACTCACTCTAGTATTGTTGCCTGAGAAATCCCATGGACAAAAGAGCCTGGGAGACTAGAGTCCACGGGGTCTCAAAGAGTCGTGCATGACTGAGCACAGCAGTACCTGTAAGATACCTCTACTGACAACCACGAAATTAAACATGTGGACCTAGGAGCACACAGCAGGGAAAGGGGCCTGCTATGAGCAAGGGGGACCCAGAAGGCACCTTGCAGCGAGAGTGAACACTCTTGCCTTATAAGGGCACAGATTCCCTCAGAATTTATAGATAATATGGGTAATGCCTTATTTTCCAGGAATAGGCCCATTTTTGTTCCATTTTACCTGATCTTAAGTCCCCATGCCAACAGATAAAGAACAGAATTAATAGGCAATATAGTGCATATTTTAGAAGGAAAACTTAAAGTAGAAAACGTGTATCTGCAAAGATATTATCTGTCACATCATTCACCAAAAAATTCAATAGGGGACTAACTAAAAAGTGATCATTTTGATATCCAGTTAACATCAGAAAATGCTTAACTGTTATAAGAGTAAAAAATAATAGACTACAGCATTATGCACACACCACAGTTCCGTAAAAGCACGCGTGTGTGTACGCGAAGACTGGCGTAGAACACTCTGATAACAGTCTTGTATTAGGGCAAGTCTTAAAAGGAAGAGAGGCAATTTTGCCCTTCAGTGGTCACATGGCAACATCAGGAGATATTTTCAGTTCTCAAAGTTCAGAGAATGTAAGAGGGATGCTTCCAAACACCCTAAAATACACCAAACGGCCCCACAAACAATAAATTATCCAGCCTCAAAAGTCAATAGTGCAGAGAATGGGAAACCCTATATTAGGGAAATGGGATTAGAAATTCAATTCTACTCTTCACATTTTTGTTACATTGTTCCAAAATATAATTTTTTTTCCAAATTTAAAATAAATATAACTACAAGAAAGCAACACAGAAACTAAATCATAACCACCAACACAGAAGGTCATTATATGTCCATGGGGGACATATGTCTGGATGTTGGCGTAGGGTCCGTTAAACAAATTCCTTTTAAATATTTCTTAGATTTACTGCAAGCCACATCCACAAAGGATACATACAAATTACTTATAGATGAAAATTTGGCCACGTTTGCTCAATCGCTACTTGCAGTTGGAATGACTGATTCAACATCTAACAGGAAGTTGGCATTCTTTGCACTGTTGGGATAGCATTTGCTAAACATCAAAATATTTTTATCACTCCTTTGAGCAAGTAGTGCTTCACGAGAGTTATTGTCACTGAGATTGACAATATATGCTGCTATTTACACTGCATTTTAGGAAGAGATGGGAAGAAAGATTTTTCACAATTTTCTCCAGTATCTGCATCACGGTGATGAAAAATGGAGGCAGAGAACTTCTACGTATATAAGTTCTCTTTAAAGACTACTCATTTTGTGAACAAAACTACTTGTACTAACATTACCTGAGTAAAGGTTTCACAAAAGTAGGTATATATGTCTTGTTTGTAGGCATGGAAGGGAGTGCATCTAGATGCATGCTGTTTGTATATGTTCACCTTTTTCTTGGCTCATTTACGTAAAAAAAAAAAAAGAGAGAGATTTTAAAATAAAAAATCCTAAGTACCCATTTAAATAGATTTATTGAAGCTATAAGGAAGGTTTAATCCCAGTCAATCAAATGTTTGCACTGTATCATTTGACCAGAGAAAACTCAGGTGTTCTTACTTAATATTTAAAGCAACAAATAATTCAGGTTTTTTTTCCTTTACTGATAACCAAGGTCTTTGTAATCTCCTGTAAACTGTATACTGTCTGCCATACTGTAGAACTCATTAGATACTATGTGAATGAATGGACATTTATAAAATCATTCCATGCGCTAACCAGGGTTATATCAAATCTCCTGACAAGAAGTCTTATATGTTTCAGTTCCCTTTCTTAAGTGTCAACTCATTCATATTATTACCCACCTCTAAGCTCTTATCACATGAGGCACATACCAATTCCATAGCACTTACACTTGCTGATATATCTGTTAGCATATCTATGTCATCCACTTAAGTGTCAGCATTTCAAGGACAAGAAGCAGGTCTTGACACTTTGCCTGGAGGATAGGGAAAAGATGAGCCTGAAAACTTCCCTATGGTCACATAGTTAAAAAGTGGGCAAGCTAAGATTTGAACTGAGGACTTCTCACTCCAAACTGTTTGCTTTCTGTTTTATCAAACTACAGAGAAAATGGGAATAGAGGTAGAGTGTGGGAAGAGAAGTATATGAATTAAAACAAAACAAAAAGTTTCAGATGCAAAGCAAGGTAAGATGCAATCAGCAGGTGCTACTGACACTGAGAAACAGAAAAATAAAATTGAAGAAACTGATAAGGACAATTAACAGGCGCCTCAGAAATAGTTTTTAGAAAGTGAATTCATTCAATATTTATGAAAAATCAATGATGACTATTTCAGCCATTCTAAGTGAATTTCTTACCGAGATGAACTGTGTCTTTTGTCTGTTTCTGTATCTCTAATTTATCAGTTGTTGGAAGAATGAATCAGTGTACATTACTGGGCTCACTGGAAGGGGTCTCAGTTCTGTACTGTGACTTCAACAGGTAAGCCAAGTGATATAAATCCTACAGGGTGACAAACCTAGGGTGAGAGTCATTCAGTCGTGTCTCACTATTTGCGACCCCATAGACTACACAGTCCATGGAACTCTAGGCCAGAATACTGGAGTGGATAGCCTTTCCTTTCGCCAGGGGATCTTCCCAACCTAGGGATAGAACCCAGGCCTCCCACATTGCAGGCAGGTTCTTTACCAGCTGAGCCACAAGAGAAGCCCAAGAATATTGGAATGGGTAGCCTATCCCCTCTCCAGTGGATCTTTCCGACCCAGGAATGGAACTGGGGTCTCCTGCATTGCAGGCAGATTCTTTACCAACTGAGCCATAAGGGAAGCCTGTAAAAATCAACAAATTTGTCAGACTGGGACATTAACCCCCCAAAAAAGGACAAGAGCTTCTGAGGCATATTTATTCTAATTGTGATGTCCCAAGTACAAAAAACTGGACACGTTTATCAGGATCATGCCATCTCATTGTAACGACATCTTGGACAGGCTCTTTGTAAGGGTGATACGATAATATTACTATTGTTAGGAGACACAACAGTAGAGTTATTAGAGAAAAGCGTCCCTGAGTCACACTCTCTGGGTTTTTAGTTCAGCTCTACCATTTCCTCCTTGTATGACTTTGGTATCCTCATCTATAAAGTCAAGTCAGCAACGGTGCTCCAGTTTTTAGTAGACTAAATGTGATTCATGTAAAGTGGATAGAACAGTACCTAGCACAATATGTCTGCTTAATAAGTGTTTGCTGTAATTCTATTGTTGCTGTCATCACTGTTATTTTAAAATGGTATATTAACCTAATTTCTTAAAGAATCATGAGCCTCTTTGGAATAACATGATATTTTAAAAATTACTGAAAGTAATAAAATTATCTATATTTGGATGAATTTATTACCTTTGGAAACTTTTATTAGCTCAAAATTAATGAGGAAAAGCCAGACAAGTATAGATGGTGGTGACTAATAATGACAATGACAGCAATAACAGTTTTCCCTCTAAACTATAACTGTATGATTTTATATATGGGTATGTCTGCTATATCCTTAGATATACCAATAAATAAGTCTTTTTAATCATAAAAAATGGCTGCCAGTTTGTAGATAATATAACTTGAACATCTTACATTTGTAAAGAAGAGCTGCAAATCATTCATAAAAGATTGCAAATTTAGCAAATGAGCTCGGGCAGGGTAAACAATAGTTATAGTCTAAATCAGATTGGCTTTTTTCCCCAAAAGCCAACTCTATTTAGAAAGCCAGACACAAGCTGCAGAGGTCAAGTGGAAACCTGAAATTGCTATAGGTTCCTCTCTTTTTTTTTTGGTGTCCTAGTGTTCAGATCTTCTTGCGAGATCCCACTGGGGAAATTGATACCTAATAAGAAAATAGGGGCTACACACAGGCAACAAAAATACTAGATTCCCCCTCCCAGACTGCCAGTGTTTATCAGTCTTATTTTTGTTGGGACATCTGCCCTGACACTAAGCCAGTTTTTATTTTACTGTAAAGGATTCAGGATACACCTTTTTAAACCATACTGTGGATGGATGGGATAGTTTGGTTACTATCAGTCACAATCACTAACAAAACAGTTCCCCATCATCGGCCTTGCCATCTGTCCTCCTAGTTCTCTCCACTCGTGGGCTTGGTTGAACAGATTTTGAACTGGCCAAGGTCACTGCACAAACAGCCTCCGCAGATGGGGACAGTGTGAAAAACCTAATTGCAGCTGTGGACAAACACAAACAAGGACACACATGGGTGACAACACCCCTGTCTAGACTTAACGGTGGCTCAGTGTTACAGAATACAAATAACAAGGACATAGTTTCAAGGCAACTATCTCTCAGGGATAGTACAATTAAGGAATGCGACTGTTACGCGGTTTAAATTTCTCCACATTGACATTTAAATATCAACCTGAAAATGCCACTGGAAAAGTAGTATTTCCTATCATATATACATTTTCTAAAACTTCTTGAGAAAATAATGCCTTTTTTCAACAAAAAGATATGGCTTGAAATCAGTACAGCTCCATGACCCATGTGAAAGTCTCAAATCTGGCTCCCACGTAACACAGAAGACAATGAGTTAGTAAAAGAAATGCAGTATACTCTTTCTGCATATTTATTTCAGCCTGTATCATGATCTCCTTTTCCCACTTCCTTTCTAAAACAAACCACTTTATTAGAAATGTTACTCGTTTGTTGTTTTGACATTTAATTTGGTACTCGTACCTTCCATTCCACACTTCTGAAAAACCCAGAAAAGCAGAATCACCCACTGAAATTGGTATCCTAGATTTTCCTCTTGAAATACATAAGGCCCCAGGGAATTTGGATTCCCAATGTCTTTTCCAGATACTCAACATGTCTGGTCACTGAGGTTTAAAGCCAAACTGGGTGTGCATTACTTTTTGAAAAGTTGTTAAATTTAAAATAAGTTATCAAGTCAGTGCTATTTCAAAAGACTGTTGATAAAAAAGAACATTTAACTGTAACCATACTGAACAGACAGTTGATTATAGAAAGACATGTCAGTGCACATATGGCAGCCGGGTAAATTATGCACATCTGGATTACTTTTGGCAAGAAACATAGCTAAGTGTCTAAAGCCAAGTTTAGCAATCTGTCACTAACAATATGTACATTTATTTTAAAATGTCAAAAGCTCAAAGTCATATTTTCTATTTCTTCATAAACTTTCCAGCTCTTCATAAGACAGCAAACAGGTGACAAAATACACTGCCCCAACTGCCAGAGTCTGTATAAATAAGGGGTAATTTTGAACTTCTCATCACATATACAAGACTCAAACTCTGAAGCAAACTCATGTTTTGAGGGATATACTAAACTCCAAAGCTCAAGTAAGAGTGTTAATGTTTTACTTTAGAAGCTGGTTGAAAAATGCTTTCATATAAAAATATGGCTGGCCCCTACTTGGAGTGGTAAACAATGTAACAATCTGGGTAAAGCAAATAGAAAACGTCTGATGGCGTCTACTTATAAAAAGGAAAAGACCAATATGACTCTGTGATCATCTCAGATTAAATTTTCCTTTTTCCTACTGCCAATTACTGACATCATTTAAACCCTAAAGAAATGTTTTCCTACTTTCAGTCCCCTTGATTAAAAGAAAAGCCAAGAGACATGAAGGTGGTTCAAACTAGCAGTAACAAGAAACTTTACAAGTGAAATGTGTATCAGGCAGGTGGGAATGCAGCAGTACCGGTAAGCACAGCACTGCTGTGCCGCTTGCTAGTTCTCTGAACATTCCAGGCTTCTTAACAGCTTCAGCAGGAATGCCAAGATATATCGGGGAGACTGGGTGGGGCCTCATCATCCCAGGTGTTGCCTTCCAGTCTCATTTATGCTGGCAACAGAGGAAAACCAGAGCGGAACTACTTTATTCCTGGGATGACAGGAGGAATATTCACACACCATTGTCAGCGCTTCTCTAGCTCACCAGGTTGGCAAATTTACTGTTGATTAGCATTTTTACTGTATGCCAGATCTGCATCATTAGGTTCTTACATGGTTTGGGGGAAAAATCTTATGTCTCTAAATAATATAGCTTGGTATGCGAACACTAGGTCCACTGCTGACAACCTGAGCCTGATCAACACAATGAGGAGGATGGCGCCTGCATCTCACTGTGTGGTGGTGAGGACTCACCGCCTAACCCTTAATAAATATTCAAAAATGTTAGCTAAGACCTTTATTCTTCTTCTCCTCCTCCTGAAGGTGACGGACTAGGAATAATATAGCTCATAAACCACAAATTGCTAATATAAAATGCTGTAAATTCAAGATAAAGCTTAAAAACAACTGAGAAGAGAGGAGAAGAATAAAAAAAGGATTCGAACAAGAAAAGACATTCTGTGAACTTTTTAATTTGTACCTGCTTTTCTGCTTTTGTAAAGTTTGATGCATAAGAGTATTAAAATTTAGTGAGTTCAAATATCTTTCTTCAACTTGATGGATAAAAGACAAATTGCTATGTTGTTAAGAAAAGCACAAGTAAGCTTTCAGAGCTGTCAGTTTTCACCAATTCAAAGGGACTTTAATTAAATGATATTAGAGGTTCAGACTATATCCATTGCTTTCTTAATTCTGATCTTCTCTATTTGACTGCACAGCTTTATTTTAAAAGTATACCTGGTACAATAATGCTGAACTAAAAGTTATGTATAATTGGATAAAAGGTAAAAAAAATTTTTATTTCATATTGCCTCTCCACTTACTGAACTTCTATGCAAAGTACATCATGAAAATGCTGGGATGGATGAATCACAAGCTGAAATCAAGATTGCCAAGAGAAATATCAACAATCTCAGATATGCAGATGGTACCACTCTAATGGCAGAAAGTGAAGAGGAACTAAAGAGCCTCTTGATGAAAGTGAAAGAGGAGAGTGAAACACCTGGCTTAAAACTCAACATTCAAAAAACTAAGATCATGGCATCCAGTCCCATTATGTCAGGACAAATGAATGGGGAAAAAGTGGAAACAGTGACAGATTTTATTTTCTTGGGCTCCAAAATCACTGCAGATGGTAACTGCAGCCATGAAATCAAAAGATGCTTGCTCCTTGGATGGAAAGCTATGACAAACTTAGTGTATTAAAAAGCAGAGACATCACTTTGCCGACAGAGACCTAGATAGTCAAAGCTATGATTTTTTCCAGTAGTCATGTACGGATGTGACAGTTGGACCATAAAGAGGGCTGAGCATCGAAGAACTGACGCTTTCAAATTGTGGTGTTGGAGAAGGCTCTGGAGAGTCTCTTGGACAGCAAGGAGATCAAACCAGTCAATCCTAAAGGAAATCAAAACCCTGAATGTTGGAAGGACTGATGCTGACGCTGAAGCTCCAATAATTTGGCCACCTGATGTGAAGAGCCGACTCGCTGGGAAAGACCCTGATGCTGGGAAATACTGAGGGCAGGGGGAGAAGGGGGTGACAGAGGCTGAGAAGGTTGGATGGCATCACCAACTCAATGGACAGGAGTTTGAGCAAGCTCCAGGAGACAGTAAAGGACAGGGAAGGCTGGCGTGCTGCAGTTCATGGGGTTGCAAAAAGAGTAGTACAGGACTCAGCAACTGAACAACAACAAAAAGAATTTTAAATAGGTCCATATTCACCATGCAATGTCTCAATGACAGCAACCTTCACAAAGTTAGCATGTCTTTTTAGTCTCTTAGTCCTTTACACCTCCAGGGGTACAAAAGGTCTAAATATACATATTATTAGGTGGAACTGATAAGTTAAGTGGAAACCTAAGTACCAAAAGATTCTAAGCTCCAGTAAGTTGAAGAAAAACACGTTCAGAAAAACGGAAAAGCAGCCCCGACAGAATGAAACTCAGCGCTGAATACAGAAGAGCAAGAAAATTTAGGGGTTACCATCCTACCATGCTGCTCTTAAATCAGGTAGAGTCTCCTGACCCCAGATTAAGAGAATTTCTTATTTAGATGGTAACAGTCAATGTTCACCATCTCTGCCAAGTTAGGGAGAATACAAAGGTTTCTCTCAACCTTAAGATACTGCTAGTGTCCCTTGTCAAACAAGGAACTTGAAGATACTGATATGTTCTCCCTCAAGTAGACATAAAGCTTTCTCATATGGAATTACATGAGATTTTAACTAATACTATTTTTTTCTTGATTCTTCTATAGTGTGCATTTAAGATTTTAGTCATAAAACAGCCCAAACAAGAAAACAAATAGAAATCAGAGCAAGACAGTTTGAGTTAATAACATATATTTCCTTATAAATAAACTATAATATATTTATGAGGAACTTAAAAGTCATAATTATATTTAACCTTGGATGGGAAGATCCTCTGGAGAAGGAAATGGCAACCCACTCCAGTACTCTTGCCTGGAAAATCCCATGGACGGAGGAACGTGGTAGGCTACAGTCCAAGGGGTCACAAACAGTCGGTCACGACTGAGCGGCTACACTTTCACTTTCCAAATTATAAACTTAATGTCAGGCTAAAAACTTGAGTACCCTATAAAATGTAGTAGAATGAAGTTTATGGACTATGAAAGAATAGTCTCAAGATCTAGACTCCAGCAGCCTGGGTTTGTACACTCATTCTGTAGTTTGTCTTTCAATACATCAGTTTTCTGATATCTATTCATAATAAATTACCTATCTGCATAAGAGTATATGTATGGGTTGTATAATTTACACACACACCCCACAGGTTGGTATGAGGATTAAACAAATAACTTACATAGTTCCTGACCAATCAGTTCAGTTCAGTTCAGTTCAGTCACTCAGTCGTGTCTGACTCTTTGCCACCCCATGAATCGCAGCACGCCAGGCCTCCCTGTCCATCACCAACTCCCGGAGTTTACCCAAACCCATTTCCATCGAGTTGGTGATAGCATCCAGCCATCTCATCCTGCCCCCAGTCCCTTCCAGCATCAGGGTCTTTTCCAATGAGTCAACTCTTCACATGAGGTGGCCAAAGTACTGGAGTTTCAGCTTCAGCATCAGCCCTTCCAATGAACAACCAGGACTGATCTCCTTTAAAATGGACTGCTTGGATCTCCTTGCAGTCCAAGGGATTCTCAAGAGTCTTCTCCAACACCACAGTTCAAAAGCATCAATTCTTCGGCGCTCAGCTTTCTTCACAGTCCAGCTCTCACATACATACATGACACTCAAAAGCAAATAAAGAAATCAGGGTGATATTTCTGATGAAATAGTTACTAATGCTTTTGCTGTTATTGTTTGGTCACTAAGTCATGTCTGACTCTTTGCGACCCCGTGGACTGCAGCATTCCAGGCTTCCACTATTTCTTGGAAATCGCTCAAATTCATGTCCATTGAGTGGGTGGTGTCATCCAACCATCTCATCCTCAGTCACCCCCTTCTCTTTCAGCCTTTAATCTTCCCCAGCATCAGAGGCCTTTCCAATGAGCTGGCTTTTCACATCAGGTGGCCAAAGTATTGGAGTTTCAGCTTCACGATCAGTCCTTCCAATGAGTATTCAGAGTTGATTTCCTTTAGGATTGACTGGCTTGATCCCCTTGCTGTACAAGGGACTCTCAAGAGTCTTCTCCAGCACCACAATTTTGAAAGCATCAATTCTTCTTCTCAGCCTAAAGCTAAGGCTACAGAAACTCAGGCTTCTTTATGGTCCAACTCTCACATCCATACATGACTACAAGATAAACCACAGCTTTAACTATCTAGATCTCTGTTGGCAAAGTGATGTCTCTCTTTTTAATATGTTGTCTGAAAGTGAAGGCTGTTCAGTCGTGTCCAACTGTTTGCCACCCTATGGACTTTACAGTTCATGGAATTCTCTAGGCCAGAATACTGGAGTGGGTAGCCTTTCCCTTCTCCAGGCAATCTTTCCAACCCCAGGATCAAACCCAAGTCTCCCACATTGCAGGCAGATTCTTTACCACCTGAGCCACAAGGGAAGCCCAAGAATACTGTAGTGGGCAGCCTATCCCTTTCTCACCCAGAAACTGAAACGGGGATCTCCTGCATTGCAGGCAGATTCTTTACCAACTGAGTTATCAGGGAATACACTAGTTCTCTCGTAGCTTTCCATCCAAGGAACAAACATCTTTTAATTTCATGGCTGCAGTAATCATCTGCAGTGATTCTGGAGCCCAAGAAAAGAAAATCTGTCACTGCTTCCACTTTTTCTCATCTATTTGCCATGAAGTAATAGGGTCGGATACCATGATCTTAGTTTTTTGAATGTTGAGTTTTAAGTCAGCTTTTTCACTCTCCTCTTTCACCTTCATCAAGAGGCTTTTAATTCCTCTTCACTTTCTGCCATTAGAGTGGTATCATCTGTATATCTGAAGTTGTTGATATTTCCTTTAATGCATATAATTGATATATATCAAAACTAAAGCCTCTGTGATAAACTCTGAAACAGTGACAAAGAACACATGTAAACTCTGAGAAGGTGATCCTCACCATAGAATTAAACCACAATTTAAAAAAGAATCTTATAAAAATCATGTTCCCAAGGTCTATGCATTCCATTTTTAGTCGACATCTTTGTTAAAAGGTGCTAAGTTCTAATGGATCTTAGAGATATTGATACATAGCAGCAACACTCAAAAGATGAAACTGAGTGAACTCATAATACTCATAGTATTAATTGGGTAAGAGTGGTCTTTTGTAAATCCTCCAGACTGTGCATAAAATATCCATGGAGGCAGACATCACTGTTATTCCTTAAAAGGGTTCCTCTGCTCTTAAAGAAGTCATCCAAAGGACTACGAGCCAACCATTCAGTCAGTTCAGTCACTTAGTCATGTGCAACTCTTTGTGACTCCATGGACTGCAGCATGCCAGACTTCCCTGTCTATCACCAACTCCTGGAGCTTGCTCAATCAAACTCATGTCCATTGAGTCGGTGATGCCATCCAACCATCTCATCGTCTGCCATTATTCTCCTCCTGCCTTCAATCTTTCCGAACATCAGGGTGTTTTCCAGTGAGTCAGTGCTTCACATCAAGTGGCCAAATCATTAGAGCTTCAGCATCAATCCTTCCAATGAATATTCAGGACTGATCTCCTTTAGGATTGACTGGCTGGATCTCCTGCAATCCAAAAGACTCTCAAGAGTCTTCTCCAACACCACAGTTCAAAAGCCATCAATTCTTCGGTGCTCAGCTTGCTTTATAGTCCAACTTTCACATCCATACATGACTATTGGAACAACCACAGATTTGACTAGATGGACCTTTGTTGGTAAAGTAATGTCTCTGCTTTTTAATATGCTGTCTAGGGTTGTCATAGCGCTTCTTCCAAGGAACAAGCATCTTTTAATTTCATCGCTGCAGTCACCATCTGCAGTGATTTTGGAGCCTAAGAAAATAAAGTCTCTCACTGTTTCCATTGTTTCCCCATCTATTTGCCATGAAGTGATGGACCAGATGCCATGATCTTAGTTTTTTGAATACTGAATTTTAAGCCAACTTTTTTACTCTCTTCTTGCACTTTCACTAAGAGGCTCTTTAGTTTCTCTTCACTTTCTGCCATAAGCGTGGTGTCATCTGTATATCTGAGGTTATTGATATTTCTCCCAGCAATCCTGATTCCAGCTTATGCTTCATCCAGCCCAGCATTTTGCATGATGTACTCTTCACATACGTCAAATAAGCAGGGTGACAATACACAGCCGTGATGTACTCCTTTCCCAATTTGGAACCAGTCTGCAGTTCCATGTTCAGTTCTAACTGTTGCTTCTTTACAGGCACACAGGTTTCTCAAAAGACGTGGTAGGAATATCTTGAAAATAACACAGAAAACTTGGATTCAAAGAAGCGACACAAAATGCCAAAACAGAAATCCATCCTGTTGGACAGTTCATCAAGCTTTTCAAGGGATAGTCCTGAAGACAGAGTGGAGTGATGACCGTCCACTTCCTGGAAGCATTCCTTAGAAAAATGAACTCAGAAACTGAGTAAACGTAATGATTTCACAACAGAGGTACCTGCCTTCCAAACAACAAAGCATAAAATATTTAAAAGGTATGAAGGAATTTAGTGTTCTATATCAGACATCACTGGGGAAAACTCACTGTTTCAAGGGAAAAAATGTCTGAACATTTTCATTAAATGTTCCAGTAATGTCTTGGGTCTGTAAAAAAACAACTGATAAGACAGTAAGCCCTGATAATAGATAAATAGCTTCAGACTTTTTTCCAACATTCTGTTTTAAAGTGTAATCCTCAATCCAGGTGTGCTGTCTTTTGTTACCTGGGAACAATAGGAGGTCTTTACCCCAAAGTAAGGTGGGAGAGGGCTGAGTAGAAGGGTCAATCCTGACCTTAGATTTTTAACTGCATTTCAAAAGACATTTTACGTTTGTGACCATTTTGGCATATTCTGGAATCTAAGAAACCATCCCTTTCAAAACACGTATTAATAAAGCATTATAAGAAAAACACAAGATGACAGTGTCTTCTTAAATTATGCTAATTGATTACACTGAATCTCAATAAGCTCTGAATTAATTCTTTAAAACAACAAAATTTGTAGTATTTAAAGGGACTGACTGTCCACATAAGATTCCCTTGAATTTAATTTTATTTGTCCATTATGTATGATGTCATCTTAAGGTTAATATGTCAAAAAAAGAAAAGGCAAACAGTGAGTTATTCCTTATGACGAAATTGTTGAGTTTTTCTCTTGAAGCTGAATCCAATTTTCTCCTAAGCATCAGATGTATCACAATTAATGAAAAATACTCAGAAAAGCTTTTGCTTTGAATATAATATAGTGCTTATTCCACAGTGTGATATAACAGTAAAGATTAAAATACTTAAGAAGCCAGACAGTAATATGGCTCCACTCACTGTATGTATTAATAATTCACTGTCCAATGCAGTAAGTAAAGAAACAACTTGAACTCATAAACATGGAAATCTTCAAGTCACCAAATGACATACACTTGAAGCTCAATGACTCCTTCTGAATGAGTTTTATTTAAACTTCTATTTAGATGTATATAAGAAGGTATACTAGGCCTCCATAGTTTTAAAAGCAGTCAGTTTGGTTTAGTTGCTCAGTCATGTCCAACTCTTTGCGACCTCATGAACCACAGCACACCAGGCCTCCCTGTTCATCACCAACTCCCAGAGTTTCCCAAACTCATGTCCGTTGAGTCATCTAACCATCTCATCTTCTGTCGTCCCCGTCTCCTCCTGCCCTCAATCTTTCCCAGCATCAGGGTCTTTTCTAATGAGTCAGCTCTTCGCATGAGGTGGTCAAATTATTGGAGTTTCAGTTTCAGCATCGGTCCTTCCAATGAACACCCAGGACTGATCTCTTTTAGAATGGACTGGTTGTTTCTCCTTGCAGTACAAGGGACTCTCAAGAGTCTTTACCAACACCACAGTTCAAAAGCATCAATTCTTTGGCACGCAGCTTTCTTTATAGTCTAACTCTCACATCCACACATGACTACTGGAAAAACCATAGCCTTGCAAGATGGACCTTTGTTGACAAAGTAATGTCTCTGCTTTTTAATAGCACTGGCCCACTGCAAATATTCAACCCTTTTCCATCACTTCCTGAAAAGATGAAATAAGACAGAAGTTCCCTCCAAAATCACTGACCTTCCTAACACTAAGTTACAATGACTATTCTCATAAAGAAAGACTGATGCACATTTTCTAAACCATACAAGTAGAACGAGCATCATTTCTAACTACCAAAAATGCTTTAGTGAATATATTATATCATAAAGAAAAATTATTACATATAAGCTAACTCACTATCAGAGTGAATCCAATAGCATGAAAATCAGTGTAACCATTTAAAATTTTTATTATGTTTAAGTGCTATTGTAAAGTATCACTAAACCAAAGTGACAAAGGAGTGATATTATTTTTAAGTGGATTGCTAGCAATCCCTTATTTAATGCAAAGAATTCAGTAGTTTTAGATTTCATTAAAATATCAAATTTAGTACTTAGAAAGGAAATGATATTTAAAGTTGAATAGCAAGTAATATTTCAAAAATTTTTTATCTTAAATTATACTTTATATAAACATGTAAAATGATCAGGAAAAAGTCAGATGCTGGAATATTCAAGTAAGGATTAATGCTTATATTTTAGCATTATTTTTAGTTCCTGAAAATAAGTTGGCTTTTTGTCATCTCATCACTTCACTATGATTTCATTGAATAATTATGCATTGAAGTTCTTTACTCAAAGCATCCATTGTTGAACAGAACCAAAACCATCCAACCCAATAACCACAGAATAAAGAACTGAAAGAAAATGAATATAACCATGAATCTTAAAAGAGAACCAAGCAACAGGCAAATAGGTCCCACATTAAGTGCTAATGCAGAATTCCTCTGCCTGAAAATTATTCTTTTCAGGCAAACCTACAAAATAACTTGCAAACCTACATAATATCAATACTTTCTGAAACTCATTTCGAATAGCCCCTCCTTTTATTTTTTAAATGTAGTAAAATTAAGAAATGTTGATGAGGGAAGAAACAAATGTAAAAAAATCCCCCTTTCTAGATATTCTTTCTAAATGAAGTAGGTAGACAGACAGATAATCTATAGGAAATTGGGCAAAGGGTAGAGGGTAGTGATCTACACTGTGTTAAAACACCAAAAATTCAAAATGAAAGGAATTTTTAAATGTCTGTTTATTTAATCTTTTAAGAAACAACCTTCTCTGAGCATTTTGTATGAACAAGGTCCTGTATTAGTTCCTTGAATTACAAAGTACTTCTAGGAAGGTGTCATCATTTTCAATAAAACAAGATCAAGAAATTCTACACTTGAGACAGGTTTAGGTACTCTCTACAACTAGAATATTCCTGAAGATGTAAAGTATTTAGATATTTCACCCAAGCGAGGTGGAGAGTTGAGGGGAGATGTGAAAGTCGTCGTTGCCAAGCAGAGAATTCACTCGGTACTGCTGGGTGCATAGGGCACCGGACTTAATTACTTACTCAAGCTTTTCATCTTTATGTGCGATTCTTCAAATTTGCCTTGGGAGGTGGACAATTTCAGCCTTTCAAAGATTTTTTAAAGTAGGCATTTAGATAGGACAATAAAATCATTTTTGCTTGGATCATGTCCTTACCAACCCCAATTAAAAAAAGAGGCCTGAAGTTTTGTACTTTTTTTTCTTAACATCACTTGAAATAATCATGGAAACATGTTAAAACCAAGTACTTAAACATTAATTTCAAAT
Source organism: Ovis aries (assembly GCF_016772045.2). Lineage (NCBI taxonomy): Eukaryota > Metazoa > Chordata > Mammalia > Artiodactyla > Bovidae > Ovis > Ovis aries. Next base: position 25,231,622 of record NC_056069.1, on the reverse strand, counting down.
AAATATTCATGTTCAAAATTCATAAAATATAAATATCAAAGAGGGAGTGAAAAAAGAATCCTGAGAAGTTTATTCACTAGAGCAAATTCAGCTCAGTGCTACAGAAGCACCATATCCTTTAAATGTCACAAAGGAGCAGTGGAGATGAAACAAATATCACTGACTGGAAGTGGATGGAGACCTGAAAGTTTTTCCATTTTCAAGACTGTAAGTTGCTTAGTCTGTTTGAACTGCCATGACAAAAGACCACAATGACTTGGTGGCTTAAACAACAGAAATTTATTTCTCACGGTTCTGGAGGCTAGAAAAGTCCAAAAATCAAGGTACCACCGTGGTTAGTTTCTGGTGAAGGCTTTCTTCCTGGCTTCCAAATGGCTACCTTCTTGCTGTACCCTTGCAGGGGTGTAGGGAGTGGCGAGGTCTTTTTTCCTCTTCCTAAAAGGCCATCTATTCCACTGGATTAGGAGACCTCACCCTTATGACTTCCTTTAAAATTAATTACCTCATAAAATAAAGTCACATTACGGGTTAGGGCTTCAGCATATGGATTTTGAGGGGACATAACTCAGTGCATAGCTTAAAGAAGATTCATATCCTATGTCATTCATGAAAGTGTACTATTATATAAAGTTTATGTGTGTTTAGTTATTGGTTCTTTTCTGATTTCTACCTAGCCTTAGTTTGAAAACTTTAAACTAAATTTAAAACGCAATTAAAAGTATTTAGTCTATTTGAAAGAATTGCTTCTTGTGTATTCCACTAATGAGTTAAAATGGGATTGTATAACAAACATATTCAATTTAAGAAAGAACTGAAACAGTCCCTGACAACCATTCCCTTGAGGCATTTATTATGTTCTACAGAAGGAAGACATGGGTCCCCCTCAACCAGTCCTAACTTTTCAAGGCTTCTCATGGTGTGAGCATCTCCATCCCAATGTGTGCTTCTAATCTTGATTAAAGTTGAGTATTTCTTATTCAACTTGATTCTTGAATGCCAATCAACTTCCTGCATCTTCTGCATAATGGAAGAAACAGGAAAATGCTCCACTACTGAACACAAAACTATTGCATTAAAATCCTAAAACACTTTCAGAGGGAATGTTCAGGCTTTATGATCTTTCCTTATAGGCTCTTGAGAAATTACCACAAGATGATACGCAATAATGCTAAGCTGTATCTATTTGAAACTCACAAATACATACACATGTATGTATGACAGACATGCATATTGGAAAGGAAAAACAGTCTTATAAAAAGTTTTGCATCATTATAAAAAGAAAATTATCTCTTTTCACTGCAGTGGCTGCTCTAAGTTGAATATATTCTGTCTGCCCTTGATACACTAAAGACACTCATCTACTCAACTACTCTCAGCTGAGACAGGAAGAAGGCACCCCAACCTTATACCAAAGATGCTGTTTTTCTCCTATTGGTCTCAGAGACTACATGGCTCTTGTATGTTTGAAGTGCAGAGAAGGGAGCCGAGGCTTCAGTTGCTGCCTAGTTCTTCCTTCTGAAGCCCATTATTTAGAGGGGAAAAAATATCATGTGCAAATCTCATCAAACCTCCTCATTAAATAGGATCTTAAAGAAACAGAAGTTGCTGAAGAATTGGACATGTTAAAAGATCCAGATTGCAAGGAATTCTGCCATTTTATTTCTGACTTTGGATGAGTGGCTACCTTTCTTAAAAATATGGGAAAACTTTAAGACACTGATAAAGACCTATATACCTCCATATTTGAGGGTGAAAATACCTAACGGAAACATAAAGGAGATTATGTAAGCAAATGGGCTATGTCTAGAAGTTAGAAATTCACACAGTGCATTTCTTTTTCCCAGTAGTTATATCTGGCAATGGGACTTGATTTATCGGGGAAGAAATAACCATGCTGTCTTTCTACGGTCAAGGGAACAAATCAAAGTACTACCGTTCATGAGCAATGCCTTCCAACTTAAAAAGAGGAAGAAAGGACAGAGAAAGGTTCATGAGTTCTGCTGGGTGTTTGTGTAGCAAATCCATAGTGCCACTGTAGTCACTTTAGTAATTGAGACTCATGGAACAAGAGAGAAGTCCTAAGCAACAGGAATAGAGTCATTGGTACACTTTAATTTTTAAATGCTTTTCTTAAATATTCCATGCTATGAGGACTGAGTACTCTGCCCATTCGACTAACTTATAGTAGTAGGGGCGGTTGTGCAAGAATTAAATGTGCTTTGGATGGATACTGATAATGAAATGAATTTGGATACATTTACATGTGACACATATTGCTACTTCTGGTCAAAAGTTTTTCATGAGAAAGTATCTTGGGAAACTATCATTTCTCCTTATTTAGAAGCTTTTAAAAATGCATTCATTGTATTATAGGTATATGGTAAACACTGGATATTCAGGTTGCCAAATTTACAGCTCATAAGCTTCCTGAAGTAAATAATTGATTAGAATTGTAACAATGACCACAATCATATAAAGAAAACTATTTTAAAGAAGGAGTTCTTTAAAACAGTTAACAATTATTTGAACTGTTTAATAGGGGAGTTTTTGTTTGTTTTTCTGTTTTAAAGGGTAACAATACTTTAGACAAGGCTTATCATTCTAATCAGTCATTCATTGTTCAACAGATTTACTAAACACGTGCTGTGTTTAATGGAATAAGGTGGGGGTTGTGGGAATTAATCATACAGACAACAAGAGGATTGAGTGATCAATGTGGGGTAGTAATCCCCACACTGCTAGTGTTTATCCTGTAACCAAGGTACTATGGGAACCAAGAGGCTGAGCCTCTAGTTTTTGGGAGGAGTTACAGCTCCTCCTGGGAATCAGGAAGCCTTTCAGGAGGACCACTGGAAATGGGCCAGGCCAGGAGTGAAGGGCACTGGAAACTCTGGAATGCCCTTGCACCTCAGTGAGTGAGCCTGGCACTCTCAGTTTATGTGACCAAACCCACAAGTGTTCTCTGAGGCCTCTAAGGACACCATAAGGCTCAGAATGGGAGCTGATTCTCAAGCCACAGATGGCTGCTGATAGAATGGCTGGGTGGGGTAAGACTATTCTTGGGCTCATCTAATCTTAGAGATCTGGACACTCCCACAGGGGTGGAGGAATAGGATAGTTTTGGGGCCACTGCAGTGGTGTTGACTTTCTTTGGAAAAGATCCAGAGGCTGTAACTTAAAGTGATCTATTTAAATTTACCTTTCTTTCTTTCTTTTTTTTTTTTTTGAGGGAAATAGTGCAGGAGAAAGAATAAGCTCTGTGTCCACCCTTCCATCTCACCACCACCCTCACCCCCATCATTTTTGTAGGAACTCTGCATGCACAGAGTTGGGGGGAGCCCTGACACTGTCATTTCCCCTCCAGAGCTAGATGTGCCTGTGGCATTCCTGCACTGTAAGCTGACAGGGGAGGACTGAGTGCTCTCTGGAGGAGAGAGTGGTAATGCTCAGAAATTTTGCAAACACATGAAGACAACATTGCCTACCTGCCAAGGGTGTGGCACCATGTTCTGGCTAAGAGGACTGCAACTGATTTCACTCATCCAAGCAAATTTTTAGGGTGTAAAGGGAGTTGAAAAACATCATCTTGGAAGCTGCTAAAGGGATAAACATGATTTGAAAATGATTGGGTGGGAGAGGTCATATTTATGAATCCTTAGTGAGGCGGTTTTATGGTTCAGATATTATTGCTTTGGCTAATGTCTGAGTGTATGTATACACAGATTTTAATAAAAAACAACCATGAAATTTGAGAAACCATTTCACTGAACTATAGAACAAATACATCTCAGATACTACACTCTGGGAAGGGCTGAATTCATTCACTTTGGGTGAAATGATTCTACACTTCTACCTTGTCTACTACTGATACGGAAAGAGCACAAAATAATGGACTGTCTTAACCCCTGATCTTCAGAGTGCTCGGTAAACTATCAGGGATTAAAATAAATCACAGGATAATCTTTGATTTTACTTAATAACATGTAACTAGTCTCACAGTTCAATTTCACAGTTCATATCTATTGTGTACATTAGTTTACTTCTGCTGATCTCATTTCTTTTTCCTTTGCTATAGTTTAGAGCGATGCTATTTAAAGTATAATCTGAAAATCAGACCAGGCCACAGACAAAATAAGTACAGAAATAGAGAATAAGAACTGAGATGTTTGACAGCATTTGACATGGCTGTGACTTCCAAATATGTGATCAGTGGTCTCATCTCACAGAACATATAGATAAAGAATATTGGTCAGTGTTGGGTTGGGGATGAGGTGGTAGGAATCAGTCCTTTATCACAAATAATTTGATTAGCATTGATATAAAATATCTGGCATCTGCATATAAAACATTTTAAAATTTCCTTCAGCTATTCACCTGTAAATTGCAGTAAAAGTTATTAGACCAACATTTTCTAAGTTGCACTCTTAAATACAGACATCTTTGGCCTTTCGAACATTTTCTACTGCTATTTTCTCTGAAAGATTTTCACTAGGCAGGCTTATAAATTTAACACCCTAAGTACTCACCCTTTATAGTACTCAACTCTGAGTAGCCTAGGGCTCTGGGTATCACACATAAAGACTTTATCATCTGGACACTTCAGACTAATCTAGGTCAGGTCTGATGTGTACTTAGACGTATTATCACTTTGGAATTTATAGGCTTTAAACAAAATCTCCTGTATGACTCTTTAGTCCTAAAATTCTGTAAATGCAAATAGCCTCACCCTACTTATAAGGGCTTTAGAGAGATGTTTCATAACCTGAGACAAGCCTTCCTTCAAGACGTACAAGAAATGAAGGGGTTAGTAAATAAGCGTAATTCATGCATATGTATTTTGCAGTGGCTTCAATGTGTATTCATCAAATGTAAATTTTATCAGTCTTTCAGGTAAACAGATTTCTTGAAGTGATGACTGTTCACCTTGACTGCAGTGTATTTTATGACCTCCCCGGACAGCATGGGGAATCCATGAATATTACTGCTCCCCACCTATCCTAACACTTCATGAACCATGCATGTCAACTGGTCATAAAAATTTACACTAGCCCATTAAACCAGGAATAAAAAGAAATCAAATGAATTAAGCAAAAATAAGGCCTAATGATAAGTACTATGAATTGGGCCTTCATTTTTCTTTGATTTTGCTTCTCACAAAGATGAGAGTCAAGTTCATATAGGCAGGTGACTTAATGATTTGAAAAGAGGACAAAAGATGAAGATATCAAGGACAGACAAGAAATTTACAAATGCAAAGTCTAAATGCAAAAAATTTACACATGCAAACTCTAAAACCAGTTGTAGAGCCAAATAATTTTTATAGTTTCACTGACCTTTTTCAAATGTTCCTCAAGTGTGGATGAATATATTATTTTCATTTTAAAATTGAGTAGGCAGAAGAAAGTTGTCTGAGGGTAACCTAGATGGCACTACTCACAACTTGAGGCTACAGCTAACAAAACCATGATATTTTGCTACTTTAGGACTCTGTAGTCCCAGATCTTAAGAGCAAAAACCAAAACCGTGTTATGGTTGGAGTCCTTGATTTCTCTACTTTCAGGAAGCAGCACCCCTGGTTTGGACAGCTACAAGGAATGGCAGAGATACTAGGGCACAACTGTATTTACCACAGATATTCCAGTCTGCTAAAATTTAAACATGTGACTCGTTTCTGTTGGCATTTACTATGCTTACAAAGCCAACAATGGAGGAAGCCAGAAATGCTGTTACCACACCTACAGCTGTCAGGAACAACACTAAAGGGCTCCAAATGTTAGTAAGCATAATCATAATACTGTATTTTGTATATTAGCTGATTGACTGTACAGCTACAGAAACGTGATGCATCCTGGGCACCAGCAATTACAATGTTCATGTTAATGCGGCAGATGTGTTGCCAACTAACACAGATCTTTCCAAAAGCATGTGTAAAGATAATAAAGAATGAGAACAGGGAACAGAGCAAAACACAAAGAGACCAAGGGAAGAAAAAACAACTCATTCTAAAAGTGAGGAGTTATCAGAAGGATATGAGTAAATCAAGGCAGAAAGAATGGGAAGGCAGCAGCACTGACTGAAGAGGTCTTACAGGACTGTCAAAACTGGGGTAGGCACACATGTGATGAGAAGGACAGAAAACGTGAAGAACTGTAAAAGAAGAACCTGGAGGGCTGTGTCAAGCAAAATACAAAGATGCGTACAAGTAGAACTCTGAAAGAAAATAATGAAAAAATAAACTATTTTGGCCACTGAAAAGTTAAGTTTCTTGTTGTCTTGGACCCATTACCCAGTAAAATGATTTTCTCAGCCTGTTCAGAGGTAGAGTAACTTTCTTGAAACCACTGAGGCAAAAATCATCCCCAATGAGATAAAAATGAGAATCTTAATTACTTGATGTTCAAGGACAGCAGTGCACCAATCTCACTGAATTTTAAACTTCCCAGGAGACAGTTTGAAGCTTTCTGAGGGCAAGTATGATTAGTCATTTACACAGGACCCAATTGGAGTCCTATTCCTATTATTGGTGCCTTATGATGGTTTGTTTAATCATTCTTAATTAACTTCTTTTCCAATCAGCCTTGAAAATCAAATAGTTTATTAAGGGGAGGAAAAAGTCCAAATATTTACGAAGCTTGTTTTATAGCAGCAAATTCAGGATCGGACTAATGACATAAAAGCTAAGCAGCAGCAAAATGTTGGCTGGGAACAGAGCAGATCCTAAGAGTGGCTTTGTCAGACAAATGCAATCTCACTAAGCAGTAGTGACTCCGTGAATGATGACTTGAAACCAGTATTCAAATCTCAAAAAGCAGGTATGTGATTTGGTAAACCAAAGCAATGCTATTCAGGGTCATAAAAGATCAATAGCCATTCTTCTAGCTTCAGCCCCAGAATCCCTGCAGGAAGCTGGCTCAGTCCACTACAGCCCATAGTAGTTTTTGCCAGAAGAACTCAAAGCCCCATTAATGTGGCAAATAATTACAACATACCCTTCTGGCATCTATTAACTTTTCTTTAATCATGTTTTTTGTCTCTTCAATTAGACTTTAAGTTAATTAAGAGCAGAGAACTTCTGACATTTCTTCTGTGGCCATCACACCTAACTATGCAAGTGTGATTAAATATTAGATAATAAATTTAGGTAATTACCATATTAATAGGTTACTATTAATAAGGAAAAATCATGTAACTCTCCCAATAATAATTTAAAAAGCACTGGATAAATTTCCATATCCATTCATCATAAAATCTATTTCACAACAGAAAAGAACAGCTTTTACAAGACTGTCCTTCATCTTCTAATGGATTAAAGTCATTTTTCTAAATAAATACATCATGTTTGGGAATGCATGTAAGAATTAAAGATTTTAAAATTTAAAAAATAAAACACTAAAAATAAATAAATAAATAAATAAAATAAAATAAAATAAAATAAATAGCCTGTAGTAAACATCATCGTTAAAGAGGAAATGTTTCAAAGCCACTCCTTTCTAAGTCAGAAGGAGAGGAGAACACTTGTCACCAATTCTATTCAAAATTGTCCTGAAGCCCCAAGTCAGTGCAGGAAGATAAGAAAAGGGAATAGAAATAACACATAGATAGGAAGAAACAAGCTGTTATTTACTGATGAAATTGATGCACACAGAAAAATCATAGAATATACAGATAAATCATAAAGATGAAAGTCTAGCAAGTTTGCTGGCTACAAAAAGATATCAATGTAAAATTTCTTGTATATAATAGCAACAATTAGATGTTGCTGATATAACATAAAATGTTACAACATAAAACGTTAACATAAAATGTCAAATTATCCACAAAGATTGGCCAAATATAAAAAGCAAGATAATTCCACATATTGACAGGGATATGAACAAAAGGTATTTTCATCTACTCTGGAAAGTGTCTCGGTAGTACCTAATAAGGTTGAATATGCAGGTACTTCAAAATCCTTACATTTTTTAGGTATATACTATTATGAAATGTTTGTATATATAAATCAGAAACACTGAGAAATGTTCACAACAGTTTTCTTCAATATCCAAACAATGTAAACAACAATGGAAAATATACCTCAAGAGTAGAGTGGATGAACAGTGATATATGATAGAATATTATATAGCAATGAAAAGGAATGAATAACAGCCACCATGATAAACATGGATGCATTGCAAAAAACGTAATCATGAACCAACAGAGAATCACAGAACATGTTTCACAGTATGAGTTCTTAACCTACATAAAGGTCAAATCAGGCACAGCACTATGTAATACAGAGGTGATGGAAGCAAGGAAATAGGCAACACAAAATTCAAGACAGTGATTGTTTTTGGGTGGGGAGGTAGTGAGTCACATGCAAATAAAGGGCACAGAGATGAGTAAGGTGCTATTCTAGAATGCGGATGCAGGGATACTAGCATTTGTTATACTATTCTTTAAACCACAAACATGGTCCTACATGTTTTTCACATTTTTAATATAGTATTTCACAATAAGCGAAGGAAGGAAAAAAGAAGAAAGAATGGGAGGAAGGTCAGAAGGAAGGACAGAGAGGAAAAAGGAGGAAACAGGAGGCCAATTAGAAAATCCTTAAAATGATGAGATAAAAATGATGTGCCATGGTACCCTCCTTGCATGAGGTAGAAGGTTGCAAGACATCTTTGTAACACAACTGCAAGGGGCTATAACAAGATGGGACATTTAGACTCCTTTTACTAAAATTGATGAGTCATTTGTCATAATGCAGATGGTTTATGGCTGAAAGGCAAAATTGAAAACATTTGGGTTTTTTTCCTATTTGAAAAACAAGTTTCACTAAACTAAATTTCCTCTAAAATTTTTAAGTACTAGGTTGGAAATCAAAGGAATCCACTTTCACATTTTTTCAATTATTTATAATAAAACAAGGAAATGTATCAGACCACAAAAATTTTTTCTTCCACACTTCGGAAATCTGGAAGATACTACTTTCTCTGTGTGACCATTTACCATAAATAGATTTAAATCCAAATTGTGCTATTGAGAGGTGAAAAAGCCAGTTAAAGTGTCAACACTCCCAACACCAGCCAAATAACCTTTTGGCAATGGCTAATACAAATGTTTTCATAACTTATGTTTTTTAAGGTCACTATTCAAATTCCATACTTCTACATCTCTGCTTTTAGAGATTTTCTTTCTTAAGCTTTAGAGGGCTAAAGATTGTTTCTCAAACATCCATTTAGTAGAGAAATTTTAAGTTTGGAAATCTCTTAGAATGCTAGAGAACTCTGCTCACATCTACACCCACGGTGAGAGAAGGTGGAACAATGGCAGGATGAGGAAAGCGGAGATCCAGACTGTCTGCAGAGCATCTGTTCTAGCAGCCCAGTCGTGGGCCTTCTCCTGGACCAGTGAAACTCCATCTGGTGCAGGAAGATAACTGTTCCCCAGGTGGTGTGTCCACCTGTCAACTGACAGTTGGGTGTGTGCCATTGAGAAGGGCAGACACAATTTGGCACAGGCTTTTGGAGCATTTCTTACAACTTAATGGCTAAGCTAGACTTGAGATAAAGAGATGAGGGAACAGAAAAAAGAAAACGTGATGGGCACTGCTGGACCCAAGCATCAGCTAGGGAATCTGGGTCACGCCTAGAACAGGCGTCTGATGGGGTATGCCATGAAGGGCGGAGCGCCACAGGGAACAGTGCCAGCCTCTGCCTTTCTGGGCTTGCCAGCCCTTGGCAGGGATACTGGAAAACGAGACATCCCAAGTCAGACACATTTCCGTACATTCCTCTCCCTCCCCTGCCTCCAGCTACTTACATGTGGCTAATGGACACAGTAGAGAAACTTTTTTTTTAAGTGGCACTAGAATATGGAATCTATGCATGTATATCCCAGAACTCTTAGGGCTAAAATAGATATGAGAGTCATCTCCTTGTGAAGCTTCATGCTACATACTTATTCCAAGTGATGCCCAAAACCTATTTGGAATTCTTTTGGTATTTATCTTTAGAAGTCTTTGCATATTCTTGCAAATACCATCAGCAATGAAGATGTTTAGTTCTAAAGAGTAAATTTTTCCTAGACTATGTGAGCAGGTGCTCAACACATACATACTGAATAAAAGAACAAATTGGTCGATGAAATACACATTCATGGTACTTAGACAAATCCATGATTACATAGGTGACCAAGAAGAAATATTTTTTTTAAAAAAGCAAAACACATATAAAGGTTTTCTTGGATGGCTCATATGCCAGAAGGCAGAAGACCTTGGAGTTGGCACTGCTGAAATAACAGAGCCTCTTATGGTAATCCTGGATGCAGAGGATATCAACCTCTTTGTCTCTGCATTACTCCTTACAGGGAAGGTCATTAAGGCACCAGGCCTCAACAGGATTTCCTCTCCCTTACTAGGTTGGCTTCCAGAGATATCTTTGACCAGGTCTCAGACATAACACTAATATAGACGATCTTTAAGTTGATCTTTGTTCTGTTAAGTCTTATAATAACATGAATACTGAAATCTATTTTAAGTAGGAAAATAAAATCCAAATTATACAATGAAAATCTGTTATCACTTTTTCCTGTAACACAATATATCATAAAATTTAAAAGTCTGTACTTAGAAGGGAACAGTGTTCATACACACTGCAGTATATATATTATTGAAGGTCTTATTGCTTCATAATCACACCCCATACACATACATATTTATATGACACAGGCATATAAAGAAAGTATTCATAAAGGATGAGTGATGGACAAACACAAAGCCATGCTTTGATGTTAAAGATGCAGCCCTTTAGTGCTGAAAAGGACGTGTAATTGAATTCTTGGTAATCACTGAGAATAGTGTCTATTGTTGAATGTGCAACGCTCATAGAAGTCTGGTCTAGGGCATTTGCTCCACTCTAAGGTGAATTCTCCATAGCTCGACTCAAACATGAAAGACATTCCGACATTGAGCCAAATGCCTGGGCCAGAGTATTCTTTAGATTAAGACCAAACCAGCACCCCAAACCTTGTCTGACATGGACTGAAAATACTTGGGCAGCATTTGCCCCAAGTGGAGACTGTTGCAGGGTCCCCCTGGCTCTCCCTCTAAGCACTCTGGCACACACTCAGAAACTCTTTATTTTTAAAAAAACTTTTAATTTTATATAGAAATATAGCTGATTAACAATGCTGTGATTGTTCCAGGTGCATAACAAAACAGCTCAGCCATACATATACATGTATATGTTCTCCAGGCTGCCTCATGACATTAAGCAAAGTTCCCTGTACTATACAGCACATCCTTGTTGGTTATCCATTTTAAATTCAGCAGTGTGTACATACTGATTCCAAACTGTTCCCTTAACTCTGTATTTGATGGCTATCTTTTCCTAATAAACAGCTAGGATTTACTGTAGGGGATGTTCTGATTCTCATGATCCAAAGGCCTAAAGTGTGTGTGTGAAGGTCTCAAGTACAATATGCTTCCTACACATCCTCTCCCCATTAAAAGATTGATTTGAATGAATTCCCTGGTGGTCCAGTAGTTAGGACTCTGCACTTTCACTGCTAGGTGCCTGGGCTCAATTCCTGGTCGAGGAACTAAGATCCAAACAAGCTGTGCAGTGCAACCAAAAAAAAATTTTTTTTAATTAATTAACTAAAATAAAGATTGATTTGGGTTATCAAACCTCTTCTGAAATAAGTAAGTGATTTCTGGAAATGTACAAAAATGACTTAGTCTTTTCTCTCAAGTATCAATATTACATAGTAAGTGACTCCTCTATCGGAGAAGAGTTGAGAATATACCCTGATGAAAATCAAGAGTCTGCTATAAAAGACAGATTATTTTAAATAACTTAATATGGACACACACACACGTATGTGTATATATATGTATATGGTTTTTAAAAATCTGCATTCTTAAGCACAGATGTGTCTTCAGTGTGGTCTTAGAGTGAAAGTTTCTGTACACGATTGAGTCTGTGAAACAGATGAAAGGCATTTCGGATGATTACCCCAGGGACACAATGCATCTCAGCCTTGGTGCGTATATGCCATACAAGGCAAGTGGATACTTTTTCAACATTTACCACTTGCCCCAGCAAATGTCATACCAGCTAATGTTCACCAAATTTCTGAATTCCACCATGACTAGTCTTAGGAGGTTTTTATTCAAAGTTCTTTAATAATTGCTACATTTCTCCAATACATTAAACATACTTCCATTTCTTCAAGGGTAGAGAAGAAAAAAGGAACAATTCTACTCAATACATTTTGTCAGCAATATCCGAATTATTATTATTATTTAACATGACAATATTAAATTTTTAGTTCAGGAATAAAATAGTTCAGGAATAAAACATGGACATTCTTAGCAAATAAAATAACATTAACAAGCAAACAAAAAAAGGTACTGGGCACATAATTCATATAGGTATTTTAAATAATGATTTCCATTTTCTCTTAAATATCCAAATTAAATTTTTCAAGTATTTTTAGGAATGCTGCATTATAATAATTTTTTTTACCATTATCTAAATCTTTCATTTTACCTATCTCTAAAAGTTAATTACTGCCACCACACTATAAAGAAAAACAGCTTTGAAAACTGCCCAATTGGAACACTATACAATGGCAGGGACGTGATCCATATATTGCACACTACACAGCTTAATCCATTATAGGCACTGAATAAATTTGTTAATCTGCCAACATTTACTGAGTACCTACTATGTTTGAAGGAGGTGCTCTAGGCACCTACCGATCTATCAGTAATCAAAACAGAGATCCTTTTTCCCAGTAAATATTTGCTGAGTCAATAAAAGGTAGCTCAGCAAGTTTCTTAACAAGAATATCAGCGATTTCTGAAATAGAGACACAGTGCAGTATCATTCAGAGAAGATAACAGTGGTATAAAATTAAGACTCAGAATTATTTTGAGAGCTAAGAAGTATTTTCTAATGTGTTGTATCCTTTAGTAGGTCACAGCACTTTACAGGATAGAGAGAATCTAGGAATCGATTGCCACTTTGAGGTCAGATGAGTTGATGTAAATCCCAGCCAGTCTTTCCTCCATCACATGTCACCTGGGTGGTAGAAGTATTTCATAAGAGGTAACAATGGCAGTTACCATTGCCAACAATGCCAGTGGCTCAGTGGTAAAGAATCCACCTGCAATGCAGGAAACATAGGAGGCACACATTCTTTCCCTGGGTTGGGAAGATCCCCCTGGAGGAGGATATGGCAAACCCACTCCAGTATTCTTGCCTGGAGAATCCCATGGACAGAGGAGCTTGGTGGGCTACGGTTCACAGGGTTGCAAAGAGTTGGACATGACTGAAAGGACTGAGCATGCACGCATGCACCAGAAAAGGGAACAGCTATCTAATGCAAAGGTACCTTTTACCTCTGTGATTATTATTTCTCATCTGAGTGTATAAAGGGTCACATTACAAAAATGTATTGCTCTCTTTGGAATGGTTAACAATTTCCAAAATATACTGGTTTTGTATCTCCACTACTTTTTTTTTTGATCTTCTCTTCTCCTTCTTGCCTCTCACTTATAAAACCGAGGAATACAAATACTGAATGAATGGAGCTAGAGGTGGGTTAAAGCCAGGAAAGCTTAAGGATGAGGTCTGGTGTTCGCAAAAATTGCTTTCAGTGTCATTCTTTCTCTAATGACATCTCACGTTATTTCTAAAAACTAGATGAACTGGACAGTAAGCTAAGCCCAAATCAGCAGACTTCCTTTCGTAAGTATAGAATACAATAGTAACCCCATTTCACAAATATATAAATATATATTTGGTTTAGTTTCTTCAATATGTTACTCTAATTTTAACTGAACTCATTTGCAAAAGAGGCCCATCTACAGATTGGCAGGTGGGGCCTATCCAAGTACCAAAAATCATACCAGAGAAAAAGATTTAAAACTTCAAAGTGAAAAAAAAGTATATCTTAAAAATCAAATAAAATGCTTTTTCTTCTTTAATAAAATCAAAGAGAAGAGACTGTTGTGGTAGAGTAAAACCCTACAGGAGCAGAAGAGATTAGGAAGAGGCAGCAAGAATACACAGAAGAACTGTACCAAAAAAGGTGCTAATGACCTGGATACCCACCATGGTGTGGTCATTCACCTATAGCCAGACATCCTGGAGTGTGAAGTCAAGTGGGCCTTAGGAAGCATCGCTAGGAACAAAATGCGTGGAGGTGATGGAATTTTAGCTGAGCTATTTCAAATCCTAGAAGTTGATGCTATGAAAGTGCTGCACTCAATATGTCAGCAAATTTAGATAAATCAGCAATGGCCACAGGACTGGAAAAGGTCAGCTTTCATTTCAGTCCCAAAGAAGGGCAATGACAAAGAATGTTCAAACTATGGCACAATTGCACTCATTTCACACGCTAGCAAGATAATACTCAAAATCCTCCAAGCTAGGCTTCAACAGTACATGAACTGAGAACTTCCAGAAGTGGAAGCTGGGTTGAGGACAGGCAGAGGAATTAGAGATCAAATTGCCAACATTTGCTGGATCACAGAGAAAGCAAAGGAATTTCAGAAAAACATATACTTCTGCTTCAAAGATCATGCTAAAGCCTTTGTTTGTGTGGATCACAACAACTGTGAAAAATTCTTAGAGAAATGGGAATACCAGACCACCTTACCTGTTTACTGAGAAACCTACATGCAGATCAAGAAGCAATAATTAGAACCGCACATGGAACAATGGACTGGTTCAAAACCAGGAAAGAGTACGTCAAGGCTGTATATTTTTACCCTGCTTAACTTCTATGCAGAGTATATCATGTGAAATGCCAGGCTGGATGAATCACAAGCTGGAATCAAGATTTCCAGGAGAAATATTAACAACCTCAGACTTCCCTAGTGGCTCAGATGGTAAAGCATCTGTCTACAATGCAGGAGACCCAGGTTCAATCCCTGGGTCAGGAAGATCCACTGCAGAAGGAAATGGCAATCCACTCCAGTACTACTGCCTGGAAAATCCCAGGGACAGAGGAGCCTGGTAGGCTACAGTCCATGGGGTCGCAAAGAGTTGGACACAACTGAGCGACTTCACTTCACTTCACTTCAGATATCCAAGTGACACCACTCTAATGGCAGAAACTGAAGAGGAATTAAAAAGCCTCTTGATGAAAGTGAAAGAGAAGAGTGAAAAAGTTGGCTGAAAACTCAACACTCAAAAAACTAAGATGCTGGCACCCAGTCCCATCACTTTACGGCAAATGGAAGGGGAAAAAGTAGAACAGAGACAGAACTTCTTAGGGCTCCAGAATCACTGTGAATGGCAACTGCAGTGACGAAATTAAAAGATGTTTGCTCCATAGAAGGAGAGCTATCATAACCTAGACAGAGTATTAAAAAAGTATAGACATCAATTTGCCAACAAAGGTCTGTATAGTCAAAGCTATGATTTTTCCAGTAGTTGTGTACAGGTGTAAAAATTGGACCATAAGGAAGGTTGAGCACCAAAGAACTGATGCTTTCAAATTGCAGTGCTGGAGAAGACTCTTGAGAGTCCCTTGGACAACAAGGAGATCAAAACAAGTCAATCCTAAAGGAAATCAACCCTGAATATTCATTGGAAGGACAGATGCTGAAGCTGGAGCTCTAATATTATGACCACCTGATGTTAAGAGCTGACTTAATGGAAAAGACCCAGATGTTGGGAAAGAGGAGGGCAAGAGAAGGGGGTGACAGAGGATGAGATGGTTGGATTTCATCATCAACTTAATGGACATGAGTATGAATAAACTCAGGGAGACAGTGAAGGACAGGGAAGCCTACTGTGCTGTAGTTCATGGGGTCGCAAAGAATTGGGACACAACTAAGCGACTGGACAACAAATAAAACAGCAGATGAGCTGAAGTCCAAAGACTTGGGTTCAAGTCATAAATGGGATTTGAGTAATTTGTTACTTCATTACCGGGACCTTCATTTATAAAATGGATAAGGAAGTAATACAATGCCAGGCTTCCCCCAGGCAGTTGAGAGAATTACTTGAGATAATGTATGTGAAACATACCTTGTGCTACACACATTATTTCAAATAATTTCAGCCTTTTCTCTGTCATCCCACAGTACTCCTTACATATTTTCCTTGGCTCTTACTGTAATATTATAATGATTTGTTGTCTAGGTGATTTGAAGATGGCATCACTAACTCATTGGATTTGAGCTTGAGCAAACTGAGAGATGGTGAAGGACAGGGAGGCCTGGTGTGCTGCAGTCCATGGGGTCGCAGAGCCAGACACAACTGAAGTGACTCAGCATAGCACAATGTAGCTTTTAACTATATTTCTTGGGATAATCTATCAATTCCAAAGTCCTTTTGAATATGAAAGAAAAAGTAATAATTCCAGATCACTTTTGCATTCCTATAATATTTAAGATGGCAATATATTCCAGGAACTTGGGTGTTTTTTTGATAAATCATCTATTTTCTTTCATAGCTTTCTTTTACAGCTTCTTCAACAGTAAGCTATAAACTATACCAGTTTAAGCTTGATACAGAGGAAAGACAAACATTGAAAACAAATTTAGCTTTCTTAAATAACACTGACTCTACAGGCAGGACTCACAAGCACGTACACTTAGACACACATTTGAGTAGACGTGTAGGAACAAATCTCAGAGCTCTGCCCCATTGTCAGTATGGGAATTCACCAAGACACCCCTGCAGCATTTCCAAATGGAATGCATGGACACTTCACTAGGGGTTGAACACAGGGCATAAAAAAAGTGCAATGACTTGCTCTGCATTTGGGTTCTCCTTTACACCCAAGCCCATTGTACAAAGGTCCAACTATGACAGGGTGTTGAAAACTGGCAGCACTGAAGAAGAACCCAGGGTCACAGAATCATTTCATAAATGTATGTAAGACTGAAGGACCAGGTGATGCTCCTCTGATTGGTATAACTCAAAGGTGAGTTAAAACCAACTTTGGAATGAACAGCTCTCAGAGATCTGAAAGCTTTCTAATACCGGGATTTTCAACTTTGCGATCTACCAACCCTGCTGTTGGCCTTTCTTGACCTGTTGTGAAGTAAATCAGGCGAATGAATGTGGGCTAACAAGTCTTTCTCACACTAGGTGATCACCCTGCCCCTCTCTCTCTCTGCAGACATGGCCTTTCTCCCACTCTGTCTGGCTGCCCTCCTCAAAGCACCCAAAATGACCACTGTGGTAACCATGCATCACTGTCATTAGACCACAGACTAGTCAGGTGGAACTGGCTGGGCTTCCCAAAGGAGCGCTATACTTCCAAACTCTGCCCATGTCAAATGAAGGAAAAAAACCCTGCGTGTAGGGTCACCCAGATCAATGATCAAAAGAAACTGGGAATGAACCGGGGGTTGGGGGGAGACAACACCCTCCTTTTTACTAAACACACAGGTTTGAGTTATGATAAGGAATACAGAGACTGGAGGCAGGTTTTTTTTTTTTCCTAGTATGTCTTGTTTTCTTGTTTTCATTATTTTATTAGGTAATTTGTTTCCATCAGGCCCTTCTGGTTAGTACATGTGGGGCTTTGGGAAAGTCCATAAGGAATCCTTAAAACTTCCCCCGAAAGAAAACACACCCCAGAAAATCTTGTTTTTAGGAAGACTCAGTTCCAAAAACAATTGAAAAGCAATAAAAGTAATGCAAAGTAATCCACCTTTAAGGTTTACGAAGATTTTATTTAAATCTGAAAGTAAGAACTGGTGCGAAGAACACTCTAAAATAATCTGAGTAACTTCTTGGGCCTTCAAAGAGAGGAAACAAGACTGTCAATCACATCCTGAGAACACGCCACGTGACACACTATAAAAAGGAGATTTCTGGGCTTCTGTGGGGCCTCCCAGAAAGCTAGAGATCTGCAGGTAGGTCCACAGCTAGTCCAAACACCTCCCTCATTTTTATGCTTTGGCAAAGTATAACATTCTACACCTACTTTTGTTTTGCTTTTTGAAAGACAGAGCTACAAACTTAACAGTACCGTGAAACTGACATATTAAAAACTAAGGCAAGAATGATCTATCTGAAACATCATCAAGAACAAGTTTTAGTGTCAAATTGTGCAAGCAAAAATCACTGAAAGATTTGATCTTTCTGGCTTCATCACAGCAAAAGAGGAAAGAACATTTTATTAGTGATTTAAAAATAGCAGTTTCTGATAAGAACTCTGTATATATGAAAGTAAGATAAATTAATTGCTTATAACTAATCTAATAAAAATTGTAAGGGTTGTATAAGATCCTCATTGCTTCATTGATTTCCTTTTAATTTCTTTTTTGTATTTATAATTTATTCTTTGAGTACCCTCAAAAGCATATAAATATATTGCGCCTAGATGGATTTTTTTCCTGTATCATCTTTGTGTATCTGCTGAGCACTGACAGGCCACTGTACCAGACAGGGCTATAAGCGTCATTTAATCCTCTTAACATCTCGGTCTGGAGGAGGCGAGGAGAAACAGTTAATACTGAGTACTCTTCTATGGGCTCATTTAATCCTTACTGTTCACTATGAGATAGGTTCTAAGACTATCCCTATTTTACAGATGAGGATACAGACTTCAGAATTTGCCCAATATGACTCAACAATTAGGATTTAAATCCAGATTTTGACCTCAGAGTCTTACTGTTCATCATCTCCAAACCCCAAGTGCAACTTAAATACCCCTCAAGTTAAATATGTGCATGTCCTCAGACCCAGTAATTCCAATTTTACATCATTATATACTTGAGAAATGCTTGCAAAGATACAAAAGGAAACACGTACAAAGATAAGCCTCAACAACTTTGTTTATAATCTTAAAAATCCAAAAAACAACCTAAAATTTTATCAATGAGAGAAAGAATGGATTAAAATCTATAGCACAGCCATGCCTTGGAACATAGACTCAATTCTGAAGAAATAAGGGCAAAGGCCTTTATGCATCTTTAATCATTTGTTTCGTTAGAAAGCTTTGCAACAAATATATGGTAAAAGTGTTTAAAATTCAGAGTAATAACCTAGAGACTAAACTATTAAAACAAATTTTCTTGAAATGATTGTAACATTTTACTGCTAGTATCTTAGAAGTACTAAGCTTAAGAAAATTACCTCCATTAATGTACAGTCCATATTTATTATATTAAGCAAAATTTATCAGGTTGGTATTTCTAACCTTTTGATAGTCAAAGTTTTTAATAATATAGCCTAGTTGAAGGCTGAGAGTTACAGATTAGAGTGGAACAGGGCTCATGAGGAGTAAAGAGAATACTGTCTACTTTGTAGTACCTTCTTAAAAGTGTACTATGTGGTTTTATTAATCATTAAGATTATTAATTAAAATGAGATGGAATAGATTTTTAAAATATATTTATTATTTATTTGGTTGTGCTGGGTCTTAGTTGTTGCATGTGGGATCTAGTTCCCTGACCAGGGATTGAACGCAGACCCTATGCATTGGGAGCTCTGAGTCTTAGCCACTGGACAATCAGGGAAGTCAGGGATTAAATGGATTTTTAAAGATTATGTAATACTCAATGGAGATCCAAGTGAAAATGGTAGACATGCATTTTCTATAGGATTTTAGCCATATAATCTTAGTTGACATAGAATGGGTCAAGGAATCTCAACTGTAATTCCTCACAAACTTATCTATGTTTGTGTTCAAAGTGAGTGGAGAAGAGTTATTTTAAAAATAATTTCAGTGAGTTCAGTTCAGTTCAGTTGCTCAGTCATGTCTGACTCTTTGCGACCCCATGAATCGCAGCACGCCAGGACTCCCTGTCCATCACAAACTCCCGGAGTTCACTCAAACTCATGTCCATCGAGTCGGTGATGCCATCCAGCCATCTCAACTTCTGTTGTCCCCTTCTCCTCCTGCCCCCAATCTCTCCCAGCATCAGAGTCTTTTCCAATGAGTCAACTCTTCGCATGAGGTAGCCAAAGTATTGGAGTTTCAGCTTTAGCATCAGTCCTTCCAATGAACACCCACAACTGATCTCCTTTAAAATGGACTGCTTGGATCTCCTTGCAGTCCAAGGGACTCTCAAGAGTCTTCTCCAACACCACAGTTCAAAAGCATCAATTCTTCGGCACCCAGCTTTCTTCACAGTCCAACTCTCACATCCATACATGACCACTGGAAAAACCATACCCTTGACTAAACAGACCTTTGTTGGCAAAGTAATATCTCTGCTTTTTAATATGTTACCTAGGTTGGGCAAAACTTTCCTTCAAAGGAATAAGCATCATTTAATTTCATGGCTGCAATCACCATCTGCAGTGATTTGGGATCTCCTAAAAATAAAGTCTGACACTGTTTTCACTGTTTCCCCATCTATTTCCCAAGAAGTGATGGGACCAGATGCCATGATCTTAGTTTTCTGAATTTCAGTGAAAGTATCAACAAATCCAGGAATTACAGCCCTATCTCTTGCTTAAACATCTTAAAAACATGACATTTTTAACAGCACATATCTTTCAGTTCAGTTTTACTATGGCTAAGGAACCATACAACAAAATCTTGACTAACTAGAATCCAAATAAGAACAAGTAAACAAGTACTAAAGGACTGTAATATTCATATTACATTTTAACAGATTAAACTATAAAAATACAGATTATCTAGCATTTTACCCAAAAAAGCAATGTCCAGAGCCTCATATAGAGTTAGTACAGATTCGACAAAATATTCTATAGTTTGTACATTGACACTGCTAGAACTAACGTTCTAAATAATTAAAGGGCATTGCACACAGAGAATCATTACAGAAAAACCATATTTCCCTAGAGCAAAAAACTGCTGATAAAAGTTTTGAAGACAAAAAGAGAGCTCTCTGTAATTGTAAAAAAGATAGCTATATTAATAAAAAAATTTCTGCTAGCTATAACAGGTTCAAGCAATTTAGTGATTTCATGTTTTACCTTAACATCTGTGTTCTCTTTTCACCTAAAAAATGAGCTTGTCTGCATATTAATATTTAAAAAATCATTAAAAGTTATTATTAAGAAAAAATAGAAATGTGTCAAAACTTGAGATTTAAAGAACATCAAAGTCAAAATAAAAATATGGAAATTCAGTATCATTTTTTATTTCCCCAAACCTGCAGAAACATGTATTTGTAGACTTAATGAATCTCTACCCATACATTAAGTCTAAATATTTAGACTTCACTTTCCAATAAGTTTGACAAGTACCATTTTAAATGAAACTGTATTAGAACTAAGTAAAATGTAAATCTTTATACATAACAAGAAAGAAAGGTGTTCTGTCTTAAGAATTTATGCTTTTATGTTTTAGAAAATTGGGGCATTTGTCTGGGCATATGATCTGCCTTTGTATAACAATACCAGTAACAGTATTAATAATACTGCTTACTGCATGTAAGTCGTGTATGGATGTGAGAGTTGGACTATAAAGAAAACTGAGCGCCAAAGAATTGATGCTTTTAAACTGTGGTGTTACAGAAGACTCTTGAGAATCCCTTGGACTGCAAGGAGATCCAACTAGTCCACCCTAAAGGAAATCGGTCCTGAATATTCACTGGAAGGACTGATGCTGAAGCTGAAACTCCAATACTCTGGCCACCTGATGGGAAGAACTGACTCAGTGGAAAAGACCTTAACGCTGGGAGAGATTGAAGGTGGGAGGAGAAGGGGACGATAAAGGATGAGATGGTTGGATGGCATCACCGACTCGATGGACATGAGTTTGAGTAAACTCTGGAAGTTGGTGATGGACAGGAAGGCCTGGCGTGCTGCAGTCCATGGGGTCACAAAGAGTCGGGAAAGACTGAGCAACTGAACTGAATTGAACTTACTGCGTGTAGACTATATCTCTAATTCATGATCGTTTTGGGGTTATTTTTTCAAGATCCCTCTAATTATTTAATCTTCTCCTCAATGTAATGAGCTAAATCATGATGAGAGAGTATCTTTCTTTTATAGCACAGTTAAGAACTGAATTCTTCGACCAGCTGTTCTCTAAGGATTCCCCTGCCAAACTCTTATTTTCATTTCATTATTTCTTTGTTCTCCTTGTCTAAACTATAAAAGTTACCCAGATTTTCCACTCTGGCCTCTTTCACTAAAGACTTGTTTTGGCTTGACAAATTATTAGTCATAACTACAGTCTAAAAATAAATAATATATTACAAATTCTCCATGTTAAAATCATATCATTCTATGCAACATCCAAATTATTTCACAGTTCATATATAGAAGCTTCTTCACATCAGGCACAACTGATTTCATTTATCACTTATGAAAATAATTCCAGTTATTTTATGGAGGTATTTACTGTCTAAACATTCTTTACAGAGCATTATTTTCAATCTCCATAACCTTCTTTCAGGTGTGGAATGAATTAAACTCAGTCAATCTATATACACACTGAGTTCAGACTCTTGAACATGTCTAATTATAAATATAACAAAATGAATTTCTACTTGACTCTCTTCTTTTACATCCTAGGAGTAGAAAACTTGTATTTTTTTTTTAATTTTTGGTCAAATATTTATATGAAATTTGGATTTCAGAACTTATGGTAAAGAAATTAAAGAACTTAATAGACCCAGTCAGGAGGGATCTATGTGGTGCCTGCAAAACCAGATGCTATTTTTCTTCATTAGCCTCTTTTTAGAATACAATTCTTGTTTGTGTTGAAAGTCTGAATCTTACCTGCATTTGAACCCCTAGATACTTCTTTTGTTAAGAAATGAATACTCAAAGTAGGTATGTGAATATTTAAATAAGAGAGTTGTGGCTGAATATGGAATTCTACATAAAGAGATATTACTAAAGAAAGAAAAAGAATGAGTCTAGACACCAGTGAACAAAAGGGAGAAGATGTTCTATAGACAAATTACTCAGGTGTAGATGAGTTCATTTCTACCAGAGCCCAGGGGCATTGGAAGAGTGGCCACTTCTAAGCACTATTCAGCCTATTGTCTGTACCACTGCTCACGTCTAGTTCATTGTTTTCATCAAAGGCACATGCAATTCATAGGTAAAGAAAAAATATGAAGTAGCAAGGAGAAAATGCCTGTTTCTGAGCGGCAGAGTAGTCTTTTCATCTCAAAAGATGAAAGCAGGTATCTTTCATTATGTGTTTTTGTTCTTACAGGAGGAAGGCCCAAAATATGTGCTTTTCATATCTGTGCTAACACAACAGAGCTTTTCAAAGTCACTGCCAGAAATGGCCTCGTTTTTTTTACCTGCTTTTCCATGTTTTAAGTTAAGGATGTCTGACTCATTATAAACCTTGCTGGTTCCCTAGACTTTCTGTAGTCTGGCTTCACTGTGATTACTGGTCAAAACCTTTAATTACAGTATATAGTTTGTGCAGCTGCCTGGAAATTGGTCTCAGGGTCAGTGGCTCTTCCCGTTCCCCTCTTTCCATTCTTTTGAAGCAATACTGCTGAACTGGAGGCATTGTTCCAGCTTTTGGCTGCGCTCTGTCTGCTGCACACTATGAATAGCTTTGCAATCACTCTAGCAATTGGTTCTTCAACTGCCTTTAGGTTGTCAATTGTAATTCATTGGCTCCAGGCACCTTTTCTCTTTTCATTCTCCTGAGGTCTTTTCTTATTTAATTTGCAATAATATTAGGGAATGTCTTCTTCAGACATGTCACTAATGTCTTTCTGATTATGAGGCTGTGTGTACATGTGACTCTCATATATCTGCCTATTAAAATGTTCTACTACTTTCCTTATCTCTGATATGGGATGACAATCTTTTCAGTTTCTTATAAGGAATTTTCTTAATTTTGAAGTCTTTCTAAAGAACAACCTAAGGAAACACCATAAAATACTCTTATTGGAGTTAATTTATGTAATTAGTTGTTATTCTTATGACTTTCTAAAAGTGTAATTTTTCATTTTTGTAATAAGAATTAAGTTCTCATATTTTATTTTTTAAGTACATACACATTATAAATTTGAGCTATTATACCAGGGAGAAATAGTTAAGAAAAAAAGGTTTTAACTATTTAAAAGGTTGTTTTACAACCCATCAGACCTATCCTTAGACATACAAGAAAATATTCAAACTATTCAAAGCGAGTTCTGATGCTTCTGATGCATTATAGGAAATATTTTTCTTTCGAGAATAAACATATATCTTGATCTACTTAGGAAACAAACAAACAAAAGACCTTTAGTGTAGTAAGTCTCAAATCTTTAGTTCTGGATAAGACCCAGCAGATAAACTCCTCTCATTAGTTGCAGCCATCCCAGAGTAACCAAAGGTATTTTTAAGCAGACACTATGTAATAATAATAATGATAATAATTATCATAATGATAATAACTAACGCTTATTGTGCTTTTTATCTTCAAAGCATCTTACTGACATTAACTATGTGTCTATTTTCAAATAAATTTAACTCGACAAATGCTTTATTAACTTTGTAAGCTTTGGAATGTGTAGTAGTTGAGTTTCTTTGCAAATGAAATAAATAAATAAAGCTAAGAACCAGAAAGATGACTGGAAACTTTTGCCTCAGAATAATTTGTTGCCTTTACTGAATGAGGGTTTACTAAACACTTATTTTTACAAGCTACAAAATTGAAATACAGATATAAAGGGTGAAATTCACCAGTACAACCAACCAAATAATATTGCTTCAAATAACAAAGAAGTAAAATAATACTGTTAGGATAAAATCTAACTCTAACTATATTGGTTATGATTCATTATTATAAAATATTTAAATATGTATAGGAAGAAAAACTGTTACATGTAAGATTTTAAGAACTCCTTCTAAAGTTTCACAAATATAATAAATACTTTTATTAATTTACAAAGCTAAATTTCTTTTTATTAAATTTAATTCATTGCTTTAAAATCATCTCAGTTACGTTCCCATAGAACTTTACCATGTACCAGTCTCCACATAAGAAATATAAGCAGTAAAAATAATCTGTGGTGCTAGGAAGTGAAATAAGCTCTATACAGTTAAAAGACAGGCAAAAATTAAAAACATATAAAAATAATATTATTCAGGCAAGATGTCCTCACTTTTTATGAGAAACTTGGGAGGAAAAAACAGCCTGTTTGTAAGCAAGGTACTCAGCGAAGTAAATAAAGTGAAGTAGATAAAAGGACACGAAAAACAAACTTTTGTGAATATGGTAGTTAATAGACTGATGCTTTTGAAAAGTATTAACATGATCAGTGTGGTAAGGTTTCACAGAAGATCGGGTTCATGAGCAATATTCAAAGGTCAGGGTTTAGTGCAGAGGAAAAGGAAAATCTCTATATTCAAGGATGGAAACAGATGAGTCATACTGAGTAAAAGGAGAATAGGGGAATCTAGACAAAGCTGACGGCATTAAGCCAACAGGGAAGCTGATCCAGAAAGACTCAGAGGTAGTACTCATTCAAACAACACAGACCAAGCACAGAGACATAAACCAGAAATCCTGTCCTGCAAGGAGCCTGCGAACTTGAAGGGTATACAGAAAAGTTAACAAGCAATTAATTCTAATTTTTATGATTAGGATAAGCCCAGGATGCCTTGAGAAGTCACAAGGAGGACATCTGTCTCAGCCACTGGTATGCAGCAGCAGTTCCTGTGACACATACTCTTTAGGTGATTTTCCTAGGGCAACAGGAATAGTAAGTGGTAGTTTGAAATGAGAGAGAGAAAAAAAAAGAATACAATTCTCAAGCACATTAACGTATTAAATCTGTGGTGTTTCATTTGATTCTAGAAGGAATTAGAAGGAGACCCTGGCTTTTAAGACAGGCATCGTGAAAAACAGATAGGAAGTTGCTCATTTCTGGTCTGTGTTGAGGAATAGAGAGGCAGGGAGGAGCTGTGGGGATGGAAACAACCAGGAAACTGAAGAGTACTACAGAGGCGGAGGTGAGAGAGCTGGGCACGGAAACGTCTGGAGAGGAAAGTTAGAATTGAGTTCCGAAACTTGCCAGCTTTACATAAAATGAAGATATACAGGTGACTGAATAAAGGAAGAAAGTGGAAAGAAAGGTTTTATAAATGAACATAACAAATTCTTTTTGAACATATACTGTTACATTTTCAAATGTATTACTTTGTTATCCCACCTAAGTAATTTTGATAACTGTTGTTATGTAATGTTCTTATGTAACATATTTCTTAATGGGAATTTCTTTTGTTTTCAGCAGGCGGGGAATATTTTCAAATTTACCCTATGGGTGCAAGAAATACACATCTACAGAGTTCCCTAGAATTGTGAGATTAATGCAGCTAGATTTAGAATCAATGAAATAAAAAATACAAATTAATTTTTCTTGGGAAATGCATATAAAAAGCACATGAAAGTAGATTAAATAAAATATTCTGGCTATTTCAACAGTTTTTAAGAGTTGCTCTATAATAATGACACTTGTGTAACAAACTATTAAAATGAATGTGATTCTATTAAAATGAATGTGATTCAGCTGCTCTTGCAAGTTAGTAAACATTTTCAAGGGATCACCAAGGCATTCAGTGGAAAACTGACTTCCAAACTCTCTCCTTGCCCCAAGATTAAACTGTAACAGAATGGAGTACATCTGTAAGAGATGGACAAAAAATAAATGTATCTCATATCATTTTAGGATAAATATATGTCCCATAAGGGAGTTTTCAAACTGCTCACACAATAAGTATGTACACTGTTCTATGTGAAATCAAATCAGTATTCTAAAATGCTGCCAAGAGGCAGGTCAAGATACTTGGAAGACTCTTAAGATTTAAAGTATATGACACTTCACAATGATTATACCACAAACACATAGAGACACACATGTTTCTCTCCATATACAGAAAGTAATACTAAATTAAGCTAGGATTTTATGTGATTTAAACACTGCTTTGCACTTCTAATAAAAGATCTGTCATGTAAAATCAGAGATGATATTCATTACTTCATAGAACTACCAAAAAAGAACTGCTCTCCTGTCAAACAGTATAAATATAAAAATTTTAAACTAGCAGATTATTTACAAACAGTGTCCCAAAACTTTAATCTTTCTAAACTCTCTCTGACCCTTTGTAAGAAGAGGGAAATGCACAAAATGTAGAAATAATTATCTATATAAAAGAAGTAATTATAATTAAATGTAATAGTTAAGTAACATAAAACATATACTAGCACTCTCTTTCAGAAAAAGTCTAGACTACAAGTGAGAACTAAATAAACTATTCATGACATGGTAAATACTGAAAGTACTATTCAAAAAAGATGAATATTGATAATCAAAACATGGTCTAGGGGAATTCCCTGATGGTCCAGTAGTTAAGAATCTGCTTTGCAATACAAGGACTTGAGTTCAATCCCTGGTAGGGGAACTAAGATCCCACATCCTATTAGTTAACTAAGCCCAGTCACTACAACTAGAGTGAAAGACACCGCATGACACAACGAAGATCCTGCATACTGCATTAATACACAACAGGGCCAAAAAAAAAAGCATAAAAAAGCAATGGTTATAGCATTACAGTTCAGCTCAGTTCAGTTGCTCAGTCGTGTCAGACTATTTGCAACCCCATGGACTGCAGCACACCAGGCCTCCTTGTTCATCACCAACTCCCGGAGCTTGCTCAAACTCATGTCCATTGAGTTGGTAATGCCATCCAACCATCTTATCCTCTGTCATCCCCTTCTTCTCCCACCTTCAATCTTTCCCAGCATCAGGGTCTTTTCCAGGGAGTCAATTTTTTGCATAACGTGGCCAAGGTATTGGAGTTTCAGCTTCAGCATCAGTCCTTCCAATGAATATTCAGGACTGATTTCCTTTAGGATTGACTGGTTTGATCTCCTTGCTGTCCAAGGGACTCTCAAGAGTTCTCCAGCACCACAGTTTAAAAGCATCAATTCTTCGGTGCTCAGCTTTCTTTATAGTCCAACTCTCACATCCATACATCATTATTGGAAAAATCATAGCCTTGACTAGACGGACCTTTGTTGGCAAAGTAATATCTCTGCTTTTTAATATGCTGACTGGGTTGGTCATAGCTTTTCTTCCAAAGAGCAAGCATCTTTTAATTTCATCACTGCAGTCACTATCTGCAGTGATTTGGGAGCCAAAAAAAAAAAGTCTCTCACTGTTTCCATTGCTATGAAGTGATGGGATCAGATGCCATGGTGTTAGTTTTCTGAATGTTGAGTTTTAAGCCAACTTTTTCACTCTCCTCTTTCACTTTCATCAAGAGGCTCTTTAGTATTTCTTTACTTTCTGTCATAAGGGTTGTGTCATCTGCATATATGAAGTTATTGATATTTCTCTTGGCAATCTTGATTCCAGCTTGTGCTTCATCCAGTCCAGCATTTCATATGATGTACTCTGCATATAAGTTAAATAAGCATGGTGACAATATACAGCTTCAACATACTTCTTTCCTGATTTGGAACCACTCTGTTATTTCATGTCCAGCTCTAACTGTTGCTTCTTGACCTCCATACAGAATTCTCAAGAGGTAGGTCAGGTGGTCTTGTATTCCCATCTCTTGAAAAATTTTCCACAGTTTGTTGTGATCCACACAGTCAAAGGCTTTGGCATAGACAATAAAGCAGAAATAGATGTTTTTCAGGAACTCTCTTTGCTTTTTCAACGATCCAGCAAATGTTGGCAATTTGATTTCCGGTTCCTCTGCCTTTTCAAAATCCAACTTGAACATCTGGAAATTCATGGTTCACATACTGTTCAAGCCTAGCTTGGAGAATTTTGAGCATTACTTTGCTAGTGTGTGAGATGTATGCAGTTTTGCAGTAGTTTGAATATTCTTTGGCACAGCCTTTCTTTGGGATTGGAATGAAAACAGACATACCTGCAAATACTCTTCTATTCTTCTTAAACAGAACACCACATTCTATGTACATCGTGCATGCGGGCACAGTCAGTTGTGTCTGACTCTGTGACCCCATGGACTGTAGACCCCCCAGGCTCCTCAGTCCATGGCATTCTCCAGGCAAGAATACTGGAGTAGGTTGCCATTTCCTCCCCGAGGAGATCTTCCAAACCCAGAGAATGAATCTGCATCTCCTGAGTCTCCTGCGTTACAGGCAGATGCTTTACCACTGAGCCATGGGGGAAGCATGTACATCACAATAATGCACTGAATTACAATTGAACAAAAACTGAGAAATGCCTAATCATAAATTTCAACTTGACTGCTGATATTTTAATTTAGAAGTTGTACATTCCTATGCTACAATTAATGAGCCATGGAACCAACAGTGATCTAACCTTATAATTCTACTTCAAATTTCTATGTTTCACACTTCCATATCCTTTTTAAAATTTTTAGAAACTGAAGTACAGTTGGTTTTGGGGCTTTCCTCATAGCTCCATTGGTAAAGAATCCAACTGCAATGCAGGAGACCCCAGTTCGATTCTTGGGTAGGGAAGATCCACTGGAGAAGGAATAGGCTACCCACTCCAGTATTCTTGGGCTTCTCTGGTGGCTCAGCTGGTAAATAATCCGCCTGTCATGTGGGAGACCTGGGTTCGATCCCTGGGTTGGGAAGACCCCTGGAGAAGCGAAAGGCTACCCATTCCAGTATTCTGGCCTGGGGAATTCCATGGACTATACAGTCCAGAGGTTGCAAAGAGTGGGACATGACTGAGTGACCTTCACTTCACTTCACAGTTCATTTACAATGTTGTGTTAGTTTTCATATTTTTTAATATTTTCTTTAATATAAAATATTTGAGTTAATTCAGTATTTTTGATGTATTATTCCTGAAAAAGTTAAGTACTTTTGGATTAAGTAAATGAAAGAATATCAGATCAGATTAGATTGTAGAAAAGATACACCATGTCTTTCATGTTGACAAAATGTGCCATTTTTAAGACACTATAATGCCCAATAAAATGGAAACAGGATTTTTAAAAGCTGGGAGGTAAAAGAATCAACTGTGTAGAAAGAAAACAGGATTACTTTTATTGGCTACTCTATCAACTTAACTTCTCATAAAATCCTCCTGATCTATTAAATAACTTCAGAACTGAAGTATGCTCTCCTATGGGAGTTGTAAAACAAATTAGATACAATTACAATTCAATACAAATTAAAAAATCAACCTATTTACCCTTAAGATGATTCTTGTTTTAGAAAGCTTTATCATTTAAGTTAGATGAGAATTTTCCCTAATGAATCAAATGGGCCACTTGACATAACTATAGAGTTTTATATTATGTTTTCTACAGAGAGAAATAGTTGATATGAGTAAATTCTGGAAAACTGTGGTAACTACACCTCCCTAAAGTGAATACAACAAACATCTGTTGCAAGAACTGCTTGGCTTTCAGACAGTATGTAAAGGGTGTCCTTTTTCCCAGTGTTTTGCTATTACCCAAAAAAAAAGCTTATTTATTTAAAAAAATTTTTCTCTACTGTCCAGTCTCAAGGCATAAAATCTTAAAATTCTGGTAAGTTAAACACAGATCATTACCAAGTAGGTATATTACAGAAAGGAAAACTATGTGATGCACAAGACTCCACTTGCTTTCTAAAAAAGCAACAAAATAATGGGGCATGTTGCTCTTTATCTGTAGGTTACACCATAATTTTAACCATTGTTCCTATCTTAGTTCTCAACACAAACCTAGCAAAACGTTCATTGCAGAGGGAGGAACTAAATATATAACTTCCTGAGGATTTTCACCCTCTGTAGGAATCCTAGTGATAATTCAGTTTTCTCCTATGGTTTTCACCAGCTCCTACCAGTTTCTAAGCTCAAGAGTGAACTGATATTCTTCTTAAATGATAAATTAATTCTTACAGTTTTACCTAAGTGATAGGGTAAATAACTGCAAGTTTTTTGCAAATACATTAAGCACACAATGCAATAATTTCAATGAGAGTAGGGAAAGAATTGATGAGCCTCTATGCCTCATTTTTTGTAACTGCATCAAAGTACTGATCTGTGCTTCTTGGTAAACTGAATGCATTTTCCCTGATCCTGAAAGGATAGAATTTTACCTAAAATACACAGGTATTTTGCAGAGTAAAACATCATCTTTTTAGCATCTGGCAATTAGTGCACACAAATTAGCAGGCAGAAATGAACAGAAATGTTTATACGCAACAAAGCAAGGGACACGTAATACCTTTAGGCTCAGGAAAGGACAGATGACCACTTCTCAACCCATTTCTAATAACATGTAACTCTGTTTACTTCTTAATCTTCTCTCTCCTCTTCTATTTATGCCTACTCCCAACAATTTTGAGGTTACTGTTTATAAAACTTTTAAGATTTATTTTCATAATTCCATTTTTATGCTAACAAAAAGGTATTAATTCCTAAAACATTCCTAGGAGTATTTCAGGAAAGCATCCTAATACTACATGGAGAAACCTCTGTCTTACAAGCAATGGGGAAAATAGGAAGCTTCCATTTTTTTCTCTCTCAAATTCAAAGTAGGTTTGAGCACTTCACTGTGTCTCAAGTTCAAGATCTGCAATGGAATTTGTCCATGAATTCAATTAGGGCAGTCTACAACATAAGCATGCACCCGGTGCAGTATGTGTGTATGTAATCACAGGGAAATGCTTACAGCAGTCTTCAAAATGGCATTTGCAAATCCCATCACAAGTGGAAATTTTGTTGAAAATTCATTTTAAATGGATATGAATAAAAAGGAAAGTCAAAGACACATATGCTCCAGTATATACAAGCTTAGAATAATTTTCAAAGTATATCTATGATTACCCTACATTCATAACCTCTTCTATCTGAAAAAATGAATTGTCAGGCGAGTGTATTCTCGGTTCTGTCTCATCTCAACAAAAATGTGAAGTGACAGACGTTAGATAGCTGTCCTCTTCCTAGAAGAGGCAGCCAGCCAACAATCACATGGCATACTCTTAAGCAATTAATTGTTACAAGCTACCTTTATTCAGTGTAGCAGTCTTTGATTCCTAAGGAGGATTACTATGAGTCATATGTTAGGTTTATGGAACACATTAGCTTCATTTTTTTGATGTCTATGGAAACATATAAACAGCTTCTAATTTAAAAGCAAAATAGGGGACTTCCCTGGTGGTCCGGTGGCTGGGGCTGCATACTCCCAACGCAGGGGGCCAGGGGTTTGACCCCTGGTCAGGGAAGTAGATACCATATGCTGCAACTAAGACCCAACACAGTTAAAGAAATAAATAAAAACAAGTATTTTTTTTTTAAAAAAAGCAGAATAAAATCTTTTCAGCTATAGCACATTTCTTTAAAGTGATTTGAAGTGTTACATAGTATCTATTTCATATCATAACCTGTATTTATTCATATATAAATACATCTATGTATTACTACACATAATGTGTTATTAAACATGTATTAGTAACACACAAGATGTTATATTGTCTATGTATATTCTGTAATACATTCATATTTTCCACAGTAAATCTAAGGATATCAATGCCTTTTCAGCAAATCACCTTATAATCATAAACTAATCTAACATTTATAACTAACCATCATTACACTATTACATCCGTTTTACAGACAGAAAAACTGGTGTTAAGAGGTTAAAAAATGTACCTGAGGTCTTAAGAAGCAATCAGGAAGGCACCACAGTTACAATGCTGAAGATCTGTACATCGCTGATTGTTTGAATAGATTTGTATTTTTTTAATCTTAATCATTTAATATATCTGTATGGTATTTCACAATATCTAAAAAAGGTTAGCACCACTTAATGCTGAATAAGGCAACTAAAGATATATATAAGCTCTGTTTAATAAGAAATCCTTGCCTTCTTTACTATTTTCCTAAAATAAATGAAAATACTCTGTATATCGTACCTCCTACACTTAGTACACTTCAAAGTGAATTAGGAAATTAATCCCACTCACTTCTCATTAAAAAAGAATCACATATTTCCCATTTCTCAGGTAAGAAAGCAGGCACAAGGACAAAGCTATCTGCCAATAGGTCTCACTCAAAGTGGGAGGGAATCTGGAATTAGAACACGTTATATGCTTGGCTCCTCATCTGTTTTTCAGACTAAAGGCAGTGTGGCTTCTACTATTCTAAAGTCAATAAAAGAAAAGCACAGAACTTTTGAAGTAGGGGGAGGTGGTGGTGATAGAACATCCTTGAGAGTTACAGGTGAAAAGGAGTACATCAAAAGTTTAGATTTCACTGTACTGAAGGTTAAACTTCACTATCATTTAAGTTTTGAAAGCTATTCATGTATCTTATTACTTTAGTACCATGAGTCAGAAACTCTGCTGAGACCGTGGTTATCTGCCCACAATTAGTCTCATGCTTTTATAGGAGAGATACAAGCTAAGAAATGAAATGAAATATGGAAGATAAAGAATGGGTCCATATTAAAAGGTATTCGGTGGCATGGAACTTGCAAGATAAGACATCAATTTTCAGCCTCGCTGATTACAGAATAGTACCCACTGCTTCTAGTGAGCAGAGGGCATTACAGGGGACAACAACATGACATCTGAGGGCAAATGATGCCTGGTAACACACATGATGCCTTCCTTGAAAAGAAGAATGAACTAAGTAAGCTGGTTGGCTAAAAAAACAAAAGTTAAATAACCAGACCTTTAGCCCTCAAAAACAGATGAGAAATATCTTCAGATAAATCCTCTAACTTTTGCTAAATGGTTAAAAAAAAAAAAAACCACCTATGATCTCGAAGTGGGATTAGAGGTATGAATAATAATGCCGATAAGATTAATACAGGCTTTCTTTTTCCATAACCTAAAATTTCATGTTGAGAAACAGTATAACCAGCATATCTCTAATTACAGAAATTTTTTCAGATTCCAGCATGGCAGCACAAGTGCAACAGACAGACAGACCAAGAGTTGTTACCTTCGTGAGACATACCTCTTGTACTGATCGAGCAGCTGGCTTGTCTTGATGATTGGCCAGTATTAAAAAGGGTAAAGTGCATAATTGTGGGTGCTGAAGAGCTGAGTGCAGTTCATTTCTAGCAGTCTCTAAATCATCTTCTGAAGAGGCACTGTCTAATACAAATATTACCCCTTGAGATCCTTGGTAGTAGCGGCTCCAGTATTTCCGGATATTATCAGCCCCTGTCAAAAACAAAACAAATTCTCATTTTAAAAACAGCTTTCAGTAACATGAAAAATGTTCCCAACAATAATTTCCTATTGGATACCAACACTGCTTTGAAAATTAAGTGCAGAGATCACATTTGATGAGAACAAAGGCATTGGAGTCAATGGGTGGATACAGCCTTGAAGGAGAACACAAAAGTTTAAGAGTCATTCTTCATGCCTTTCTTATCAAAATATGGAAGAAAGAATCAGGCTAAGTACTTCTTAAACTCAAAAGAATGTTTAAAGATTTGCTTAATAGTCCTGAATAAACTACCCTCTCTATAAACTGAGTCTGAGCCTAACTCAGAGAGCAGAATAACAAAGCTGTTCATCAAGGCTTCTCTCCATACCATTAACATCCGTAAGAGAACCACTTAGTGATCAGGGCAACCTTGTTTAATTTAAACAGAAAGCTATTAGGACAATACCTTATGTGTCAAAGTGCTAAACTCTTGATGAAGTAAAATCTTGGCCTTTGGCATATTTGCATAACTCCATTTGGCAAGAATCTACCAGTCAACGCAGAAGACACAAGAGATGTGGGTTTAGATCCCTGGGTCAGGAAGATCCCCTGGAAAAGGAAATTGCAACCCACTCCAATATTCTTGCCTGGAAAATTCCACAGACAGAGGAGCCTGGTGGGCTACAGTCCATAGAGTCCCAGAGAGTCAGGTATGACTGAGCATGCACGCACATTCATGGCCTCAGTGAGGTGGATATTCATGAGACAGGAAGATTCTCGCCAGCCAAGGCCAAGTCTTATTCCTTATTGTGTTTCAAACATCTAGCACAATTTACAAGTTTGATACAAGAATGAGGAAAATGAGGGAAGAAGGAAATGGAATTATATACTAATTAGGCTTCCAACTCTGAGGAAACTGGGGATAAGAGAGGTGAAGTGACTATGCTCCACTGATGTATACAGTAAATCACAAACTTGAGGTCTGCGTCTGAGTAAGTAGACAACTTGCTCAGGGAAGGCATGGGTATTTTCCACTATATCATGATGAATAATTCCTTTTCCTTGATTCATGAATAGCATCTGCAATTTGTATGTGTGTATGCAGCCATGCATGTGGGGGGGGGGGGGGGGGGGGGGTGGAGCTATATAACCAATACAAGCTATGGGTTAACAAAAATTTGATATCAAGGAATTTTACCAATTTCATACATATAATCAAGTTATGACTAGTTAAAAACTATATTTTAGTCATCTACGGAACACCTAGCTTCTATGGTGGATCTAGTGTGCTTAGAGTTAGGAATTCAGAGCAGAGACTGGGACTGGTGTGTACTGGCTGCTAAGAGTAAAAATGTGTGACTCTTCTCAAACTGTGTTCAGTGAAATCATTTTGGTAGCTTGGAAATGGACAGTGTAGGAGTATTTTCCCCAAGAAAAATCAGGAAAAGCTATCTGTCAGGTCTTTTCTTCCCCTGGAGAGCCAATTTACCATGGGATAACACGGAGAAGAGGAAAGATTATAAAGGGACACATTAGGGTTCTCTGGGAGTAAGGGATGAGTCATCTGTTCAGTCTGGGCAAGTCTCTTAAAAGAGTAATATCAATCAAACGGCTACCATTTATTAACCACTTCTACATTCCAGGCACAGAGCTAAGTATTGTTGAAAAACAGCTCAGGTAACTCTTACAACAAAATTTAAAAGCGAGGTATAATTGAATTAGGCTTTGAAACTTATTTTGAGATTCAAAAATCTGGAGTATTCATTATAATACTGTATAAAAATACCCAGGTAAACATTAAGATCAAGGAAATTTGATGTTGAATAACCTTAAATATCTAGACTAGAGATCTTTTCAAGAAAATTAGAGATACTAAGGAACATTTCATGCAAAGATGGGTGCAATAAAGAACAGAAACGGTATGGACCTAACAGAAGCTGAAGACATTAAGACGAGGTGGCAAGAATACACAGAAGACTATACAAAAAAGATCTTAATGACCCAGATAACCATGATGGTGTGATCAGTCACCTAGAGCCAGACATTCTTGGGTGTGAAGTCAAGTCGGCCTTAGGAAGCATCACTACAAACAAACCTACTGGAGGTGATGGAATTCCAGCTGAGCTATTTCAAATCCTAAAAGATGATGCTGTACAAGCACTGACTCAATATATCAGCAAATTTAGAAAACCCGAAAGTGGCCACAAGCCTGGAAAGGTCAGTTTTCATTCCAATCCAAAAGAAAGGCAAGCCAAAGAATGTTCAGACTACCACAACTGTACTCATGGCACAGGCTAGCAAAGTAGTGCTCAAAATTCTTCAAGCTAGGCTTCAACAGTACATGAACTGAGAACTTCTGGATATACAAGCTGGATTTCGAAAAGGCAGAGGAACCTGAGATCAAATTGCCAACATCCGATGCATCATAGGGAAGCAAGAGAATTCCAGAAAAACATCTGCTTCATGGACTACTCCAAAGCCTTTGTGTGGATCATAACAAACTATGGAAAATTCTTCAAGAGATGGGAATAGCAAACCACCTTACTGCCTCCTGAGAAATCAGTATGCAGGTCAACAAGCAACAGTTAGAACTGGACATGGAATCAATACTGCAGGGAGAAATATCAATAACCTCAGATATGCAGGTTATACCATCTTTATGGCAGAAAGTTAAGAGGAAATACAGAGCATTTGGTGAAAGTGAAAGAGGAGAGAGAAAACGCTGGCTTAAAACTCAACATTCAAAAAACTAAGATCATGGTATCCGGTGCCATCACTTCATGGAAAATAGATGAGGATACAATGAAAACAGTGACAGAATTTATTTTCTTGGGCTCCAAAGTCACTGCAGATGGTGACTGCAGCCATGCAATTAAAAGATGCTTGCTCCTTGGAAGAAAAGGTATGACCAACTTAGACAACCTACCAAAAAGCAGAGACATTACCAACAAGGGTCCATCTAGTCAAAGTTATGGTTTTTCCAGTAGTCATGAATGGATGTGAGAGTTGGACTATAAAGAAAGCTGAGTGCCAAATAATTGATGCTTTTGAACTGTGGTGTTGGAGAAGACTCTTGAGAGTCCTTTGGACAGCAAGGAGATCCAACCAGTCCATCCTAAAGGAAATCAGTCCTGGGTTTTCACTAGAAGGACTGATGTTGAAGCTGAAGCTCCAATACTTTGGCCACCTGATGTGAAGAACTGACTCACTGGAAAAGACCCTGATGATGGGAAAGATTGAAAGCGGGAGGAGAAGGGGATGACAGAGGATGAGATGGTTGGATGGCATCACCGACTTGATGGACAAGAGTTTGAGAAAGGTCTGAGAGTTGGTGATGAACTGAACCTTAGAGACTGAACTGAACCTTAAATATGCAAAGACAGAGGATACAAGCAGGGTTGATGCCTATCCAACCAAGAAAACAAAACAAGGAGAGGAAATTTATGCTCAGTTCAGTTGTTCAGTCATGTCCGACTCTTTGTGACCCCATGAGTGGCAGCACACCAGGCCTCCCTGTCCATCACCAACTCCTGGAGTCCACCCAAACCCCTGTTCATTGAGTCAGTGATGCCATCCAGCCATCTCATCCTCGGTCGTCCCCTTCTCCTGCTGCCCCAATCCTTCCCAGCATTAGGGTCTTTTCCAATGAATTAACTCTTCACATGAGGTGGCCAAAGTACTGGAGTTTCAGCTTCAACATCAGTCCTTCCAATGAACACCCAGGACTGATCTCTTTTAGAATGGACTGGTTGGATCTCCTTGCAGTCCAAGGGACTCTCAAGAGTCTTCTCCAACACCACAGTTCAAAAGCATCAATTCTTCGGCGCTCAGCTTTCTTCACTGTCCCACTCTCACATCCATACATGACCACTGGAAAACCATAGCCTTGACCAGACGGACCTTTGTTGGCAAAGTAATGTCCCTGCTTTTTAATATGCTATCTAGGTTGGTCATAACTTTTCTTCCAAGGAGTAAGCGTTTTTTAATTTCATGGCTGCAGTCCTCATCTGCAGTGATTTTGGAACCCCCCAAAAATAAAGTCTAACACTGTTTCCCCATCTATTTCCCATGAAGTGATGGGACCAGATATCATGATCTTCGTTTTCTGAATGTTGAGCTTTAAGCTAACTTTTTCACTCTCCTCCTTCACTTTCAATTTATGCTAGAGATTATTTAATACATAGTTAATTAGTTTCATAAGTGATGGTAGAACTAAGAAAACAACAGTGGCACTGAAATTAGCATACCTTAGGTCAAGTTCCCTACGTGCAGAGCCTGAGAAGTGTCTCTTACACACTTGAGTATATGCAGAGTTCTGTCAGGAGAAACTGGAGTGAAAGCAGAAAGGGACCATGCAAAGATATGGTTTCAGAAATCTAACCTCAGTCTGATCCAGTGAGGCATTCTAGAGTGTGGACTGAACTGCGGAAGTCACCCAGTCCAAAAGGCAAGGGGGCTGGGCTGTTTCACTCCTGAATAGTCATTGGCTATGAGTCATCCCTAGGGAACAGAGAGGGTGGTGGGGCATGATCTCATAATCTCCCCAATATATTTCGTTGAGGCAATTACTGTCAGCCAAGGGCAGGCCTCTGGAGAAGGGTACAGGTGTGAGTCATTAGCAGCCAATACCCGCAGCAGCTGGGAGATGGAGGCACTGGCCCAATAAAGGAGATCTGGGTAGGATATCAACAGCATCTGCTACAGGCTACATCCAGACATTATCCATATGAGAGAGAAACATCCATAAGCTTGAAGAACAAAAGTAGAGACAGTATTACCTGGTGGTAAATGTCTAAAACAACAAAAATGCTGTGTGCACGTGTATCCACACACAAGCTTTTTATAAATTTTACCAACAAAAATGATGTGTAGAGCACAGTTTTAATATAATCAGAATATATGCAACATACCTTATCATAAGGTATATTCCATAGAGCTCATTACTGCTCACAGAATGCTTTCACTGATTTCACCAAACTTTTGTATCTATAGCCAACCAATAGCTGAGGTTGACCAACTACAGTTCTGAAATAACTGTTGGTTGTACGAAGTGTTTACATGTATTAATTCATTAGCCATGATAGTCTTATGAAGTAGGTGTTTTTATCACTCTCATTTTATCAATAAAATGTGTCCAATTTTATATTATGTCCAAGGCTGAGCAACTAGGAATATATTTAGGTCTAGTGTGATTGAAATAGAAGGATCATTGACTACAAAAGTGACAAAGCCCAATAAAGAACTCTATTACCACATAAGCTAAGGCAGGGCAGGGTGGGGAGAGGGAACGGAACCTGTTAGAATAAAAGGTACCTCAGTGCTTATACATATTAATGCTCAGAGTGGGAACCTGTCCAAGAACATTTCCCAACCAATTAATTGAACGAATAGTATTATTAAGTGCCTATTCTATACAAGTCACTGAGCTACAACCTATAAGAAGTATTTAGAAAGCCATTATTCCTCTTAGCTCAAACGCTCAAAGCTTGTAAAGTAATCTTGATCAGAAATGAGGCCTGCAACTGTATGAGAGGAAGAAAACATGGCCATACAATTGGAGGGTATCCAGAGAGTCAAGGGCTTCCCTGGTAGCTCAGCTGGTAAAGAATCTGCCTGCAATGCGGACTCCTGGATCAGATTCCTGGGTTCGATTCCTGGGTCAGGAAGATCTGCTGAAGAAGGGATAGGCTATCCACTCCAATATTCTTGGGCTTCCCTGGTCGCTCAGCTGGTAAAGAATCTGCCTGAAATGTGGAAGACCTGGGTTCGATCCCTGGGTTGGGAAGATCCCCTGGAGAAGGGAATGGCTACCCACTCCAGTATTCTGGCCTGGAGAATTCTATGGACTGTATAGTCCATGGGGTCACAAAGAGTCGGACACGACTAGGCAACTTTCACTTTCACTTCAGTGAGTCAAGTATAACAAAAAGAAAACCAGATGCATGTTTTAATGGAACCTGTCCAGTAGAAATGCATGGAACATACTAGAACACCAACTTGTGAAGTGTTTTCATCTGTCATATTTTGGAGCACATAAGTCACCTAGTGAGATGAAATGACAATCCTAGGGCTGTCTTGGTAGATGAAACAAATCCAAAGACAAATACCACAACTTTAAAGAATGCCCTGTGTATGACATAATATATGAATACATTATTATTAAAACTGAGAGAACTTTTTCTTTAATCTTTAAGCCACATCTGCTCAACCTTAGCATTTCTGACTTTCATCACAAGCTCTGAGCTTGGAATTCTAAGCTCCATTTCAGCCTTCCACACAATAGCTTCAGTCAGCAGCAGCTTCAATACAGATCAGGGCCACGTAAACCAGCAC
This sequence comes from Ovis aries, assembly GCF_016772045.2. Lineage (NCBI taxonomy): Eukaryota > Metazoa > Chordata > Mammalia > Artiodactyla > Bovidae > Ovis > Ovis aries. The sequence continues at coordinate 25,191,286 of NC_056069.1, read as the reverse complement.
AGGGTGATGGGTGGGATACAGCTGGTTAGTCCAGCCGAGTGGCCTCAGTTCAATTACCAGATTCAAATAAGAAATGGATGTTGTCATCCACCCAGCTGCCAGGTGCTTTGAGATGTGAGCCTAACTAGGGAAATTCAGAACACCTGTTTGATGCCCACATCTCAGCCTTCCTAACTCACAAAGCAAATCTACACAGGGCAATGCACACAGGACATAGTATCCTACAGCAGTTAGAGCCCACTCTTATTTTAATGATTGGAAACTGCTTGCTCTGTGTCCCTGAAATTACAATTGTTATATAAAAAGGATAAATACTAAACTCAAACCTGATCTATATTTTCTTCTTTTAAATTAAAAACCAAATGAGGGGTTTAAACAGTAGAGGGATTGGGTAGAAGATGTTGCTGAATATTCTCATTACCCAAGTCGGATACCTACCAGCTAATTCTGAGAGCAATCAATCACAACAGCCTGGTTCAAGGCATCACAACAAGAGAGAGAAGACAGGAGCATAAAGTCCTCCATGGCAGGTTCATTTCTATGCCACACCACGGACTTGTTCAATTAATTTCTCTAAAAGATATCAATCCTAAGTATTCATTGGAAGGACTGATGCGGAAACTGAAACTCCAATATTTTTACCATCTGATGCAAAGAGCCGACTCACTGGAAAAGACCCTGATGCTGGCGAAGACTGAGGGCAGGAGGAGAAGGAGACAAGAGGATGAGATGGTTAGATGGCATCACCGACTCAAAGGATATAAGTTTGAGCAAACTCCGGGAGATAGTAAAGGACAGGGAAGCCTGGTGTGCTGCAGCACAACACAACTTAACAACGGAACGACAAAAACAAGAGCTATCTACTCAGCATCAGATACTAACTTAGGTGCTGGGGACATAGAAGGAAACAAAACCAGACCAGACTTTCAGTCTTCATAGCACTCACATTCCAGCAGAGCCATTCTATCATTATAGAGGTTAAAAACACCAGGGACTGGTACTCCCAGCCTCTCTCCGGCCACATGGGCATATGAGTCAGTTCTGGTGAAACGGGACTCAACAAAAGTCTGCTAGGAGCTTCTCGAAAGATTTTGCTCCTCAACAACAAGAATGATGCCCAAAAAGAGCTGCCTCTTTCTTCCAGTGTTTAGATTTCATTAGGTGGGTGGGTGATGCTTTGAATACTGCTACTCTTCTAACAGCTTTGAAGGAGACAGACCACTATGTTGAGGATGTCACAATGGGAAGACAGAAAGAGCCTGGATCTTTGAGAACAGTGCGGAGCAGCAGAACCTATCCCCTAAATAATGAGGACTCATTCTTTGAGCATACTAAACGCCAATTATTCAAGCCAATTTTAGAAGACAATTTTGTTATTTGTAGCATCCCCTCCCCCACAAAAAAGCTCAGTTCCCTCATATTAAATTAAGAGGCTAGGGTTAGGCTAACTACATGTGACTACTGAGCCCTTGAAATGTAGCCAGTGCAACTGAATAACTGAATTTTCTATATTATCTTAATTTATTTGGCTTTGCCCAGGGCACTCAGGCAGACCAGGCTCCAGCAGCCAGAGAACATTCCCAGACAAAGAATTCCAGGAGGTCTAAGCTGTTGAAAAGTCAGTCTGGTGCTCACGGAAATGGAGTGATAGCGGACACCAACAAAGGTTTCCTCAGCTACCTCCCAAAATAGCATATAAAGGTCAGTTTAGGCCATTTGACTAGCTGTTTCCTCAGGAGCAGAAGCCCCACCCCCACCCCAAATCATTATTATGTGTAAATAAATAACCAAGACTTGATTTACTCAATCATCATATATTTTCTAGCCGAAGAAGTAGCCATTCCTCAAGGTATTTTCTAGAGACTCAGGGAACAACATTGTTTTTATAATTACAAGATGTTATTTGTTATTTTCACCACATTGACATTTTCACTAATGGTGCAAAACAAAGGTGAATAAACCTGCAGGCATCCTCTCATGATCATAGGTACTGGCTGTAAATGAGTAGTCACTGTACCCTTGACCACCATGTAGGGATGGGGGTGGGGTGGCATGAATTTCACTTAAGAATGAACTAAATAAAGCAGTAAAAAGTCTTAGTTTTACCAAATCAGCTCTTAAAAATGCCAGTTTAAAAAAAAATGAAATGAGAAGCAGACAAAAAGCATTTCTGCTACACACCAAAGCACATGGTTGTTTGGAGGATAACCACTGGAGCAACTTAACTGTGAGCTAAACTAGCTGTTCATAATTTCCTGGAACCACATTTTCACTTGAAGTTTCAACTGAAAAACTATGATTATATTCAGTCTTGAGTATCTGATAGACATTTTCTCAAAAATGATTCTGTAAACTTAAAACTTGAAGAAAAACAACTGACACTATTTGTTTTGAGTGGTAAAATCTGTTCTCAAGCCAAAACAAGAATTTTGAAAAAATTTTTGTCTCACAGAGATCTTGACAGCCACTCAATGATAAGATTGATGATGATATTAACAGATATTTATAATAAAATGTGTCAACATCTGAAAGATCTACCTAACTTATTTATCAATATTTCCCAAATGAAAAATGTACAATGTACAAAATCATGCATAGATTAAAAAAAACACACTCAAAGCACAAGACTGATCAATGGATATGACATTACCGAATAAAAAACAGTCACTGAGGTGAATTTTTCAGATACCACATTGCAAATGATGATTAAAAAATACAAAGTGAAAATTTTTTTGTTTTAGTTAAAGAATAAAATGTGAAAACTTAGTCAGAGAGTCAGTTCACTTGCTCAGTTGTGTCCGATTCTTTGCCACCCCATGGACTGCAGCATGCCAGGCCTCCCTGTCCGTCACCAGAGTTTACTCAAACTCATGTCAAGTCAATTGAGTTGCTGATACCATTCAACCATCTCATCCTCTGTCTTCCCTTCTCCTCCCACCTTCAATCTTTCCCCAACATCAGGGCCTTTTCAAATGAGTCAGTTCTTCATATCAGGTGGCCAAAGTTTTAGAGTTTCAGCTTCAACATCAGTCCTTCAATACATATTTAGGACTGATTTCCTTTAGAATGAAGTGGTTGGATCTCCTTGCAGTCCAAGGGACTCTTAAAAGTCTTCTCCAACACCACAGTTCAAAAGCATCGATTCTTTGGTGCTCAGCATTCTTTATAGTCCAACTCTCACATCCATATATGACTACTGGAAAAACCATAGTTTTGACTAGACTTTTGTTGGCAAAGTAAAGTCTCTGCTTTCTAATACGCTGTCTAGGTTGGTCATAACTTTCCTTCCAGGGAGTAAGCATCTTTTAATTTCATGACTTCAATCACCATCTGCACTGATTTTGGAGCCCCTAAAAATAAAGTCAGCCACTGTTGCCACTGTTTCCCCATATCTGCCATGAAGTGATGGGACCAGATGCCATGATCCTAGTTTTCTGAATGTTGAGCTTTAAGCCAACTTTTTCACTCTCCTCTTTCATCAAGAAGCTCTCTAGTCCTTCTTCACTTTCTGCCATAAGGGTGGAGTCATCTGCATATCTGAAGTTATTGATATTTTTCTTGGCAATCTTGATTCCAGCTTGTGCTTCCTCCAGCCCAGCGTTTCTCATGATGTACTCTGCATATAAGTGAAATAAGCAGCATGACAATATACAGCCTTGACGTACTCCTTTTCCTATTTGGAACCAGTCTGTTGTTGCATGTCCAGTTCTAACTGTTGCTTCCTGACCTGCATATAAGTTTCTCAAGAGGAAGGTCAGGTGGTCTGGTATGCCCATCTCTTTCAGAATTTTTCAGTTTATTGTGATCCACACAGTCAAAGGTTTTGGCATAGTCAATAAAGCAGAAATAGATGTTTTTCTGGAACTTTCTTTCTTTTTCGATGATATATCGGATGTTGGCAATTTGATCTCTGGTTCTCTACCTTTTCTAAAACCAGCTTGAAGATCTGGAAGTTCACGGTTCATGTATTGCTGAAGCCTGGCTTAGAGAATTTTAAGCATTACTTTATTAGCGTGTGAGATGAGTGCAATTGTGCGGTAGTTTGAGCATTCTTTGGCATCGCCTTTCTTTGGGATTGGGATGAAAACTGACCTTTTCTAGTACATAGTAAATATTGAAATATATAAGTATCAATACATGCACATAAGATATTATATATAAACAAAAACTCTCTGAGGTCTCAATAATTTAAGAAAACAAAGGGTCTAGGATCTCATATAGGTTTCAATAATTATAGACTGTTGTTATTGTTATTCAGTTGCTAAGTCATGTCCAATTCTTTGTGATTCTATTGACTGTGGCACACCAGGCTTTGCTGTCATTCACTGCCTTCCAGTGTTGGTTCAATCAAACTCATGTCCATCAAATTGATGATACCATTCAACCATCTCATTCTATGTCACCCCCTTCTCCTCCTGCCCTCAATCTTTCCCAGAATCAGGGTTTTTTTTCAATAGGTCGACTCATCACATCAGGTGGCCAAAGTACTGGAGCTTCAGCTTCAGCATCAGTCCTTCCAGTGAATATTTAGGGTTAATTTCCTTTAGAATTGACTGGCTTGATCTCCTTGCAGTCCAAGGGACACTCAAGAGTCTTCTCCAGCACCACAATTCAAAAGCATCAATTCTTCAGTGCTCAGCCTTCTTTATGGTCCAACTCTCACATCCATACATGACTACTGGAAAAATTACAGCTTTAACTATAGGTACCTTCATCAGCAAAGTGATGTCTCTGCTTTTTAATATGCTGTCTAGGTGTTTCATAACTTTTCTTCCAAGGAGCATGTGTATTTAATTTCATGTCTGCTAACATAGTCCACAGTTATTTTGGAGTCCAAGAAAATAAAATCAGTCACTGTTTTCACTTTTTCCCCATCCCTTTGCCATGAAGTAACAGGACATGATGACAAGATCTTTGTTTTTTGAATGTTGAGTTTTAAGCCAGATTTTTCATACTCCTTTTTACCCTCATCAAGCAACTCTTTGGTTCCTCTTTGCTTTCTGCTGTTTAGAGTGGTATCACCTGTATATCTGAGGTTGCTGACATTTCTCTCGGCAATCTTGGTTCTGGTCTGTGATTCATCCAGCCTGGTATTTCTCATGATGTACTGCACATAGAAGTTAAATAAGCAGGGTAACAGCCTTGACGTACTCCCTTCTCAATTTTGAACCAGTCTTTTGTTCCGTGACCATTTCTCACTGTTGCTTCTTGGCCTGCAAACAGGTTTCTCAGGAGGCAGCTAAGGTGGTCTGGTATTTCCGTCTCTTGAAGAATTTTCCACAGTTTGTTGTGATCCACACAGTCCAATGCTTTAGTATAGTCAATGAAGCAGAAATAAGACTTGGAATTCCCTTGCTTTTTCTATGATCTAACTGATATTGGCAATCTGATCTCTGGTTTCTCTCACTTTTCTAAATCCAGTTTGCATTATCTGGAAGTTCTCAGTTCAGGAACTGTTGAAGTATAGCTTGAAGGATTTGGAGCATTACTTTGCTAGCATGTGAAATGAGTGCAGTTGTACTATAATTTGAACATTCTTTGGCATTGTTCTTTCTTTGGGATTAGAATGAAAACTAACCTTTTCTGGTCCTGTGGCCACTGCTGAGTTTTCTAAATTTGCTGGCATATTGAATGCAGCACTTTAACAGAATCATCTTTTAGGATCTGAAATAGCTCAGCTAGAATTCCATCACCTCCACTAGCTTTGTTGATAGTAATGCTTCCTAAGGCCCACTTGACTTCACACTCCAGGATGTATGACTCTAGGTGAGTAACCACATCATTGTTGTTATCTGAGTCATTAAGACCTTTTTCGTATAGTTCTTCTGTGTATTCTTGTCACTTTTTCTTAATATCTTCTGCTTCTGTTAGGTCCTGTACCATGCCCATCTTTACATTAAATGTTCACTTAGTATCTCCAATTTTCTTGAAAAGTTTTCTAGTCTTTCCCATCCTATCGTTTTCCTCTATTTCTTTGCATTGCTCACCTGAGAAGTGAAGTGAATTCCCTCAGTTGTGTACAACTGTGTTGTAGCCTACCAGGCTTCTCTGTCCATGGGATTTTCCAGGCAAGAGTACTAGAGTGGGTTGCCATTTCCTTCTCCAGGGGATCTTCCCAACCCAGGGATTTAACGTGGGTCTCTGGCATTGCAGGCAGATGCTTTACCCTCTGAGCTATAGCTCTGTATGTTCACTTAAGAAGATTTTCTTCTCTCTCCCTGCTTTTCTCTGGAACTCTGCATTCCATTGTTATATTTTTCCCATTCTCCTTTGTCTTTCATTTCTCTTATCTTCTCAGCTATTTGTAAGGCCTTCTCAGACAAACACTTTGCCTTCTTGCATTTTTTTGTGTGGGATGGTTTTGGTCACTGCCTCCAGGACAATGTTATGAATCTCCATCTATAGTTCTTCAGGCACTCTACCAGATCTAATCCCTGAATCCACTTGTCATCTCCACTGTATAATCACATGGGATTTGATTTAGGTCATATATTAATGGTCTAGTGGTTTTCCCTACTTTCTTAAATTTAAGTCTAGATTTTGCAATAAGGAACTGATGATCTGAGCCACAGTCAGCTCCAAGTCTTCTTTTGCTGACTGTATAGAGTTTCTCCAACTTTGGCCGCAAAGAATATAATCAATCTAGTTTCAATATTGAACATCTGATGATGTCCATGTATAGAGTCATCTCTTGTGCTATTGGAAGAGGGTATTTGCTATGACCAGTGTATTCTCTTGGTAAAACTCGGTTAACATCTCCCCTGCTTCATTTTGTACTCCAAGGCCAATCTTGCCTGATTCTCCAGGTATCTCTTGAATTCCTACTTTTGCATTCCAGTCCCCTACAATGAAAGGACATTGCTTTTTGGTGTTAGTTGTAGAAGGTCTTATAGGTCTTCATAGAACCATTCAACTTCAGCTTCTTTGGCATTAGTGGTTAGGGCACAGACTTGGATTATTGTGATGCTGAATGGTATGCCTTGGAAACAAACAGAGACCATTCTGTCATTTTTGAGACTGTACCCAAGCACTGCGTTTCAGACTCTTTTCTTGACTATGAGAGCTTTAACATTACTTCTAAAGGATTCTTGCCCACATTAGTAGATATACTGGTCATTTGAATTAAATATGCCCATTCTTCAGCCCATTTTAGTTCAACTAACTCCTAAAATGTCAATGCTCACTCTTCCTACTTACTTGACCATGTCCAACTTACTTTGATACATGGACCTAACATTCCATTTCCTATGCAATATTGTTCTGTACAGAATCAGACTACTTTCACTGCCACCATATCTGCTACCAAGCATCATTTCCGCTTTGGCCCAGTTTCTTCATTCTTTCTGGAGCAAAACTTTAGCTCTTCCTCAGTAGCATATTGGACACCTACTGACCTGGGGGGCTCAACTTATAGTGTCATATCTTTTCATCTTTTCATACTGTTTATGGGGTTCTCAAGGCAAGAATACTGAAGTGGTTTGCTATTCCCTTCTTCAGTGGACCATGTTTTGTCACAAATCTCCACCATGACCCATCCATCTGGGGTGCCCCCTGAACAGCATGGCCCAGAGCTTCATTGAGTTACACAAGGCTGTGAGCCATGTGATCATTTTGGTTAGCTTCCTATGATTGTGGTTTTCATTCTGGAATCTGTGGGATGGTAGTTCTTGCTTCTTTCTGCCTTCTAGATGGGGTTAAGAGGCTTGTGCAAGCTTCCTGATGAGAGCGCCTGGCTGTAGGGAACAATGGGTCTTGATCTGATGAGCAGGGACGCTCTCAGTTCAGTTCAGTCGCTCAGTCATGTCTGACTCTTTGCAGCCCCATGGACTACAGCACGCCAGGCTTCCCTGTCCATCACCAACTACCAGAGTTTACTCAAACTCATGTCCACTGAGTCAGTGATGCCATCCAACCACCTTATCCTGTCATCCCCTTCTCCTGATTTCAATCTTTCAAAGCATCAGGGTCTTTTCAAATGAGTCATCTCTTCGCATCAAGTGGCCAAAGTATTAGACTTTCAGTTTCACCTTCAGTCCTTCCAATGAATATTCAAGACTGATTTCCGTTAGCATGGACTGGTTGGATCTTCTTGCAATCCATGGGATTCTCAAGAGTCTTCTCCAACACCACAGTTCAAAGGATCAATTCCTCAGTGCTCAGCTTTCTTTATAGTCCAACTCTCACATCCGTACATGACTACTGGAAAAACCATAGTCTTAACTAGACAGACCTTTGTTGGAAAAGTAATGTCTCTGCTTTTTAATATGCTGTCTATGTTGGTCATAATTTTTCTTTCAAGGAGTAAGCATCTTTTAATTTCATGGCTACAGTGACGATTTGCAGTGATTTTGGAACCCTCCAAAAATAAAGTCTGCCACTACTTCCACTGTTTTTCCATCTATTTGCCATGAAGTGATGGGATCAAATGCCATGACCTAGTTTTCTGAATGTTGAGTGTTAAGCCAACTTTTTCACTCTCCACTTTCATCAAGAGGCTCTTTAGTTTTTCTTCACTTTCTGCCATCAGGGTGGTGTCATCTGCATATCTGAGGTTACTAATATTCCTCCCGGCAATCTTGATGCCAGCTTGTGCTTTCTCCAGCCCAGCGTTTCTATTGATGTACTCTGCATATAAGTTAAATAAGCAGGGTGACAATATACAGCCTTGACGAACTCCTTTTCCTATTTGGAACCAGTCTGTTGTTCCATGTCCAGTTCTAACTGTTGCTTCCTGACCTGCATATAAGTTTCTCAAGAGGCAGGTCAGGTATGCCCATCTCTTTCAGAATTTTCCACAGTTCATTGTGATCCACAAAGTCAAAGGCTTTGGCATAGTCAATAAAGTCGAAATATATGTTTTTCTAGAACTCTCTTGCTTTTCCATGATCCAGTGGATGTTGGCAATTTGATCTCTGGTTCCTCTGCCTTTTCTAAATCCAGCTTGAACATCTGGAAGTTGATGGTTCACGTATTGTTGAAGCCTGGCCTGGTGAATTTTGAGCATTTTTTCACTAATGTGTGAGATGAGTTCAATTTGAGGTAGTTTGAGGATTCTTTGATGCCTTTCTTAGGGATTGGAATGAAAACTGAACTTTTCCAGTCACTGGCCACTGCCAAGTTTTCCAAATTTGCTGACATATTGAGTGCAGCACTTTCACAGCATCATCTTTTAGAATTTGAAATAGCTCAACCGGAATTCCATCACTTCAACTAGCTTTGTTCATAGTGATGCTTGCTAAGGCCCACTTGACTTCACATTCCAGGATGTCTGGCTTTAGGTGAGTGATCACACCACTGTGATTATCTGGGTCGTGAAGATCTTTTCTTCTGCGTATTCTTGCCACCTCTTCTTAATATCTTCTGCTTCTGTTAGGTCCATACCATTTCCCTATCCTTTATTGAGCCCATCTTTGCATGAAATCTTCCCTTGGGATCTCTAATTTTCTTGAAGAGATCTCTAGTCTTTCCTATTCTATTGTTTTCCTCTATTTATTTGCAATGATCACTGAGGAAAGCTTTCTTATCTCTCCTTGCTATTCTCTGGAACTCGGTATTCAAATGGGTATCTCTTTCATTTTCTCCTTTGCTTTGTGATCCTCTTCTTTTCACAACTATTTGTAAGGGCTCCTCTGACAGCCATTTTGCTTTTTTGCATTTCTTTTTCTTGGGGATAGCCTTGCTCCCTGTCTCCTGTACTATGTCACAAACATCCGTCCATAGTTCATCAGGCACTCTATCAGATCTAGTCTCTTTAATCTATTTCTCAACTTCCACTGTATATCATTAGGGATTTGATTAAGGTCATACCTGAATGGTCTAGTGGTTTTCCCCACTTTCTTCAATTTAAGTCTGAATTTAGCAATAAGGAGTTCATGATCTGAGCCACAGTCCTCTCCCAGTCTTGTTTTTGCTGACTGTATAGAGTGTCTCCATCTTTGGTTGCAAAGAATATCATCAATCTGATTTCAGTGTTGGCCGTCTGGTGATGTCCATGTATAGAGTCTTCTCTTGTGTTGTTGAAAGAGGGTGTTTGCTATGACCAGTGTGTTCTGGAAAAACCCTATTAGCCTTTACCCTGCTTCATTTTGTACTTCAAGGACAAATTTGCCTGTTTCTCCAGGTGTTTCTTGACTTCCTACTTTTGCATTCCAGTCCCCTATAATGAAAAGGAAATCTTTTGGGGGTGTTAGTTCTAGAAGGTCTTGTAGGTCTTCATAGATCTGTTCAACTTCAGCTTCTTCAGCATTACTGGTTGGGGCATAGACTTGGATTACCGTGACATTGAATGGTTTGCCTTGGAAACAAACAGATATTATTCCGTTGTTTTTGAGATTGCATCCAAGTACTGCATTTGGACTCTTTTGTTGACTATGATGGCTACTCCATTTCTTCTAAGGGATTCCTGCCCACAGTAGTAGATATAATGGTCATCTGAGTTAAATTCACCTACTTCAGTCCATTTTAGTTTGCTGATTCCTAAAATGTCAGTGTTCCCTCTTGCCATTTCCCGTTTGACCACTTCAATTTGATTGGAAGCCTTGATTCATGGACCTAACATTCAAGGTTCCTATGCAACGTTGCTCTTTACAGCATCGGACCTTGCTTCTATCACCAGTCACATCCACAACTGGGTGGTGTTTTTGCTTTTGCTCTGTCTCTTCATTCTTTCTGGAGTTATTTCTCCTTGATCTCCAGTGGCTTACTGGGCACCCACCGACCTGGGGAGTTCATCTTTCAGTGTCCTATCTTTTTGCCTTTTCATGCTGTTCATGGGGTTCTCAAGGCAAGAATACTGAAGTGGTTTGCCATTCCCTTCTCCAGTGGACCACATTCTGTCAGAACTCTCCACCATAATCTGTCCTTCTTGGGTGTCCCTACATGGCATGGCTCATAGTTTCATTGAGTCAGACAACACTGCTCAGTAAATCTTCAATGCAATAGTCTGCCAATGGGTGGGGCTGTGCTGACTTCCTGTTACTTGTTTGGCCTGAGGCAACCCAGTCCTGGATTCCAGGCTCTATGGTAGCACTTTTGAAGCCCTCCAAAAGGATACAGCCAATATGCGCATCCCTGCACTACCACGGCTCTGTCCCTGTCCCAGTGGCAGGGCACTGCTGACCCCCATCCCTGCAGTGGACCCTCAAACACTTACATATCTTTAATATCAAAAGAGATCAGTAAGATCCACTATAATTTGGCATAAATACAGAGTTGGTTTCAAATAAAGATGTTACACTGAATAATCTTTACTCTCCCCTGACCATCTCCTATCGAAGATAGGCCAACTGGAGCTGAGAGCAAAATCTCAAAATTAAGAGGTCCGTATAGCAATCATACTAATCTCACCAGTCTAATTATGTTCAAATTCTAACCCAGTGGTCACATGCTTTGTGCTTAGAAAGATTCTCACAAAGTGCGTTGCCCACCCAGGAGATTCTGAGACAAGTGGTCCTCAGGCTATCTTTCGTAAAAAAAAAAATTGTGAACACTATACAAGCTGATACACCAATTGCCCTCTTTTCTTCTTATCCTCAACAAACATCCTGGATGTCTGTGTTACTCTAAACACTATTTTACATCATCACCTTCAATGTCGATTCCTAAAAACTGTACTTGAGGACTACGTTTGCTGTCTGATAGCTGCCCTGCTCCTATGTTCTCACTGTGGTTCACACTCTTATCACTTTCTGTCTAGATCATCAGAAGAGTATTCAAACTGGTCTCCTCACTTCTGTCCTGGTGGTAATCCAATGAAATTACTAATACTTGTCCCAAAAGCTAGCTCAGATTATATCACCACTGTCCTCAAAAATATTAAATGTCTATAACTTTAAATTCCCAAACGACTTGATTTAGGATTTACAGTTCTCTATGATCTGGCTTCAACTGGCTACTCCTATGTCATTTCTCTATTACTTGCCTGTAAACCCCACAAATGCAACTTCTGCTCTCCTGAACCAGATCCAGGCTTTGCAGCTTCACTTTGACTGTCTTGCCCTTCTGCCTGGAGTTTCTGCCACATCAGTTCTCTCTTCAGCTCTCGTTCATTCAAATTGCTAAGCTCCATTCAAGAGCCAGATATAATCACCTATCCCACCAAGCTTCCCATGATCTTCCAGCTGGAAATAACTTCTCTGAAAAATTAGCTATTTCTCTTGTTTCTGCTCATAACATTTCCACCCTGCAACAGTTATCTGATGGCATATATCATCTTCCTGGTTAGACTGAAAGAGCCACATAGAAGTTTTGTGCATTTATGTGACTCATTAATTCCGTACTTTGACTTCATCCAACAAGAAGACTTAGATATAATGGACATCCAATCAGTATTTTTTCAGTGAATTGAGCAGTCTTTTATAAAATACTTATTCAGAATTCTCAAATGCAGAATGTAGAATTTACCTAAAAAAAACCATGCCATGATCTACAAATAATCTCTTTGGTTTTGTTGGTTTACAGTCATTAGCATGAAATTTTTATGTTTCTGGCACATACCCACTTCTGCAGGAAAGTTCTTACCCAACATCTGATGTTAAAAACTTTTAAAATATATATATAAAACCCAACTTCACTTTGTTTATTGCTCAGTCTTTCTCAGGGTTCTGTTTCAGTATCTGGAAATGTAAAGCCATGATGCAGCATGTGCTAAGGACTGAAGTAAAGCCGTAAGAGCATTACTCTATGCTCACTGTGATCCTTTTTGATCCTATCCTATTTGAGATCCCCTTCTCTGTTCTGACGGCCAACAGAACCAGCAACCCTGAGAAATTTAAAGTATGAAGAGAAAACACTTCAGAACAGAAAACTGAGAAAACTGAGAACAGTTCTTGGGAAAATGTTCCCTTCTGCGTTCCTGTACAAGCCAAGGGCTGACTCCCTAGAAGACCCAAAACCCCCAGGGTGAACACAATTTGCAAGGCTCCAAATAGTAAGCAGGGTTTTCTATTTCAATTCCTGGGCTATTGGCATAACACAAAAAGTAAAGCACATTTGTAAATAGTATTTTGGAAATCTGGTGGCTGGACTAGAAAAGCTAGTATGGCAACAATTTTGTTGAAATTGCCATTGACCAAAGCAACCGATTGGGGAAAGCCAAAATAGGAATGTTCTGGCTGCAGTGGAAGATGTTTGTTACATACTCAGGGTGAAATATGACCCTGTAATACCGTGGAAATGCTATTGCATTCGAGCACAACTTGCTGTTTCACCCTTACCAATATTTCTTTTTATTGCAGACTTTAACTTATCCACTACGTGACAAAATTGACAGAGGTAACCTGGGGCTCCAGATTAACACAAATTCACAGCCCACAGAAAAAGTTTAAAACCACAGAGGATGAGCCTTTAGATAATAATAAATAATTAAGAGTCAAAGATTATAAGCCTTGGCCCTCAAAGATAGATTATCAGTTTCTCTAATGACAACTTCTCTATGATTAATTTGGCCCAAAATAAGTTATTACTACATAACCTACTCATGGAATAAAACCTTCAGAGAATTCTGCCTAGTCTACAATGCTTATGCGAACCCACCCACATTTACCCTTTCTTGACACACTCTGCCATTCTTGATGGTAACGCTTACCACAAATCCTAAAGTTAAAGTTCTCCTTTGTGGACTATTCCCTTGGTTCTATTAGTTGAAACCTTATTGATTACAGAACAACAGCCAAAATCCATAAAGTAGTGAACAAAGGGACAGTCTAGCCTTCAGGAGAATGACACCAATGTTTAACTTAATAATGCACAAAAGATGATCCTTAACTTACTATGGTTAGACTTACACTTTTTCAACTTCATAATATTGCGACAGTGATACACACTCAGTAGAAATCATACTTTAATTTTAAATTCTGATCTGTCCCTGGGCTGGTGACATGCCATATGAGACTCCCTTCGTGATACTGGGTAGCAGGAATGTGCCTGGACTCCCAGTCAGATGCATGATCAGGAGAGCAAACAACTGATACACTCACAACTATTCTGTACCCAGATGAGCATTCTGCTTTTCACTTTCAGTATAGTACCAAAAAGTCACATGAGATGCTCAATACTTTATTATAAAATAAGCTTGTGTTGAGATGATTCTGCCCAACTGCAGGCTAATGTAAGTGTTCTGAGTACATTTAAGGTAGGTAAGGCCAAGCTGTACTGTTTGGTAGGTTAGGTATATAAAATGCATTTTTGACAATAGAATTTTCAATTTATGATGGGTTCATCAGGATATAACCCTTTGGTAAATTAAGGAAGATCGGTACATCATAATTTGAATTATGCAATTAACAAGTCAATGTATTTTACAAATCATAAATAAATATGGACAGCTGTTAGCTTAGGGATCAGATACATTCCAAAACTTTCAGAAGGTTCCAATATTTTCAGACTTTTGGTACATAAGTTTCCTTGAAAACAAAGCAATGCACTGGCATTGGGTTCAATTCTGACAAGCTGACCAGCTCTGATACAGTCAACAGCAGAATAACTAACAATATGGACTCTGTAGCCACTGGGTTTGAAACCCAATTCTGCCACATGTCATCTTAGTGACCTTGGATAATCAGCTTAACTGTTCTAAGTCCTTTCCCTTTCAGTGAAAGGATTCTAGAGATTAAATGAGATGACTCATTTAGTATAGTGCTTGGAATATTCCCAATGTTCACTAAGTGTTAACTATTATTTTCTTATTATTATCTGCCCACCATTTAAGCCTGTAACTTATTGGAATACTGAACAAACCTTAGTTCTGAGATCTGGTAGTAAAAGCCTACCAGGTACTGAAATAGGCAGAGGAGGATAACAGATTTCTGTGTTGATATGTTTCCAATATATCCAATTTTAGAAAAATTGGCCAAGCTTTTACTGGGAATGCATACTTTCCTCTTTTCCAGTAACTTTTTAATTCTATATCCCACCCTTCCTGCAGCCCCTAGTACTTTCTATTCCCCAATTTCTTTCTCCCCCTTGGCTGTCCAGATTTCTTCTTCCCAAGGCCAAAATAGAGGTTTCTCCTGTTCATATGAAAGCGCACATTCCTCCAGATTTTCAGCGCAACAGTGTGATTAATCAATTTAACATTAAGGTGATACTATCATATATTTCATGTGAAAAAACCCAAATTGATCGCTAATACAGACTGAGTTCTTCTGTGAGACTTGATGTTGTCTGCAAGCCTGACATATGGAATACACACACATGCACACACACACAGCTATTACTACCCTATACATGTTCCCCTCTTTTGCTATAAAGGCACAGATGATCACAAATCACTGTACTCTCCAGTGGCTCACGTGGCTGCACCAGTGAGAGCTCAAGAAGTATGTATAAGTTAAGGAAAGGGCTGCTATTTGTAGGAAGTGCTACTTTTGACTTTGACAAGGACTCCTTTTAAATAAAATGTAGCTGGATTATGAACAGGAACAAAAGCAAACAAATCTCAGCACAAAATGGACTCTTTTTCCCTCAGGCATTCAATTATTCAATTCATTTAAACTTTCTCACAGTTTTTCCATAGCTTTTACATACAGATACCAATTTCACCAGGTACTATGTCCACAGCTTGACTCATCAACTTTGCTAAAAATCCCAAAGCTCCTCCTTGCTTGGCAGGTTCACCACTGTGTCTCCAAGGATCGGTGCAGACTCTAGGACAGGGCAAGTACTCAGTATCTGTTGACTAAGTCAATTAATAAGTGAACGAGAATGAATATGTAGGTAATTTGCCCATGGATATAAGCAGTCTCATATTTCAATATACTAAAACACCCTTCCTTACTCCCTCCCTTCCTTTCATAATTCTTGTCTGAAATACTCATCTCTCTGAGCTTCTTTCTAAAGTAGAGCAGTCCCTTTTTGTCTTTTCTCTGAAATAGGCATGCCTTCTGTGCTTGGAACTGCCAGTGTAAAGGGGAAAGCAGTGATAAGATCGTTCTACTCCAAACAATTTCAAATGAATGGTCTCTGTAACCAAAGCTGGATGAGTGAATCAATAAAATGTTCTCTTAAGGTAATCAGACTTCAGACTTCCTTTTTTAATTAATATACGATTCAGTTCAGTTGCTCAGTCATGTCCGACTTTTGCGACCCCATGAATTGCAGTACGCCAGGCCTCCCTGTCCATCACCAACTCCCAGAGTTTAACCAAACTCATGTCCATTGAGTCAGTGATGCCATCCAGCCATCTCATCCTCTGTCGTCCCCTTCTCCTCCTGTCCCCAATCCCTCCCAGCATCAGAGTCTTTTCCAATCAGTCAACTCTTTGCATGAGGTGGTCAAAGTACTGGAGTTTCAGCTTTAGCATCATTCCTGCCAAAGAAATCCCAGGACTGATCTCCTTTAGAATGGACTGGTTGGATCTCCTTGCAGTCCAAGGGACTCTCAAGAGTCTTCTCCAACACCACAGTTCAAAAGCATCAATTCTTCGGCACTCAGCTTTCTTCAGAGCCCAACTCTCACATCCATACATGATCACTGGAAAAACCATAGCCTCGACTAGACGGATCTTTGTTGGCAAAGTAATGTCTCTGCTTTTCAACATGCTATCTAGGCTGGGCATAACTTTTCTTCCAAGGAGTAAGCGTCTTTTAATTTCATGGCTGCAGTCACTATCTGCAGTGATTTTGGAGCTCCCCAAAATAAAGTCTGATACTGTTTCCACTGTTTCCCCATCTATCATATTAAAACAAGAATAGCCCACCACATCATACATATTATTAAACAGATTTCTTCACATGCAACTATATTAGTAAATCAATAATTGCCAACCTTCTGTCTTTGATGCTATGGCATGTCTCCAATTACGACGAGAGGCAAGTGGCGCTCTCAAAATGAAACTAATGCTAATTAACTTTAAAATGTAAATGTGTATGGGAACAGAGGGTTATACAAAATACAGTGTCACAACATAATAAAAAGATTAGGAATTAGTGCACTATTCAAAGAGAAGACAAAAGAGTCTGAAACATAGCCTAAAGCAGAGCATTTCATCTCTAAATAGTTTCCCACAAAGAATACACTAAAAAAAAGGGGGGGGGGTGCGGGGGGGAGAGAGAGCACAATTTAAATCACCCTAAGCCTACTATGAGGGCTTCCCAGGTAAAGAATCCACCTGCCAATGCAGAAGATACAAGAGATGCGAGTTCGATCCCTAGGTCAGGAAAATCGCCTGGAGGAGGAAACGGCAGCCTGCTCCAGTATTCTTGCCTGGAAAAATCCCATAGATAGAGGAGCCTGGTGGGCTACAGTCCATGGGGTCTCAAAGAGTCAGACACGACTGAGCAAGCATGTATGCACACACACATAAGCCTATTATATTCTATTTAGATTGGGGTAGTTAAAGACTATATTTGCCAGAAAACAGACTACATGAAAAGAAATATTTATTAGGTATCCATTATGGTCCCACAATGCTGAATTTTCTTCAAGCTCTGATTTAGGTTGGGACTTACTTTTATAGCTGCCTAATAAGGACATATCACTCCTTTCATGCTCTTCATGAAAACAATGAAAAGGGTAGACACGCATAAAAGTACACGGATCTACTGATAGGACCAGGATCCTTAAAAAAGAAACAGACTTATTTTCAACACATTTAATATAGACTAGTTGGTATACTGAATAATGTCTCCTATAAAAAGATGGCAAAGCCATTTAAAAACAACAACACCGCACTGTCCATCTCACCTTGATTCTTTGGTTTGTATTCTTCAAGATTTCTCTCTTAATTAGAAAAATGATGCTCTTGCTATAAACATCAAGAATCAGGTCATTTCATCAAATACACACACTCAGTTTTAGTACACAAATCAATCTAAGGTCATACATCCTTATAAATAACTAGATAGCATATTCAAAAGCAGAGACATTACTTTGCCGACTAAGGTCCGTCTAGTCAAGGCTATGGTTTTTCCAGTGGTCATGTATGGATGTGAGAGTTGGACTGTGATGAAGGCTGAGTGCCAAAGAATTGATGCTTTTCATCTGTGGTGTTGGAGAAGACTCTTGAGAGTCCCTTGGATTGCAAGGAGATCCAACCAGTCCATTCTGAAGGAGATCAACCCTGGGATTTCTTTGGAAGGAGTGATGAAGCTGAAGCTCCAGTACTTTGGCCACCTCATGCGAAGAGTTGACTCATTGGAAAAGACTCTGATGCTGGGAGGGATTGGGGGCAGGAGGAGAAGGGGACGACAGAGGATGAGATGGCTGGATGGCATCACTGACTCGATGGACGTGAATCTGAGTGAACTCTTGGAGTTGGTGATGGACAGGGAGGCCTGGCATGCTGTGATTCATGGGGTCACAAAGAGTCGGACACGACTGAGCGACTGAACTGAACTGAACTGAAGCAACTATGTCTGTACAACAATGGGAAGCATTAAGAGAAATGACCCATATTTTACATTTCCATAAATCCAGGGGCCACATTTTCTCTTTTTTATACTTGCCACAATGAAGTCATAGGTACTCAGTGAATGATTTTTGGATTTACATAAGGAGAGCTCTGTTAGGAACAGCATACAGTCATCCCTATATCAACAGCCAAAGCCTTGCAGAAACATTGATGGTAACCCTTTAACGTCTGTGGTAGGCAGCCTCCAAGATGACCCCTAGTGATCCCTACCTTCTGGTATTGTTTCGTTTTTGTAATCACAGCTCCTGGAGTGTGGGCTGGTCTAGTGCTTCACTTCTAACCTACAGAATGTGGTAAAGGTCGTGTGATGTCACCTCCATGATTAGAATACAAAATATTATAAATTTTGTCTTAATAGCAGATTAGTTCCCCTGCTTTCTTGCTTTGGACTCTTTAGTGAAGTAAACTGTCATGTCAGAGGGGCTCATGCAAGGAACTGAGGACATCCTCTGGCCAACAGGTAGCCTGGAACAGAGACCCTCAGTCAAATCACATCCCAGGAACTGAAATCTGTAAATAAAATTCTAGCTTAGAGGACGATCCTTTTATGACTCACATCCCATTATATGGATATACCATATTCTGTTTATCCATTCATCTGTTGTTAGGTATTTTGGTTGTTCCTAACTTTTGACTACTATGAATGGAGCTGCCCTGAATGCTGATGTACACGTGTTTGTTTGAACACCTGTTTTCAATTATTATGAGTATATTCCTAGGAGTCGAATTGCTGGGTTATATGGTAATTCTATGGTTAACTTACTGAGGAAAAAGTGTGGTATTTTTTAAAAAAGTCTCTAAGTAACAGATAACTAATGTGAAGTGAAAAATTAATTTGCAGCCATGCACAGAAAATTTCAATATGTGGACTAATAAACTAAAGGATGAAAACTTAACAACTTAATGTAGATCTTACTTGCAAGTCATTATTGCTCTGGTAAACAGCATGTACTAAACAGCATACTACATTCCCAAAATACTTCTTTCACAGGCAAGATTTTAAAAAACCATTCTGAAGGGTTCATGCTTGTCATATGCTGTGCTATGCAATACTACCCAGACAAGAAAATGAAAAAGACATGGTCTCTGCCCTGAGAGTGCACAGATCTCCAACTCAGAATTATCACTGCTCATATTCCACAGAACTCTTTCTTCTCACTTTTCACATCTTCCTTTGGAACATCTTTACTCACATTGTCTCAGCTACCTCTAATAGCATAAAAACCACCAATTCAAATGCTCTCATCTAATTTTCTCCTAAATACCAGTACCCTTATTTCTTACAGTCTATCATATATTCCCTTCTATATGTTTCCCAGGTATTTTAAACTCAACCTGTCCCCAAACAAACTCATTCCTACCATGCATTCTTTTCCAAACCAGCCTCTTTGATTCCCAGTCTGGGGACTGGCAGTCCACCAAACTAAGAATCTAAAAAGTCATTCTTAACCCCTTATCCCTTATTCCTAAATAATCAGTCATCAACCACCCATATTTACCCCCGAGTGTAACTGTTAAGCTCTTGGAGACTTTGAAATCCACCATAGATTCTTCCTCGGGTTGTTTTTCCAACACTCCAACCATGGCATACCTAGAAAAATCCAATGTACGTTTCAAGTCTAAACCCAAACATCATCTCATGGTGAGGGCTTAATTTCATTTTAACAAAATTGCTTTCACCGTCCTCTGTGATCCTAGAGCAACCTATATATCCTTTTAGTGCTGGGATATGTATAACAATACTTGTGTTTTGAACATTTTCAATTCTTTATGACTGCTCTATACCTCTCTGTACTTATGTTCTGAGGCCAACTCTTCTAGATATTTTAGTGAGCTCGTATAGGAATAAGCATATAATCTTCACTTGAAGTCATGTCTGTTGAATTAAAAATAGTCATCTGAGTTAGACTGTTCATTCAGTCAACTAACAAATATTTACTGAATGACTTCCATGTACCAGACTCAGCATGGAACAACGAATATACAGTGGTAAACTAGCTGGACATGGCCCCTGCCTGACTCATGAGCTCACAGTCCAACAGGTCACTGAGTTGATATCTTTATGACATCATGTTATTTAGGCTTTAACCTACTTCTTAGGAACAGGCTATTTCCCATAAGAACATATTTACTCTTCTGTTTCTTAACATAGTAATAAAAATTGGAAAGTTAAATTTCTTTTCAATGAATTGTAAATAAAATCATTTCATTTCCTGTGTCATTATCACTGCACTAAAAACAAAATTCCTTCCTTGAAGTCTCAAGACATATGACTGTATAATATTTTAAACATTTATAGGATGCCTCAACCATCCAGAACACAACTAAAAACTAGGAGCCATGGGGCAGCCAAGAGAAATGTCCTCAAATTAACATCTTAAAGCTCACATGCTTAACACTCTAAAAAGTCCCTCAGGCCCACAGAGAACTCTTGCCTAGAAAAAAATATGATCACACTTAGCTTCTTGGCTTTCTGCTCAGAGCATATTAGAAGTAGTAAATCATTATGTAAGAGATGGAGGAGAGATAGAATCCACCAGAGACAGGCACGTGGACAGTAGCAAAATAGAAATAGTTACAAAAGAGACTAAATCAAGAAATTATAAAAAGAAAAAGAGAAGATAAGATCAGCAACAACTAAAGGAGAGAAAACAAAGGCAAAGAACAAATAAAAAACATAGCAGTTCAGATTTAATGAAGCATGGAATAGCCACCCTGTCCTTTGATCATACAGTAGGGTTTCTGATGTTCATCAAGTAAATGATGAACATTTACTAGGATTATATTCCTAATATTTCATTTACAATTATGGAAAAATTTGAGCATATGCTAAGTAATCAGAAAAGTATGATGAACATCATCACTCAGCCTTGACAACCATCAATTCTGTCCAAACCAGTTTCATCTAATTCTTCCTATGTTATTTTAAAGCAAATTTCAGATATTACATAATTTCATCTGTAAATATTTTAACATATATCTCTATAAGATATAGATTCTTTTTGAAAACATAACCAAAATACCATCATTACATCTAAAAGAAATCAACAAATCTTTTATATTATCAAATATCCAGCTGTTCAAATAACATTTTAGTAATAACAATATAGCTCCAGGTATCTCCAAAATCTCCAAGTGAAAGGTTATTGTGAAAGGCATAGTATACTAGGATTTCTTAGTCTTAAAATCAAATCATAAGGTTTTTAACCCATTATCAGTATAAAAATGTCTTAAAATATTACATGAAATATGTTTTATAGTCTTAATTAATGTCATTAATTAAATGTCAAGAGAGATAGAGTATGTGCTCTGAGAAGTACCCTTTGTTAATTAATGCAACAGCTAATGAAGATTTAACATTACCAAATCACAGTACTTGTGTATTTTAAACTTGTTTCTTTGACCAAGGAAGTCCTTTTTATAGAAAAACTCATCTGTTAAGGTAATTTTGTTTACAGTCTACAATAGCTCTTTCACAATGGAAGAATGATAATTTGATTAATTATTGATTCAGAGCCATACACTAGTTTCCTGAAAGAACCGGCAGAGAAGGGATATTTACTTCTTGGGAAAACGATAGGCAATCTTGAGAGAGTTTCATGTCAAAATTAAGCTGCATCAGTACTGAGATATAATAATTCAAAAGGCTCACAAAATCAAAAGCAAGCTGGATAAGATGAGTATAATAATACACATACCAAGAAACCGATAATTTATCTTTTGTAAACCACAGTCTGGGTAGGAAAGTAAGCAACCTGGGATGGGTAGATTGTCATTTCTTCTAACAATTAACAGCTATGGTTTTGAAGGAAAGGTAAATAAATGGGAGTCTTGATGCATGAATTGGGAACTGGAAACATATGCATTACATGTAAAAATAATCTACGCATGTAGAGGGGAGGGGATGATTTGCTTGGCATAAAGCTCAAAACATTATTAAACTGAAATCTGAAAGAATAAATATGCCTTGATAAAATCTTACCTTCTTCCTAACAAGGATGTCCGTCAGAAAAACGACAGATGTACTAAAATATTATAGCTATTGGGATGTCTAGTGAGGCTTGGGACACAGTCTCCCATTTCTTGTCATCCCCTCTATCAGTAAGCAGTTTCTGTTTATCCCAATATACCAAAATAATATAATTTTCCTTGTGTCTGAGGATGTGGAATACCTAGGTGAAAAAGAGTTTATCCTGCCATTCAAGTATCTTCATGGTTTAACCCAATTAAACCTTCCTAACCTTGAATCGTTCCACATCATTTATGAGAGCTTTACAGCAGCCAAAATGCCCAGCTCACATTTTTGCCTTAAACCCATCATATTTCCTAAATGTGACTCTCTCTGCTAATGACTGGTTCCTCCTCTGGGAATCTCCTTTCTTCCTATCTTCTTATCTCCGAGTATAATCCATCCTCAGTTCCTGCATTATATGCCACCGGCACGACAGCCATTCCTTGTATTGCATTTGTACATAATCCTTTTGCCCACCGAAGAGCCCTAGCAGTTTATTATCTCTGAATTTTGGCTGGCTGTTTTTTGGCTGCACAGTGCAGCTTAGAGGATCTCAGTTCCTTGACCAAGGATTGAACCAGGGTCACAGCAGGGAAAGCCCAGAATCCTAACCATCAGGCCACCAGGGAACTCCCCTATTATCTATAGTTTTTAATGTCATGTATAGCTTTCTATTTTATCCTACTGTTACTTACACACACAGGTTTTAGTCTGCTAACTAGAACAAAAATTCATTGATAGCTAAGTGTACTTTGATAGCTAAAACTCTTTCAGCAAGTATACTCCAGCAAACATTTCTGAGTACTTTCTAGGTGCCAAGTACTACACTAGGTGCAGAGAATATAAAACCAATGTGGCTCCACTCTCACCAGATTTATGTAGCACTGTTCTTAAAGTTGTAGCCAATAAAATAGGGCAGAAAACTGATGTCAAAGATGTAACACTGGAAAAGAGACAAAATAGTCATTATTTGCAGATGATTACTGCATACCTACAAACCTTAGAGAATTAACTGGAAAACTTAGAATTAATAATATGACTCCATAAGGTGATTAGAAACAAAATTAAAATGTTTAAAGTATCTTTTTACTACTATATTAAAAAACAAAATTTAAAAATCCATGCAATAACAATAAAATATGCTTATTTGGGGAAAAAACTTTAAAATGTGTATGAATCACACACACACTAACATGCTTGTATCATATTTCTAGATGGAAGGATGAAATATAATAAATAGTTCAATTCTTCCCAAATTTACTAATGAGTTTAATATATTACCAATCAAAATTTCAAGGGAATTTTTCAATTCCAAAATCCACCTGGAATAACTGGCATATTAAAATAGCCATATTTTAATGGCAAAATGATACAGAAAATTAAAAAGCACATAGAAACAAAAATTATTAATCTGAGTTATCAAAAATGCAAACTAAAATTATGTAGTGCCATTTTTCGTTTATCAAACTGTCTTAAGTAGGTAAATGATGGGAATTCCCTGTTGGTCCAGTGGTTAAGAGTTCACTCATCAATGCAGGTGACACGTGTTTGATCCCTGGTTCGGGAAGATTCCACATGCCGCGGAGCAACTAAGCCTGCGCAACACAACCACTGAAGCCCACGCGCCTTAGAGCCTGTGCTCCACAAGATAAGCCACCAAAATGAGAAGCCCACGAACCCCAGTGAAAAACAGCCCCCACTCACTACAAACAGAAAAAGCTTGCATGCAGCAACAAAGACTCCGCATACCCCAAAATAAATAAATAAAATTTTAAAAAAATCTAAATGATGACTTGCAATGGTAGGAAAGATGCAATAACAAAACAGAATGTATTCCTAATAGGAGGGCTTTGACTCTGAATTTTGTTTTTAATATCTAATCTAAAAAATATTCAGAAACTCATTATAAAGTCAGGATAGATATATGCCAGTTATTGTTATTATTCAGTTGCTAAGTTGTGTCTGACTGTTTGTGACCCCGTGGACTGCAGCACGCCAGGCTTCCCTTTCCCTCAGTTATCTCCTGTAGTTTGCTCAGATTCTTGTCCATATATGTCAGATCTATACCAAAATACATAGGACAACACAAGAAATATATGACACGTCTACCAAGGACATAAAAATAGTTAAATTATTTTATTACTCATCATTAGAAATTATCAAACCACATTAAAGAGTCCAAATTATCTACAAATCAGCTAGTATTAACAAATGTACTGAGAAAAATGAGTCGAAAGGGCAGAGTGGCAGATGTTGGCAGTACCACACAAGCATTGTTCATCTCCAAATGCTTGTCCAGTCTTGGTAGCAAGTATGTTCCTTTTAGCAGTCATCCTCTCAGAGCCAGGTGCCGTTAAATACATGGCTGCTATCAAGTCCTCATTTCTGATAAATTTCCACCTTATTCACCATACTGACAATTTCACAGCAAGTATCAGAGAACAATGCATTCAAGTCTAAATTTAATTATGACCTTCAAAGAAGAAATGGTTGATATTATTCTAGAGAATGTAAAACCAAAAATGGTCAGTTATGCTAGACTTCAGAATTTCAATATGATAACTGTAAGAGAAGGGAAGGAAAAAAACCAGTTCATGACCAGTCATCTTCAAGAGGAAGACAGATTAAAGGATGAAATTATAAGAAGGATAAATAAGACTAAAGGGTAAAATGAATTTATACTTGCAAAACTGTTGAGAAGAATAGATAAGTAAATTAAACAAAACAAAGCAGAGGGCATAAAAAGAATGATGTTCAGACTGGAAAGAATTAAGAGAAAGGTAAATTTGAACATAGAAAAGTGTCAAGTATCTTTAGTTCAAGTCTACAGATCCAGACAGATTATATACCAAGATAGCAGAAAAACTGAGATGTCATAGCAAAACTACTCTAACCTTTGCTATGTAACCATGGAAAATGGGAAAGCTACCAGAAGATCAGGTATAGGCACATCAACTTTTTAAAATGGGATCACCATGAACCACCATGGGGTCACTAAGAATAAGTCTTCCAAAATAACTCTTAGTTCCTTTAGTACCTTTTCGACTGGCTTGTCAGGTTGGTACATTTTGGGAATACCACAGTATGAGATCATTTCAGCAAAATATTTAACAAGTGTCTTGTATCCGTGGACAAAGAAAACTAAATCAGATGACAGTAGTTAGGCAGCCTGGTAACTGATTTAACGGCCATACCTTTAAATTCGTGGATCTGTGCCAGCATGGAAAGAGTTGGGTCTTCTATGATTTGCAACCAACCTTGGTTCTCACAGCACTTTACACATAACTCTATTATAGCAATTATCACACTGCATTATAGTTATATAATTACATGTCTATTATTCCCTATAGCCTGTAAACTCCCTGAAGAAATGACTGCTAGTCATCTTGTTATCTCAAGCAGGGAGCATGAGAATGGCACGCAGTAGACAATTTGATACATTTTCTAAATCTTAATTAAATAAAAACTTTGAAGATATCATTTCAAGATTTACAGATGGCACAAAAGCTAAAAGAAATTGGTGGTATTTGGATGACAGAATTTAAAAAGTCAAAAAGCTCTTGACAAGCTGGAACAATGAGCCAGTGCTTACACAGTGAAATTTAATAGAGATATAAGTAATGTCTAGAACTTGGAATTAAAAAAAAAAAATCAAATGTGTGTGTTAAAAACAGAAAAGACCTGACTTAAACAGCTAGGTGTCTCAACAGCAAACCCAATATGAACCAGTGGGTGTGCTGTGGCAGGTATTGCTGGCTTTGAGAGAAATACAGTACCTGAAAGGAAAAAGGTGAGAGTGTCACTGGTTAAACAGTATCTAGAATATCACAATTCTGGTCACATGTTTGACAAGTGACCACCCACAAAGCCACACTTGTCCAGGGGAAGGCAACCAAGATGGTTATGGACCTGGAGACCATATAATGTGGGAAACAGCTAAAGACATGAAAGATTTAGCTTGGAAAATGATCTTTCACAGTGTATACAATAGCAAGCTTCATGCTCCTGAATTAATGTCTGGGGGGATATAATATTTGTTGAGTATGATTCCACAAAGCTGAACTGGGTCCATTTTAGTGAAGAAGTAGAAAGCTAGATTTTAGTAAATTATAATTATTTGCAATAAATAAAACTCTTCAAGTATGGCATATCAACATGCCTTCTGAGACTGATTTTCTCACTGTGGGAGTACTCATTTTGAGACAGTACAGCCACACCTCAGGGATTTGAAAAGATCCAATTTCTATCTGGTATAACGAGTTTGACTAAGTAAGCCCTCATTTAACATGTATGGCTTCATATTCTCTTCTAAGATGAAAGCTGAAAAGCAGAGTACCATAATGAGCCTCAAATGACATATGAGACACATTTCTGAAGGAAACCGCATACACAATTTTTCTGACATTGCTCTTGAGAAGGATGACTAGGGGCACTGTAGCAAATGTACCCATAACCCACAGTGATGACAGATTATCTGTAAGACACTGTTATGCCTTGTGTGGGTCAGACTCTCTAACATGCCAGTAGGTAGGGGAGACCAGGAGCACCACTCTATACACTGTAAAAGTATATGAAAACATACATAGGCAATCAAGAGGACTGAATTCCAAAACTCTAACCATACCCTCCCTCTTTTGTACACTGACTCCCAGACTCACCGACTGACTTAGAACAATTTTTCCAGCAAAATTTAAAAACAAATCACTTGAGCTAATCGATTAATGGACAATATATATTTAATAAGCAATTTTTCAAAACATCCTTCAAATACCTTCAATAGTCAGTTACATCAGAGATGGGCATCTACATATTTAAGATTAATTCAATTTCAAGCAGACGTCTAAAGTAAACTGAAACGTGACTTTAAGTCCAGTGCAATGTAAGCAAGTCAATTTTTCAATGCATCTTAACTAAATGTAAAATACCTGTTTTTGTGACAAACAAGTCTGTGCCATTAATCATACGCTTCCAGCTGCAACAATTCACATTCAAATTAAAACCATGAAACAGCATCACAGTGTTAAGATTCACACAAAGTGATCTTTTAACAGATTGTGAAGAAAAAAAAACATACATTAAAAGAAGAATCTGGAGAAAAATGTTACACAATAAAAACATCTGAAAGAGCTTAAGCACAGAGGCAGATAGAATTCAGGTTTTTGAGCTGCATAGGAATAAATGTTAAACAAAACTCAGAGCCTGCTCTTAAACAATGAATACATCATAAAAAATACTTCTTTTTATAGCCACAGGACTGAGAGTTTTGCTGTTTATATCTATCCCAGCATACAAATCCATAGTACTGCCAGGACTGTCCCCTCTGATTTTACTGGGAAACCAGACAGAAGAGTCTGCCTGGGTTTCTTTTAGTTTAGTTCAGCTTGTGTCCAAAACTGGCCCAAGAATCATCTCTTCAAGTCACTACTCTCCTGCCTGCCAGTTATACAGCTCCAAACATTTCCCTTCCAGCCACAGATATTAAACTGTTTTGTTGTTTTAAAACTTGATTTAGAACTGCATTAGACAACTTTTTTTTTTGCTTCAGGCTCCCCTAGGTCAGCAAGCTGCAACAACGTTCAAACAGCGTAACAGCGTCCATTGCATATTAAAAAACAAGGATGGTGCCAGGAACCAGAACAGTGATATATTCTAAGTTAGCCATGTCAGGCATTTTCCAGTCCCCAAAGCAGGTTTCATATGGTCAACACATGAGCCCCGAATGTGCATGGCTGTCCTGTACTTGCCCCCTCGTGTCCTCCTCTCGTGACCGCCCCCACTGAACTCCCTGGACAAGTTTCCCAGGGATGGATGCTACGCAAGAGGGTCACTGATCCTCTGAGAGCCCGAGCTTTCTACCTCGGGTCTTACGCTGTATTACAATAGGGCTTTACACTTCTAGGGCATCCTCTGACAAGCCACATATTTTCCCCAGTTCTCAGCTGACTTTCCTTTAAAATGGTACCTCAGCCTAGTCTATTTGAGAGAAAAGCTGTTAAAAAAGAGAGAGAGGAGAAAGAGAAAGACCAAACTTTGAAAACCAACAGTACAAATAAAAATCTTAATAGACACACTGTCAAAGCAAGGTTAAAAATTTAGCTTCTCCAATTAACAAATCAAGATGAGATTAGGACAGTTATCAAGGTATGAGATATAAGGACATGAGGACAACAAGAACTTCATCTCAAAAGTTTCTGTGCTCCCTTACTTACCAGGTTTTTCTTATCTTATACTCATTATTTCTTTGCTCTCTTGTCCTCTTTCAGTAACATTTTATCCCAGATGACAAATGAAGGAGTATGTAACAGTTTAATTTCTTAACAGTCTTTACAGAATTTTTCCAAAGTAATTTAACCTGAAGTTTAAGTTGTATAGGATAGTTGGACACCGTTGATTTCAGGGATATTGAAACCAAGTTAAATGGACTAGCATCCTTTTAAGAAAGAACACTTAAAAAAAAAAAAAAAACACTAAGATGAGGAAAGAAGCAGAACTTTGCACTAAGATTTATGGAAGAGAACTGTAGAATCAATTTATGCCTCACATATGGTCCTGAGAGTATTTAGTTAAGTCAAATAACCTAAAATGTATCGGAACTTAAAACGTTAAAAGAAAATTTAGAGAAATATTTTACAAAACCAACCATTCTTTCATAATATCAAAAATGATTTTTAATTGAAGTATAAATTCCTTATAATGTTGTGTTAGTTTCTATGTATAATTATGTGATACTACAAATGCTGTAATACAACCAGTGTCAGTCACTCAGTCATGTTTGATTCTTTGCAACCCCAAGGACTGTAGCACATCAGACTCCTCTGTCCATGAAATTCTCCAGGCAAAAATACTGGAGTGGGTAGCCATTCCCTTCTTCAGGGAATCTTCCCAACCCAGGGACTGAACCCAGGTCTCCCACACTGCAGGCAGATTCTTTACCGTCTGAGCCACCAGGGAAGCCTGCTAACATGTAAATCTTTATTTTTAAACATAGCTTTCTTAAAGCAGAGTACAACTATATGTTTTAAAACAGCAAGCTCTTAGTAATATTTTAAAGGACAGATGACTAGATGAATACCATCTTGATTTTTGCAAAAGTACAGTGTCAAAGATAATAACTATGGTGAGGTACATGGTGGTATCAAAATCATATTAAAATATTCACTATCATTTTAGTAGATAATTCTTTTCAATAGTATATTGTACACAAATAATCCAGTTATTTAGGTCCTTTCATCTGGGTTGTATTCAATCCTTCCTGCATAAGGCAATGAAAAAAAAAGTTCTTTTTATCTACTAAAAAAGTTATCTAACTTTTCAAATAGTCTCATTTAATTAAGCCCTGTCTTGAAGATTAGGGGAGGAGGTGGACCATTAGTCTCTGACCATTGGCTTTGGTAGCAAAAAACTTTAAGACTTGTTAAGTTCATACCCTCATTCTCTATTTCAGGGGATTTTGAGTTGATCAGTTCAGAAAAGGGCAGAATTAGCTGGAAAAGAGAGTCCCCAAATAACTATCACCTCTTTCAGACTAGAATGAAAAAAATATTAAGGGAAAGTGACACACACAGTTTCTTGATGTCATTGTTCCCCTTTCATTTTCTATCCGCTGACCTGAAGAGAATCAAACTTCAGAAATCTGAAGGAGAGAGAAGACAAGCAGTGGGAAGGTTTAGCCAAGCAGAAAGCTCTATGTGATTTTAATTCTGGGGAATAACAGGACACTGGGCTGGAGGAAGCACAAGCTGGAATCAAGATTGCTGGGAGAAATACCAATAACCTCAGATATGCAGATAACACCACCCTTATGGCAGGAAGTGAGGAAAAACTAAAGGGCCTCTTGATGAAAGTGAAAGAAGAGAGTGAAAAAGTTGGCTTAAAGCTCAACATTCAGAAATCTAAGATCATGACATCCGGTCCTATCACTTCATGGCAAAGAGGTGGGGAAACAGTGGAAACAGTGTCAGACTTTTATTTTGGGGGCTCCAAAATCACTGCAGATGGTGACTGCAGCCATGAAATTAAAAGACGCTTACTCCTTGGTAGGAAAGTTATGACCAACAAAGATAGCATATTACAAAACAGAGATATTACTTTGACAACAAAGGTCCATCTAGTCAAGGCTATGGTTTTTCCAGTGGTCATGTATGGATGTGAGAGTTGGACTATAAAAAGAAGGCTGAGTGCCAAAGAATTGATGCTTTTGAACTGTGGAGTTGAAGACTCTTGAGAGTCCCTTGGACTGCAAGGAGATCCAACCAGTCCATCCTAAAAGAGATCAGTCCTGGGTGTTCATTGGAGGGACTGATGTTGAAGCTGAAACTCCAATATTTTGGCCACCTCATGAAAAGAGCTGACTCATTTGAAAAGACCCTGATGCTGGGAAAGACTGAGGGCAGGAGGAGAAGTGGATGACAGAGGATGAGATGGTTGAATGGCATCACGGACTTGATGGACATGGGTTTGGGTACACTCCTGGAGTTGGTGATGGACAGGGAGGCCTGGCATGCTGCACTTCATGGGTCACAAAAGGTGGGACACGACTGAGAGACTGAACTGAAAAGGACTAGAGAACACTTCAGGGTCCTATGTAGAATCAATGAGGTTATACTTGAAACTAAAACGGCCACTATGAAGGACAACTCTAAAGCTCACTCTGCCTAAAAGAGGACTAGGGACAAGCACGTAGCCTAAAAAAGATGAAAGAGACAAAGTTGCTTGATACAAATACACATGAGCCATTGCAAATGCTGATAATAATTAAGTATGTAGGACAAGTAATAACTAAATATGTAGGGATCTGGACATCATTTAAGTATTTGTTATACCTGAGTATTTTGCCCATTATTCCTTCATTTTAGGTAGAAGCATGGGACTGATGCAGGCTCATTCCTCTCAGCACCCTTGCATACACGGTACCTTTCAAAGATTTAAAAGAATAAAGAAAACTTTGAAGAAATTTTAAAAGGTAACTTAATAAAAAAAGATTCTTGTTTTCACTATTGCTCTTCTTTTATCCACAATATGATTGCTGGGACACCTGTGTCAAAAATTTCCCAGTAGAATTCATCTGATTTTTTCTTTTTTTTTTGAATCCTCATCTAGATATGTAGCAAGACTTTAAACCTCAGGATGAGCTGCTGCTGCTAAGTCGCTTCAGTCGTGTTCGACTCTGTGTGACTCCACAGACAGCAGGCCACCAGGCTCCCCCGTCCGTGGGATTCTCCAGGCAAGAACACTGGAGTGGGTTGCCATTTCCTTCTCCAATGCATGAAAGTGAAAAGCGAAAGTGAAGTCACTCAGTCGTGTCTGACTCTTAGTGACCCCATGGACTGTAGCCCATCAGGCTCCTCCATCCATGGGATTTTCCAGGCAAGAGTAGCACATACAATAAATTCAGAAGTAGAAAACTTGATGGAACCATTAGAAAACCAATCTATATTTATACATTTTGGAGGATGGAGAGTAATTGTCATTTCAATTCTTAAATTTCAGTTTCTGCTGCCTGTCATCATCACACTCACCCAGAATCAAGAGGACTACAAATTAAAATCTTTTCTGAGCTTCTTATAATGTTTCATGGACACATGGAGAATCTAAAATGAATAAGGAATTTTGTTTTAAGCCTGTTCAGAGATACACTTAAAATCTTTAGTTAATTTTCCAGATTCTAAGACTTAAGGTACAATCATTTTAGACCTAAATACATGACCATTTAAACAATTTTTCACCTGCTGGAGAAGAGACAATGACCCCACAACTTCATAAATATTTGCAAAAACAGACAGCCATATAAAAAGGATTAAGAGCAAAGACAGTGCACATTTTAAAAACATAAATGCATCTATTATCCACCTTTAGAGCCCTGTACCCACCTGACAACTAAGTTCCCAAGAAACTGCCTCTGAATTTTTACCTTTTCAGCTAATATTAGATCCACCTTCACTTACTGATATTTAATCTAATTAGTAAGGGGGGAAAGTTATTGATATTGAAATCTACTTCAGTTCAGTTCAGTTCAGTCGCTCAGTCGTGTCCGACTCTTTGCGACCCCATGAATCGCAGCACGCCAGGCCTCCCTGTCCATCACCATCTCCCGGAGTTCACTCAGATTCACGTCCATCAAGTCTGTGCTGCCATCCAGCCATTTCATCCTCTGTTGTCCCCTTCTCCTCCTTCCCCCAATCCCTCCCAGCATCAGAGTCACTGTTTCCACTGTTTCCCCATCTCTTTGCCATGAAGTGATGGGACCAGATGCCATGATCTTCGTTTTCTGAATGTTGACCTTTAAGCCAACTTTTTTCACTCTCCTCTTTCACTTTCATCAAGAGGCTCTTTAGTTCCTCTTCACTTCCCGCCATAAGGGTGGTGTCATCTGCATATCTGAGGTTATTGGTATTTCTCCCAGCAATCTTGATTCCAGCTTGTGCTTCTTCCAGCCCAGCGTTTCTCATGATGTACTCTGCATAGAAGTTAAATAAGCAGGGTGACAATCTACAGCCTTGACGTACTCCTTTCCCGATTTGGAACCAGTCTGTTGTTTCATGTCCAGTTCTAACCATTGCTTCCTGACCTGCGTACAGATTTCTCAAGAGGCAGGTCAGGTGGTCTGTATTCCCATCTCTTTCAGAATTTTCCACAGTTTATTGTGATCCACACAGTCAAAGGCTTTGGCATAGTCATTAAAGAAGAAATAGATGTTTTTATGGAACTCTCCTGCTTTTTCCATGATCCAGCGGATATTGGCAATTTGATCTCTGGTTCCTCTGCCTTTTCTAAAACCAGCTTGAACATCAGGAAGTTCACGGTTGGTGTATTGCTGAAGCCTGGCTTGGAGAATTTTGAGCATTACTTTACTAGCATGTGAGATGAGTGCAATTGTGCAGTAGTTTGAGCATTTTTTGGCATTGCCTTTCTTTGGGATTGGAATGAAAATCAACCTTTTCCAGTCCTGTGGGCACTGCTGAGTTTTCCAAATTTGCTGGCATATTGAGTGCAGCACTTTCACAGCATCATCTTTTAGGATTTGAAATAGCTCAACTGGAATTCCATCAGCTCCACTAGCTTTGTTCATAGTGATGCTTTCTAAGGCCCACTTGATTTCACATTCCAGGATGTCTGGCTCTAGATGAGTGATCACACCATCGTGATTATACGGGTCATGAAGATCTTTTTGCACAGTTCTTCTGTGTATTCTTGCCACCTCTTCTTAATATCTTCTGCTTCTGTTAGGTCCATACCATTTCTGTCCTTTATCGAGCCCATCTTTGCATGAAATGTTCCCTTGATATCTCTAATTTTCTTGAAGAGATCTCTAGTCTTTCCCATTCTGTTGTTTTCCTCTATTTCTTTGCATTGATCGCTGAAGAAGGTTTTCTTATCTCTTCTTTGGGTGTTAGTTCTAAAAGGTCTTGTAGGTCTTCATAAAACCGTTCAACTCCAGCTTCTTCAGCATTACTGGTTTGGGCATAGACTTTGATTACCGTGATATTGAATGGTTTACTTAGAGAACTTTAGAAGAAAAAGAAAACCGAGACCAGAAAAGACTGGCACACTGACTCTCAAGTATGGAATGTTCAACAGCGTGGTTAAGCACATCATCAACCCTGGCTGTAACACCAACTATGGTTTTGAGGTAAAAGGGTTTTATAATTACGCACGTCAAATTTAAAATACACCATCACCTTAAGGAAAAGGAAGGGAGGCCATGGTGGCTCACTATCGGCAAAGTCCAGAGAGAAAAAACTATATTATGTTCTACCATCTTACACATAGATTATTATAGATAAATATACCCACATTAATCTCAACCAGACATTTTGCCAAGATTTGCAAAAATGAAATAAGGAAAATACAAATGAAAATAAAGACAAAATCTGTCTGGTTAAAATATTTTAACCAGAAGTGCCACCTGGAGAGCATGAAATCAGTTCAAGAAATAACTTGAAGCAGTGAAGATTTCTGAACCAAAAAATATATTTCACACAGATATAAAATGATTTTTTAAAATACCAGTTATTCTAACATGGTTTGGAATCAGATGCTTTCCAACACATTTGTTCACATTTGTTATTGTTATTCATTTTCCCTTAGCCTCTGACTTTCTCTAAGACCTGCATCTTGCTAATTTCAGAATCAATAACATGAAAACTTTTCATAGATATAACTACTAAGATTAGGAAGAGTATATTTTATGACTAAGGGTTTGCGTATCCTTACAGAATGAACCACAACTGGTTTACTCTGAGGAATCTTTCACTCTTTGTATAACAAATACATCATAGTCTTTCCTTGATTAACTGAGGGCTGCTCTGTATAGACATATCAATCTATCTTCTTTCATTCAGTTCAGTTCAGTCAGTCATGTCCGATTCCCTGCGACCCCATGAATCACAGCACACCAGGCCTCCCTGTCCATCACCAACTCCAAGAGTTCACTCAGACTCACGTCCATAGAGTCCGTGATGCCATCCAGCCATCTCATCCTGTGTCATCCTGTTTTCCTCCTGCCCCCAATCCCTCCCAGCATCAGAGTCTTTTCCAATGAGTCAACTCTTCGCATGAGGTGGCCAAAGTACTGGAGCTTCAGCTTTAGCATCATTCCTTCCAAAAGAAATCCCAGGGTTGATCTCCTTCAGAATGGACTGGTTGGATCTCCTTGCAGTCCAAGGGACTCTCAAGAGTCTTCTCCAACACCACAGTTCAAAAGCATCAATTCTTCGGCACTCAGCTTTCTTCACAGTTCAACTCTCACATCCATACATGACTACTGGAAAAACCATAGCCTTGACTAGACGGACTTTTGTTGGCAAAGTAATGTCTCTGCTTTTGAATATGCTATCTAGGTTGGTCCTAACTTTTCTTCCAAGG
This sequence comes from Ovis aries, assembly GCF_016772045.2. NCBI lineage: Eukaryota > Metazoa > Chordata > Mammalia > Artiodactyla > Bovidae > Ovis > Ovis aries. The sequence goes on along the minus strand of NC_056069.1, from coordinate 25,156,001 downwards.
AGTAAGCGTCTTCTTTCATTAGCACTATGATTTTAAAAATCTACACACTAAACAGATGGATTTGATAACATCTTGATCTAACAGTGTAAAACACTTATATTTTTAATCCTAACAATCCAGCTATATATGATTATACAGTATTAGATAGTTTTCTAAGTCTTTCCCAGTCACATTTATCTTTTTTAAAACGAAGGATGTTAACTTAGCCTATGTAAAATAATTCTTTACTGGAAAGCAATCGAAGAAAAGGGTCGTAAGTCCTCCACAAAACATACTTCCAATGATTTTTAACCTGAGATGACTGAAAGAATATCTTTTAATTTCTAAAGGTGTAAACTATTTTTAATAGTCTTACTATTGTATCAGTTCAGTTCATTCGCTCAGTTGTGTCTATGTCTTTGCGACTCCACGGACTGCATTACCAGGCCTCCCTGTCCATCACCAACTCCAAGAGTTTACTCAAACTCATGTCCATTGAATTGGTGATGCCATTCTCCTCCTGCCTTCGATTTTTCCCAGCCTCAGGGTCTTTTCAAATGAGTCAGCTCTTCACATCAGGTGACCAAAGTACTGGAGTTTTTTTGACATACAAAAAATACATATATTTAAGGTATACAATTTGATAAGTTTGGACAAATGTAATCATCTGTGAAACCATCACCACAATCAAGATACTAAGCATATCCATTACCCACCATAATTTTCTTATGAGCCTTTTAATCCCTCCATTTCTCCCCTACCCTTATCCCTGTCCCTAACCCTCAGAAAATCATTGAAATGCTTTTTACACGAAATGTTAGTTCGCATTTTCTAGAACTTTATATAAATTTATTCCAGTATGGGAACACTACTCTACATACTCCATTTTGCCTGGCTTTTCTCACTCCACAGAATTATTATTTCAAGATTTATCCATGCTGTGGCATGTGTCAATGGTTCATTCTTTTTTATTGCTAAATACTATTTCATTGTATGGATATACCACAGTTTATGTATCTATTCACCAACTGATCAACCTGGGTTGTTTTCAGTTTTATCCTATTACAAAAATATCCTGCTGTAAAAATTTATGTACAGGATTTTGTATAAACACAAGTGTTCACTTGTCCTAAGAGTAGAATGGCTTAGGAGATCAGTTTGCATTTACCGTAAGAGACTGCCACACTGGTTTCCGAAGTGGCTGTGTTACTGTGCATCTGTATGGACACTGAACGAGAATCCTAGGTTTCCTACATCTTTATCAATAGTTGACAAAGTTAGGCTTTTAAATTTTAAACATTTTAATATGTGTGTGGTGATTTTAATTTCTATTTCCCTAATGACATAACATTAAGCATCTTTGCATGTACGTACTTACCTTCCTTTTTGTTTGATGAAGTATATATTTAAATTTGTTGCCCATTTTTAAGAGTTTGTCTCTTTTATGATTAAGCTCTCAGTATTCTCTATATATTCTGGATTGAAGTTATTTATCAGATATATAATTTCCAAATAATGTTTACCTAATCTTGGCTTGTATATTCACTAACAGCATCTTTCAAAAAGCAGAAGTTTAAGTAATATGAAATCCAACATACCGATTTTCTTTTTATGGATTATGCTTTTGGTTTCTTACCTAAGAAATCTGTGCAGAATCCAAGGTGATAAAGATTTTCTCCTATGTTTTCTTCTAGAAGTTTTATAGGTTTAGGTCACATATTGAGGTCTAGGATGCATTTTGATTTAAATCTTTTGTACACGGTATAAGGTTCACGGGGCTTCCCTGGTGGCTCAGACAGTAAAGAATCTGCCTGCAATGGAGAAGACCTGGGTTTGATCCCTGGGTTGGGAAGATTCCCCTGGAGCTATAAATGTCATGTGTCATTATTTTTGTCTATTTGCTATAAAATGGATTTAAATCAGAAAACACATTATACATGGTCATGCATGTAAATATTTTATGTGTATTTCCAAAGAGTATACTTTCTATATGAGTAAAAATGATATAATTTTCAATGAGATCAAATTTGTTAATTGTCTATTTAAATGCTTTAGTACATACACTTAGTACATGTACTTGGTCTTATGAATAAAGCATGGCTAAATCCTTCTACTAATTACAGATCTGTTGACTTTTTCTTATATTTTTCCTAGTTTTAGCTTTATAGAAGTATGCAGTTAAATATATCAAGGTCAATGCTCAGTTATTTTAGTATATCAATACTAAAGCTGAAACTCCAGTACTTTGGCCACCTCATGTGAAGAGTTGACTCATTGGAAAAGACTCTGATGCTGGCAGGGATTGGGGGCAGGAGAAAAAGGGGATGACAGAGGATGAGATGGCTGGATGGCATCACCGACTCGATGGACGTAAGTTTGAGTGAACTCCAGGAGTTGGTGATGGACAGGGAGGCCTGGTGTGCTGCGATTCATGGGGTCGCAAAGAGTGGGACACGACTAAGTGACTGAACTGAACTGAACTGAACTGAATGTATATATGTTGCTGCTGCTACTACTAAGTCACTTTAGTCATGTCCAACTCTGTGCGACCCCACAGACGGCAGCCCACCAGGCTCCATCATCCCTGGGATTTTCCAGGCAAGAGTACTAAAGTGGGTTGCCACTGCCTTCTCCAATGTATATATAGATGTTTTCTATTTATCATAACCTTTTGTTCATTATTTTGGGTTTCCCCCACCATTCATGTGTTTTGTTCAATTTATCAAATCTTTGCATTCTATCCTTGGAGTGAATTTATTTCTTACAATAAAAAAAAAATTCTCATAAAAAAATTCACACAATATTAAAAAGCAAAAAACCTATTTGAACACAGAAAACTCTAACTCCATTCTGTAAGATAACTTAAATTAGCTGAATATGTAACCTTCAGACTTTTTAAAGTACTTTTGTATATATCATCCTACTTTTATTGTTATAGTGTTTATCCTTAATTTTAAATCCTGAATTTAAACTTCATCAACTCAATGGATGTGAATGCGAGCAAACTCTGGGAGACAGTGATGGACAGGGAAGCCTGGCATGCTGCAGTCCATAGGGTCACAGAGTTGGATAAGACTAAGTGACTGAAAAACAATATTTAAACTTTGGTTTTTCTTTGGTTTATTACAATCTTACTCTAAATATGTAAATAATACACTCTAATGGTTTTTCCTCTTTACTAGATGGCAGATGACTCTGCCATCTCCCATGCTGAAATGAGAAATAATGCTATTTTTTTGTGTGTGTTTCTGTGATGACAATAGTTTCTCCTTCTTTATGATACATCAAGATATGGGCACTCAGATGGCTCATTAAATTGAAGTACTGTTTTTTATATTAGAGGCTTAAAAAAATTATTTATTTGATTATTTTATTCTCTCCAGCTTCTCTTTACTTTCCTTCATAGAGAGCTCTTCATAGAGAGATGTTGGAATTTCTGTAGCTAAGCCCTTTGTCTCTTAAATTTTCCTTCACACTTACAAAGTATTCTTTTTAGAAGGCATTCTGAGGACATTTCCTTGCTCAGTCCTTAGTTTCACTAATTAAGTTACAAACTGTCATTTTCATTTCAAAGTTTTAAGTCAAATTTTAATCTCCCAAGTTCTACGTTACATTCTTTTTCATGAATACAAAACCTTTCTCCATCTTGCTGAGTATCTTCTTCTGATCATTCCATTACCTGTAGGTCCTTGGACATCTTTTCTTCTGACTGTTGAGTGGGTGTCTTTCTTTCATGGTGCTGATTTCCCTCATTTGCGGTGTGTCATGATTATATGCTAATTCTTTGCTTGAAAATCTGTTTGCCAGCTCTTCTGTTTACCACTGCCTGTTTCTAGTGATTAACAGGGGACAAATGGCTTGTCTCCCTTGTGTGTGGGCCTTCTAACCCACCTGACAGTCAGTACATTACTTGGGCACTGCTCCGCCTCACTGAGTCTAGCACCCACACTCAAGGATTCAGTTTGTGGGTAAACACAGCTGCCATCCACTATCTAACACAAAAAGAAAAGAAAAATAAAGGCAGAGCTCCAAATGTAAAGTCCCAATTAACAACTCTGATAAGCTTCCTGATTAATAATCCTGACGAATTCCCCTTCTATCTCATATTTCCATTGTCTGTACCTCAAACTTTATCTTGCTCTCCTTTTCTATTGTAGATTTAAATCTATCTTTGCTATAGATTTACTATTATGTGTTTATTTTCTAATATTTTTGTCATTTCATGAGATTTTGGCAAGGGAGGGAGAATAGACACAATAAAAAAAAAAAAAACCTTTAATTTTCAATCATAAAAGCCCCCATAACGGTATTAAAATAATATGATAAAAAGTTTCACATTATTACCTCTCACAAGAATGCCATGAATATCAGCAAATTTCAAGACTAAAATGATCAAGCATTTTCAATAGAGTTTTTAGACAATACTTTGGATCTTAAAAAATTAAAAGAAACAAATCTGTGACACCTCAAAAGCAAATCTAACCAGCAATTTCATTTGGCTCCGGCATATATCAGAGAATCAATCCAGCCTGATAAGTGATGAATAGCTACAAACATATTACCTCTTCAACAACTGTCAAGTTGACATTCCCATTGTAGGAATCTAGTTAAGCTATTTAATTTTTCTGAGAACTTTCATAATTGCTATAGCCAACATCTCTCTCTCTCTCATCAAAATATCCAAAGAAATGGGTTCAGAAGAGAGACCATGCATGTGTGTATATGGCAGGGAAGAAATTGTATTCTCAGGGCCCAGAATGTAGTTACTATTCATTAACAATTCACTGAAATGAATTCAACAACAACAACAAAACATTTTGCCTCTGAAGGATCTAACTTTACTCTTAGCATCTTGGGGAAAAATTTGGCAAATTTCCCTTCAGCTTATAACTATGGATATATTTTATACTACATACAACAAACCCCTAAGATTACCGTTGTTCTTTTCAGTTCCTCAAAACCTTATAGTCTAGTATGGCAAATACCAGCAATTGAGTACAAGAGGCAAGTAGGATCATATAGAAAGGACAAAGAAGACAGAGGGAAAAACAGTCTAGGAACAGATGGGACAAAAGTCAGAGGTGACAGTAGCCTTGGTTTATGCTGGGACAAGACTGAACCAATCCCACTGTCACCTCCTTGACTTTCATCTCATCTGTCCCTTTCCCTAGACTGTCCTTCTGTTATGTCTTGTCCTTTCTGTACAAGCAAATGGCATGTTGTGCTGTCATAATACTTCTCATGCACGCATGTGTCCTAAGGCGCTTCAGCTGTGTCCCACTCTTTGCAACCCTTTGGACTACAGCCCACCAGGCTCCTCTGTCCATAGGATTCTCCACGTAAGAATACTGGAGTGGGTTACCATGCCCTCCTCCAGGGGATCGTCTCGACCCAGGGATTGAAACTCTATCTCTTATGTCTCCTGCATTGGCAGGTGGGTTCTTTACTGCTAGTGACATTTGGGAAGCCCAGTACTTTTCATAACAGACTAGAACGCTTCCCAAAGTAAAGACCACAGTGACAGCACCTTTGTTAAGTTACTGTTAATTATTTTATGGACGTTTGGTCTGCCTCACACTACTTTTTACATACAAAAAGAAAACTCTGAGATTTATTAAAATGCCTACGGTACAAAAAATAATAATAATTGACAAAGTCAGGGATGAAGGCAAGTAGAGGAAATAATCCAGTTAGAGACTGGCTCTATGGTTCTCAGAGACTGAGGCAAAGTAAATACTGTAAGTTTTTATATAAAAAATAAACTAGTTAAGCTATACCAAAAAACAGAACATTTATAAGTATCTCTGGCTGCTAGAAAAGAAAGTGGTGTTGGAAAAGTTAAATGCCTTGCCCAAGGTCCCCTGGCTTCTTTCGTTAGAGGAAAATACTGGTCTCTTGACTTCAGTGTTATTGCTGCAATATCACACTGAAACCAAATACACAGTGAAAATTAGTTGCTATTATGGTAACCCCTGGGAGAAACAGAGATACCTATTCCCCTGTGAGGGATAAGAAATTAAGCTAAGAACCCAACACAAATGTTCTGTGGGGAAGCTGGGTAGAGTGAGAAGATATGAAATGACCTGATCACCCTTAAAGAGGAAACAGTGGTGAGGCAGCAACCTCAGAGGCACCTAAGATCCCTACTGCCAGAGGGAGTGGGAGGTTTAAAGGGCTGGGAACCCAGTTTCTAGAACATTCTATACATGCACAGAGTCTTAGGAGAAGCAAATCGTTAAGTACTATACTGAATTATGACTGAGAAGACAGATTTTAAAAAACTTCCTAGGGCACAGGTCCAGAAGAAAACAAAAATTAAGGTCAAGTCTACATCAGCCAGTAACAGACTTCTGGGCCCTTAGACTCATTTATTTGGCTCTCCTGACTGTTTGGCTCAGTTTTCCCTGAGCAAGTGTAAAAAATGCTTGAACACCACCACCCTGGGATCCTGTTCAACCAATTCAGATAGCTGTGGCCTTTCAACTCACATCCAAGTGACTTGGCGTTGTACCAATATCATTTCCCCTAGTAGAGCCTAAGCAAGAGAGTACACAGCTCAGAGAGCCAGGAGTTAACTGGCTGTTCCCATTCCAGAAAGGTCTGGTTCTTTTCCTAGATAAGGAAACAATACTATATCAAGACGTTTCTATCATTCAGTATTACATATCACACTGGATCCACAACTATAAAAAGAGAATTAGTGGCAATACCACTGTCTATTCTTAAAGCATCTCTCTTGAGGCACTTTAGGCAACTGAACTTTACTTTTCCAGCCCAATCCCTTGGGAAATAAATAGTGATGATTTATTAAAACTTACATCTTACAGATAAGAAAGACCAACAAAAAGAAGCTGAAATGCAGAAGGGGACAGAGTGTCTTGAGGCTACACTCTACTTGTTGAATCGCATTTCTTCCTTATAGAAAAGGTATAGAAAGATCTTCCTTATACAAAAGATACAGAGCATGCACATTTACTCATATGCAGCTGACTGTCACTTACTTCACAGCCCAGTGCTAAGGGACTCTGTGGACCTGGCCATGTTTGGGCCCCCACTCTGTGCCGCCATGTTCCTTTGCCAGGGTCATGGTTTCCTGCCTTTTCTCCCATGAAACCCATTTTTGAAGATGTCTAAAACAGTTTTTGAATGGCAAGTTGTTTCCTCCTACACCAGCAAAAATCTAGGCAATTCCAACCGTCCCTTACAACAATGTGGCCATAATAACCTCTTCAAGTTTGTCTGCCTATAATCAGTCTTTTTTTAAAATATACCATCAATTTATTGGTTTATCGATTCCTCCTGTCTTTATAGAATAGCATGACCCTCCGAGCCAGGGGCTACATTAAATTTATAGCTTTGAGTTGCATTATTTTTTAGAAGGAGGCAGTAATGGCCATATAGAGGGAATAATCATAATATACAAAGAACAGTGAGAATGCATCAGATAAAATTAAAGAGCGATTATTCCCTCCAAAGTAACTTTTAGTAAAAGGTTCTGAAAGAAGACAGCTTTATTTTGGTGAAAGACATCGAACGGCCTGGGTACAAAAAGCAGAGATTATAAGAAGCAAGCAGTAGTGCCCCCTGGGTTGCCTGTTAAGAAGTCTGCCCAGTACAGTTTCTGGAGAACTTTAGAAATGCAAATAACCTGGACAGATTAACAGCACCCGAAGATAACTAGCAGGATACAAAGAAACAGCACCTTTCACTATGAGGAGGCGTAGTCCTTCAGGCAAACAAAGAAACAGGACAGAGTCAACATCTGTTTCATATAACAGCTTGGCTGCTGAAAGAAGCAAACTTTAAAAAATGGCTCAGCTGACAACCCTCAAAAACCATTCAGTCACTATTGCATGGGCTGAAGTAAATGGGTAAATAAACACAACTTTCACTTTCCATACTACCCTCACCACCTTCCTCTAAAGAAGAGAAAGTGCAAACAAAAATCCTCATATCTTCCCTTTTGATTGGCAACTAACAGCAATGAATCCTCAAGTGTTAAAGATAGCTAACTGATTTTTAGCTTTGCCCTCCCTTCCCCAAAGTCAACTGGGAAGATAAGACAGCCAAAGAGTATATTGGGTGAGGACCCTGGCCAAGATAGGGGGATGGGGAAACAATTCAGACATAACTCATTAGAATATTAAAGGGAAGAAAACAAGTCATTTGGCAAAACCAACCATTTTTTGGTTGGTTCCAGAATTCAGTTCAAGAAAGAAAAAGCAATATTATGATGTCTGGAACCTTATCAATAAGTGGTAACAAACCAAATGTGTTAAGAGATGAAATTTTCCTCTCTGGATTCTATCAATTTGTGAACAAAATTTCAGAATCAAGAGAAAGCCATCTAAGAAGGTATAAAAATCTATTCGTAGATTTAAGAACTGGACATTTCTAGGATGAAAAATTATCAGTGCTGTGATGTCACTGCTGTGACCACTGCATCCAACTCAGTTAAACGCCAGATGCTTTGCTTACCTTAGTAATGTGGTTAAAATACATATCAAACAGAATGAAAGCAACTAAGAAGCACTAAGACAGACAAGAGATTTTTCTGGTGGAATCTGAAAACAGAAAAAAAGGTGATTAGGTGGAAAAGGACAAAAACATTTACTACTAACACATGTGCAGTGTCAAAAAATATGCTGGGCAGATAACCAAGAATCCAACGAGGTCCCTTTCAGTGACTTTCAGGTAGAACACCATTCAGGAAAAGATCACTTTGTCTATGCGGGAGAGAGATATGACCACAAAGGAAAAAGCAATCATATGTGATTTGTTTTATCTTCAGAGAATTTGGGATGAAAAAGGCATTATTTAAAGGTGCTTTTGTGGGGTGTGAGGGAGTGAGGGTATAACTATAATGAAAGTAAATCTTTCAGAAATATTAAGGCCAGACAGTCTCTAAGTACTCAACCTACATTAACTAATTTGGTCCTCACAAGGATTACATGATATAGGGACTATTAGTACTACAATTTACAGATAAGGAAACAAAGATACAGGAAAGCAGGCTTTTCTGGAACCATAGTGAATGGCTGAGCTTAGAAACAAGTCACTAGGAGGAAGGAAAATCCTTCAAAAGATTAATCTTTTTGTCTATCCAGGATCCTGCTTGGTGTCTTGCATAACATCCAGAAAAATAAAAATAATAGAACAAGACAAGTAATTAATTAAAACTAAAGGAGAAAGGATTTAGATTAGTTTAAAAAAGACTTTCCAAATTAAAGAATATGCAGGAAAAAAAAATTCACTGAGAGATACTAGAGAATGACTTCCAAAAGGATCAGAACTGGATGGTCTTAAAATAACGAATCCCCTCAAGTATGGAAGGGATTAACCCAGAACTTTGTTTTAGGCCTATAAGAAATATTTGACTTTAATTCAAGGGGAGAAGTTTAGTTCACGTTAAGAGTCTCCCCTTGTGTTGATCAGCCAATCTATGCAGGGACTACGCTTGTGTTGACACTATCAGTTCAGTTCAGTTCAGTTCAGTTGCTCAGTCGTGTCTGACTCTTTGTGACCCCATGAACCGCAGCACACCAGGCCTCCCTGTCCATCACCACCTCCTGGGGTCCACCGAAATTCATGTCCATTGAGTCGGTGATACCATCCAACCATCTCATCCTCTGTCGTCCCCTTCTCCTCCTGCCCTCAAACTTTCCCAGCATCAGGGTCTTTTCCAATGAGTCAGCTCTCCACATCAGGTGGCCAAAGTATTGGAGTTTCTGCTTCAACATCAGTCCCTCCAATGAACACCCAGGACAGATCTCCTTTAAAATGGACTGGTTGGATCTCTTTGCAGTGCAAGGGACTCTCAAGACTCTTCTCCAACACCACAGTTCAAAAGCATTCATTCTTTGGTGCTCAGCTTTCTTTATAGTCCAACTCTCACATCCATACATGACCACTGGAAAAAACCATAGCCTTGACTAGACGGACCTTTGTTGGCAAAGTAATGTCTCTGCTTTTTAATATGCTGTCTAGTTTGGTCATAACTTTCCCTCCAAGGAGCAAACGTCTTTTAATTTCATGGGTGCAATTACCATCTGCAGTGATTTTGGAGCCCAGAAAAATAAAGTCTCTCACTGTTTCCATTGTTTCCCCATCTATTTCCCATGAAGTGATGGGAACAGATGCCATGATCTTCGTTTTCTGAATGTTGACATTTAAGCCAACTTTTTCACTCTCCTCTTTCACTTTCATCCAGAGGCTCTTTAGTTCGTCTTCATTTTCTGCCATAAGGGTGATGTCATCTGCATATCTGAGATTATTGATATTTCTCCAGGCAATCTTGATTCCAGCTTGTGTTTCTTCCAGTCCAGCGTTTCTCATGGTGTACTCTCCATATATGTTAAATAAGCAGAGTGACAATATACAGCCTTGACATACTCCTTTTCCTATTTGGAACCAGTCTGTTGTTCCATGTCCAGTTCTAACTGTTGCTTCCTGACCTGCATATAGGTTTCTCAAGAGGCAGGTCAGGTGGTCTGTATTCCCATCTCTCTCAGAATTTTCCACAGTTTATTGTGATCCACACAGTCAAAGGCTTTCGCATAGTCAATAAAGCAGGAATAGATGTTTTTCTGAACTCTCTTGCTTTTTCCATGATCCAGCAAATGTTGGCAATTTGATCTCTGGTTCCTCTGCCTTTTCTAAATCCAGCTTGAACATCTGACAGTTCACAGTTCATGTATTGCTGAAGCCTGGCTTGGAGAACTTTGAGCATTACTTTACTAGCATTTGAGATGATTGGTAGTTTAAGCATTCTTTGGCATTGCCTTTCTTTGTGATTGGAATGAAAACTGACCTTTTCCAGTCCTGTGGCCACTGCTGAATTTTCCAAATTTGCTGACATATTGAGTGCAGCACTTTCACAGCATCATATTTTAGAATTTGAAATAGCTCAACAGGAATTCTATCGCCTCCACTAGCTTTGTTCATAGTGATACTTCCTAAGGCCCACCTAACTCCACATTCCACTATAACCACCAACATTTTCTAGAACTCGGCCTGAGCATATAATAGGTATTCAGTAAATATTTGTTGACTGAATTAGAAAAAATAAAAGAGTATGAAAATTGCAAGTTTATGGTAAATTCTGTAAGTTTTGGAAACTACCTAGAATAAGTGAAGACTCTGCTTCAGAAGGCAGTCTTGAAGAAATCAGAAGAGGAGAGCATGACTACAGCACGAGAGTCACAATTAAAATGGAGGAGAGCTGACCTCTAAATAAAGAAAGAAAGACAGAAAATGAATAATAAAAGCAGCTGCAATGATTAGGGATAACATCCTGCAGTTTTGAGCAGAGCAGAGTGTTCATGTGTAATCAATACAGTGTTAATGAAAATAATACCAACATGTGAAAACCTTAAATTGTTCATATACTAGTGGTAGGAACAGCAGCAGACAATACCTGGGAGCACTTCTTTTGTGCCAGGCACTGGGTAAAATGCTTTATGTACAGGGTACCCTAGTTAAGGGCTAGATCGACTCCCAGAAATCCTTCTCCTAATAACTTTGAACAAACCACTTGACCTGTGTCTAGATGTCCTGTGTCTCACTATCTGTCAGATAATAACAGCATCTACTCTCTAGGCATGAAGTTGCAAAGATTAAGTGAGAATGTGTACGGAAAGAAAATAGAAGAAATTTTAGAGTTCTAGAGTAATCAGTACAGCCTGATGAGTGGGACAGGTAAGATGAGGAGAACAGGTCATTCTCAAAATAGTGTAAACAGGACTCACCCATCATATCACCAGGCTGGATTGTCTCTTTGTGTCATTCTTTATATTTACTTCCCTCTTAATTTCGTTACTTTCAAAATTAATTTCAAATATTGGTTTTCATAAATGTCTCTATCACTGAACCACAGGTCTCTTTTTAAATACTGTTTATTCCCAGTCCCTCGAATCATGCTTGACACACAAATAACTGTGCTAGAATGACTGCATGAACAGCAGGAAAAGATCACTTGAGAAAATTGCTATGAATGAAATTTATAGGAATTTTTGGGTGCAAGATATAAGAAATATCCTCATAAAAGAGAAAATTGATAACAGCATAGAATTCTCTCTAATATAAATTAGGTAGTACACACACACACACACACACACACACACACATCAGTGTCTGTGTGAACATAAGGTTTGCTATTTATAGTAAGACCTACCAAAAGTGGCTTTCATTTAACTCCATTAGTTATTATTTCATTCTAAACCATTTCTTACTAGATAAGGAACACAAGCTCATGCTTCTTCCTATTTTGAAGAAGTAAGAAATGTAAGAGAGGTTAGGAGTAAGTGATGGAAAACCTTGGAACCATGTGAAAAGGGTAGAGGAAGGAATTAGAAGGGAGAAATGGGCTGGGCCAATCTCCTGAATTAACCCTAGGAGAAGCAGCAGAGCATTCCAAACTTCAGCAAGTTCGGGCTCTTAGTATCTGCCTACCTTTACACCTATCTTCTTGAGTTTCTTCCTTGATTTCAGTATCTTCTCCTGGATTGACAACCTGGTTGAATTCCAATTAACCTGTCTTCTGAGTTAACTCTCTACTGGTAAATAACAGCTTCACATCTTCACACATTGATTTTAAAATTCTCAACTCTTTCCTCTTGAACTTAGAAATTCTTGGGTCAAGCAACTTCCTCTCAAACAATTTAATTTTAGGAGGTCATAATTTTCCCTAAAGGCCTCATATCTTATATTGGGATGAGCCTCTTGGGATATAAGATTTACCTAAATCCTATGAAAACTATACTCTCTATGTATGTTAGTCTGCTTTTCATGCATTCTTGGCTGATCTAGGGCCCAGTCCTACCCCAGGTAGAGGAGGTGCTCAAAAAAATATTTGTTGAGTAAAGGAATTAGTGAGTAAAAAGTCAAAGACTGAACTTCCTCCACTGCTTGCTTCTGAGCACACAACATAGGATACACAAATAGATTCTATGCAGAAAATCACCTCCTTGAGATAGCCTCTCAACTGAAAACAGCTATTAAATTTTCAGGGGTAGAAGAATCAGTGCTTAAGGGAGTAATCTGCTCTTCAACACCACCTGCCAAGCACCACACATCACTAGTCTGAAACCAATGTATGGATCCCAACCCTGAAGCTCTATCGTGTACCTACATCTCTCCATTTCATCATGCAAGAGGCACAACTGAAGTATTTCCACCAAACTCTATAGTATCCTCTCCATTGTAATTTCCATTTCAGTAATTGCTAGGGCATACACAGTTCTTCCAACAAAATTAAACCCTGCTTGGGAACAGATGGATTCCCACCTTATACACCCCTTTCCTCTAATGTGATCTTTTGAACTGTACTGAGTTTCGATGGCACAGTTAAGATTATAATAAATTCTGCACTTTAAAAAAATTGTTAAGATGCATTATACATTTTTTTATATCATCGAAGTAAACATTAATAATAAACATCTTAATTAATCAATAGTTTCTTACATCTGGAGGGTATTTAATAAAAATTTTGCATCTAGCCTAGTAATAATATTATTATTAAGTATCAGTAATATTTAAAAATAATAGAATTCTCAAACCATTCAATTTGATTCCATGGATGTTTATACTATGTTCTCTGAAGCCACAAAGTACTATTAAAATATTTAATACAAGTCTTACAATTTTTGCACAGAAAATTTTTCTATTATAAGAACATTCATGTTTTATCACTTTTTCAGTCAAAATGACAAAACCAATGTCAAAGAAAAATCAGAATTTATCAGCCATAGTTTATTTTAAATATTAATACTACTAAAGTCAAAGTGGCTATAAAACAGACTGACAGAAGTAAACTTGGAAAGATCAGCCAATACATCATTATATAAAAATAAGAAGGCATAAAAAACTCTTAAGATGGCATAAGGTCTGGGTTTTAATTTCATCAATCTAATAATAGGTCACAGAATGAGCTTAAAAAAAAAAAAAAAAACAGAATAAGGTCAATATCACAAAGTGGTTAAAGAGATGGAAGAGAACTCTCTTCTAAGTCATTAAACTCACCCATACCATACTGAACTCCAGAGGACTTATCATTTTCCTATGCCATTAGAGACCTTAGCAGGTTCACTGAATTGACTGATTTCTTTGTTAACCTACTTACATGGGTTAAGACCCTGACCGACATAAAATAATATCAAAAACATCCTAGACAGAGAGTGCAATGAAAGACTGAGTGGTGTACAATTTGGGGTAAAGCCTATCCAATAAATGTGCTCGACCAACAAAGAACCTATTGGCAAAGATTTATTATCAGAACAAACACATGCGAAAAAGATCTAATACAATAAAACCTGCAATAGGAAGACAAACTACTCTAAAATACAGTTCTTTGCATAATGTATAGCTTTTTTCTATGACTATATTAAAACTCTTCACTTTTTCCATTCAAGAATAAATGTCATAAGAGAAGCAAAACCATGAGTATAAAGTATGAAATGGTACTAGCAGTGTAGCACTACATAAATAAACATACATTATGTTTATGTCAATTAGAACTCAACTACCTTTAATATATATAAAGAAAAAAAATTTCTAGGAAACGTATTATCAAGAGAAAAGGTAAAAATAAGTCACCTTCTAGAATAATACCTCACCATCATGTTCTAATTATATGTAACACATTAATATGAACTTAGTAGAAGTTAGAGTCAGACATAGAAAAGATATATGATATACCTCCAAGTTCTTTTACATTCAAGATGGCATTCTGGAATGGCACTGCTTTTATACTAAAACCTACAATTAGAAAACAATAAACAAAGAATTAGCAACTTAACTTTTAAAAATGCATAAGATTCTCAAATTCTCTCTTTTTGGCAGATGAAGAACTATTTTTCATAGCTCATTTTTACACCAGGAACACATAATTTTCAAGATAAATTATAACTTAGTATTATCTTCTATCATTTTGTAAAATACAGTTGTATGCTACAGCAAAATATAACTCTTTTCTTCCAAATACTGCCTCATTCCTTCATACATAGTAGCTCTTTGTAAATTTTACCAGTTGTGAGAAAGACATTTGAAAGCATAGAGAAACTCCAAAGAAAATATTAAATTTACCATGATCTTTACATCTAATTCCTAAAGTTAATTTTCCCTCACATATAACTTAGCAACCCTAAAGTATCTAAATTATAACCATCTTGTATTGGAATTACATAGTATTTATGTTAGTATTTTCTCTCAAGGACATGGTTAAAGTCATACATAAATTTTTCTTAGATGTACAATCATAATTACCCATTTATGCATTTTATAATGCACTTAATAAATGTCTTTTGTTATCAAAGTGTATTCTGCATATAGTGCTATGATTAATTCTGTATTTAGGACTTAATTATCATAATCTAAGAATCAATTCAGGTGTAAAGTGAATGTACATTTACCTATACACACACATACAAATACATATACTGAATATTTCTGAAATGATCCATAAGAAACTGGAACAAATAATGGGGGAGAACAAGGTATAAATCTTAAATAGTAGCAGTTCTTTAGTTTCATTTAAATGTTTTGCATATACACTTACTTCTTTTTCAATTAAAAGCTCTACTACTTAAAAAAATTTTTTTAATAATTTAAAAAATATTTTTAATTGGAGGATAATTGATTTACAATGTTGTATTGGTTTCTGCCATATATCAACATGAATCAGCACAGGTATATGTCCCCCTGAAACTCTTGGGCCTCCCTGCCACCTGCCACCCCATCCCACTACTCAAGGTTGTCACAGGGCACCAGGTTTGAGCTCCCTGCATCATACAGCAAATTCCCACTGGCCATCTATTTTACATATGGTAATACATATGTTTCAATGCTACTCTCTCAATTCGTCTCACCTTCTCCTTCCCCCACTCTGTCCACTATTCTGTTTTTTATGTCTGCATCTCCATTACTGTCTTGCAAATAGGATCATCAGTACCATGTTTATAGATTCCACATATATGCATTAATATATGATATTTTTGTCTTTCTTCTGACCACTCTGTATACTAGGTTTTAGGTTCATCCACCTCATTAGAACTGACTTAAATGCATTCCTTTTCATGGCAGAGTAATACTCCATTGTATATAGGTACCATACCTTCCTTATCCATTTACCTGCCAATGGACATCTAGGCTACTTCCATGTCCTCGCTATTGTAAACAGTGCTGCAATGGACGCTGGGGTCCAAGTATCTTTTTAAATTATGGTTTCCTCAGGCTGTATGCCCATTAGTGGGACTACTGGGTCATATGGTAGTTTTATTCTAGTTTTTTAAGGAATCTCCATACTGTTCTCCATAGAGGCTGTATCACTTTTCCATCAACAAGGCAAGAAGGGGACTTCCCTGGCACTCCAGCGGTTACCACTCTGGGCTTCCAACGCAAGGGGCACGGGTTTGATCCCTGGTCAGGGAACTAAGATTCCACATGCCATGTGGCACAGCCAAGAAAATATGAAAAAATAAAATAAAGACTGCAAATTGGAAAAAAAAAAAAAAAAACCACACACAATGCAAGAAGATTCCCTTTTCTCCACATCCTCTTCAGCATTCATTGTTTGTAGATTTTTTTGCTGACCGGAGTGAGGTGATACCTCATTGTAATTTTGATTTGTATTTCTCTAATAACTAGTGATGTTGAGCATCTTTTTTTGTGTTTATTGGCCATCTGTATGTCTTCTCTGGAAAAAAAAGTCTGTTTAGGTCTTCTGCTCGTTTTCTGATAGAGCTCTTTGTTTTTTAGGTATTGAGCTGTATGAACTGCTTATATATTCTAGAAATTAATCCTTTGTAGGTTGTTTCATTTGCAATTATTTTCTCCCATTCTGAGGGCTGGCTTTCAATCTTGTTTGTTGTTTCCTTTGCAAAAGCTTTGAAGTTTAATTAGGTCTCATTTGTTTATTTTTGTTTTTATTTCCAGTACTCTAGGAGGTGGGTTAAAGAAAATCTTGCTGTGATACATGTCAAAGAGTGTACTGCAGGTTTTCACCTGAGTTTTATCATTTCTGGCCTTCCATTTAAGTCTTTAATCTATTTTATTTTTGCATATGGTATTAGAAAGTATTCTAGTTTCATTCTTTTACATGAAAGAAAAACTAGCTGTCCAGTTTTCCCAGTAATGTTTATTGAAGAGGCTGTCTTTTCTCCACTGTATATTTTTGACTCCTTTGTCAAAGATAAGTTGCCCTTAGGTGCATTGGTTTATCTCTGGGTAAAAGCTCTACTAATTTTTAAAGCTTACTGAGTAATTCCTGAGCACCCAATAGATTTAAGGCATTAAGCATTATTTAATACATACAATTACAAGATAAATAAGACACAGTCATCCTTTCAAGAAACTGTCAACAAGGTAGAAGGGAAAACATACAAATACTTTCATTAAAGCAAGTGCTAGAAAAGTTAAAAAGTGCTGAGAAAGGTAAAAAGATGTAAACTACTACATGTGTAAAAACAATTCTTTTACATGGTTTTGTTTTACTTTATACATAAACAAGTTAATATATGCCTTATTATATACTCCACTCTGTTATTACCACTCCTCTGTTGTATATTGCCCTAGAGCCTAAAGATTCTATACATTACCTTCTACCTAGGAGTCAGAAGCTCTATGACTGTGGTCAACTTACTAGCCTTGGTTTTCACTGTTTGTAAACCAGGATGATAGTATCTACGTCACAAAGTTGTGATAATGCATGTATTATCTTTATCATAGAGCCTGGTACAAATAAGCATACTACATTAAACTGCCAACTTTATATTTCAATTGATGCCATGTTGATGATTTAATCATCAGGTACACATATTTTTTTCCCTACCTGAATATATTATAGACTCCTAAGACAGAAATTCTGCTGCTCATTGATTAATCTAAGTACTTAGTTGGAGCCATGAGTGTTATCACTGAATGAAAAGTACCTTTGTTGGACTTTATGCTCAACTGGAGGTGATGGAATTCCAGTAGAGCTATTTCAAATCCTGAAAGATGATGCTGTGAAAGTGCTGCACTCAATATGCCAACAAATTTGGAAAACTCAACAGTGGCCACAGGACTGGAAAAGGTCAGTTTTCATTCCAATCACAAAGAAAGGCAATGCCAAAGAATGCTCAAACTACCGCACAGTTGCACTCATCTCACACGCTAGTAAAGTAATGCTCAAAATTCTCCAAGCCAGGCTTCAGCAATACGTGAACCGTGAACTTCCTGATGTTCAAGCTGGTTTTAGAAAAGGCAGAGGAACCAGAGATCAAATTGCCAACATCTGCTGGATCATGGAAAAAGCAAGAGAATTCCAGAAAAACATCTATTTCTGCTTTAATGACTATGCCAAAGCCTTTGACTGTGTGGATCACAATAAACTATGGAAAATTCTGAGAGAGATGGGAATATCAGACCACCTGACCTGCCTCTTGAGAAATCTGTATGCCGGTCAGGAAGCAACAGTTAGAACTGGACATGTAACAACAGACTGGTTCCAAATAGGAAAAGGAGTATGTCAAGGCTGTATATTGTCACTCTGCTTATTTAACATATATGGAGAGTACACCATGAGAAACGCTGGACTGGAAGAAACACAAGCTGGAATCAAGATTGCCTGGAGAAATATCAATAATCTCAGATATGCAGATGACACAACCCTTATGGCAGAAAGCGAAGAGGAACTAAAAAGCCTCTTGATGAAAGTGAAAGAGGAGAGCAAAATAGTTGGCTTAAAGCTCAACATTCAGAAAACAAAGATCATGGCATCCGGTCCCATCACTCCATGGGAAATAGATGGGGAAACAGTGGAAACAGTGAGAGAATTTATTTTTCGGGGCTCCAAAATCACTGCAGATGGTGACTGCAGCCATGAAATTAAAAGACGCTTACTCCTTGGAAGAAAAGTTAGGACCAACCTAGATAGCATATTCAAAAGCAGAGACATTACTTTGCTGACTAAGGTCAGTCTAGTTAAGGCTATGGTTTTTCCTCTGGTCATGTATGGATGTGAGAGTTGAACTGTGAAGAAGGCTGAGTGCCGAAGAATTGATGCTTTTGAACTGTGGTGTTGGAGAAGACTCTTGAGAGTCCCTTGGACTGCAAAGAGATCCAACCAGTCCATCCTGAAGGAGATCAACCCTGGGATTTCTCTGGAAGGAATGATGCTAAAGCTGAAGCTCCAGTACTTTGGCCACCTCATGCGAAGAGTTGACTCATTGGAAAAGACTTTGATGCTGGGAGGGATTCGGGGCAGGAGGAGAAGGGGACGACAGAGGATGAGATGGCTGGATGGCATCACTGACTCAATGGACATGAGTCTGAGTGAACTCTGGGAGTTGGTGATGGACAGGGAGGCCTGGTGTGCTGCGATTCATGGGGTCGCAAAGAGTCGGACATGACTGAGCGACTGAACTGAACTGATGCTCAACCGGAGTGTAAACAGTTGAAATTTGTTGTGTTGTTACTGTTGTCCAGTCGCTAAGTCAAGTCTTGACTCTTGGCGATCCCATGAACCGCAGCACACCAGGGTTCCTTGTCCTTCACTATCTCCCAGAGTATGCTCAAACTCATGTCTATTGAGTTGGTGATGTCATCCAACCATCTCATCCTCTGTTGCCCCCTTCTCCACTTGCCCTCAATCTCTCCCAGCATCAGGGTCTTTTCTAATGAGTTGGCTCTTCGCATCAGTGGCCAAAGTACTAGAGCTTCAGTTTCAGTATCAGTCCTTCCAGTGAATATTCAGTGTTCATTTCCCTTAGGATTGACTGGTTTGATCTCCCTGCAGTCCAAGAGACTCTCAAGAGTCTTCTCCAGCACCACAGTCCAAAAGTATCAGTTCTGTGGTGTTCAGCCTTCTTTATGGTCCAACTCTCACATCCATACATGACTACTGGAAAAACCACAGCTTTACAGAACATAAATGTTTGTTGGGCTCCTTAAGAATCTTTCAAAACATACTCTTTTAGAGTGGCTTTAATGCAGACAGACACAGTGGGCATAGCATTGTGGTTAATGGTAGATGCAGTCACTGAATCTTAGCAAAACAGCAGGAGCAGTAGAGGGCAGTGCCCTGTGGCTGACACACTGGCATGTATCTTGACCTGTAGGAAAGCCTCTCCAGCTGTCTGGCCTCTGGGAAGTTTAGGAAACTTAGTGCCAATCACAATACTCATGCTGGCACTGAAATCTGCCCACGGGAGACTTAGATGCTTGAATTTATCTGCCTACCTTACAGGGGTGTCAAATGGATTAAAAGGCAATGATTATGAAATCCTGAAAACAAAAACCCTATGTAAGTGCTAAACAGTCTACCAGTGGTTATGTTCAGTACAAACCCAACTATGAATTTTCCAGAGAAATGGGACAAACCCCAACTTTGAAAAGGAAATAGTTACGGAGCATACTAGCAAAGTTTAATCTGCTTTGATTCTTAAAAGCTGACAATATGCAGGCACCCAGAAGGAAGTAGCATTTTTTTTGGAAACTGCCACACCCATATGCAAAATACAACTTTAGAAATTTACTGATTTAACAGGCAGATTATATGATGATTCCCATCTTGAATCCTTGCACAGACTACAAAAATGTCCTCTAGCATTCACCGTAAGCAAAGTAAACCAGCAATGTTATTTATAGGCATATAAATGTTCCTTCAGAATACTCATAAATGTTTTCTCTTCACATAGAACATGTGTGGCTAGATTTATACTGCAAAGGTATATGTAGTCTTCCACTTTGCTGTCTTCATATTATTTTTACAATATAGCTGGGATAATTAATGTTCAGAGGATGAAGCCTAGATAACTAGTCCAGAGAATGTACTATTCATAGAAGAGAAGCAATATTTTTCTATGTTATTCATCCTGTTTGCAAGGATTAAGAAGAATTAAAATGTAAGGACACATTTTTGGTTCACCAAAAGGGCAATCAAGAAGAACCATCAGATCCACTGTATTTTATTCCTTTACACTGAATTGGATGAGGTCGAGAAGGGAAATTAATATTTAGTAGAGATACAAAGGTCAATTCATCAAAACACTTCTTTTGAAGGATCACTCTGAAGAATAAAAATCCGTGGATTGCATAGGCTCCACAGTAAGAACGTCTGGGTTCAAATTCTGGGTCTACCATTACTAACTGTCTTTGCAAGTTATTAAATTCCTCCGTGTCTCAGATTCCCCATTTGTAGAGGCAAATAGTACTCAGTGCTATAAAGTGCTTTTTTTTTTTTTCTAAAAAGTAAAACTAAAAACTGGAATTACTAATGGTTATCAAATGCCCACTGAAAGCTTTCTCCCAATCAAAATCATGTGTGGCCTCAAGTTCAGGTATATTAGAAAGCAGTGGTAAAAGTAAGAGTTGCTGAAGACACAATCAAAAACAAACATTTATTGAGGACTTCCAGAGACTAAATATTTGTGGTCCTCCTTAACATTTCTTTCCTTTTCAATCAACCAGTCACCAAAGCCTTTCAGTTTCATCTGCCTAGTAGTTCTCAAACATGCCTACTTCTCTCCATCCTCACAGTACAACTTTGATCAAACCATCTAGTGAGCCTCCTAACGAAACTCTGTTATCAGCCTCCTCCATCATCCTCATATACCAGAAGTGTTTTCCTGAAATGAACCTCTGTTCACATCATTCACCTAGTTAAAAGGGTCTGATAGCTTCTCACTTCTCAGGAGATAGTTCAAAATATCTAACAAAGTTTAAAGATCTGTGTGAAGCATTTATATTTGTCAGCCCTCCACATCCAAGGGTTCTGCATCCACATATTCAACTAACTGCAGATCAAAAATACTTGGGAAAAAAAATTCCAGAAAATTCCAAGAAGCAAAACTTCAATTTGCTGCACACAGGCAACCATTTACATTGTATTAGGTATTATCAGTAATCTAAAGATAATTTGAAGCATACAGGAAGATGTGTGTAGGTTACATACAAATACTGTATTTTTATATAAAGGATTTGAGCATATTCAAATTTTGGTATCCATTGTAGGGGAGGGTGGTCATGGAACCAGTCCCCCTCAGATACCAAGAGACAACTGTATATCCTAATTTAGCTGTTATGACAATCCTTAAATTAATGAATAACTACTGCTCCAGGAAGAAAATGAAGCCTAGAAGGGTTATAGATGTAGACAAAAGGGCTAAGTGCTGCATTTAAAACCTGAACTCAGGTCTCATCAGTCCACCAGAACTCCACCCTATAGCACCTCCTCCATATACCAACAAGCTGATGTATTTTATACTATTTTGTCCAGTTTTGAACCTAAAGATTGGTGGAGCTGACTGGAAAAATACACATATACTTAATGAGCCCACTAATTTATTTCCCCTCCTGTTTTCTAAATAATCCAACACAAGGAATCTCTTTTGATTTTTGTGTTCTCAGGTCTGTACTACATTGCCTTATTAATGAAATAAAAGTAATAGTATGAGTTTAGAGAGTACTTTTTATTAGATATTAATAAAACTATGACCTTAGGAGGTGAGGGAAAATGTTCACCTGACTCAGTCATGACAGGGTGCTTGCTCTGTTGCTTCTTCAAAAAAACAAAAGCATTCCTCTGATGCTCTTTTCACAAGGAGGCAGTGAGTGGATGGGACAAGACAGGGTCCTAGAAGTCCTAGTTGACAGCTCTTAGACTCTCCAGCCACTTTTTTCTACTGATTTTGAATTCCCCCCTAACATTTAGATTCCACTATTTGTATTAAACAAGGAGGAGGGAATAACAGTAACAACTGAGTCAATCATCAATGGCCTCCAGTATTTGGCTGAAGGGCTCATGGGTAGGTCTCCTGACTCCATTCAAACAATTTGATGGCTGAAGCCTAAGTTACGTAGTCATTTTTTCCTGGCCTATTTAAGCTACATTAGTAAGACTGAAACCTCCCCTAAGATTTAACCCCACAAATTTTAATAAATATATGACTTAGTAACTCTTTGGGGAAATAATTGTTTGCATAGACTCAGTTTTTGTCTTTGAGTCCTTAAATCCAAAAAAGCCCGTGATACAAGGGAGATGGATTCGAAAATTTTTATGCAGGGAAAGCATTACTGAGATCGTAACAAAATTAGGTTTGGGAGGGAGGTTAGTCTATTTTTACTCATTGTGTGGAACACATAAGTATTTTACTTGGACCTACAGACCAACCTCCACCCTTCCCCCACCTCCCGTAACACATACGCAAGTCTGCACATTTGTACACAGATACTGTGTGTGCTTCTCAGATCCCTGGATCACTAAAGAACTGCTAAAGGAAAGACATTCTACAGATCTGGTAGCCTTGACTTGAACCAAGGGCATGATTAATGGCCATCGTAGTTTTGTGATGTTTGGACAACGGTCTAGTGAAATTTTAAATATGATTTCAACATCATAAAAGGAAATTTAATCTATCAGCATTTATAAAACACAATCCTTTAGCAGATACAAAAGCTGACTTTCTAATTTATTTCCTAACATGTATGCACAAAATACTCAAGTTATTGAAATCTTCAAATTTTCATAAACTTTCTGTATTTCTTTCAAATTATAATTATTTTCTATTTTAGCTGAATGACATAACACTTCACAAACTTTCAAATGCAGTAATATACATCCCTAGAAGAGATTTTTCAACCTTTTTCAATTCCAACTGTTCAATTTTCTCTTGATTGTTCTCTGTGTTACAACAATGTATTATCCTAAACCTATAGACTCCACTCCTCTGGTTTAAAAAAAAAAGTGAATACTGTGTAACCTACAGGTTAACATCCCCTTTTATCAACAAATTCTTTGTGCTGTTATACAGTCAAGGAATTCACTCTGGACAAAGTTCACTTTTGTTTCTAGACCAATGTGCAAGCTACTCAACTTTTTCCCCTATATCAGCAGGACCTGCTTTTTGCAGGATTTCTTGGTCCTTTGAGTTTTGACAATTTAAGTATCTTTTAAAAAGTATGTCAAAGTAAAAGACTGCTGAAGTTAACAATCCAACACAGTTTGGATTCCCTTGACTTATGAAGAAAAGGCAGGGATTCTTGCCTTGCTGAATTAAATAGACATATCCTTCTTGTGATGTGTTTTCATTTTAAGAAACGAATTCTCAATTTATCTTTTCAACTGCTCCAAACTCTCCCAACAAATATTTCATTTTTAATTGGCTTGATAGAATCGAAACACTATAAAATAGAGAAATAATTTAATAGAACAAAATGTCACACGTAATTTGACCATACCAACAAAGCCTATTGTTATTTTTTACATTTTTTCCCATTTTCAATTTAAAAACAGTTTTGCAAGGTTTAATTTTCAAAATGTAAATTTAATTTCCTTCTACAGAAGGCTGTATATGTTTCTCAATATGTGATCATTTCAATTGATGTACTACAAGTTAATTAACAGACTCCTTTGATACAGAACATTTAAATTACTTTAAAGTTTCAGTTATACAAAATGTGGCAATCATTTGTTGATATAGTTTCTCTGAAATTACATGCTTACAGTAAATTCTCAGTTGACACTATTACTAGGCCAAGAGATGTAAATATTTTGGTAACCTTTAATTTACATGAATAACTGCTTTCCAAAAAAAGAGGGGAGGCAACACCAATCACAATGTCAGCATTAATTCATGTGCATATGAAGGGAACCACAATCTTCACAGCATTGGGACAAAATGAAAAGTCTGGTGAATTTAGCTATAAAATTAACATTTTATTCCTTTTCTAGTAAAATTGACTTCTGATAAGGCTGTACCTTTCTGTTTCCCATTAATTCTTTTTATGAATATCTCTGTGAACCTAGCTTAATTTATTAATTAGATTCTCGGTACTATTTGAGAATGTGACTGAATTCTCTAAATGGGACAGTCATAAACTCCTGCCTATAACATCTTATACAAATATTTCTCAGTAGCATTGCTTTTACTTATATTTCTCCTCTGAATTTTAGCTTTCCAGTCTTTCGAAATTTTCATATAGTTAGGTTCTCTTGCTCCTTCACTGTGTACATTATTCTTCATAGGCCTCCTGTGACTGTTTTCCCATCTCCCCATCGAATGTTCACACGGACGTGTGCCTTTCCGACCTCCATCACTGGGTTCTGTCATTTATTAGAAGACCTTTCTTCTACCTCCTCTGTTCTTTTTCAGTTACATACATATACAACAAAAGGAACTGGAAGCTGAGTTTGAGCACAGCAGCAATGTCTATCCGGACTGGGGTTCTATGAGTCCACTGATAACTGAAATCATCCTGCTTAGCTATCCTTTGCCTCCACCCCTCCTTCCTCTGTCACCACTAGTTTCTCTAACATCTTGCCCACCTTCATTAGTTACAATAAACACACAGACTCAACCAACAAGCATCTACCCCTTCTCTTCTATATCCTCACTTCACACCTCCTGCCCAAACTCTGCTCTCCCTTAATCATTACAAGGCCCTCCCACTGAATCCAGGGAACCTCACCTTTGTTAAGAAAAGTCTTCTCTGGGCTCCAACATTTTCTTACATGCTTTTCTGTCCTCTTTCTACCAGCACACAGAGCTCTTTCTTCCCTTATCAGTGTTACCTAGGACAAGCTCTGTTTCCTTACACTTTTACCTTTTTACCATCTGTTGTTGTTCAGCTGCTAAGTCATGTCCGACTCTTTGCTACCCTATGAACTGCAGCACACCAGGCTTCCCTCTCCTTCACTATCTTCTGGAGTTTGCTCAAACTCATATCCATTGAGCTGGTGATGCCACCCTGCCATCACATCCTGTCTCCCCCTTGTCCTCCTGCTTCAATCTTTCGCAACATCAGAGTCTTTTCCAATGAATTGGTTCTTCATATCAGGTGGCCAGTGTAATGGAGCTTCAACATCAGTCCTTCCAATGAATATTCAGGGTTGAATTCCTTTAGGATAGACTGGTTTGATCTCCTTGCTGTCCAAGGGACTCTCAAAAGCCTTCTCCAGCATCACAGTTCAAAAGCATCAATTCTTCAGTGCTCAGGCTTCTTTATGGTTCAACTCTCACATCTGTACATGACTACTGGAAAAACCTCAGCTTTGACTATATGGATCTTTGTCGGCAAAGTGATGTCTCTCTTTTAACATGCTATCTACATTTGTCATAGATTTTCTTCCAAGGAGCAAGCATCCTTTATATTTCGTGGCTGCAGTAACCTTCCACAGTGATTTTGGGACTCCCCCAAAATAAAATCTGCCACTGTTTCCACTTTTCCCCCATCTATTTGCCATGAAATGATGGGACCAGATGCCATGAATTTAGTATTTTGAATATTGAGTTTTAAGCCAGTTTCTTCACTCTCCTCTTTTACCCTCATTAAATGGCTCTATAGTTCATCTTCACTTTCTGCCATTAGAGTGGTATCATCTCTCATCTCTTAATAATGTCCCACTTGAATTTGTGACATTTGTTTATATGTGGACCTTTGGATTTCCATACACTAACTTTCCATTCATGTATGGATGTGAGAGTTGGACTGTGAAGAAGGCTGAGCACCGAAGAATTGATGCTTTTGAACTGTGGTGTTGGAAAAGACTCTTGAGAGTCCCTTGGACTGCAAGGAGATCCAACCAGTCCATTCCAAAGGAGATCAGCCTTGGGATTTCTTTGGAAGGAATGATGCTAAAGCTGAAACTCTAGTACTTTGGCCACCTCATGTGAAGAGTTGACTCATTGGAAAAGACTCTGATGCTGGGAGGGATTAGGGGCAGGAGGAGAAGGGGACGACAGAGGATGAGATGGCTGGATGGCATCACTGACTTGACGGATGCGAGTCTGAGTGAACTCCGGGAGTTGGTGATGGACAGGGAGGCCTGGCGTGCTGCGATTCATGGGGTCGCAAAGAGTCGGACACAACTGAGCGACTGAACTGAACTGAACTGTTCAGGGAATTTGTTTATCTATCTGAATGAATTCAATATTTGGCTAACATTTGTCCATCATTCTGTCTGCTTCTAGTCTTAAAGACAACATTCTCCAAAACTAATGATGGAAGTTACCCTTCAAATTTTCACATCTCCAAAACTATCAACTCTAAATTCATATTAGCCATCTCTTCATTTATTGGTGTAAAATTGCAGATTTCATCAAATTTTCTACATAGAAAACATAGCAAACATACAAAGTTCTACTTATCCCTTGCCAATCTGGAGGCCCTTTCTTTCTTTTTTCTTGCCTGGTGCACTGCCTAGAATCTCCACTACAATGCTGAACAGAAGCAGTGATAACAGACATTCATGTCTTATTCTTTATTTGACTGGGAATAAGTTTTGTATTTCATCATTAAGTATAACAACAGCTATAGATTTTTATAAATGGACTTTAAGAGTTGAGAAAATTCCTTTCTGTTCCAACTTTGGTGAGAGTTTCTCTTTTTTTCATATCAGAAATCAATGTTTTTTGTTTTTGTCTCTTGAGATGATCAATATTAGCTAGCTGATAATGTAAGTTAAATTTATTTATTTTTGAATGTGAAACCAGTCCTGTATTCCCGGGATAAATGTTACTTGGTCATGATATATTAAAGGATAATACCTATTAATATACTATTGTTAGATTTTATTTGCTAGATTTTTGTTTACATTTTTGGCATCTATGTTCATGAGGAATATGGTATGTTACTTTTCTTGTATTATTGTTGTCTGGTTTTAACATTAAACTTGCTGGTCTTACACAAGGAATTTGAAAGTTTTCCCTCTTCTTCAATTTTCTGAAAGATGTTACATAGCACTGGCATTAGTTCCTCTTTCAAATGTTCAAGAAAATTTACCAGTGAAACCAACTAGTTTTTTTTTTTAAAAAAAAACTACAATTTCAATTTCTTTACTAACCACAGATCTGGGTGTTCTATTTATTCTTGAATGAATTTTGATGATTTATCTTTCAAGGAATTTGTCCTTTTAAGTTGTCAAATTTCCTGGCATAAAGTTGTTCATAACATCCTTTTCTAAAATATATATATATATATATATATTTTTTTTTTTTTTGGACTGTGCTGGGTCTTTCTTGCTGTGCAGGGGCGTTCTCTGGGTGCAGACAGTGGGGGTTACCCTTTGTTGCAGTGCACAGACTTTAGGCACACAGGCTTTCAGTAGTTCTAGAGCACTGGCTCAGTAGTTAGTTGTTTTGCGGCATGTGGGATCTTCTCGGACCAGGGATCAAACCTGTGTCTCCTGCACAGGCAGGCAGATTCGTTACCACTGAGTTGCCAGGGAAGTCTCCTGTTCATAATATTCTATTATCCTTCTAATATCTATAGAATCTACCTTGATGTAACCTCTCTCATTTCTGATGTTATAATTGGTGCCATCTTTTTTTTTTTCCTCATCAGCTTGGCTAGAGTTATTATAAATTTTATTGATCTTCTCAAAGAACCAGCTGTTGATCTAATGAGTTTTCTCTATTGTTTTTCTATTCCACTGATTTTCACTTTGATCCTTATTATTTCCTTTCTGTTGCTTACTTTGGGTTTAGCCACTTCTTCTCATTCCTTAAGGTGGAGGCTGAGGTCACTGATTTAAGGGCCTTCTTTCCTGATTCAGGAGTTTAAAGCTATGAAATGCCCCCACTGTCCAGGCTTAGAGACATCTCATAAATTTTGATGCGTTGTATTTCTATTCTGTGTAAAATACTTTACAGTTTCTCTTTTGATTTCTTATTTGATCCATTAGATATATAGAAGTAGTTCAGTTTCCTAACTGGAGAAGGAAATGGCAACCCACTCCAGTGTTCTTGCCTGGAGAATCCCAGGGACAGGGGAGCCTGGTGGGCTGCCGCCTATGGGGTCGCACAGAGTCGGACACAACTGATTGCTAATATTCCAGAGACGATCCTGTTATTGGTATCTAATTCAATTCCACTGTGATCTGACAACGTATTTTAATCCTTTTTAATTTACTGAAACTTGTTTCATGCCCTCAAATATGGTCTTATTTGAGAAGACGATTCTCTGTTGCTCTTGGGTAGAGGGTTCTATAAATGTAAATCAGGTCAAGGTTGCTGTTGTTCAAGTCTATTACCTGTTGGCTGATTTTCTTCATATGTGTTCTATCAATAATTAAAAGCATTGAAATCTTTGTAATTGTGGGTTTTGTCAGTTTTTGCTATACGTATTTTGAAGCCATTATTACATACATAAATGTTTTAGCATCATTATGTCCTCTGATTCAGACCCCCTTCATCATTATGAAATGAACTTCTTTATCCCCAGAACTATTCTCTGCTCTAAAGTCTACCTTGTGTGATATAATATAGCCACACCAACTTTCTTTTGATCCCTAGTAGCATCATATATCTTTTTCCATCTTCTTACATTTAACCTGCTTGGGTCTTGCTTTTAATCTAAGCATATCATTTTCAGTCTCTTCATTGAAGAATCTAAACCTTCTGCATTTGATGACTGATGGTCAGATTTGAATGTATCACCTTGCTATTTGAATGTATCACCTTGCTATTTGAATGTATCACCTTGCTTGTTTTCTATCTGTCCCATATATTCTTGTTTCTCCTTTTTCTGTCTTTTTTAAAACTATTTTTTGTAATTCTGTCTTATCTCATTTATTGCCTTACTAGCTCTCACATTTTGCTTGTTACTTTAGTGGTTGCTTTAGGCTTCATAACATACCTTTAATTTATTATAGCCTACCTTCAGTTCAGTTCAGTTCAGTTCAGTTGCTCAGTTGTGTCCGACTCTTTGCAACCCCATGAATCGCAGCACACCAGGCCTCCCTGTCCATCACCAACTCCCAGAGTCCACCCAAACCCATGTCCATTGAGTCAGTGATGCAATCCAACCATCTCATCCTCTGTAGTCCCCTTCTCCTCCTGCCTTCAAATGTTATTAAACTACTTCATATATAAGAACATAACAGTAGTATACTTCCCTTTTCCCCCCGTGACTTTTATGCTATTGTTCTCATACATTTTACATTTATATGTTATAAACCCCCCAATATATTGCTGTTTTTATTTATACAATTATCTTATAAAGAGATTTGAATAAGAACTAAATCTTATATAATTATCCAGTAATTACAATTTTTGTTACTTTGCTTTGTATAGATCCAGGTTTCCATCTGGAATTATCTTTCTTCTGCTTGAGGAGCTTCCTTTAGCATTTTCTTATAATGTTAGTCTTATAATGTAGGTCTGCTAGCAATAAATATTTTCACTACTTTTACATCTGAAAAAGTCTTTATTTTTACTTTCTTTTTGAGAGACATTGGATATAGGCTGATAGTTTCCCCACCCCCCACCCCCGTTCATAGTTTAAAGATGCACTCCACTGCCTTTTCCCTTGCATTGTTTCCAGTGAGAAATCTGATGTCACTCTTATCTTTGTTTCTGTATAATTTTTTTTCTCTGTTGTTAAGATTTCCTTTTTGTATTACTCAGCATTCTCCAAAGAAACAGAATCAACAGGATGTGAGTGTGCACACACAGAAAAATGTTTATAGGAATTGACATAATATCATGGAGGCTGTCAAGTTCAAAACCTGCAAGGTGGGTCAGCAGACTAGAGACTAAGTAAAGAGTTGACGTTTAAGTCCCAAGGCCAGCACAGATTTCCTTCTTGCTCTGGGGAAGTCAGAGTTTTGATCTATTCAGGCCTTCAACTGATTAGATGAGCCAAACTGCATTATATAAAGAACTTTACTCAAAGTCTGCTGATTTATATATTAATCTCATTTTATATATATATATATACATATATATATATATATGTATATATATAAACGAACACACTCACAGAAATATCCAGGACAATGTTTGACTATATATCTGAGCACTGTGGCCCAGCCAAATTGACACATAAAATTAACTATCACAAACTATCACTGGCTTTAATAATTTCACTAAGACATGACTTGGTGTACTATCTCTTGTGCTTGTGGTTCAATGAATGTCTTGGATTTGTTATTTATCTTCAAGACAGGTAACATTTCATTCATCATTTCTTCAATTATTTTTTCTATCCCTTTCTCTACACCCTCACCTTGATACATTGAAATATTAGGTGTTACTCATATATTAGGTGAATTGAAGTTGTTCTATAGGTCACTCCCCTGGGAAATGAGTAGGACAAGGCTGTATTGTCACCCTGCTTATTTAACTTATATGCAGAGTACATCATGCAAAATGCCAGGCTGGATGAATCACAAGCTGGAATCAAGACTGCCGAGAGAAGTATCAGCAACTTCAGATATGCAGATGATACCGCTTTAATGGCAGAAAGGGTGAAAGAGGAGAGTGAAAAAAGTGGCTTAAAATTCAGCATTCAAAAAATGAAGATCATGGCATCTGATCCCATCACTTCATGGCAAACAGAAGGGGAAAAAATGGAAACAGTGACAGATTTTATTTTCTTGGGCTCCAAAATCACTGCGAATGGTGACTGCAGCCATGAAATTAAAAGACGCTTGCTCCTTGGAAGGAAAGCTATGACAAACCTAGTCAACGTATTAAAAAGCAAGCGACGTCACTTTGCTGACAAAAGTCCCTATAGTCAAAGTTATGGTTTTTCTAGTAGTCATGTATGGATGTGAGAATTGGCCCATGAAGAAGGCTGAGTGCTGAAGAACTGACACATTCAAACTGTGGTGCTGGAGAAGACTCATGAGGCATCCCTTGGACTGCAATGTGATCAAACAAGTCAATCCTAAAGGAAATCAACCTTGACTATTCACTGGAAGGACTGATGATAATCCTGAAGCTCCAACATTTTAGCCACCTGATGCAAACAGCTAACTCATTGACCTTGATGCTGGGAAAGATTAAGGGCAGAAGGAGAAGCGGGCAGCAGAAGATGAGATATATCCTATCCAATGTCTCCCTTTCTCCCTCCCACCACTGCCTTACTTAATGGCTAAGAGTTAAATTACTGAGCACAGTAACAATGGTTTGCCAAGATTTGGACACTGCCTATCTCTTGTGACTCCTGACATTCTACAAACCATGCATCGCAGCCACAGGGAAATGTGGTTCCCAGCAAGTAGCATCCTCTTTCAGGCCTCTCTGCCTTTACACAGACTTCCCCTCTGACCCCCAAATCTTCTTTCTTCTTCTACCTCACTCTCTTATTCTTACCTCTTGGACAAGCCATGCATCATCCTTTCCTCCCACCAGTCCAAGCAAAATTGATCATTCCTCCTCTTTTGTATATTTCTAGACACAAGCTTAATGTCTATGTGGCCGGTAGACTGACTCTCTGGAATGTTAACTAGAGTTAGCCCCAGTTTCTAACCCTGGATCTAGCACATGGTGCTTGCTTGTGCTTGTGTCAGTTGCTAAGTCATGTCTAACCCTTTCGTGACCACACAAACTGTAGCCTGCCAGGCCCCTCTTTCCATGGGATTTCCCGGGGAAGAAAACTGGAGTGGGTTGCCATTTCCTTCTCCAAGGTAGGTGCTCAAAGTAAGCTGTCTGCATGAAAAATCTTTTTAAGTTTTGCAGACAATGTCTCAGCCCACTCCTCCCACAGTACCTCTGTTTTTCATTTCCTTCAACTATTCTTCCATAATTTCCTTTAACTAACACCTGTCTTTCCTTTCATTTTCAGGTGAAAAAGAGGAGTGACAAAAGCTCTTGATAGCACTTTGAGCTGGATAATTCTTTCTGGTGGGGGCCCATCATGTGTACTATAGGATATTTAACAGTATCCTTGGCTTCTACACAAAAGAAGTCAGTCACACCTTCCCCCAGTTATAAGAACCAAAATGTCTCCAGACATTACCAAATGTCCCCTCAGGAGCAAAATGTGCCCAGACTGAGAACCACTGCCTAGACTGACTTTTTAGGCCACCTCAGTGAACATGGTAAGCCTGACTGATGGTCCCTGTGCCTACCATCTTCCAAGGAAGAAGACTGAGATTCTACTTGTACTGTGTAGGGAGTGTGTGACCAACACAAGTAGGTTAGGGTGATACCTCCAGGGAGAAGGGCACTCAATAGGTCTGAGATAAACCCATTTGTCACAGTACTAGGAGTCTAGGCTGCAGAGTTATTTTCTATCAGCATTCTCCTGGCTTGATTTATTCAGTGGCACTGAAATGACCAACTAGAGGGATGGAAGGTACAATTTGATGCTATTAAGTCCTAATCGCTCAGTTGTGTCTGACTCTTTGCGACCCCATGGACTGTAGCCTACCAGGCTCCTCTGTCCATGGGATTTTCCAGCTAACAGTACTGGAGTGGATTGCCATTTCCTTCTCCAGGGGATCTTCCCAACCCAGGGCTCGAACCCGGGTCTTCCTCATTGTAGACAGACACTTTACCGTCTGAACCACCAGGGAAGAACAATGCTATTAAAGCCTCCTTTAAATATAGTTTGAAAAATAAGAGTAACTGAAAATAAATAATACACTCACTGAACAATCTCAGTGAAATGAGGGGATCCCACCAAAGCACAGGAAGCAAAAGAGAGCATCTCAATGCGGGGGAAGAAAAAGGACGCGGACCCTGGTGCAGTACCCACCTGTTGTTGACACAACGCTGTCAGGGCTTTCGCTGCAGAGCTTGGACAGCAGACTGGTCTTGCCAGAGCCCGTGAGGCCTATGCAGACCAGGTCATACTCTGGGCGTGCAGGAGGTGGACCCTTGCAGCAGAGTGCTCTAAAACACTGCCAAGAGAGGGGAAATACGGCCCTTTAATAAGACTGTAGAGGCAAAGCACAGTCACATTTTAAATCACATATTGAGAAGTAACCAAATATCCTATTCATTCTAAGATGGAAAGGGGCCTTGACAGTGAGAGACCTGAGGATATCGCCTTGACTAAGCATTCAAAATTAATATCCCAGGAATGAGACCCACAAGGACTTGCAGACCCCCTCCTGCTGTGATGTGGGCACTGCAAGGGGCACCACGTCATTGCACAATTTTCCCGTCAAAAATGCACCACCAGCATCCAAGCACCAGGAGGTCAGACACCACTACTGTGAGGACCATTCTGCAGGACAATTAGCCTGCTCGCCTCTAACATCTCAAAGAAAGGCTGAGGAACTGTTTCAGGTTAAAGAAGGCTAAAGAGATGTAATAATCCAATGCCTCCTGGACTGGATCCTGGATTAGGTGGAGGAAAAACACCATAAACCAACATTGTATAAATCAACAGCTGAATAGAGACTGAATATTAGAACCTGCAATGATAGTACTGCATAAGGTTAAGTTTCCTGAATTTTATGATTAGACTATGGTTAGCAAATGAATATCACTGTCCCGAGAAAACAAATACTAAACTATTTAGTGATGAAGGGTCTTGACATCTGCAGTTAACTGGCTAAGAATATTTCTAAATCTCTACCTCCATCACCACTTCCACACCTAGATGGTGAGGAATGTAATAAAGCAATCATGGTAAAATGTTAATGACGGAGGAACCTGAGTGGAGTCTAAAGGAAATTCCATGTACTAGTCTTACAATGCTTTAATATTATTCCAAAATAAAATTCTTTTAAAATCATTAAATCCAATTCCCACATATATCACTGTAATCCTGACTTTTGAAACATTTTGTGCGTGCTTAGTCACTAACTCATGTCTGACTGTTTGTGACCCCATGGACTATAGCCCGCCAGGCTCCTCTATCCATGGGATCCTCCAGGCAAGAATAGTGGAGTGGGCAGCCATTCCCTTCTCCAGGGGATCTTCCTAATCCAGGGATCAAACCTGGGTCTTCTGCATTGAAGGTGGATTCTTTACCATCTGAGCCACTAGGGAAGCCCAATATGGGGTAACTGGGCTTCATCAGGGCTATCATCTAAATGAGATGAGAAACTGGGGAAAAGTATGCTGAAAAAGCAAAGTGACAGAAAAGATTCCCTTACTGGTCAATTTTGTTAAAAACAAAACAAAACACTGACTTCTTAAATCTGGACAAAGAAAATCACATACCACCCTTGAAACTTCAACTAGCCTTCCTAAACCACCAAACAGAAGGAGTTCCACTTTTGGGAAAAGCAAATTAAATAAATAGCAACAAAAATCCTCTTCTGACGCAATGTAGAATTTTGCTTCAGATCAAATGACCTCAGGGTACTATGAACTAGTACTTGCTCTGCAATAGTTAAAAGACCAGGGGATTTGGGAGACTGGAAATCATCCATGCAGTTTTTGGTCTTTCTACTTAATTGACATCTGCTTATTAGAGGCCACCTAGTTTATAAAGTATTTAGGCCCTTAAAGATGCATGAGAGGAAGGAGGAGACAGGGAGATGAAACAGATGCAGATCTATTGACCTCTTGGTCCTTTAGAGATCATGAGAGAAAAGACCTATAAAAAGTCTGTGCTAATTCTTCTCACGCAGATGAACTATGAGGTCTAACGGGCTGTTTACTCTTACAAATCAAGCTTGACTATGTCTCACCCTCACTTCTCATAGTCAGGAAGTCCAATCTGTACAACCTCTGAAATAGCTCTAGAATCTATCTGCTTCTCTCCAGCCCAGGTCATTGATGCTTGGACAACATCAAAATCCTCCAACGAGTCCTAGTATGTTAACCACTGCCCCCTCTATTCTCTTATGCGGCTGCCATTATGATCCTGGTGGTCTACAGGGCCCTCCATGATCTGCTTAACCCAAGCTTCCAGCCTCATCTCCGTAACTCTCCATCTTAATCCTCCACCTCCAGTAACATTGACCTTCTGGCATCGCACAGCATTCAACACATGCCACTCCCTTTTCCCCCAACTTTTGGGTGGTGAACGCTTCATTGACTTTCAGATTCCGGTTAAAGAACCACTTCCTCAGCACTGCCTGCTCTGCTGCTAAGAGTATGTGAGCAATTTTGTGTCAAGCTCTCAGAGCACATTTGTTGTCAATTCATCACACAGACAATTAGCTTCTTATCTATCACCAGACTGTGGGAACCATATCTGTCCATCTTCATCTCAGTATCCCCAGTGCTTAGTGGAGACCACAGCATAGAATCCACTTTCAATGAATCACTGCTGAATGACATTTAAATATCATCTAAGAAAGGAGAAAAGAAAATGTAAAGGTTAACAGGAAGCTTGATCGATGCTCTCTGGGCACCTCATACTTCAAGAAATAGTGTTAACAATGAGAAATACTAGACTTTTTCATTTCTCTCCAATGCCAGAAGTTTAAGCCCAGTTCCCAAAAGAGTAATTTTGACGTGCAGGACCTACTTTCTTGGTATGACAGAACTTCTTTTTGTCCTAAATTCACTTTTCCTTGGCTTTTAAGAAGCTCTGCCTACTTCTGGTAAACTCTATGATCATCTAACTCATGTTCTTCCTGGATTTATTAAACTCTAATCATATTTCTTCTCAGTCTTTTCAAGTCTGAGAAGTCCTAATTATTTCAGTCTGCCTTCATATAGCAAACCCCTCCCACTCCACCAGATTAGTGACCTTTCTCTGGCCTTACTTGAGCTTGATTTTGCCTTTCCTACAAGATTAATGACTAGGACTACAAAAAGTATCCTAGATGCCAGTACTTCACATCCCAATTTCGTAGGAAGGTTGGCTGATAACGACAGACTTTTTGCAAACTTTTTCTTACCCATAAAAGAAAGAAGTCCCCTGGACTCATGATGAGAGTTTTCCTGAGAGACAGATATACGTATGTATGCATTCCCTCAAAGACTAGCCAGCAGCTGTGCACTAAGAAAAGCTCTGCCAAGTTCAGCTATGACAGATAACACCACTAGTCTCTCTTACTGGGTCGCTTTGGTCTTTTTGGGAAAAGAGGGGAGAGACCACATTCCTGCTCTAAACACCCCAATTTGTGCTCAGCTCCTCTACTGAAATTCCCCTGAACTATCTCTTGAAAAGAAGACTGACCCACCTAAACTGGTCCAAATGGTCATCAATCTTAAATACAAGATGAAATTGCAGGTGATTGATAAATTAGCCAATCTGATCACACGATCACAGCCTTGTCTGACTCAATGAAACTAGGCCATGCCATGTGGGGCTACCCAAGATGGACAGGTCATGGTGGAGAGTTCTGACACAACGTGGTCCACTGGAGAAGGGAATGGCAAACCACTTCAGTATTCTTGTCTTTAGAACCCCATGAACAGTATGAAAAGGCAAAAGGTAGGACACTGAAAGATGAACTCCCCAGGTCGGTGGGTGCCCAATATGCTACTGGAGATCATGGAGAAATAACTCCAGAAAGAATGAAGGGATGGAGCCAAAGCAAAAACAACACCCAGTTGTGGATGTGACTGGTGATGGAAGCAAGGTCCGATGCTGTAAAGAGCAACAGTGAATAGGAACCTGGAATGTTAGGTCCATGAATCAAGGCTTCCAATCAAATTGGAAGTAGTCAAACAGGAGATGGCAAGAGGGAACATTGACATTTTAGGAATCAGCAAACTAAAATGGACTGGAATGGGTGAATTTAACTCAGATGATCATTATATCTACTACTGTGGGCAAGAATCCCTTTGAAGAAATGGAGTAGCCACCATAGTCAACAAAAGAGTCTGAAATGCAGTACTTGGATGCAATCTCAAAAACGACAGAATGATATCTGTTTGTTTCCAAGGCAAATCATTCAATGTCATGGCAATGCAAGTCTATGCCCTGACCAGAAATGCTGAAGAAGCTGAAGTTGAACAGATCTATGAAGACCTACAAGACCTTCTAGAACTAACACCCCAAAAAGATTTCCTTTTCATTGTAGGGGACTGGAATGCAAAAGTAGGAAGTCAAGAACACCTGGAGTAACAGGCAAATTTGGCCTTGGAATACAGAACAAAGCAGGGCAAAGGCTAATAGGGTTTTTCCAGGAGAATGCACTGGTCATAGCAAACACCCTCTTTCAACAACACAAGAGAAGACTCTACACATGGACATCACCAGATGGCCAACACTGAAATCAGATTGATTATATTCTTTGCGGCCAAAAATGGAGAAGCTCTATACAGTCAGCCAAACAAGACCGGGAGAGGACTGTGGCTCAGATCAGAAACTCCTTATTGCCAAATTCAGACTTAAATGGAAGAAAGTGGGGAAAACCACTAAACCATTCAGGTATGACCTAAATCAAATTCCTTATGATTATACAGTGAAAGTGAACAACAGATTAAAGGGACTAGATCTGATAGAGTGCCTGATGAACTATGGACAGAGGTTTGTGACACTGTACAGGAGGCAGGGATCAAGACCATCCCCAAGAAAAAGAAATGCAAAAAAGCAAACTGGTTGTCTGAGGAGGCCTTACAAATAGCTGTGAAAAGAAGAGAAGCGAAAAGCAAAGGAGAAAAGGAAAGATATTCCCATTTGAATGCAGAGTTCCAAAGAATAGCAAGGAGACATAAGAAAACCTTCCTCAGCCAGCAATACAAAGAAATAGAGGAAAACAACAGAATGGGGAAAGACTTGAGATTTCTTCTAGAAAATCAGAAATCCTAAGGGAACATTTCATGCAAAGATGGGCTCAATAAAGGATAGAAATGGTATGGATCTGACAGAAGCAGAAGATATTAAGAAGAGGTGGCAAGAATACACGGAACTATACAAAAAAGATCTTCATGACCCAGATAATCATGATGCTGTGATCACTCACCTAGAGCCAGACATCCTGGAAAGTAAAGTCAAGTGGGCCTTAGAAAGCATCACTATGAACAAAGCTAGAGGAGGTGATAGAATCCCAGCTGAACTATTTCAAATCCTGAAAGATGATGCTGTGAAAGTGTTGCACTCAATACGTCAGCAAATTTGGAAAACTCAGCAGTGGCCACAGGACTGGAAAAGGTCAATATTCATTCCAATCCCAAAGAAAGGCAATGCCAAGGAATGCTCAGACTACTGCACAAGTGTACTCATCTTACAAATTAGTAAAGTAATGCTCAAAATTCTCCAAGCCAGGCTTCAGCAATACGTGAACCATGAACTTCCAAATGTTCAAGCTGGTCTTAGAAAAGGTAGAGGGACCAGAGATCAAATTGCCAACATCCAACAGGATCACCAAAAAAGCTAGAGAGTTCCCAAAAAACATCTATTTCTGGTTTATTGACTATGCCAAAGCATTTGACTGTGGGGATCACAATAAACTGTGGAAATTTCTTCAAGATATGGGAATGCCAGACCACCTGACCTGCCTCTTGAGAAACCTGTATGCAGGTCAGGAAGAAACAGTTAGAACTGGACATGGAACAACAGACTGGTTCCCAATAGGAAAAGGAGTACATCAAGGCTGTATACTGTCACCCTGCTTATTTAACTTACATGCAGAGTACATCATGAGAAACGCTGGGCTGGAGGAAGCACAAGGTGGAATCAAGATTGCCGGGAGAAATATCAATAAGCTCAGATAAGTATATGACACCACCCTTATGGCAAAAAGTGAAGAACTACAGAGCCTCTTGATGAAAGTGAAAGAAGAACGTAAAAAGTTGGCTTAAAGCTCAACATTCAGAAAACTAAGATCATGGCATCTGTTCCCATCACTTCATGGCAAATAGATGGGGAAACAGTGGATGACTTTTTTTTTTTTTCCTGGCTCCAAAATCACTGCAGATGGTGAATGCAGCCATGAAATTAAAAGACACTTACTCCTTGGGAGGAAAGTTTGACCAACCTAGATAGCATATTAAAAAGCAGAGACATTACTTTGCCAACAAAGGTCTATCTAGTCAAGGCTATGGTTTTTCCAGTAGTCATGTATGGATGTGAGACTTGGAGTATAAAGAAAGCTGAGTACTGAAGAATTGATGCTTTTGAACTGTGGTGTTGGAGAAGACTCTTGAGAGTCCCTTGGACTGCAAGGAGATCCAACCAGTCCATCCTAAAGGAGATCAGTCCTGGGTATTCACTGGAAGGACTGATGTTGAAGCAGAAACTCCAATACTTTGGCCACCTGATGCAAAGAGCTGACTCATTTGAAAAGACCCTGATGCTGGGAAAGATTGACAGTGGGAGGAAAAGAGGACAACAGAGGATAAGCTAGTTGGATGGCATCACCAACTCAATGAACATGAGTTTGGGTAGGCTCCAGGAGTTGGTGTTGGTCAGGGAGGCCTGGCGTCTGCAGTTCATAGGGTCGCAAAGAGTAGGACACAACTGAGTGACTGAACTGAACTGATTGCCATATATTGCCCAGTTTCAATCATTCATATGCCAATATTACTCAACATATTTTGGAAAACGTTCCAGAATTTTATCTTCATGTTCTTTTTAAATTCCAGAGTGTAAAAACTTTGCAGCCAAACCTAGAAATATCTACATCATCTGCTCATTTATTCTAGGTCATCTAAGACGTGGGTAACATAAAAGGCAATTGAGGAGTGACATTCTACTCTACTCCTGTCTTTTATCTCGTCTCTCTGTCCTCCTATGATGCCATCTCCACCCCATGTTTTCAGCCTGGTAAGACACATAATATAATATTTCCCCTCTTCCTCCAATCTCTTTCTTGAATTTCAGGCTCTGTATTTCAACTGTTCTGAAAGAATCCAAACTAAATCTGAATAAAACAACCCACCCCAAAAACACAGGCTATAGAGATAAGACATTTTGGAACATAAAAAGCATAAAGGTTAAACTGACAATTATTATAAGACAGTATCTTTGAAATGAGTCACAGACTCTTTGGGTGTTTATTCGAAATAAATAAATCCAATGGTTGACAGGGATGGTGTCAGATTTGAAGCCAACAAAATAAGGTGCTTAAAACTATGCTACTTCAAATGGGGGAAGAATGTTCATGTTTTTTGAGTCAGTCCCTAAAAACTACAGTTTTCACTTGGTTTTCACTTTAATACTTAATGAAGCTTTGGATCTCGTAGTCAATTTACTTAAAATTACTCATTTTGGCCTCTAGACTATACTGTACCAAAGTTCATTGTGTCTGTCTCGTAAAGCAGCCCGTGCATTGTTAAGAGTAAGCCCCTTTCAGTGGTGTACAATGCTAAACACAAAGCTGTCGGCTGTCCTGACAGCACACAGAAAACTCAGGCTTCATTCCCAGGCCAGACACTGAGGCATTGTATGATTCTGTGCAGGCCCATAAACCTAGCCGGCTTCAGTCTCCCCATGATTAACCAGTAACGTTTTAATACCATCAGCCACTTCCTTTCTTTAGGTGGATGTTATGAGGCATTATTAGTTCAATGCATTATGCTACAAGATGGTAACATACAAGTAAGTAAGTGCATTTATTATTTTACCTTATCTCACTAAGGTATCTTAGATGATTGTCATGTCTCTTGGGTAAGGGCCTGGCAGTCCACCATGCAGCCTAGTCTATGGTACTTCCCTTCCACCAGCCCACAGCTGCCTCCACATGCTCCTCCCAGTCCAACCAAAGACACTAACAGACACAAAGCTTAACCTGCTCTTGCAGCAGGGAACAGGGAACAGGGTGAGCCCGCATGCAGGATGCCAGCAGACAACCAAGGTCATGGTCTCTTGCTTAGACTGCTCAGTTCATAGGTCTGTTCACACAGGGTCTGTTATGACTTGCTCCTTCCCAAAAGAACCAAGTCTCTCTCTTATCATGTTCAGATCCAGGTTGTTTCCTGCCAGCTTAAGTTCACGAGCTTCTACCAACACTGTATGTGAGGAAACGGTGAGCCAATGTCTTGAGAGAGGGCCAAGACTGAATCACCAGTAGTAACTCTGTGTTGTAGACTCTGGACAAATTGTATACGCCTGAGCTGAAAGGCAGATTAGCCAAAAAGCCTAAGCCAAAATATTCAAGAATATTTTCTTGAAGGAGGATGATCACATACATGTATCAGGGGAAAAAAAAAATTAGCAAAAGATTAAATCGCATGGGTACAATGAGGAGTTGTATTTCAGCCTGGTGGTCTAGCACTAAGGCAGCAAGATTATCTTAAAATATCCCCATTTCTGCTGGGGACAGTACCAGACATTGGTAAACTCATGGAACAACTGTTCAACAAACTGACGCTGTAAAGCACCAATGAAGCACTTACCATATATCACTCTTTCCTCTACATCTCTACCTTAATGATGCCAGCCATCCTCCAAATCACTCTCTAGTCCCACAAATAGCCTGAGCACTTCGTGTTTCTATGCCACCCGGGTCCCGTGTACTCAGAAGAAAGGTTCTTCCTCTTCTCTATTTGACAAATTTCTGTTCAAAGTTCTGCTCAGATGACATCTCCTCCAGAAGGTCTCCAATTCCATCTGAGAGAACTATTCCTTTCTTCCACTCTTTGGTCCTTTAACATACTTCCAGCACTGTGGTTAATATTATGCCACATATATTTTTTTCCCTGACTTCTATCAGAATTATTAGATAACAGATTTATGCACACTGACCCAATAATCCCTGGTCTGATTACTCGGTTAAAAAGTTTAATTTTACAGCCACCCACGGTGGCCAAGCACCAAAGCAGAGAGGCAGAGCTGTCATACAATTCACATTTCTAGACAGAGTCCTGCTCGAGGTCCTCCCCCTCTGGCACGGGCCCTGGCACTGCCAGTATCACTTAATCCCTAGCCTCTGGGGACACGGCATTTGTTTCAAGTGATGCTCTGTTTTTCATCTTGAATACATGACTTTATTCTGTACATGATTTCAATTTGATTGAGGCTCTGTAGAGTTCCTGGAAAATTTTCTTCTGTCAGTTTTGGGGCTTCCCATAGCCATAAAGTCACTGCCCGAGCACCATACTGTCTCCTCCTTATTTATCAATAAAACAGGTCTTGCCAAACAAAACCCAGAGGTTTCCTATGGTGGATGACTACATCTTTCCCTGGAGCCCTCAGATGGGGCCTAGCCCTTTGCTCAATGAATATTTGTCAAATTAACAAAAAATTAGTTAATTGGTACCTAAAAGCAAGAGAAAAGTCACCCATAACTTGAAATGGATATATTTCTTAGGTGGTTTTGTTTCAAAACCAGAGAGACACCTATACATTTTGACCTTCATCAACTCTCACAATGACAAAAAAGATTTTGAAAAGAAGTCAATTTCTAGAATGTTTTCTAACGCTAAATATGTTCACTGAAAAAAATATTAAGTGTGTTAATATATAAAACTATAATTTTAAAATATTTCCTGTCTATAATAATAAAATATGGGTCCATCTTTTGAAAATACAACCAACTGTTTACAGAGCTTGAAAGAACTGATTAAACTCTGAAAAAGACATGAGGAAGAATTGTGTCCTAATAACACAAAACCAAAACCAAAGGTGATCGGTACTATATTAAGCACAAGATATAAATGATCTGTGAGTGTTAATTCACTTACTCCTAGGAACAACCCAATGAGAAAAGTACTTTGCACTTCCCATTTTAAGTTGGGGAAAGGGAGGCCAAAAGAAGTTAAATATGGTTGTTTAAGTGGAACCAGGATTTGAACTCTGGTAATCGTCTGGCTCCAG
Organism: Ovis aries; assembly: GCF_016772045.2. Taxonomy (NCBI): domain Eukaryota; kingdom Metazoa; phylum Chordata; class Mammalia; order Artiodactyla; family Bovidae; genus Ovis; species Ovis aries. Next base: position 25,112,702 of record NC_056069.1, on the reverse strand, counting down.
AGGAATTTTCTGAGTGATGAGAATGAAAAGCCTCTAATACCCGAGGGTGTGTCATACAGAGGCGAAATTAGGGACATTCTGTGAACAGGGCAATGTACAGATACGAAACTGTGCCAGATAGTTTGTAAGACGCAAGAGTTGGGGCTCCAACCAGGGCCATTCGGCTCCAGAGCTCTTACTCATGTCCTCTTGGCCTTGGTACGGCCACGTCTGGAGTCAGGGATGCTGTCCTGAGGGAGTGAAGGGAGGCTTTAACAAGCCTGCCTGTGTAACTGGACAGATGCCTGGAAGAGGAAGGGGAAGATGTGCGTCTCAGTGATGCTTCCTTCCTTGCACTGTCCCATTCATGGCTGAAGTACCTTTTATTCCAGGCAGAAAACTGCATCCTTCTCCCAGAAGAGTTAAAGGAACTGGGTTCCTTCTGGCTGACTTAGGGAGCAGAGAAGGAGGGGGAGCTGGCTGGGGTGGAAGAAAAGAGGACGCTGGAGGGCTGCTAGCACCTTTTGCCTGCTGTTTGCTTCTTGCATTTAACTCTTTTCTTGTCCTATGGAAAGGTCAAAGCCTGTCTCTGACGAAAAGCCCATGCTAACGGCAGAGATTTCTGATTCTGAGCATGGTAAATAAGGTGGAAAAAAACCTCTAAAGGAAGAGTCTTCAAATTTTCTCCTTTAAAATATATGTGCATGTAAATTATACTTTAATAAAGTAAATAAAACAAGCAAATACTATACAAAATAACACATGTCAGGGAAGAGTACAGGAGAAAATACATGAACAAACTGGGCTGTTTGGAAATCCACGTCAAAGAGACAGCCTATATGAACATGCAAGCTCTTAGCTAACCCTTTCTTTCCATATGCAAGAAGAAAAACGAATTTGAAAAATGCTCTGATGTCTGGGATTACATAGTAGGTCTTGCAAAAGATGTGAGAAGAATATAAATTCAAAATGGCACCCACAGCTACAGAAATAATCAGCAGGGTGACAGAGTGCTGTGAAGAGGCCCTTGATCACCAGGCAGATCCCAGCAGACGACTCCTCTCCATGTTACAAGGGCAATCCATTTTTTGAGGTGAAAAATCCTGTGGCCCTTTAAGACTCTCGTGGAGGAAAAAACAATAAATTGTTTTTACATAAGATGGGTCAAACCTTTCGGCCATGCAGGCTGCTCTGAGCTCACAGATGAAGGCTTTGGCCCAGAATTGTCTCAGGGCTGAGGCTTCTGTCCAATACATCACACTGCCTCAGGACACTAAGTCTGTCTTTGCCTTCCCCTTTGTATTTCTCAATCCACATTCCTTTTTGGGGTGAAATACTCCATTATTTCTGCTTTGTTCTGGGCTGTCTCCTGTCTCTGTCCCTATTAACTCGTGGCAACAAAAGAAACAAACAGAAGCAGGGGATTTCATGCTTAGCAGCTACAGACATTGGCCTCACGGCTTTGCAGAGGGGCAGACATTTGAGACTTTGAATGGAAGAGAGTGCCGCGGCGTTGAACCAGACCAGGGGCCCACGTGGCTCCCAGTCTGCGCATCAGTCATCCTGATAGTGGTATTCACAAGTCCTAGTACACGTATTTCCAGATAAGCCACAAGTCGAGTTTTAAAAGTTAAGGCGTATATCCGATAATTAGACTAAAGGAACTGTAATTCAAGATTCTCCTATATTCCAACAATCCATAATTTTAGGTCTTCTCATGTAAGAAATAGATTAGGGGGATATTTTTCTATAAATAAAAATGAAGAAACTCAAAGAGGAAGCTAAGTAGAAAATAAACATCTTTCTTGTTTTTAAGATGTAGTTTTTCTTTTACAATGGCTGGACAGAGTATCTAATTTTTCTAATGACAGAATTATTCAATAAAACTAGCAGTAAATTCCCCAGGTTTGACTGTATGTAATGATACAAGCTTAATGCATATTCATAGATGTATACAAATCAGGGCTTCACCTGGGTCATTTTCAGACAATTTATTATGTTTTCCCCTAAAAAGCAAAGAGATACAAATTTAGTTGAACATGAAAGAGACAGTAACACGTTTTGTTTTGTACCTCTTTTTTGGTCACTTTCTAAACCGTTTTTCTAAATGAAAAGCAGGGCATAAAAATACAATCACTACCAAAAACATGTTTACTATTCCTTAGCAATGGCATTTTTCTATACTCTGTACACTTAGGAAAAATCAGGGGATGCAAATATTTTAAAAGAGCTAGAATCCCTAGGTAGATCTTCAAGTGAGTTTACAGGTCATCTAAAAATCTCCTAGGAAAAATCCCAACAAAGCAGATTCTCTCTGCTCTTCATGCTTTTGGAACTGGAGATGGGAAGCCTTGGAATAGTCAACAGGAAAACAAATCAAACTAAAGTTGTTTTATTTGTAGACCTGAACAGTGGAAATCCTATTTCATATTTTGGAACCATACAGCATTCCTTCACTCAACAACCTTTAGGCTCCAAGAAGATGGAACTCAGCCCCACAGAGCTCTCAGTCACCAATTCCTCTAAATCTGCCCAATTTGGTCTCTACCATCTCCCTGTTCCTTTCCAGCCCTAAAGCCACTATCAAGGTGTCACCGTTATCTCCTGGAAAACACACTGTCTCTTCCATAATTGGTGTCCTTACTTCAGGTCTTATCCAACTCTGTCTGCTGCTGCTGCTGCTGCTACGTCGCATCAGTCATGTCCGACTCTGTGCAACCCCATAGATGGCAGCCCACCAGGCTCCTCGGTCCCTGGGATTCTCCAGGCAAGAATACTGGAGTGGGTTGCCATTTCCTTCTCCAGTGCATGAGAGTGAAAAGCGAAAATGAAGTTGCTCAGTCGTGTCCGACTCTCCCCAACCCTGTGGACTGTAGCCTACCAGGCTCCTCCACCCGTGGGATTTTCCAGGCGAGAGTACTGGAGTGGGTTGCCATTGCCTTCTTCCCAACTCTGTCTACAAAATGCTAATAATGATCTTCCTAAAGCACATCAATCATTCCCATGATGTAAAATCTTTCCATGGTTACCATGCTGTAGCTGTTCAGTTGCTAACTCGTGTCCAACTCTTTGCAACCCCATGGACTGCAGCACACCAGGTTTCCCTGTCCTTCACTAACTCCCAGAGTTTGCTCAAACTCATGTTCAGTGAGTCAGTAAAGTCATCTAACCATCTCATCCTCTGTCACCCCCTTCTCCTCTGGCCCTCAATCTTTCCCACCATCAGGGACTTTTCCAGTGAGTCAGCTCTTCACATCAGGTGGCCAAAGTATTGGAGCTTCAGTATCAGTCCTTCTAATGAATATTCAGGGTTGATTTCCTTTAGGATTGACTGGTTTGTTCTCCATGCAGTCCGAAGGACTCACAGGAGTCTTCTCCAGCACTACCAATAGCTGTCAGGAAAATGACCAAACTCCTTCTCTAAGCAGATAGGCTTTCTATGATCTGGATTTGCTTTATTTCTGGCCTTGAATGGTTGTCAGAGGGATGACATGACATAATGTTCATAATGTGTATAAAGTATCCAAACCAGGGTTCAACACAGTCCTCGTGCCAACCACACAGACTTATTTGCAGTTCCTGACCCAGCCTCCTTCATGCTCCAGGTCAAAGGAGGCGACCCTCTGCCTATACATCATTTTCCACTATCTCCATCTAGCTGGCACATAGCTATCCTTTAAAATTCAGCTACATGATCATTTTTTCCAGGAAGACTTCTACAGCGCTTAATCTGATTGAGATGACATTCTTTAAACTCCCTCAGCACTTTTTCTGTTCCACTGTCCTAATATTCACTGTTCTATAGAATAAAGGTGATCTTTAGTCACTGTTCCCTCACTGGGCTTGGAGTACTTAAATGCAGGTTCCACTTCTCATTCAGTTTTGGACCCCAAGTGTCTGATACAGCATTTATCTCGAGGTAGAATATGCTCCCCAGTAATTCACCACATGGCTTGATTAAGTGCATGGTTAGACAAGCCTGACATCCAAACCTATTACAATCTGAATGTTACTTCACCAATACCTGTTTCCTAATCTAGAAAGCAAGGGTCATCTCAAAGGATTGTTGGGAGGAGTAAATGAGATTCTATATACTAAATACTCAGGACGGTATTCAATAATAGGTATTATTATCACTGTGATTGTGGTTATTAGACTTTTCACTTAGAATAGTGCTTTCTCAAAAACTGATTTTGTGACCACCCATCAGGACTCTTCTCACAGTGTACAATTCAAAATAACTCAGGGTCTGGATTTATTTTATTTGTCCATCTGGTCAAAGATCTGATTTGATACGGTAAGTATGAATGGTGGCTAATCACAAAAACAGTCCTTTTGATTTGCTATAATAACTATTAAAAGAGATCATACATAATATGATGCAGAGTGGGGCCATCACTAGATTTTTTCTTCCTGAGAGGAGAAACAGCTTTTAAACATGACTGGTCTATCTTAACAGTTAAATCAATTCTCTTTGATTATGAAATCTCCTGCTATGTCTATGCAGACCGAGACAAAAGCACACTATTGGCGAGGGGAGGGGGGTGGGGGTGGTGTCTCTAATTCTTGAGCGTCCTCCAATCACGTTGCTTTAACTGCTGACAAAGACAAACGTTTACTATGGTCTAACTCAGAAGAGTCAATACAGTGAACTAGACGTTATCTCGCCTCACACATCAACACACGTGTCAGACAGACTGACTGCGAAGTCTGTTGCTGGTGATGAGAGAGGCAGAGAGGGCACAGCTGGATATCTCAGATCCACAGCTGAGCTGGCAGCAGTGGTCGTCAAGCCACCTTCTCACTTTAGAAGCTGGAATGAATCTGAGAGAGTTATTTAAAGGTGTGTTTTATTAAAGAGACACTTTAGAAGACTGTCAAACTTCACAAGCAAAGGCTGAATACACAGATTCAAGCAGTTCCACTTGGGGTCATCTATGAAACATCAATGGATTTCTTTCCACCACAAATAACTCATCAAAAATGAAGTACTGGCAAACATAATCTTCTGTCCCCTCAAAAGATTAGAAGTAGCAATGTGGGCTTAATTTATATCATAAACATTTTTATTGTTTGCTTTTATTCCCTGGAATCAATACGGACACAGATACCTTAACTTATGTTCCTGTGTATATCACACAGATGGTACAGGTGCTATATATCGCAGGCTGGTGAAGACAATAGAGGGATCCCACGAGCCTGACATATTTAACTGGGGTCTTACTTGAATGAAGTCTCAACAACATCAAGAATTTTTTTTTTTCTTCAAATAAAGCACTCACTCTCTATTCAAAGGAGATCGCAAACTACCAGGAAAACATGATATTTGATCATCGTTAAGTGTTTTAAAAAGGATGTCCTCCTTTTTCTTTTGTACCAGCCAAGGTTCTGGTTGCAAATACCAGAAAAGTGATTTATTGGAAGGTTATTGATAATTCACAGAACAAACCAGAAGACTAAAAATTGCTAGAATCAATACAGTCTACAGTAATACTGCAACAACCATTAATTAGTACAGGAGTCACCACTTGTACTAACTGCTTGGCATCCTGTACTGAACTCCACTGCAGCATAAGAATGACCTCTAACTACTCCAACTGGGTACCACCGACCATCAAGGTGGAGCATCCAACTGGCCAAGCCTTGGTTACATTCTGGAGTCCTGGCTGCCAGCTGAAAGAAGTAAGCATTGAAAGAAGTAAGCCCTGATTCCAAGCTCTGGTAGGATCTGTCCCTAAATATTCATTTTCCGCATTGAAAGAAGTAAGCCCTGATTCCAAGCTCTGGTAGAATCTGTCCCTAAATATTCATTTTCAGGGCAGCTAAAAACAACATCAACTACACATTTTGTTCTTTGGCCCAACAGACAATAGACTTTCTCCATTATAACAATTTGGAGACCAAATTAGACGGAACAATGTTTGTTGATTTTCCAATTCCATGGACTTATTCTGATGGAATATGCCAGTCTTGGGCAGAGGGCAAGATGAAAGCTAGTAGAAATATCTAAGCCTGGATTTTCCTGAGCAAAATGTTACATCCTCTCAGTGTCCGACTTGTGTGCTCTTATTTAATACACAGCTTTCCAACATGCATTCTCTTCTCTCGGTCCATCAGTTCAGTTGCTCAGTTAAGTCCAACTCTTTGTGACCCATAGACTGCAGCATGCCACGCTTCCATGCGCATCACCAGCCCCCAGAGATTGCTCAAACTCATGTCCATCGAGTTGGTGATGCCATCCAACCATCTCATCCTCTGTCACCCCCTTCTCCTCCTGCCTTCAATCTTTCCCAGCATCAGGGTCTTTTCCAAGGAGTCAGTTCTTCCCATCAGGTGGCCAAAGTATTGGAGTTTCAGCTTTAGCATCAGTCCTTCCAATGAATATTCAGGACTGACTTCCTTTAGCATGGACTGGTTGGATCTCCTTGCAGTCCAAGAGACTCTCAAGAGTCTTCCCCAACACCACAGTTCAAAAGTATCAGTTTTCAGTGCTCAGCATTCCTTATAGCCAAACTCTGACATCCATACATGACTACTGGAAAAACCATAGCTTTGACTAGACAGACCTTTGTTGGCAAAGTAATGTCTCTGCTTTTTAATTGCTGTCTATGTTGGTAATAGCTTTTCTTCCAAGGAGCAAGTGTCTTTTAATTTCACGGCTGCAGTCACCATCTGCAGTGATTTTCGAGCCCCCCAAAATAAAGTCTCTCACTGTTTCCATTGTTTCCCCATCTATTTGCCATGAAGTGATGGGACCGGATGCTATGATCTTAGTTTTCTGAATGTTGAGTTTTAAGCCAACTTAAAACTGTCCACACTTCTACCTATAAATTATGTGTAAAAAGATGGGGGCTGGCTGCATCTGTGTAGGAAGCTGATGCCTGATGGCTCTTATGTCCAAATTCGCATGTTCTTGCTTTCTTTTCAAAAGGACTTCCCTGGTGGCTCAGATGGTAAAGCGTCTGTCTACAAGGGGGGAGACCCGGTTTCGATCCCTGGGTTAGGAAGATCCGCTGGAGAAGGAAATGGCAATCCACTCCAGTACTACTGCCTGGAAAATCCCATGGACAGAGGAGCCTGGTAGGCTACAGTCCACGGTGTCGCAAAGAGTCGGACACAACTGAGCAACGTTCTCAACTTTAATATCTTGTAGGAGGAAAATGGGACAGTGTGTGTAGCTCCTAGCTTTTGTTCATTAAGAACTAAACCTCAATCAGGTAGCCTGTGCTATTGCTTGTCTAAGATATAGACTCCCTAAGGATATATGACTCAGCTTTAAAAAAAGAATCAGACCACTCTGTTTTTCTACATTTATTTAAGTAGTTCTTCAAATCTCTCTTTTCTAATTTGCAAATTACACCATAACTGTGAAGCAATTGTCACAAAAAACTACTAATCAGGAACATATAAAAAAAAAAAAAAAACCAAAACAAAAAAACACAGCGATCATATTCATGGTTAATAAAAAATTTTTAAAAATCATAGTCTTTAGGTGACGAATTCAGCTTTCCCAAAAAAAATAAAATCTGAAAGGTTATAGTAAACCAGCATGTTAAAAAATTAAACAAAAATCAAAACCAAAAACACAGTAGGGGGAATGAGGTTGGAAAGAAAAGGATTAGACAAAGGTATGTGCTTAAAAATAGGTCATTATGCCTCGTTTATTTGGTGAACCTGTGGAAATTTTATGACACTCATCCAAGGAATTATGACTCCACCTGAACAGACTATCCCCTCCACATTTCTCCAGAGGAGGAAAGGGCATACACTCATGACTATCTGAACTGTTAGAATCGATTTTATAAACACTACAAGAGAGGTCCTCAAGGGAACTGTTCATGGATGAATTAGAGATAGTGTTGGCAGAGGTAAAATATTAATCACCAAAAGAGTACATAAAATGTATCTGAGATGATCAGGGCTCATCTGGGGACCACACAAGGGGAATAAGATATCACCAGCAAAAAGGCAAGCATTCTCTGCTACGTAAAAACCTGAAACAAAGAATCTCAGTCATAATAAACTCTGTATCTATTAAAATAAGATGCCATTGTCATGTAATCTGGGGGTAGTGGGACTAAGAATTAAAAAACTGCCTTGAAATTTTCTTAACACACCAGACTTTCAAAGCTACTATACAATAAAAACTGCAGTTCTCGCTGAGTGATTCTATTAATTGAGTCTATAAATGTTTTCATATTTTACAATTCCTTACAATTTACAAATCTGTCTCTGCTCGCCATGAAAGATTAAAAATATGGAATCTTAAAACATAAGATTTTTTAAATGATACATTACACAATGTTAAATTCCATACATTTTATTACTTTTTTGTATTATAAGCCACATCTAGTCTTTCATTGAAAGAAATGAAAAGACAATAAAAAGATATTGAATAGATATCAAATGAAATTTGATCAAATAGTGGCAAGAGATATTCTCTAAATCGTATCAAATTTAAGTTAAGGTAGATACTTCAAACTTTCCAAGACTGATGGAAAGGCAAGGCGAATTAGAAGGGGACAATCTAAAGATAACACTAAACAGTGTGATAATCTTTGACTTGCCACACGATATGGTTTCGGCAGCAATTTCACCTGCACCCTCAAATATTCAACTGAATCTCAGCTTGAGAACTTTATACAACACTTTCAATAAAAGCCTCAATATTCAGTGCATACAAATGTCAAAATCATCACATTGTACAACTGAAACTAATAATGTTGTATGTCAATTAGACTTCAACGTTAAAAGCCCCCAAACCTGTTTTACTTCCATTGACAATGAGAGTTCAAAAAGAAAACGACTTAGAAAACAAAGTGCTCACTAGCAATTAATTATACTTTAAATATGTTCACTCTTCAATTCTAACACAACATCTAACAACTTAATACTCAAATTATCTAGCTATAAAAAGTATATTAATTAACAGGCCTGGCTAACCTTGCCCCATTTCTTCCTTCCTTTCTCTGTTTTCTTTTAGAGCAAAACTCCTTGAAAGCATTATCTCTATTTCCCTTCTATCTTGGACCCACTCCTAATAGGCTCTCTCTTGTTTAGGTAATCATTACTAAATCCAATGATCACATCTCAGGCTTTGCCTTACGGGTTCTTTCTGTTAACATGACTTTCACTGCCTCTTTCTTAAAATGCTTTCTCATTGAACTTCTGAACACCCCTCACTTCTGGGTTTTCTCTTATTTCACTGGGGAAGAAGTTCTTTGTCAGTTTCTTAATCTCATCAACCACTTACCAACAGAATGCTTGGGATGACCTAAAGCCCCTTCTATCTACACTCACTTTCTTGTTGACCTCATCCAGATTCATGCTTTCACATCTCTCCAGATGCTTTTAACTCCCAAGTTTGCATCTATACCATGGACCTCTAAATGCACAAATACTAATGCTTTCTCCACAATGCTCCTCCAAGATACTGAGTAGGCATCCTGGACCTAACATATCCAAGACAGAACTCACAACTCAATTTTTTTCTTCTGCTTAGTTCACAGCAACTCCATTTTTTTTTTTTTTTCCCAGTTGCTCACACCAAAAACCCTGGAATGATCCTTGGCATCTCTCTTTCCTATTAAACCACATGTTCAATCTATCAAAAAACTCTGTCAGCAACAGCTCCAAAGTATATCCAGAATCCAATACATCTTACCACCTCTACCCTTTCCACTCTAAGTCACCACCATCTTCCGCCTGGGTTTCTGCAACAATCTCACAACTGGCTCCCTGCTTCCTCTCTAACCTCCCTATAGTAATTTATTGCACAGTAGTCAGAACGAACCTGTTAAAATATGTCAGATCACATCTATTTTCCATGAAAAATCCTCCAAAGGCCAGTTCATCTCACTCAGGATAAAAGTCAAAGCCCTTACAACAGGCTACAAAGTCCTATAGAAATCTGCCACCACCTCCTTCCTTCCACCCTCATCCCCAAATGTTTCTAAGGCAATATCCACTATGATTTCCTCCTGCAGTCAGTTGCTCCAGGCAAACCGGCTTCCTTGCCATTCCTGGGCTACTTTAGGGATAGCCCAACGCCACAGCCTCGCCATCTCCTCTGCCTAGAAATCTCCTGCCTAGATACATAGACTTCCTCCTTCGTCTTGCTTGTGTCTTTACTCACACATCACCTCTTCAGTGAGACTTACCCTGATCACTCTTTTTTTACACCCTCTTTGCCTCACAGAATTCCCTACTCCCTTACATGCTTTATGTCTTTTTACAACACTAACTGTCTTCTTAGCTATTCAATAACTTACACATTGGTTTACTGCCTTGTCCCCTCATAAGACTATCAGTCTCATGAGGGCAGGGATTTTTGCAGGTTTGGGACTGATGCATCTCCAGGAACTAGAACATGGCACCAAGTATATACTTAATAAATATTTTTAAACTATTGAATAATTTGTTGAGTGGCTTTCACAGACCCTTCATAACCATACTGGATTACACTCTAACCTCTGTTTGGACCGAGGTTGATGGAATTTTATATTCTATTGATATTTTTCTTGAGTGGAAGGAACTCATATTCTTTTAAATCACATCCTATTTGTTTTGACACATCTTATAACTTGGACTCTCACCAAGCTTAGTCTTCCTCTAGAATTTTAACACTGAGTTAACAACTGTGACAGAGAAGGGGAGGCTGAGGCAAAGTCCCAGAGCTGTCCAACCTTTATAAGCTGGGCACAAAAGGAGAAACCAATAGTATGACAGGGAAAAAACTAGGAGTGTAATGGAACTCAAGAAAAGTTAAGTGCTTCTTGAGCTGGGAGGAGATTATCAATAAGATAAGTGCTTCTAAGTAGTTACATGAGAGCAGAACACACAGATAACCACTGTAACGGGGAACGTAGAGGATACTGGTCATCTTGACAAGCACAATCATGATGAAGGGATGGAGATGGAAATCCAGTGTATATACTGTGGTTCAACAACCTCCTCACCTGACTTGTTTCACCTGATCCAACCTTCCATTCTCATTGCTTTGACTGCACAGATGATTTCTCAATCCCACGCCCAGCTTCAACATCTTTCTAGAGAACCAAACCAGTGTATCGAAACTTCCTGTTAGACCGCTGTACCTAGATATCCCTTAATGAACAAAACCCCAAATTTACCGATTTATGATTTACTACTAATCCTCCAACCCATTTGTCCCTTCTTCCTATATTTCCTACTTTCATAAATGTCATCATCATCAAAGCCAGCATTCAAAGCTAAAAATCCCTTAACATCCTGTATTTTCTTCCGCTCTCACACTGCTCATGATTCATAATGTCCTCCTATTTGTGTGGATTCTACCTCTTAAATATTGGTGTCCAGCTCTTTGCAACCTCATGGATTGTAGCCTGCAGGGCTCTCCTGTCCATGGAATTTTTCAGGCAAAAATACTGGAGTGGGTTGCCATTTCCCATTTCAGGGGATCTCTCTGACCTAGGATCGAACCTGTTGTTTCCAGCTTAGCAGGCGGATTCTTTACCACTGCACTACCATATCTACTATTTTGCAATAAAGCCATTATTTCTTGACAAAACTGTGACTACTTCAGCATTACTGTACCAAGCACATCATAGGTACTCAATCAGGTATTTGTTGAGTCACTCAGGGAGTTCATATGCCTCTTATTATACATTGCTCAGATATATGGTTATAAAATCAATTTTAATCTTTACAATGATTAACTTAAAAAAAAAAAGACAAACTGAATACTCTGGGGCTGAGCTTTAAGAATGATAATGACACAAATAAAAAGATCCCCAAACAGAAAGTACCACTGTCTGGGTTTGAGTGTTTGCTGAGAAATTATGGCCATGATCACTGTCGAGTCCCGACTGCCACTCACTAGAATCACTGTCACTGACTATGGCTTCCCAGAGTCTCTTCTCGTCCACTCAACCTTCTTAAACAACATATTTTCTCTTCAGAACTTACTCTACATGGTCTAAAAGCTATAACTCCAATGAAAGAACCTGAGCATTGTTAACAAGCAGACAAAATACATGACATAAATTATTAGTTTCTTCTTGTCAGAGACAAGGACCCAATGAGACATTCATCTTGGACAAGAAGTGGTAAGTCATGATTGGGAGAATATCAGCAAGTGTAAGTGATGATGCAAACCTAAGCCTTACGGCTCCTCCTCTCCTGCAGTTTTCTGAGACGCAGCAATATAATCTTGACCTTGATAGCCTCCATAGGGCCTTGTCAGGAGGAGACAGAAAAGACCTCAAGAAGTATTTTGGCCCCAAAACATTTTTGAATCAACTTAGAGAAAGTTATGAAACTCACAGTTGTCATACTTGACTTGCATCCAGAAACACAACTCAAATGAAGCATGTAGCCTAAATGGTTGATGGTTTTCAGCTGGATGTACTTTTCAACCACCTAAAATGAAAAATCTCTCTCTAATCTCACCCTAATAAAAATCTTTGACCTGGGGAGAAAAAAGGAAAAAAAAAAAAAAAAAAAAGATCCCTATATAACTTTATGGCAAAGTGAGAAGAGAAAGGTAGGTAATAGGAAGCAGAATGACTTTAAACAGCTTTGTAATTTTAATCACTGATATTTACAGGTTAAATATCATCTGGAAGGTCAAAACCTGGGAAGAATCTACTGTAGCATACCTGATCCATCATGCACACAAAATGAATCATCTTTTATCTAGCTCATATCACTCCAGAGTTTTACCTTTAGATGAACCAGTTTCCCAAAGGGACATCTCATCATGCTATTTAGAATCCCAACGGGCTGGCTTTGAGAGTGGGGTGTCCCAATCTCTCTCTACTAGTGGACTGAATGATATGAAAACCCCTCGTGACACACTAAGGATGTTCATTTACTCAGAAAATAAATCCATATTCTTTTTGTCCAAAAGGCAATATCGTTCTCAGTTCTCAAGGTCTAGAATTTCCCTAACTCCTCCTCCCCCAGGCTCATATTATACTCTGTACTCTTATAGAATTCGGTTCATGTTGCTAATATTCTACTTACTACATTGCACTAGAGTCAAAATGCATACTGAATGACTGCCTCCCCCATTACCTAGTAACTCTAAATCATCATCATCTTTATTTCAACTCTGTTTATCATCATGCCTATAAATACCTCTAAATGTGTAATAAATTAATTTTATCAATGGATAAAATTAATCACGACTGGTCTCAAGCAAATTGAGTAGATGCCTTAAAATAGTCCAAAATTCCTAGATTAATGGAAAACATAATTTTAGTCTCATTTTTTCAGGTAGATTCTCTATTCAGCTATATATATTCTAATCAACAATCTTCTTACATGTTTCAAAAAGATCTTTTCAAAGATATCCTGAAAGATATTTTCAAAGATATTCTTTGTCTTAGACATTGAAAAGGGTCCTGGAAAAATAACAGATGCAGAGATGTTCGTTTAAAAAAAAATTTTTTTAAACAAGATACATATGCTGATTGCTCTCTGGGAGAAAGTTACACATTGTCTGAATTATTCTATTTACACAAGGAAAAAGAAAGATAACACTGCTTGGAAGCTTCTGGAACCAGGAGTCTTGAGTCAGCTCTACATTCTTTATAACACTTTATAACACTCCCTTATCTTCAAATTGGAGAACTCCTTTCAAAGCCAAGTAACCTGTGCCGTTCTACCTGGGCAGCAAGAGATGAGAGAAGATTGTTTTCAACAGAAAGGGTAGCTAAAATCCTGTATTCAGACAATTATCAACGAAAACGTGCAATAAAATGAACTCAACTTTTGCCTTGTTTTTATCCTAAGGAATCATGCAGAGCTAACATAAACATTTTTAAAGGATACAAAATATAATGATGATGATGTAAACATCTACAAAAACAACTACTCACAGGCTGAAGAAGGAAATAATTTCCTATCCTCATTAATCGAAAATTTGGCCCAGCCCCTGGTATTTTAGAAGAACTTCTGTTATCTCTAGTCCAGTTACAGACATGTAGAGATACATATTTTATTTTCTTCTCAATTTTTTCTAATGTTTAAAGTAATCCTTGCAAATAATACAACCAAACGTATATGAGAGAAAGTGTAAGTCCTTCTATATTCTAACCTCCTAGAGATTATTGGTATTCAATGCTTCAACTTTTAATGCATATACTAGTTTATATGCATCTTTCTTCTTCTTTTAACAAAATGGGATCACTGTATACATAGGTACACAACGAGCTCACAGTTTTTTTAATTTATCAATCTTCTGTGTCATAATATAGTTCTGATTCTTTTTAATGTTAGCATAGAATTTCACTATATGACCATCCCAAAATTTAATCTCTAACTGGTGGCTGGTATATGGCGCATTTTAAACTATGCAGAATTTAGACTTTTAGAGCTTTAAAAGACCTTAAAGAGTATCTTATGGAATCCAAAAATGTCACTCTATCGATTAAAAAATTGACACCCCAATATACTGAAGTATATTAATAAAAAAGATCACAGGTTTGCTTGGTAGCAGACAGGGAAACATAAACTACAATTTTCCCCACTATTTAGAAGTTGAGAGCTCAAAGCCTAGAGAGCCAGGCTTATGGGTTTGATTCCCAGCTCCATCACTTACTAGTTGAGCCACCTTTATCAAATGATACCACCTCTCTTGAGACGCAGTTTTCCTATCTCAATGTGACAGTAATGCAGCTGGTGTCAAGAATAAATTGATTATAATATAAAATACTTAGAACACTACCTAATAAAGCAATAAGCAAGTGCTGATTATGAGATGAATGCTTATGCCCCTGCCTCTCCAAATTCGTATGTTGAAATGATAAATGCTCATGTAATAGTATTAAGAGGCAGGGCCTTGGGGAGGTGACTAGGTCAAGGGTAAAACCCTCAAGAATGGGATGAGTGCCCTTAAAAAAGAGATGCCAGAGAACTCTTGTCATTTCTATCATGTGTCTATGAACTAGGAACCAGGCCCTCACCAGACACTGAATCTGCTAGCACCTTCATCTTGAACTTTCCAGCCTCCAGAACTATGAAAAATAATCATCTTTTATTTAAGCCGCCCAGTCCATAGTGCTTCATTATAGGGACCTGAACTAGGACAATTATTACTGTAACTATTAATATTATATCATGCTATTTCAGGCTTTATTAAATAAGATTTCTGTTCTTGGCATAAGTAGAAAACAAACTTCTGGTTCTTATTTAAGATTTTAGCATTTATATAATCATGCTATTTCATCATTCTTTATTAAAATATGAAAATATATAACAGTATAGTGAGATATATTAAGACTTATGAAGAAATTAAGCATGTCCAATTGAAACAGAACTCTTAACAGAAATGTGGACACTTATTTATGTTACAGTTATCGGTTACCTATCTCCATCTCCTTGGAATGAGAGATGGACAAAGAAAAGGAAATCAAAATCAATCCTACTGTATTTTCACTCACGTGAATTTTACAATGAAGGGTGAAAACTTTAAGCTCCAAAGAACACACAAGTAAATATATACTGATTCTTGAGCAGAAAAAAACACCTGCTCCAGGTGGTGGGCTAATATTTGAGGGAAACAGATACACTGGTTTTAACTTTGTGTGACTTGTAATATTTTTTCCTTAATATTGGTCATGTTACTGGTTTTCTGCTGTTTTATTCTTTATTTTTTACTTAAAACACATTAAAGTGTACTAGCAAAGCCCAAATTATTTGAACATCTTTCAACAGCAAGAACAAAATGTTATATACCTTTGAGGCAGTGCCTAACAACCCACCCAGAGAAGCAGAAACTTTCGAAGGTAACGCGATCCATGGCATCCCAGCCCTCATCCGGATGCAGCTCCCTTTCACTATCTCAGCTGGCTAGAGGTAACGTTTTCCTCTACTGTTCAAGATTCTTGGGTCATAGGATACTCTGCACTTTCATATGATCCAAGAGCTTTTTTTTTTCAAGCAGTGAGGTGAAAGTCGCTCAACTGTGTGTGTCTGACTCTTTGAGACCCCATGGACAATACAATCCATGGAATTCTCCAGGCCAGAATACTGGAGTGCATAGCCTTTCCCTTCTCCAGGGGATCTTCCCAACTCAGGGATAGAACCCAGGTCTCCTGCATTGCAGGTGGATTCTTTACCAGCTGAGCCACAAGGGAAGCCCTTTTTCAGCAGAGTTCATTTTAAGAATAGAACCGATTTGGAGTATGTAGCTCACCGGGGGAGCCTGGTGGGCTGCCGTCAATGGGGTTGCACAGAGTCGGACACAACTAAAGCGACTCAGCAGCAGCAGCTCACCAGAATGGCCCAAGGGAAGTTAGCATGTGACACACAACCCACTTGTTGAAGTTACAATATATAGAGTATCTTGGCTGGTCTGAGACTAAAATTTAGGAGGACAAGTATATCTGAGTACATTATTTAAAAGAACACTTCTTTCTTTTAGACTTGAACTCACCCCATTCAATGTAAAATAATTCTATCTTTTTAAAATTTAAATTTGAATCTTTAAAAACAGATGGACATTTTCATAACTTCTTTTCCAAAGAAATCTTCAACATTAAAAAGTCAAGAAGTACTCAGGTCAAAGGTTAAAATAATTTAAGATCATATTTTTCAGGTCTATATCACTTTATCAGGTAAACAACCTTCAACTGTTAAAATTACACAGCTTGAACTTCAAAGAATGTAAACATTCTTTTGAAATCACAGGAATTTCCACCTTAAATATAGATCAAAGAAATAAAAATAAAATAGCTGATTACCATACGGATACTACTGGCCTAGCTTTGCAGTGTGTAAGCTCTCTAAAAGACTTTTTGAATTTATTTTTGTTAATAGTTTTAAAAAATTTTTATTGGAGTACAGGTGCTTCACAATGTTGTGTTAGTTTCTGTTAATAGTTTTTGTTGCTGCTGTTGTTTTAATTATAGAAAATGGAAAGAAAACAAGTACAAAATTGGAAAGGATCAGACCTGGGTCTCACTCCATCCCATTCCCCAATAAGGGGAATTTGGACTGTGTCCCAGAATGACACAAACAGAAGAAACCACCAATCCTCAGCTGATTCCCTGTTTAGGTGGCGAATTCCTCCTTATCTCTCTATCCATCAGTCAATATACACAGAGCAATTTAACTGGATCCCATCTTTGTCCCACTTAGGAAGACACTCTGAAAATGTGCTGATGAAAAAATCAGCAATTGGAAGTGTAAGGCAGAAGGAAAAAGAGAGGAAACACTAATCTGGCGATTCATGGTAGAAAGGCAGAAGGAACATGCCTGGGTATTCTCCAGGTAATGAGAAAGAGCTTAGGAACGCCAAGGAAAGAAATTTAAATGACTGCTCTTTTAACAAACCTTTCAGGTAAATGTCTTCAGGCCAGTGTCACAGAAAAACCCCTGAACGGGAGGGGCTGCCCCTGCTTCATGATCACACTAGCTCTGAACATAATTAAAACTAATCCTTTTACCTGCCTACATTTCTTACAAGCAATCTGTCTAGAGCAGTACATTAAAAAAGGTCTGGATGTTTTGCACCAACAAGATTCAATCAGTACTTCAATACTGGAGGGGGGCAGGGGGATGCAAGTCCAAACAACAGCAGCTCATTCACTTATTTGGAACATTCAGCTATTTTAAAGAGCTTAGAACACACACAGCATAACGTGTATGAAGATGACAAGCCTTCATAAGGGGTACTGCATCCAAATTTGCTCACCTCCAGCTTTGAGAGACAGCCAAGACATGAAAACCTTGGAGAAGGAAAAACTTATGCCATGACTTGCATTAAACAGTCTGTAGAAACAACAAATGTTTACAAACCAATTTAGGGTGCTCTAAATTATACATGAAATTAAAAGACGCTTACTCCTTGGATGGAAAGTTATGACCAACCTAGAGAGCATATTCAAAAGCAGAGACATTACTTTGCCAACAAAGGTCCATCTAGTCAAGGCTATGGTTTTTGCAATGGTCATGTATGGATGTGAGAGTTGGACTGTGAAGAAAGCTGAGCACCGAAGAATTGATGCTTTTGAACTGTGGTGCTGGAGAAGACTCTTGAGAGTCCCTTGGACTGCAAAGAGATCCAACCAGTCCATTCTAAAGGAGATCAGTCCTGGGTGTTCACTGGAAGGAATGATGCTAAAGCTAAAACTCCAGTACTTTGGCCACCTCATGCAAAGAGCTGACTCATTGGAAAAGACTCTGATGCTGGGAGGGATTGGGGGCAGGACGAAAAGGGGACAACAGAGGGTGAGATGGCTGGACGGCGTTGCCGACTCGACTGACTTGAGTTTGAGTGAACTCCAGGAGTTGGTGATGGACAGGGAGGCCTGGCGTGCTGCAATTCATGGGGTCACAAAGAGTCCAACACAACTGAGCGACTGAACCGAACTGAACTGAAATTATACAAGGAAGGCTACATAAAGCTTCTCTCTCAAGAAGTCGTGGATACAATTATATACCAACTCCCTAAAAGGGTTTCCTATATTTAAGCTAGGGAGAGGTCAGTATTGCTCTGTCCGCACATCACATTTAGGGTATTAACGGAGGAAAAAATACAAGGGATACATTTTCTTAGGTGCCACAGAAAATATGTTTTGCTTTTGCAAAAAGCAAGTCAACTGCTGAGGACAAATTTTTTACACAGTTTTATTTCTTTCTCCACACTGTCACAGACAGGCCAGAGTAACAACTAAAAAGCCTGAACCATATTGTACTTCTATGGACATTCTTCTCACGGGGTTATTTTACATAAATATCACATATAACAAGAATGCTGCCTTGCCAACTCCTGGGATTTACTCTCACACTTTTTTGTTGCAGCTCAGCTGGACAACTATAGGGTGTACAATACCTAGACCCTTTGTCTCCACTCAGATATCTCCAGGGTCACCAAATAAAAAGCTGAACAATGATTACATCAACAGCTTTTTCTCAGTTTCCTTGGTTTCATCTTCAATTCATATGTGGCCCACCAAAGAGTATAGCAGAGTATGGCCTTAGTCTTAACTTTGGAATGAGTCAATTTTGAGTTTCTTCTTTCTAACTCAACATCTCTCCACTCACCACCTCTTCATGGAAGAGGCAAGCTTTTGTGCTTTCAGAGTCTGCAGAAACCCCAAGTCACCACAGGCCATCTGCTCCATCTTCTCATTTTGTATCTGGGACTCCTTAAAAAAAATGTCAAGTTCAAAATTAAGTAACATCTCTCTCTCTAACTCTCACACTCTCTATCTCTCTCTCTCTCTCTCACACACACACATTAAAATCAGGTTAGCAAGATACGCAATGAGTGCAAAATTCAAAGCAAGTTGAAATTCCCTCACAACCAAAAACATGGGTACCAGCTAGTATGTATGGTACAAATGAATGATAAAGTTGAGACTTCTACAGTCACATGAACGAGTGCTCAAGTTTAATGACTCTTATCTCCTTAAAAGCTTTATGATTTAACTTATATTTTAGCAAAGTAGCACACTGCCATGCTATGTAAGAATCAAGGCAGAAAAACTGTATTTGTGTGAGACAGTGGGATGGTAAGGAAGTTAATGGCTTCCCCCAAATAGACCCACCTCCTAATCTCTGAAACCCACAAAAGTTATGCTACACAGAGAGGGGAGCAATTAAAGTTGCTAATCAACTGACCTTAGAGAGATTATGCTGGATTCCTCCAGGCAGACCCAACATAATCACACTGGTCCTTAAGCAAGGGAAAGAGATGCAGAAGTATGGGAACCAGGGAAACACCACTGTGAGAAAAACTGACTAGTCACTGTCGGCTCTGATGATGAAAGGGGAGCAAGCGGTTTAGGCAACCCCTGTGGTTGTGGTTTAGTCGCTAAGCTGTGTCCGACTCTTGCGACCCCATGGACTGTAGCCTGACAGGCTCCTCTGTCCATGGGATTCTCCAGGCAAGAATACTGGAGTGGGTTGCAAACTGAGCAACGGAGGCAGCCCCTAGATGCTGGAAAAAGTTCTTCGCACAGCCTTCAGAAAGGAATGCGCCCTGCTCACACCTGGATTTTATCCTGAGGAGACTCATTTTGGACTTTTCATTTTCAGAACTGTAAAGTAATCAATATATGTTTTTTCAAACCACTAAGTGTATGGTAATCTGTTACAGCAGCAATAGAAAACTAATACAAGTGAAATGCTGAAAAATAATAATGATCCAGTTCTTTTAAATTATTTAAAAAAACATTTTAATGTAATTATCCTTTAAGTGTTTACAAGTGAGAATGGTATATTGAGGGTTTTAAGGTCTTCTAAAGTCATATTAATATCAGGAATATTAGCTTTCATGAATGAAAGTCAGCAGAAGAAAAAAAAAAAAAAAACCCAACCCTTAACATGTTTCTGATTTAAAAATTGATGTACCAGAAGTCATAGAGAAGCAGTTTTCCATTCTAAGGACAGGAAGTGTTAATGTGAACTAAGCCCCCATTCTTTGCCATGGTTTCAAGAGGTTCTCTATTTTCCAGGGGCATTCAGCTCATGTAGGAACACTCTGCAAGACATCTTCCAAACAACCCTATGTTTTTTCCCTCATCTTGCTCTCCTGAATCCACAACAAGCTCCTGCCCCCCGCTCTCAAATATATAACTTTCTCTTCTTCCCTTCTCTTTCTCTACTGCTTTTATACATACACACCTCTCACTTGTTGGTACAAAGCTCAGGAGACACAAGTTAACTTTAATGCTTTAATATCAATCGAGAGAAAATATAATTTTCCTTAATTAACCAGATATAAAAAGTTTTCCTTGGTGGCTCAGACAATAAAGAAATCTGCCTGCAATGCAGGAGACCCGGTTCGATTCCTGAGTAGGGAAGACCCCTGGAGAAGGAAAGGGCAACCCACTCTAGTATTCTTGCCTGGAGAATTCCATGGACAGAGGAGTCTGGTGGGCTACAGTCTATGGTGTCACAGAGAGTCGGACACGACTGAGCAACACTTTCATTTTCATAAAAAATTTTAATACGCTTCAAAACCAAGTAGAGTAACATCTAACTTCTCCTTGTCACTTAACCATGAGCCTCAACTATACATTGCCAAGAACATAGAGAGGGGAAAAAGGCATCTGGGTAATCAAAGCAGATTCACCAAGGTAAAATTCTTCGGGCTCTCAGTTACAATCTAATGACATTTGTTTCAGATATGATTCTAACAGATTAGCTTATCTAGGTTGCTAGACTTCAACAGATTAAAACCAAGTAGAGAAAAAAATAAAAAAAATAAAAATAAAACCAAGTAGAGGATAAAGGACAAGAAGAGGTCAGGGACCTACACCTTCACAAAACAGGAGAGAAAAGATAACACGTGTTTACTGAGCATCCACCAAATAACTGGCCTGTACCCAGCACTTTGATAGATGGTCTGACACTTAGGAGGAAGCTTGGACTCCATGGAGCTAAATTAACTTGTCCAGAATCAGAAAGGGGGATACACACCAAGAGTGGGAAGAGAATACAATCTGATTCATAAATTAATTTTCTTGCCTCAACCCTATCACCTCAAAATCAACTGCAAATATAGGTGGTTGACAGTAAAGGTGTGAGAAATGAGTAAGGATACCACTGCGAGACTTCAACAAGAACACCAGTATAGAGGGTCACATAAATGCTGAAACAGCAGCCATGCATTACTGAAAATCTAAAGTTATCCCTATACAAAATATTTTTTCAAAAAAGGTAAAATCATGACTCTCATGGGGATATAAAATAAACAATGTCTCAAAGATTCCATTTAACTCATTAATTAATGAGAGAACTGAAAAAAGATGTTGCATCCAGTTCAAAGGAGAAGACAAATCGGCACGATTTTAGCGCAGGAAAGGGATGCTGAAGCCAAAGCGCAGACGCGGGCCAACGGCATTCCCCAGGACACGAGCGATCTGCATTTCTATGGAGAAGAATTATCTGCACTGCTTTCAGTTTTCTACAAGTTAACTTCTAGTTCTACAGAGGTATAAAATAGTCTAGTCGAAGACAAAGACTCAAGCCCTATAGATCGAATAATCCCCAGACGTGACAGCAACAGATTGAAAGGATATCCGAAAGTCTTTTTTGCCCATTTCAAAGTACATTTTTCTTACACCAACTTTGCACTATAGTAAATAACTGATAATTGTTTATCTTCACTATATTCTACTTCCAAAAATTAAATATGTGATAAAAATGTTTAAAGCTTTACACCTAATTGGTTGCCAATGAACTTCAAAATATACAAATCTGCCATATCCAATGACGCTGGATTGATGTTTTGTTAGAGTCTAACGTACATAAAAGGCACTTGATAAATATCTGTGAGGTGGGATGGGGGGAGGAGGGAGTAGTGAGTGTCAAAGGATGACTTTTCTAAATGTTTCCTGGCATCACAATTCTCATTTAACATAACAGATTTGGGACAGCTGACTGTTCAACATCATTTTATCTCTTCCTGAAGAACAAGTTAAACAAAATAGTACCTTGTTCCTATTTCCTAATATAGTAAAACTAAGTATAAGCAAATATCCAATGATTTGCATACAGCCAATTCTATGAAATGATTTTTGGGTGGTCTCCATGTCATTCACACAAGCCTCTACTTACCCTCAGTAACACAGACTGTAAGACTCTTGATAAATTTTAATCACGGAAATTTTTATGTATATGTAGAATCATCAACTATGATGATTCATTCAATACACAAATCAATGTCCCTAGAACTGGTTTGTGGACTACCATTGATCAGCAAGTAAATTTTCAGTGATCCATAGTGAACTGAGAAGAATAGTTTATTTTTCATTAATTAATCTTTCTCAATTTCAAAGGATTATTTATTCAAATATTTTAATCTTGCTGCTGGGGGTGGGAGTGAAAGTCTTTTCTGTCAGGAAATAAACTCAGTGGCGTCCCTAAATGTTGTTTTCCTCATGTCCACACTGGAAAAGAAAGCTCCACATTTGCATGGGCACGTGTATGTACGCACACACACATACACACACACACACACATACACGGGGTGAGGGGGTGGTGCGGGGGAAGGGTGTAAATTTGTTTTTAACATTACAATTCTCCAAACAGAAAAATCCAGAAGCTACTGGGCTTACCAGGTGATGCTAGTAGTAAAGAACCCGTGTGCCACTGCAGAAGACGTTAAGAGATGCAGGTTTGATCCCTGGGTCGGGAAGATCCCTTAGAGGATGGCATGGCAACCCACTCCAGTATTCTTGCCTGCATGGACAGAGGACCCTGGCGGGCTATGGCCCATGGGGTTGCAAAGAGTTGGACACGACTAAAGCAACTTATTAGGAGTCAGGCAAGCCAAAAGCTACTACCTAAGCAACTCTGGAAAGCTGAGTGCTAAGGGGTGTTTTGCTGACACAGTCAATTCTCATTTTGAGACGTAAAACAATGTTTCTATTTTTTCAAATGTTAACCAAAACACATAATGCCCTGCTATAATAATTGTGTTGATAACAGTGAGGGTGAAAATAAAAAGAACTAAAGACTGAACTTTTCTATTCACAGCTATGATGAAAAAAAATGAATCACATACAGCTATTATCTTAGCCCGACTCCACTCTATTCACTCTAATTCCCAGACTGGCAGAAATTCTGCACTGTCTATGTGTTCAAGAGTTAGTCCTTTCACTTTTCTTTCTCTCTCAACACTTCTGAGAACCTAAACTGTCATAAATGAGCTAAGATTTTGGCAGATGTACACTGCTTTGAATTGCTCTCAGTACCTGTATTACCTAAACATGAATTTCCATTATCCCCTTGCCAATTAAACTATCTCCAGACTGCGGCCTTCTTAAAATCCCAGACAAATTACCAAATGCCTAGTTTTCCTAGAAACTAACAATAATGCACACACCCTAAATTTTTGATAACAGTAAAAAAGTTTCAAGTCATGTTTTGTTCTCTTTTTTCCCTTTTTACACTTCAGACACAGAATAAGATTTGAAAACTTAAAACTGAAAACCTAAAGTTCCCTTAGTAAGTACTGTGCATCAAAGGCCATAATTAAAGCAGTAATTCTGAACTTTTTCTATGTTAGAGAGAACAAAATTCATTATTTAGTACTTAAGATTCAGAATCCTGGCATTCAACGCATTTGCACAAGATTTTTCATGGAAGTACCTGAACAAATGTAGAGTTATCTACTTATAATCACCTCTGCTATCAATTCCTTTTCACTTTTTCTACCACCCTCAAATCCTAACTGCTTTGGTGTGAAAAGCCCTCACTCTGGGTGAAGGACTTGCCAAGCACTTTAGCAGGATTATCACAGTTAATCCTGGCAGTGTCCCTGGGAGGTATGCCCTTGAATCCTGAAACAGGAAGGATGCTACAGCTCAGAGGCCTCAGTTGCCCAAGATCACACGGCTAACACAATCCCGAATTTGAAAACAGGTCTTAATCTGCTTTCAAAAAAAAAAGAACTACTTACTGCACTGGGGGGTAAAAAGTTGTACTATGAGGTGGTTGTGCGTGCACAGTCGCTCAGTCATGTCCAGCTCTTTTCAACCCCATGGACTGTAGCTCACCAGGCTCCTCTGCCCATGGAATTGTCCAGGCAAGAATACTAGAATGGGTTGCCATTTTCTCCACCAGGGGATCTTCTCGGCCTAGGGATTGAACTCACGTCTCCTGTACTGCAGGCAGATTCTTTACCGCCAAGCCATCAGGAAAGCCAGTACTGTGTGATTCGTTCCAAATAAAACAAAAGTTGAGGACTGCCCCTGAAACTCCAAATAACAGACGCCCCAGAATGACTGCCCATCCTTACCAACTGGCCCATCTGATAAGAACTGAAGGGCAGGACTTGGATTACAGGATATCATCTTCCAGGAGCTGAGGGGTATGTCACTTAAACTATTATTATACCTGGGACCCAGTGAGAAACTGAACTTTGATACCTAACATGTGATTAATTGCCCAACAATCTAGAAAGATGGTACTGGTGAACCTCTTTGCAGAGCAGTAATGGAGACACAGACATAGAGAGCAGACTTGTGGGCACAATGAGGGAAAGAGAGGGCAGGATGAATCGAGAGAGTAGCATGGCAACATATATTACATGTGTAAAACAGACAGCCAGTGGGAGTTTGCTGTATGATGCGGGGAGCTCAAACCTGGTGCTCTGCGACAGCCTTGATTAGCGGGACGGGGTGGGGTGGGAGGTGGCAGGGAGAGTCAAGAGGGAGGAGACATATGCATATCCACGGCTGATTCATGTTGATATATAGCAGAGGCCAACACAATATCGTAAAGCAATTATTCTCCAATTTAACATAAGTACATTTTTTTTTTAATACCTAAAAAAAAAAAAAAAAAATTAGCCAAACAAGGAATGAGGAGAAGAGCATTCCGGAGAGAAGGAACTGTAGTTTTGTAAGCTCTGAGGAAGAAAAGAATCCAACTTGTTACAGAAACTGAAAAGCCTACATAGTGGAGAGGTGACCACTGGGGAAAGAGGGAGATGAAAATGCCAGGGGAAGGGCAGCCAGACTACAAACACTCCTCAGGCACAACTCTTTCAATGACCCCTGAAGACAGATGAGGAGTGCCTATGCTCAAGACATCAGATACAGAATAGTAATGATGATGACGATGATGAATATCCAAACCCCACACCTGAAAAAATAAACAATTTCGGGGGCAATTTTTAAAACTACAGTAATTTTTCAAAATTCTCAAGTGACACCCATTTGGAACTGGAAAGACTCCTCTAGTCCAACCACCCCCAAACCCTTCAAACGAGATAGAGGAGGCCCATGCATAAGATGCTGTTGTCCTCTCTTGACCTCCTTTTTCAGAAAAACCCTGCTCCTTCTCCAGGGCTCTTAGTACCCTGTATGACATGATGAGAAGACGGAGAGACTCTGAAGCCATCGCTCGGTAGGTGCAATGGATGAGACACACTACTTTCAAAGCTCCCTTCAACAGCCAGTTGGGCAGGGGGTTATCTGTATGCACAGGGAAAGTAAAATGCAAGGGAAGAATCTACCTGCATTAAAATCCTTCCGGAAGAGACACTTTACTCTGCCCCCAATGTTACCTCTTCTTAAAAATATGCAAGGCACAAGCATCTAAAGACACCCAGAACGTGCCTCGATTCGGTCTTCTGTTGTGTGGAACTGCTCACACCGCACAGGTGCTTTTTGACTGCATTGCCCGTTGAGAAGGTGAACAATGATTAGTAAAGTAAGAGGAGACTTGTGATTAAAGGGGCAGGTTGAACACAGTCATTTAGTTCCACCTTCTCTTGAAACTACACTAAAATGATTGAAAGAGATTTTTCAAAAAGATATAAACACACTTAGATAAAGAAAATAACTAGAACACTTTGGAAGCCAGGAAGCAGAAGAATGAGCGGCAACTGTGATCCAGCAGAACAGAAGAATTTATTCGTTCAAGCAGTGGGGGATGGGGAGACACAATCCAGTTCACCAGTAGAACTCCCAGGCAGCTCAGGAACTGATAAAATCTGAGAGCCCATATTTATAAATGGGAGTAAGAGTGTGCTTGGTCATTTAGTCATGTCTGACCCTTTGCAACCCCATGCACTGTAGCCCACCAGGCTCCTCTGTCTACGGGATTTTCCAGGCAAGAATACTGGAGTGGGTTGCCATTTCCTTCTCCAGGGGATCTTCCGGACCCAGGGATTGAACGTGGGTCTCTAGCGCTGCAGGCAGACTCTTTACTGTCTGAGCCACCGAGGAGTAGAGCTAAAACATGGGGACTGGTTCTAAGCCCTTTAAAAAAGAGCTGAGGGTTCTAGAGCCCTCTCCTCATTCACACTGCCTGCCCACCCGAGTAGAAGACTATACGTTCATTCCCTAGAAAGGATGAAACAAGGCACTTGAACTGAAAGTCACCATGCGCAGTTTACAGAAGGGCAACGTGCAGAAAGAGAGAATGGAATGAAACTTTAACGTCGTGAATACTGAAATCCCCAAGCTCTTTGCCCCACATGCTTCCCAGGGCATTGAGAATCAGACTTATCCTCTAGGTAGAAGCATGAAAGATCCTTTGGGAATATCTGATCAGCCCAGGAACAGAGAAGCTAAAGTTATGATTACTGGAACCTCCAAATTCCCCTGTGGTGAGATACATAGCAGACAAGTCTCATCCATGCACAAAGAAGTCTGAATTAGCTCTATACACACCACTTATAGATGTAAGTAGACAAGCAAGAATTGCTAGGCATCTAAGAAAAACCCTTAATATGACAGGAATCTAACCAACAGGGATGGGGGAAGCAACTTAGGATAGTAGAAATAGAGCTATAAAAGGAAATGAAAATAAGTATATATAACATTACTTAACAGTCTAAAGCTAAAAGATAACTGCATTCATGATAGCAGAACAGGAATGGGATGCTACAAAACAGAGCTCCTGAAATGGGGGGGGGGGGGGGGGAAGTGTGATAGAAGATTTAAAACTCACTGAAAGATGTAAAAGATAAATTTGAGAAAATCTCCAAGAAAAGAGCGCCAAAGGACAAAGTGATGAAAACTACAAGATAAAAGTGACAGAAATTAGAAGATCACTCTGAAAGGGCCAACAAAGAAAAGAAAAGAAAAGAAAAGAAAAACATTCAAGGAAGTTTCACAGAACTTAAGTATTTGCATTTTTTAATTCAAAGGGCCTAGCACATGTGGCTACAAAAAGAGTCACCAAGGACACCGTGAAATTTCAGAAGACTGGAGTTTCCAAACAGGATTAAAAGATAAACAAACAAGAAACAACAACAACAAAAAAATCACCACCACAGAAAAACAGATCAGATACAAAGAATTCAGAATCAAATAACATTGTTCCTCTGGAGAGCAACACTGGAGGCTTAGAAGCCAATGTAGCAATGCTCTCAAAACTACAAGGGAAAATCATTTCCAACCTAAAATTCTACACCAGCAAGACCATCAGTCATGAGTTTGATAAGCCAAGTGTCCAAAAATTGACCTCCAATGCGCCCTGGAGTAAGCTAAGAAGGGGAGGGACTTAGAAGACGGCAGGGATCCTCAGGATGAGAACGGACTCCCCACGATAATGCACAGGTCTGGGGGAGACACCCATGCAGCATCCTGGGCAACAGCCAGTTCAGAGTGGAGCGGACGTGGGGCTCGGGGAGAAATGTCAGCAAGATGATGAGCTGGGAGAATTGTATGCTACACCTACTTGATATGATTAAAAGGAGATTTACACAACGGTGGGCAATACAGGGGGATGAATTGATAAGAACAAGGAAAACTAAGTGACGAAATATGAGAATTACCAACTCCAGGAAAAGGAGAGTTGAACCAGAAGGAAAAATAACGGTCACATACTACATGGCAACTATGAACAGCATGTACTGTGAACGTGTGGATCTGCTCAAAACTATGATATTAACTGGGAGAGGGAGGAAAAAGCTAAATCCCTATCTTGCCAAGGGGGAAGCCAAGAAATGACACCAAAAACAGAGGAGTCAAGAAGCACATTATTTAGACTGATGGAATTACGTACCAAAAAAAGGGAAAAAATAAACAGTTAAAAGCAGTGAAATCTAGACACAAGTTAGAGAGGACTGGGAGGGGAAGGAAAGAAATCACCAGTGGTTTTCCTAACACTTAAAAAATCATCAGACCCTTTAGAAATTATTCATAGAGAACACTGATAAAAATTAAAATAATAAAAAAGCAAGAGATATGGAATTCAATATTCACTTCTGTATCCCTTATATTATTAGAAAACTACATGTGCCTGTATTTTAGAATACAGGCAACGTCATTCTTTTAAAATGACAATCCCAAGGCTTTCTTTAGTTGAAAGCACGTTTAATGCAGAAAATCACTCACCTTGGATCGTCAATGTTAGTACCTAGACGCTGGCCAGACATGCTATATAAAAAGGTTAATTTGTGAACAGTTATTTGCAAAGTCAACATTATTCCAGAGTCTTTTAGACTGGCAGCCTTTCTTACTTTTAAATTTGTATTTACTTATAACTCATCTTTTCCCTCAAAGAAGTTAAGCAGATATCTTTTCTTATATCACAATATTCTCTTCAAATTATAAAGATGCACAGTGAGTTAGAGCATTATAGGATGTTAATCAGAACATACTTTCCAGAAGAGCTAAAGACAGTTCTTTGATAAAGGAAAAAAGGAAACAAGTGGTAGAAATAAGGTAATTTGTTCTCTGGGTCTTAATATTTAGTTTGAACACAATATCAAAATTTTTATTCCTTTATGTCTCCCATGTAAAATGAAAAGCCAAAGTAGTAAGCATAATAAGCATAATTTGCAAAAACAAGCTTTTTCATTGTTATTAAGTACTTATTACTAAAAGGCAGGAAATGTTTGAATGTACTAACTTCAAAACAGTAGTTAAGATTCTGTAACACAGACATTGTTATCATAAACTACCTAAATTAAAATTTTTTCTTTCAAAAACAGTAATTTCTTTAGGCAAGGGAATTTTGATAAAAATAATGTGTTAAGATTATCTATTTTCACTGGAATCCACTCTCACTTTCCAACTAATCTACTTCTAATTTTTTCTTTAGAAATCTATACTTCCAAGATAGTGCTTTGAAGGAACTCAATGTGTTATTTAAAAAATAATAATAGATTGTGAAATATATGGTATTTGATTATCAAAATATAGCATTGCAAATTTCCATTACAGGACCCAAAATCACCCAGAAATCTTCGTCCCCAGAAAATTCACCTGACGCTAAAGGATACCTGTACAATGACAAAACCTCTGAGGCATCTGGGCCTTAAAATTAAAAGGTCATTCTGATGAGCATTTCAATTTTCCAAAGAGAATTTTGTTATTGCTACTTTGTTGTTTGAACTGACTAATCTTTGGGTGGGTTCCAACCACCCTAAAGAATTTCTAAAAGTATAAACCTCTTAGGACAGGAAGAGACCTTAAACACCATACAGTCCAACCTCCTTTCCTTGTCGATGCAAAACCATGGTGCAGAGAAGTTAACTCGGTTGACAAAGGACTCCTGGTCAATTCTGTCTCCTAGAATCCAACCTAATGCTCTTTCTGCAACATGTTACATGATGTGTAAAACCAGGACAAGTACTATCTGATATTTTACAACCAGCATGAAAAGACATTCATTGTTATTAAGTACCTTTTGTTTATCTTTGTATGCACACATAAGGGTATGTGCTGTGTTTGTGCTTAGTCACCCAGTCGTGTCTGACCCTTTGTGACTCCATGGACTCTAGCCCGCCAGCCTCCTCTGTCCATGGGGAGTCTCCAAGCAAGAATACTGGAGTGGGTTGCATGCCCTCCTCCAGGGGATCTTCCAAACCCAGGTCTCCCGCATTGCAGGTATATTCTTTACTGTCTGAGTCATCAGGGAAGCCTAAGAGTATATTCTACCTCAGTCCAAAGTCAAATGAGTGTTCTCTTTATTGTTCAAAAGACAGGCTATCCAATTATAGCTGTTACTAAAACCAGAAAAGTTATATCCAATTTATCTTCCCATATCAGGTTGGGGCCCCTTCATGGATGACAGCCTTGTTGTGGTGAAGGGGCTCACATAACTCAATGAAGCTATGAACCATGCTGTGCAGGACCACCCAAGATGGACGGGTCACAGTGGAAAGTTCTCACAAAACGTGGTCCACTGGAAGAGGGGTGGCAAACCACTCCAGTTTTCTTGCCATTAGAACCCCATGAGCAGTATGAAAAGGCAAAAAGACATGACACCAGAAGACGAGCTCTCCAGGTTGGAAAGTATCCAGTATGCTGCTGGGGAAGAGTGAGGACTTGTTTGTTGTGTGCCAAGAGGTACATATGGTCACTGAGTTGGCGTTACTGCCATTTTTCTCCGGTCCTTCTAAATCAGAAAGGGCAACAAATTGTCGGGGGAGGTGGAAGCTGTTCTATCAGTTAAGGCCTAAGGTCCATCAACAGACCCTATGCACTAAGAGCCCTGGCAATTTTCCTTCTCTGTGTTCCAGAAAGCAGTGCCTTAGACGGTTAGACTACTGGAACATCACAGAGCTGACATGAGTTTTAGGTGGCACTTAAATGAAATATGCTTACATTCACATCTTAAAAATATATAAAAGAACAAAGATAACCAGAAAGGTTAGGAAGGACATCAAGATTAGTGGCCAAATGAGGAATATACTCATCTGGAGCAAACCTGCTTAACAGACAAGAGTGATTTGAGTAAGTGGAAATGCTAAGTCACAAATCAGGGATAATGATTATTGGTTGACTATAGGAATGTGTTTGGCTACAAGTAATAAGCAAACTCACTTTCTGGTACTTTAAACCAAAGATCAGCAAACTTAAAGGACCAGAGAGTCAACATTTTAGGCTGTGGGCCAAAGTGTCTCTGTTGCAACTACTCAACTCTGTCCTTAGAGCATGAAAGCAGTCACAGACAATATCAAACAAACTGGGTACGGGTGTGTCCAAATAACAATTTATTACAAAAATCGGCAGCTAGCTGTAGGAATTTGCCAACCCCTGGTTTAAACAAATAGGATGCACTTAGAAAGAAGTTGGCCTTTCCTCCAAGGTAGCAAGAAGGCTATGGCAGCTCCAGATGTCAAATCTATGTTCAAAGTGAGAGGAACAGTAATGAGGGGACCGGGGGTGGAGGAAGGCAAACTCAATCCCACCTATCCCTTTTCACAAGAAAGCAAAGGTTTTCCCCAAAGCATCTCAAGCAGACCCCATCTACCCCACACCCTACCATGAGCATTGGTCAGGTGATTAGAATCAAGCAACACAGACAGGACACAACACCAAAGCCAAAAGCATCAAATCACGATTCATTGGCTAGGCCTAGACACATTGCTACCTCAACTAAAACTAGGGTTCTTTTAGCAAGAATCCATCAACAGTTTTGGGGTATACAGTTATCTGTTGCAACAGACTTTATTTTTTCTATTTCTATTGGTATAATCGGCTCAGAGAAAATGAAATGCACTCTCTTAGCTTTGAACTAATTCTCAAATAGAGACTGAGAAAGATAAAGCATGGTTGATTGGGGGTGGGGGTATAAATAACTAAGTAAGAGCTAATCTACCTCTAGCTTACTAAAAACAATGATTAAGCGGGAACATAGGGAATGAGATATGTGAGAGGCAGCCAGGCTTTGTCCTGAGCAAAAACATTCAAGGTAGCTATGCCTCTGCTTGGCCACCTCATGCGAAGAGTTGACTCATTGGGAAGACTCTGATGCTGGGAGGGATTGGGGGCAGGAGGAGAAGGGGACGACCCAGGATGAGATGGCTGGATGGCATCACGGACTCGATGGACGCGAGTCTGAGTGAACTCCGGGTATTGGTGATGGACAGGGAGGCCTGGCGTGCTGCGATTCATGGGCTTGCAAAGAGTCCGACATGACTGAGCGACTGAACTGAACTGATGCCTCTGTTTCCACAACCAGAAAAATGATGTTGTTCAAGGAGATGCTCACTAAGGTCTAACTAACATCCTCAAGCTCTAACAGCCTATGATTCCTTTAAATATGTTGTCTGATCAACCAAATACAGCATAAAGTATATGGTCAAATTTTCATTCTGAAATAGTAAAACGCAAAACACAAATCTGGAGGATTCCCAGAAAGAGTAGAGTCTTAATCTAAAGAAAAAGAATTTT
This sequence comes from Ovis aries, assembly GCF_016772045.2. Lineage (NCBI taxonomy): Eukaryota > Metazoa > Chordata > Mammalia > Artiodactyla > Bovidae > Ovis > Ovis aries. The sequence goes on along the minus strand of NC_056069.1, from coordinate 25,080,141 downwards.
ATTTGAATAACTTTCACACATTGTTGAAAGACTGGCATTCCATTCAACCCTTCCAATTTCCAAGAAAACACGTGTGTAAGATGGGTAGTTAACTTTTTTAAAACACTATAAATGTGTCTTGTAAAAATTATACTGTTTCTTACAACCACCTTAAAATAGTTCTCAAGTCAAAAATGGTCACTGTTCTAGCTCCACTACTAACTTAGGTAACCCTCCCAACTGCCACAGCCCTGATTGTTGTTGCTGTTGTTCAGTTGCTGAGCCACGTTCTGCTCTTTGTGACTGCGGCACGCCAGGCTTCCCTGTCCTTCACTGTCTCAAATTCATGTCCATTGTGTCGATGATGCCCCGATGAAGTACTGCCAAAGACAAGGCGGTGGTAATTAGATTCACTTGAGACACTGCTCAAATGATCACCCTTTTAACAATGATTTGGAAATCAATCAGAGTAGAAACAATCATTGACGTTCCTTAAGAAATATGCTTTGTAAAAGGAATCCTTTTAGCCATTTGAGCAAAACAGGAAGAAAAAAAGGGGAGGAGGGGAAGGAGGGAAGAACAGAGAGAGAAAAGGAAACAAGAAGTTTTGGAGGAAAATTCTATTTAGGAAGAATATTCTCATATTTGGGTGGGGATCTTCTAGTTTTATATTCACATAACAGAGTTAACCAAATTCTTTTCAATAAATTGGTCATAAAGCATTTTTAAAATACACAGCAAACTAAATGACTGCTCAAACGCTAAAAGAAATTAATATAGAAAAGTATTATTTAGTGCATTTAATTCAACATTTTAAGGCTTGAAAATGGGCAAAACTGAAAATTTGATTACTTTATTATACTGAAGAGAATGTACTTTGTTGAGAAGTAATTTATTTGAGCACTAACTATATCATTTTTGCTACATCTGGTAAAATATCCTTAGTATTAAATTTTAACACATACATGAGCAAGAAGTCTTTGCAAAGAGCCCCAAAGAGTCTATCAAATGATTACTGTGTGGCAGGAGCAAAGCGGGTGGGGGAGGGAGGGAGGGAAGAAGGCATGGAGAGAAGAAGGGGAAAACTACCGCCACTGCGATGCAGGGGCTACTGGAGGTTAGCAGGAAGCCTGCAGTCCAGTACTAACGTAATAGAGAATGCTTTATTCAGTAATGGATACCACATCTCGCCTGCCACCGAAGTAGATAAGAGGTACCCTGGGAGTGAGAATTCTGCAAGGATTCTGCCCTGGAATACAATAGGCAGCAGTTCTCAGTCCTAACATACCAAAGGGGTTAGCAGGGGTTTCCCCAAATGCCCATTCTCAGACAGATGAAAGAACTTCCTTTGAAAAATGCTGGAGCTTTTCACCTCTGCAAAGCTTGCTTCCCTATATATTGTCTGCCATAGCTGTCTCGGCATTTTAATCAACCCCCAGCCTCTTCACCATTTGTCATTTACACTAGCATACAATAAGAAAATACATTTTCAGACGTGTCTCAGCATGTTGGGGATGGAATCAACTCTCACGCCTGCATGTGCTTCAGATGAGAATGTGCAAAATGCATCGCTTAACCTATTTGTGCAAGAAGACACACACAAAGCTTAACCTGAAATGTCCTGAACACTCCATGTGGGCATTTCTGTCCTTCAGGAACATAACATCAGTGATTGAGAATTTCAGAGGGTTTGGGTCATATTTATTTATTTATTCTAAACCCTCATGTCTCTCACTTTCCACGCAGGAACTGGTGACTCTAGTATAGCATAGTAGCTGTGACCCCACATTGGAAGGAGGTACGATCAAAGGCAGCCTGGCCAGACTTGGGAAAACATTTCCACCAAGAATGGACATACTGCCTGTCAAAAGGTTATTCCCACTGCGTTGGGGCAGCAGATCACATTACTCCAGAGTAACAACATGAAAGGGCAAAATCTGGCTAGAGTCACCCACATACATGTTTTTCTTTCCAACAAGGGCAAATGGGAGACACCAACCTGAACAGAACATCCTTCTTATCACTTGTGGGGGTGGGGGTTGGGATGGGGGTGGGGATGGTGCCTTTCCCTAATCAATACAGCCCCCTAAGCCGCAGCCACTATTTAATTCCTTTTATATTTTTCTTTTCATTCAGAAACAGCTCACATTCAGCAAGACTTTTCTCTTAAACTTTTTTTTTTTTAAATCTGAGCAATCACAAGCTATATTCTGTGGAAGACAAAATAACTTTGGAGGCGTAAATCTTAATGTCAATGACAGGAAGGCTTTGGTGAACCATTACCATAAATCTGACAAACGCTAATTTGATGGGTGGCTGTATCTGTCTGCTGCACGGCCAGTCTAGACAGTCTATTGAGAAATCCTAAAACACAACTGTTTGTTCCCTGTAACACCATCTGGATATGGCAATAAGCGCCGACCCAGCGCCATTCACACATGGATCAAAGCACATGCTAATGCTATCATGAAGTCATACACATAAAAAATTCAATCTGAGAACTCGAAGCAATTTTCCTAAGTCTTCAGTGAAGAAACCCCAGACTTAGTGAGACTCAAGCTAAGTGCATGGAGGGGGGAGAGGGGGGAAAAAAGGAACCGAATATTTAATGAGCTTGGGCGTCCAGAGGAATGTTAGGCCACCCATTGTATTGGAAAAGGCTCATGTCACACTTCAGTCATGGTACCCGTCAGGGTGCCCCTTTACAAAAATTGATCTGAGGACCTTTGTAATTACCTGTTTCAGCCGGGGAGGGGGAGCAGGCATGGCAGATTCAGGACAAGAAATAAAAGAAGGGATCCAAGGTGGAAATCTAACATTATATTATATTGGTCTGAGCTGGCAGAAAATTTCAATATCACACACAATATTAAAAATCTTTCTCATTAAACCGCACTGTGGCATTAGATCAAAGAATCAAGGGCCTCCTATTGAATTCTTTTAAATGTTACAAACATAAGAGCAAGGATGGCTGTGCATAAAATAGAAACAAAGCCAATTTTTTTTGTGTCCACTCTCATCCAATAGCTGGCTGGAGAGAAACACTGCTTGAGAAATCTCTATTGCAAGTCAAATGGGAAGAATTCTGACTTCTCTTGAGATATTTAACAAGGCAGAAATGAACCGGTCTGGTCTTCAAGAATTCAAGCCTTCAAGAATTCAAGCCAGTCTGGTCTTCAAGAATTCAAGAATTCTCTCCAACAGGAAATTTTCAGTCAATATGTTACTCCTTCAAAACTTTAAGCTACTCTTTCAAAATGTATCACTCAACAGCACCACTTCAATTGCAAACCATCCAGGCACTGTTTAATCCCTGCCACCCCGGGAGCCAAACTTCCCAGGGAGATAAGAAATTCTGCCTCACCCGGAGTGTCATTCCACTGTGTACTCCTATGAGAAACTGATTTATTTGCTTCTTGGCTGGCTTGTATCTGATGGAAGAACGTGACTAAAACTATCTTAACGAATTTGTTATTACTACATTCATCTGCTTGCTGGGAGACACTAAATATGTTATGTCTCCAATTTTCACATACTTTAGCATAAGCTACACACAAATTCCCACCAACATATTTTATTTTACAGCAGTTATAATAGTTGTTTCTACATCATGTGGGTATGTATGTGTACATATGTACGTACACACACACACACCATAAGTGAACCTTTAAAATGCATTGGTTGTGTCATGGGGTTAAGAAGATAATAACAAAACCTGTCAGGAATTACAAGCTATCACGGGTTGTGGTTCATGTGGCAAACTTCAAGTTTATATAGTAGTTAGGATCACTGGTGTATCTACACAAGCTAAGCATAAAACAATAACTGAAACACAACACTTACACTCAGGAGCACTGAGACGTTTTCTCTTTCTATTCTACCTCCTAAAGCCTTTAAAGGTAATAGAAAATAAAACATTACATTTTTCACTTTTCAAAGTGTCTTTAAGTTTTTTTCTTTACATAAAAAAAGCCAGATTAAATCTATAAGCATTCATTTTATAATTCTAGATACAAATTCAGTTTTTAAAAGAATAATACAATGTAAGATAATCTGCAAAGCCATAGTTTTCTTAAAATTCAGTTCAATTTGAAACTGAAGACTTCTCCCAAAAGATTTCACAAAACAAAATACATTTTCTTCTCCAATGGACTATTAGTAACATAATGCTTTTGTTTCTTAAAAAGAAAAACTACTAATTTCATCCTCCCATAGTTTATGAAATCTTCCCTAAAAGTCTCTTAAAATTTAAAAAATTCAGGAAATATATTAACTGCCAATTGACTGTGCAACTTTCCATTTATATGATGATCGTATATTGTTATTTTCTATTCAACTTAAAAGAGAGTGTTAATTATTACAACATAATCTGGATCACAAAGAAAAAGAGAAGAACAGCTATTTCTCTGTAGTGCGTGTTTTGATAAGGAATTTATTTAAAAAAAACTCTAATATGAGTTAGAGTTTAGCCTTTAGCCTCATTCCCTAAACTTCCAAATAAATTAAAAACTATAAAGACATTAGTTTTCGGGGGTCTACAAGTTGGTTAATATACACCAAGATGTCCTAATAGGATTAAAAAGTATTTCATTTGTGAGGCATATGTGTAGACCCAAGGAATAAAAAGAGATCACATGTACACACAAATGCACATCTTGGATGATCCACCATAATGATGTTACCCTAGATAAAATTAAAGAGAAAAAAAAAATCAAGACAAAATAAGTGAGAAATTATAGTCCTTCTGGTTAAGCATTTTATACATCTATATAGACTGTTTCTATAAAAATAATTAAAAACCTATCTGCCATTCCCCATGTTGCACTGACTAAATTACAGCTGATCATCGTGTTGTCTACCAGTAATGGCTTTCTTTCAGGCGGTGGCTATAATTCTGTAAGTTTAAAGAGAAAAAAAATTTAAAAAAAAAAAAAAAAAACCACCCAAACATTGCTTAATGTAGCTAATCAAGCATTTTCAAAGTTAGACTGGAAATGAAATGCTGGGCAGCATTTGCTGTGATTTTTTTAAAGACTGCAGTGGAACAGTACTGCCATCTACTGCCAACTGTGTTAACGGTGCCTGCCTGCTGAGCACCCATGTCCCCCAGAGCAGCCTCCAGTTATAGCTGACCTGAGGAAGCCTTCAAGAGACACTTTGTGCAGGGAACCAAAAAAGAAACTGGAGAAGTCAGATGGTTCACAGTTTTACCTACGACTTTAAAAAAATAACATCTTCTCTTTGCCCTTTCAATGTGTAAAGAGCTGTAATTTTTGGCTAATTCTTGAAACTTTAAAATACAGAGACATACAGACTAACCCAGTAACTACTACTCGGCCAGGAAGAGGTGTGTGCCTGTATTTATGAAATGCCCATGCTCCTACAGCTAATTCTTTTCAATGCCATAAAACGTCATTTCCCTCATCCCTTATGCAGAACCAATAGAACAGACCTTTTAAAGAAAGCAGATTACAAACCAGCATAAGCAAGCCTGGATGTGAGCATTCATATGTCAACCATAAATGCATTTAAAAGCATTCCTTATTACTACCAAGGAATCAATCACTTTATTTGGGGTTCACTATGGGTCCAGGTTCAGCTCTGGATTCCTCTGGGAGGAAGCACAGTGCATAAACCATGGTGCATGCTGAAATCCTAGATTTGACAACCTAAATTGAAACTCATGCGTATCAGACAAGACTACAGTGGCATCAACATCATGGAAGAGCTTTGGCACATCTTTTATGGTGCTCAGACAGATACCTACCAAGATGCTTTATACAAAGCTCTACTCATTGTTTAGCAATTTAAAAGTAAATGTCAAGTGGGGAAATACATGAGGATTCCTTAAAGCAACTTGGACCCATATGATGTAACAATCAAGAAGATGGCCAGTATTCTATCACTGTACAAGGAGACTGCATTCCATTAATGACCGCTAAAATATATACATTTCTGTTAAATATACCTTTAACATTCTAGAGAAAAACTGCTACTGCTGGCTTTCCCCCCGCCCTTTTCTTTAAGACTGTAATCTGAAGACACAGATTACAGACACAAAACATGTAAATGACTGATTTTTAAAAGGATTTAGTCTCCACTAACATAGCCCTTTTAGGCCACATAATTGCAGAACTCCAAAGAACCACAAAATAAACTGAAAACCCCAGACATAAAGAGATCCACTTATTAATTAAAAGCAGCTCTCTTGCGCTATTAAAATAAGGTTGGCCATGCATACTTTATTGCTGTCACAGTCTCAGATGAGGCAGTATTCAAAACACATAAAAGTAAAGTTGAATAGTTCTCTATGTAGGGAATAGAGTTAAGTCATGTCTGCTTGCTCAAAACTGTTTTGCAAAGAAGCCATATACAGAGGATCAGAGTGGAAGGGAAAAAAAGATTAAAATGCAGCAAATCTCAAATTCAATGCTCTTCTTTGGTAGGGACAGTGAGGTGTGCTGTAGACAATGTGAGCTGAACCAGGAAGGCCTAAAACTTTCCCTGTTTTAAAATCTGGAACCAGGAACCAAGACAATCACCACAAAAGAGAAGGAGCTCTAAGTTTTAAAATTACCTGTTAATTAAATACAAGTTATTTGGGGACCTTTTTTTAAAAGTCTTGGTTTTGTTTTTAAACCAATACAGTCTATATCATACTAATTATCTATGGAAAAAAGGCAGTCGTCACAGGAAGGAAGAAAAGAAAGAAAAAAGAAAGAGAGGGAAAGAGGGAGAAGGAAGAAGGAGAAAAGCAGGGAGAAAGAAGAGAAAAGGAAAGAAGAAAAAAGGAAAAGAACAAGAATGCTAATGGTAACGACTAATATTTTATAATGTAATCTTTAAGAATTTCCAAAAATTGCATTAGAAATATTATGACCAAAAATCCATTCCTCCATATCGACTGTGGTTTGTTTGTTTTCTTTCAGAACTATGTGTGACCGTCTAGCAAAATCAAGAACTTAATACAGAATTAATCTTTCCATATTTAACATTTCTTCATGAAGAGGATAACTTCCCAGACATCTTGGAGGAACAGCCACCCTTTTTTGCAGTGCCTTCACTGAATGTTAGAACATACCAAAATTATTTATGAGCTTTCAAAGTATGGAAAGAAGAAATTCCTATACGGGATTATAAAAACAAAAACACTATCACCTTACTTTACGGGGTACTAATAACCATGTAACTACTTCAACTGTATGGTAACTGCCATATAATTACAAAGCCTAGTTATTTATGTCTTGCAGATTATATGCTACTAAAGCAAGTTACCTGTTAACCATATGTAGACATTTGTGGTCGGCAGATGTGCAAAACAGTTTACTATCAAGGTCAAAATTGGCTTAGAAACTGACCTAGCAAATAAATATGATTTCGTTATCTTCCCCTCTCCATTTTGTTTGCTTTTGCTATGGATGGAAGGAGGAAAAGTAGAGAGAAGTTTCCTCAAGAGATGTATAGCTTCCTAGAGTCAGTGGTTTATCTAAGTGGAGTCTGCTACTGAACTTGATTCAGCTGGATTTTCCCCCTGGAGCACGTCCTCACTGAACTTTCTGTTTGACATGTTTCATTACCTTGAAATTTTCTGGCATGGAATTCAGATATTAGTGGCCTCAAGTTAGAACTTTCTTCTTGCTTGATTTTTCAATACAATACTCAGCACCTTCACCTCATCCTGCATTTTAAGGTCCCCAAGGTCCCCAGAGCCTCAGAACCGCGAACAAGTTCCACTTTGCTATGTTTATTTACTAGTGTAATTAAATGGGGTTTACTCTGTAATTACACAAAAAAGTGAGCCCCATTTCATTTCACTCTGAAATTAGCAATGGTCTCCAGCAAGAGATAAGAAACAACGCACATCACATGATTTACTATTCTTTGTTTAGTTTGGGGAACGAACTAATGATGGCCAATAAACAGTGCAGTCTGCCTGAAATACCCGCCTTGCTTTGGTGAGATCCACAGCGCTGACTCCAGCCCCAGGACTAAAATTGATAAGTCCTAGGAGTGAAATCAGTAGACCCGCGTCTTCTTTTTTCTTTAATTCTGAACAAAATTCCGCAATTCGGGGCAGTGAAGTACACTCTCCAGCTGCCCCCTCCCACCAAAATCTATCATTTTCTTCCTGCTGAAAGTCTAATTTCTTTACCCAAATTGCTTCACCATATGGAAGAATCTCTCTACCTTTTATCTTCACTTTATATCACCATTTGAGCATATAAGAGAATTTTGTATTCAAAGTTGTTTTCTTGTTTAGTAACGTTAAGACCCAAAATATGCACCTCAAGAGTTGTGGTACGTTTCACATAGATCAGAAGACAAGCATTATGGAAATGAAATGATTTTATGACGGCTTTGTTTTAATGGGGGTTTTACACAGGGGCTTTCCTGGGAAGATGTCCAGGCAAACTGTGTCCAAAGCCCAGAATGAAGGGAAAATTCACCTTGATGCAACAGTGCTGAAGAGGGATTTGCTGATTTGTCATTTTAAATGAAACACAAACTTTAATTCCAGCCCAGTTAACAGTATCCCTTTGTCCTCTTCCTTACGGCATCTTTCCTTCTTTCTTTCAAATCTTACAACAGAAAAAACACCCAAGTAAGAAACTGGTGTATGAATACACATACACCTCCCACAAACACATGCAAATACATACACACACACAAACACACACAGTTTCAAACAAGACTTAATAAGAGTCCAGCTAGTTTAAGAAAAAATATATCTAAACAAGCCCAGTCTTCTTAAGCTGAATTGTGCACAAAGAACTAGATATAAACGAGCCACATTTAATTAGAATAAACTATCTGTCAAACTTAAAACAGGACCCCTCCCCTCCAAAAAAAGTCATGGGGATTCAGAGAAATGATTTTTATGTTGTTTGCCCAGAAACACACACATACACACACAAACACACATTCAAGTCTCCCTAGTAAGGGTTTTTGTTTAGAAGTTTGGAACAATTCTGAACAATGAAAAGGCAAGAGAAATTCAAGTGACTTGGAAAACACTCCTCCTATGCCAAAATAAGCATTAACAAAATAAATTCTAAAAGCAAACCTTAAATACTAGAGGATGGGAAGTAGAAATGGATCACGCTGAACTGAAAGATCAATCCTGAAAGTATAAGCAAGCCAGTTCCTCCTTAACCCCAATGATTCTCACATTTCTAAAAAGGCACAGTTCAGCTACTAGAGCTATCCTTTGAGCAAAAATGTAACTTAGAGAGACAGCATAATTAAGTCAGCTCCTTGGCATTTTATTTTTAAAAGTGATACTGATTATTTTTACCTAAATGGTTTAGAAGTCGAGGATGACAAGAGAGTGGTACCACACTTCAGAAAAAAAAAAAAAAAAAAGCTGCCCCAAGCCCTCACATCTGATGTTCAGCTTAGCAAACAGTTTGGCTAGGGCTCACCCCATCAAAAGCCAAACACAACCAAAACACCAAAAACACTTACGTCCCCTATTTGGACACTATGGTGTTTGTCCTACAACAGTCATCATGCAGTTCTAGAAACTTCTCATCTAAGTTAACACTGACACTGCTGGACAGTAATAAATCAAATCTATGTATGTCTTACAAGCACATGAAATCATCACCTTAAGTGGAATTAAAGTATTTGTACAGTTCGAAGGTAAAGAATGGAGAGGATAAGATGGGCAGGATATGTATTTCTTCTTTCTCATTCCACTCACTGCTTCCCTTCCTTATCTTCCCAAAGAGAAGGAGCTATAAGGAAACTTTTAGCCCACCCATTCATAGTGGGATAAAACTGGTGAGCACTAATGAAAAATGGGGAAGCCCTTCCCCATTCTTTTATCTCAAACCTTAACCCACATTTACTTCATGAGAAGAGATAGGTCATCTAGGAGTCAAGTGGGGCCTTGAAATGATCATGCATTAAGTTATCAAATGCTTCCCTCATGGCTCAGCTGGTAAAGAATCTGCCTGCAACGCAGCAGACCTGGGTTTGATCCCTAGGTTGGGAAGATCCCTTGGAGAAGGGAAAGGCTACCCACTCCAGTATTTTGTCCTGGAGAATCCCATGGACTATACAGTCCAAGGGGTCGCAAAGCCAGACATGACTGAGCAACTTTCACTTTAATTATCAAAAGACAGTGGCCATGGAAGGTAAAAGTCTGGTATCCTCTCCATATGAGGACTGTAAGCCATTCTCCCACCATTTAAAAAAAAAAAAAAAAACCACCTAGTTTTAAAAATAAAACATAAATCATTAAACAATTTTATATTCAAAATGGTTTGATTAAAAGGATCCTGTAGGAGATGCTTATGTTAAGATTAAAACAGATTAAAGAATGAAAATTCTTAATAGAAATTTTCAATACTTTAATAGTAACATTCTTGAGGCATTTTAGAGTTCACACAGTAAGAGGCCATTGTAGGCTGAATTTTAATGCAATTCCCAAGGTCACTTTAGAGATATAAAAAGGTGTATAGTTTGATTGATAATTGATATGAACTTATTAAAACCACTAAACTCCATTTTATAGATTATCAGGGCTTTCAGATACAACGTGCCAACAGCATTATTAAATATGAAAATAACAGACTCAATCCATTCTCAGGTCTTAAGTCAAAGTTTCAAGAAAATAACTCCAAATACCATTCCTTGAGAATTTAATTATGTACAAATTAGAGAGCATAAAAATATCTGCAACACAGTCCTTTCAAAAAATGCATCATCTAATGAGGCAATAGACCTAAATTCCAAACTTAATACCAGGCAACATGGACCAAATCCTAATACTGAGAATAAGCAGCAACTATAAAAGCACAGGAGGGAAGAGCTTCTCTGGACTTGAGAACTGGGGGCATCTCGGGAGAGGATTACAAGAATGCTGTAGCAGTTGGGAGGTACCTTGAATATCGGGTACATTCGGAGAAAACAGTAAAGCATAGATACATGTGAAAGAATAAAATTTCAGGGCAAGGTCCAGAAACAGATGCAATCAGAACTCAAATTGCATTAGGATAAAAAGTGTGTTTGTGCAACACAGTGAAGGGACACAATCACCTTTAGATTTTAGGAGACTGAGTCTCAGCAGAGTGGAGTGAGGAAAACAAGATGATAGGAAGAAGGCCAAGGTAGCTATCCAAGCTGTAAGAGATATGGGCTGAACTCCAAGAGAGGTGATGGGGACCCTCCACAACTGAAAGGACATGGCATCTCATTGGACAGAAACATGAAAAGGGCTGAGACAGGGATGACAAGGACAGGGTATGGAAACCAAGTGCAATAAGGCCCAGGAAATGCAGCTGAAGGAGGAAAGAAGGAAAAGGAGTCTGATTTTGAAGAATATGAATTCGAGGGGCCAGCAGGACAGATGTGTACATAGAGTCACTGGGTGGAATGAGAGACTAATTACTCGACTGATGGATTTCATATCTGTCACTCTCCAAAAGAATTTCAAATGACTCAAATACATGAATATAAATAATTATATAGAAAGGCATGAGTAGCTATAAATCAACATCTGGGCTCAGTAGTTAGAGATCGGATTGTGAAACTCAAGAGGGATCTAGGGACTGAAATAGAAAACTTGGAACATCATTAGTGTAAAGATGATAGCTGTCCCCACCCCTTGAGAGTAGGTGTGGTGAGACAGAGAGGGAGGGATTTATTTACTTATTTATTTTACTTTTAGAACACAATTTCATTGTTTGAATTTTTATCAACAAGCACACAATATTTTCTGTGATTTTTAAGTCAATATTTTTTAAAGAGAAAAAAGAAACAAAAAGATTGAAGTCATAAGAACAGACACTATCATGGATATACTCAGATATCTAACAGGCACATATTATATACAAACAACAGGCTATGCACTGTGAGAATACATCAGCCTAGGCACTGTGGGAGAAACACAGCTGTCAGAACCAAACAGGATTCAAACCCCTGCTCTTCCATGGACTAATATTTATGTGGGCAAATGCCCTAAATTCTCTTAGAAGTCTCTCCTCTAACAACAGAACTTAAAATACATCACATGGTTGTCATAAAGATTAGAAAAGTCAATATTTTAAGCACATAAAAGACAGGATTTTGCACAATTAAGATTCCCTTCAATTAAGTACTCAGTTATGATTCTCTTCATTGTCATCATTCTGTCAAGTTGGGGAAACAAAATTTAAGAGCCAGATGGAAAAAAACAGACAGAAAAAGAACTGGTTACAGGGATTACAAGTAAAAACGATAGTACCACATCATGGAGACCAAGCGAGAAAAGCTAAATTCCTCTACACATCAATTCAACATAAAATGACTAACCATCAAGATATACTGGAGTGGAACTATGCCAAAGGTGGTGGAGTAGACTTTTTGGCAACCAGGAAACTGGTCCTTGCTGACTCTACACATGGACATCACCAGACAGTCAACACCAAAATCAGACTGATTATATTCTTTGCAGCCAAAGATGGAGAAGCTCTATACAGTCAGCAAAAATAAGACCGGGAGCTAACTGCAGCTCACATGATGAACTCCTTATTGCCATATTCCGACTAAAATTGAAGAAAGTATAGAAAACCACTAGACCATTCAGGTATGACCTAAACCAAATCCCTTATGATTATACAGTGGAAGTGACAAATAGATTTAAGGTACTAGACCTGATAGACAGAGTGCCTGATGAACTATGGATGCAGGTTTGTAACGTTATACAGGAAACAGGCAGCAAGACCATCCCCAAGAAAAAGAAATGCAAAAAAGCAAAATGGCTGTAAGAGGAGACCTTAGAAATAGTGTGAAAAGAAGAAAGCAAAACACAAAGGAGAAGAGGAAAGATATACCCATTTGAATGCAGAGTTTCAAGGAATAGCAAGAAGAGATAAGAAAGCCTTCCTCAGTGATCAGTGCAAAGAAATAGAGGAAAACAATAGAACAGGAAAGACTAGAGATCTCTTCAAGAAAACTGGAGATACCAAGGGAACATTTCATGCAAAGATGGGCTCAATAAAGGACAGAAATGGTATGGACCTAACAGAAGTAGAAGATACTAAGAGGAGGTGGCAAGAATACACAAAAGAACTATATAAAAAAGATCTTCAAGACCAAGATAATCACGATGGTGTGATCACTCATCTAGAGCCAGACATCCTAGAATGCAAAGTCAAGTGGGCCTTAGGAAGCATTACTATAAACAAAGCTAATGGAGGTGATGGAATTCCAGATGACCTATTTCAAATCCTGAAAGATGATGCTGTCAAAGTGCTGCACTCAATATGCCACCATATTCGGAAAACTCAGCAGTGGCCACGGGACTGGAAAAGGCCAGTGTTCATTCCATTCCCAAAGAAAGGCAATGCCAAAAAATGCTCAAACTGCTGCACAACTGCATTCATCTCACACGTTAGCAAAGTAATACTCAAAATTCTTCAAGCCAGGCTTCAACAGTATGTGAACCGTGAACTTCCATATGTTCAAGCTGGATTTAGAAAAGGCAGAGAAAAAAAAAAAAAATAGAAAAGGCAGAGAAACCAGAGATCAAATTGCCAACATCCAATGGATCATCAGAAAAGCAAGAGAGTTCCAGAAAAACATCTATTTCTGCTTTGTTGACTATGCCAAAGCCTTTGACTGTGTGGATCACAATAAACTGTGGAAAATTCTTCAAGAGTTGGGAATACCAGACCACCTGACCTGCCTCTTGAGAAACCTGTATGCAGTTCAGGAAGCAACAGTTAGAACTGGACATGGGACAACAGTTCAGTTCAGTTCAGTTGCTCAGTCATGTCCGACTTTATGAAACCCCATGAATTGCAACACATCAGGCCTCCCTGTTCATCACCAACTCTCGGAGTTCACTCAAACTCATGTCCATCGAGTTGGTGATGCCATCCAGCCATCTCATCCTCTGTCGTCCCCTTCTCCTCCTGCCCTCAATCCCTCCCAACATCAGAGTCTTTTCCAATGAGTCAACTCTTCGCATGAGGTGGCCAAAGTACTGGAGTTTCAGCTTTAGCATCATTCCTTCCAAAAACCCAGGACCCATCTCCTTATCATCGACTGGTTGGATCTCCTTGCAGTCCAAGGGACTCTCAACAGTCTTCTCCAACACCACAGTTCAAATGCATCAATTCTTCGGCGCTCAGCTTTCTTCACAGTCCAACTCTCACATCCATACATGACCACAGGAAAAACCATAGCCTTGACTAGACGGACCTTTATTGGCAAAGTAACGTCTTTGCTTTTGAATATGTTATCTAGGTTGGTCATAACTTTCCTTCAGACTGGTTCCAAATAGGAAAAGGAGTACGTCAAGGCTGTATATTGTCACCCATCTTATTTAACTTATATGCAGAGTATATCATGAGAAACGCAGGGCTGGATGAAGCACAAGCTGGAGTCAAGATTGGTGGAGAACTATCAATAACCTCAGACATGCAGATGACACCACCCTTATGGCAGAAAGTAAAGAACTAAAGAGTTTCTTGATGAAAGTGGAAAAAGAGAGTGAAAACGTTGGCTTAAAGCTCAACATTCAGAAAACAAAGATCATGGCATCCAGTCCCATCACTTCATGGGAAATAGATGGGAAACAGTGCAAACAGTGTCAGACTTTATTTTGGGGGGCTCCAAAATCACTGCAGATGGTAACTGCAGCTGTGAAATTAAAAGATGCTGACTCCAGATGCTCAAGCTGGTTTTAGAAAAGGCAGAGGAACCAGAGATCAAATTGCCAACATCCGCTGGATCATTGAAAAAGCAAGAGAGTTCCAGAAAAACACCTATTTCTGCTTTATTAACTATGCCAAAAGCCTTTAACTGTGTGGATCACAGCAAACTATGGAAAACTCTGAAAGAGATGGGAATACCAGACCACCTGACCTGTCTCCTGAGAAATATGTATGCAGGTTAAGAAACAACAGTTAGAACTGGACAGGGAACTCGAGACAGGTTCCAAATTTGGAAAGGAGTATGTCAAGGCTGTATATTGTCACCCTGCTTATTTAACTTATTGAAGAGTACATCATGAAAAATGCCAGGCTGGATGAAGCACAAGCTGGAATCAAGATTGCCGGAAGAAATACCAATAATCTCAGATATGCAGATGACACCATCCTTATGGTAGAAAACGAAGAGGAACTGAAGAGCCTCTTGATGAAAGTGAAAGAGGAGAGTTAAAAAACTGGCTTAAAACTTAACATTCAAAACAACTAAGATCATGGCACCTGGTCCCATCACTTTATGGGAAATAGATGGGGAAACAATGGAAAAAGTGACAGACTTTATTTTGGAGGGCTCCAAAATCACTGCAGAAGGTGACTGCAGCCATGAAATTAAAAGATGCTAGCTTCCTGGGAGAAAGCTATGACCAACCTAAACAGCATATTGAAAAGCAAAAACATTACTTTGCTGACAAAAGTCCGTCAAGTCAAAGCTATGGTTTTTCCAGTAGTCATGTGAGAGCTGGACCATAAAGAAGGCTGAGCACTGAAGAATTGATGCTTTTGAACTGTGGTGTTGGAGAAGACTCTTGAGAGTCTCTCAGACTACAAGGATATCAAACCCGTCAATCCTAAAGGAAATCAATCCTAAACATTCATTGGAAGGACTGATGCTGAAGCTGAAGCTCCAATACTTTGGCCACCTGATGAAAAGAACTGACTCAATGGAAAAGACCCCGATGCTGGGAAGGACTGAAGGCAGGAGGAGAAGTTGACGACAGAGAGCGAGATGGTCGGATGGCATCACTGAGTCTATGAGCTTGAGTTTCAGCAAGCTCTGGGAGTTGTCATGGACAGGGAGGCCTGGTATACTGCAGTCCATGGGGTCACAAAGAGTAGAACATGACTGAGCGACTGAGCGATAATGTCACAAGACCAAGTAGGGTGAAAGTAGGAACCCTGAAATAAATTCAAAGGAGGAGAAAACAGGGGAAATAGAAATAAAATTTTCTGAATTGCTTATTTCAAAAGACTATTAAAAATGTTTCACTATAATACCTGTTTAGAAGGTTTTTAAAAATCAACATGAATAAAATCTTCCTAATTTAAACCAGAGTCATATAAGGGAAAGTCATTCCACATTCATCTGCCTTCAACTGAAGCAAACCTCAAGGATCTTTTTCTTCTTCACCTCTACTTGTCTCAAGCAACATGTCAAGATCACCTACAATAACTCAGGAAAAGAACACTAGTTCTGTAGCACCAAGGCCAAGTGGTCAAGCTCATCTTCTCTCTTCGAGCACCAGGGAAGAAAGAAAATGCTCCCAACAGGGTCCTCAGCAGTCTGCTGGAGCAAAGTGTACTTCTACGCACCCTCCCATACTGTGCACAGCCATGTGACCAAGACTAAGCGAAGCTGCACTGTGTTCCCTAAGCCCTTTCAAAACTACTGCCTCTCTTAATCCTCACATGCACTCCGGGAGGTCAGGAACACTATGAGCACCTTCTGAAAATGAAAAAAAGAAGGCAACTTGCTCAAAGTCATTGAGTCTTGGAGAGTTCAGCATGTGTGTGCTCAGTCATGTCTGACTCTTTACAACCGCATAGCCTGCCAGGCTCCTCTGCCCATGGAGTTTTTCAGGCAAGAATACTGGAGGGGATTGCCATTTCCTCCTGTAGGGATCTTCCTGACCCAGGGATCAAACCCACATTTCTTCCATGTCCTGCACTGGCAGGTGGATTCTTTACCTCTGTGCCACCTAGGAATCACGCTGCCTCAAGTCACTTCCGGGGCCCAAAGGGGTGGAGGGTGGGGGGCGGGGGAGGGGGTCAGAGGAACACACAGATGAGTAGGCCCCTCTACACCGAGGGCTCTGCCTTTCAGGCCCATATCAGTGGGGGTTGGGCAGGAGTTTGCTGTGCCCTATACATCTTGGGTGCTAGGTGTCATCTTCTGCTCCAGAAGAAAGAGAGATCTGGGTGGTCTGGGATCACTCTCAAGGTCACGAGGGCAGCTATTTCCAGGCACCGCCAACAAGCAGACGTGTCACTTCGGACAGCTACACTTTGGAGCACATAAACAGCTGTAAACGTGCTCCCAATTAGTGACAAGACAAGAAAGCCCCGAGTCGGCACAGAAACCTAGAACAACAGAATCGCCACTTCTGAGCTATAGGTACAGAACAACAGCTGATCCCTGAGTGTGTAGAAGGAGGTAAAATTTCCTTCCGAGTAGCTTGTTTTCTGAGAAGGAACATGAATCAGCAGAAGCAGGAGGTAACAGGTCAGAAAAAGTGAATCACAACATCTTCTCAAACCAACCCAGAGATTAGACAGAGATTGAGAGAGAAACTTGGGACCAACATGTCAGCAGCAAAAGAGAACCCTAAGCACCTTAGAGGGGGATTAGAAGAAAGAAAATTACCAGAGAGCTCATTTCTAAGGGCATCTGGTTCCAAACACATTCTGCTGCCAGTCCCTGCCTCACATAATCTGAACCCTATAAAAGAAGGAAGAGGGAAAAGTATCCATCAAAAGCACGCCAGTACTGGCTAGCCCTGACAAACCATCCTGTGGCAGACCACACTGTATCCCAGAACACAGCAATCTGACAAAGCTTCCTGAGACACACGTTGCTATAGCATCGACTGGAAGCGTTGATCCAAAATGGAGATTAAATCACTAAATTCTGCATGAAGCACAGGGTAGAACGGATCCAATATTCAGAGTCAGCTCAAATAGGTTAATGCAGTCAGAAAACTGGGCAAATCTCATCTTCTGTGATTAGCCATAGGGTGAACAGCCAGATTAAGGCACTGCACATGCAAAAGTGTCTCACTCCATGGGGGTTACACAGCTCTGGGGGTAGAGCAGACACCAGTGAACTGTGCAATTTACATGAGTGAACTGTATGAAGACAAGAAAGAGACTCTCCAGAGAGTTCAGCTCAAACAATCTTTTCTAGCAGGATTTCTGGTTCATTTCAATTTTCCAGAAAAATAAATGCCACTCTTCCATTTCTTCCTCCGTCCACCTTTAGAATCCATCCATCTTCCTTTCTTTTTTTCAGGGGATGTTTGGATTTCTTCTGCATGCTAATAACATCCTGGTGTTTCTCTCTATGCTGCATACTAAACTTTTATGTATCCACTGTTACAAGTATTTACAAACGTAGAAATGCACAGTTTGAGGAAAGTAATCCAGTTAAATTCCTTTTCCAATATCCAGAGTGTGAGTTACAGAAGTTAAGTAAGCATCTTAGCTCATGTCCAGCAGATTATTAGACTGTAATTGGTCTTTTTGACAGATAGATCCTTTCTGCTCTTTGGTAATAATTCCAGCTTTGGTCCAATGGATGAAAGGGACCAGAGAGAAAATGTCTAATTAGAAAGTGATTACACACAGAGCTACTTTGAGAAGACCTTGAAATCAAAATAAATACAGAATTAGGACCAATTAAAACTTGAACCCGTTGAAAATGTTCTGTCAGAAAAACAGAAACTAGACTCATTTTGACAGAGAATGTCACTTGAAGAATGAGTTAAGCACGGATGGGAGAACTGAGAAAGCCCAGAGGAGGACGTCTGAGCCACAGACGACATAATCACAGGAGGCAGGGCACCACTCTGAGAAACGCGTGGTCCCTGGCACAGCGTGAGGGAGGGACTCCTCAGAGCGGGAAGTCAGACCTCTGAGGAAGGAGCCCTGCCCAGCTCTCAGGGGGCACAAAAAGACTAGTTCTGGGAGCACGTAAAGAGCTGGATGTAAGCCAACCACTGCTGCTAAGGCAAAGGGCCATTGCTAAGCTGACTCTAAGTGCAACAGCGAGAAAACAAAAGCGACCAGTCCCTCCTCCAGCCATGCTGTCCCCCTCTAGCTCCAAGGGACGAGCTGCAGGGGCAGAAGCTACCAGGGAACATCTGGCAGAGACAAGCACGATCCTACAAAAGGGCAGGAAGGGACAGAGAGGTAAGAGCTTAGCAACAGACGCAGGAGGTGCCCTGCTGATATCCAGGGATGCCCTCACATTCAGTGTCCGAAACACCAAGGGGACGCTAGCCCAAGACAACAACAAAAGAGAAAGTCAATGAACAAAGGATATGAAGTGTCCCCCATGACGGTTTCTTGAGGTTTTCTCAGAAAAAAATCTTATAGAAAACTTAAGAGTTCTCATCTCCTCCCCAAGTCACTTATTTCTCCAACCTGTCCCTCAAGGCCATATGAAACCAGCACACCTTCTCTTCAAAGAGAACTATCCCCTTAGTGAATTCCTGGCTTCAAGAAGACAACTTCACTAGTATCATGCATCCCATTTTAAGGATTCTAAGAACTCTTCAGTCAACTGTTTTTTGTTGTTTTTTTTTTTAATTCCCCAATCTTGTTTCAATGAGCTATGCATTTAGAAAGGGTATGTCGAAGTACTACTTTAAAAGCAATAAAGGTACCATCTCTAAAAATAACTTGTGTACTGTTTGGAGAAGCAGTTCAAGAGGTTTTTCAGAGGCTTAGTCCCATCCATGTTTGAGGGTAGGGGCGCATATGTAACACTCTTGGAATGCAAAGGCCCCGCCTGTCACCTTGCTTGTCAGTGGTCACACACAGATTTTCTTACTCTTCACTGTTCTACCAGGTCGTCTCAATTCACCAAACACTCCTCGAGCTTGGGCAAGATTCCAACTACAGTGATGCATCTCTTAGACTGGATGACCCAACTATAATCTTCCTAGGAAAACATCCTTGGGCCACAGCAAAAACTGGTCATGGCAGCTATGGCTCTTGAGTCATAATAGGGTCTCTTTCCTATTAATATATTTGTCTTTCCTTTCTTTTTTAAATACATGTATTTTTCTCTGCCAGCTCTAACGTACACCAAGAGACCGTGACATCCCAAGTATTTGACTGAGTGTGCCTGCCCCCTGGTGGGTGGCAGGGTGAAGGACACACTAGAGGAGATCCTATGGGCATACAACAGAACCCGAGACAATGAATTAAGAGGGATGAAAGAATGCTCACACATCAAAATTCCCTCTATCAGAGACATATGATTTTATCAGAGCTGGTAAAACAAAAAGAAAAAAAAAATGTAATGAAATCTAATAAGAAAGAAGACAGTAAAGAAACAAAGACACCAAGATCTTAGTTTGAGATAAACTGACGGGGATCCCTCATGCTGAATTATGGTGTGGGTAGGTGTCTATGTATACTTATTGTCATTCTAAATAATTAAGTTCTAGTCTTAAGGATAAGGCCAGGCACTGATACTTTAAAGCTCCCAAGTGATTCCTAGGTGCAACCAGGGTTCAGAATCACTGACCAAGAATGTGTCCATCAGAATCAGACTCTATCCTAGACCTATTAAATCAAAATCTCTGAAGGTGGGCCCTATATTCTATATTTTCCAAAGCGTCCCAGGAAGTTCTTAAGCATACTACTCTGTAGAAATTACTTCTTACACAAAAAAGGTTAGGAATAGGTAACTCCTAGCGCTAGAGGTGAAAGTTATTTCAAGGCAAATTGACCGTGGAAACTGAGACAGGCTCCCTCTGAGGTCCAGAACTCCACAAAGGTCTGATAGAAAGACTGGCTTCAGAAAAAGTGAGATAAACTCAACCTACAACACTAGTGACATGAAAGGCCCACAGCGCCTACATGGCTTTCGGAAGCGATTCTTCGGGAGGCATCTCCGTAACTTACCCTCCTCCGGCCTTCTCCACTCCTACCCCTTCCTCTCCCTTCACTCGACTAGAATCCTACTAGAACTAGCACCTGGGAAGAGGCACCGAGCAGCTCTTTCTCACTGAATTACCCGTGGGAAGTAATTATTTGGCAAACAGACACTCCTTGAGGCATTGTGGATTAAAATCTGCCTACCCGCTCCCCTTCTCCCACTAGGCACGTACAGCTGCAAAGCAGAGTAGGCACCCAGGCCCTCTCCTTGATAGAGCAGCCTTCGAAAAGAACTCCTGAGGAAGAGCTGGGGGTAGGCTGAAAGTCTAAGTCCAGACAAGTGAGTTTAACCGATTAATAAAAGGCCCAAGGGGGCTGAATGATGCTCATAAATCATTTACATTATCAAGAAGAGTTCTAGGATCTTGTCCGAGCTTTCTCCTTTGCAATATCCTAGTGGTATTTGGTCAATATTGATGAAAGCTTGGGTTAAGTATTATTAAGTATATGCCACATATACCTATGGCATATATTAAGTATATGCCACCTTCTAAATGGAATCTCACTTAGGACATCTGAATAAATGCAAACAGTTGGCATTAAAAACAACACAAAAATGAAGGAGCCTGCCTAACTCACAGAAGTCCTGCAGAAATTCTTGGATTATTGTTCATTCTCAACTCCAGATTCCCATCAGAATCAACCAAAGAGATGTGTCCACATTTGTGGAGAGCGCACCTACCGCACACACTGAGCTGTGCCTGCTAAAGTGCTGTTTCACTTCGACAGCAACCTTGAAGGAGGCACAACTTACCAGCGAGGGGCTGGGTGTCACGTGGGTTAGGCAACTTGCCCCCAATCCTGCAACTCTCAACGCAGAGAGAGAAAACTTTGGTCCATCCTTATCTGACCCCAGGGATCATTCCTGTCCCGCTCAGAGGCTTCCTCTGTGACAGAGTCTGAAGTGACTCTGACCTCCACCCTCACTCCGACGTCACCACTCTCCCTCTTAGGTCAACTGTCCAGTGCAACAGCAAACCTGGGCTCATGAACTCCAATACCTTCAGGGCTGGCCAAGATAGCTCCATCTGTGAAGAAGCCGCAAGAGAGAGAAAGGGATAAGAGGGACCCACGAGAACTAGGGGAAAACAGGAGCATGTGTGACCCTCCCGAAGGCATTCAGACTGCATTTCCCACACTGTGCTGGCCAGTATACCCTTTGGAGTTGGTGCTGTGTTTAAATCTTACAGAAAACAAAAGGAAAAGTGAGCCACAAAAGCACAAAGCAGCAAGGAGGAGACATCCTGAATGGCATTTCCCAGCCATTCACTGGATACACGCACCCAGATGTCTCAATATCACCTTTTTAACAAGTCAGTTCTTTTTCTTGATGTTCCTATTTCTCTCAAGAAAATGATCATGTCCCCAGCCACCTGGACTTGGAAAAGGCATCGTCTGAGCTCTGTCCTTCTCTCTGTGATACCACCAAGGCCTCCCTGTGACCCTGTCCTCTCCTTCTGTCCCTAGGCTGGGATCTTACTGCCTCCTACCTTTTTCACATGTCCAGCATTTTCCCTTTTAATCACAGTGAAATAAACACTCAAATGTGTACTGTCCTTTGCAGTTACAAATGTGCTTTTGAACACTTTCATTTCAGTTTTATTTTGTGTGAAACAACATCTTGGTAAAGTAGTCAAGGAAAATACTCTTCATACTTTACAGGAGATAAAGTAACACTCAAAGGGTTCAAGTGACTTGGTGACTGCCTCCAGAACAATGTTACCTTGGAAGATTACCTTCCTGAGGTTATTTACCCCAGCAGTCCCTTCCTCTCTACCTCTCTCTCTCTCTGCCTCCCTCCCTCCCTCTCTCTCTCTCCCTCCCTCCTCTCCTCTGTCTCCAGAGCTGTGTAAGCCAACTGCTTGGGAAACACTTCCACCTAGATACCCCAGACACTTGAAACTCACCATTTCCAAGACTACATACATCCTTCCCTCTTCTGAAAGTGCTCCTCTCCCGAGTCTCCCAGTTCATGAACAAGTATCACCCATGATCCACCTGCTGCCCACACTAGAAACTCAAAGTCCTGACTCCTCTTCCTACACCACTCAGCCAGTCACCAGTTCTGTCTCTACGACGACGACACCATTTCTTGAAACCAACAGTTTCTCTCAGTTCCACTGCTCACCACTGCTACAATAACCAACCCATTCTTGTCCATCTCTCTGATGACACTTACCTGAACATCCTGTCCATTTCATTCTGCTTCTGACCACATTTCCATGTCGCCTCACAACCCCCAGCATAGAAACCAACTTCTGAACAAGACTGACAGAGTCCTTCCAGTTTTCTGGCCACTATCTCCCTGACTTAGCCAGCTCAGGCTCCCCTTATAAAATACCAAAGACCAGGCAGCTTAAACAACAGACATTTTCTCTCTCACAGCTTAAAAGGCTGGAAAGTCCAAAATCATCAATCAGGTAGGGTGAGGTTTCTGGTGAGAACCCTCTTCCTGGCCTGAAGACAGTCACTTTGTCTCCATGTAGCCATTTGTTTGGGGGGTGAGGAATGGAGCACAAGAGAGCTAGCTAGCTCTCTCTGCCCTCTGACATCTCTTCTTATAAGGGCACTGATTATATCAGATCAGGGCCTCATCCTAATGACCACACTTAACCTCAATTACCTCCTTATAGGCCCTGTCTCCAAATACAGTCATAGTATCGGGATTTAGAACTCCAATGTATGAACTGAAGGAGGCATATAACTGAGCCCATAATATCCCCCTCTAATCTCAAGAGAAGACTTGGCCCCTTGGCAGTCTACACTCCAACCACATGGACTACTTACTGTGATCTTATTTCCATGCCTGTGCTCAATTTACTCCCTCTCTGGGACCCTCTTATCTTCCTCCTCCTGTTTCTTCCTCTCAGCTCATCCTTTAACCCTCAGCCTACGTAACTTCGTCTAAAAAGTCTACACTGACCTGCAAGCCCACTCCCCCTCTGGAATTAGGGACTCCCCCGTGTGGTCTCAGAACACTAATGACATGCGCCTATGCTGCTGCTGCTGCTAAGTCACTTCAGTCATGTGCTTCCGACTCTGTGCAACCCTCGAGACGGCAGCCCACCAGGCTCCGCTGTCCCTGGGATTCTCCAGGCAAGAGCACTGGAGTGGGTTGCCATTTCCTTCTCCAATGCATGGAAGTTAAAAGTGGAAGTGAAGTTGCTTAGTAGTGCCCGACTCTTAGCGACCCCATGGACTGCAGCCAGGCAAGAGAACTGGAGTGGGTTGCCACTGCCTTCTCCGGACATGTGCCTATATCCCTTACTGATCCATGAAGGCAGGTACTATGTCTCATTCATTGTTGATCTGTAACATACACCAGACAATACACTTTCAAAAGGTATCGCTGTCCAGTACCATTCTCAGGAAGGGAGCAAAGGAGGGCGGAAAGGAGGGGCCAAAGTGAGGGAGACTCGTCACTGTCTACAGAAATCCACTCTTCAGCTTTGCATGTGAAGTCACCCTCTGCTGGGCCTCAAGGCCCTAATGTTAACAAACTTATGATTATCCAAAGGGAAAGTGGGGGGTGGGGAGTGGGGGATAAATTTGGAGGTTGGGATTAACGTATACACACTGCTATACATAAAACAGAGAGTCAACAAGGACCTACTGTATAGCATGAGGAATGCGACTCAATACTCTGTAATAACCTTTATGGGAAAAGAATCTGAAAAAGAAAGGATATAAGTATACATATAACCGAATCACTTTGCTGTGCACCTGGAATTAACACAACATTGTAAACCAACTATACTCCAATATAAAATAAAACCTTTAAAAAAAAAAAACACCCTAATGTTTATATTTTAACGTCTACATAGAAAAAAGCAAGGCCCTATGCTTCCTTTTGGGGGCAAAAATAGAAGAACCAATGAGCAGAAGTGAGAGAGAAACAGAGTTGGAGTGGGGAGAGTGTGTGTGTGTGTGTGTGTGTGTGTGTGTGTGTGTGTGCGCGCGCGCGCGCACTAGGCACTCAGTCATGTTTGACTCTTTGCGACTCCATGGACATGAACCGCCAGGTTCCTCTGTCAATGGAATTCTCCAGGCAAGAATACTGGAATGTGTAGCCATTCTGTTCTCCAGGGGATCTTCCCAACCCAGAGATAGAACCCAGGTCTCCAGCACTGCAGGCGGATTCTTTACTGTCTGAGCCACAGGGACCCTCCGGGAGAGGGAAGAGGGGGCTGAATGAAGAGGCTTGGAATTTGTTTCAAAGTACCTCAAAGTTCCATTCCATGTTCAAGAAACATTCTTTTCTGCACTGACTTCCTTCTACTCCCACCAGAACCAAAGCTACAGTCTACTCTCAGATCCCTTTCAGCTCCCTGTCCTTGTCCGCAATGGCCTCCACAATCCACAATGTCCAGCCCTACCCTTTTACTGGTGCAGCTGTTTCCAAGGGCCCTGGACTCCTGGGTTCCCGAGGACTTGCAAGGTCAAAGTTATTCTCCTAACAATACTATTATGAAGTATGATTTTCATAATACATTATTAACCTCTTGCCCTGTGTTAGCATTTGCATTAATGGTGAGTAAAACTGTTGGCCTCTTAGCACAATTCATGGCAGTGGCACCAAACACTACAGCAGCCACTGTATTTTTCTCTGCTACGCACTGGTAAAAGTAATGTCAGTTTCACTTATGAATAGCCTTGCTGAAGCTGTAAACATTATTAGTTTTACTAAAATCAATGGTCTTAGACTTTGAAAGGACTTTGCTCACATGCGATTTTTAAAATTATGTTTAATTATTATATATTGGACTTCCCTGGTGGCTCAGATGGTAAAGTGTCTGTCTACAGTGCGAGAGACCCAGGTTCAATCCCTGGGTTGGGAAGATCCCCTGGAGAAGGAAATGGCAATCCACTCCAGTATACTGCCTGGAAAATCCCATGGACAGAGGAGCCTGGAAGGCTACAGTCCATGGGGTCGCAAAGAGTCGGACATGACTGAGCAACTTCACTTCACTTATTATATATTACCTTTTAAAAAGATGAATTGGCGGAAAATTGCTTTACAATATTGTGTTGGTTTCTGTCATACATCAACATGAATCACCATAGGTATACATAAGTCCTCTCCCTCTTGAACTTCTCTCCAACCTTCCACCCCTCTGGGTTGTCACAGAGCACCTGATTTCAACTCCCTGCATCAGAGCAAATTTCCACTGGCTATCTATTTTACATATAGTAATTTATACGTTTCCATGCTACTCTCTCAATTCATCCCACCCTATCCTTCCCCCACTGTGTCCACAAGTTCTCTATGTCTGTGTCACCACTGCTGGCTTACAAATAAGCTCATCAGTACCATCTTTCTAGATTCCATATATAGGTGTTCAGTTCAGTTCAGTTCAGTCCCTCAGCTGTGTCTGACTCTTTGCAACCCGATGGACGGCCGCACGCCAGGCCTCCCAGTCCATCACCAACTCCCAGAGTTTACTCAAACTCATGTCCATCGAGTCGGTGATGTCAATCAACCATTTCATCCTCTGTCGTCCCCTTCTCCTCCCGCCTTCAGTCTTTCCCAGCATCAGGGTCTTTTCAAATGAGTCAGTTCTTTGCATCAGGTAGCCAAAGCATTGGAGTTTCAACTTCAGCATCAGTCCTTCCAATGAATATTCAGAACTGATTTCCTTTAGCATGGACTGGTTGGATCTCCTTGCAGTCCAAGGCACTCTCGAGAGTCTTCTCCAATACCACAGTTCAAAAGCAGCAATTCTTCAGCACTCAGCTTTCTTTATAGTCCAACTCTCACATCCATACATGACCACTGGAAAAACCATAGCTTTGACTAGATGGATCTCTGTTGGCAAAGTAATGTTTCTGCTTTTTAATATGCTGTCTAGGTTGGTCATAAATTTTCTTCCAAGGATTAAGCGTCTTTTAATTTCATGGGTGCAGTCACCATCTGCAGTGATTCTGGAGCTCAAAAAGATAAAGTCTGTCACTTTTTCCATTGTTTCCCCATCTATTTGCCATGAAGTGATGGGATCGGATGCCATGATCTTAGTTTTCTGAATGTTAAGTTTTAAGCCAACTTTTTCACTGTCCTCTTTCACTTTCATCAAGAGGCTCTTTAGTTCTTTGCTTTCTGCCATAAGGGTAGTGTCATCTGCATTACCTGAGGTTATTGATATTTCTCCCAGCAATCTTGATTCCAGCTTGTGCTTCATCCATTCCAGCATTTCATATGATGTACTCTGCATATAAGTTAAATAAGCAAGGTGACAATCTACAACATTGACGTACTCCTTTCCCAATTTGGAACCAGTCGTCTGTTGTCCCAAGTCCAATTCTAACTGTTGCTTCCTGACCTGCATATAGATTTCTCAGAAGGCAGGTAATGGGGTCTGGTATTTCCATCTCTTTCAGAATTTTCTACAGTTTGTTGTGATCCACAGTCAAAGGCTTTGGCATAGTCAAAATAGCAGAAATAGATGTTTCTCAGGAATTCTCATTTTTTTTTTTATGATTCAACGAATGTTGGCAATTTGATCTCTGGTTCCTCTTCCTTTTCTAAAACCAGCTTGAACATCTGGAAGCTCATGGTTCACATACTGTTGAAGCCTGGCTTGGAGAATTTTGAGCATTACTTTGCTAGCGTGTGAGATGAGTGCAATTCTGTGGTAGTCTGAACATTCTTTGGCATTGCCTTTCTTTGGGATTGGAATGAAAATCAACCTTTTCCAGTCCTGTGGCCACTGCTGAGTTTTCCGATTTTGCTGGCATATTGAGTGCAGCACTTTCACAGCATCATCTTTCAGGATTTGAAACAGCTCAACCAGAATTCCATCACCTCCACTCGCTTTGTTCGTAGTGATGCTTTCTAAGGCCCACTTGACTTCACATTCCAGGATATCTGGCTCTAGGTGAGTGATCACGCCATCTCGGTTATCTGGGTCATGAAGAGATTTTTTTGTACAGTTCTTCTGTGTATTCTTGCCACCTCCTCTTAGTATCTTCTGCTTCTGTTAGGTCCATACCATTTCTGTCCTTTATTGAGCCCATCTTTGCATGAAGTGTTCCCTTGGTATCTCTAATTTTCTTGAAGAGATCTCTAGTCTTTCCTGTTCTATTGTTTTCCTCTATTTCTTTGCACTGATCACTGAGGAAGGCTTTCTTATCTCTCCTTGCTATTCTTTGGAACTCTGCATTCAAATGGGTACATCTTTCCCTTTTCTCCTTTGCCTTTCACTTCTCTTCTTTTCACAGCTATTTGTAAGGCCTCCTCAGACAACTAGTTTGCCTTTTGGCATTTCTTTTTCTTGGGGATGGTCTTGATCACTGCTCCCTGTACAATGTCACAAACCTCCATCCATAGTTCCTCAGGCACTCTGCCTATCAGATCTAATCCCTGTCACTTCCACTGTACAATCATAAGGGATTTGATTTAGGTCATACCTGAATGGTCTAGTAGTTTTTCCCTACTTTCTTCAACTTTAGTCTGAATTTGGAAATAAGGAGTTCGTGATCTGAGCCACAGTCAGCTGGTCTTGTTTTTGCTGACTGTATAGAGCTTCTCCATCTTTGGCTGCAAAGTACATATCAATCTGATTTCGGTACTGACCATCTGATGATGTCCATGTGTAGAGTCTTCTCTTATGCTACTGGAAGAGGGTGTTTGCTATGACCAGTGCATTCTCTTGGAAAAACTCTATTAGCCTATTATACAGGTGTTAATATATTTGTTTTTCTCTTTTTGACTTATTTCACTCTGCATAACAGGCTCTAGGTTCATCTACCTTATTAGGACTGACTCCAATGTGCTCTTTTTTATGGCTAGGCAATAATCCACTGCACATGTGTACCACAACTTCTTTATCCATCCATCTGTTGATGGACATCTAGGTTGCTTCCATATCCTAGCTACTGTAAATAGTACTGCAACAAACACTGGCATATATGCCTCCTAATTATTATGCTTTATCTTTATTATTACCTTTCTTTTTATCATTTTATGATGAAATGGAAGATATGCATAGAGCATTTTTGCTACATAACAAAGGACGAGGGTTGTAGCAAGAAAAGTTACTTAATGAACTGAACTGGCTTTTTTCTTTCATGGAACTCCCTTTTTACTGAAAAAAATCACTAACAAAGTATAATTTTCCAAACTTGCATATTTCACAAACATTTTCTGAAAAATAAATGAAGTAAGCTTGTCAATTCAAGGAAAACAACTGTTAGTATTTTGCCAATGATAAATTTAAGCTTTCAAATGAAAATTAAATTTTTGGAAAACCTGTGTCTGCCCCCATGAACTTGACAAAATCCCAATACTGAAATCCTTTTTTAATGAGATCACTAGTGATATTAACAAATGTGACTTTTTTAATATATTGTGTCAATTTTGCAATCTTGTAACTCAATAAATCAAAATCATGCATGGGTGAGATAGCCTTCTAAAACAGACCAGTGGATTTTTAACAAAATAGGCTAGAATAAGTTCCCTGATTGGTTTTAGGTTCAGCATTGCAGCTAACCTTTAAGAAACTACCATTTGAGAATGCGCTCAGAATCACAGAATGCTCATGATTATTAGAAATAATATAAAAATTCTCCTCCTGATTGCAACTTCATGTCTTCATGAAGCTACATTTTTTAAAATGTACTTCAACCAAAGAAACCTGTTGCAATAGATTAGATGCAGAAGCACACACGAGAATCTAACAATCTTCTATTAAACCAGTCGTTAAAAGATCTGAAAATCTTAAATAACACCACTTGCCTTGCTAATTTTTTTCATTTTGGAAAATAGCTATTTTTATTGAAAAATGTCATTCATATTAATAGGTAATAGTTTATTACTGCTATTTTTAAATGAATTAATAAAAAATAAAATAAATGAATTAATAAATGTTTTCAGAGTGTTTCACTAGCTATTTAATAAATGATAGCTATCTTTAATAAACATAAACAAAGCTCGTTATAGGCCTTAATAATTTTCAGTGATGTAGAGAGGTCCTGAGACAGTTTGAGAACAATGATATTATTGTATTTGACTTCGGCTGATCTTTCCATGCCACATGCTAGTGCTAAGTCGTTTCAATAATGTCCTGACTCTTTGTGACCCTATGGACTGTAGCCCACCAGGCTCCTCTGTCCACGGGATTCTCCAGGCAAGAAAACTGGTGTGGGTTGCCATGCCCTCCTCCACGGGATCTTCCTGACCAGAGATCAAACCCATGTCTCCTGCGGCTCCTGCATTGCAGGCAGGTTCTTGACCACTCAGCCACCAGGGAAGTCCTTCCTTCCACGCCACATCAAGTCCTATACACTGTCCATGAAGCTTCCCTACCCAATGGTGCTTCCTCCTGGGGCCCTGCTAGTTTCAATGCCACTATTTTAATACACTCATATTAATGAGTTAGACTTTTAAATGACAATCTTCTAGTGTCCATGTTTAAGAATTTTAGGAAATCTGTTTTCTGATAATTGTTAACACAGCTAGCCCTTGAAAATGAGAACATAATACAGGAGACTTTATTCAGAAAAAGAGTAAAATGCACCCTCTAGTGGACATGTAAGCTCACAGAACACAAAAGAAGTTTATTTGGAAGAGTTCTGGCCTCACTCCAAGAAAATTCACAGTAATAAAATTGCAATATATGAGTAAAGGAAAATTATCAACTTTAATTTTTTGAGTACACATTTTAAAAAGAACTCGAAAATATGAAGCCAAATCTGGATCAGACTTAATAACTAAATGCAAATATGAATTTGAAATCACATTGCTACATGCTTAATGAAAAAGTAACCTCTCTTGAATTATGAGTTGATTATAAATAAACTACCCAAAATAATCTGTTTAAATTATGCATTGTTTATTAAGTAATAATATCTTAAAATATTTAGAAACATATAGCACTGATGTATAAAGCTGACTTATTATTATTAGTCCAACCTCCAGATAGTAAAACTACTCTCAACACACAATCTCAGCATTCCAATGACCTGCCAAAAATCCAAAAATTTGAATGAGAATCAGTACTTGGGGCATATCTTTATTTAACTTAGTATGTTAATGTTAATAAAAAGAACTTAATTCTTTGCATCCTTCTCTGAAATTAAGAGTGAAAATATATACAACTTCATACTTTTTACAGTTAAAAATAATGTAATGACATAGAATGATGTCTAAAATATATAGTTTAAAAATATGAGGTTACAGAATGAGTGGCATGATTTAATTTATGTTCTTAAAAATGTACACCCATGTTTAAGCACAGATATATGTTAACAGGAAATTAACCCTAAATATTCATTGGAAGGACTGCTGCTGAAGCCGAGCTCCAATACTTTGGCCACCTGATGCCAAGAGCCAACTCACTGGAAAAGACCCTGGTGCTGGAAAAAATTGAGGGCAAGAGGAGAAAGAAGGGGGACACAGAGGATAAGATGGCTGGATGGCTTCGAATGTGAGCAAACTTTGGGAGATAGTGAAGGACAAGGAAGCCTAGCATGCTGCAGTTCATGGGGTCACGAGGAGTCAGACATGACTTAGTGACTGAACAAATATGTTAATAGCTTGTTGTTTTCAGTTGATATGTCATGTCTGATTCTTTTGTGACCCCATGAACTGTAGCCTGCCAAGTTCCTCTGTCCATGGAATTTCCCAGGCAAGAATACTGGAGTGGGTTGCCATGCCCTGCTCCAGGGGATCTTCCCGACCCAGGGATCAGGCCCAGGGATTGAACCCAAGTCTCCTGCATTGGCAGGCAGATTATTTACCACTGAGCCACCACAGAAGCCCATGTTAATAGTTTATCAAACTATTTCTGAGCAGAAATGTGTATTACTGGAAAAAGTAATGGAGGAGCTTTTTTTTTTTTTTTTTTACTATACTTCTATACTGTTTAAATGTTATGCATTTTTTAATTCAAAATATTCAAATAGGGAGCTTTTAGTAAGGTACAGGGATTAACAATTGATTGAAAGCATCTCATGGAATGAAAATAACTAGTTATTTCATCAACTAGGTATTAGAAGGTTAAAGTAGTAATGAGAAAGTTGATCTCGCTGTTTTTTAAATCATGAGACCAGTATTTGGAAAAGATTTTTTTTTTAATGCCTTTATCAATAAAACATCTGATGTCTTGATCCATGGATGATGATAAGCTGTGGTGGTACAAACAATCCGCTCTGCCACTTTTTAGAACTTTGGCAAGGACAGTTACTCCTTTCCAACTGGGATCATCTGACCAGATGATCGTGATAGTCCTTTTTTAAGTCTCAAATTCTATGACCCATGAAGTGCTGAGATATAATACTATCACAGTCATGAAATTATTCTTTAGCTTTAAATAAATAATAATTGGAGTACAAGTAAGAGATTAGAGTTTTAATTAGTATGAAAAAGTAGGTGTTGTTTAAATGGATATATGCCACGGGCAAAATATGATTACATTATGAAACACTGGCATATTATAAAGGCCCATAGAATTTCATATAAATGACGACAATTAGCCAGGCTCCTCCTAAGTTGTTGGCTTAGAGATATTGTGTGTTCAGATTAAAAAAAATAAAGGCAGTTGGAACAAGTACATCATTTGTCTTTTTCTACCTAATGCTCCAATTGTCATGGGTAAGAGTATATTCCTTAGTGCTTGTGGTTTGGTAATACCACTGATTTTCTTTAGTTTTCAGTCAACCCTACTAACAACGTCAGTTGAGATTAAGGATGCCAATTAATTATTTATTTAAAGGACTATACTCGGGAGGCTGCTATGGCTGAGGCTAGCTCTAGAAAATCAGTGGTATTACCAAACCACAAGCACTAAGGAATATACTCTACCCATTCCAATTGGAGCATTAGGTAGAAAAAGACAAATGATGTACTTGTTCCAACAGCCTTTATTTTTTTTTGATCTGAACACACAATATCTCTAAGCCAACAACTTAGGAGGAGGAACCTGGCCAAGAATAAATTTCTATTGTTGTCACTTATATGAAATTCTATGGGCCTTTATAATATGCCAGTGTTTCATAATGTAATCATATGTTGCCCATGGCATACATCCATTTAAACAACACCCCCTTTTTCATACTAATTAAAACTCTAATCTCTTACTTGTACCCCAATTATTATTTATGTTGAGACATTTGTCTCATTTTACTAAAACCCTCTGCCTATGCTTAAAGAAACATAACTTCCTATTAACCAACTAAATTGCCTCAAACACATTTGAAATTTGTGGGATTATGAGCACCGGCAGAGTAAGTTTAAAAACTAGTGAGGATGAGAGTGGGGAATATGCGGAACCAGGATTCAGTGATCAATCATGTCCAAACTGTATATTCAAGTTTTACATGGGGAACTGCTCATTTATAAGGCTCCCTTATCATTGGCCTGTGTCACAATGATACAAATATGTGTTGGGCTCTGAGGTAAAAGAAAATAACTGTTCAGTATACATTTTCAAGTCACCATAAGACCATAAGAAACATTTTTTATTACTTTTAATACTGCCTCTCAGCCTCTCAATCCAAGATGAAAGAATTCTAAGGGTTTTACCATGGCAGCAGGGCTTTTTAAAAAGATGGTTATTAATGCTGTATTATAAACTGCAAAGTTGCTAAGAGAGTAGATCTTACATGTTTTTACCTTTTACCATTGTAATAATGTGAGGTGATGGATGTGTGAATTTATCTTATTGTGGTAATCATTTCACACACTAAACATATCAAATCCTAACACTGTACACTTTAAACTTACAATGTTATATGCCAATTATATATCAATCAGGCTGGAAAAATGTGTATAAGAACATGGAAATAAATCATCTGAAATTTAACTAAAATAAGAATAAAGGCCTACAATAAAATGGCAAAGTAAAACCAGACTTTAAAATGTGCTCTACAAGAAAATGACCAAAAGGACCCAAAAAGAGGCAAAAAGGGTAAGGTAATGTGTGTGAGAAAACACATCCTTCCTCAGAACTAAAACTAAGGGCAGAAGATCAACCAAAAGACTCTGGGGGTTGACAGAGATTACCTTTCAAGAGTGAAACTCCGCGAGAAGTACAAGGAATATCATGACTGCCCACTCTACCCCCCATACAAATGTAATAAAACTGTACCAGTCTCCTCCACCTGAACCCCTTTCCTGATAATCAAAGAGCAACAGGTTCCTGTTGGAAAACTAAGACTAGAGTCAAAAAAGCAGGGCCATCGCTAACCTGTTTTGCTGGAGGCATTTAAAATAAGACTATTCAGACGTGCACAGAGAAACCTCTATCCTAGTTAAGTGTGATCTTTTACTATGGCAAGTAGCATCTCGGGTTTTTTGAGGGCACAAGAGGCAAGTTACACTTCACCTTAATTCTTCAGAAATTCTCCAAGCTGAAAAGTAACCCACCAGAGCTTGTTGAACCCAAGAATCTTCCTATTAAAAAAAAAAAAAAAAAAAACCTTTAACCACACACATGGCCACGTAACTGGAGAACGCAGCTTGCAGCCACGTGTGGTCATGTGGCACCAATGGGATGGAAGTGGAAGGGATGTGTACAACTGCCAGGGCACCTGCATATTTATAAGGGAATTCACTGTCTGCCTCCATGCCCATTCTTCCTACTCTCCCCATCAGTAGAGACCAGAACTCAACCAGTGTGCTGATGGCACGTGACTAGACAGGGAGATCAATATAAAGGAGTCAGGTGCCCAGGACCCAACTGACCCTCAGGCTCCTCAGCTCACCCAAATGGAAGGCGCCAGACCCCGCAAATGGCACCGCTATTAGGTCCAGGTCACTGAGGCAGGGATAGGGGGAAAGGCTCACTGCTGCTGCCTCAAGGCCTGGGCCTGGCCAGTGGGTGGCCCTGGCGAGGGCTCTGGAGTCCTTCAGGACACAGCCCCAGGCCTGTTCTGTTCCCTGAGCCGTCCAGCTCACCTGCTAGCCTGAGGCGAGGTGAGCTGGAGGGCCCCGGAGAAGGCCAGGATCCACCTCTTACCTCTCTCTCTGCCTGACGACCATCACTCCTTCACTGACAGTCGCTTGCTTGGGGGAGGGGCCCACTGCAGTGCTGACCACTGGATAGCAGCAGCACTAATGGACCCACAGTCACTGTTGCCTGGTAACAGGGCAGGCACCAACCGCCATGTGCTAACGTCTGTGCACAGCAGTGCTCTAATACATTATGTCCATTTAGAATAGCATAACAGGATTATTAATAAAGTTTCTTTGCACACACAAAGCATTAAATAACACAATTCTCAAAAATAAAAATTCATTACGAATGCTATAATTGGAAACCTGGCACACCAGATATAACCCGTAAGGCTGCTGCCATCTGAGACTACTGTGTTAGTTAATTAAGATAAATGGAGGTGATCTTTAGCAGGATTTGTCTTGAATGTGCCGAGTCTTCAAAAATACATTTTTAATCAAAAATTGTTCCATCTAGGGAAAATAAACAAAGGGAAACTGATGGATGATTCATCTGTTTAATGTATAATGGGACTGAGCAATTGACTGACCATGAGGGAAAAAAGCAAAGTTGCCTCACACCTTATTCTGAACTAAATTCCAACTGGATTCCAATTTTAAGTGTAAAAAATAAAACCACAAGAGTACCTAGAAGGGGAGGAAGAGATCATCTATTTAGTTGTAAGGGTGTGGGAAAGCATCCAGCCCTTCTTTCCGTATTACCAACTCCCAACATCCTTCCTGTCATTATGGTTACCCCACCTGTAAGGTTAACAAAATTGCAAACCAAAATGAGAAAGCAAGAAGAAGGAACAACCAGGCCACTGAATCTTTCACATCCAAAGACAAGCCCAGATCTGGGGGTGAGTGGCCCTTTCTGCCCTGGAAGCACTGTATGTGACCAGTTTTCCAGTGCTCAGTGCCAGCTCCAAATTCTGAGCCTGAAATACCTTCAACACAAACCCTAGCTCTAAAACAAACAGCAGAACAAGCAAGCAAAAACAAAACAATAAAAAGAGCCAAGAACCGAGGAACTATTAGAACACTGAGGATGCTGACAGTAAATGTCCCTTTCCTGACTTCTAAAGCTAGCCTGCAGCACAAGACAGAAGACGGAACTGTGGCCCAAAGGATGCTCCATTCTTCCCACGTTACCCTACCAGGGTCTTCTTCAAGAACATGGGGCATGAGGATAAGCAGTTATCTCTAAAGTGATCTTAAGTTCATATTCTTCAGCAGTGCTGACTCAAGAACTTGACCTTGACATAAAGCCAACTTCACAGACCGATCGTCTCTTCAAAGAACAAGAAAAACCTTGAGTAAAGGTTAAATAAAAAAAGCTTTCCAAATCACCCTCAAGGGAAACAGATCAAGTTGCTATAATAAAGAATAAGGTAATCAACACATTTCAAGAGCCAAAAAAGTATTCTTAGAGATATGAAAGCGTAACCCCAGAGACTTACTGTAACTCTCTAAGATTTGGGGCCAGATATTTATGACTGGCAGATGAAAGCGATAAAATTAACTACTTTTAAAATGCAAGTGTTATAGCTATCCAATCTAATCCACAGCAATAATCCCGAGGTAAAAGACTAGGGCTACTTTATAGATGTTGAACTAGGCCAATGATTCTTCTAAGATGATGAAAGGAGTAAATGTAGGATCAAGATTGAAATCCAGGTCTTCTAACCCCAAGATCAAAGGTTCTGCACCATCTTATAGTAGAACCTAGCAGGAAACAACATCTTACCCCTGGTAGGAAACAATATTTAGGTCAATTTGTAACATTTGAAGGAATCACTAAGGCTAGCATTTGGTAAAAAACTGAACTAACTTGGGGCAAAGGAAACGTCTTTCATTCCTACCATTGTTTTTCATATTCTATAATCCAGAAGCAACTAACACTATCATCCAAGACATTAATTTCTATAATTAAAAAATGTTATGTCCAAATTACAGGTCAAATACCCTTCTACAGTAAAATACTGGCATGTGTCAATAGAGTATTTCTTTTTTAACCCCAATATTAGTGCAGATAAGGTGATATACTTAACATCTACTTGGGTAAAAAGTCATCTGGAAAAAAAAATGCTTTCAAAGTTCTTGGTTTCTCTGGGGTATTGGGAGTCTGAGCCCCTGTGCCAAAGACTGCCAGAGAGATTCCACAATACTTATTTTCCTCTCCTTCCTTAGTAAGAGAACATGGCCCTCTGGGGAAAATGCTGTACTCTTCAGCTTTATCTGCGGTTGTGTGACCATACACTCTGAAATATGGGAATTAAGCAAAACTAGGATGAAACAGTGGTCATGTATGGATGTGAGAGCTGGACTGTGAAGAAGGCTGAGTGCCGAAGAATTGATGCTTTTGAACTGTGGTGTTGGAGAAGACTCTTGAGAGTCCCTTGCACTGCAAGGAGATCCAACCAGTCCATTCTAAAGGAGATCAGTCCTGGGTGTTCTTTGGAAGGAATGATGCTGAAGCTGAAACTCCAGTACTTTGGCCACCTCATGCGAAGAGTTGACTCATTGGAAAAGACTCTGATGCTGGGAGGGACTGCGGGCAGGAGGAGAAGGGGACAACAGAGGATGAGATGGCTGGATGGCATCACTGACTCGATGGACTTGAGTATGAGTGAACTCCGGGAGTTGGTGGTGGACAGGGAGGCCTGGAGTGCTGCAATTCTTGGGGTTGCAGAGTCGGACACGACTGAGCGACTGTACTGAACTGAGGATGAAATTCCATGATGTTTCCTTTTAAAAAGGGGAAATACTACTCTATGCCTTTATTACTACTGTCTGAAATGTGGGCATGATGGCTTGAGCTCAAGCAGCCATTTGGGATAGCAAAGTATAAGCCATGCTTTGGCAGATAAAGCAACAAAATAGAAAAAGACTGGATTCTGAAAGATCAGGGGGCCATCATCTTAGCCCTAGACTATTTACCTCCAAATATGTTTGCAGAAATAACTTTCTAGCTGGCTTAAGCTCCTGTATACCGGACAGTAGAATCTAATTCTAACTGATCTGGCACCCATGATTTTTACTTCTTTGCAATGATTTCAAGGATCTCAATGATCTCAGCTCATTAAATTCTCATCTTTAATTTACTTTATATCCAAAAATAAACTTCCCAAAAGCACACAATATGACCAAACCCGTGTACAGAGTAGGGGACTCTGCTGCAATATTAAATAGTATCAAAAAGCCCTACTCTGGGATCCATTATGTATTCTTTGTGCGTGCTAAGTCACTTCAGTTGTTTCTGACTCTGTGTGACCCTATGGACTGCAGCTTGCCAGGCTCTTCTGTCCATGGGGTTCTCCAGGCAAGAATACTGGAGTGGGTTGCCATATCATCCTCCAAGGTATTCTTCAGTCACACTCAATGACCTCCATTTATATTCTTTCTACAACACCTAACATATTGCACTGTTTGCCAACACTACCCCTCTTCTGCCTGTCAACTAGATTAAGAACTCTCTAGCTCACGAGAAATGCCTAGCACAGTGCAGACACTCAGAAAATGTTTGTGATCTGATAGAATAACTCAAAACCAGGCCTTTACAATGGGGTTCCTTGTCATAACTGGAAATCCTCTCAAGGTATAGTTAGACATGCTACTGAGTTATGAATTTATCTCGTGGTTTCCAACCAGGAAATGTTTAAAAATAGCAAATCTCTGGATCCCGCCTGCCCAAGATGACTGAATCAGAACCACTGAGGTTGGAGTCTAGGCATTTGCAGTGTATACAAACTAGACCTACACTATTTATACAACAGCTCACTTCCAAGGAAGGAAGGAAAGGAGAACAATAGAGTGACTTGAAAATCCTCTGTGTTCCGATGTTAGCATATGCGATAGAGTGGAAAACTGCCTATTGCCTTGTATTGCTTTATGTTCTGCTTCCCCTAGCGCTGGTTTTCCTGCCTCTATAAAATGCTATTGCCATTTTATGAATTTCTTTGAACTAGTTCAAACTATGAAGATAACCCTGCTAAAATTCATGTTCTCTAACTCAATAGTTTTTCCTTAAAATTCAAAATGTCATCAATTATTAGCTACCACTCTCAAAGCCCCCACATTTAAAAATAAAAGTCAGCATTTAGGTAGTTTTTTAATAAGCACATTCTGTATTTTATTTTACATATCTAAATAAAAGTTGCTTCTTCAGTGTTGTCTATAGTTATCCAATATTTTACTGACTTATAATGGACATAGAAAGCATTTATGGGCCTTTCTTCTCCACCACAAGCTATCTGAGTAGCATCGGAAAGATCTTCTAGGAAGTTAATGTTTCTCTTAAGGTATTCATCCGATAGAGAACTCAATATATTATGATAACACAATTAAGAACTATCAATCTGAACAGTTAGAAGTTGGCCTTTTGGAATGAGTTTTCTTCCTTTCAGGCCAGCAATTCTAGTTAAAATGCATCCAGTCCCATCAGTAATCCAATAATAAACAGTCAGGCCACATTAACAAAGTCTTCAAACTTCTGAATTGCTGGTGGTACCAAATACCATTCAAAGTCCCAATCTTTGATTAATCTATTAAAAATAAGCCTGCAAAACTAATAGTAATCATGGATGGCCATCTAAATATAATTAACTCAATGGTTGTGTTAGTAAAAATATCATCCTATATTACTATTCAGAATTGTAAGGAAATGAAACACTCTATAGATATTTACACATTTTTCTAAAAGCAATTTACTTGAGGCTTTATTGTCTTTTATTTCCTCACCTATGGAATGGAGATAATTATACCTACCTCATAGGATGGTGTTTTCCTTGAGATCACATGATTTTTAATATGCTTCTCAAATAATAATCTCAATAAACAGCAGAATAATAATAGTATTATTATATAATTTGCTGCCTTCTTTTTATAATGCCTCAAATTTATTAGTTTGGTTCATCTTAAAATAACTAATTTTAAACTTTACGTTCCATCAGATTCCTTATGTAATACCAGCATGTGTAGACAAGCTATACTGCAAGCACCAAGGTTAAGAAAATGTGAGCACTGAAGAAAAAAGAGTATTGAATTTTCTCCTCAGCAGACTGAATTGGTCATCAAAATCTCCCAAACCTCAGGACCAGAAGGCTTCACGGGTGAATTTTGCTGAACATTTAAAGGAGAACTAACACCAATGTTTCTCAAACTCACCGACCCCCCGCCCCCAGCACCCCCCCAAAAAAAATCAGAGAAGGGAATACTCCCAAACTCATTTTATAAGACCAATATATTATCTGGATACCAAACCACAGAAAAGGACACTACAAGAAAACTATAGGCTGATATCCCTGAAGAATGTAGGCACAAAATTCTCACTAAGATACTAGCAAACCCAATTCAGCAGCACATGAAAACACTTATCATTATCAAGTGAGATTTATACCTGGGATGTAATGATGGTTCAACCAACACAAAATTAGTGTGATATATCACATTAACAGAATCACATGATCATCTCAATAGATACAGAAAAAGCATCTGACAAAAGTCAGCATCCATTCATAATAAAAACTTTTAAATTCGGCATAGAAAGAACACATCAACATAATAAAGGCCATATATGACAAGTTCATAGCTACATGATACTCAGTGATGAAAAGTCAGACACTTTTCCACTAAGATTAAGAACAAGACAAAAATTCCAACTAACCACTCCTATTCAACACAGTACTAAAGTACTAGCTAGAAATGGCAACCCACTCCAGTATTCTTGCCTGGAAAATCCCATGGACAGAGAAGCCTGGTAGGCTATAGTCCATGGGGTCACAAAGAGTCGGACACGACTAAGCAACTTCACTTTCAGAACAAGCAGGCAAGAAAGAGAAAAACAAAAGAATATCAGAATTGCAAAGGAAAAAGCATAATCTATTTTAGGATGACATGATCTTTTTAATATATAGAAAATCCTAATGACTCAACCCAAAAAACTGTTAGTGTAATTAATGAATCAGTTAAGTTGCAGGATATAAAATTAATCTGTAACAATCAGTAGCATTTCTATCCACCTACAGCGAATTTTCTGATAAAGAAATAAATCAATCCATTTAAAGTAGCATCAAAAACAATAAAATACTTAGGAATAAATTTAACAAAGGAGGTAAAAGATCTCTCTTCTAAAAATGAGATGTTGATAAAAGAAACTGAAGACACAAATAAACAGAAAGGGTGTTATTTAGATGGTCCACCATTTCTTAAAACCAGATAGGCCCAGAATCAAACCTATGCTCCTCAAAGATCATTTTCTAGTTCCCAGTTATTATAGTTCTCTATCAGTCCTATCACCAATTTCCAATGAGAAAAAGCCCTCCAAGTTTCAGACTCGTGGCATCCATCACAGTGGCTGGGCCTAACTTCCCTCTCCCTGTTTTCCTAAACATGACACGTGATCATTTTTCCGACGACACAGCCACACTCACCTAATTGGGCTTCAGTCCTTACAGGTGTGTGAAGGGGTGTGCCGGGCCACAATGCCCCCACCTCAAGCCACCTGTGGTTTCACAGCACAGGGACAGAGCTCAAGGTCTTTCCTCCCACGACTCCAGTACCACATCAGCACACAGTCGCATGCAATCACCCATGCAGGGGACACAGCAAACACCCTCTAAACCTCCCTGAGAGCCTGGTTAGCTACCAGTTCCCATTCGATCCCCTGAGAGCATTTCTCAGCTTCTTCCTTGCTTCTCCATTCACACAGACGCTCCTCTGGTCACGGCACTCAACTCGCCTCTGTCATGTGGGTCTCATCCTTCCTTTCCAACCTTTCGCCAACTGATTTGCTGAGTTTCATACTATGATAAAATACACTTCTAGAATTCCAAAACAATTTGAAGACTTTTTTTTTTTACTGTTACTGATTTGCTACCAAAGGCTTCTTTGACCTTAGAAAGAAATCCACTATTTGGTTGAATCAATCCATGAGCCAGGCTTTTAGTCCTGTTGTCACAAAAACTAGGAGAATTGGGTTTGAATTCCAACACCTGCATTAGTGAGTCCCATGCCTTGAACAAGTCACAAGGCCTTTCAATGAGCTGGCATCCTCATCTATAAACTGAAGCTATTAGGCTAGAAATAATATTTGAAAGGGAAATGGCTGAGAGATTCCAATTCTAAAATTCTATGAGTTTAAGTACTTACTGAACCCAACTCTGTGTTAGGATGGCAGAATGGGGCAAGATACAAGAGCTGATCTCAATGAACACACAATCTAAGTAAGAAACTATGGTATTACTGACTTTTAAATTACATGCTAAACCCAGAAGGATTAAAGGGCTAAGTGATGAACTAACTTTCTGAGGAATACATAAGGAAATATTTTTTAAATCCTGCATTGGGAAAGGCCTTCTATACCCTTCTCTGGTAATAATGCCTTAGTCTATCATAGAGAACCACTTCTCCCACCCACTCTATATAGTTTGGGTGAGATTGAGCCCATCTCAGCTCCAGAGACAGGCACAGATGCAGGCTTGGCCAATCACAGCCTCCTGACCATGGGTCTGGTTCATAGATGGACACTTTTAAACCTCAGCCAGGACAATCAGAGGAAATGAGAGTCTAGAACAGGACTTTTGTTGGAATTATTAGAAATAAGCGTCTTCTTAGAAGCCGCTGCTGACTGTAGAATTTCTGGCAATCATCTAGCCACCAGGAGGGGATGGATCCAACAGGGAGTAAAACAGGACTGAAATGGGGGTATGCAAGTAACCTCTGACAACCTCCCTGTACCTCTGAATCCAGATAGCCTGAAGCTACAGTTATCCCTTCATCCTAAGGCCAGCTTACAATTTCTGGCCACAACCAAAAACTTCTCACTAATAAACTCCAGTGAGTGCCAAAGAATTGATGCTTTTGAACTGTGGTGTTGGAGAAGACTCTTGAGAGTCCCTTGGACTGCAAGGAGAGCCAACCAGTCCATTCTAAAGGAGATCAGTCCCGGGTGTTCATTGGAAGGACTGATGCTAAAGCTGAAACTCCAATACTTTGGCCACCACATGCAAAGAGCTGACTCATTGGAAAAGACTCTGATGCTGGGATTGGGGACAGGAGGAGCAGGGGACGACAGAGGATGAGATGGCTGGATGGCATCACCAACTTGATGGACGTGAGTCTGAGTGAACTCCGGGAGTTGGTGATGGACAGGGAGGTCTGGCGTGCTGCGATTCATGGGGTGGCAAAGAGTCAGACACGACTGAGCGAATGAACTGAACTCAACAGAAACTCCCCTCAGAGCTTCCCAATGAAAGTAAAGCTATAACCATTCCAACATTTGAAAATCTATTTGCCCATACTTCACAATCTATTAATTATACAAATGAAGCTCTGGATCCAAATCTCTAAAGGCACACAATCTTACAAACTTAAAAATAAGTGCCCTTCACAGTATGAAAAAACATCATCTTGCAAATACAGCTACAAGGAAATGTTTAATCATTTAGCTATTTGAAGAACGTGTTTCCAAGTATCAATAACAGTAGAATATTATTACCTGCTGCGAGACAGATTCAGAAAGATTTAAATAGGTGGCAGGCCATTAGAGACCATATGACAACTCGTTTCTATAAAACTATTATTAGCATCATTAAATTGCCCCACTCATGTCTTCTGAGAAAGTATGCATCACAGAATATTTCTGAAAATGTGCCACCTAGAAAAACCTAGATTTAGACTGTCATGAATACATGTAATCTAGGATAACTCAATTATTATCTGTAACAAATATAAATACAGCACATTCAAGTCAACAACCTGAAATTATCCACCCTCTTTTATTCTCCTCATAAATAGAGACTGTTTTATAAATAAATCCTTGCAGTTAAGACTCATAAAAAATAGGGGATATTGGAAAGGTGTGACAATAAGTGTGTAGTATAAACAGAAAAAAACATGTATATGATAACTGAGAGTAAAGTGTTTGAGTTTTCTTGTAATACTAAGATTCCATGGCAGGGGTCACTGAATCACAGCCCCTCAGCCAAATCTGGTCTGCATACAGCCATGCCCATTTGTTTGGTTTTGTCTTGGATGCTTTCACGGTACAACAGCAGAGTTGAACAACTGTAAGAGAGTCTACAAAAACTAACATAATTACTATCTGACTCATTATAGAAAAACGTGAGGTCCTCTGCTCTACGGTTCTATTAGATTGGTGCAAAAGTAATTGCGGTTTTGCATTGTTGAACTTTGCCGTTTGATATTGGAATACGTTTCTAAATACGTGTGGTCATGTTATACATCATTTTAATGCACATTTCTTGCTTTTCTTTTTTTTTTTGCTAATGACTTACTACTTG
This sequence comes from Ovis aries, assembly GCF_016772045.2. Lineage (NCBI taxonomy): Eukaryota > Metazoa > Chordata > Mammalia > Artiodactyla > Bovidae > Ovis > Ovis aries. The sequence continues at coordinate 25,036,288 of NC_056069.1, read as the reverse complement.
TTGTGTATTTTATATTTATTTGAGGCTATAGAAGACAAAAAGCAAATTCAAACGATTTTTTAAAATTCAAGTTGTAAAGCATCAGAGACAACTTGCAACATCAACAATGCGTTTGGCCCAGGAACTGCTAATGAACACACAGGGCAGTGGTGGCTCAAGAAGTTTTGCAAAGGAGATGAGAGCCTTGAAGATGAGAAGTACAGTGGCCAGCCACTGGAAGGTGACAACGACCAACTGAGAGGATCGAGAAGAAGCTCCAAAAGCACTTCCTAAAGCCAAACCTGCACCAAAAAAAAGCAATGGTCACTGGTGGTCTGCTGCCCGTGTGATCCACTACAGCTTTCTGAATCCCTGGCAAAACCAATATATCAGAGAAGTATGTTCAGCAAATTGATGAGATGCACCGAAAACTGCAGGGCCTGCAGCTGGCAGTGGTCAACAGAAAGGGCTCAAGTCTTCTCCACAACAATGTCCAACCACACATTGCACAACCAACGCTTCAGAAGTTGAACAAATAGGGCTATAACGTTTTGCCTCATCCACCATATTCACCTGGCCTCTCCTCAACCAACTACCACTTCTTTAAGCATCTCCACAACTTTCTGTAGGAAAAACATTTCCACAACCACCAAGAGGCAGAAAATGCCTTCCAAGAGTTTGTCAAATCCTGAAGCATGGATTTTTACACTACAGGAATAAACAAACATTTCTGGCTAGCAAAATGTGTTGATTGCAATGGTTACTATTTTGATTAATAAAGATGTGTTGGAGCCTAGTTACACTGATTCATTGCGGTGCACTGATTCATGGTTCAGAACTGCAATTACCTTTGTACCAACTTAATAAGTCTTTATTGATCGTTTACTATGCTCTTGGCCATCAGAATAGAGCTGGTGGGCCACTATGGCAACAGAAAGATGTATGAAAATAAGAGACAGCCTCTACCTACAGGCAAGAATTTAAAAGAAGATGTAATACACATCAAAGTCCATCCCAGGTGGGGCATAACTAGGAACTAAATCTCATTTGGATAGAGGAAGGTTCCAAACTCAAACGCTAAGACAATGAGGAGCACAAAAGAAATGGTGATTGATTCCCACGATGAACCTGAAGAGAGTCTGAGTCCCACCCAAAGGGGGCAGCAGTCACTCACAAACAAGAGACTCAACCTTACTCAGCCTAATAATCTTCCTACAGTTTTCTCAAAGCAGCCAGAGCTGAAACTGTGTGTGGAAATTTATTATCTTTAACGTTGACAGCATTTTAAGAAATTTTAAGAAACTGTAAACAGTACAAAGGCCTAGCAAAACACGTTAGAGGCCAGTAGGCCACATGTCTGACACAAAGGCTAAGAACTAATGGCGGTCAGAGGAAGAATGGACAAACACGGGGCAGAATTTGACCCATGGACAAAAAGCAGGGATCTGAGAAGAGAAGTTAGGTCCAAATTTCTCCCTCTTAGATCTTGGAGGAGTCATCTTCCCTCTCTAGGCCTTAGTTTCCACAAAAAGGCAACAGAATTAAGCGACTGGAAGTTCCCTTCATCCATACACATTTATCCTTCAATAGAGACTTCCTAAAATATTATCCTTAGAAGGGAAAAACTCTAGGTTTCACCCATATCCAGTGATTAGCAGAAGACTTTACAAAATACAAACGCCACCTAACGATGCCGTGAATGTTGAGAAATAAGACCAGTCTGCGTAAAAATAACTGATAAATTCATGTACTTCACGGCCCTATGTCATGGGTAGCTTCATGAATTTTTACCAGCTTTCTCATGTCCGATATCATTAAAGCAAGGCACACCCAAGCAACGTCACAACCACACAGAAGGAAAGGGTCTTTATCTGTGAGGAAGTATTAAATAGAACTACAGAACGAAATAAATGTATTTTAATACCACTCCCTAAAATATGGGAAAGAATTCTCTCCTGTCTACACCCAAGAGTTTTTTTAAGTTGGGATCACAAAATCAAACACAATAAAGGTCAATACGAGAAATAATCTGGACTAGCAGCAATATCACCACTTCCTGTTATAAAAAGAGCAAAGAGCTTCTGAATCGCAGAGGCAATTTAGTAGGAAAACTCTCCTACCAGGCTTGGGAAACTGAGTTCAGGGTGGCCATTATCTGCCTCTGCCCAGCCCTGTCCCTCCCCATCATTTTCCTCTGTTCATGCTTTCCCTAATTCCACACATCATTTCAACAAAGAAAAAGGCAGCCATAAAATGTCATCAGAAGGTGAACCACCAGAATTAAAAATGATAGCACTGCTGGTGTTTTTAGTATTTTTACAATTTAAAATTTTGAAATGAAAGATATAATTTCAAATATTGCTACTACAAATCTCAACGTTAATTTTCAATGCATTCTGCTTCTAAAATGAATAAGAAAAATGCTCTGAGTCCAAATAAATTTTCTTTAGGGATTCAAATTTAATTTGGGAGTAGCAGAATTTTCTTCCGCCTACTTGTAATTATGTTTGAGGTTGCCTTTCATTAACTTTAACCCCACCCCCCCGCTATCTTTCCATAAATATAACTTTCAGATAGCATCCCATCCCTTTACTCAATCTCTCTCAAATAAACTCTGAAAGAAATCTTTAAGTATCTCATATGATCTTCAAAAGAAATGAGTAATTCAGGACACACAAGCAGTCACTGAATCTGAGGGGGAACTATGCAAAAAACCCTCTGGAACAGTCCGTGGTCAAAGAAATAGTCATCTCTCTATCTTTTTGAATTAGGCAGATGTTACACTAAATAACAAGTTTTAAATTCTTTCTTCAGATTAAAACAGCAAAGAAACTCTTTGAATAAACAAAATCTTAAATTTTAAAATCTTCTCAAAGAGACAAGGTGATGCAGTAACCAAAGAAGCCATGGAACAGAAGCCACGTGATCTGGGCCCAGGTGCTGAAGCTGCTGACTGGCTATGCTGCAAGATCTAAAAAGCCTCCTGGTCCTGAGCAGACATCTCTGGGAAATGAGGGTCTGGATTGATGAAGTCCTTCCATGACTGTTCTATTAATTCTACAATGAAGCCCTTTCTGGTAATACTGTATCAATTCACACGGAACGTAAAAATAGGTCAGATGGATTGTCAACACTGCACTCCTTGGCTCTTCATTTTTATGTCACCCCAGGGAGACATAAAATTGATAAACTGGTAACTGATCAATTTGTAACTGATTACTGTAATTGGCTCAGTAATTGATAGATTTCTAACTTAATTCCTTAAGTCATAACAATACCCCAGAAACAGTAGGCATGTCCTAGAAAGTTCAGGGATTCTTTGAGGGACCATTTCCTGAGCCAAGTCTTCTTATTGTACACTCATTCAAAGTTAACAGATAAAGAAGATCTACAAAGATGTTCCCTCACTGTTTTGAAACTAATAAAATTGCCTTCATTACTATTTTTCTCTCCATCAGATGAAAATATTTCTCTTCAGATAAACTCCACAAACCCTTCTGCTTTCCCTTATTTACTTTTTATTCTCTAATCCGAAACTAACTTCTTTAAGATTATTCAGTTCAGTTACTCAGTCATGTCCGACTCTTTGCGACCCCATGAACCACAGCACGCCAGGCCTCCCTGTCCATCACCACCTCCCGGAGTCCACCCAAACTCATGTCCATTGAGTCAGTGATGCCATCAAACCATCTCATCCTCTGCCGTCATTCTGATCTGAAAATTCTCAAATTCAAGTCTTTTCCTCAATCTTCACTTTCTTGAATTCATCTGACTCTAATTATTCATTCATACAACAAACATATGTTTCTTGAGTGTGAACAAGGCAGATATCATGCTAGGGGGGCACTGCTTATGCATGCTGCATAGGACATAAAACCAGTCCTCCAGATCTTACAACCCAGTCATCCAAAAATTTCTAAAGAAATGAACAGATACCTCCCCTTCCTTGAAATTCTAGAAATCACTGGGCTGACCAATAAGATTCCAAATGCTGACTGGATGTTAAACAAAGTAACCTAGCCCATTATAAGCGTTACAAGTTAAAGTTAATACTGACATCATTTATTCAATTATCTAATTCTAAAATTTCAGCCTTTGATTTCCATATCCCATTAGAAATAAGATCCAGGGTGTTCTTTCAAACCTACCTCCCCACCGACTCAATCATTACTGGTCCCAGCATCTCCCTTTCGACCAATGCTTTTCTCATGCACACACTCCCTCCAGGGGACAGATCCACTTTCAACACCTAACCACCTTTAAGCTGCGACTCCCAGATCTCTTGCCATAGCTCCAACCTCTCCTCCACGCTTCAGGCTATCAGAGCAAATACTGCACATATACAGAGACTTCTCACGGAGGCCTTGAACTGAACATGTCCAAACTGACCTCCTCAAGCTCCTCCTATAAACAAGTAAGACTGGTCACATTTATCTCCTAGTTTTTTTTTTAATCTACCCTATTTTCTCTATCCCTGCCACCACTGTCAAATTTAGGTAACTTTTCTCTCATCCCCAATGTCATCACCCAGTTCAGGCACTCATCACATCCCACTTGGCAACTGTTTTCTCTGTGAACCCCTGGCTTCTGTCCTCTTGCCACTCCTGTCATTTATATATTCCTGAACACTATGGCCTGAAGAGTATTCCCAAAATATCAGGTGGCCCATTGAACACAGCTTAACGCTAAATTCTTTTGCCTGAATCCTTGGATTCAGAGTGACCCCAAAGTTCTCTGTGCACTAAAACCAGCTGGGGACCTGAAAGGAGATCTCAGGACCATGTGAAAAACTTAAGCCATCTTCATGGAAGAAGATATTCAGATGACATGGGGAAAATTAAACTTTGCAGATAATGGGGGTAGTCACACGGAAAACCTTGTGGTGAATTTCTCCCTATCAGACTTTGCATCCATATCCCCCACACTCCTGTCGGACACACACCCATCAGGACAATCAAGCTGGCTTCCTCTCATTTGGCCTGCCTGCCCTATTTTTGGCTCACCCTGGTGCCTTCTCCTAATCATATGATTCCATTCAATAGCCTTCCAGCCCCAGCTCTCTTCCTGTGTAATATCCTCATGGACCACTCTAGTCTAGATATCTCACCTTTCTCTACCCAGGGACAGAATTTACCTCTTATTCTTACTAATTCTCATCTGGCAAGGTATTATATACCATCTACTCTACTGGGTCCCCCTCTACTACTTCAATCCTGTGATAACTGAACTGTGATACTTTTTCGCTTGTCTGTATTCATTTTATCCAACAAGGTTATAAGGTCTTTGCAGTCAAGGAGCATGTCTTAAGTACTTGTCTCGGATCTCTGCTATCAAGCCTAGGAGAGTGGCTTATATTCAGAATATGACTGATACAAATCAGTCAACAGTTGAAAAAATCAATAGATGAACTCTAAAACAACCTCCTATATTCTCAGATTACTCATGTCATCCTAAAATAAATTATCAGAGTTAAAAGAGAGATATATTTCTATCATCTGAGTAGTAGGGCAACACTCGGGTCCTTCTGGAAGCCAGGGGAAATCTGTGTATCTGGAAAAAAAATAATCCATGGAAGAAAGCTTTTCTTTTAATTCTCCCCATGTCATCTGAGTATCTTCTTCAATGAAGACAGTTAAAAGTAATATTAGTCTTATAAATGTATTCAAGCAAATTACACCTGGTTTAGATTGTAACTGAGTTATATAAGTATTTAAACATGTTTTCTCTGCCCTATTAAATCACGTATCTTCAGTAGGGTAACACTGCCTCCCAATGGAGTGCAAGAGGTTCTCTCGCGTGCATGTGTGCTAAGTCAATTCAGTCATGTCTGACTCTTTGCGACCCTATGAACCTGCCAGGTTCCTGTGTCCATAGGATTCTCCAGGAAAGAATACTGGAGTGGGTTGCCATTTCCTTCTCCACGGGGTCTTCCCGACCCAGGAATTAAACCTGCATCTCTTACGTCTCCTGCTTTGGCAGGCAAGTTCTTTACCACTGGTGCCACCTGGAAAAGGTTCTTTGGTGGGAGCAAAAATATCTCTTTTAACCTACAAAGCAAAGATATATATACAGTACATAAACTCATATACAATATCTGTGGTATTAAGGGGAAAAAGTATAAAAAGGCTTTTGGAAAGGGGAAAATAATGAAGAAACTGTTAAGAAATTCTGTCTTTAAACCAAACAGATTGTCTACTAACTTTGCTAAAACTTCACAATTCTTTGTCAGCATTCAAAGACTATACAAATCCCCATGAACAAAATCTAGAAGAAAATTTAGATGAAAAGTATTTCTGTGTTTACATGGTCTCCAAAATTTCTTTTTTATTGTTGATGTTGTTAAATGTCAATTTTTTTCCCTGCTAAAGGGAGGATATCATTGGGCAGACATAAAGGTGAAGAGAGTTTCCTACTAAAAGTGACCTGGAAATTAAGGAATTAAAGCATTTTTTTTTTTTTTAAGAAATACATTATCAAGTATGCGTGAGAAAGTAGCTAAGACTGAATTAAAATTGAATAGTTATTTATATCGGCTTCCTGTTTAGCCTTTTGACAAAGTTCAGCCCTGTATTTTATAGCCAGCCCTGGATAAGGTTTCCCAGAATAACCCTGATGTGGGGTCTGCTGGTAGGGAGGACCCCAGAACTACATCCTGCCATTCACACCCTATGAACACACAGTCTGCTAAACTCAAAAACTTCGAAACAAAAAAATAAAACGTCACTGTCCCATTTCCTCTGCCAAACCCTGCTTTGAAACTCCAAAACACAAAGAGGAGGAGGAAAGGAGAAAAAAAAATTAAACATGTTTAGAAACAAAGGCAGGTTGTGAGAAACATTAAGAGTCCTTTTTTTTTTTTTTTTTTGAGCCATAAATTCCTCTGCACAATCTGGAAAATGGACTACTTGAGACTATGAGAGAAATAAATATCACAGTTTTAACATATTCAGGGTGTGAATGCAACATTTTTATCCAATATTAATACATGATTCAAATGTTTGTCAGGTTGGGCAGTCATGAAAATGAAGATCTCAAAACAGAGACAAAAAATAAAATGAAAACCTGACAATAGCAGAACTCCCATAATCGGGGCATGAGAGTTGGTGAATATGAAAGAAAAGAGACAAAAGATGATGGGGCTTTACAGGATAGAAGACAAGATTCCTGGCTTTAGAAGTGAGCCCCTGATGCACTTGGGCATATTTGTTTAAAAAAAAAAAAAAAGGCGGGGGGCGAATAACAAAGGAAATAGAAAGCTGATGGTGAGAAAGTAGTTTTCACCCCTATGGCTACACCATCAAAGACGGTGGTCTTCTAGGAATCCTACAGGAAAAGATAATTTATTATCCATCTCTACATTGCCAACCCCAATGGGCCTGAAAATCATCACCCCTTTGCTTACTGGATGCTATTCTCCATTTCCACAATGAAAACCACTCACTTAAAAAAAAAAAAAAAAATCTCCATTTTTTCCAAGCTGTTAACTCTCTTTCATCTCCTATTTCATTGGCCAGTCCTTCCCCATATCCTTCATGGTCTCTTCCTCCTCAACCATTCCTCGCCACAAGGTCTCCTCTGAAGCTCTTCTAATCTACACACTCCCTCCACCAAGCTTGTCTGCCTCCTACATTCAACCATGACCTTTAAGCTGCTGTTCCTTTTGATCCAGCCCTGACCACTCTCCCAAGCTTCTCTCACTGCAAATTGTCCCTGTACACATCAATGTACTTGGACATTCCACAGAGCCCTCAAAATTCAACATGTCCAGAGCTAACCTTCCCCAAACATGTTCTTCCTCTTGTATTTTACATTTCCATTCACAGCACCACCTACCCCAGTTATTGAGCCAGAGTCAGGGAATTCTGCTTAAAACTCACTGATACACACTTTATCATTTTTACCTCTTAGAAATTTCTTGACTCAATTTGCTTAATCCCTGCCCTAGTACAAGGTCCTTTGTATTCCACACCCAGACTGCCCAAGTACCTCCTCCTAGAGATCTCCCTGCCTCCAAACTTAGCCCTAACATAAATCCCACAGCTAAAAATGGACATGGAACAACAGACTGGTTCCAAATAGGAAAAGGCTGTATATTGTCACCCTGCTTATTTAACTTCTATGCAGAGTACATCATGAGAAACGCTGGCCTGGAAGCACAAGCTGGAATCAAGATTGCTGGGAGAAATATCAATAACCTCAGATATGCAGATGACACCACCTTTATGGCAGAAAGTGAAGAGGAGCTAAAAAGCCTCTTAATGAAAGTGAAAGAGGAGAGTGAAAAAGTTGGCTTAAAGCTCAACATTCAGAAAACAAAGATCATGGATGGCATCTGGTCCCATCACTTCATGGGAAATAGATGGGGAAACAGTGGAAACCGTGTCAGACTTTATTTTGGGGGCCTCCAAAATCACTGCAGATGGTGACTGCAGCCATGAAATTAAAAGATGCTTACTCCTTGGAAGAAAAGTTATGACCAAAATAGACAGTATATGCAAAAGCAGAGACATTACTTTGCCGACTAAGGTCCATCTAGTCAAGGCTATGGTTTTTCCTGTGGTCATGTATGGACGTGAGAGTTGGACTGTGAAGAAGGCTGAGCACCGAAGAATTGATGCTTTTCATCTGTGGTGTTGGAGAAGACTCTTGAGAGTCCCTTGGACTGCAAGGAGATCCAACCAGTCCATTCTGAAGGAGATCAACCCTGGGATTTCTTTGGAGGAAATGATGCTGAAGCTGAAACTCCAGTACTTTGGCCACCTCACACAAAGAGTTGACTCATTGGAAAAGACTCTGATGCTGGGAGGGATTGGGGGCAGGAGGAGAAGGGGACGACAGAGGATGAGATGGCTGGATGGCATCATGGACTCGACAGACGTGAGTCTGAGTGAACTCCGGGAGATGGTGATGGACAGGGAGGCCTGGCGTGCTGCAATTCATGGGGTCACAAAGAGTCGGACATGACTGAGCAACTGAACTGAACTGAACTGCCCTTAGCAATGATGCTCTTCTCCAGGCCTGGAGTCTCCCTACAGCTCTCTTTGGCCACCTCCTGTCATGCATCTCTCACCAAGTAATACCAAATTGCTCATGAAGCCTGGTGGCTCAGCGGTAAAGAATCTGCCTGTCAATGCAAGAGCTGCAGGAGACTTGGGTTCCATCTCTGGGTTGCAAAGATCCCCAGGAGAAGGAAATGACAACCCACTCTAGTATTCCTGTCTGGGAAATCCCACGGACAGAGGAGCCTGGAAGGCTAAGGAAAGTGAAAGTCACTCAGTCATGTCTAACTCTTTGCGACCCCATGGACTATACAGACCACAAAATTCTCCAGGCCAGAATACTGGAGAGGGTAGCCATTCCCTTCTCCAGGGGCTCTTCCCGACCCAGGAATTGAACCCAGGTCTCTCACACTGCAGGAGGATTCTTTACCAGCTAAGCCACAAGGGAAGCCCAAGAATACTGGAGTGGGTAGCCTATCCCTTCTCCAGCAGATCTTCCCAACCCAGGAATCAAACTAGAGTCTCCTGCATTGCAAGGTGGATTCTTTACCAACTGAGCTATCAGGGAATTCCAGGCTATAGTCCATGGAGTCACAAGAGAGTCAGACACCACAGCAATTAAACAACAACAACCCTCCACACAGCAAGCTGTGTGTAACTTTGCTTTTGCTAGTCCTTAGAGGGTAACAAGCTTTCCAGTGGTTTTTTACCAGGGCAACCTTTAACACATTTCACACCTCAGCTCCATCAGCAGCATCTCCAAGCAGCCCTTCGTGAACCTCAAGCCACAGTGACTGGCTCCCTTTTTCCCACCACCACCATGTCCCCAACTCTGCCCATACTTCTATATTAGCATTTACTACATTATCTTGAAATTATTTATGTATCTGTTGTTCCTGGAAACCATCTCTCATTCATCCCTTAATGTATTCCTGATTTACAAGAAACAACTGAAAAATTGTTAAGACATGAACTCTGAATGACAACCACAATAGAATGAAACTAGAGAGTTTACAACATTAAGAATTGTCTTAGGAAAAAAAAAAATCCTTGATGCCTCTGCTTTTCAGCAATTTATATTTTGCCAATCTATTCATTCAACATTTCCTAATAAACATACACACACATTTCTCAGCAGTTTCACTTGCTCATTCGAAAACCCTATAGGTGATATTCTACCTGATAATCAACAGCTTCTCATTACCAATGTTCAAGCAATGGCCACAGGTAACAAATTAATAAAGAACTGCACAAGGGCATGCCCAGCCACTTTTGGACAATCAACATCACTGACTTGTTTGCCAAGAATGCACTCTATCATGAGAACTTAAATGTTTTCTAGTTATGAACTTCAGACTGTTAGCAGGAGGCCACACAGATCATTCAGATCTTCACTCTTCTGTTCATTGCACAAATAAGAAACTGCAAGCCAAAAAAAGAGGCCCTGAGTTCTATACGACTTGCTAGCCACAAAGGTCAGGTGAAAATCTTCCTTCCTTGACTTGTGGTCCAGATTCCAGCTGTATAATTATTTCTCAGGATGTTATGAATTACCAAAAAAATGAGATATTCTAAGTAAGTCCTTCTCCAGATCAAGAAAAAAAATGGCCCAACTAAAGCTAGCTTTTCTTAGATCTAGTAGGAAACCTGGAAGACAATGCAGACTGTTTTAATTTTTTTTTTTAAGGTTTTTCATTGTGAAAAACCTTTTCCACCCTGTTTGTGCTAAGTCACTTCAGTCATGTCCAACTGTTTGTGACCCTATGGACTGTAGGCCTCCAGGCTCCTGTGTCCACTGGATTCTCCAGGCAAGAGTACCAGGAGAGAGAAAACACAGCCTTAATTCCATGAGAGAAATGTGGGAAATCTTGAAGAGGAGTAAATGGAAGCCACCCAAGAAAGCTTATGCATTGTCTAATTGCCAGAACTGCTTAAACCTTCCACTTAAGAAGAAAGATCAGCATGTATATTCCTTATATCCTAAACATTAGTCTCATTCATTTTTTGGATACATAACACAAGAAGATTACCAACCCTACTTCAAGAAATATACTTATATGTTCCATTTCAAAAATGTTAAAAACAGTCCTTTTAGAACACATCCATAGGAAAAAAAATAAAATCATGCAGAGAGAAGCATATAAACCAATCTATTAAAAAAAAAAAGAACACATCCAAAAAACTACTAATTCTTCCTTCAAATCAACTCCTATAATTATTATTTATTATCCATTCTTAAAAATCAAATTTCTGGTCTACCTTTTTTAGTCTTAATTGTTACAAAATGCTCATTCGCCCTCTGCAGTTTGAGAGGTGGAAGATACACAGATAAAGTATGTTTGTGTATGAGAGGGACAGAAAGAGAGGACTTATAAGAGGGCAGACATTGTATGAAGTACTTCACACGTACAGTATTACCTCTTCTAATACTCAACGGAGGCAGGTGTGCTATTTTCTCCATTTTACAGACAAGGAAACTGAAACACAGATTAACTAAGTTGCCTCCTCTATTGTTGCTTGCTTTACACCTGCATCTCCTTCCAGGTTCTTGTAGCAGAATTTCTCTGATGATCCCCGCCCCATACACTCTTTTTGTTGCTGCTTTATAATAATTAGTGCTCTTATCACTATCTGATATTCCTGCATTTACTTGTATGCTTGCTACCTGTGTTTCCCCTACTAGAATGTAAGTTCCATGAAGCCAGAAATTGTGTGTGACTCATTAATAGAGCTCAGTGTTTGGCATATACCAGATCCTCCGTAAATACTGGCTGGACTTTTCAAAGGCAGTGAGTTTGCCTTGCTCATTTCTTAGTGCCTGGCACCGGTTGAGTAGCTACTGAACTAACAAACTGTTCAAAGGAAATAAGTCATGGGATTAGATGAATTCATACCCAAGTCAGCATAACAAGTGAAAAAGGCCGAGCATGGAACCCTGAAGGACTGGTTATACTTAAAGAATGAGTGGCAGAAAAGCACCCAGCGGAGCAGACAAAGAAAAGGCGATCTAAGAATTAGGAGGAAAATGAGAACAGTTGTACCATGGAGGCCAAAGAAGAGACTGACAGAGCCAAACGCTGGTAAACAGGATGGGGGCTGAAAAGAAGTGGATGCATGTAAGATTAGCTGGACAAGGGTGTGAAAGTCAAGGTCCAGTTGCAATCGGTTAAAGGAGAAGTCGAACCAGCAACAGACTAATCTTTCAGAGGTGAGTCAGTAAAAGGCAGAGAGATTAAGTGAGCAGCGCATGGCAACAGTAGGGAAGGTGCTCTTTTAGAATAGAAGAGACTGAAGGCAATACATAAGGAAAAACTCAAGAAAGATATGCTGCTGCTGCTGCTGCTAAATCGCTTCAGTCGTGTCCAACTCTGTGCGACCCCATAGAGGATATGAAAATAACAGAGAAAAAAGTCCGAGGTGGGACCAGATGACAACAGTGAGCCAGTCAGGCAGGGAAGAGAATGGTGAAAGGCAGAAATAGGCAACAATATACAGAAACACATGGGGGAGAGAAAAATGGAAGGCTTCCTGTCTCTAGTTTCTCTGTGAAGGAGTTGTGAGGCTGCTCACTCCCCAAGCACAGAGGAGGAAGGAACGCGGTTGACGTTCTTGGCTAATAAGAAAAGATCTTGAATAGCTGCAGGGGAAAGAAGGCCAGCCCTGGTCATCTCTGCAGAAGATTGCTGCAGAGCCACAAAGTATCCAGGAGAGCTTGTAAATCATCCATCTGTATCAGAGTCAGCCTGTGGTTTCTGGTGAGCAGAACTTGGCAGTCTTCCAGGAGCAAAACAGACCAGGAGCGGAGTGGCAGGGACTGGGGGCCAGACCTGCAGAGAATATATCTGATGACCATGGGGAGTCCCAGCTGATCTGGAAAATAAAAGCAGCAGGTGGGGGAGGAGCACTAAAAAAAAATGGACAACAGGGAAGACATCAGTTTTTGAAATCAAAGGATGAGGAACACATGTGATTCAATTAAGTAGATACCTGATTTTGCATTCTCTGAAGTGGAAAGAACAAGATCCAGTAACTTCTGAGATCTCCAAGCGGAAGAGGGCCTGTGACTCTGGGGACCTTAGGCAGAGAAATGTAGGGACAAGGGTAGCAGGGAAAGGCCAGAGACATCTCAGATGGAGAGCTGGCTAGGGTGACAGAGGGACCTCTGGAGATGGAGCAGAGTCCAGAGGTAGTAGGGAGAGACACACGTCGGCTGTGGAACAAACTGGACGTCCCTCCACTGGGCAGGTGCTCCCAGGCCAAACGGGCCCTGGAGGGCACTAGAATTACAAATGGGCACACAAAAGGTTACTGGGGCCAGGATTCTAGTCTATCTGAAACACAGTTCATTCTCTGAAATGAAACAAATTATAAAACACAAGTGACCTCCAACAGTGACAATGTTTAGTTTTACTATCCTTAGTAATCTAAGTTCAAAGATGTTTTCAACCAAAGGGTACATTAAATTAAATCATTCTTTTTTTCCCAAATTATTGACCATGGCTTGAAAAAGCAAAAGAAACCTAACACTGCCAATTTGCACAGAAGCCTAGGAAGTGATTCACTTAAAACCCCCTCCCAATTTAGGCAAGAGAAGAAAAGCAAACAATGATGTAAGGCTTTAATTAGTGCCTCGCACTTTTTATTACAGAGCACATACTTCAAAAGTTCTAAGGTGGCCAAAAAGACTCCCAAGCGTGCTCTGAACTGAAGTGAAAAAGATAAGTATCTATAGGCTTCTGACAGACATTGAAGTATTTTCACTTAATTATCCCATACTTTCCTGAGGATGTTTTTTCACACCCACAATCACAAGTAGGAAAGCCAAACTCCAAAGTAATGGACTATTAACACTGGTCGATACAAAAGTCTGTGATGCTTTCACTGCAGCACCTATAGGTGGTAAAACAAAACCAAGATATCTGATAAGATGCAACAGAAATTTCGACAGTAAAGCTTATCTGCACCCTAATGTTTCAAAATTTTAATGTTTTATATGGTACTTTAAACTTTTTTTGGCGTAGAATATTTATTTATTCCATGAAACACTCAAAAGTTAGGTCAGTGGGAAATTATTCTAATCAAAGAATTACATTTCTTGTTTTGTACTTACGACTGTGTAAGCAGTACACAGTACTACTCAGTAACATTCCTTTAAGAGAATGTTATCAGGATCTCTGGAGAAGTTTTTCCTAAATACCTTAGACCTACAGACTCAGAAGCTCCGAGGATAAGAATTCCAACCAGCAGATTTTTATTTTAAGCTCCTTGGTGTCGTATGTTTCACTGTGTCTAACCTTGCTTTCCTGATTAAGAACACCTATAACAAATGAAGTAAGTAACCCCAGAGTGTCCCCAGTTAAGAATATAATCTACTCCAAAACAGTGGTTCTCAACCTTGCCTGCACATTAGAATCACCTAGGGGAACATTTAACCCCCAATGTCTCACCCACACCATAAACTGATTACGTCAGAATTTCTTGGGGGTGAGTCTGTTCACCAGCCTTTTTAAAAGCTACTCAAGCACTTCCAACAGTCAGTCAACACTGACAGGCTCTGAGGCAGCAGAGGATAACTTCACCCTCTGTTTAAGTGCTCACTAATGCCTTGTAATTTTATGCAAAGAGCTGGCCCATGCAGCTATCTGATGAATAGTGAAAAATAGTAACTTATAATTCTCTGAATTTTTCCATATTGGAACAAAACAAATGGTACTCCACATTATCATCAAAACACAGGCTAGTGTTGAGAAGCTACAGCCCTTGGAAGAACAGGAGCAACTGTCTGGATCCTTCAGCAGATCTCAGAAACCAAACTAAATCAGATGACAAAAGTGCTAAGAAACTCCTGAACGCTCAGAAAATTCAACAGAAGGGCTTCACCATGACGCCAGCCAAAAAATGTAGTAGTTAAGAAAGATTTTCTTTATAGAAGGCTTGCCTCGGTTAAGTCATTTTGTGTAAAGAAACAGTTCATTTCTTCAGATTCTTTCAGTTGCAAAAGAGAGAGCATCAGGAAAGTTCTAAAGTCCAGGCATTTAGTTGCTTCATGCTGCTCTTTAGAAGGAATCTATTTTGCTGCTTAGAAGCTCATCTATGCTCCCTGAACTTGCTGAGGTTCTAGTAAACAAGTCTTCAACAAAGACACCATCCATTTAACCAAGTTCAAGCCTTCTCTCCCAGTTTGGCCCCTGACAGGCTCTGTGTCAGGATACAGGTGAATCAGGATTGGTTAGAGTGACATAAAGGATCGGGGAGCTGGGTCACATCCACTCTCACATGGCACCAAGAGCAGTGCCTAAGTGATCAACACACAATCGACATAATTAACACCAGCAGGGGAAGTGGGTAGGATGGTTAAGAACTTATTAAAAAAGCATCAGCAAACAAAATCGAAGTTCATTCAACTCAACACAAGTAGGCTTTTTTGCCATGCCACAAGAGAAAACTGAAGTAGGTTAAATTATTGTTGATTATATAACTGAGATATGGGATCAGTTTCTATAATGCGTCCTACTTTTAGGATCCCGTATCTCAGTTATATAATCAACTATAACTTAACCTACTTCATTTTTTCTTGCCTGAGAACTCCATGGACAGAGGAGCCTGGCAGGCTCCAGTCCATGGGATCACAAAGAGTTGGACACGACTGAGTGACTAACAGACAGGACACATTAAAATAACTGTATAAGGTTAAGCAAACAGTGAGATTATCAACATTTTTTAAGATAAAAGAACTTCCCCAAATTCTGATAATCTTTAAGCTAAAAGAACTTCCCAAATTTTGGGAAGTCATAATTGTTTATGATTACCAACACGTGCATTCATGTAAGCTAAGTCTCTTGCGTCCAACTCTTTGTGACCCTATGGACTGTAGCCCACCAGACTCCTCTGTCCACGGAATTCTCCAGGCAAGAATCCTGGAGTGGGTTGCCGTGCCCTCCTCCAGGAGATCTTCCCAACCCAGGGACTGAACCCACATCTCTTCCACCTCCCTGCGCTGGCAGGAGGGTTCCTTACCATTAGTGCCACCTGGGAAGCACATTTCTTAAAAAACAGGTCAATCTAGTAGTGGGAAATGGAGACCAGGGGAAAGGCAGGGGGTATAATGTAGCCATAAAAAACTAGACTATCAGGGACAACTTTTCAATCGAAAAAATATTTGCTGTTGTCTCCTGTGGATTAAACTAGGGATTGTCAAACTCTGTTCCCAGGGAACACTGATACTCTGTGGCTTGAAGAGAAGTGTTCCACTACCCAAAATCAGTTAATGAAGATCCCAGGCCAATTAGCAGTAGGGAAAAGTTAACAAGATTGTTCTCAATTTCAAGATGTGTTAACCTTGCTAGGTACTTGCTATATATGGGCTTCCCAGGTGGCTCAGTGATAAAGAATCTGCCTGCCAATGCAGCAAACGCAGGTGAGATGGATTCAGTCCCTGGGCTGGGAAGATCCTTGGAGGAGGAAATGGCAACCCAGTCCAGTACTCTTGCCTGGGAAATCATGGACAGAGGAGCCTGGTGGGCTATAGTCCACGGGGTTGCAAAAGAGCTGGACATGACTTCAGCAACTAAACAACAACAACTTGCTATATATAACATGTCTACACTAGTTTCTATTATATAAGGAATCTGATTTAACATAATTTGTTATTTGAAGCTTACTTTTCCCCAACATTCTGGAGTGTCATAGAAAGAATGTCATAACCTCTAGGAGCTTTGTTACTACCAAATGATTTTGAGAACCAATTAGAGCAATAGTTTGGAATCTGCATGTTCTTTTCTGACTAATCTTAACATATAAGTTATAAATGACTTGACAGGAGTAAGGAACAGCATCTAAATCAAAGACCCTCATGATGGTTTTTGCATGAAAGGGTTTTGCAAAATATTTCTGACCTACATTGCCCAGTTTGGTGCTTGACACACAGAAGGTACTTACTAAAGTGGTTTACTCCTACCAATGAAGATATGCGAATATACACTTATATCCTTAAGTTATTTGGCCAGCACAGCCTTCCCTTCCTCATCTGGAAAAGATCAAGATGGTGGAGGGTTGTGGGTAGGATGGGGGGAGTTTATTGTTGTCACAAAACTGTTTCTGCAAAATGTAACCGAAACTTGTGATTTGCAAATCATACCAGTACAGGCTGCTTTTCGCATTAGAGCACATTGTGATCTTCTATTTTGGAAAAGCAACATCTAAGTTGCTTCCCAGTCTTCACAGCTCTTTGCCTGCCTCTCAAAAGCCTCACCACAGCTGTCATGACTTGCACGTGTTTCTATCATGTCTGTTTAGGGACAGGATCTGGAAAGAAAAGTGAACTGTGATCTTGACTGAGCCAATTATAGACATGGCCTTATAACATTGTTTTCACTACTTTAATCTTCAATTTTAGGAATTTATATCCCCAGAAAAAGACTAGTTATTGACATAGACACATATATTACTTTAGATAATCTTCCAAACTCTAATCCAAATCATTTTTATCCTTGCACTTACTCTTTGTTCTAATGGCTGGAAAGGGAAGTGTCAAATTAATTAAACAAGAACGCCATTAGACTGAGGTAGCTTAAATGCCTTAGTAGCCTCCATGTGCTACACTGTCCTTAGTCGTTCAGTCGTGTCTGACTCTTTGTGATTCCATGGACTACAGCCTGCCAGGCACCTCTGTCTATGGGAATTCACCAGGCAAGAATACTGGAGTGGGTTGCCATGCCCTCCTCCAGAGACGTTTCCATACGCAAGCCCAACCTAAGCCAGAAATGCTTTAAAAAAAAAATCCTCAGGTCAGCTGATCATAGTCAGCCAACTAGGCTTTCCCCCAAAATATAGCCACTTAAACTATAGGCAATCAAATAATTTCCTCATTTAAATTTACTTCTGCTGCTTCTCTAAAAAAGCCTTCCCCCTTGTTCCTGTTGCTCCTAACTACTTCCAGTTTGGTGCTGCCCAATCCAAATCAGTAATTTCTCAAATAAACTGCTGCTGCTGCTAAGTCGCTTCAGTCGTGTCCAACTCTGTGGGACCCCACAGACGGCAGCCCACCAGGCTCTGCTGTCCCTGGGATTCTCCAGGCAAGAACACTGGAGTGGGTTGCCATTTCCTTATTCAAGTAAAATATATTGGGGAGGGAAAAAAACTTTCATATGGTCCCTACCTTTGGCTCAATAATTTCACACCTAAGGGCTTCCCTGGTGGTCCAGTGATTAAGATTTGCCCACCCACTGCAGGTGGTTTCTTTCCCTGGTGGCTCACACAGTGAGACTAGGGTTCAATGCCTGGGTCAGAAAAATACCCTGGAGAAGCGAATGGCTACCTACTCCAGTACCCTTGCCTGGAGAATCCCATGGACAGAGGAGCCTGGCAGGGTACAGTCCATGGGGCTGCAAAGAGCTGGACACGACTGAGTGACTAACACTTTTACCTTCCCTTCCACTGCAGGCAGTATAAGCTAGATCCCTGGTCAGGAAGCAAAGATCCCTCATACTGGGCGGTGCAGACAAAAAATTAAAAAATATTAAAAAAATAATAATTTCACACTTAGAAACTTGTATTATATAACTCTTCATAGATGTTTATATTAGAAATGAGTTAAGGCCTACCCTGTCCCTAAGCCCACTAGGTCAATCCCACTCTAGACCAAGGCCCAGCAGACTGACCCAGAGCCAAGTCCTTCACCCAAGAGGGACACAGCCAACACTCAACTTGTGACCTAAGCTAGAAAAAAACTGAGCCAAATTCCTCACTATTAGGAATTGCTATTTGGACATTAAATCATTTTCATAGGCTTTGTATCTCAGGAGCTATGAGCCAGGGTCAAGGCCACTTATGATGTGAAGCCAACTTCAACATAAATAATAAATAAACAGCTAAATTGTTTGACTCATTTTTGTCATAATCATGTATCTAACTTCAAATTTTAAAAATGCCAAAATTTTTGGCAAGAAATAACCCAAGTATCAGGTTGCTTGGCAGTGAAGAGGCTACTGGTTTCCTGTTGGTAAAAACCAACCCCCTTTCTAAGCCCACACAAAGTTATGGCCTCCAACAAAACAGGGATAGGTACTTGTTTTCAGACCACAATTGTTGGTTTCTTCTCTTCCACTGGTTTCTTTTCAGAGCTGTATATAAACACAGGAGTATTGACTTACATTATTCGCTGCCACAACAATAACACCTTGTATTTGCAAAACATACTTAAGTGGAGGTAGGGGAACTGTTTGTAGACATCACTAGGTCAGCCAGACTGTCAGAACCACAGGCTGCTAGTGCTCAACACACTTCAGAAATCAACCCATCTCCCTACTGAAGACAGAGACTCACAGAGAGGCATCCAGTTTTCATTGTATTCATGTACTATATTTCTAGCTAGTCCCATTTAAAACAAACAAACAAAAAAGGATTTGATGTACTTACAATTAAGGAGAAAACTGGAGTGCTGGGAAAAGAACAATTGCAAATAGGTATACTCTAAGAGAGCAAGCCTCGGTAGCATAGTGGTTAGGCGGGCAGGTAGGCAGGCAGGCTAGGGTCCGTAGGTCAGGAGTTTGAGAAGAACTGTACAAAAAAGATCTCCATGACCTGGATAATCATGATGGTGTGATCACTCATCTAGAGCCAGACATCCGGATAATCATGATGGTGTGATCACTCATCTAGAGCTAGACATCTTGGAATGTGAAGTCAAGTGGGCCTTAGAAAGCATCACTACGAATAAAGCTAGGGGAGGTGATGGAATTCCAGTGGAGCTCTTTCAAATCCTGAAAGATGATGCTGTGAAAGTGCTGCACTCAATATGCCAGCAAATTTGGAAAACTCAGCAGTGCCCACAGGACTGGAAAAGGTCAGTTTTCATTCCAATCTCAAAGAAAGGCAAGGCCAAAGAATGCTCAAACTACCGCACAATCGCACTCATGTCACATGTTAGTAAAGTAATGCTCAAAATTCTCCAAGCCAGGCTTCAACAATACGTGAATCGTGAACTTCCAGATGTTCAAGCTGGTTTTAGAAAAGGCAGAGGAACCAGAGATCAAATTGCCAACATCCGCTGGATCATGGAAAAAGCAAGAGAGTTCCAGAAAAACATCTATTTCTGCTTTATTGACTATGCCAAAGCCTTTGACTGTGTGGATCACAATAAACTGTGGAAAATTCTGAAAGAAATGGGAATACCAGACCACCTGACCTGCCTCTTGAGAAATCTGTATGCCGGTCAGGAAGCAACAGTTAGAACTGGACATGGAACAACAGACTGGTTCCAAATAGGAAAAGGAGTACGTCAAGGCTGTATATTGTCACCCTGCTTATTTAACTTCTATGCAGAGTACATCATGAGAAATGCTGGACTGGAAGAAACACAAGCTGGAATCAAGATTGCCGGGAGAAATATCAGTAACCTCAGATATGCAGATGACACCACCCTTATGGCAGAAAGTGAAGAGGAACTAAAAAGCCTCTTGATGAAAGTGAAAGAGGAGAGTGAAAAAGTTGGCTTAAAGCTCAACATTCAGAAAACGAAGATCATGGCATCCAGTCCCATCACCTCATGGGAAATAGATGGGGAAACAGTGGAAACAGTGTCAGACTTTATTTTGGGGGGCTCCAAAATCACTGCAGATGATGACTGCAGCCATGAAATCAAAAGATGCTTACTCCTTGGAAGAAAAGTTATGACCAACCTAGAGAGCATATTCAAAAGCAGAGACATTACTTTGCCAACTAAGGTCCATCTAGTCAAGGCTATGGTTTTTCCAGTAGTCATGTATGGATGTGAGAGTTGGACTGTGGAGAATGCTGAGCGCCAAAGAATTGATGCTTTTGAACTGTGATGTTGGAGAAGACTCTTGAGAGTCCCTTGGACTGCAAGGAGATCCAACCAGTCCATTCTGAAGGAGATCAGCCCTGGGATTTCTTTGGAGGGAATGATGCTAAAGCTGAAGCTCCAGTACTTTGGCCACCTCATGCAAAGAGTTGACTCATTGGAAAAGACTCTGATGCTGGGAGGGATTGGGGGCAGGAGGAGAAGGGGACGACAGAGGATGACATGGCTGGATTGGCATCACTGACTCAACGGACATGAATCTGAGTGAACTCCGGGAGTTGGTGACGGACAGGGAGGCCTGGCGTGCTGCGATTCATGGGGTCACAGAGAGTCGGACACGACTGAGCGACTGAACTGAACTGATACTCTAAGAGGGCTTCCCTTGTGGCTCAGATGGTAAAGAATCTGCCTACAATGTCGGAGACTTCGATTCCTGGGTTGGGAAGATCCCCTGGAGAAGGGAAAGGCTCCCACTCCAGTATTCTGGCCTGGAGAATTCCATGGACTGTATAGTCCATGGAGTGGCGAAGAGTCAGAACAACTGAGCCACTTTCACTTCCCTTTCATACTCTAAGAACATGCACCTTCTCTTGGAAGTCCTGGATCACAAACTGAACCTAAATCCAAATACAATTCCCAGTGTCTCTAGAATAGCTCCAGAATATACAAACTCCCATGGCACTTGAACTCTGGCTTGGGCCAAAGTCTCCAAGGCAGCTTAAGATTCTCTCAAACAATGGAAAGGCACTCAGATCAGAAGTGGGGTGGAGGGTCAGGGGCTTGAAGTGGAAAGCCCAGGTTCTCTTTAAGGGTCAGGAATCAAGCCAGAGCTGCTGAGAAGCATCAGGACTTCAGCCCCCAAAGTACCCACCTAAAGCGCCCATGAGCCAAGATAAGGTGGGGAAAGGGAGGCATCATGGTAGAAAAGGAAAGCC
The DNA here is from genome assembly GCF_016772045.2 of Ovis aries. Taxonomy (NCBI): domain Eukaryota; kingdom Metazoa; phylum Chordata; class Mammalia; order Artiodactyla; family Bovidae; genus Ovis; species Ovis aries. Next base: position 25,014,554 of record NC_056069.1, on the reverse strand, counting down.
ATGGTGCCAGAAGTAGCTGTCATGGGCTCTGCAGGCATATAGCTTCTGAGACAATAAAAACCATATAGACCAGTCCCAAGGAGAATGACAACACTGAATTCAGTCCAGGCAGCGACTTTAACCCCCAATTGCCAGTGAAGACAGTCCCCAACTCCTGCCAAGCTCTGCTCTCAGCTGTGAGTTCAGGACACAGTGGTCTACAAGTGATGGGGTGATCATACAGAGGGAGCCTAATAGAGTGCACCCAGGCTAGTTCGGAGCCAACCCCACACCCAGGAGGAATGTAAACAAGGAGCAGATAGCCTGGTATGACCAGGGAGTACTCACACATCTGAATAGGTAGGACCACACTCCCCCAACCTCTCCACCTCCATCACACACACACACATACTCACACAAATACACACTTAACCTTAGGGTTGGCTGCTGGCAAACAGTTCTGTTATCAATCCCTGATTATTCATGCCAGAGGAATAGATATGTAAGTAAACTAAAAAACTACTGATCATCCTAAATCATTTCTTTCCAGGATTAAAAATGTGACTTTGCAGCAACTCAATATTTCCGTTGACTCACTTACATCTCCTCCTTCCAAATACTGATAATAGTTGAAATTCTCTCAAATGGACTGCAAGGGAATAAACATAGGTTAGAGGTAAGTGAGAGAAAGAAAATAGCCCAGTATTTTAATAGGCTTTCATATTTAACAGGTTATACATAGGCAAACATTCAAAAATCAACAGTGTATCTTATACACTGCAAGGGAGATAAATGACTACAATAAATTTTCTGTATCCCAGAGAGAAAACAAACATAGAGAATGACCATGTAGTCTGCTCTCTGACAAACTGGACAATCAATAATGAACAGGACCATAGTATGTTCTTACAACATCATAACATAATTATAACGGTGCCTTTAGTTAACAAAAAGCCTTCTCACTCCAGGTCAGCAACCAGACTATAATATAAGAGAGATACCAAACATTAACCAAAAAAAAAAAAAAAAAAAAAATCACATTAAAGACTGTCTCCCCAGAACACCCTTAAGAATTTCCACCCCCTTGAAATTTCCACCCCTCTTCCACCACTGGTACAAGTGACTCAGTTAATACACAGGCAAAAATATGTGGCAAGTGATTTCACACTGCAGAACAAATTCTAGCCTTTCCCCAAATGCATCAACATGTGTTAGTTTTCAAGTTTGACACAGACGTCTGCTCAAGGCCTGGAGGGGAGGAAAGGCCTAATGTGCTCTCAGCCATCCCGTCTCAGATCCCCAGCGTGGCCACGTTTAGTATCACCCCTTCCGAATGTGCACCCTGCGTTCTGCACACTTCTTCCTATAATCTTCCCACCCGACCCAGAGCTGCCCCGAGTTACAAGACAAATCGCATTTCTCTGCACAGAAAGCAAAGAAGAACAAGTGTGGTTCCTCCAACCCCAATCCCCATGGTCCATCCTTATCTCAGGAGAGCTGATGCTTTTGCACAACCCACAAAGATTTACTTTCACTGTGGTAATTACACAGATACAAGCTACCACTCCCTCTTTCTTTGACATCAGACTCATTACAGTGAATTCCAGAACTTCAAATTGTTTTTTCTGGATATATCTAAAGGTACCATCCTCTTTTGAGTCTGGTCTCTCACCTGTGGTGCCCCAGGAGATAATTAAAGACTTGAACAAGACTTAGAAGTTGCACCCATATTAACCCAATTCAAAGACTCTGAATGTTCAAAGTAGACACAAATGCCAAAAGAACACAGAGCTCTGGTTAAGCTGACTTACTACTTAATGAAGAAATAAAAATCTTCCTGATTTCAACCCATTAAAAAAAATTAACTTATTTTAATTGGAGGCTAATTACTTTACAATATGGTGATGGGTTTTGCCATACATGGACATGAATCAGCCACACGTGTACATGTGTCCCCAATCCTGAACCACCACTCCCCCCATCCCATCCCTCTGGGCTGTCCCAGTGCACCGGCTTTGAGAGCCCTGTTTCATGCACCAAACTTGGACTGGTGATCTATGTCACATATGATAATATACATGTTTCAATGCTATTCTCTCAAATCATCCCACCCTCGCCTTCTCCCACAGAGTCCAAAAGTCTGCTCTTTACATCTGTGTCTCTTTTGTTCTGTCTCACATATAGGGTCGTCGTTACCATCTTTCTAAATTCCATATGTATGCATTAGTATACTATATTGGTGTTTTTCTTTCTGGCTTACTTCACTCTGTATAATAGGCTCCAGTTTCACCCACCTCATTAGAACTGATTCAAATGCATTCTTTTTAACGGCTTTCTTATCCATTCATCTGCCTATGGACATCTAGGTTGCTTCCATGTCCTGGCTATTGTAAACAGTGTTGCAATGAACACTGGGGGTACATGTGTCTCTTTCAATTCTGGTTTCCTCGGTGTGTATGCCCAGCAGTGGGATTGCTGGGTCATAAGGCAGTTCTATTTCCAGTTTTTTAAGGAATCTCCAACTGTTCTCCATAGTGGATGTACTAGTTTACATTCCCACCAAATGTAAGAGGGTTCCCTTTTCTCCACACCCTCTCCAGCATTTATTGCTTGTAGACTTTTGGATAGCAGCCATTCCGACTGGTGTGAAATGGTATCTCACTGTGGTTTTGATTTGCATTTCTCTGATAATGAGTGATGTTGAGCATTTTTTCATGTGTTTGTTAGCCATCCGTATGTCTTCTTTGAAGAAGTGTCTGTTGAGTTCTTTGGCCCATTTTTTGATTGGATCATTTATTTTTCCGGTATTGAGCTGCATGAGCTGTTTGTATATTTTTTAGATTAATTATTTGTCAATTGCTTTATTTGCTATTATTTTCTCCCACTCTGAAGGCTGTCTTTTCACCTTGCTTATAGTTTCCTTCATTGTGCAAAAGCTTTTAAGTTTAATTAGGTTCCATTTATTTATTTTTGCTTTTATTTCCATTACTCTGGGAGGTGAGTCATAAAGGATCTCGTTGTGATTTATCTCAGAGAGTGTTTTGCCTATGTTTTCCTCTAGGAGTTTTATAGTTTCTGGTCTTATCCTATCAGAAATTTAGAGAAGAGCTAACAAACTGTGGTGTTGGCGAAGACTCTTGAGAGTCCCTTGGACTGCAAGGAGATCCAACCAGTCCACCCTAAAGGAGATCGGTCCTGGGTGTTCATTGGAAGGACTGATGTTGAAGCTGAAACTCCAATACTTTAGCCACCTGATGCGAAGACCTGACTCATTTGAAAAGACCCTGATGCTGGGCAAGATTGAGGGCAGAAGGAGAAGGGGATGACATAGGATGAGATGGTTGGATGGCATCACCAACTCAATGGACATGGGTCTGTGTAGACTCCGGGAGTTGGTCATGGACAGGGAGGCCTGGCGTGCTGAGGTTCATGGGGTCACAAAGAATCGGACATGACTGAGCAATTGAACTGAACACCTATCCTACTTAAACTCTTTCAGAAAACTGCAGAGGAAGGTAAACTCCCAAACTCAATCTATGAGGCCACCATCACCCTAATACCAAAACCAGACAAAGATGTCGCAGAAAAAGAAAACTACAGGCCAATATCACTGATAAACATAGATGCAAAAATCCTCAACAAAATTCTAGCAAACAGAATCCAACAACATATTAAAAAGATCATACATCATGATTTCAACCCATTTTTGAGAAAATTCTTTATTATAAAATGCACAGAGTATTTTCCCTGTCTTAGAGGGTCAGGGTGCTCTAAACAGGATGAAACTCAGGTCATGGTCAAGCTTGAGATACTAACAATGATTCAAGGGTCATCCTTCTGGACATAGAATCATAGAGTTGAATGAAACTTTCTGATGCCATAGTCAAACTTGTTTTAACAAATGGGGATGCCAAGCTCAGAAGTGAAGAAATGAGCTCTCAAGCAGATAATCATCACTTTTCCCTGTAGTTCCAATCTGAGTCATCAATTAAGAACACCTCCCTATTCTCCCAAGCTCAGTACCTGGAATGAAGTCCAATAAATGAGTAAATCGCAGGATTTTCTGCATAGGCCTTGGCAATATGAGCAAAAGAAAAAAGTAAGCTTTGCCTGCTTCTGATCTCACCTCGTGGAGGGTTACAGGTCATAGGAAGCAAGACTTGCTCACATTTGCTAGGAGCTAAGGGCTGCAGAGGGAAAACAGTGTTTTCCAGGTCAGAAGGTAACTCCAACATGACTGTTATGATCTTTGCAGACCAGGACTGGGGACGAGAGTCGATGACGAGAAAGCGATGAAAAGAAGGACGTGCGGGACCCAAGTCTCAAGTGAAACAAGGGTGCTTTATTCACGGCAGCATGTGCTTATATATTGTTATACAAGGAAGCTTTAGGCAAAAAATAAAGTTGAGCAAAAACACCAAAACCAGACGTGTAACTACAGTAACTAAGGGAATAACAATCGTCATAGGGCCATAACAGTAACTAGGGGAATAACAATCACAGGGCCAGAAGACAATCAATATCTTGAGAAATAGGAACATGACTAAGTCGTTTTACAGAAAAGTAAAAGGTTACTGAAAGGAATCCATGTATATGTTCAGTCTCATGACCTCAGTCCTGAGAACGGCATGCAGCTCTGCTCGATCCTGTTTTCCGGGAACTGATAAGGAACAGAGGGCCCTTAAGAAACAGAAAACAACATATAGGATTCCTTAAAATTAAACATTCCCTGACACATGACTTCCCTACAGACCCAAGAGCGCCTCACTCTTGGGTGCCACTGGATCATTAACACCAGAAGTCTTGCCAACCACATCCATCCTATGTGAGAAGCCTAGACCGTGATGTACTGTAGGAAGGTAGCACCTTCTTCGTTGCCACCCACACCCATTCATAGACCTCAATGTTATTTTTAAATGCCTAATGTTTATGGTTCATAACCCAGTTTCCAAATCCAGTTGGACCAAGTGAATTAACAAGGTAGATTTGACAAGATGTCCCACCATGTTCAAATTTATCAAGCTAACTCAGAAGGACCTCTGAAAATAATCAGTTGTGTGACTGTTGGCATAACAGACAGCATCAAGGGCCTGTGCAGTCCTCCTGGCCTTCCACTGACCCTCCCTAGGACTGTATTATGTGATTAGTACTTCTCTGTTGTCAAGGGCTTTATAGTTAATAGATACTGTTTAAAAAATCATTAGAACCAGGTGGCCTGTTAGTTAGCATAGAACCTATCTCCAAATAATGATAAAGCCCTTCACTCGCATCCTCTAAGCACCCACTCAACCATCTTAACTTGGGAATGCACTTCCAGTTTATAAGCATGTACCCCCACATGCTGGATTAACTATAATATTGTCCCAGGGGCCTCTCGGTAGTGCAGCATGCAGCTGGGAATGCCTCCAATCATTGTACACCTGATCCAGATCCCATCCTGTAAGTTACCCTATAAGAAACTGATCCCCTGATTACATGGAGCTGCCTGCCTAGTCTTTCTGTCTCAAGCTACCTTCTCAGTTCAGTGGGCACTTTTCATTCCTTCCATCCTCCATCAGTAGATCTCACAATGGTCAGGATACTGTCTAACCTCTAGAGTCTCGCACTTGACATACAGTGGACACTCAATAGATGTCTGTCAAATTGAACTAGTCCTATTTTGGGTATGGAAATATTGGGACTAAATATGCAAAAACAAACCAGAATTTCGGTAGTCTAGGTTTTAATTTATTACATTTGTAACCATACAGCATATGTACTGAAAATATTCTTAGAGAATATCCAGTCTTTCATACAGCAGAAAACTGAGGCTCAGGACAGGTAAATGAATATCTCATATTTGCCTATTTAACAGGTTACAAAGCTGGATCAATCTTTCTCACATGAGTGTGTGCACACACACACACACCCATAACCAATACCTCTTTTTGAGGGGAACAGGAAGAGTCATTTGCTCTTATCATCTAGGAATGGATAAGCAAAAATTCCTTATACTCCTATTTAAGACTAAAATTGAGGTTTCACATTAATATGTCTCAGAGGATAATGTGCTATGTTTAAATTAACAGTGTAATAAATTAATACTTACTGTGCTACATTTATCTATGATAATGCATATTTTCAATACAAGGTCTTTCCAGAAACTCATTAAGTCAATAAAGGAATATACACTCTGAGATGAATGTTTATATGCATTTTAAGGACCATTTCTTTTCAGGATCTGTTATCTCAATCTCTCTCATTTAAGACACTTTTTTTTCCAACAAACCTTTCTATACACAAAACATTTGTCTCCCACACACAGTCCTAAATGTGGATATTCCTGCCTCTCTTCAACAACCATTTTTTCCCCCTAAGATTTAAGCCACCATCTAAGCTTCTGGTTTTAATGCTGCTTTACAAATGAGGCTAGACTCATAAGAAGTAGGATTAAGGGTGATTTTTAGTGAGAATCATTCAAATTCATCATTTTCATAAGAGAACAACAAGGCCCAGATTATAAAGTATTTTGTCCAACATTATTCAAGTAAACAGTAGGGCTTAAATCAGAACACACCTCTGAATCCACAAAGCTGCCTGCTTTTGTGGCACTGACTTTTAGACTTTCAAAGCACCAATACTGACAAACTGTCTCTTCCCTAAAACATAACCAAACCCAATCACTTATTTTCATTCCTTTGTTAGCAACCATATTGCTAGTTCATATCCCATGTCTAGACTGCTGTGTTTTATTCTTTCCTCCTACAACAGCAAACAGTTTTCTCCTCTCTAATAAGTAAAATATGGTAAAGTATACTGATCTTTCCTCCTACCAGCAAAGCTGAGACTCCTTCTCGTATTCTTCAAGTGAGCTCATTAAAATGAACATTTTCTGGTTCTAAATCTCTTCAAAGTTCCATCAAAGTTCTATCTTCGCTTACTTTCCCTGCTTACATAAAATTCAGTTTGTTATCTTTTCAAATTAAAAGATTAGACAGGAAATCAGAGGATGAAATTTAATGAAATGAACAGGCACTTTCATTTCTCTTGCCAGGCACCAGCAACAGCAAGTGGCATCTGGAACCAAAAGGGACATAAAGGGCGTCGCCGGGCAGTGAAACTTTTGGCTTATCTTTTCATCTTGGTTGCATTCACGTGGTGGGGTGGGAAAACAGGATAACAATATAGCAAATTTTCCACACTGCCACCTACAACTGTTGGGGAAACATTAAGGCAGAGGTTATACGGCCAACAGCCCAGCACTGTTATGTTTTTCTTTTTTAAACATTAATCATAGGCTAAAGTGAATTATGTATTTGTAAAAAATAAAAGTACCCCCAAATCATAATATTAATGGTTTTGTGGTAACCCAGCTATAATTAGTGATTTTCATTTTGAGCCTGCACCAGATAAAGCTGAAGAATAGTAGCTGAAATGTCCCAGTTAACTTATCGTCACTGTTAACAAAACAAGATTAGAGAGCATTCAAATATAATGAAGCAAAGTTTAAAATTTTTTCAACCCCCACAGCAATGACAGGAAAATAATCTCAATTTTTAAAAGATAAAGACTGAAGGGAAGAGGCAGTATTTTAATCATGGAGTATAAGATGAATGTATACTTCCTAGCCCATTGTCCAGAACCTGCCAGGCCCCACGGAGAAAGGAAACAGGAAGGTGAGCCAAGACACATAATCAACCAACGGGGCAAAGGGTAAAACAGCAAGCCTCTACACCTGGAGGCCTTCCAAAATTACATCCAGCCATACATTCATTCATCTGACAAATAGTTTCTAAAAGCTTCCTCTGGGTCAGGCAGCACTCTGAGCAACAGGGATAGAAAGTGCAGTGAACCAGTGAGCCAGGAGAGACAGAGGCCTCTGTCTCCTTTACAAATCTCCAACTCTGACACTGCCTTTAGGCTCTAAGAATGTACTTCCAACATGGTACCCCCAAATCACACATCTAAGTTAAGATAATCTTCTTTGCTCCCCAAATATTCCTTCTGTGTGTTCCGTGTACCAGGCAAAGATATCATCCACTCAGTATCTCCTGGCCACTAACTATTAAGTCATGTTTAAACTCCAACTTGTTATAATGATCCACATTGATAAATAAAACTGTCAATCTCTTATATGGATAAAAAGCTCTCTAAATGTCAGATTTTAGAAACATTACTCATTTTTTTTAAACAAAACAAAGGTCCTCTTAATTCTTGCATAATTTTGCTTTTATTCTTTTCTTCTCTAATTATGTATCTTTTCCATATCCCCAAACTTAGGGTAACTTTATGCTGAAAAATCTTTTATTGATCACTCTATCATGCTTCCCTACAAATAAACTACGTAACTAACATCTTAAATTTCAAATTGACCACAGGTTTTTGCTTTTTGTTGTTGCTGTTGTTGGTTTTGGCCACATCATACAGTTTATAGGATCTTAGTTCCCTGACCAGGGACTGAATTCAGGCCCTGGGCGATGAGACCGTGGTGTGTTAACCACTGAACCATAGGGGAATTCCCATAAACTGAGCATAGGTTTTAAATGTTTAAAAAATTTTTTTATGGATTGAGTTCATAAGATTATTATTGGTCCACAATTGATCAAAACAGATATGTAATAAGTATTGATAAGTCTACTGTAATATGAAAAGTAAAAATTTTTGGAAATATACATCTTTTAATGGAATGGGTAGCCTATATGTTTCACAGAATATAGAGGATTATTAGTTATTTACAGAATGAGAAATATAGCTCAATATTAATTCTATTTCTATTTTTCATATTTTTATATACAGATATAAGCTTTGAGGAGCTTATTCTTGTAAATAGGTGGGCATAGAAGATTTGCTAGAGTGATATCATTGATTCTTTCAACTCCTCCTACTCATAAGACAAAAATCATACTTCAGCTTCCTGATGTTATTTTTAGCGACCCAGCTGGCAATTTGAGTGTATTTGCCTTCAATTTTGTCAAAAGCAAAAAACTGACAATGACTTAACTGGTCATCTTAGACTTATTCACTGTTTTAACACCAACACCATAGTTTGAATTTTCCCTTTGTTTTATGCCCTAGAGGTTTTCATACCTGAAAAAGATTCAGGAGCGAGATCAGTGGCTTCTCTCCTAACTGGAAGTGGTGCAGTTGTGAAAGTGGGGGCGGCGGGGGGGGGGGGGGGGGGTCAGAAGAATTTATACAGACAGACACCAACTTCTTCAACAATCATCTCAATGCCACAAACCTCTTGGAATGTCTCTGTGTATCCCAAGGGCAGGTATTACCAATTCCAACCCACTGATTGGAGCTCTGTTCATTTATTCATTCATTCATTCCACAGATATGTTCTGAGCACCTGCAACACGTCAGACACTTATCCAGATCCTGGAGGCACAACAGTGAACAAAGCAAGTGAGGCTCTGCCTTCACGGATCTTTCAGGCGGGAGAACACAATCTGTGAGATGCATGATTGGTGCCGCAGCCAAAGCTGCCTGAGCCTACTGGAGTCTGGGCAAAGCTCTCTGTTCTACCCAACCCAAAGTACCACATACCCATGTAGTCAGCACATACTTACTGAGCACTTACTGCATGCCAGAGCCCTAGCTCAACTCAAAGGAATACAGAGGACACAGACTGATTCTCCAACATGCAATAAGCATAAAGCCTCCCATTCATATCCACTTTGTAGAATATTTTAAGTCAATGTTCAAATAAATTTGAGTTCTACATGGCAAAGACCAAATGATCCCCAGAGTCAACTACATTCTCTATAAACATAATATTAACCTATCGGCTCTGCTTAAAATCTAAAACACAATTGTGTTCCCAAGTCATGGATGTGAGTAAACCATACCCTTCAGAGTGGCTGCATTCTAGAAAAGGTTTTAATTATTGACAAAATTCCTATCAAGAGAAAAGTACTAGTCCTAAGGACTAAGCTAAACACGTGTCAAAAAAAACAAAGTCAATTGCCTTTAAAAAGAGACAACGTAGAAATACTCATTTCCTAGGGGGTAATTTTCCATCAACCAGATATACTCTTGTTAAAGACCATCATGTCATTTGCATCAGGAAATATTAAACATTTTAAGTTCCTAAGTTAAATGACTCTAAATGTCTATCAAGGACAGAGCCTCTTCACCTAACCACACAGTTGATAATAACCAAATTGATAATAACCAAAAGAAACTTTCCAAAGGACTTTATAAAGAACGATCCTCATGTAACTAGCCAATTTTCTACTGTCTTTTTTTTTTGTTTTGCCTTGTAGGATATCTACAGTCAATAAATGAGAAATATTATATTTCATATATAAAGCTGAGTTAAGAGAGAAAACAGAATTTCTTTTGCCTTGTAGGATATCTACAGTCAAGAAATGAGAAATATTATATTTCATATATAAAGCTGAGTTAAGAGAGAAGACAGAATTTCTTCTCCACGTGTGAATAATAGACTTGTAGTGACAGCCACTATTTTATACTGTTAAGCCTTGAAAGCAAAGGCAGCTACCAGAGTGAGCAGGGGGATCTATAGAGAACAGAGCACAACCTGAAGGCTAACTCTTAACTCTGCCTTCAGCTGCACAACAGCCTAACCAAGAGAACAACCTGGGACCGAGGATATTGTTCATTAACACTGTAACTCAAGTGAAGGAAAATGCTCTCTAAGGTTCCATCTAGATCAAAATATTCCAAGTCAAAAAAAAAAAAAAAATCGAAATTTCACCAAGCCTTCCCTTGCCTGGCTGGAGGGTAATAAAGTGTGCTGGTTGAGGATTTAAAATTCAGCATAAATCCACTCAAAATTCAAGCTCCAAATCCTTTCTCCGCCATGTGGAAAAGACATTTAACCACATTATGCCAAGTTGTCTCTATGAAATCAGGGTATTAATAATCGTGCCTTCTTCACAAGATTGTAGAGAGTTAAATAATTTACCTATAAAGGCCTTAGCACTCTTAGTAAGTGCTCAGTAAATGTCAGTCGTGATAACAATAATGGTGATAAAGAGCCATCAGATGCTGGGGATAAAGGGAGAAATAGAGTGACATGGTCACTGCCCTTGCTGAGCTTCCAGTGACAGGAAAACAAATTCTAAGGCTGTGCAATAGTTACTTTGGCTGGTCAAAGACTCTACAGTGCAAAGAAAGGGAACACTTAGAAAAGAGTATTTAACCCAGGTGTTGGAGGTCATGGAGGGCTTCCCAGAAGAGGTGACAGCTCATCTTTCCAGGATGAGAGGACAGCATGTACAGAACACTGGAAGCGAAAAAAAAGAGAACAGACCTGGAGATGAAAGCAGATGAGTATGTATGAAATACACAACGCTGGAGGTAGAAGAAGAGGCATAGAGAAAAGGCTAAATGCATAAGCAGGGCCAGTCCACGAGGGCACCTTATAAGCTCTGTTAAAGATTCTGGGCTTTAAGAGCCAAGGGAGGCTGCTGAGAAGTTTACAGCATAAGCACATCTGCATTTCACAGACTATGCTGATTACAGAAGGGAGAAGTGGATTGAGAGGGGGCAAGACCAGAAAGAGATGACCAGCTAGGAGGAGGTTGCTAGGGTTTTCTAGGCAAAAAAAAAAAAAAAAGAAGAAGAAGAAAAATGGTGGTGCTAGAACCTGGGTAACAGCAGCAAAGAGGAGAGATGACGAGGATGGCAGAGGTCCCAACCTAGGGAATGATAAGATGATGAGGCATCGGTCCAGTTCCTGGTGTGGCCACTGGATTGGCTGTTGCTCCAGTCACCCAGAAAGGAAGCACAGGCCATGAGCAGGTTGGGAGTAGAAAGACAGTGGGGTTGGCAGAGGTCAGACGCGGTGTGAAGGGCCACCCAAGTGGAGCTGTGCTGGAATCACAAAGGTCTGCAGCAGACAAGTCTTGATGATGAGGGGAAAGGAAACATTCTACATTCCCCAGAAGAATACACCTAAACCAAACAGATTTTATCTTGCTCTTATACGGGCTCCAATTTCTAAAGGTAACTCCAAAAACATGGTAGTCCTGTCAACCTCACACATTTCACGGTGTAACCCTCTTACTGTATAAACAGAGAATAGGATGAATATTTGTAGCTCTCATCAAGTTTGTTAAACCTCAAACTTTAAATCCCCCTGCCAGGGAAGTCAGCAACATTAGCCAGATATTCTTGCTCTTCTTGAGAATATTATTTTGTTTATTAAAGAAAGCAAACAATCATAAACTCTCACTTCCTAGATTATAACGCATATGCTGCTAAATCGCTTCAGTCGTGTCCGATTCTGTGCAACCCCACAGACGGCAGCCCAGCAGGCTCCCCCGTCCCTGGGATTCTCCAGGCAAGAACACTGGAGTGGGTTGCCATTTCCTTCTCCAATGCACGAAAGTGAAAAGTGAAAGTGAAGTCACTGAGTCATGTCTAACTCTCAGCGACCCCATGGACTGCAGCCCACCAGGCTCCTCCATCCATGGGATTTTCCAGGCAAGAGTACTGGAGTGGGGTGCCATTGCCTTCTCTGTATAACACATATAACCCTCCACTTACACCCTCCAGAATAAAATTGTCAAAATACAAATGTACACTAATCACGTGTGCATGTGTCTGGACAAAAGTACATACAATATGCTGATATTCATAAATAAAATACTAGACTTGATCCTGCAGCATAAAGCCTCAGTTATCCATCTAACTAGAAGCTGAATTTGTCACAATCATGAAATCACACTTGCTGCCCTACTAAGTGCTCATTCAACATGTGCTTTGGCAATGGCTACAGGCAACCTTCCTCAAAGTGTGTTGCCTTGCCTGAGGCTGAAGCGCAGATCAATCTGCTTCAGCTTATTTCCTCTTAAGACAGCAAACTGTCCCCCAATGTATTTCCTTGTAAGACAGCAAACTGTCCAATATCCATTCTCTTCTCCCCTTCAGAAACAGAACCCCCAGAGCCTTAGCTCCTTACCAGAGCTCCCATGTCCAAGTCTCCTCTGCAGTGATGCAGTCATGTGACTCAATTTCCGAGACTTAGGAGGTGAGAGGAAGTGTTGTGTAGTACTTTCAGGTCATGCCCATAAAGGAACTGCTTGGCCTCCATTTCCTCTTTCCCAAAAAACTAACAGACATAGGAGTGGTGAGCTGTCTTCAACCTGCACAGGGACAGAATAATCTAGGCAACAGAACACACTAGAAGGAGCCTGAGCCATAAATAACCCATGAAGCAAAGGGCTAGAGTCCAAACTGACTACCAGCTTAGATTCTGATATGAAATAGATCTTTTTAAGACCCTGTTATTTTATTTTTTTTAAGACCCTGTTATTTTAATCTTTATTAAAACAGCCAAACCAATAACTTAATTGGTTTCCATGCCACTAAAGTCTACTATCAGGCTGAATTTCTTTAATTAAGGTGTGCCTCCTTTTGTCTTGGAGCTCTTTATTTATCAGGACTCCAGATATTTCAGGATCCCACACAATTTACAATAAATATTTAACCTGGAGTCTTCAAGGACATAAAAACCAAGTATAGTCATGGTCATATATTAAACCTGCTCTTTAGTTTGTTGCAGAGCCGGGATTTGCAGATCCCATGTGTGAGAGTGCCAGTCTATCTAGCACGTATTTTACCTTGGTGTTTTACAGAACAATAGCATCCTAAACCCAGCATTGGGACTTGCCTATCTTGATTTCCTTTCCCTCCAGGAATGACGACAGATTCTACCAAGTTCTCTATACTTTCCTCTTTGGTGTTCGTGATACACAGAACTCTGCTTCCTGTCCCCTCCTCTACAAGATGTCCAGTTCCTAATCCCCAAAACCTATGAGTATGTTACCTTACATGGCAAAAACAGGGGTGTCACAGGTTTGACTAAGGATCTTGAGATGGGAAGGTTAGGTGGATTATCCAGGTGCACCCAGTTTAATCACTAGGGTCCTTATAAAAGAGAGGCAGGGGAATTAGAGAAGATGTGATGACGTGAACAGAGATAAGACAAATGAAGCAGAAGTTGAAGTGAAGCCGTTGCTGGAAGGGGACCATGAGCCAAGGGACACAGGCAGCCCCCAGAAGCCCCAGAGGTAAGGATCGGATTGTCCTCTAGGCCTCCAGAAAGGAAACAGCGCTGCCAGCATCTAGATTTCGGCCCAGTGAGACCCACTTCAGACTTCCCACCTCCAGAACAAAAGAATAAGTGTATGTTGTTTTAAATTTGTGGTAATTTGTCTCAGCAGCAATAGGAAACAAACACAGTGTCCTTCCATGTAGCACCACATGTTGCAAAAACTCAAAGTTTAGGACAGGATTTGTACAGACTTAAAAAGCTAGTTTTAATAATATATAACATTACTAACAGTATCATTAATATTTAATATAAAATTGCTTTGCCATTTATTGTATTAGTAATTACAGCTCTTGTAGCCCTCTCCTTAAAAGAAAAAAAAAAAATCACAGAAGTTGAGTATGAGCATTGTGGCAGGTGCAAACATCATAGCTAGACAAAAGGAAAACCACTACTGAGTGAATCTTTCCCTAAGGAAGAATCTAGATTTCATTTTCACAAGCTCTGTTATCGTTCTAAAGGATGAATGTTTTGTCTGCTAGTAAAACAGCATTTGATACTTTCTGCAAAGTCAAAAGAATTCAAAGTGGTTTGAAGTTATTATTATTCATCAAAATTTCTAACTATGCATAGTATTTATTGCTATTATTTAGCTCAAATTGCATTCATCACTAGATTGAATTTGAGTCCATGCAGGAGCTGCTTAAAGAAAGGTACAACAATCAGCCCATGGGGTCCGTGTGCTTTAAACAGTACCATCCTGGATGGGGCACAATTAACTGATCCAGCTCCATTCATTTTGCCCTCTGAGATTTTGGTTTTGACCAAGGGGTTCACATTCCAACATGGAAGATGGTTAGATGCTCCAATGACCACTCTAACCCTCACCGTGCTTCTAGCCATCACCAGCTGGTTGTCCACCACGGTGCTTCTGGCTTTGATAACAATTATAGTTTCCAATTCAGAGACATCTGGGGGCAACTGCAGGTCTCTTTGTGGGTGTTATGCCTGACATTCCAAAAGGAAGTCCTAAGCTATGCCCTAGCATGCCCTCTAGCCCAGAGTTAATCCACACCTGACTGCCAAAGGTTCATTTCAAGATCACATTCTCAAGTGTGGCCTGTTGCCATTGCTCAAATTTCATAAAATCATAGACCCACAATTGTAATGCAAACTCTTGGCCTGAGCTTACTTCCTCTTCTTCCTCCTGACCAGAACCCAGTGAGTGTTGTTTAATACTCAGAATAGTCTAGATCCATATAACAAGGCTTCTTTTGTTTCAAAAACTAAATTACCTCTTTGTAAGATATCACCATATCACACTTGTGAGAACACACACTCTGTCCTGTGCTACATGGCACAGGAAGGAGAGTTATCTCCTGGGACCAGACGCTTGGTCTAAAGATTTTTTTCTGCTGCGCACGGCTTCAATTCACTTCAGAATTTGGGAGCCCTTACAACTCCATCAGCAACAGTGTGTAAGTTTCCCGACCCATACCTTAAGGTCCCTGCCTAGAAAACTGAGTTAGGATTTTTCTTTAGCTTCCTAAATTAAGACACTCTAAATATGCATCATTTCCTTTCAATGTCTAGAGAAACCTTTATCCACTCCAAACACTGGAGAGAAAAGTGGATGGCATGCAGAAGACATCCTTTGTTGTTTCCAAGTAATGGTTTTTATTAAACTTTGTAATGTTTAAGGTTCAGGATGTCTTCACCTGCATACAACACATTTACTTTGAGACCTGGGAAGTTTACAGCATGTCTGTCTTGTACACATTCCATTTTGGTCTTGGCATATTTCAGATTATGGATCCCAAATAAGTAAGATGCATGGCTTTCCTCGTCTTAGTGTTTTAAGAGCTTAATCAGCTGTTTGGGGGGCAATGTTAGAGGCAGATAGAAACAAAAGGTCAACTATCTGACACCATCTCTCATCTCAGACACTCACTTATAATCTTTAGCTTCCTCCTCTATTTTGTTTTACTTAAAACTTAGCATTTGTTTTCAACGGGTACTAATAAGTTTTTCATGTGTAAACTTTATTTACAATTCATAAGATTTGTTCCCCTGCCTATTTTAGTCTGCTTGGGCTGCCATATCAAACTATCACAGAACAGCTGGCTTAAACAACAGGAGCTTTTTACTGTTCTAGAGGTTAGAGGAGATCAGGGTGCTGGAACAGTCGCGTTCTAGCAAGAGCTCTTTCCCTGCTTACAGGAGCATGGGCACCAGAGGGAGAACCTGAGAACACTGGGACTGTTGATGTCAGGAACTGTGGTTAGTCCATCCTTGATTACCTAGCCTCTGGCCTGGGACCATGCAGGTATCCATCTCTGCTTAATGAAACTCTTGCTGTAGACTAATGCTAGGGCAGATGAAAATTGTCCCTAGAGTATTGTGGAGTGATTTGTGTTCTCACCCAGAATTCATACGTTGAAGCCTTAACACCAATGTGATGGTGTTTGCAGATGGGGCCTTTGGGAGGTAATTAGGTTTAGATACAGTCGTGAGGGGATGGGAGTAGCTCTTAGAAGAGGCATCAGAGAGTTTGCTCTCCCTTTCTCTGTGCTGAGTCTGGAAGGCAGCCTCCTTCAGATTACTCAACTAGAGAAGCACAGCTGGCCAACAGCCTCCAGCTGCCACACCTGTAGGTCCACCCGTCATTCATGCTGAGGCTGCGCTTTTGCTGGGCTGATACCAGCCAGTGCCTGGGCACACTGGTATGCTCCTGGGAAGTCCGGAGTCAGGCCTCTCCTGCCCACTGCAGGGATGCTCTCAACAGGCAGCTTTGCTCAAGAAGGTCATCAGCCCAAACAAGACTTTTTCCGAACCCTGTGCGTGCGTGTTCAGTCGCATCCAACTCTTTGACCCCGTGGACTGTAGCCCACCAGGTTTCTCTGTCCATAGAATTCTCCAGGAAAGAATACTGGAGCGGGTAGCCATTCCCTTCTCCAGGGGATCTTCCCGACCCAGGGATCAAACCCTATCTCCTGTGTCTTCTATATTTGACAGGCAGATTCCTTACCACTGTGCCACCTGGGAAGCCCCAAGAGACCTGATGCAGCCAAATAAATAAATATTTTTTAAAAAATAAACATCCCTCCATTTCCTGTTTATTCTCAAAACCCCTTCCCTAGGCCTTCAAAGGGAAAAAGTCAAGATACTTTGTCATTGAATCTTTACATTAGAAAAATCCTTTAATGGTCAGCTATCAATACATAGACACAACCCCATATTTCTGAATTATGAAATAGGCTCACAACATTTGAATCAAGTGACAGATTGATGAAAAAAAAATTCAAACATACTAACATTTTTTGGATTTTTGTGTTGTCAAATATACATACAAAAAACGTATAAAGCAAATAATGTTGTTTAAAGAATAACTCTACAGACAACTCCATGGGCCCACCATTCAAGTTAAGAAGCAGAATATTACTAAAACTTTCATTAAAGTCTTTTTGCTTGCCTCCACTCCCCTAGAGCAGAATTTCTCAACCTCAGCACTGCTAACATTTTGGCCAGATAACTACTTAAAGTGCTTACCCAGCGTATGGTTAGATGTTGAGAAACACCCCTGGCCTCTGGCCAGGAGATGCCAGAATTATGCCACCACCGCCCTCAGTAATACCAACTGAAAATGTCTCCAGACATTGCCACATAGATTCTAGAGGGCAAAATCACCCCCTAGTGAGAACTGCTGCCCTAGAGACAATGACATCTGAATTTCTGCTTTTATTTACAGTTTATCTATATGCTGTCGCTGTTCACTTACTCAGTTGTGTCCAACTCCTCAATTCCATGGACTGCAGCACTCCAGGCCTCCCTGGACCCTCGCCAGCTCATGGAGTCTGACTCTTATGTATGCACCCTTGAAACAATGTATTGCTTCGTTTTGCTGTTTTCAGACTTTGTAGAATCAAACCACACTGTCTATATTTTCCTGTGACTTCTTAAAATCAACATTTGTAAAATGTAACCACTGTGTATTATATGCTATAGTTCATATCCATTATTTTTAGTTTATAATGTTTGCTACTATATGGTATCCCAGGAAAGTAATGAAAATGCCACAATTTATTAATCCAATCTATTACTGACAGGCATTTGCATTATTTCAAATACTTTTCTTTTATGGTTACTTCTGCTGGGAACTTTCTCTGCATAGGTCTTCTTATAATTACAGAACACTTTCTCAATAGTACATACCGAGGAGCGGATTTGCTTGGGTCACAGAATATTCTGGCACTCAACTTTATTACTGTCTACAGTAGTTGTATAAATCCACACTCTCACCAGCATTCGAGCACAATTCCCATAGCTCCACGCACTCTCTAGTATTCGGATCTTGATTTATATTTTCATGACATTCGGTACCACAAAAACACACATTGCTTACCGTGTAAATGCCAACTCTACAGACAGCAAATGAGATCTGGATACATTCAGACATCCTCTACAAGATTAAAATAAGAGATTACAGCTAAATGTTTGTCCCATAGAACTGACTTCTCTTGTCTTGCTTCTTTCTCCCCTCATCATCTTCCCTCCAGAGAATCTTTCATCTTCTGACAAGTGCTTTGTGAGCAAGGGTCTCAGTTTCCTTCTCACTGCTTTTTCTAAGCCAGCTCAAATAAAGCAGAGATAATAAAGTGTGTGTAACATAGTGCTTTACCATGGGACTGTAAAGCAGATACTTCAATCTCCAATTCAGTAGCGTAATTTAAGGAATGGAACTTATTGTACTGGTTTGATTTCATTTCTTTAAATCCTGCCCTAATACCTAATTTTCAATGATTAATTCTTTGACTGCTAGAAGTAGTTTTATAAGCATTTTTTTTTAGTTCAATTCTTACTAGGATCATAAACGTCTACAATGTTTATAGAAAAGTAATCTTTGTGGATAAAAAGGAAAAGCTTGTGGTTATATACTAAAAGTTTTGAATGGGCTGGATTTATGAATTTAGCAAGACGACTGAGGTCTTTTGTTTCAGAGTATCAGTGACAGAACTCACTCGAAGGTTCCCAACCTCTCATTCCCTAATCAAGTTCAGACTCCTAAAACTCATCATGTACACTCACAACTCTATGAATACCAAACATGAGTGTTGATTTATTATCTTTTCTTTAATATTTTTCGCACATTAAATTGGTAGGTAGTCAAAACAACTAACTTTATACAGTCCAACATTGTTATTATGATTTATCGTTGGCAAGCAAAAGCTTCTCTGTGAAGCTTATAATTCCCTAAATCTGGCAATCATGGTTGTATCTGCTGCACCAAGGAAGCAGAGACACAAGATCCCTGATTCTCATGGTTGCCCAAAAGTCTTCCAAAGAGGTGTTCCTTCTGAAGGCCAAAGAGTCAATCAAAGAGATTCTGCAAAATAATCCAGCCTCTTCAGATGTCCATAAGAAACTAATTCTGTATGACTAAAGGAACTGGTAAGGAAATTACTAAACGCCAAGACTATCTTGCATGGACATTCAAAATTAAAATTACAGCAATGTAAAAACCAAGCTCATGAGATAACTGGTTGTGTGAAGTTCTTAAACTTTAAACTTTCAAAAAGTTCCAAACATTCATGGGTGCTATTGTTCCAATGAATGACTAATGACTTAGTATCAGGGATCATTTCTAATATTAGGATATCACTACCATCATGGCCCTATTGGGTTTCTTCATTTTGAATAAAATATACTATGAGAAACACCCCAGGCTGATGCCACTGGCCTTGTTAGAGCTGAATGAGTGAATGCTCCTTACCTCACACATTTATTCTCCCTTTAACCTTTGGCAATCACCCCGATTTTTACTTTTCTACAAAATGAATTATTTAACAACTCTCCTAGTAAACTGGAAAGGTTATTTTCCTCAAGTAAAAGATAACTATCTCATTTTACATCATCTGGAACAAAAGAGTCTATTTCTCCACCGTTCTTGGAGCTGGGCGCTGTCTTGTGACTAATTTCTCTGTAAGATCCCTGGATCAGGAAGATTGCCTGTAGTAGGAAAAGGCAACCCACTCCAGTATTCTTGCCTGGAGAATCTCCCATGGACAGAGGAGCCTGGTGGGGTACAGTCCCTAGGTAGGGTTTCTAGGGCTGGAGAGTCGGACATGACTGAGCATGCACGCACATATGTATAAAGTGAAGGATGCATGAACTGAACTGACTCTAAGGACTCGTTTTCTCTTCTACATTCGCTGCTTCTCTTTCCAGTCTGCAGCTGAGACTTCATGTAGCCCCAGTAGCAAACTTGGGTTGGGAGGTTCCCTGAAAATGATTGATATGGGAAGAGGAGCCCAGGGGTAAGTGAGCCTGGAGATTCAAAGGACACTGGAGCCGCCATGCCAGCCTCCTCTAGACTGTGTACCTGAAGCAGAAAGAAACCTCTAACTTGTTTAAAGACCACTGTGCATCTCTCTTAACTGACTAAACCTTACTGGTACAGGGCAACATTCAGTTTTAACAAACAGGTGTCCCAGTGCCTTAAACAAAGAGACCCAGCACTTGTCCTTAGCGCTCTTTTTAAGAGCTTCATCTTTCACAGAGGGAGACCTATTTGTTCTTCAGCTACTAAAAACCTACTTTCCAATCCTTCTTCCTTTTCACACTCCCAAAATGTGTAAGTACTGTTTCTGGGATTGCCAAAATTGTTACCCTTGAAAACCCTCGACCTATTTTGTGTGATTTTTTTTTTTTCTGACTAGCCTTACTGCCTCCTTCTCTCTCTACCCTCTAATCCTTACAAATGCGGCCTTATCCCTGAATATCTGACCTCAGATCCGGCAGCCCATCTACTGCTCAAACTCCAAACTCATTCTAATAGTACTGTTCTTGAGAATAGACTTCTTCACTGTTATTAGAGGGAGTCCAATAAAAGGAGATATTTAAAAGCATAACCAAAATTTTGGGGTCATGCTATAGGAACTGGTCATAAATTTCAAATGATTAGTTCATATTCTTTCCCTGTATACATGCTCTGTTGGCAAGAACCCATCTTATTTTAACTATTAACCTACAGCTCAGAATGAAAGATGAGTAATCATCCATAAGGAAACAACGGATCTTTACCCGAGATAAACTCTGACCCAGTAACCTCTATATCAGCATTCTCAAATCTCCATCTAGACTTGCCTGAGGAAGAACTAAAGAGTACTATTTCAAAAGCAATAATCTTCAGAATAATCTCATCTTTGCTGCCTCATCTGATGAAAGTATGAAAAAGAAGTGCTGTCAAGAGCAAGCCACAGGCTGGTTAAACTCTGTTAAGACAGGGCTACAAAAACAAAAAGAGAGTCTAATCCAGAGAAAGAGAAAGTGAATATTCAATCTGAAATTAATACGATTACTTACAGTTTGCTGTTGTTTCCCCTAAGAAATTTCAAAAGGAAAGCATGAAAATAAAGGAGAAAAAAAAATCTTCAACAAGATGGCAGAAAATACTATACAGTCTGGAGAAAAACTGATTTCAAAGTATAACAAATTTCTGTTCCATCAGGGGATGAAAAAACACACCAATTTTCTTTTTCTAAAAGAGCTGTCTTTAAAACATTTTGATGTGCCATGCAATCCTTCACTCTGATACAGGCCAAGGCAACAGTCATGTTGCTTTATTTTCTCCTCTGTAAATCTGCACATGATGAAAATAAAAGGTTAATATAGCCAAGTCAATGCTCTGAGTATCAGAAGTGTGTGTTAGAACTGGGGAAAGGAGAACAGTAAACCACCTTTAAATGAGGCCCATGCCTGCATCACCTACTTCCAAGTAACGCTAAGATCTAGCATTTTCTCTCTTTTTCTTTTTTATTTTTTTAGCATTTTCTCTTGACAGCATCCCAAAACAAGTGGGTTGAAGGGAAAGGTGCGTGACTTGGGAAACTGGAGAGAAGCATGGTTCAGTGTGTTCCCAGGTGCGTGGGTTCTCCCAGGCGCTGAGTGGGTGGAATCTTCCAAGTAAAGGTTACATCTGTCATTATGCTGTAGTCACTCCTCCAGACACAGAAACAAACACTTGGGAATGCCACGACTTCAGAACCAACATCTCCTTCTGTCAGAGTAGACACTGAAAACATTAACAGTGAATTATTTAACAGCTCCCTTGGCACAGACAAAAGGCTACTTTCCCCACTGGCAAATAAATTAACTTTTTTCAAAAACTCAAACTTGTATTTACAAAATAAAATGAATTTTTGCTTACAAAATGTGGAGGAGTTTGCTCTTCAACCTCTGGTATAGTTTTCTCAGATTAGGGAAAAAGATAGTGTTAATCAACCTGGAGAGAAACATTTACATCTAAAGCCAAACTAGCAAAACTGGTTTCTCAGCATTTTCCAAAATGTTTTCAACTGTAACAGTACCACCATCATCCCAACAGCATCTCTACTTCCCAAGCAATCTACAACTGTCCAGAGATGAACTACGTAAGGGTTTAACCAATAATACAAAGAGGAATCACTGCCCTCACCTGTTAAAAAAATAATAATTTTCAGCACATGATATCTTTGTGAAATTCAATGCAAAGATTTGAAAAAAACAATCTAGCAGAAACAATCTCAGGGATTTGAACAGTCATCTAGCAAAAATAACAAAACATAAGCATAAACAGTCATATCAGAATCTATAGATTTCATATCAGCAAAATTTTAGCCAATCTTCGGCAAAGCAGCACTAAAAGTCACGTGTAATATCCAAGGAAGAGCAGAATTTTGGCTCAATTTCAAATATAAGAATATTTCTCTTTCTAAAAATTCTGATTAAAGAGTATTAGGAGTAAGAAAAAAATACCCTTCTAATTTACCACATTAAAATAATTAGTTCAGTTTACCTCAGTAGATTTCTTCCTTTTACTTTTTATCATGAACTAGGGATAAAGAAAAAAGACAAATATTTAATCCAAGAAAAAAAAAATTTGTTGAACATCACTAATGCGTCAGGCATTACTAGGTGAGCAGATGTTAAATATACAGTGACAAAGAAGACCAAACCCTGGTCTTCCAGCTCAGGAAAGAGCAGTCATTTAGCAGACCTGTGCTATGATACACATGCCCCGCAAATTAAGCAGTATGCGATGCACAAAGAGTTTCCAAGAAACACAGTAGGGGCACCATTACAGGAGTGTCAGAAAGACTTCATGGAGAAGGACCACTGCCCCCAGCAGTCTTTAAGACTAGCAGTTAGGAGAAAGGGAGTTAACAGAAGAGGAAAAGATCATTCCAGATGAAACTGATAACACGAGTAAAAGCAAAAACTATCACAGGATACACAAGCATTTGAGGGAGACTGGTGTATTCCATAAGTATTCTCCTGTACCTTTAAAATAATCACTGCTCAATCAGCCAGTTATTGATACTGTTGGCTGTCTACGCACTATATAAAATTCATTCATGTTAAGATGTTTAATTTTAAATTGTATCATTTTAAGCTTTATCTCTAACTCCCTGCCACCCTCCCCCCCCCCCAAAAAAAGTTTCATTTGTCAGGGAGCAAGCATGACGGTCAAGTTATAAAGCCTACTCTGCCTCCACACGCTTGCAGATAAAAAGGCCCATAAGCAAGATAACCACAGCTGATTAAATTAGCAGGCTGTCCATCCTCAGCCTTGCCAACAGTCATGTTAGGGCCCAGCAGGAAGAACTAGGTTAAGCTAAACCAATCATTGTTACTCTCCAAAATATGAGTGGAAAAGTACTGCAAAAATAAAGCAGTTAGCAGTAGGAAGTGAAGCTGAAAGAACACACAAAAAAAGGTATTAAGTAACTTCATGACCATGAAGAATCAAAGGAACCTATATGAATGAGCAAGCCAAGGTACGAATAAAGGAAACTATACAAAACAGATATACAAAGCAAAGGAAAAGAATACCCTTGGAGGTAAAGTCAACAGAAGTGGACCCAGAGGGAGACAGGTATGTGAGGAATGGCTCAATGTAGCTGCAGAGAAGTCTGTATCCGAGGGAAAACAATGATATATTCTCCAGATTCCTTTGCAGACAGGTATAGCAATGTAACAAAGTTCTGTCAATTAAATACAATCAGAAAGTCCCAAAAGTCTTTTATGAGGGAGCTACACTCTCCTGCCCTTTCTCCATCCGGCTGCCTAGAATACAGTAGTGATGGCAGG
Organism: Ovis aries; assembly: GCF_016772045.2. Taxonomy (NCBI): domain Eukaryota; kingdom Metazoa; phylum Chordata; class Mammalia; order Artiodactyla; family Bovidae; genus Ovis; species Ovis aries. The sequence goes on along the minus strand of NC_056069.1, from coordinate 24,990,442 downwards.
AGCTCTGGCAGCACTTTTGAACCATCAGCTTAGAGTCCACACACAGTAGACAGAAGCATCTTGGGGACCTGATGACTTCTGGACTTACCTGCCTGCGAAAAATATAATAATATACATTTATCTTGTCAAAGCCACTGTTTTCCATATGTGGGGTTTTTTCAAATTTGATAGTGCTTTCTAACAATTCCACAGTGATAAACAGAACAGATTATGTACGATTTCAATACCTTTAGACCAGGAAATGTTTACACCTTGTTTTACACCCCTGGATATGTTCCAGTGTCTCCTGGTTTATAGTCTATGGGAACCTGAATAGAATCTGTATGCTGCTGTTGCGTGAAAATTGTATAAATCTTAATTATGTTGAATTGGCTCATAGTGCTTTTCAGGTCTACTATATCCTTCTATTCTTCCGTCTATTCTATTAATTTTCGAGAGTTTGATACTGAAACTCCAACTAAAAATCTTAATTTATCTACTTAAAAGAAATTATATAGTAGGACTATATGTAACTTGGTTCTGAATTTTCCGAGTTTCCAAAAAATGTGTTATCGTACTTTCATAATTTAAAAAAAAAAGCCATTATTTTCCGAACAATCCAATCCTAATTTATACAGTGGCTGAGACAATGTCACCTTAACAAGAGGGACAGTCCTTTGAAACAGTTAAATGGAAGTGTGATGTGTTCTGATTTACAATCGTATTATCCCCAGTTTAGAGATGGGGAAACAGATACCAGCTAGTAATGTGACAGAACCTGGATTTGAACCCAAATCTTTTGGACTTCGAATCATACTTTTTAATCATTAAGAACAAATGAACGCAAATGAAGTCAAGCAAATTGTAAAGCTGGTGCACAAGTATTTTTTGGTTCAACAAATATTCTGACTGCAGTACAAATCCACGATATATGCAATGTCTCTAACCTACTACAAATATTTCTGTCGAGTTCCTGGGACCTTCTAGACTATCTAGGCAGAAAAGGCTTTTCCCAGCACAAGTGTTCTTTCTTTTGGAATAAGGATACATTTTAATGAATTAATTCATTTTAATTGGAGGATAGTTACTTCACAATAGTGTGTTTTTTGCCAAACACCAACATGAATCAGCCATGGGTGCACGTGTCCCTCCATCCTGAACTTCACTTCCCTCCCCACCCCATCCCATGGGTTGTACCAGAGAACCTGCTGGGAGTGCTCTGCTTCATGCGTTGAACTTGCACTGGTCATCTATTTCACAGATGGTAATATACATGTCTCAGTGCTACTCTCTCAATTCATCCCACCCTCACCTTCTCCCACACAGCCCAAAAGTCTATTATTTACATCTGTGTCTCTTTTACTACCTTGCATATAGGATCATTGTTACCGTCTTTCTAAATTCCATATATATGTGTTAACATACAGTACGAGAGCGGAGAACTTCCAGATGTTTAAGCTGGATTTAGAAAAGGCAGAGTAACCAGAGATCAAACTGCCAACATCTGTTGGATCACAGAAAAAGCAAGAGGTCCAGAAAAACATCTACTTCTGCTTTACTGACTATGCCAAAGCTTTTGACTGTGTGGATCACAACAAACTCTGTTGTGGAAAATTATTTAAGAGATGGGAATATCAGAACACCCTACCTGCCTCCTAAGAAATCTGTATGCATGTCAAGAAGCAACAGTTAGAACCGGACATGGAACAATGGACTAGCTCCAAATCGGTAGTGGAGTACTTCAAGGCTGTATACTGTCACCCTGCTATTTAACTTCTATGCAGAGTACACCATGCAAAATGCTGGGCTAGATGAAGCACAAGCTGGAATCAAGATTGCTGGGAGAAAAATTAATAACTTCAGATATGCAGATGACATCACCCTATGGTAGAAAGCAAAGAAGAACTAAAGAGCCTCTTGATGACAGTGAAAGAGGAGAGTGAAAAAGTTGGCTTAAAACTCAACATTCAAAAAACTAAGATAGATCATGGCATCCGGTCCCATCACTTCATGGCAAATAGATGGGGAAACAATGAGAGACTTTATTTTCTTGGGCTCCAACATCACTGCAGATGGTGACTGCAGCCATCAAATTAAAAGACGCTTGCTCCTTGGAAAAAAAGTTATGACCAACCTAGACAGCATATTAAAAAGCAGAGATATTGCTTTGCCGACAAAGGTCCATCTAGTCAAAGCTAAGATTTTTCCAGTAGTCATGTATGGATGTGAGAGTTGGACCACAGAGAAAGCTGAGTGCCGAAAAATTGATGCTTTTGAACTGTGGTGTTGGGGAAGACTCTGGAGAGTCCCTTGGACTTAGAGATCCAACCAGTCCATCCTAAAGGAAATCAGTCCTGAATATTCACTGAAAGGACTCATGCTGGTTCTGAAGCTCCAATACTTTGGCCACCTGATGCGAAGAACTGACTCATTGGAAAAGACCCTGATGCTGGGAAAAATTGAAGGCAGGAGGAGAAGGGGATGAGAGAGGATGAAATGGTTGGATGGCATCACTGACTCAACGGACATGAGTTTGAGCAAGTTCTCGGAGTTGGTGATGGACAGGGAAGTCTGACGTGCTAAGGTCCATGGGGTCGCAAAGAGTCGGACATGATTGAGCAACTGAACTGATATTGTATTGGTGTTCCTCTTTCTGACTTCATGAAGTCTGTATAATAGATTCCAGTTTCATCCACCTCATTAGAACTGACTCAAATGCATTCTTTTTTATAGCTGAGTAATACTCCACTATGAATATGTAACACAACCTCCTTATCCATTCGTCTGCCAATGGACATCTAGGTTCCAGCACAAGTATTCTACTCTAAGGACCTAGGAAAGGGGATCTGGGCACCAGAAACTGAACACAGGCACCAGCCGCTTCGTGCATGGCAGAAGTCTGCCAAAATTCTAATTGCTAAGAAGAGAGACAGACCTCTAAGAGTACAGAGGATTCTCGGAGACCATCAGTGTATTTTTTAAGGTGGTAAGAGGTCTTTCTCCCTAACTTTAAGCAGAAGAATTTTCCATAAGCTCAGCCTTAGCATTGCAACTTCCAGGCTCCTGATGCTACTAGGATGTTGCACTGCTCCCTGTGGTAAGGGTAGGAGCCTTCTGAAAGGCTCAGGGACTTCAGATGGGCAAGATGACAGTATCAGTGTACTGGACATTAATCTCGTCATTAAGTAAATATGTATCTGTACTGGGCATCTCCTTGGTGCCAGGCAGGGACCTCCTTGTTGAAAACTAAGCAATACACAAGGCTCAGGAGGCTGCACTCTAGTCAGGGGTGGCAGGTAAAAGCAAAAATAAATCAAGGTAGATGATGATAGGTACTATGAAAAAAAAGAATAGAATGTGCAGGGGACAGTGAATTGGGGGTATTACTATGAAACCAGATGTGGTAATTCTAACAATAAAACAAGGAATCTCAGAAAAACTTTCAGCAACTTAGCTTAGAAAATCCCTGGTATAAGCAAATGCAGTATTCTATCTTGAAAAGTCAGAGCACCTGACACTCAATTCAATAGTCTACATGTATTAAGAAGCAACCAGGGAGTCATGAAGAGCACAGTTTTGGGTGTCAGACTCTCTCAAATCAAATCCCAGGCATACAACTTACTATTTGTGGGGCCCTGGGCAAAGTATTTCGGAGAAGGCGATGGCACCCCATTCCAGTACTCTTGCCTGGAAAATCCCATGGACGGAGGAGCCTGGTGGGCTGCAGTCCATGGGATCGTGAAGAGTTGGACACGACTAAGCGACTTCACTTTCACTTTTCACTTTCATGCATTGGAGAAGAAAATGGCAACCCACTCCAGTGTTCTTGCCTGGAGAATCCCAAGGATGGGGGAGTCTGGTGGGCTGCCATCTATGGAGTCGCACAGAGTCGGTCACGACTGAAGCGACTTAGCAGCAGCAGCAGCAGCAGCAGCAGGGCAAGGTACTTAACCTCTATGCATCTTAATTTGTCATTGGTAAAGTGAGGATAACTGTAATACCTATCGTACAGGGTTCTATGAGGATTAAATGAATTATAAGAGGAAACAGTAAGTTTCAAATTGGTGTTGTTTTTTTTTTAATTGAGTGTTTACTGGGTTCCAGGCACACAAATTCCTCTGAGCATCTGTATTAAGGGGCCGAGCGCACTGGGGGCCCGAGGGATGCATTCTCCCATCAGCTTCTCTGCACACTCTGGATTCAGGCCTTATTTCATACCCCTGGTGTCTCTTCCTGTTGCTTCTACATTCCAGAACTGTGACTTCTCATTCCAGAACTGTGACTTCTCACAGCAAACACTGAAAACCAGGACTCCAATCCTGAGATTCCCCAAAGAAAGAAATGTTCCCAAAGCAGAGGCCTCAGCTCCCAGCAGTTTACTCACACAAATCCGGCACCAGAGGCAAAAAGGAAACCTATTTATTTAGCTATATCTCATATTAGTGTCCAGCCAGGCAACTGCCATCTACGTTTAAATCAAAGAGATTTTAGTCTACCTTATGTAAAAGTTTATTATTCAATTATCACATTTTAATATTCAATACTATTAATATTTCATGATATTGTTTTATAATGATAGGTATCTAGTTTTCAATGTATTGCCCACTAGACAGTTAGGAGCACCACTGTAGAATTATGCAATTCTGTAACTATACTGTAATAATGTAGAATTATTAGGGAAATTATATATACATATATTTTTAGGGAAATTATATTTTTTAATTCCTCCAAAACATGGACTTTTCCCTCTCTCTCACTTCCTCCTTTACCTTCTCTCTCATTGCCTTCTGGATATAATCAAATAAATACAACTTTTTAGCACTGCCTTTCTGGTTAGAAAACCTTAGAAATTATCATTTCAATTTTGTCTTTGAACATTTTAAGCTTCTACCTTGAGCATGATGCCATATATTGTCAAATCTATATATAAAATCCTCAAAACGTTTAAAATAGTCAAGCCCTTTCACTAGGTCAATAGCTCCATATAACTTATGAAAACTGTACTGCCCGTAAAGATAACACTGGTTTCAGGAGAGTGTGCGGCCAAACTGTTTAAAGGATCAAAAAACCTTCTACTGGTTTATGAATTAGACAATCTAGACTTGCCTTCTGGTTTTTCTGACTAAAAAGGGAAGTGAGAGCTCTGAGTTTAGACCAACCTGGGTTCAAATCATTCAGGGCATAACCTTATAGAACTTACTGAGCCACCCTGAACTACAACAGCTGATCCTCAGACAAGAAAAGAAAGAAAAAAAGACTACCACCAATACCACTAACCTTACTGGATTATGTAAGCAAGCTTCAAGGGCTTGGCAAAGACAAAGCAGTGTCTCAAACTCACTGACACCCAGCCCAAGCCACCCACGTCTACTGCGGGGACATGGACGAGTTTCACCAATAGGTCCTCCTCCTGCCCTGTATACTCCAGGCTCCTTGCAGCAGCCACAGCAAGATTTCAAAATACAAAGCAGGTCCTTTCACCTCCTGCTTAATCAGGTCCACTGGTTAGTTAAAGAGTAATTTTAAATGGAACTCAACTTTGCTACCACAACCTCCCAGCCCTACAGAATCCTGTCCAGCTCCCTTCTGGATCCTAGCCTCAGGATCAATTTCTTTGAGCTACTCAGCATCTGATACCCATAAACCTGATACTCACATGAACTGCCATACCATTTTTACTTGCTGGAGACAAATGACCCCATTTGAAATGGTCAGGGACCTACTTAGGGTCTTCTGTGAAATCTCAAGGCTACCTGTGCCCAGCTTGGGCTTGCTGAGATCCCACTACTTTTGTTCCCTAAGGACCAGTCTACTTCTCTTTTCTTTTTCAAGGGACATTACTTTTCCTAAGTCTTATAGATTTTCTCCTTATCTCTATAGTCTGGCTGTTAAGTGGCACAAGCCATCCCTCCTTTTCTTGCTGTCCACATCCTTGCTTCTCCAAAGGTGTGCACACAGGCCCTTCTGATGAACATCTTTTACTGTAATTTCGAAAGAGAACAGACATGTTGAATTTATAGTCAGTTTAGACAGCAGGCTGTCTTACCAATGTTAAGTCCTCAACTCCATAAACATGAACTGACTCAATTTATTTATTTGTAGCTTTCAGCAGACAAGTTTATTCTCAAGTGTTTTCTTCTTTGGTGATGTTGTTAATGGAATTATTTTCTTAATTTTTGGATTGTCTGCCTTACTATATAGAGATACAATTGATTTTAAAAATATTGATCTTGTATTTTGCAGCCCTGTTAAAAGTGTTTACTAGTTCTGATAGTTGTTATGATTTCCTTAGTATTTTCTACTAAGGAGCATGTCATCTGTGAATAAAGTTTTACTTCTTAAAATAAATAAAAATAGATTTAAAAATAGAATAGACAGAGCTGGGGCAGTTGGCATAAAATCTAATAAGGCAAGTCTGCACACTCAGAGCTCTTTTTTCTCTGATTGTATGAACTACTAAGCCTCTTAAATTCCTACCCTCCACCTGGGAGGGTAGATTGATCCAAACTTCTCTTCACTCTTAGGCCAGAAGCTGTAATCACAAACAGGGTGAGGAGCCCACCCAAACCCACTACTTTTGAGAGAATAATCAGCATTTCTCCAGGCAGAGATCCTAGTCAGTCAAGTGTTCCTTCAAGATGGTGAATAATTTCTAGTAAAAGCAAATGAAACCGTACCTGCCGAAATGGAATTCAGCCAAATATAATGAGATTTAGAAGAAGGGCTATGATTATGTTTTAAGTCACAGGAAGGGGAAAAAAAGACATTTATTAGGATGCTGGGCGTTTTACATTCTCATCTCATTCATTCCTCACAACCAGAGCAAGGCAGATATTTCCAGATCTATCTATCAGATGGAAAACTGTGGACTACCAGTATGTGGCAAGTAAGTAGCTGAACTCAGATTTCCACCCACGTCTGATTCTAAACCTGTGGTTTTCAAGTCTGCTCCCCAGGGAGGATTCCAAAGAGGCAGCTGGATATTCGAGAATTTTTTTTTAATTAATTTGTGTTATCTTAGAGACTGAAATGAAAATATACATACTCAAATGTACTGTACATGAAATTTTAACACACCAGAAAACATTCCACACATTAACTAGTGCTGCCAGAGTGATCTTCTTTTGGCCCGGGCAGTGAGGGTTGGGAGAGGGGGCTAAAATAAAACCTATATTCTGCCTTCTGGTTGAAGAATAATTTAGAATTGAGCTCCAGTACTTTGGCCACCTGATACGAAGAGCCGACTCATTAGAAAAGACCCTGATGCTGGGAAAGACTGAAGGCAGGAGAAAGGGATGACAGAGGATGGGATGGCAGGATGACACCACTGACTCAATCAATGGACATGAGTTTGAGCAAGCTCTGAGAGACAGAGAAGGATAGGGAAGCCTGGCATGCTGCAGTCCACGGGGTTGCAAACAGTTGGACATGACTGAGCGACTGAACAACAACAAAATTTTAAAATCTGTAACATTTACAACTATGATTCCATTAGAGTCTTGCCTTTCCTTAACATCACACAAAAAATCAAACTGCATGAACTAGAATATGAACCTTCAGTTCTCATCCCTCTAAATGGATCAAAAGAAAAGTGATCTCAATCTAAATTCAGTTCTGTTTATCAAATCTACTTCACTGTTCTCAGTGATAATATATAATACATATATTAAACATGTAAGTAAATATCAGAGTGTAAATTTGTAAAACTCAAGTATAAGATATCACATCTGTCCTGTATATCTGAGTTCTGCATAAAATGGGTTGGGAAAAAAAGAATCCCAACAATTAAATGAAAAGACATTTGAAATCCACCTGTACACATCACAATGATTTCAAATAACTCATGGTAAAGTGAGGAGAGATTGCTTGATATACTAGGTCCAACTGATAAGTAGGCAGAGAGTTAAAAGGAACTCTGCCTCCACTTCATCTTTTATAACATAATGTCCCTGACAGGTGGGGAACAACTTCTACCTTGACACTTCCGATTCAAGGCAGATAAATAAATCTTTTAAGAAAGTTTCTCCTTACGCTGAACCAATACCTGCCTTCCTATAATCTTGACCCTCTCATTGCAGTCTGCCTGGAGATTCAATACCCTACATCCTTGTTATAACCGGAGCCACTGATCACACTGTATCCTTCTTTAGAGGTATTCCACAAGTACAAAAATCTGCTGTCAATGAAAATTAAAATGAAATATTACCTCTTCAAGGAGACAAATCCTGCTTCCTCCCTGGAGCAGTCCAGAGGGTGGCAAACTGCAATCCATGGGCCAAATCTAGCCTACTGCCCATTTTCGCTAATACAGCTTTCTTGTAACACAGTGACGTCCATCTATGTGTTATCTACGCCTGCTTTTGTGCAACAATGGCAGAGGTGAGTAGCTGAGCCAGACACCTTATGGCTTGCAGAATCTAAAATATGTCCTAGCTAGCCCTTTATAGAAAAAGTTTGTCCACTGTGATCTAACCCATCCATCATCCAGTGTTTTCTCACAAGCAAAGAACTGTGTTACATTCAATGTTACAGGCTATAGTGCAATCACTGAAAGATTTATCCCTGTAGTATATATGATGCCCAAGTACCTACCAAATTAAAGCATTTCTCAGTAAATATTTGTGGAACGGCTTCTGGGCTGCCTATGCTATGGTTTTTCCAGTATTCATGTATGGATGTGAGAGTTGGACTATAAAGAAAACTGAGCACCGAAGAATTGCTGCTTTTGAACTGTGGTGTTGGAGAAGAGTCTTGAGAGTCCCTTGGACTGCAAGGAGATCCAACCAGTCCAACCTAAAGGAAATCAGTCCTGAATATTCATTGGAAGGACTGATGCTGAAGCTGAAACTCCAATACTTTGGCCACCTGATGTGAAGAATTGACTCACTGGAAAAGACCCTAATGCTGGGAAAGATTGAAGACAGGAGGAGAAGGGGACAACAGAGGATGAGATGGTTGGATGGCATCACTGACTCTATGGACATGAGTTTGAGCAAGCTCTGGGAGTTGGTGACGGACAGGGAGGCCTGGCATGTTGCAGTCCATGGAGTCGCAGAGTCGGACACGAATGAGCAACTGAACTGAACTATGCAGGGCAGATCTAGCCCAGGGTTTGGGCTGCAGCACCAACCTCAGATAACTGTGCCTCCCATCCCCACTGTCACCCTGTATGTGGCCCATCAGGACCTGCCTCCTCCCTGGAGCTGGCCAAGGGGTTCCTGCTGGGCAGATTCACTGCCTACCTGGGCTTCCGTGCTACATGCTGCTGAAGATGGTGGGCTCACCTTCGGGGCGCTACATGTTGCCACACTCCGTCTTTTGGCTGTTGGCTGCAAAATAGCCTTGAATGGTCTCTGAATGGGCTTCCCCCCTAGCTCAGTTAGTAAAGAATTTGCCTGCAATGCAGGTGACCCAGGAATCTCTGCTAGAGTCCATTATGCAATCCTATCTGGCTCATTAAAAATCAGATCAGATTCCTAAAACATGTTTTTCTCCTGTCATTATTCTGCTTAACCCTTCAGGGGCTTCCATGGTTCTCGAGAAAAAGTCTAAATCCCTGGAATCCAAAGGTCTTCTTAATCTCAGTTCAATTCAGTTGCTCAGTCGTCTGACTGTTTGCAACCCCAGGACTGCAGCACACCAGGTTTCCCTGTCCATCACCAACTCCTAGAGTTTACTCAAATTCATATCCATCCAGCCATCTTATCCTCTGTCATCCCCTTCTCTTCCTGTCTTCAATCTTTCCCAGCATAAAGGTCTTTTCCAATGAGTCAGCTCTTCGCATCAGGTGGCCAAAGTATTGGAGCTTCAGCTTCGGCCTCAGTCCTTCCAATGAATATTAAGGACTGATTTCCTTTAGAATGGACTGGCTGGACCTCCTAGAAGTCCAAGGGATTCTCAAGAGTCTTCTCCAACACCACAGTTCAAAAGCATCAACTCTTCGGCGCTCAGCTTTCTCTGTGGTCCACCTCTCACATCCATACGTGACTACTGGAAAAATCATAGCTTTGACTAGACGGACCTTCGTCAACAAGTAATCTCTCTGCTTTTTAATATGCTGTCTATGTTGGTCATAACTTCCCTTCCAAGGAGTAAGCGTCTTTTAATTTCATGGCAGCAGTCACCATCTACAGCGATTTTGGAGCCCAGAAAAATAAAGTCTCTCACTGTTTCCATTGTTTCCCCATCTATTTGCAATGAAGTGATGGGACTGGATGCCATGATCTTAGTTTTCTGAATGTTGAGTTTTAAGCCAACTTTTTCACTCTCCTCTTTTACTTTCATCAAGAGGCTCTTTAGTTCTTCTTCACTTTCTGCCATAAGGGTGGTGGTCATCTCCATATCTGAGGTTACTGATTTTTCTCCCAGCAATCTTGATTCCAGCTTGTGCTTCATCCAGCCCAGCATTTCTCATAATGTACTCTGCATATAAGTTAAATAAACAGGGTGACAATATACAATGTTGATGTACTCCCTTCTCCCGATTTGGAATCAGTCTGTTGTTCCATGTCCAGTTCTAACTGTTGCTTCTTGACTTGCATACAAGATTTCTCAGGAGGCAGGTCAGGTGATCTCTTCTGCTGAAGAATTTTCCACAGTTTGCTGCGATCCACACAGGCAAAGGCATTGGCGTAGTCAATGAAGCAGATGTTTTTCTGGAACTTTCTTGCTTTTTTGATGATCCAACAGATGTTGGCAATTTAATCTCTGGTTCCTCTGTCTTCTCTAAATCCAGCTTAAACATCTGGAAGTTCACGGTTCACGTACTGTTAGAGGCTGGCTTGGAGAATTTTGAGTGTTACTTTGTTTGCGTGTGAGATGAGCGCCATTGTGCGGTAGTTTAAGCATTCTTTGGCATTGCCTTTCTTTGGGACTGGACTGAAACCTGACCTTTTCCAGTCCCGTGGCCACTTCTCCCTTAATCTAGCCCCACCCTTCTGTCTGTCCCATTATTTCCACCACACCCAACAGAATCCTCCCTTCTGGCCAGGCCAGCACCCCCTGGTCCTGGGAGCAGAAAAACTCTATCCAACTGCTTTGTCCACATTGTTCTCCGCATGGAGAGCCCGGCACAATCTGCCCCTTCCTCTGTATCTGTCTAAATATCGCCTTTCTAAGCTCAGCCCAAGTATCTCCTTCTCCTGCTCACATCTGTCACCTTTTATCTGTATCAAGAACAGCAAATAGGTTTCACTATATATACCAGGCCCAGACAATGGAAAATACATTGCATGGAGAATTCTGAGCCTTCATCCCTGCTCAGAGGGAAAGGGTTCTGTGATCAACAGTGGTTTCTGCCAAAGGCACAAGGGGCAGAGGTGACAAGATATCTGTTACATATCTTTTTCACCTTTCGGCTGCTGGCTGGAGCTGCCTAGGCTGTATGGGAGCTGCCCTCGCTGGCCCCGTTGCTCCTCACAGGCACTGTCAAGTGTCTCAACCACTAGCCCAATTGCATACTCCTGGCCATTTTTCTCATCCACTTTGTGCAATGGGCCTTGACCTTCCCGTGTCTGAACCAAGGAGGAAAGTCCGCGCCTTTTTACGCCTTTCTATTGGCATCTGTGTTCTGCATCTGTAACGGCTACTTGCAGAGTACACACCTGAGCCAGTAGAAGGATGACTGGTTCACTGACCACTGATTTCTAACAAGTTTTGTCTTGTGGTTCATGTGCTTAGTTACTCAGTCGTGTCTGACTCTTTGCGATCCCATGAACTGTAGCCCGCCAGGCTTCTCTGTCCGTGGGGATTCTCCAGGCAAGAATACTGGAATGGGTTGCCATGCCCTCCTCAAGGGGATCTTCCCAACCCAGGGATCAAACCCAGGTTTCCTACATTGCATGCAGGTACATTCTTTATCGTCTGAGCCAGCAGGGAAGCCCAGTGGCTTGGGCTTGATAGGCATACTGATAAACATTCACTCAGATCTCCTGGTTCAGAAACCAGGAGAGACTGGATATAAAAAACTGAGGCGGGGCTTGTTTGAATACATCATTGCAGTCAACTCTGGACTTGTCAACAGTGCCACCACACCCTCGCCAGCTTGTCCATCCAAGGCTGGCCTTTGGCTCTGTTCACTTTCTGTGTTCTGTTCACCAGGGCTCAGCAGCATCACCAGTGGTATCGTAAGAAATCTGAAGATTATCCAAAATACAGAAAAATTATCATTCTGTTTTTAAGTTTGTTGTCAATGGAATTATCTTCAACTTGAAGCTTTTTGATGATGCCTCTCTTGGCATTATATAAATAAATGTATATCTCTGTAATTTTTCTGCTCCTTCATCCTCTTCAAGATTTGCTCTAAGAGTTCTTTTCCCCTAGCAAATTTGTAAGCTATCTAATAACAGTCTAATCAAACTGAAATTGCAGGTTAAAGTATGACGCTGCATACCAGGTCAGGAATCTGGAACTCTGTAATTGTGGCTGACCTTCTGCTGATTTGGGGTTTGCCTCTGTAGACCAAAACACCTCTCTACGCCTTACAAATCCCCCAACAGCAATGGGTTTGAGGTCAAAGGTGATATCACCCCCTCCCCAGCCCATGAACACGTGTTCCGTCTTTGTGCCTCTCATCCCACTAGGTGGGAGAGGCCTGGGCACCCACAGTGTGCCCATAGCTTCTCACTGTTGGGTGCTAGGCAGGCAGAGAAGGTACGTGTAGAGAAAGGAAGGGCCCAGCGGAGGCTGGTGCAAAAGACCTCTAGCACCTTCTGCAGCCTGGTCCACCAGGTGACTTCACTGGCAGGGCAGGGCACTGGGAGCGTAGCTGAGGAGCAAGCTGCTGTGTCCCCCATAAAAGCGACTTGTTGGAGGCCCTCACCTGGGAGCTCAAAGGTGCCACGGGGCAGCCCTGCCATCTTGGATCACTCGTCATGAGCCATCACGAATTCCTGGCCTGGGATGGTTTCTCTTTCTCCTTCCAGCTAGAGTTATAAAAAATTTTAAGGCACTTTTTAAGTTCCTCTCAATATTGCAAAGCTGTAACTTGAAGCAGAATTTATTTTAGATGCACTCAAAAATTCCATGGAGACAAATGGCAGTAATAAAATGGACTTATTACCAGATATGTAAAAAAAAAAAAAAAATCTCACTAGAAGGCTGTTGAATCTCCTGGCCCCTCTGTGGAAATCTAGCAAACACACGGTAGAAACCCCTCCTCTCCTGGGACAGCACCGCCTCCGTTGCTGCCACACTGACAGAGGTGGGAACTGAGAGAGGAAGTGGAGAGAGCCCACGTTTGCTAAGGATGCTTGGTGGCAGAGGCCTTCAGGACATCGTACCCTGGACATTCTCCTGCTGCCACCTTCGTGCAGGAAGCAGGTTCTCCTGGCCCCCCTCCCCCCCACCTTAGGGCCCTCATCAGTTCCCTCCATCCTTCTCCTGGCTCACTTTCCTAAACAAGGGTTCCTTGCCCACAAGTTTTCATGCAGAAATTGTATTCTCCGTGTTTCAGTTTTCAGAGTCTCTTAAGGTTTTAATTACACAGAAAACCTTCCCTGCTGTTTAACAAAAAATGGAACACTTTGGGGGAAAACTTTATGGGCAAATAAACTTTGGCACTTTTTCCGACGGAATAATTATTTGAAACCATAAAACAATAAATATTTAGGATCTCCTCTGAAAACTGAAAAATCTGAGCAAGTCCTGACTGATTTGGGCCACTGGGTTCTAGAAGGCATACCTGGCCAGAAAGATCCTTGTCTGTGAGCCAGAGATGTTCACTGTGAGTTTTACTTCTGTTAGTGCTTTATTTTTGAGTGACCAAAAGTCTGGGTTAATTCAGGATTTGATGCACGGCTACTACTTCGTGGCATGCACTGGATGGCTGACATAGGAAGAGATCCTCATCTAGCTTGTCTGCCAGTTTTCTATTTGCTAAAAGCTGTAACATAGCAAATTGTGACCGATTTGTTATTGTGTTAATTATAATAATCAAGGAGATTAATAAAATTACTGTTAAAAGAATAAGCATTTGTGGCATGAGGAAAGTTAGATAGGAAGAGAAGCAAGAAGATGGGGAAGGGGTCGGAGAGGGTAGAAATAGGACTTTACTTTTCCCAAAACTAATCTGGGCATATATCCTTCAGGGAATTATTTTAAAACCTAGTAGATACCTATTCTACTGTAACTAGGTATTTGAACACAGGGCTGCACATCTTAATTAAAATTGAGGACCTAAAGTCACTATGTTTCATTTCAAGCAAATCAATAGCGATTGAAATGTTGTTTAGTAAAGAAAAGTCCTTGCTAATGTTGAAAATCCAAGAAAATGCTACCACCCTTTTTTCAATTGAAATTTCTTTATTTTGATTTAATCTACACAGAGACTTTCTAAATTGAAGTACAGCTGATATACAATATTATGTAAGTTACAGGTGTACAATAAAATGATTCACAAATTTCAAAGATGATACTCCGTTTACATTATTATAAAATAACGGCTAAATTTACCAAGTTGTACAATATATGCTGGCAGCTTTCACACAATCGTTTGTAACTCTTACTCCCCTACTATCATGCTCCTCCCTCCTTCCTTCTTCCCACTGGTAACCACTAATTTGTTCTTTATATCTGCACGCACATCCACCTTTAAAAGAATATTCATTTGCTACTGCTGCTGTTGTTTTAAAATCACTCACACAATATTATAAAAACTGCAGAAAAACTGCAGCCTGAGTCCACAAAAATGACAGAGAACAGCTCCTCTTCAGGCTCATGAAGTAATCCTGCCCACAGCCCAGGATCAGCTCACAGGGGCCCTGAAATGTCAGGAAACCCAAAGGAAGCCCAGGAAGGATAGAATAATCCTGTCTCAATGACCACATCTTTAGAATACACATCTTAAACCCAATGGGGAAAATCATTTTACACTAAGAAATATTACTGGTGAACACCAGGGATGTACAACAGTTCTATGTAAAATAAAACAGGGAGGAAGAGAACTTCAAACATCACAAGAGGTTTTCTACATCCAGCGCAGTAACGTGAAAAAAAAAAAAAAAGCACATTCAGGAAACATTCAAAATGACAACATTATCCAATAAATCAGCCCAGTGCTCTGCTGTCTATAACATGCTGCCTCTTAGGAAACACTAGTAAGGGAAGAAAAGTTCTCAAAAGCAGAAATTTGACTCTCAACCTGCTTGAGACAAAAGAGAAGTTGAGAGTTCCAAGCAACAGTGCAGTCTACAGTAGGACCTCAGAAAACTTACCCCCTTAAAGTGAGCTGACTCACTTGGCCACACTTATATAACAGCAGAACCAGCCTGTGGCAGGACGTGGGCCACCCTCTGCCATGCCAGGACCATTCACCCCTACAAATGAGAAACAGCTGCTACTTAACCTATCAATAAGCAGCTGCAATATTTTTTTCCCCCCAGACCTCCTACAAATACAATACAGGGAGTCAGACCAGAACATCTCGCTGGAGTTAAGGAAGTGGAAAGACCTTCCTAGAGTATCTGTCCATCCCTCTTATCTGGGAGTAGGATGTGCCCCCTCCTCCTGGCAGCCAGATTCTGCCATATGACCTGAAGCCCTGGCTATAGTTAACTGGATCAAATTGGACCCAGAGACAAGCTGAGCCAACCAGAGCCAACCAGATTCTCTCCTTCTGGAAATCTGATACTGAGTTATGACAAACTAAATAGTCTGGTTTGGAGGTTCTTACATTGGTTTTTTGCCCCCTGGGAACACTGACAATATCTGGAGACATTCTGATGTCATGGCCGGGGTGGGGGAGAGGTTGGGTGTTGCCAGCAACAAGGGCATAGAGGCCAGGGATGCGGCTGAACATGCTCCAGTGCACAGAACCACCCCCAACACAAAGAATCAGCAGCTGCGGTATTTTTAACCTAGTTACTCTGCACTATGTTTATTAGGTAGGGGCAGAAAGATTTTTGAAAAGCTGGTATTAGAAAAAGGAATAGAATCAGAATGGCGTCTTTTTGGTGACAACAGTATCTTAAGTTCTTGTCTTATGTAGAAAGTTCCAGTACAGTAACAGCAAATATTTATCATGCTCACGGTACTAGGCTCTCTACTGAATGCTTTCACATTGATGTATTTTAACTGAGTGGTAGGTAGTATTATGCCCACTTCGTATATGAGGAAACTGAGGCACAGAGGCCACACGGTAGGTAAGTGACAGAGTTAGAATGCAAATGCAGGGGGTCTGACGCTAAGGTCGTGCCCTTAAATATTACTCCGTGCAGCCTCTCAGCCCAACCACTGACTTAGTAGCCATCTTGTGCACCTATGTCGGGCTCTGGGGACACAAAGAAGCCCACAACCCAGCCCTGCACTGTGACACACTGTCTTCGGTCCAGTAACAGAGAGCCAAGGCAAGGCTGTAGCTAGTGCATCAGCACCTCTCTGCCAGTGTGCAGTGGGGACCTTGGCAAGCTGACTGGGGGCTGGATCGCAGGCATGCTTGCCTCCTTGGTCGGGCACCTCTGTGTAGTTAGTGTCCAGTGAGCTTACTGGAGCAGCCCTGGAGGGAGCCTCAATTCAGGCTTGTCCGTGGAAGACTGCAAAAGAGACAACTTGGAGTAGAGTGAGAGGGAAAGGATGAACTTTCCAACCAGAAGTTATTGTGCTACACTACACTCTGTGGTCACTTCAGACAGAAGCCAGGCTTACACAGTCTTCACAGCTTTAATAACAATTCATCCAGATTACTACGTGATTGCCTGGGCAGGAAGCTGCTCTGACAAACCAGCCCTAAGCAAGCTGCCTTCACAAAACCAAGAAGCTGCCTGAGACTGACCAGCTTTTGGTCTACTGGGAAGATCTGGGCCATCCTCAGCTTCTGGACTCAGCACATTCGACCCCCAGTGCTCTGCCTTGGGAGTCTGGTACGGGAAGGTTTGAAGGACCTAAACTGCACGCCGCCTCCTAGGAGACACAGCCCGTGAGAGACAGTCAGATGCTGACAGACTCCCTTAAAACAGCCCTGTCCCCTCTCTCACCAGGGACCAAGACTCTGTTGGAAGCACTACTGCTCTTAGCAGAAGAGTAGCCTGAACGTCTTCGGAATCAAGTCACGGAGCTATGTGTGTATCTGAACAAGGACTCCCTCCTTGCAGCACAACCAACTTAGGCCCACTAACTCCCATCTGCCTGACCAGGGAGCTGCTACATCAAATTATTCAGGGAAAACATCCACCCAATTCCACCATCTTCCATGTTACAGTTATTTTTACCCCACGCTCTGCGGAGGCTCTGCGCCTCCTCTCTAGCAATCCAATCTCTCCCACGTCCAGTCCCTCGCCAGCCTCTCCACAGAGCCCTCTTGACACAGTGGTGTTGGTACAGGGGGTGGCTCAGGGGGCGGTGGTAGAAGTCGGGATGGTGGGGTAGTTAATATGCATTAAGTGTGCAGTATTGGTTAAAAGGGAGGGCTTCCTGGGTTCAAAGCTTAACTCCGCCACTTCCTAGCTGTATTTCCTTCAACGAGTTGCTGAACCTTTCCATGTCTCAGTTTTAACATCTGAAAAATAGAGATGACACCTACCTCACAGGGCCCTTAGAAAGTGCCTGCCAATATATAACACTGAAGAGGTTTTCCGTATTGGTGCTAGGACAACAGTAAGGTGGGCGGGCGGGGGGCGTGGGGGGTAGGTTGGGGGGGTGCGGCGGGGGGGGGGGGCGGTGCTGGCAGAAAAAGAGATGTCAGGCACTATTCTAGAGTACTTGTGCTATTTTAGTTAATGCTCACAACCAACCCAAGAGGTAGTTACTCTTACTATCCCACTTTACAGAGGAGGAAAATGAGACAATAAGAAGTTAAGCAACTTGCCAAGTCTACAGCAGTGAAGCCTGGCAGGCAATGCAGCTCAGAACCTGCCGTACTCAACAATGAAACAAAAACTCCTCTACACCCACAAAGGCTTCCTAAGTGCCCCCTATGGCCTAACGCAGTCTCTGGAGGTCAACCTGGAGGATCTCCAGAGCCCTCCTTCTCCCCTACTCCTTTCAGGACTCAGGGCAATGAGCTCAACATCTAGTGCTATCTGCCTTTTCTTGTCAAGGACATTGGCCAACCTTCCCCTCTTTCACGGAGGATTTCTGAATCTGCCTCAGCCTCTTGCTCTAGCCCAAGTCCTATCGACTTTGTCAACCACAAGGGTGCGCTACCCAGCACCTTGGGTACATTTCCTCTTCTGCTTCCTAAGCTTCCCATCTTTCCCAAGGCCAACCAGTCACACATTGGAGCCTTCTCTCACATTTCCTCTTCTGCTTCCTAAGCTCCCCATCTTTCCCGAGGCCAACCACAGTCACACATTGGAGCCTTCTCTCCAAAAACTACTCTATGTCTGCAAAATTAAATTCATATACCCCATCGTCTCCCGCAATGAGTTTTCTCTCTCAGTTTTCTGAACAGTTAGTCCAAATAACACCTATTGTTCAGTCCCATCAGCACCACCCATCCTTGCATCCTCTACTCACCCTTCCTTCCTTTCCATTAACTCGGAGCTCACAGTGGTCTATCATTTCCACCAACCTCTTGCCCCTGTCCTAAATTTCCTCTCTTCCATTATCCACCCAGTAACTCACCCTGGAAAAAGCCCAACTTTTATTAATCTAACGGTCCACCTTCTTGAAACCTTCCTTTCCAGACAAAGTCTGGAAGAGAAAAAAACAAAAGTACCATAGACATCAGATTTTTGTCATTGTTGGATCACGGTCTCCGCACCACAACCAATGCACCTGTGACCTGGTCCTCAGTGCCCTGGTCTTTCATTACAGCTACTTCAGCTCCAACCCCTAGGCAATCATATTTCAGTCACACTCAGCAAGACAACCTCACGTTCCACTTCATCAGCATTTAACAATCTCAAGTTCAGCCCCCTTTAGAAAGGAAAGCAGTCCCTCAATGTCCCTAGTCGCCTTCCAGTTCCAGCCTGAGCCTTCTTCTCATCCACAGTGAAATTTCCAGACAGCCTTGACTGCAGCGGTGTCGTTTCCTCACTTCCCACTGGGCCTCTGAGAGCCTCTGGCCAAGGTCACCATGCAGCCATCTTCTTCCATGATCTCTGGGCCACGGGAAACACAATTGGCTACTTCCTTCTCCCGGAAAGTCTCCCTTCTCAGCCTGTGAGATGCGACACTCTGCAGGTTTTCTCCCAACCTTGCAGCCTCTTTCTCTCTCAAGATTCCTTTCCTTTTGCTGATCCCACGAAAACCACGTGCCTAATATGTACCGGCCCTGAGAGAGACACTAGACTTCCTCGGGTTCTCCCTTCCATACTGAGCACAACCCTCCCTGTGTGAGCTCAGACGTGGCCATGGCTTCAGTTACCATCAAACGGTTAAGGATGTGAGGTCAGACATTAGTAAGACCTGGGTTCATATTCTGGCTCCACCACATTGCAGGCATGACATAATTTCTCTAAGTCTCAGTTTCCAATCTCTAAAAGGATAAAAGCAATAAATCATGCATGAAAGATACTTAGCACTGTGCCTCACAATGATAATTTAATAATATAGTTACACACACATATATATGGCTTTCCAGTTGGTGCTAGCGGTAAAAAATCTGCCTGCCTATACAGGAGACGCAACAGATGCAGGTTTGACCCCTGGGTCACAAAGAGCCCCTGGAGTACGAAATGGCAACCCACTCCAGGATTTTTGCCTGGAAAATCGCACAGACTGAGGAGTCTGGTGGGCTACGCAATTCATGGGATTGCAAAGAGTTAGACGTGACTGAGCACGCACACACACACAGCGAGTAACAATAATGTTACATACTGCTTTTAACTCATCCAAAGCTCACCTCTAAGCTCCCACGTAATTCAGATTCTGACACTGAATCTCAACTTGGACTTCCCACAAGCAGTACAAACTCTGAACTCAAAGCCTTCACTTGCCTTTCCACGTGCTGTTCCTTCAGGGGTCACCTGCCACAGTCCATGACCCATTTTGCCTCCGTGATGTCTACAGTGGTTCTGAAACATGCCCATAAATCATTCGACTTCCCACCCACAGTCCATGACCCATTTTGCCTCCGTGATGTCTACGGTGGTTCTGAAACATGCCCATAAATCCTTCGACTTCCCACCACCGAGAGGTGGTGCCTGTTTCCTGCCCTTGATGTGACTGCCTTGATGAACAAGTGCCACGTAAGTGATGCTGCACGACTGCTGAGGCCAGGTTAGAAAGACCAGTAGCTTCCACCAGTTTCTCCTGATACGTGTACTCTGTGAGCCTTCAATCTGGATGGAGGCAGTGCAGCTCCCTGGGACCTCATGTAGAAAGATACATGAAGAGAGATGCCCCAGGAGTCCACCTTTTCCAATCCCCCAGATTTGCATGTTGCCAGACCAGCATTCTAAGAAGTCTTGAGATGCACCCAGCCACCATCTGATGGTAACTTAATAAGGAATCCGGAGCAAGAACAGCCTAATTGAACCCAATTCACCTCCAGATTCATGAGTTTAAAAAATGAGTGTTATTAAGCCACTGTTTTAAGGTGGTTTGTTACTCAGTAATAGATAACCAGGACAATGTTCAAATCAAAAATCTGAAAATTATCCCTACAATCTCCTTTGTTCTCATCTTCTACAGTCAATTACAAAATCCCGGCAATTCACAGATGTTACCTAAATCCATCTACTTTTCTGCATCCTTCCTGCCTCTATCTGGCTGTGAATACCATCATCTCACTCCTGAATCAGGATAGCATCTTCCAAACGAGGCTTTCAGCCTCCAATCCACTGCCCTTTCCAGCGCTTGTCCACACTGCCACCTGACCTGACCATGTCACCCTAGGCAAACTTTAAAGGTTCCCACGATGTGACCCTAGGTGGACTCTGCAACAAAGTGTACCCAACTGTTCCTGACTCTGCCCCAGCCACACCGAACCCTGGGAGTTCCTTAAAGCGATAGGGTTACTCACCCCCAACTCCCTGCACATGCTGTTCCTTCTGCCTGGCCCTGGCCCTGCCTGTCACTGGGCCAACACTCCTCAACTTCAATGTTGCAGATTAAAAATGACTCCTCTGAAAAGCTCGCTTTGGTCCTCAAGTCCAGGTTAAGACTCCCTTTCATATACTCTATTAGTAACATGTATTTCCCTCTGAGTAGAATATGCCACTCCAAAACATCATTGCTTAGTTTTCATCTCTACAAGAGTATGAGTTCTCTGAGGGCAAGCCAATATCTTATTCACTTATATATCCCTAGTGCCCAGAACATTACCAAAATACAAAAGGCTTATAAAAACTTAGAGCTGCCTGAATAAATGATAATTATGTAAAGGCAAATTTATGATCACTCACTTAAAGAATTAGAAAGAATGGAAAAACAGATAGCTATTCCAAGAAGGATACAAGATGATTGAGGAAAACTTTGAAATAAAAGAAACACTTTAGATATCTAATTAACCCCACCTCTTTATAGATGAAGAAACTGAAGGCAGTGACATTGACTGGTTTGCCCAAACTGTACACTGAGTTGCTTGCAAAGCAGGAATTACTACCAGGTCAACTGACCTCCACAGTACCTCTTCAGCAAGACAGGATTTTCAAGTAAAATCATAAAACCGAAGAATATGGCCAATTAATTTCTTCAAATTAAAAGAAAAATCTGCCTTATGATCCTCCTATATTATATTGTTCTCATGCCTGAATATATGGAAGTAGCTCTTGGCAACTTTAAATTTCTTTGGGGTACCCACTCATCAAAATAAATTAATGACTGACAAAGTAAAGACTATTGGTAAGGATACGAAATAACTGGACCTTTTACACTACTGGTATAAGTCTAAGTGGTAAAAGTACTTTGGAAAATGTTTGGCAGTATTTAGTAAACCTAAAGAAGAGAAGCAAAAAAAAGACGAGAAAAGGAAAGATATAAGCATCTGAATGCAGAGTTCCAAAGAATAGCAAGAAGAGATAAGAAAGCCTTCTTCAGCGATCAATGCAAAGAAATAGAGGAAAACAACAGAATGGGAAAGACTAGAGATCTCTTCAAGAAAATTAGAGATACCAAGGGAACATTTCATGCAAAGATGGGCTCGATAAAGGACAGAAATGGTATGGACCTAACAGAAGCAGAAGATATTAAGAAGAGGTGGCAGGAATACACACAAGAACTGTACAAAAAAGATCTTCACGACCCAGATAATCATGATGGTGTCATCACTCATCTAGAGCCAGACACCCTGGAATGTGAAGCCAAGTGGGCCTTAGCATCACTACAAACAAAGCGAGTGGAGGTGATGGAATTCTGGTTGAGCTATTTCAAATTCTGAAAGATGATGCTGTGAAAGTGCTGCACTCAATATGCCAGCAAATTTGGAAAATTCAACAGTGGCCACAGGACTGGAAAAGGTCAGTTTTCATTCCAATCCCAAAGAAAGGCAATGCCAAATAATGCTCAAACTACCACACAATTGCACTCATCTCATATGCTAGTGAAGTAATGCTCAAAATTCTCCAAGCCAGGCTTCAGTAATACATGAACTGTGAAATTCCAGATGTTCAAGCTGGTTTTAGAAAAGGCAGAGGAACCAGAGATCAAATTGCCAACATCTGCTGGATCATGGAAAAGCAAGAGAGTTCCAGAAAAACATCTATTTCTGCTTGATTGACTATGCCAAAGCCTTTGACTGTGTGGATCACAATAAACTGTGGAAAATTTTGAAAGAAACGGGAATACCAGACCACCTGACCTGCCTCTTGAGAAATCTGTATGCAGGTCAGGAAGCAGCAGTTAGAACTGGACATGGAACAGCAGACTGGTTCCAAATAGGAAAAGGAGTACATCAAGGCTGTATATTGTCACCCTGCTTATTTAACTTAAATGCAGAAAACATCATGAAAAACGCTGGGCTGGAAGAAACACAAGCTAGAATCAAGATTGCCGGGAGAAATATCAATAACCTCAGATATGCAGATGACACCACCCTTATGGCAGAAAGTGAAGAGGAGCTAAAAAGCCTCTTGATGAAAGTGAAAGAGGAGAGTGAAAAAGTTGGCTTAAAGCTCAACATTCAGAAAACGAAGATCATGGCATCTGGTCCCATCACTTCATGGGGAATAGATGGGGAAACAGTGGAAAGTGTCAGACTTTATTTTTTTGGGCTCCAAAATCACTGCAGATGGGGACTGCAGCCATGAAATTAAAAGGCACTTACTCCTTGGAAGAAAAGTTATGACCAACCTAGACAGCATATTCAAAAGCAGAGACATTACTTTGCCAACTAAGGTCCACCTAGTCAAGGCTATGGTTTTTCCTGTGGTCATGTATGGATGTGAGAGTTGGACTGTGAAGAAGGCTGAGTGCCGAAGAATTGATGCTTTTGAACTGTGGTGTTGGAGCAGACTCTTGAGAGTCCCTTGGGCTGCAAGGAGATCTACCCAGTCCATTCTGAAGGAGATCAGCCCTGGGATTTCTTTGGAAGGAATGATGCTAAAGCTGAAGCTCCAGTACTTTGGCCACCTCATGTGAAGAGTTGACTCACTGGAAAAGACTCTGATGCTGGGAGGGATTGGGGGCAGGAGGAGAAGGGGACGATAGAGGATGAGATGGCTGGATGGCATCACTGACTCAATGGACGTGAGTCTGGGTGTTGGTGATGGACAGGGAGGCCTGGTGTGCTGCGATTCATGGGGTCGCAAAGAGTCAAACACGACTGAGCGACTGAACTGAACTGAAAAACATTACAGAAATAAAACAAGTTTCAAGACAATAAGGTGATATGTTACAATTTTGTTAAAATTATTAACCACAAAGAATACCACATTATTTACACATATATGCAAATATAATAAAAATGCAACAACAACAAAAAAACCCACACATGAGAACAGTGCCTACTTCCTTTGGGGTAGTTGCCACCATAGAGAAGGATGAAGAAAGCATGGGAGAGCAGAAGGCTTTCACCTTAAAGCTTCTGGTTTTAAAAAGCATCCAGCATTTTGAAGTTAAAATGGCAAAATACTAACAGCTTTAACTGGGGAGATAGGTACACAGAAGTGCGTTCTCATTTTCTGTACTTTTCTGAACATTTGCGTTTAAGATAAAACTGTGAAAGAACTGTATTTTACTTTAGCTCCTGACTCCATGTACAGACTGATCAAGGAACAAGTGCAGGCCTTCTGCACCTCAACCAGTGGTCCTGGGATGGCTCCAGACTGTCAACTGCTCCACCAGAGAGCCTGGAGAAGCTGCTCTCTCTCTGTGCAAAAAGAACTCTCGGGAATCCCTCTGGGGGAGACATGGCCACAATTGCTAGGGTCGAAGTCCCTGACCCAGAGAGAAGCAATCTAGAAGTCAGAACCATTCCCAGCAAATATGGGTACAAAGGAGTCTGATAAATGAGATGTCCCTGCAAAATCATGTGCATCTGGCTGTGAACCAAAGTGCAGTGCATGCTTGTGCACCGGGGGGTGGGGGGTGGGGGGGCAGGAGGGTGCAAAAGGTGAGCGAAATCTCTCGCCTGAAGGTACTGACACATGTACTTCCTCAACTGCAGCACAGCTGTCACTGAGTTCCCAGGGGGGCTTCTCACAGGTGACGGCAGCAATCAAGTAACCTCTCAATTTCCAGTCCTGTGTCTGAATCATGGCCCCTCTCACTCATCCTCTTAACTATTAATTATTACCAGTTATAGCAGTACTGAATAATGCTTACATGCATGGGCTTGGAATCCCCAAGCTAGCTGGTACCCTAGCCCTGACATTCAGTTACATGATCCCAGCCATTACTCCACCTCACAGAGCCTTAAGTTCCCAGTATCTAGTCAACAGGACTGCCGGAAGGATTAAATAGGGTAATGCAGGTAAAAACACTCTGCACAGTACGTGATATATAGTTCCGTATTCACCCTGCATCAGACTCAATTCTAGTGATAAAAGGATAATCAAGATAGTCAGGGACCCTGCACTGATACAAGTTACAGATTCAGATAATGAAAACATCTGCAAAGCGCCCAAAATTAAGAGTTTTAAGATGGCAACCACAGAGCGTTCAGCCAAGCATGGGGGCCCTTCTGAGCCACATGCCCATGAAGCCAATCCTGCCAGAAGCAAATGTGTTCACTTTGCTGATACTCAGAAACAAGGGTCAACAAGAACTGAGTTTTTCAGATTCAACCATACACCAGAAGCACTTGGGGAAATGCCAGGGGAAGAGCCACAGCATAAGTAAGGAGGCCACAGGCTCCAAAATAAAAGCCCATTTTTAACTCAATTTGTGAGAAGTATCAGCATTTGTTAACCAAAATGCAGTTACCAAATTTTCTCTGAAAATCTTTTCTTCCTCAAAAGCAAACCCTTTAGCATCAGGAGACTCTGCCCAACAGAAACTCATAAGCAAAAGGCCACTTGGGCCTAATGTCTGCTAGGCAAAGTCCCACTTTACAGGCAGCACTTATTTAAGGAGCACAGCAGATTTCAAATAAACTGCCAAATAGATCCTGAGTCTCAGGGACCTCTTCAAAAAGACGACTGGGGCTTGTGACTCTGAAGGTGTCCTTGAAGTGACACTAGGGGGCGGAGTACCAAGGTTGCCTGGAAACCCACGTGTGGTTATTTGATAAAACATTAGATGGTGAAGGTCACCTAGGTGCCCAGAGTCAGGACATCACGGGGTGAAAAGCTCAGGACATGACACAGTTTTCTTTCTATCCAGCCTTCCTTTTAACAGGCATTTAGCAGAGACAAGTCTTTGAGCACAGCGGAACAGCGACCAGCCTGCTCCTGGCCCCTGGTTTCTTGACTGGAGAAGTAACATGGTAATTACATGAAATACATTGTAAAATCTTCAACTGCATTCCAATAGCTTTAACACCAAGCTGGAAGGAAGGCAGTGAAAAGGGAAGGTTCTGGGACCACAGTCCCACCTCTATTACTTGTTAGCTGTGTGAACTTGGGGAAATTACAAAACCTCTTTCAGCCTTGGTTTAATGCATTATGTGTGCAAAGCATTTACATTATCTGGCACCACAGTACGGGCTCAATAAACGGTAACAACTATTTTATCCTCATAATACCTATGCTTAACTCCCCCGACCCTCAGCATGCCTGCAAGCACACAGCTTAGGCATCCTTCAGAATGCAAGCTCCCAGAGGACACAAATCATCCCCATGTGTGCTCTCTTGGGATTCATGCTACAAGCCTGGAACCACAGACAGTTGAGAACCAGAGCTACTGCCTTATATCGCAGTTTCTGCCTCACGGTCTGGATATTTTTGAAACTTTTTTGCTAAAAGAACCAGTTATTGTGTTCTCTTTTTATCTTATGATTTATTAATAAAAGAACACCTATGTGACTGACTAATCCAGTTGCAGTTAAGATTAAAAATATATGGCCTATATTATCACTTCATACATAGAACACGTAAGTTATACTGTTCATAGTCATTCACAGTTAAAAAGCAACACACTTCTAAGACCACGGAACATCAGGTAAAGTCATAACTGTGCCTTCACTCCTCTTTTAGAATAGGCTCATTTACAACTTAGTAGAACCTCAGAGTTCTGTGTATCGATACATCAAGAGCTTCTGTTCTTGGATGGTTGATTATCTGGTTTGTATTCTGCAAATGGTGATGGGTTTGTGCTGATCCATCTATCTTCTTTCACCTGATCTTCCCTATTGACACACAAATTTTTATACGACAGGTTTAGCCTGTGACCAAGAAACTAGGCCAGGTTCACCAACCTATACAGAAAAAGAAACCTAGAACGCTGGCCTTATTAGATCCCAAACCCAACATACAGGTGAAATGATCATTATCTGATAATTAGCAGCCATAGA
Source organism: Ovis aries (assembly GCF_016772045.2). Classification (NCBI taxonomy): domain Eukaryota; kingdom Metazoa; phylum Chordata; class Mammalia; order Artiodactyla; family Bovidae; genus Ovis; species Ovis aries. The sequence continues at coordinate 24,963,693 of NC_056069.1, read as the reverse complement.
AGCACTTTTAGATGTCACATTTTCAGGCCCAGCTTTGCACTTCAGTTCACAATGAAACAAAGAAACACACAGAGATGACCTACAGACAGCCAAGGAGCACATCACAGGCTGCCTCTTCCCCCACCTGCCTACCTATCTGTCCACTGCCACAGGTTCCTGCAGAGCCACCCACAACCCTCCAGTCCCACAACCAAGGTGATCCCAGTGGGGGCTCATCCTCCATGACTTTCAGGGTCATGCACAAAGCAGGGGTCCCATAAACATTTGTTAGATGGATTAAGGAACATATTTTATTTTTTATAGGTAGTAAACAATCCTTAAGAAGTCTTGTAACTTCCTGCTTGCTGATGACATTAAATCTCTCCATATACTGAGACTAATTTAAAGGTAGCCCAATCTTTAAAACTGGGCAGTCACAGTCATTCTACAGGGGGCATAAGAATAATATGAGTAACATAACCACAGTATATTAACATTCTACATCTGAAAAGCAACATGCTGTTTATAAATCACTCTCCCTCCATCATCCCATGTAATCATCACTGGCATTACACAAAGCATACCAAATTTTATTGATGTTATTTTGATGGCAGAAGGGGGGGAAGAGGTAAAATTCAAGCCAATCAACATGAGTCCGGACATAAAGAATATTAAACCAAGAGGAATCTAGAAGTTGATTTTGTCCAACCTTTCAGGAAAACCTGGTAGACACGTTTTCCATTATAGCTTAACTATTTTCTCCTTATTCAGAAAGTTCCACACACTGTCTTACTAGTTCTACCTGTCAGAAGAGAAACAGGAAGATGCTGGTACTGCCCACTGGAACAGCAACAGAATCTTCACCTACAGACTGGACAGGTGTGAACATGGCATTTAAAACCCATTCCTAAAATGGGAAAAAGGTATATGGCCTGTCAATACTGAGATTTTTATATTTAAATATTGGAAAACCAAGACTTTTATTTTTAAATGGCCACCCAGGCAAAACAAATACCTTGATAATCTTAAAGTTAAGAGTAAAAGATACATTCTGCATTCCCCAGAGTAAAACACCTAATCCAAACAGATGTTATCTTGTCTTACTTTAGAAGCTGGAGAGAAAAGCTGTCCCTTCTCTCTCATATTCATTCAACAAATAAAGATAGGGTACAGGGTGATACATGAAATTACTAAGGATACATAAATTACCATTATTGTAGTTCCCTAAACTGAAATCAATCAAAACTTTATTCTAAATAGAAAGGCACTATCCCTGGGCTTCACTTTATCTGTCACCTCTAATTTATAGCATTTCCTTCAAGTTAAGAAATCAACAGTAGCCTCTAAGATCAGAGAGTTTTATCCTCTGCTTTAATATTCAGTCTTATTGAAAGCACCTCTTTCTCTCATTTATCTTCCTTCCACTGTCCTGCAATTAAAAAAGGCTAAGTGATGCCATCCAGCCCAAAAACAATGGACAATGCATACACACACAGCTCCCTCTTCTTCCAGCAGCAAGAAGAAGAAAGTCAAACACCGACTAAAAAGAAAAGAGAAGAAAAGATGGCATACACACTATCCCTGTCAAGTGCATGGACAGGGCACTTACTCTAGTCCACAAGCTCAGCAAAATCTGAAGGGTCAAACTAGAAATGACAGGAGTGTATTTTCTCTGGAAGGTACGTCAAAGAACTTGGGAACTGATTTTTAAAATAAGATGATAACGAAATTGATTTCACTTTTCAGAAACTGGTTTTTAATAAACACCACATAAAAACTATGGAAAAGCAAATGAGTCCATCTGAAAGGCAAGAGGAATGATGCGTGGAACATCATTTTCTCTGAGAACTAAGTAAAATGTAAACACAGAAGACCACCTGCAGAGGCTTTTTCCTTTAATGTTTAAGGATTTCCTTAAGTCTTTTCACAGCGGATACTTGACACACTCATCAGAACTGACTTATTTCCTTTAAGAGTTTTTTCCTCACCACCAATGATTAGCCAAGTGATTTTTACGGGACTGTTTCACTACACTTGTGAATTTTTAAAAAAGCATAGCTAAGGTGACAAAATAATGATTTTTTTTCAAAACAGAAATGCATAGGGTATATGCGGGCGTGGCAGGTAAAACAAAAAATAAAGCCATGTCAAATTTGGGGCCCATTGGTTTTGACACATAATTTAGGAAATTGAGGAAGAAAGAATCTGCTTTTCAGGTCATCTAGAGCACCACAAGCATTCCCCATCAGGAAATCAACGTGAGTAATTAACCAGAGTCTTCCAATTGTTTTCCCCCACTAACTGCTATACCGGGTTTGGCACCTCAAAGACAGGTTTACAATGCAATTTGCAACTTTAAAACTCACTCAGCAAATAAAAGAGCAAGTTCCTTTTTAGGAACTACTTAACTAAGCATTCAAAATCAGCTTTCATTAATATAGGTAAGGCTGCCCTTTCCAATTCCATAATCATCCTCAACAAACTTTGGCTTTAATTCCGGCAAACTGCAAGACAAAACCATAGTACTGTAGGAGACAAGCTACAAAATAATCAGTTACTTAATTCAGAAAATAGTCTTTAAGAAACATCTGACAACTCTCTTACCCTACATAGCACTTTACATTTTAAAGAACCCCCAATCAGAAAACCTCCTTAACTGGCTACACTGTGGGCACCTAATGTCCCTTTATCACAAAGACAGAGGAAGTTACTGACATCAGCAAAGGAAGAAAACAGAATTTGAATTCAGTTTTTGACTCCCCTCGATCCACAAGGTCATGTATTAACTGCAGTCACCACCCCTCCCCACAAGCGCATCAAACCAGGAAGATTTAGGGGAAATAAGCCCAAATACAAGATAGCATTACAAAACCAGTCCTTGCCCAGCGTTTCTTGGCTATGAAAGCATTCACAGTCTTTCTTAGTATACAGCATTAGTGTAATTCCTAGAAGGCACTGGCAAATCTCTGCCAGGCCAATCTGCAGGCAGAAACCAACATGCTTGTTGAACAGCATGTGTTCAGCAAGATGACAGGACGGTCAATGTCTTTACCGTTTACTTCAACTCTGCATTGCAACAGGGGTTCTAGACGAAAAGGTAAACCTGGTAATTGTTTAGGATTGAACACAGCCAACATTAATGAGGATCCGCGTGAACACAAACACGCACCTCTGGGGAAATAATTTCTCGAACAATATGCGGTATTTTGCATAATTATACACACACACATAAATCAAGTGCATTTTTAAAGTAATGTTCAGCCCCAACATTAAGCTGACACTTTTCCCACCTAAACTTCTCAACACAAGCCTGGCCTAAAAAGCACAAATAGGGTCCAATCTGTGCACCGGGTAAGAAACAAGCATCCACGGCAGGGACGGCGAGGCAATGCCTGCCTACCCAGTCCTTTCTGCCCAAGCTGCGATGTAGTTTAGTCCCGTCTACTATATGGTAATGTGCTTTTAAAACCTCGCGGCGACCGAGGTCAGAGCTTTAGAGATCTAATAACAACCAAATGACCGGAGCTGCCGGGCACTTAGTAAGCCATTCCGGTTATGGCTCTTTAATAGTACCTGGAGTTCTGCTAAAGGCAGAGGGGAAAACTCCTGCTTCCTGGGGAAGAAAGTCCTCTGCAGGAGTGCAGAGAGAAGCAAAGAACCGACCACAGGCAAAAGACGCCCCGCCGCCGCGGCCCCATTTCTCGTGGAGCGCCCGTGCGCCCCTCGTCCCACAGAACCGCTGGCCCGGGCCGCACCTTTACCTGTCAGTTCCACCACTCCCTGGGAGCTGCGATCCCACGGCCTCAGCTGCCACCCCTCTGAGTCCCGGCACAGCTCCAGAGCTGGCTTCGGGAGAAAGAACCCCAAAGGCATCCCATCCCAAAGAAAGAAAGCAAAAAGGCTCTTCCTCCAGGCGGAGGGACATCGGGCACGTTGAGGTCCGAGGGGCGACACGCCACCCCTGCCCCGCACCTACCAGATAATCCATGTACAGAAACGCCTCACTTATCCGGAGATCAGACATCCGACAGCCTAAAGCATCCGGAACGGCTCCGAACCCGGAAAAAAAAAGCAGCGTCTCTGGCTGCGAGCAAGCAGCCCCTGAAAAAGCCAGCAACAACGAAAATAACCGAGAGAAGTCGAGGAGCCGAAGATTACACAAGGGGCGCGGCGATTGGCCGGGCGGGCGGGCAGAAGGAAAGGAGAGCGTTCATTGGTTGTGGCATCTATAAAAGGCAGGCCACTGCGGGTGGCAGGGGAGAAGCGCGGGAGCGGCCGGGGCGCTGGTTCCTGTGAGGAGGGCGGAGGGGCGGGGGCTAGGGCTGCGCGGGCGGAAGAACGAGCCGGGGAGCGGAAAATCAACCGGTGCTGTTGTCGCCGGCGTTCCGTGTGCTTCCGTGGCCTCCGAGTTGGGTAAAGCGGAACCGAACAGTGTTCCATAGGAGTAGAGCTTAGTGTCTCCTTCCATCCCCCAGTAGGAAGCTCGCGCTGAAACGTGGGAGGCGTAGAAGCCACTTAATGCTCCCTCTCCGGAGCGATTTCCCGAAGGCCCTGTGGCCTCGAGACTGCACAGCTGGGATGACTGGAATGTGTAAGAAGGTACTCTGAACAGGCAAGCCTGTGACTCGGGGGCGGCCCCTCCCCATTTTCAGAATGTGAAGCGAAGGTGGACAGCTCCATCCTGATGTCCTGGGGGTATACAGAAGCCCCGCCCGCAGCAAGAGGTAACCTGGGAGGTAACCCTCTTATCAGAACGTTAGATTGCCCCCAGGAGAATCTGCTCTTCACCAACGGAAAAGGCAAAGAAAAAAAAGTTAAGGGACTCTGTATAAGTCGGTTATAGACTCAGGACTCTCGGGAAGCATCAATTGGTCAGTTCTTTGCGTGTTTTGTGCCCAGTTACACGGTACACCATTCTACTACCCCTGTAGAGAATGAGCAATAGGATGAGAAGCTCTCTGGAAAGACCCGAGTAATAGTGTTTGGGACCCGATGTCATTCTAAGAAGTAAAAGTATCTATCAGCAGCTGCATTTGACGTGTGCACTCCTGGTAAATAATGTGGAAACTGGCACCAGAATTTAAATATTGCATTCGGCGTGCAGGGAAAAAGCAGTTTAGGCTATGAACAACTAAATCTTAAACAAAAAGAGCCTTGAGTGTTCTTATCCTGGTTCTTTTCTGATTCGGGCTTTTTTTCCTCCAAGTGTATGTCTAAACTATACTTCTGAAGAAATTACAATGAGTTTTTGCTACGCAGAAGCTAATGAGACTCAATAGCACCAAGCCCTCAGATCCAGTTTTGATTGTTTTTGGCCTGGTGTTAAGTCAAAAACATGTATATTAATAAGATTTTTGAGCACAACTGGTTGAAATTAACTGCAGAAGTTAAACGCCTCTAAAACTTGCTAGCAAAAGTAATCCAAACAGACAAGAAACTGATTCTTTTTTTTTTTTCTTTCTTTCTTTCTCTATAAATTAGCATACTGCAAATAAGATAACAGGCTTCAGTTAGCAAAGAAAACTTTTGGTCCATTGTCTTTCTGATAAGTGATGACTTTACTGTCAAGTGAGGCCCTGGAATGGGCTCTAAGTTTCTATGCAAGGAAAAAGGACCACTCAGGAGCAGTGGGGTTCTACCTTTCTTTAAAAGCTAACTTTAATCAAGAAAAAGAATCCTGAACAGAAGGTCATCAGGATAAAGAGAGTTCATTCTACCTCTCTAAGAATGAGCAAGCAGGGAAATGAACTTTTCAAGGAAACGTTCCAGAGACTGCACCATGAGTCTCACTCTGCTGCATACCACTTGCACATTCATTCTTTGTGTGCCGTGTGATATATTAAAAGAATCATACTGGCTTTTGGAAAAGGATCCATGTAAAAACCTGAAGCTTCAGAACTCCATATGGAGCACATTTTCCCAATTATGTTAATCTGGGGAGTTAATGTACACCCTTGTGTAAAGGCAGGAGGCTAATTTATGTTCGTATAAACTTGTCTGGAAAATCCCATGGATGGAGGAGCCTGGTAGGCTGCAGTCCATGGGGTCTCGAAGAGTCAGACACGACTCAGCGACTTCCCTTTCACTTTTCACTTTTATGCATTGGAGAAGGAAATGGCAACCCACTCCAGTGTTCTTGCCTGGAGAATCCCAGGGACGGGGGAGCCTGGTGGGCTGCCGTCTATGGGTTCGCACAGAGTCGGACACGACTGAAGTGACTTAGCAGAAAACAGATAATACACTGCCTGCTACATGAAACTGTGGTCTTACCAGATAGTTGGTAGCAGTAATCACCCCAATGCGTGCTTTTTAAAAAGTGCGGAAATATTAGAATGCATGCATTCAACCTACTCCACTATACACCAGGCTGCAATCTTGAGTAAGACATGATCTCATTAAGGTATTACTGCTTTGGTCTCAGGTAAAAGGACGCTCTTCCAGATGCCCAAGAAAACATGGATAAATTCACGAGGCAATTGCATTACTACACAGGTTCTCAAAAAAGAAGTCATCGCTGTTGCTTATCAAACTCAAGGAGAAATTCTTTTGACAGTCTATACTCCACAATTCCATAAATATGGCTGGCTGGCCAGATTTGGAAGAACTTTTTACTGAAGTGTTACTAGTTAGAAACAAAAGTACAGTTCGGCAGCTTGGTCTCCCAAACTCTGTCATCCAGAAAAACCAACATATTAGTGGCTATTCCCATCTTTTTCTTGTTGTTCATTTGTTTGATATAATATATAATAACTTATAGAAGAATACTGTTTACTAGTTTGTTTTTTTTATCATGCACACTCCATATATTAAATTCACTGTATCATGAAACTCTCCATAAATGTTTAAATGGCTGTAAGGCTATCGCATAAATGTACTACGTTAACAAATCCTCTCTTAGCTACTACTGCTATAAACATTGCAGTGAATGTTTGCATATAAACTCACATCTCTTTAACCTAGAGATAATTTTTAGGCATGGAATTACTGGGACAAAGAGTATATGAACATTTTTAATATTCATTTTTGTACTAGCTTCTAGTCTACTTTCCCCATGCCAGCTCCAAAGCAGGGAGTGTTTATCTTCCTGCATTCTTGCCTTGACTGACTATATTATTGCTTAATAGCTGAGAGATCATATCTTTCATAAGAATAACAAACCATGGACATTCGTTTTTCAGAAAAAAGGTGAGGTGTCCAGACACTAAATTCCCCAGAGGTCATCAGACACATTGTTTGCACATTTATTGCCTCCAGTAACTCCTGTGACTTTAAAATTCTCTAAGCTCTTTCCCCTTCAAGTGGTGGTCTTGACACCTCACCTCTAACTTAGCCAAGTCCCCTTTCTCTGCTTCCTAAACCTCAACAAAGTACCACTGTGTCCTAAACGATGAACCTCAGAGTAGGACAGCCCCACATGAAGCTGATAACAGAACTGGATTTCACAAAAGGTAGAAATCACCTCTTCCAAAAACAGGATTTGCTGGGTCTTGGAATATTAAAGCAAGGTAAGGCATTTGATGTTTTTGAACTGTGGTGCTGGAGAAAACTGGAGAGTCCCTTGGACTGCAAGGAGATCCAACCAGTCAATCGTAAAGGAAATCAGTCCTGAATATTCATTGGAAGGACTGATGCTGAAATTGAAACTCCAATACGTCGGCCACCTGATGCGAAGACCTGACTCATTGGAAAAGACCCTTATGCTGGGAAAGACTGAAGGCAGGAGGAGAAGGGGATGACAAGAGGATGAGATGGTTGGACAGCATCACCAACTCAATGGACATGAGTCTGAGCAAGCTCCAAGAGTTGGTGATGGACAGGGAAGCCTGGTGTCCTGCAGTCCCTGGGCTCGCAAAAGTCAGACATGACTGAGTGACTGAACTGAAGGCATTTAAAATGAAGAATCACCACTTAAAGCGGTAAATAATTATACCAGGAAAAGGTAACTAGACCTCACAAGCAACCACTGTTCAAGCACCTAATACGAAAAATCTATGTAAACTTCTCCCCATACCTTCCCAGGATTATTTAATCTCTTAGACTTAGTATTGCACTGCTGATGGTTTTCATTTCCTACTGACACTGTAACAAGCTGTTTTAGTCACTAAGTCATGTCTGGCTCTTTGCAACTCCATGGACTGCCAGGCTTCTCTGTCCATGGGATTTCCAAGGCAATACTAGAGTGGGTTGCCATTTCATTCTCCAGGGGCTATTCATGGACCAGGGAATGAACCTGTGTCTCCTGCCTTAGCAAGCAGGTTCTTTACCACTGAGTCATCAGGGAAGTAGTCCAAAAGACAACTGTTTTTGTTGCTCTGTCATTAACAACTTAACACAAATGTATTCTCTTCCAGTCATGTCCAACTCATTGTGACCCCATGCATTGTAGCCCGCCAGGAGCCTCCGTCCATGGAATTTTCCAGGCAAGAATACCAGAGTGGGTTGCAATTTCCTTCTCCAGGGGATCTTCCCAACCCAGGGATTGAACCCAGGTCTCCAGCATTGCAGGCAGACTCTTTGCCCTCTGAGCCACCAGGGAAGCCCTCTTCCTCTCCAGCAGAGGGCAGACAGAATGAAAACCACAATCACAGAAAACTAACCAATCTGATCACATGGACACAGCCTTGTCTAACTCAATGAAACTCTGAGCCATAAGGGTAGGGCCACCCAAAATGGACGGGTCATGGTGGAGAGTTCTGACAAAACGTGGTCCACTGGAGAAGGGAATGGCAAACCACTTCAGTATTCCTGCCTTGAGAACCCCACGAATAGTATGAAAAGGCAGAAAGACAGGACACTGAAACATGAACTCCCCAGGTCAGTAGAAGCCCGATATGCTACTGGAGATCAGTGGAGAAATAACTTCAGAAAGAATGAAGAGACAGAGCAAAAGCAAAAACAACACCCAGTTGTGGATGTGACTGGTGATGGAAGTAAAGTCCGAGGCTGTAAAGAGGAATATTGCACAGGAATATAGGAATATTGCATAAGGAATGTTAGGTCCTTAAATCAAGGCAAACTGGAAGTGGTTAAACAGGAGATGGCAAGAGTGAGCATTGACATTTTAGGAATCAGCGAACTAAAATGGACTGGAATGGGTAAATTTAACTCAGATGACCATTATATCTACTACTGTGGGCAAGAATCCCTTAGAAGAAATGGAGTTCCCATCATAGTCAACAAAACAGTCCAAAATGCAGTACTTGGATGCAATCTCAAAAGCAACAGAATGATCTCTGTTCATTTCCAAGGCAAACCATTCAATATCACAGTAACCCAGGTCTATGCCCCAACCAGTAATGCTGAAAAAGCTGAAGCTGAATGGTTCTATGAAGACCTACAAGATCTTCTAGAGCTAACACACCAAAAAAGATGTCCTTTTCATTATAGGGGACTGGAATGCAAAAGCAGGAAGTCAAGAACTGGAGTAATAGGCAAATTTGGCCTTAGAGTACAAATGAAGAAGGGCAAATGCTAACAGAGTTTTGCCAAAAGAATCCACTGGTCATAGCAAACACCCTCTTCCAACAACATAAGACTCTACATATGGACATCACCAGTTGGTCAATACCAAAATCAGACTGATTATATTCATTGCAGCCAAAGATGGAGAAGCTCTAAAACACTCAGCAAAAACAAGACTGGGACCTGACTGTGGCTCAGATCATGAACTCATTGCCAGAGTCAGACTGATACTGAAGAAAGTAGGGAAAACCACTAGACCATTAAGGCATGACCTAAATCAAACCCCTTACGATTATACAGTGGAAGTGACAAATAGATTCAAGGGATTAGATCTGATAGACAGAGTGCCTGAAGAACTATGGACTGAGGTTTGTGACATTGTACAGGAGGCAGTGATCAAGATCATCCCCAAGAAAAAGAAATGCAAAAAGGCAAAATGGTTGTCTGAGGAGGCCTTACTAATAGCTGAGAAAAGAGAAACTAAAGGCAAAGGAAAAAAGGAAAGATATCCCATTTGAATTCAGAGTTCCAAAGAATAGCAAAAAGGCCTTCCTCAGTGATCAATGCAAAGAAATAGAGGAAAACAGCAATGGGAAAGACTAAAGATCTCTTCAAGAAAATTAGAGATACCAAGGGAAGATTTCATGCAAAGACAGACACAATAAAGGACAGAAATGGTATGGACCTAACAGAAGCAGAAGATATTAAGAAGAGGTGGCAAGAATACACAGCAGAACTGCACAAAAAAGATCTCATGACCCAGATAACCACAATGGTGTGATCACTCACCTAGAGCCAGACATTCTGGAGTGTGAAGTCATGTGGGTCTTAGGAAGCATCACTACAAACAAAGCTAGTGGAGGTGATGGAATTCCAGCTGACTATTTCAAATTCTAAAAACTGATGCTGTTAAAGTACTGCACTCAATATGCCAGCTGCTGCTGCTGCTGCTGCTAAGTCGCTTCAGTCGTGTCCAACTCTGTGCGACCCCACAGACGGCAGCCCACCAGGCTCCCCCGTACCTGAGATTCTCCAGGCAAGAACACTGGAGTGGGTTGCCATTTCCTTCTCCAATTCGTGAAAGTGAAAAGTGAAAGTGAAGTCGATCAGTCGTGTCCAACCCTCAGCGACCCCATGGACTGCAGCCTTCCAGGCTCCTCCTCCCATGGGATTTTCCAGGCAAGAGTACTGGAGTGGGATGCCATTGCCTTCTCCCAATATGCCAGCAACTTTGGAAAACTCAGCAGTGGCTACACACCTGGAAAAGGTCAGTTTTCACTCTAGCCCCAAAGAAGGGCAATGGCAAAGAATGCTAGCAAAGAATTCTCCAAACCAGGCTTCAACAGTACATGAACCATGAACTTCCAGATGTTCAAGCTGGTTTTAGAAAAGGCAGAGGAACCAGAGATCAAATTGCCAACATCCGCTGGATCTTCGAAAAAGCAAGAGAGTTCCAGAAAAACATCTATTTTTGCTTTATTGACTATGCTAAAGCCTTTGACTGTATGGATCATAACAAACTGTGGAAAATTCTTCAAGAGATGGGAATACCAGACCACCTCTCCTGCCTCCTGAGAAGTCAGTATGCAGGTCAAGAAGCAACAGTTAGAACTGGAAATGGAACAACAGACTGGTTCTAAATTGGGAAAGGAGTACATCAAGGCTGTAAATTGTCACCCTGCTCATTTAACTTCTATACAGAGTACATCATGCAAAATGCCAGGCTGTATGAAGCACAAGCTGGAATCAAGATTGCCAGGAGAAATATCAATAACCTCAGATATGCAGATGATACCACCCTTATGGCAGAAAGTGAAGAAGAACTAAAAAGCATCTTGATAAAAGTGAAAGAGGAGAGTGAAAAAGCTGGCTTAAAACTTAACATTCAAAACACTAAGATCATGGCATCTGGCCCCATCACTTCATGGCAAATAGATGCGGAAACAATGGAAACAGTGACAGACTTTATTTTCTTGGGCTTCAAAATCACGGCAGATGGTGACTGCAGCCATGAAATTAAGACACTTGGGAAGAAAAGTTATGACCAACCTGGAGAGCATATTAAAACGCAGAGACATTACCTTGCTGACAAAGGTCCATCTAGTCAAAGCTATGGTTTTTCCAGTAGTCATGTATGAATGTGAGAGTTGGACCATAAAGAAAGCTGAGCACTGAAGAATTGATGCTTTTGAATTGTGGAGCTGGAGAAGACTCTTGAGAGTCCCTTGGACTGCAAGGAGATCTAACCAGTCCATCCAAAAGGAAATCAGTCCTAAATATTCATTGGAAGGACTGATGCTGAAGCTTCAATACTTTGGCCACCTGATGTGAAGAACTGACTCATGTGAAAAGACCCTGATGCTGGAAAAGATCGGAGGCAGGAGAAGAAGGGGATGACAGAGGATGAGATAGTTGGATGGCGTCACTGACGTGATGGACATGATTTTGAGCAAGCTCCAGGAGCTGGTGATAGACGTTGTGCTGCAGTCCATATGGTTGCAAAGAGTCGGACGTGACTGAGCTACTGAACTGACTGTGACAGTATTTAGCGCCTGCCCAAATATCCACGATAAGCTTCCCATCTCAAAACACTTAATTTATCATACCTGAAATGTAACTTTTACCACATAAGGTAACATTCACAGGTTGCAGGTATTAGAACCTTATATCTTTGGAGCCATTATTCTATCACACTGATCTTATGCAGAAAACACAAATACTTCCATGAAAGTCTAAAGTGACAAGCACAATTTACTAACACTTAAGAAACCAGAAAATTTGGAATAAATTCTCAATTTCATAAAGAAATTACTTAAAGCTTTTGGATGCAGCCCTATGGTCTCTTCTGACTCTATATGCATCGTCCAGTTACCTCTCATCTGGCATTTTATCTTCCCAAAGCATATCATCTTCCGCTATTACACCTTTTAAAATTTAGCCTTAAGATGCAGTTCACATACCATGCAACCCACCTATTTAAAATGTACAATTAAGTGGTTTTTAGTATATTTACAGATTTGTACAGCTATCACTAGAGTCAATTTTATAGTACTTTCATCATCTGTAAAGAAACTCGGAACCTTTTAGCTATCACCATTCACCCTCTACTCCCTGAAAACCATAATTCACTTTCTGTCTCTATAGATTTCTCTATTGTAGAACTTAATAGGAATGGTATCATGATGTAGTACACGGTCTTTTCTGACTAGTTTTTTTTTTTTTTTACTTTACATAATTTTTTAAAGGTTCATTCATGTTGCAGCATATACATTCCTTTCTATGGTCAAATAATATTCCACTTATGGCTATAGCACCCTTCACTTATCCACTCACCCACTGATGGACATTTGGTTGTTTCTGCATTTCAGCAATCATGAATAATGCTGTTCCTTGATTATACTTTTGGTCTCCACTTTTGATGACATCAGTATTAACTTTTCTTCAGACCTAGTCCTCTCATTTCTTTTCCTTCCTCACTAATAGCTAAACTTTCTACTTCACAGTAACATTGTTTTAGACCAGTTTTTCTAGCATTGGTCAAATATGAATGCTATTTCCTTCAATATTTAATTATGAGTTCTTATAAAGAATTATTTGCTTCTCATTGTCTGATTAGTTCTTCACTCTCCACAACTTTTGAACTCCACTGGTCCATTTTTCTATTCTAGATAGAATGTCAGAAGGATAAAATCTCTGAACATATTTTTTTTTTCTGAACATATTTTAACAGTACAATGTTTATGGTGGTTTTAAACCTTCTGTGGGAAGAAATGTCTTAATTTATCTTGCATCACAGAACAGTATGCTAAGTTCTCTGAAATTCGCTAAATAACCAAGATCCTAAGCCCTCCTTGGTAACCAAAAAAATTGGGATAGTAAGCCAGAAGAATCAGCTATGTACCTTCAACTGTAACATACTCTTTGTTCTTTGATAGTGATTTCAGAGAGTTAAAAAATGTCCTTTGGAAAACAAAAGTGCTTTGGAGACTGAAATGAGTCACTTGCTTACTCATATTGGAAGATCAATTTTGGCTTTAATAACCAAACCTTAAAAACCAACTACCACTGGATTATAAATCTGTTTTAACAAAACAGGTAACATCTTTTAATGCTTTGGAATAACTTTTTTTAAAAAAGGCACATGACATCTTAAAATTTACAAAATCTTACAAAAAAACAAAGATTCAAACATGAGGAAAAAACCATAATAACAACAACTAGCACTAATACATCACTTATACAGTGGATATTATAATAAATGCTTATCATAGTTTTTGATGGGAATACTTAGTCATCCAATGTTCATTTTCCCTAACTGGGGTCCTTAGTGCACCCCAATCTATCAAGAACATATTAGAACATATAGTCCAAGGTGTGTGTGCTAAGTCCCTTCAGTTCAGTTGCTCAGTTGTTTCTGACTCTTTGCGACCCCATGGACTGCAGCATGCCAGGCTTCCCTGTCTATCACCAAGTCCCAGAGCTTGCTCAAACTCAAGTCCATCGAGTCAGTGATGCCATCCAACCATCTCATCCTCTGTTGTCCCCTTCTTTTCAAATGAGTCAGTTCTTCACATCAGGTGGCCAAAGTATTGTCACTTCAGTCATGTCCAACTGTGTGTGACCATACGGACTGCAGCCTGCCAGGCTCCTCTGTCCATGGGATTCTCCAGGCAAGAATACTGGAGTGAGTTGCCATTGCCTTCTCAGAGGATCTTCCCGTAATGAAATGTAATATTAATTCCCTAGGGACCCTAATAACATTATAAAGATCTAGCCATTTCTTAAAAAAAAAAAATAGAACTTACTTGACAAATTCAGTAAACCAAACTGACCTGCCTTCCCTCAGGATACTTGTCATCTGAAAGGTTCAGCACAGCTTTTACAGACTCGTGCTTGATAATCCATATCATTCTTATCAGTGATAGACACTGTTTTCATTGTTTGATTTTGCTGAATTTCTTCTCTTCTCAGCTGGCTTTGGAGGAACCGTGTTTCATGTTGAACCGTGTTCAACCCCAAGGTTGGGCCCCTGGGGAAGCAAATGCTAAGACTGATTTATAAACACAAAAGGTTTACTAAGATTTATTTCACACCTATGAAAGAAAAGAACTGCCTCTGGAGAGGGGCGGAGAACCAAAAGAACATTATACATACCTGGCAAAGTCTCTACCAGTCTTACTGGGAACTCCCAAGCAACAGTTGCCCAGCAGAGGAGTTTAAATTGGGCAGAAATGGCTAGACCCTTATACCGCCACTTTGTTTAGTCAGTGGTTGGGGCCACCCAAAGAAAGAAGACCAAGAAAAGTACAACTTGGACTCCAAGGCTTAAGCAGAGTCCAGAAGGGCTGACCACTGGAGACTGTCAGCTAATCACACACCAGACAACTGGGCAGTACTTTACTGAATGTTGTATCTCCATGTCAGCCACAAGTGTATGCCTGAACCTCCTTCAACAGCCTGGCTTGGCCCCTTGTCTATAGCTCTTGCGCCATGGGAGACTGGTGGATTGCTAAGTGTATGGACTTCACCGTTTACTACAACCAGCCTACTGTGTTACTGTGTTACTGCCTGAGCATCATACCCTGTAGTACCTCCTGAGGTAGTCAGCTCTGAGAGTAGAAAGAAAAATTAACAAGCCCACCTGACACCATGAAACCTCATAGCAAAATCACAGATGAAATGACCTTCCAGACACCACATATTAAGTAGTTGAGGTGAGGAATTTCCTTCCCTAATTCCAGAATATCTCTTTTTCCCTTAGATTGCTGTAGAACTAAAAAGACCAATTTCTCCACGTCTATTTGCCCGTAAGAGAATAGAAGATCCACAAAGAGATATAGAGACACCAATTTAGGAGCGATCAACCATTTTGTAAAACAGACAGTGGAGAGAGAACTAGCAATTATCATGGCAGAACAGAGGGAAAGCTGACTGACACATAAGTTCTAGAGTAAAAAAGCCCAGCAAGAAGCAAGCCGATTCCTGTTGCTGAACTCCCACTAGCTCAGGAATAAGAAGCACCTGATTCTGAACTGAGAGACTGAAAACACAGAACAGCTTTGAGTCTTAACAAGCTCGAGCTCGGATCTGCCTCACTCCATTAAGTCAGAGCACCACCCCACTGGCCCAGAGTGGAGTGAAAGAGCAGAGTGAAAGTTTAGTTCTGAGGTTAAACTGGAGAGAGCTTGACCCCAGAGACACCAGATAAAACCTAAAGGCAAAGAGTAAATTCAATACAGCTGGAAGAAAGCCGAGGAAATCAACGAAAAGTGACAAGCAGTAGAACAAAGAAAATTAGCATATCAACATGGAGGCCTAAAACCCAATTAGATTTTTCTAGACATAAACAATGGCCACGGTGGGGAGACAGTATCAAATAGTTCTAGCAAACATTCCACAACCCAGAACACTTCCAGACCACGAAGACCACAAAATGCCCAAAGCAGTGAGTTAAAAAAAGACATTATCACTAAAGAAATAGCAACTTAAAACCCTTCCTGCTGCTGCTAAGTCACTTCAGACGTGTCCGACTCTGTGCGACCCCATAGACGGCAGCCCACCAGGCTCCCCCCATCCCTGGGATTCTCCAAGGCAAGAACACGGGAGTAGGTTGCCATTTCCTTCTCCAATGCATGAAAGTGAAAAGTGAAAGTGAAGTCGCTCAGTCGTGTCCGACTCTTAGCGACCCCATGGACTGCAGCCCACCAGGCTCCTCCGTCTGTGAGATTTTTCCAGGCAAGAGTACTGGAGTGGGGTGACATTGCATTCTAAAGAAGCACCAAACCAGATGGCTTACCGTCAAGTTCTACCGCACATTCTAGGAACAAAATATTCCAACCTCAGAGCTATTCCAGCGTTGGTTTCTTCTGAGGCCTCGCTCCGTAGCTGGAAGATGGCTGCCGGCTCCCTGTGCTCACGTGGTTTCTCTTCTGCGCACACACACCCCTGCTGTGGGTGGGTCCCTTCCCTGAGTCCTAACCTCCCCTCTTTACCAAGTCTCCGCTCAGACTGGCATCACTGACTCAATGGACATGAATCTGAGTAAACTCCAGGAGTTGGGGATGGACAGGGAGGCCTGGCTTGCTGCAGTCGGTCGCAAAGAGTCGGACATGACTGAGTGACTCAAATGAACTGAACTAATTCAGACTGGATTAGGGTCCACTCGAACCGCCTCGTTTTATCTTAAGGGCCTTATGTGCATATCTAATCACTTCAAGGTACTGGAAGTTAGAACTTGGACATAGGAATTTGGGAGTAGGGGTAGGCAAGTCAGCCCGTAACAATATTCCCAGTTTACAGTCTAAGAATAAAAGGGAAATTATTCAGCTTGTGAAGGTTACTTACAAAAAACTTATGCAAACATATTTAAATGATTAAACAATTAAAAGCCTTGGCGTTAAAGTCAGGAAAAAGACAAGGTTGGCAATTGTCTTGGCTTTTGTACTACCTTATACTGAACCTCCTGGAGAGAAAGCTGTTTATACAAAAAGTATAAGCATAAACAATAAGATGGAAAGAATAAAGAGCTCATCTGCAGATAGTGGTTATGTGGGCAAAACACAAAGATACATATTAATTATTAAAATAAAAATCTTGTTAATCCTTGAAAATCAATATAAAGTTGTATTCCTAGTTACTTAGCCACAAAGTTAGGAGATGTATTTAAAAATAACCTTTAAAATAGACCTTTTAAAAAACCATTAAGTATTGGAAATGCAGGTTCAAATGAACAGGAATAAATGTTTTAGTCAAAGAGAAATAATAAAATATCCCCTTTAAATCACTAAAAAAAAAAAGAAAAAACCTTTTAAAAGCACCTAAGAATAATTCTTACACTTGATATCATCCAGGGTTCCTGGACTCCCTAATCAATAGAAATTGATATGAGACCAGATAAGAAATTCAGGCAAACATATATTGGGACTCATGCTGCAGTGTAAGCGAAGAAATATAACAATTTCGTGTGCTCACTCCCTGGGGGTGAGTGTGAGGTGAGCTGGTTTCTTATATGGAGTGAGGTGTGGGTCCGGGGGTTGGGTGGTGGAGGGTAGGTTGGGTGGTTTGCCCACCCCTTTGGTGGTGCTGTGTGCAGGGTGCATACGTAATATCCTGCTTTGTTCCCAGCTCCTCCCAGCCTGTCTCACCACTGTAAGATTTTGAGAGAAATTTAAATCTTGCATGTTTCTGATCTTCATGAATAGAAAGACTTGTAGAGATGTGACTTCTCAAATTGATTTATAGATTCAAAATAATAACATTCAAAATCACAGCAGACATCATATTTGCTCCTTACCTACCCTTAATCTAAAGAGAGTTCCCTTCTTTTTGTGAGCAAAGCATTAATCCATATTTATATACTGGCATTTATCATACTGCTTTGTGTATAGTTGTTAACGGTATAGATGCTATAGCCAGTCTGCCTGAGTTTGAATTTTGGCTTTACCTCTTTCTAGTTCTGTGACTTCAGGCATGTTAGGTAACCTTTCTGTAATTTATTTACCCCGTTTTATAGGTAAGGAAACAAATGCCAACATCACTGGGCTATTAGGATTAATAGTTAATGTTATGCACTTAGAACAGTGCCTGGCACACAGTCCGTGTTATGTAACTGTTGGTTGCTGCTACCGGTTCTGTTCTCTCTCCCACTAGGCTGAATTCCTTGAGGAAGGACACAGTGTCTTATTGGTTTGTGCATCCTCAGAGCATACATCAGTGTCTGGCACATATGTATGTGTTAGCTTCACAGTTATGTAACCCAAAAGAAATTGGTAATGGGGGGTTGTTGTGGTCCATGTGCCTGAAGTGTGTCATGCTTAAAGAAGTTGAATTCAGTAGCCTAAGGCATTTGAAAGGGGAGATCATTCTCAACTTGAGTGTTAAATGCCCAAAGCATAATCAAGAGCAACACTTGTGAAAATACCCTTCTAATTACCTCTTTCCTCAGTTGTTTAGAAGCCTTTGTCAACAAAATGCCTGAGAGTCTTGTAACACACCATTATTTGGGTACTCCATGTGTAGAGGGTTGAGAGGATCAGATTCCTCAGCTTATGGCATCATATACTATTATTACTGGTCCATTCAGTGTCCCTCTCTTGGTTTACTCCTGTTATCCCAGTAAAGCGGTTATCACTTTCCAAATAGGCAATTATTCTAATGTTCCTAACATGTAACTCCTACTTTGTCATCTTTCAACTTTGTCCATGATGTCCCTGACTGAACAAACATTTGATGTAATCAGATCCACTAACTTTGGGCCTTAGGGCTGGTGCTTTTGAAATTAAAAAGTTCTTTCCTGCCACAAAGGCAAGAGTCTACATCTTCAATGACTTTAAGGCCTTACCTTTCACTTTAGGGTCTTTTATTAATTTGGAATCTATCTTTTGTGTGTGGTGTTAGTTTGAAATGTACCTGTATTTGTCTAGTTAACAGGTCTATCTGCTAAACAGCTCATTCTTTCCCCACTGATGAGTGGTGCTATCACCTTCAACCTACATTTAATGCCTCTTAGTGACAGCTCTGTCTCTAATTTCTCCTCTGTATCATTAATCTCTTTATTCTTGAGCTAATACAGAACATGTCTCCCTGGCTTCTTTTTTTCCTTCACAACCATTCCTTTAATGGGTGCTGGCTTTGCCTGCTAAACAGCAAGAAAGAGTGTTTGGAGAGGAAGGAATAAGGTACTGGATCTGAAAGTTCAAGATTCCCTTTGGCAGGCTGATGGAGTCAGTGAACGCCCGTTCATGTTCCTTCCACATGAATTGACTGTGGCACAATCCTGGTCTCCTTTTCTGCTTTTTACCTTCCCCCCACCCACCAATGTGTCTCACCACTCCATAACAACCTCCACGGCCTATAATGAAACAAAGGGAAAAAGAAGACGGTCGAGATTTAAATTTTCTTTCAAAATAGGTTATTTTTTAAATTAAATTGTCCAGACACAGTTACTTTTAAATCAGTTACTTAAATCCCAGGTCTTTTTTCTTGGAAGGAAAAGAAGGCATTGTGAAGAAAACTTACCTAAACATTAACTAATTATTAATGACTTCACTATCAATTAATTAACCTGTATCTAGGGAACTGGGGGCTTCATGAGGGCTGGGTTTTCCAGTGCCTTCCTCCCTCTTTCTCATGACCTGTGCCTGCACATGCCTTTTAATGCTGCACAGACTGATACATTGTAATGCTTGGTATGTGGGAGGTTTTCCTTCAGATTGCAAGTTATGTTTCTGTGGTCTCTTTTCATGCGTTCAAGAGGTTTTGAGGACCCAAGGTAGTGAGAGCTGGCGGAGGAGACAGAACGGCATGCTCTCTGCAGAGGCATCTCGTTGAATCACTCTTTGTAAACTCTCAGCTGATGGACAACCTTCAGCGCCATCTTAAGTGAGTTCTGGGACATGTTTGTTCAATTGTGGCCTCTTATTATTCACTCTGTGCTTGTGTATGTTCTAGCACACATCATGGTTGACCAGTGGAGTGCATGTAGTATTCTGGACCTGCTGGCAGAAACAAAGGAAGAATACCATGCCAGGTGTTATATCATGTTTTTCTGCTGCTCAGACTGCCTCCAAGGAAGTAGTTTGGAAAACAGAAGGATATTCGAGATTGGTAGTCATCATTCTGGCATTATAAAGGGCATCATAACCTTGCAGCCTAAGCAATTTAGCCACTTTTATTAATAAACTGAAAGAAACTGTGGACCAAGGCATAGTATGATTTCTTGGGATCTGAAGGAGTCCAAAGAGCAATGGCTGACTTATACCATCATCATTACATACTGTGGGGCAGTCATTTCATATAATTCTGATTCTGGTAGCTAGATGGTTAAGATCAAGCTTCAATAGCGTATATGTAGAAATAAGTTTCAGTCAGGCACTATATTAGCTGTGTGCCCTCAAGAAGGATCATTCATCTCTGAGACACAGTTTCCCCATCTTTAAAATGGAGATAAAATATAAATAACTGCCTTTGTTGTGAGGATTAAATAACAATGCATTGAATACTCAGGTACAGGCTGTTATCTTTCTCTGTCTTGAAAGTTTTATGGGAAGCATGTGTATTTGATAAACAGTGCCTTTGACCTGGTCTGAAGAAATGGGAGAATCCTGCTTCTTCCACCACTGACCATTAAGGATCTCAGGAAAATTACTCAACTTTGGAGTTGCAATGTCATCTTTAAAATGTTGATGAAATGAAGGAAACTAAGCAAAAGGATAAACTAAAGAGCAATGAGATGACTTTTACTGATTGTTCTTTGGCTTTCTCTAGTGTGGATCAAAATAAAATCAAAAGCAATTGTTAAGCTGTGCAGTCCAGTAAAAGCAGGCTGGCTTTGTGTGCCACGAAGCTCAGTATTTTGTGTCATTTATGTGAAAGCAGTCAAGTGCATCAGAAGACCCGAAGCTGCAACTCAAATGCAGACACGTTTTATTTGGCTGCTTGGCCTCACTGGCCCACTTGCATTGGTGAAAACCACGTCTGCACTCCAGTGAGTGAACAAAAACTTGTGTGCTACATAGTGGACATAAGACTGTGTCTCTCTGTGACAGTTGCCCATGCACACAAGTGCAGGATTACTGCACTTCTCTTTGTAACCAATATATCTATTGTGAGCATTATGTTGAAGTGAAATACTGATAAATTATTATAGGAAAGGGCTGTGTTGGAAAAACTACTTTGTCTCAAACTCATAGTAACTTATTTTTATAAATGTCCTCCATTGCAAGGTATTACTTTGATAATCTCTAGACTACTAGATTAGTGTTCCGGAGCACATACAAAATACTAACACATAAGCAATGCTTTAATTCAATTTATCAAGGAAAACAGGGACTTCCCTGATAACTCAGTTGGTAAAGAATCCACCTGCAATGCAAGTAGACCCCTGTTTGATTCTGGGTCGGGAAGATCCCCTGGAGAAGGGATGGGCTACCCGCTCCAGTATTCTTGGGCTTCCCTTGTGGCTCAGCTGGTAAAGAATCTGCCTGCATTGTGGGAGACCTGGGTTCAATTTCTGGATTGGGAAGATATCCTGGAGAAGGGAAAGGCTACCCACTCCAGTATTCTGGCCTGGATAATTCCATGGACTGTATCTACTTTTGTCTTATGCCAGTAATCCTCACTCATCCCCAATTTTTAAGACATATTTAGAAGGAAAAGAAGAAGAGTAGCAAATGTCTCCCAATGCATGATAGTCCTGAATCTTAATTCACTAATGATAAGTGAGAACTTAATTTATACCTTTTCAGAAGTTTTAGAGCCCAGATGTGATCCTCTTCAATAGGAAGGCTGGAGTCTCAGATAACTCCCTCATGTCGTAGCAAGACAAACAATTTTGTTTTTCCACAGAGGGACACTTCAATAAGCCAACTATTTATTTATAGTGAGAAAAGAAAATTCGAATCATATTGAAACCATGTGTAGCTCTTACTCAAAATTAAGAAACTGAGTCATACTTTTTTTCTCTCAGTCTTAACATTCTTATGAGAACTCATTCACGGTCATTAGATGCTTGGTTATTGTGATGGGTGGGGCTCTATTTCTTTGCCAAGATCTCTCAGGAAAAGGCTACAATAACTGGATGTATAGAGGACTGTCAGTCACAGATACGAGTGGTATTGTTCACAGGGTGTTTTACAACACAAAGCAATAACAGAATATTCAGCTCTCAGGATATCAAACATCATTTTATGAAAGTGATTTGACACACCACAGTCCTAAAACTGGATAAAGTGTTTAAGAATGCGTGAACCCAAGAAATGCATTTAACAGCACAAGTCCATTTCATACAAGAAAGCCTCTATTAAGACTTATTAAGGACCAAAGCCTTTGTCTTGAATCTAGGATAATAGGGTTGGTCACTTTAGTATGGTTTTGGGGTTTTTTTTTGTATTTTTCAGGGTTGGGGTAGTGACAGTAATCTCCTCAAATCCTACCTTTCCTTGGGGGCTCCATTTAAGTTACTAAAATTTCCTGTTATTTTGTATAGAATGCACCACAGGCTGAGGATAGACAAAACTAAACTTTGTATCATTGTCTGAAATTCTAAAACCGAAATGGTCACTACTGGGTCATGCAGTTTGTATCATATCAACAGTGATAGGCTACATTTTATAAAGACTAAAACAGTCCTTATGTTGAGAAAAGCAGGAAGGGCAATCATGACTTGTTTAAACGTGCAAGTTGAAAATGAGTGACGTCCCAGCCTTCACAACATCACAGATACAACCCTTGAGACAGAAATAGAAATCTGCTCACACATGAACAAGAGCCTGCTTTTGTAAGGGACAATTTAGGCCGTGGTGCATTTTTAGTAAATTAACAGATGTTTTTGATAAATCTGTAACTCAGAAGGCTTCATCAAGTTCACTTGGTTTGACAAGTACAAAATTAAGCAAGTTAATCAGTCCCAGGAAAAAGAAATACTGTGTAAGCAATCCATCAAATGACCAAAAGCTAAAGCAATCCCTTAGGAAACAAAATGCTTACACTACCTGAAAGTGTCTTTGTTCAGAAAGGATTTCTATTGGAAGAACCACAGATAAGAAATTTTATATGAAATTGTGATAATTTTCAATTTCCATGTCTCATAAAATAGGGTAGTTTAATTTTTGATACATACATTTGCATCTGATCCATAGCATCAACTACTTGGGAGAAAACAATAGTTAAATACTAAGATGAGCTGTAGGCTCACCAAAGGTCCATCTCCTGCTTTTAAGAGAATCTTCAGTAACTTGGATTTGGGAGACAAATTCCATGCAAGTTGAAACTCACAATTCACCTTTTATTGGCTGGGCAATTTGGAGCAAATTATTTAATTTTTCCATACCTTAATTTTCTCATCTGTTCAATGCTGATAATAAAAACTACCACCATAGAGTTACTTGGATTAAACTTAACACATGTATAAGCTTTAAATCTCTTCAGATGGTATATGGTGCACAGTAGTCACTCAAGGCAATTTTGTCACCCATATTTGTCAAGGGTTAGTTCATGCCCTCCTCCAGGAGTTGGATCCTAGCAGAAGGGTAATTAAGATCTAAACTTCACAATAAAAATAAACTACTTTTAAGGTCTAAAATTCAAACACTAGTAAAGAAGTAGAACACAGAAGACCCTGAGATAGAGAACTTGGTTCAGAGGAGGGTGTGGGACATTGTAAGTGACTTGAAAAGGCAGGATGGAACATGACCTTTAAGGACCCAGCATGACTGGAGTAACAAAATCAGGTTGTGAGCCACCCTGTACAGATAAGATGTGGCTACCTGAAAGGGACTTGGATTCCATGATTGAGGAGATCAAGCTCTGGCAGGACCCTATCATAATTTCCTCAGGGGCTGTTCTTGCCGGGAGAAATATCAATAACCTCAGATATGCAGATGACACCACCCTTATGGCAGAAAGTGAAGAGGAGCTAAAAAGCCTCTTGATTAAAGTGAAAGTGGAGAGTGAAAAATTGGCTTAAATCTCAACATTCAGAAAACGAAGATCATGGCATCTGGCCCCATCACTTCATGGGAAATAGAGTTCTCTATTCAAGTTCTCTATCTCAGGGTCTTTTGTGTTCTGCTGAGTGACTGAACTGAACTGAACTGGATTCCATCATTGAGGAGATCAAGCTCTGACAGGACCCTATCATAATTTCCTCAGGGGCTGTTCTAAAAATAGTATAGGTTCCAAGAAAACAGGGAAGACTGTAAGAGAAGAGTTTAGAAGCAGATAGCTCAGTTAAAAGGTACTGAGGCCAATCTAAGGATGAGTAGATAAGGCTTAAGACCAGGATAATAAGCATGAGTAGAAGAAGGCAGGGTGGTGTCATCTGCATATCTGAGGTGATTGATACTTCTCCCGGCAATCTTGATTCCAGCTTGTGTTTCTTCCAGTCCAGTGTTTCTTCCAGTCCAGCGTTTCTCATGATGGACTCTGCATATAAGTTAAATAAGCAGGGTGACAATAAAAGTGAGGAGGAGCTAAAAAGCCTCTTGATGAAAGTGAAAGAGGAGAGTGAAAAAGTTGGCTTAAAGCTCAACATTCAGAAAACGAAGATCATGGCATCCAGTCCCATCACCTCATGGGAAATAGATGGGGAAACAGTGGAAACAGTGTCAGACTTTATTTTGGGGGGCTCCAAAATCACTGCAGATGGTGACTGCAGCCATGAAATTAAAAGGCGCTTACTCCTTGGAAGAAAAGTTATGACCAACCTAGAGTGCATATTCAAAAGCAGGGATATTACTTTGCTGACTAAGGTCCATCTAGTCAAGGCTATGGTTTTTCCAGTAGTCATGTATGGATGTGAGAGTTGAACTGTGAAGAAGGCTGAGTGCCGAAGAATTGATGCTTTTGAACTGTGGTGTTGGAGAAGACTCTTGAGAGTCCCTTGGACTGCAACGAGACCCAACCAGTCCATTCTGAAGGAGATCAACCCTGGGATTTCTTTGGAGGGAATGATGCTAAAGCTGAAACTCCAGTACTTTGGCCACCTCATGCAAAGAGTTGACTCATTGGAAAAGAGTCTGATGCTGGGAGGGATTGGGGGCAGGAGGAGAAGGGGACGACAGAGGATGAGATGGCTGGATGGCATCACTGACTCGATGGACATGAGTCTGAGTGAACTCCGGAAGATGGTGATGGGCAGGGAGGCCAGGTGTGCTGCGATTCATGGGGTCACAAAGGGTCGGACACGACTGAGCGACTGAACTGAACTGAAGAAGAAGGCAGCAACTGTTTGTTATGGGGAAAACACACACACAAGAGGTATTTAAGGGATTAAATTGTAGGGAATAAGGAAGAGGGGAGGCAGAGGTAGCTCCGGAATCTTGAGGATGCTTCCATTGTCTAATATGGTATCCAGATAAGGGAGTAACTGGCAGATGGTAGAACACACTCTTGCAGAGCACAGGGCAGGTTAGGAGCTGGCCTTGCCCTTTGTATCTGGAGGATTCAAAGTCATCATTTGTGAAACTGAGAGTGAGAGGAGTCACGACTTCAGAGTATTGCAAGGGACTTTCCTTTGGACTTTTCCATTGGAGAGACACTCAGTATAGCTGTTTGTAATTAGAACCACCTGAAGGATTAACTGCTCCTGAGGGCTGACACAAGGCAGGACAAGAGCTAGGAATGAGCTTTAGGAAGCAGGATAAAAAGCTTTAAGAACCCCGTCCTTGGGGTAGACTTTGGTGCCTACTTTACCTTAATAATTACACTGAGTATCACTTTGAAAATGAAAGTCGCTTAGTCCTGTCCAATTCTTTTCGACCCCATGGACTATAGTCCATGGAATTCCTCAGGCCAGAGTACTGGAGCGGGTAGCCATTCTCTTCTCCAGGGGATCTTCCCAATCCAGGGACTGAACCCAAGTTTCCCATATTGCAGGTGGATTGTTTACCAGCTGAGCCACCAGGGATGCCCAAGAATACTGGAGTGGGTAGTCTATCACTTCTCCAGGGGATCTTCCCGACCCAGGAATCAAACCGGGGTCTCCTGCATTGCAGGCAGATTCTTTACCAGTTGAGCTACCACGGAAGCCCAAATATCACTTTATATTCTATTAGATGGTATTCCACAAGAGTTAATTCCATTTCCCCCCAGATTTACTGAAAGATAATTGGCATATAGCATTGGATGAGTTTAAGGTGCACAATGTGATAATTTGGTGCACATATATATTGTGAAATGTTTACCACAATAATGTTAGTTAACACATCCTTTACATCACATAATTATTAATACCATTTTGTTGTTATATACTCTTTCAAATATATTATATAATGCTGTATTGTTAACTATAGTCATTATGGTAAAACTTATAACTGAAAGTTTGTATCGTGTAACTAACATCTCATTTCCCTCTCCCTCAGTTCAGTTCAGTTCCTCAGTGGTGTCCGGCTCCTTGTGACCCCATGGACTCAGCACACCAGGCTTCCCTGTTCATTGTCAATTCCCGGAGTTTGTTCAAACTCATGTCCATAGAGTCGGTGATGCCATCCAGCCATCTCATCCTCTGTGGTCCCCTTCTTCTTCTGCCTTCAATCTTTTCCAGCTTCAGGGTCTTTTTCAATGAGTCAGTTCTTCGAATTAGATGGCCAAAGTATTGGAGCTTTAGCTTCAGCTGAATGGACTGATATTTATTGGTCTTTCCAATGAATATTCAGAACTGATTTCCTTTAGGATTGACTAGTTTGTTCTCCTTGCAGTCCAAGGGACTCTCAAGAGTCTTCTCCAACACCACAGTTCAAAAGCATCAATTCTTCAGCTCTCAGCTTTCTTTCTAGTCCAACTCTCACATCCACACATGGCTATTGGAAAAACCATAGCTTTGACTAGATGGGCCTTTGTTGGCATAGTAATGTCTCTCCTTTTTAATATGCTGTCTAGGTTGGTTATAACTTTTCTTCCAAGGAGCAAGCGTCTTTTAATTTCATGGCTTCAGTCACCATCTGCAGTGATTTTGGAGCTCCCCAAAATAAAGCCCTCAGCCCCTGGCAAATACCATTTTACTCTCTGTTTCTGTGAGTTTGATGTTTTTAGAGTCCACATATCAGTGAGATCATGCAGTATTTGTCTTTTTCTGTCTGCCTATTTCATTCAGCCTAAAGTCTGAGAGGTCCATTCATGTTGCTATGAATGGCAGAATTTCCTTCTTTTTCATGGCTGAGTAATATTCCATTATGTGTGCATCATATCCAAAAAATTATTGCCAAGACCAATGTCAAGAAACTTTCCCCCTGTGTTCTTGGAGTTTTATGATTTCAGGTCTTATGAGTTAATTCAATTTTAAGTACCTAGGAAGTACTTAAATGCAATTTATTGCACCATTATTTACAATAGCTAAGACATGGAAGGAACTTAAGTGTTCACTGATAAATATATAAAGGAAGTTTGATATATTTACATACAATGAAATATTATTGAGCCATAAAAAAGAGGGAAATCTTGCCATTTCCAACATGGATGGCCCTTAATAACTTTAAACTAAGTGAAATAAGTCAGATGAAGAAAAATAAGTATGGTATGATCTCACATATATGTGAAATCTAACCAACTAACTAAACTCCCTCCCCCCTAAAACCCACTGAACTCATAGACACAAAGAACAGTTTGGTGGCTGTCAGAGGCAGGGGATAGGGGTGGGTGAAATGGATGAAGGTGGTCAAAATGTACAAACGTCCAGTTATACAATAAATTAAATCATAGAGATGGAATGTACAGCATGCTGACTATAATTATAATACTGTATGTATATTTGAAAGTTGCCAAGGGAGTGGATCTTAAAAGTTCTCATCAAAAGATAAAAAAATTTATAACTATATGTGGTGATGGATGTTAGCTAAACCTACTATGGCGATCATTGCACAGTATATACAAACATGGAATCATTATGCTGTACACCAGAAACTGTGTTATATGCCAATTATATCCCAATCTTAAAAAAAAAAAAGTGGAGTGAGCAAACGTGCAAATGGCCTCAACAATATTTATGCCATAAATATACACACAGAGACACACACACACATACTGCCTATTCTTCTCAATTTTAGGAAGACCATGAAAGTGTAGGAAGAGCCTGAACAGATCAACCTAAAGTCTCTTCCCACTAACAAATTTAAAATTGTTTTGGGTTCCAGTTTCCTTAAAGAAGAGAAAATTGAACAATTTTACAAATGTGGAGTTTGCAATAACCTGTATACTCTTTTAGGGGACACAGTGAAGGAGCTTGTGACTGATCCTGCAAATGAACTGCTCCAGCTAGATACTGGCTAGAAAATAATTAACCCTCCTGCGTTCACTCTCTGATTCCTCCGCCTGCCCCTCTCCTGCCGTGGCCTGGTGTGGCAATGGCTGCATCCCTCCACATTTACTGCTCTTGTTGGCAGTCTCCCTGCCTAGTTCAGCCTCGCATTGGACTGTAGTAACATTGCTTCTGTCCTTTGTCCCTTCATGCACGGAGATGGTAAAGGCTTCCTCTGTAGCTAGTTCTGGTATGGCTCTGTCCCTTGTTGATTTACCTAACCCTGCCCACACCGATGTAAATAGTACCTTCCTTAAACACTCTTTCAAACCCTGAGTCTGGAATCCACGTCTGTCTCTTAACCATCTCCAACTCTGATGCTGTGGCTGACTTGCAGAAGAACCTGGCACCTTTCACCACAGAGCTTCACATGCCTTTGGCCCAGGATTTGAAGAAGCTGAAGGATCTGGTAGGAGCTGGAAGACGGCAGTATATGAAGGCAGGAAAGGCAAGTCCCTATCCAGAGCGGTTATCCATTCCATTGAGAGCAAAGCGCTGCAACTTCTGTGATGGAAGTGATCCAGTGTAATCAATCTGTCCCCAGATGGCTAGCTAGTTCTCCCCTTCCCCAATCCTGCCCCCAGGGAATGGTGCCATATCAGGACTTGGTGTGGGTTTCTACTGGTGGCAGATTGGGCCTCAGTAGCAGCTATAGCCAGATCAGCCTGGTGAGAAGAAATACATATTGTGATCCATACATAAACTTCATCCCTGTCTAGTTTAGAACTCATTGAGCAAGGAAAACAGTGACTGACAGCCCCAAACAGGCCACCTTGCCCACCTGATTATTAACGTGCTCTATTTACAAACTTGCTCTTTGGGGAGCACTGGCATGAGACATCTGTGTTCACACTCTGTGTGCCTGTGGTATGGTCACATCCTAGCTTCCCAGCCGTCTTTGTCAGCAGCCTCCCAATCGTATTCCTTCCCACTCTCTGGTTACCCATCTAAACCATTAGCCATGGCCCATAATCTTAAACAGTACATCTATACTGCTGGCCATGTTTCCTTCCAAACAAAATGAGCAACCAGATGCATTTCTCACACGCCTGCCAGTTGGGAGTCAGATTCAGAGTTATCTCGGGCAGGAATGTAGTGATGTAATCATTTACTTTGGTATGGTATTGGAAAATCATGCAAAATAATCTGCATTTTTTTCTTCTTTGTTCAACTATATTGAGTCCTCCCCCACTAGAGTTTAGGTACATGTTATGAGGGAGAAGGCTGTATGGCAGCCATGGGCATCTGTACCACTGATGTAATTTGTTGTTGTTGTTTAGTTGCTAAGTTGTATCCGACTCTTTTGTGACCTCATCAACTGTAGCCTGCCAGGCTCCTCTGTCCATGGAATTTTCCAGACAAGAATACTGGAGTGGGTTGCCATTTCCGTCTCCACGGGATCTCTCTGGACCAGGAATTGAACCCTCAGCTCTTGCATTGGCATGCAGATTCTTTACCACTGAGCCATCAGGGAAGCCCACTCATGCAATTTACCTGGGTGTTTAAGACCACTCTGACTGAAGAGTCTTCTCCTGACCTGAGGGATAGGGACTTCTGGAAGTGTCAGGAGTCTTCAGTTCTGAGTTCCTCAGATTACAATGTCCAGTGCTTACCTTCCTGCTCCTTGGAGGGGTGAGGAATGGGAATGCTTCCTTAGCCGTCAACACCCTCTACACCCCCTAAACCCCTGTTGTTATGCAGCCCCTTCCCTTAGTCAAAGCAGAAGTCTATCTTCTGAGCTGCTGGTAGAAGAAATTCGCAGCTGCTCTTTGTCACAGTAAAGGTGCTGCAGGCGGGATGTCCCAGGGCTCTTTCTCTGCAGCTGCTCCGCTCCCTCTCTCAGCTCCAAGGAGGAGGAGACTTCAAGCCACATCACACTGAAATCTCTCAGTCTGGGTTTCTTCCTTCAGACATAGCAGTGCTGTCCCTCGGCCCTTCTCAGTCTAATTTATGTAGGATCACATTTTGCCTTTGGTTTTGTTTTCATTTTGCAGTGTTTGTTGTAGCAAATCCTGACCCATCTTGACATGTGTCTGACCTGTAGGCGGCTGTTGGGTCTGGCCAGTGGCTGGAGGTGTTGCCTGAATGGACAGAAAATGTTCCCTAAATGGAGAGTGGGGACTGTGTTCCTTATACTGGGGACTGTGAAACTTCTACTGAGTTTGGTAGGACTCACTGCCACAGGAGGGCCTGGTCTGCAAGAGATGGAGAGGAGGGAGAGCTGGGCTTGCTGGGATTCTCCTAGTAGAATCTTCTGTCTGTCTTAAGATGCCAAAATGCAGAGCCCTGGATTTGCAAGGTGGGGGGTTGGCTGGTGTGGCAGGTAGAGTGTGAGATGGCTCTGCTGTTAGGTCACTGTCAGGGCCTGCCCCAGCACAGAGGAGGGTAGACTCTGGGAGAACCACTGGCACAATTTCTGCATCCTGGAGTCTTCCCCTCCGACGTCCACTCTTTCTGGACCTGCTAAGTTAGTCTCAACCTGCTTGACACATTTTCCTTTAAAAAATCCTTGAAAGGGACTGAACAATAATCAGAAGGCAGAGACACTATGGCTGTCTAATTTTTAATTAAAAAGAAAAACTTTAAGCATTTTGGTCTCTTCCAGATTGCCTGGAGTGCACATGTATTACTTTCGTAACTTCTCCAGGAAGATCTGGTTTCAGCCAGAGCTAGAGTTTGGGCTACAATCAACTTCTTGGCATCAAACACCCCTAGTCCATTTATCTCAGTGAAGAATAGGAAAAGGTGCCCCATATTTATTGCCGCTGTACCCTCTATGTTCAGATTTCTCCCCAGGATCCTTGGGTGGTGCATTGATCTTAGTTTATCCCACTATAGAAAGACTGCTTCCATATTAAGTCCTAGTTCCTGTTATCCTATATGTCTTATCACCAAGGTGACTTTAAAAGTAAACCAAACTAAGTCTAAATAGCACAGGAAAGAGTCATGGCTTACTCCTTCATTACATTCACTGTGATTACATATCTTGATTGTTGTCACCCCTATAACTTGTAGCACAAAGAACAAAATACTTGAGGCATAATGAGAGGGGCCAGAAAAAAACCCCATAGATTTAAATTATCACAACATTAATTTTGAAGGAGAGAACTATCAAGAAGGATATAATTATGTCTATTTTTAAAGCTCATGGAAAAATTCTTGCTGCATATGTGGTATGGTAAAACAAAATGCAGGCATGGAAAAATGACTGATTTTAAAAATAGCGAAATACTTGAAAGCCCAGCTTGGAGTCATTAGAGGTGGTACAGCTGGGTCAGTTTATAGGCTTCTGTTTTTAATTTGCATACCTACTCTAGTGCTTGGCCACAGAAGGCAACCCACTGCCTCATCAGACTGATTAACTTTTTATTCACTCCACAGATACCAAAAGGTGTTGGCACTTGAGTCAGGCAGCGCTTGGCATTGTGCTAAGCCTGAAAAGTGAGAAGCCTTTAACACTCCCACACCAAGGAAAGCTCAGAACTTCTGACAATGTTTTCTCAACATGAAAGTGAGATTCTTCAGAGCTCTGCTAATGGAAAAGAAACTCCCACCCCCATCACAAGAGTATTGTTAGTGTAATAATATTTCCACTGCCCAGACTGAGTTGAAGGTCCATATTGTGGAGCCCTGACACGTAAAAACTAAGCAGGGCCCCCCATCTTCAGTCACATAGAGTGGCAGCTGTGCTTGCTATAGACTGAATGTTTGCATCCCTTCCAAATTCATATGTTGAAATCCTAACCTCCAGTGTGGCAGCGTTAGCAGCTGAGGCCTTTGGGAAGAGGTTAGGTCACAAGGGTGGAGCCCTCAAGAATGAGATTAGTGCCCTTATAATAAAAGAGATCCCGGAGAGCTCCCTCACCCTTTCTGCCATGTGAGAACATTGTGAGAAGATGAATGTCTACAAACCAGTGAGAGAGCCCTCATCAGACACTGAATTTCCCTGCACTTCTTCTAAGCCTACAGAACTGTGAGAAGCAACATTTGTTGTTTAAGCCACCCAGTCTATGGTGTTTTGTTGTAGCCCAAATGGACTGACAGAACTCAGTGATCTTCTTGGTGAAGGAATCATGGTCTTGTGGTAGAGTGCCAACTATTTATTCAATAAACACAGAACATCCCTGAAGTCTAGGTTCTGATACTGCTGTAAACAGGGTGATGGCTTCCTGGAGAATCTTTTGTCTTGCTTATAAAAATGACATTAAACATTTAAGTTCTCATCCTCAACAGAATGAAAAAGTAAGAGGAAGTCCAAGATTAAAAGCCAAGTGACTGACGGAGAATTTCAGGGAAAAAATAAAACAGATCAGAGCAGTTAGGAATGGCATCATAGATTGATAGTTGCTCAGTCATATTTGACTCTTTGTGACCCCACGGACTGTTATAGCCTGCCAGACTCCTCTGTCCATGGGGACTCTCCAGGCAAGAATACTAGATTGGGTTGCCATGCACTCCTCCAGGGGATCTTCCCAACCCAGGGATCCAACCCAGGTCTCCCACGTTGCAGATGGATTCTTTACCATCTGAGCCACCAAGGAATCCCATGGCATTATAGAATTGGGAGTTAATTCATCACTTACTTAACAGGTATATTTGATGGACTAGACCTTCCAAGGACTCAAAGGTAAATCAATCCCAGATCCTGGCCTCTTGCTACTTAGTTTTGTTAAGTGTCCACTTGAACACACCTGGATTGTAAAACTGAGAGTGTTAAGTGTCATAAAGCAGATATAGATAAAAGTCTTCCTGTCATAAAACTTTAGATTTAGAAGAATCCTCAGAAATAGCCTAACCCAAGCTCCTCCTTTACAAAAAGAAAACTAAGAGTTTGTCACTTGCCCACCTTATGCTGTTGAGTTTGGGACTGAGCTGGGATTTGGACCCTGGTCTAGACCTTCAAGGACAGGCGGATCCAGGCAGAGGGAAGAATAAGGGCCCAGGCAGGGCTGATGTTCAGTCAAACCAGCGCCTTGCCTTCCTGCCGTTGTCTGTTCTTACTGATGGATGTCCCTGTTGACTCATTAACAATTCTGAATGTCACCCCTGGGCATGGGCACATCTCATGTCCTGCTCAGCTGAATCAGTAACAGAAGGAGACAGAGTTTTTAATAATGAAGTACTAGGAGGCAATTAATCTCTTAGCTCTGATACCAAACTTGAGATAGCACAGCTGTCTCTAAAGATATCACAAATTGGAGAAGGGATAAATGTACAAAACAGTCCTATTGTTATGTTATGAAGCAGGGCAAATGAATAAGCAGACTCCAGCACCATGATTCAATTTGTCAAGCTCAAGAATTATGTTAGGTGAAGTATTCATAAGTGTTAAAAAAGAAGGACAAGGAAGGTTTTTGTGTGTGTTTTTTTTTAATTTTTGTGGGCATCAAGACTTTATTCCAGGGAGGAAAGGAAGTTGGGAAGGGTAAGAGATACACAGTAGGCTTCTAGGGTGTGATGATATCTCTTTCTTCAATACTAGTAACTATTCATTATAATATATATCTATCTGTTTCTATGCACTTTTCCACATGTTCCACTTAATAATAAAAATTAAGCTGAAGGAGAACGAGGCTTGCTTTCCAATCTAAAGGCAAGGAAAGTAATGTGGAAAGCATCAGGTTCACTGAGCAGTTGCTTGTGTTCAGAACAAAGGAGCCTGGGAACAAAGTCACTGCAATGGCATCAAACTTAGAGCATGAAGATTAGCTTTCAATATCCTTGCGGATATTCCTTGCCAGCCAGTTGTTGTCAAGAGCAAAATTGGTTCTTGCCTGACATTAAGCAAAGGGGACACCTGGTATTGCATGTCCAACACTCCTTGGAGATACGGCCAACCAGACTTAGAGGAAAAATATGCAGTAAGGATTTTGACAGCACTGAGAAAGTTAAAAATATAAGAATGAATCGTTGATTCATTGGATCATTCGGTTTTTTTGGATCATCGGGTTTTTGGATAATTGGGGTTTTTTGCCATTGTATCATTTTTATGTTCACGATTCAGTGGCTTTAAGTACATTCATGGTGTTGTGCGATCATCACCACCATCCATTTCCAGAAAAGTCATCAGCTTTTAGACAATAAAATATGGGCCTAGGATCTCACCCTGATACCCTTTTGGACAGATGGAGGCAGTGGGGAACTTCTAGCGGTCTGAGTACCTCAGAAGGGAGACAGCAGTGATGTGGGGGTGGGGTTGGGGGTGGTTTTCCTAAGACCTGACGGTTTCAACTGGTGTCGTCCATCTCCTCGCCCACCCGCCACACACTGATGTTCATGAGCAGCCGGGTGAGGACACCAGATGATCACCAGGCGCCGCCTTTCTCCAGTGCTGCTGCTGGGCACAGTGCTACTGGGTTTCATGGGCTGGTCCCGAGGGTTGTCCACAGCAGGGTGACAGGGAAGGCATTGCCATGCTTCCTGGTGCCTTGCAGCCCTCACAGAACTCTCTTGTTTAGGGTTTGATTCTGCATAGCTACTCTTTTGATGTATAATCTACAAAATTATTGTAATTTTGGAGCCAGTCATTCAGACCCTCTCAGTGTCCAATTGCAGAATGGAGGATGGTCCAGGGGCCTGTGAGAGGCAACTCAGCAGGGGCACTAGGACTTCTGTCCTGGTCTTATGTTTCCCACGCGGATGCTGACAACAGACTGATTTCTGAGACTGTAGTCTGCCAGCTTGTTTCGAAGTGGGAAAAATGCTGGGATCCTGCAATAGTATCCACAGCCCTGAGTTAAAATGTCCCTACAGAACTTATAGCCCAGATCATTGTGACACATGGAAATTATATTTATGCCCTTTTATCCATTCTCAACCTCTTCTCACTTCTTCCTTCCCTTCTGTGAACTGTGTTTCCACATCCCCATAATTTTTCACCCTCTGGGTTCCCAGGAGCATTGTGCTAACCCCTCGGTTTTCACAACTCCCCATGAGAGTACCCTGGTTAGGACCGTATTTCTGAAAAATCATATGATTCAGGCTATTTTCGTGAATTCCTCTCCACTATCAAAATCCTATACTATCATTCTTAGTTCTAGAGGGACCTATATTGACTTCCCAGGATAATAATTTTATAAACTAATCATGAAAACAAGACTGCATTATAACTTTAGAAAATTCTACACACTTTTTTTTTTTTACCTTTGAGGGCCCCTTCCTCCATAAAAACATTGAAAATTATATTTCATACCTTCATTGGGAGGAAGATAAAATAACTCAGATTGAATTATTATTTCTTTCCTGTAACTTTAAGAAAAATGAAAATGAAAACATTTTCATGTGACTCTGCATGTATTATAGGCCCCAGGGACTAAGCCAGCCTGTTAGTGCAACCTAAAGATTGGCCAGGTTATATTGACTTATCAGATTGTGGTAGGTTATCACTTAGAATGCTCTTGGTTGTAAAGGGCTTAGACAGTTAGGGTAATTTATAGGCTCACAGGACTGGAAATTTGAAGATGGAGGTGGCTTGGGGCCAGGTGTCTGGTCTTGAGAAGTTTTCATTTTTTAGATAAAAACATAGAGAAAGACCATATCATGGATCTTCCTTTTTACCTGTCTGGTGGTCATTGCCCTTCCCATTCATCTTGCTGTCAAAGCTCACCTCCATGATGGATGGAAGCTGAAATACCAGACACTTGCTTTCTCCCTTGGAGAAGGAAATGGCACCCTACTCCAGTATTCTTGCCTGGAGAATCCCATGGATGGAGGAGCTTGGTGGGCTACAGTCCACAGGTTGCAAAGAGTTGGACACGACTGAGCGACTTCACTTTTGGCTTTGTTGCTGCTGTTGTTCAGTCATGAAGTCATGTTCGACTCTGCAACCGTATGGACTGTAGCATGCCAGGCTCCTCTGTCCTCCACCGTCTCCCAGAGTTTGCTCAGATTTGTGTCAATTGAGTTGGTGATGCTATCTAACAATCTCATCCTTTGTTGCCCCTTCTTCTGCCTTCAATCTTTCCCAGCATCAGGGTCTTTTCCAGTTAGTCAGCTCTTCGCATCAGGTGGCCAAAATATTGGAGCTTCAGCTTCAGCATCAGTGAATGTTCAGGGTTGATTTCCTTTAAGATTGACTGGTTGATCTCCTTGCTGTCCAAGGGATTCTCAAGAGTCTCCTCCAGCACCACAATTCAAAAGCATCAATTCTTGGGTGCTCAGCCTTCTTTGTGGTCCATCTCTCACATCCATACATGACTACTGGAAAAGCCAGAGTTTTGACTATCCATTGTGAAGTGATGTCTCTGTTTTTTAGTACACTGTCTACCTTTGCCAGAGATTTTTTTCCCAAGGAGCAAGTGTCTTAATTTCATGGCTGTGGTCATTGCAACTTTAGTGAAAGTAAGCTGGAGGCTTTTTGAACAGGTTTTCTGCCCCTTAGGTGTGCAAGAAGTTCCCACATCTTCTATCCCACTTTGTGATATGATACACTCCTACAGCTATCCTGAAGTCATGAGAGACCACATGGACGACACTTTCAAGATGGCAGAGCGAAAAGGCCCAATTCTGGATTCTTGATTACATTGTTAAATTATATAACCCACCATGAAACTACCCACCACTGAATGCTTTCATTAAGTAAAAGAATAAACTAATTTATGCAACTTTTAGCTGGATATTCTACAACTTGCTGCTTTTTATAGATAACAAGGAAAATTTACCAGAAATGTTCAGATATTGATAAATGCTGTTGGGATAA
Source organism: Ovis aries (assembly GCF_016772045.2). NCBI lineage: Eukaryota > Metazoa > Chordata > Mammalia > Artiodactyla > Bovidae > Ovis > Ovis aries. The sequence continues at coordinate 24,926,764 of NC_056069.1, read as the reverse complement.
TAAATATATTAGAGAGTTACTTCAAATTCTACAATTATAGAAGGATCTGTCAAATGATATGAACCTGATGGAGTCAGCAATAGAAAGTTCTGAGTGGCAGGGTACTTTAGAGCAAACAGTAATTATTAAAGTCCTAAAAGGGTAATAATTAGGGTAAATTTGGAGAACAGACAGAAACACTGACTGGAGTGCAATAAATAAGGGGATGAGCAACAAGGTGAAGTCAGAGAAGCAACAGAGGCCATTTTGCTTTTTGACTGAAGTTTCAGGAGACAGGCAGTTTTGATACAATGGTACAATTTTGCCTCTGGGGTTGGAGGGGGATATTTTAAGAATATTGAATGATAAAATCTCATTATGCAAGTGACTGCTTAGTGCTCTTATTAAATGTGGCCATCATACCTGTCTATTTCTTTTATACTCACCAACCTTCAACCTTCAGCCCTGCTTTTCAGAGAACTATATTCCCCTCCCATAGGGTTAGCATACAAGCAGCTATACTGTATAAAAGAACCCTGTCTCCCTGACTGTAGTTGACTGGACCAGGGACAGATACCTAATCTAAGCTGAGCTAAAGGCCTTTCTCCTGGGGACTTTGGGAACTGGGAGCAGGGGACCAAGTTGGTGCCTTGCAAGTGGCTAAAGTTGTAAGGTTTAAGCTTGAACGAAAGATGTAGGCATGTCTTGATCATGTGGGAAAAAAAACCCAAAACTGGTGTCTCTCCTAAGAGGAGGAAATAGGGAAAAAAAACAACCCTAATGGAATTCAAGTTCTGGTAGCTTTCTAAAGCCTGGCCCCATCTTTCCCATCAGTTTTCAGTTTGGTTATTCATTTGTGTACCTTGGTTAATTTTAGGTATACTTTTATGGGGAAGATGATGTCAATAATGTTAAGTGTGGGGTGTTAAAATATAGAATTAGCTGGATAAAGTTGAGGTAGGGAACAATAATGATTCAGAGATCCTGGGCTGGAACATCAGCGTTCCCAGTAGGTAGCAGCAAAGCAGTTGGTTCATTGCCTACAGTCTGAAGGACCATAAGCCTGTAAAGTTTTCAGTAGACCTTAGTATGCAGCATTTATTTTGTTCTCTCTTTAGGAGAACTAACTTCCAATTAAAGCAGTGATCTGAGACTATGCTATTGCTTAACTGTCTTGCTAAATAGCACCAGTCAAATTCTTAACAGCATTCTAAGATCAGGGCCCTAATTTAGAAACTTTGGGGATGTTGAAATCTTATTATTTTCCTCCCTTTGTTTCACTACATCTCTAAATTGTAAATTTGGCCCCACTGCCTGGGACCCTCTATGAAAAAGAAAGTTCCTTTCTTCTACTAACTTTATCATAACTCCAGTTCTCCTTCACCCCTCAATTTTGAGCTCACAACTTAAAAATTTCCTGACATTCAGATCTGGATTAGGTATTCCTTCTATGAGCTCTTATAATGATGTTTTTCTAATATCACATAGTGCTATAACCTTTCTCTTGTCTTTCTGTAGCGCTAAACTCTAAGCTGAGAGTAGGCAGATGGTAGGTATTTAATGGAGTCTTGAATGAATGGATGAAAGGTTATTGTGAATACCAAGGTAATATAGGCAAAATATTTAGCATGTGACCAATCAATAATTTTTTGTTTCTTATTAGAGCCAACTCATTGGAAAAGATCCTGATGCTGGGAAAGATAGAAGGCAGTAGGAGAAGGGGATGACAGAGGACGAGATGGTTGGATGGCATCACCAACTCAATGGACATGAGTTTGAGCAACTCCAGGAGCTCCAGGAGATAGTGAAGGACAGGGAAGCCTGGTGTGCTGCAGTCCATGGGGTCCAAAGAACTGGACACGACTGAGGGGCTGAACAACAAAGTTTTCTTTTATGATTCATTAGAGTAACCCTAGAAGCTAAGAAGAATAAGGCATGTTTCAAATTGCACTTCAGTCGATGGTACTATGAGCCACATAGAAAATGAACAGTTTGGTCAACCATCAGAGCAGATGCCCAATAAATTAGGACAGAAAAGCCTGGCTCTTTGCCTAGGAGAGACTATTGGTCTTGCCCCAAAAATATAGCTTAAATTCAGTTATTAATAAACTGAACATAGAATGAATATATCTATGAAATATTATAATTGACTACCCCAAGTGGAAAATGATTTACCAGTGATATTTTAAATGATAATCTAAGTAATTCATTGACACTATTTGTCCTGATAAGATTGTACTTATAAAGTAAATAATTAATAACTTCTATAAATTAGCAATAATCTTTTTAGAAACAATATTTCTAGTTATATAAACCATAACAAAATCTAATAATAAATTTAAGGCATAGGAAGCATATAAAAACTATGCAATTTACTGAGGATCATAAAAATACTTGAATAAATAGAGAAATAGCATGTGCTTTTAAATAATCCTTCAAGGTTATAAGATGCTAATACTCCCCAAATTATTCCATAACCAGTGAAATTCCAAATAAAATGGCAAAAATTTTTTTATTCACCAGTAACATAAATACCAAATGTATGTGTAAATGTACAGCTCAATGAATTTTTCATTACTTTTAAACTGGTCTAAGTCAAAGTTTGCCTGAAATAAAAATGGAGCCAAATATCCCCAAAAATTTCAATGAAGAAAAAGCATTCAATTTTTAGAGCTGCCACTTCAGTACGGAAATTGGCAGCAAAGAATATAGAAAACTGAAAAACAAGTTCAAGGAACACATACAAGTAAATGTGATAAATGCAGCATTTTGAATTAATGAGTTAATGAGAGAGTCTCTAATAGTGACATTTTAAACTACAATCTAAGCAATTCATTGACACTATTTGTGCTGCTAAGAATGTACTTATGAAGTAAAATAATTAATAGCTTGTATATATTAGCAATAACCTTTTAAAAAACAATACTTCCAATTATATAAATCATAACAAAGTCTAAGAATAAATTTAAGATGCTAAAATGATTGTGATATAAGTATCTACTTCATCATATGAATGTGACAAATAAATGCAAATAAATGAAATCAGGAAAGACCAAGATTCGTAGGACTTCCCTGGTGGTCCAGCAGTTAAGAATATGCCTGCCAACTCAGGGGACAGGGGTTCTACCCCTGCTCCAGGAAGATCCCACATGCCGCAGAGCAGCTAAGCCCATGCTCCACAACTACTGGGCCTATGTGCCTAGGGCTTGTGCTCTGAAACAAGAGAAGCCACCGCAGGGAGAAGCCACGTGCTACAACAAAGAGTACCCTCTGCTTGCAACAACTTGAGAAAGCCTGAGGGCAGCAACGAAGACCCAGCACAGCCAAAAATAACAATAAATAAGTAAATATATTTTTTAAAAGAATAATGTATAGCTAAAAACTCAAGATAAACATATTAAAAATAGAAATCATAATGTCTACTTACATTTAATACTTCTCTGCAGTAAATACCATAAAGATAAAAGGCAAATGACCAAATAGGGAAAAGTCTTTGCTATCTTTGTGATGTCTGAGCAGGTGTCTTTGATAGGAATGTGGTGTGCTCTGTGTGGATTCTAGAGTCAGGTTGCTTGGGTTTGAATATGATATATCCCAATAGCCAGCTATCTTACATTGGGTTCCCTAGATTCTTACACAGAATATCTAAAGATATTCTCTTCAGTGAAACCTGGAGGAATGAGAGAAGCAGGATACGACAGGGGAAGAATCCAAGCAGAGATGAGCATCCAGGTAAAGTATCACCTCAGCCCAACCTCAGCTGAACCCCACAGGAAGCTCTGGAGCAAACATGGTGCCAGGGAGCTCTCTGGCCCTAAGGCAAGTGGGTAGAGCCTTTGAAGCCCCTCCCCATCCGTCACTGGCTGCAGGCCATCCTGACAGATAAGTGCCCTTTGACTGAGGATAATTTTCCAGAGAAGGGTGCAGCTACCAACAACCATAGCTGCTAGGCTCTGGATACACTAGATGGACAAGTGAGTTGGGGAATACCACTAGAAGCATCTTCTGTAATAACTAAGTCATCCTGATTTACTTACTTAACTCTTGGAAGCTTTTGTTTCTTCACTTACAATGGCAAAAATTGTATCAACGCCTTAGGGTGCCAGGGGATATGATAAACAGTTTATGTTAGGAACTAGCCTAACAAAAGTACTTAAAAGTTAGCATTTAGAGAGATTTACAAGTCTAAACATTCACTAATAAGCAAAGTGGGGAAATCGCAAAGACTGGCAATGCATGAGCAGAGAAATCCAATTGTCTAAAATATGGAAATTTTTTCTCACTGTAACTATAGTGCAAATTTAAAATGAATTACCATTTATTTTCTATCAAAGAGACAAAATCAAAGGTAATAGTGCTGGCAAGGTGTCCATGTGGGAATAGAGAGTAATCTCTTACATTCTTATTAAGATTATAAAATGATCAATTGATTTTTGGAGGGCATATTGGAAATCCATCTGAAGCTTTATAATCATGCATACCTTTCCAAAATGTGCATTCCCTCTTCCAAGAATTTATTTGTAGAAAGCTTGGCCAAATACCTAAAAATATAAAGAGATTCTTAATATTATTTGAGTACTGAAAAACTGGCATTGACCTAAAGAGCCAATAAAATGGAAAGGGATGTATAATAATGTAGTTACTATAGAGAATAATGGTACAAAAATATATTGATTGATAATGAAAGAAGTCCAAATTTTAATCAAAAAACACAAAAGATTATGTTCAAACATTAAAATTCAATTTTTAAAAACTTGGAATTATATACACTAGTGGTGATTGGATTTGAGTGATGAATTCTTTTTAACCTTCTTTGTGCCTCTCTGTATCTTTCTGATCTTTCTAGAATGAATGAGTAACACAACAATAATTCATAAGCCTTAGGCTTCTTAGGAGCTAAAGCCTTGGTAGGAACGCAAATAATCCCTGTTTGCAGATGGCATTGAAACACAATTTCTAGTTATTTTTGATTTGTTGCTGTTTCTGACAAACATAAGTTCATAAGTTTATGTTTGAATCATATCTAAAGAAAGAATGAAAACCAAAAAGACATTCAAGCAAACAGATTTCTTAAACATATAAATACAAATCACTATGAGCAAAGCACTCACATTTTTACTCAAGGAAGAGAAAGAGCATCTTTTCTTTAATAAGAGTGGTTGGTAAGGTAAACAGCTTTGACTGTGCTTTGAAAGTTGATTTACACTCATTTAATGAATTATTTCTTGAATGCACTCATTTTATTCTGTCTTGAGACACCCTTCACATTTGGCTGATACAGCATACTCTATCAATCAGAACCACCACAGGAAACAGATGGCACGATCAAACAGGGTAACTGAGGAGAGGTTAAAGAAGGGACAGTTTACAAAGATGTGGCCAAGGCTCAGGAAAAAGCAGATCAGGGCTAGAACTTCAGAGAGCGGTTATCATCCCGAGGTTGAAAGAGCAAGAGGGAGGAACTGTTATCAGAATCTGGAGAGGGTCACGTGAGAGAAGCAGTACTTAGTGGAACAAAGTCCCCATCCCATTCACGAAAGGCAGCTGTCCTTCAAGTGTTGCCACAGCATCTCAGGCGGTTTCAATGTCAGGGCCCGTCCCTATCAACGCCAGTGTCCACAATCATCACGGCAAGAGAAGAGAGAATGCAGAGTAGTACACACCGGCTCTTCAGTACGCTGACCGGAAGTGATGCGTCACTCCTCTCGTTTCATTGGTCAGCGCACATCATCTGGCCCTGCTCAATTGAAAGGGAGTAGGGAGACGATCCTCATAGGCACCCAAAAAAAAGGAGAACTGAAAACATCGGTGAAAAACACAGGCAGTTAGTCATCCCTCTTCTTTTTGATTATGTGCGTTTTCTCTATGAGAGGCAAACTCTTAACCAACCTTACCATGCTGTCTAGAGTTGTGCTGCCCAATACACCAGCCGCCAGTCACATGTGGCTATTGAATCCTGGAAACATGAATTGAGATGTGCTCTGTATGTAAAATATACTTAGGATTTCAAAGACTTAACACAGAAAAAGAGAATGTGAGATAGTTCTTTGATAATTACTATTGATCACATGTTGAAATAACAGGTTTGATATACTGGGTTAAATAAAAATACATTATTAAAATTAATTTTACCTATTTTTATTTTTTAAAATATGGTTTCTACCTGCTAAGTCGCTTCCGTCGTGTCTGACTCTGTGTGACCCCATGGACTGCAGCCCGCCAGGCTCCTCTGTCCTTGTGATTCTCCAGACAAGAATACTGGAGTGGGTTGCCCTTTCCTTCCCCCGGGTGGTTTCTACAGAATTTTGAATTACATATATTGCTTGTGTTATATTGCTATCCACCAGCCACTGCTCTAGAAAATTCTCTTGGTTCCCAATAGGGCTCCTAATAGAAAGAAATTTTAGCTTTGCTAGAATTCCCCATAGACTGAGTCATTACTTTAATTGTCCTTGGAATAAGTAGCTCAGGTTTTTTCTTTTGTTTTAGTGTCTAATTTAAATTTCTTTATAAAAATCCAGAATCAGTTTTTTTCCTCGCCTCCATAAAGGCAAAGCACAGGTGGTTCATAGAGACCATTATTCTATGTAGAATTTTTTACAAGGTGTGTTTAAATGTAATTCGGTTCCATTAAAACAAAGGAGCCAGTCAGCACAAGCATTGTTTTTCAGTTTCTTACTTTTTCATTGACACTCATTTTGAAGACAGACTATATAGTTTTTATTTGGAAGAAGGGTACAGAGAGGTAAATTAACCTTACATTTTTCAATGTATTTACAGCTGAAGTAAGAAGCTCTCAAGTTTTCTTGGAAATTTGGTGCAGCAATAACTATTTTATGGCCTGTGCCAAAGATGCCCCCTCTGCCCTTCCAGTCCCTTCCTTTCCCCCTCCACCCAGCTCTCTGCCCTGGAGGCTGACCACCTTGGTCTGCATCAGGAGGTCAGGAATAGAGAGTTCTGGCAGGAGACTGGAAGGAGTCAGGCAAACGGGCTCCCCCACTGAGTCCCCTGAATTGAGTCACAGAAAGAGCATCACCACCCATAAGGTGGGAAGACAGGATTTCAAAGAGAAGTTAGAGCTTCTACAGACCATGGGAGGAACTGGGATGTGAAGGTCTGGAAGGAGAACCAGAGGGCCAGACAAATAATCACAGTCACTTAAGCCAAGTTCCCAGCACCACAGAGCTGGCAGAAAAGCCTGAGAAACTGCTGTGTGTGGGAGGTTGTCAAAGCGGGATCTGGAAGAGGGAGGTTGTGAAGTCTTGAAAATTAAAGTCACTCAATCGTGTCTGACTCTTTGCAACCCCATGGACTATATGGTCCATGGAATTCTCCAGGCCAGAATACTTCAGTGGGTAGCCTTTCCCTTCTCCAGGGGATCTTCCCAACCCAGGGATTGAACCAGGGTCTCCTGCATTGCAGGCGGATTCTTTACCAACTGAGCTATCATGGAAGCTTGAAGTCTTGAAAGCTGCTGTCAAGTGCCTGGCAGGGGCCTTGGGTCTGAGTTGGTGAGCAGTGTCACCCATTGGGAATATAATGAAGGCAAAGAGGAGCAACTGGGGCCTGCTGGGGATAGACATGGCTCTCTGTCACCGTGTCCACTCAACATGACCTTCCTAAAAGTGCCGGACTTTCCTTCATGTTCACCTTCCAGATCTTGTGCCTGTTCCTTCCTTGGTCAGCTCTCACCTGGAACCTTCTTGGGACGGGGATTCTGGGTCCCAGCCTTCAACAGGAGCCAAGGTACCAAGCTGATGACTGGCTGGCACAGGCAGGCTGTGTCCAAGACTGAGTACTGTGGTTGTCTTTAAGAGCCTCCTTTTTGTGATCGCAGGTTCCAGTGCTGGCTCTGCTCATCCTTTAGGCGCTCAGAGTGGTGGAAGCTTCACTCCTCTACCCGGGGGTAACTGCCCTGCCCCTTGTGCTTCCCTACCTCTCCCCACTCCTTCCAGTGACCTTGACTTGAGTGTGCCATCTGTATTCTGTTGTGAGCTTGACATCCGGTGCACTGGTATCTTGTGGGAGGGAGGCTATGGTGAAACCAAAGGCCTTTGACTGTCTTGGCCCATAATGAAAGGATACAGAAGAACAACATTTTGAAAAGACGTTTACTCAAATCTGGGATCATAAGGTGGAGTTTTATTATTTTCTGTCTGATATTTTATGAAAGCCTTTACAATGTCTTGTAAGAATAGTAAACTCTCTGTAGTAGGACTAAGGTAAGAAAGGGAATTATCAGGGTGCATTTTTATATATTTATATAGTTTCTTATATATATATCATACAGCTTATACATATAATGTGGGTTTCCCAAGTGGCACTAGTGGTAAGAACCTGCCTGCCAATGCAGGTAGACATGAGACGCGGGTTCAACCCCTGGGTTGGAAAGATCCCCTGGAGGAGGGCTCAGCAACCCATTCGAGTATTGTTGCCAAGAATCCCATGGACAGAGGAGCCTGTCAGGCTGCAGCTTATAGGGTTACACAGTCGGACATGACTGAAGCAACTTAGCACGCATGCATATAATATAGATTCTTTGGCAAAGAAATAGTAATATTTCAACCACACATTAAGCTCGACACTCACCAATTATTGGTTTTCTAAATTCTACTTATATTTCTTTTGCATGAGAAGTTGAAAAATTTCCTTTGTTTCCCTGCCTATACAGTGTGGCAGAGAAGGCAATGGCAAACCACTCCAGTACTCTTGCCTGGAAAATCCCATGGATGGAGGAGCCTGGTGGGCTGCAGTTCATGGGGTCGCAAAGAGTCGGACACGACTGAGCGACTTCACTTTCACTTTTTACTTTCACGCATTGGAGAAGGAAATGGCAACCCACTCCAGTGTTCTTGCCTGGAGAATCCCAGGGACGGGGGAGCCTGGTGGGCTGCCATCTATGGGGTCACACAGAGTTGGACACAACTGAAGCGACTTAGCAGCAGCAGCAGCAGCATACAATGTGGGGCTTAGATGAAATTAAGTCAACTATTCCTATGCACTCACATTCTTTAAATCTGTGATGTTTCAGTCAAGTTTGTGGAATATCAGTGTGGTAAAAGTATAGAGACTTTTCTGAAGTACTGGAATACCTTGTGAAACAAATTTCACCTTCCCATCCGACTCAGAAAATCAGACAAATATTTTTATCAATTCCTTTTTAAGTGTGAAAGAGTGCACATTCCTAAAAGTACCACAGCCTCAGTCAGAGGTCAGCAAACAATAGCATAGGGACCAAATGTAGCCTACCACCTGTTCTCATAAAGTTTTATTGAAACACAGCCATGCTAATTTGTTTACATATTATCTGTGGCCACTGCCTTCTCACTACAGAGAAGAGCTGAGTTGTTGCAATGGAAATTATCTGGCTCACAAAACCTAAAATGTCTACTATTTAGCCCTTTACAGAAAAATTTTGCCAATTTGTAAGCAGCTTTCTTTAAGTAAGATTCCCTATCTGTTTTTCAGAAATGATGTACCCTAAAATACTAATAGTGGGTGATTTAATGGAGAAGGCAATGGCGACCCACTCCAGTGCTCTTGAGATACAAATAAGTGTACAAAGAAATGTCTGTTTTGAAGATGTGAATATTGTAACCCTCCATATGACACTTCTGAGGCAGCCCAGCAGCCCTACCATCTAGTCTCAACTCTGCTCTTAACCAGTACAACAACCTTGTACAAGTTACCTGGGTTTTCTCTTAATTGTAAAATCACATAAGATAATACGTGGGACAACTTAGATTTCTATCCAAAAGGAAGGATTAGTAAACATTATATCTGACATGCAGAAAGGGAAAAACTCTAGCTCTATGGCATTAGAAGGTTGGGAAATGCATCATATGGGTATAGAGTTTGAGATGCAATGGTCAGAAAGTTATTAAAAGTCATTTTTTTCCCCCATTGCCTTCATGAAGCTACTTCTTTAGCAGAAACTCTTGAATCTCTCAGGCAGGTGACATATTGGGACGTATGCCTGGGAGTGAGGAGCAGAATTTAGAATGATGGCAGCCTGGCCACAGTATGCACTGGGATCCTGGCCAGGAAGGTTTCAGGATGTCATCGCTCTCAAGCTACAAAGACCTCTGCTATGGGCGCCATGAAGGGGATCTGCAAAGAAACCTTCCAGCTGTGGATTCACGAGGACTTGATCTCTAAATGAGGAACAGACAACCTGCTGAGGAATGCCTGTGTTCCTGAAATGTCAAAGCCAGAACTAGAAAGATTTAGAGACGCAATGAAGGGGCAAGCCTCAGGAACATACTAAGGCTTTAAAAGTTCATTTTATGTATTTATTTCAGAACAAAAGGGGTTTTAAAAATATATCATTACAAAGAAGTCTAACATCTCTCTTCTGGCTCTGCAAGGTTCAAAGTCCAGTAACTCACTTCTGTTTCTCTGCCTGAGCTGGAGTTTAATAGCTAAGAAGAGAATCTTAATGATTAATCAGCCCATGCACAATTCTAGAACAAGACAGGGATGTTATTATCATTTTATAGATGAAGAAACCTAGGCCCTGAGGTATCAAAACAGCCGTTTGAAGTCATATAATTTTTTATGCAGAGTGAAAACAAATTTCTGGGTATCTGATTCTTGCTCAGCTCTTCTCTCAAACCACCCTGCTTCTCAAGAACCCAGAACCCAGGAAGACCATGCTGGGTCTGCCTCTGATCCCTTGGCATTGTTGGGAACCTCTCTGTGTCTTTGTTTTCTCTTCTGTAAAAATGGTCAGGATGCCTGCTTACTCTTCCACATAAGGATGCTGAAGCTCAAATGTGATCACTGACATGAAATTGTGACTCATGGATTTGGCAGGCACTTATTTTCCTATATAAAATCATTCTCTTCTTCCTGTTAACCTAACGCCATTCCAGCAACCGTCTGCCCTGGTGCAGAGAATAAATCATGATTAAACAATGAGAGTTGTGGTGGTCCTGTTCCCTTCTGCTAGTGATTGAACTAGGAACCGTCACGTGACCCAGAATTGGTCAAGAAGACCTAGAGAAAAGCCTGGAGATTTGTGTGGAAAACTTTGAGGAAGTCCTGTGCTACCTGATAAAGGTGTAAGTGATGTGAAGAAAAGTTAAGAGTCTGCAAAAAAAAAAAAAAGAATGACCTCGCATGAGATAGAGGCCATCAAGTGGAGCCATCACTTGTTCAACAAATATTTATGGTGTACACACCATGCATTAGGCATTGGGAATACAACCGAGAATGGACAGACCAAAATACCTGGCCCAGTGGAGATTATATTTCAGGAACAGGAGACAAAGAAGGTAAGTACAAAATGCAGTTCGTTGGCGATAAGTGTGAGAGAAACAAATGCAGCAGGAACGGAGACATGAGAGATGGAATGGTAGAAAGTTTAGGTGGGATGGTGAAGGATGCCCTCATGAAGAAGACAGCTTCTGAGTAAAAAGCAGAAGGAAGCAAGGAGTGAGCTGCGGTGGGACCTGGAGTTAGAGCAGCACTGGCCGAGGGCACAGCCCAGCAACAGAGGGTGGAAGTGTGGTCAGCCGTATGGAGAGCCAGGTCATGTGAAGCCTTGAAGCCACTGGGGGTCTTTGGCTCTTACTCTGAGTCACATGGGAATTCATTGGCAGGTTTTAAACAGAGAGACCATGTGATCAGATCTTCATTTTAGCAGGATCATTCTGGCAGCTCTGTGCAAACAGGCTAGAGGGAAAAGGGCAGAAATGAACCACTTAGGAGGATATTTTAATAACATAGGTGAGAGCTGTGTGTGTCTTCAGCCACAATGCTGGCATGAAAATGTAAGAAGTGGTCCAGATTCTGGATATATTATGAAGATGGAGTTGGCAGGGTTTCTTAAAGATCAGAATGGGACTTGAAGGAATTAAGAACAACTCTTGAGGGTTCAGTTTGAGCACCTGGAATAAAGAAGCTGTCATTTGCTGAGTGGGAAAGAGTGTGGGAAGGACAGGTTTTGAGGACTGTTCAGGAGCTTGTCTTTCATCTTATTTGAGATGCTTATTAGTTATCAAAATGGACATGTCATGTAGGTCACTGGTTAACAAGTCCAACACATTAGGCACTAGTTAAATGGAAGAAATTCCATAAATGAGTCACAGGTGAGCATCTGTCACTGTGAGAAAAGAAGGATAATTTATTCAAGTCTCAGTTTCCTCATCATTGAAATGTGGGCAGCAGCCCATGTTCTGCAGGTTTAATAAGAAGGTATAAATAAAAGTGTCCAGCACTGTGCTTTGATCAACAAGCAATAGTCCTCCATTCTTCTGCCTAGATGGAGTCATTGAGGAATTAAGCCACTTGACCTACCAATTAATTTTCTTAAGAATCAAAGAATATCTGAGCATAATGGGATTAATGATTTATAATAATATATATATTATATATAATATATATAATAATGATTCATAAATTTTGATACAACTCATACCATATAGGACTGGGGTAAAAATTTAATTTTTTTCTATTTTATAGAAGAAGAAACAGATTCAGAAATAAAGCAATTTTCCCAGAGTCACACAGCTAGTACCATCTGTGAAGATCAGTTTTTCCATTATTTTTAACCTAACAAATTGAATATTTAAGGCTATTCTCGAATATCTTTACTATTTTCTAACACTGATTCTAAGACATGAACATTTTCCCTCCATGTTAACAAGTCATTTTTAAGAAGAGGTTCTCAAGATTTACTTTTCAGAGAACATAGGTCTAGAATAGAGAATTCTTATGTATGATAGCAACCAATACAGCAAGTATGAATGTTTCATAATGAATGATGGTAACTCTCTGGGTTCACACCTATTAAATAGATCTGCTTGAAAATTCCTTAGTGATTATCTGATATTTCTACTCTTATGTTGATTTAAAGGGAGAGGGGCTTCCCTGGTAGCACAGCTGGTACAGAATCCACCTGCAATGCAGGAGATCCCGGTTCGATTCCTCGGTCGGGAAGATTCCCTGGAGAAGGTATAGGCTACCTGCTCCAGTATTCCTGGGCTTCCCTGGGGGCTCAGACAGTCAAGAATTCGCCTTCAATGCAGGAGACCTGGGTTCGATCCCTGGGTTGGGAAGATCCCCTGGAGGAGGACATAGCAACCCTCTCCAGTATTCTTGCTGGAGAATTCCATGGACAGAGGGGCCTGGCAGGCCACAGTCCATAGGGTCGCAAAGAGTTGGACACAACTGAGTGACTAATCACTCACAGAGGGAGAGTTATAAAGCTCTTATTTAGTTGCTTATTGATCAAAGAGATATTATCTAACTGTGGTTTGATCATTCAGTGCTAGGAGCTATGAGAAAAAATTTAATATAAGGACAATGTTACCACACCTCTTGGATTTCAATTTAATCCTGAGTCAGTCCTGAGGTCCAGAGGGCTGTTGGTGCTTTGATAGTCATTACTTGGATTAGGAAATTGTTGAACTGTGCGTGACAGGTAAACTGTGATCATGAAGGTAATAGTGAGGATCAGATACACTCAGAGACTTGTACTCCCAGGCTAAATTATAAAGCAGGCAAAGAATGCAGTGTTCTCTCCTTTCCTCCACCCCACCCCCATGCACATTTCTGAATCTTCTACAAATCACTTTTACAAAGTGATCTTAATTCTACAAGCAATTAGAACTTCAGTACATTGTTTAAAAAATGAAAGAAAATACACAAACCTGGAAGAAAAATATCACAAAGAAGAGTTAAAGTCCTTCAAGGAAAATTCACATATACAAGTCCACAAGAAACACTGAAATCCCTAAAGACGAGGAGGCATAAAAGCCTCAAGCCAACAACTGACAGACAATATATGCTCTAACAAACCACAGAAAATGTTCAGACTTACTACTAACCAGCTACAGAGACTTCAAGTGAAAGAAATAATCACTTGCGCCTGTCAGATTAACCAAGATTTTAAAAGTGTTCAATGCTACCGTCTGGTGAATATGGTGTTGGTGGTGGCATGTATGGTAAACACACTCAGGGAAGCAATCTGGCAACACGCAACAACAGCATTAACCATGCATGCATCCTTGGATCCTGTAATTCTATTTTATACATGTTTCCAATCATTTCTATAAACACCTTAAGACTTAAGGAGAAGGATGTTCAGTGAACTTATTTATAAGAAAAAATTTGAAACGTTAAATATCCATCAATAAAGGTTTAAATTATGTTTTTTGTCGTTGTTTAGTCACTAAATTGTGTCCAACTCTTGCAGTTCCATGGACTGTAGCCTGCCAGGCTCCTCTGTCTATGGGATTCTCCAGGCAAGCATACTAGAGTGAGTTGCCATTTTCTCCTCCTGGGGATCTTCCCAACCCAGGGTTCGAACCCTAGTCTCCTGTGTTGGCACTAAATTATGTTTAACCATATGGTATATTCTATGTCAGGCTTCCTTGGTGGCTCACTGGTAAATAATCCACCTGCCGATGCAGGAGACATGGGTTTGATCCCTGGTCTGGGAAGAGCCACTGGAAAAGGAAATGACAACACACACCAGTATTCTTGCCTGGGAAATCCTAGGAAAGCCCATGGACAGAGGAGCCTGGTGGGCTGCAGTCCATTGGGCTGCAAAAGAGTTGAACACGACATAGCTACTAAATAACAACGTACTCTGTGTCATCCTGGACTGCCTAAGAAAAACATATAACATAGTGCAGAAATTGAGTTGATAAATTGAGTAAAGGTAGGATATAGGCTATCTTATATAGAAACATTATCTTACATAGGTATTTTATAGATTTAGATATCTTACACAAGACGATCTGACCTATATAAAATATATATGCACTTTATTACCTTTTATTGTTTTTCCTTTTAATGTTTACAGTGACTGATGTTTAGCTGTTATAACAACAGGCAATTGCTTGAGTGTTCTGTGCTGAGTGTTTTACAGACACTGGCATTTAAACATTAACCATGGGATGAGATTTTATCTTTTTTTTTTAACCCTTCAGCACAGATCGCTACAAATGGGATGACTAGTTCCTATCCTTTTCTTTCTTAAACAGCTTTAATGAGGTATATTTTACATTTCATAGAATTCATCCATTTCAAGTGTACAACTCAGTGATTTCTACTAACTTCACTGAGAGGTGCAAGTATCACCACCGTCTAGTGGTAGCACATTTTATCCCCACAGTAAGATTTCTTGTGCCCACTGGCAGTTAGTCCCCATTCCCACTTCCACGCCCAGATGACCACTGACCTACTTTCTGTTTCTATGCACTTGCCTTTCCTGGACACTTCACATAAATGGAATCATCTAATATGTGGTCCCTTGGTCTTTTGTATCTGACTCCCGACTACCCTTTGGGTAGAATGCCTCTCCTGCCCTTATTTTCAACCTGGCCAATCTCTACTCCTCCTTCAGATCCCACTTAAGCATCAACTGTGGGAGTCTGTCCTCTCTGAGTCTATCCTCCGCCCTCCCTGGAATTAGTCACACTTCCCCCTGAAGAGCTAGTTGTCTGTACTCCAATCATGGTGTGTGTGTTGGGAGACACACATGCCAGAGCCATCTTGGAAATTCCTTCAAGGCAAGAACCAGGTTTCCTCTGATCTCTCCTCAGTGCAGGATCATTTGTGGCACTGCATCCCTTCTTGAGCATCTGTTAGGTATACTGTCCCTGAAAGATAACAGGCAACATGTTTTCTCCTCTCAGACCAGGACAGAGGTGCGAGGCCAGTGGGCAAAGTCTGCTCTTGATGTGATCACATTTCCCTGGTGTTTAACCTGCTCCCATACAGGTTGCTGTATTAGGAGCAATAATTTTTGTTGCTGCCAACTAGGGCACTTCTGATGTTATTCCCAATGTGCTGTGGCTCCTGACATCCTCTGTTAGGGGAAGGGAGGAAAAGTATAAAATCTGTTTATTAGTCTTTATTCTTTGTCCCCCTTGATACCAAAAGCTGGGGAGGTGCAGGTCTGACCTGATCTGGATGTTAGTATTGGGAGAAGCTCCTGGATCGCCCTAGCACCAAGTGCTCTCTTTTGTCTGACTGCTGGCCCAGCCACTCTTGCCCAGGTGCACACAACCACTTGGGTGGGTGGCCACCCCTAGTGATTTTAGCTTACAGGAGAGTAGAAGTATGTGAATCTTGTTGCTGCAGGAAATCCAGTTATTCTCCTATTCTAAAATAGAATCTGGCGGGTGTTTGTTAGAGGCCACATTCTTTACTCTTCAAAGGAAGGAAGAAAGATTAAATATTATTTACATACCTGTAACTGGGATAGGCTGACATGTGGGCTTTGTGATAAGCAATGGTCTGAAGAATTTTGAAGGAGAGGCAATCAAGGAAATTGCAACTCTTCAGACTCAAACAGAAACATCAATTAGAGAAGAAAGTTGAAACAGAGAGAATGTCTGTCCTCTAATTCAAGGTGGATGGGCTTCCTAAGTGTTTTAGACTAGAACAATTCACACTTGGAGAAGGCTCTGAGTTCTTTAACATTGCAGGTATATTGCTAAGTTGCTTCAGTCGTGTTCGACTCTGTGCGACCCCATAGATGGCAGCCCACCACAGTCTCCCATCCCTGGGGTTCTCCAGGCAAGAACACTGGAGTGGGTTGCCATTTCCTTCTCCAATGCATTAAAGTGAAAAGTGAAAGTGAAGTCGCTCAGTCGTGTCTGACTCTTAGCGACCCCATGGACTGCAGCCCACCAGGCTCCTTCATCCATGGGATTTTCCAGGCAAGAGTACTGGAGTGGGGTGCTCCAGTACTGGAGTGGGGTGCTCCGGAGAATTATGCCTTCTCCGGCATAATTAAATATGCAGTCACTTAAGGATGTTAAACTTTTTCCTCTTTCAAAACTCAATGTTAGATTTTAAAAATGATAGTGGCCATGGAGTCCCAGCAAAAGGCATTGAATTCTGTCTCTCTGGAAGGGCCTAAAAAATATTGCTGCATCTGAAACAAAATCCTGTTCAAGCTTAACACTTTGACCAGCTTAGATTGGGCTCCACTGGAATATTTGAACCCGATACCCAATATGAGATGTGTGCAGGCCTCTTCTTTTTGTAAATATCTTCTCCTCTGTTTCAAAATCAGAAAAAAGAAATCCCATCCTGAGGGCTCCATTTCTGGCATATTTATGCCCCAGGCAGATTGAAAGTGTAAAACAGACTTTTCACAAATGAGGAGGCATCATGCTTTTCAGCCCAGGACAAGAAACTTCAGCTGTTGCCAAGACAACTTTAGGATTCTGGCTCCTCGGCTGGCTGCTTGAGGAGCGTCTTAGAGCCCCAGCCTCCTGCGCCGTCACTCACTGTCAGACCAAGTGCAAAGGCCTTGGGAGTGAACTCATGGTGAGAATCAACCTATAAGCTCTTCAGAAACAATGAGACCATCTCCGAATTATCGAAAAAGCAGGTGGAGTCTCTAGCAAAGTATATATCCATGATTCCTTTTAAAAATAATTGAGTGGTACTAAGTAAGTAAGTAAGTGAAGTCGCTCAGTCGTGTCCGACTCTTTGTGACCCCGTGGACTGTAGCCTACCAGGCTCCTCCGTCCATGGGATTCTCCAAGAATACTGGAGTGGGTTGCCATTTCCTTCTCCAGGGGGTCTTCCCGACCCAGGGATCAAACCCTGGTCTCCCGCATTGGAGGCAGACACTTTAACCTCTGAGCCACCAGGGAAGCCTGAGTGGTACTAGAGTAATGAATATAGCTCATTATACATTTGTCAAAACTCATAAAATGTACAACACCCATAAAAAGTGAACGGTTATGTAAACTCTGGACTTTGAGTGATCGTGAGTGGAGCAAATGCACCACTCTGATGGGGAAGTTGATAATGGGGGAGTCAGTTTGGGTGGGGGTGGGAGGTATGTGTGAAACCTCTGTATTTACTGCTCAGCTTTGCTGTGAACCTAAAAGTGATCTAAATAATAAAAAGTGTATTATACATAGATGCACACATAAATGGAATCTCTTGGAGGGTGGAGCAAGTCCAAAGGGCTTGTGCAGGAGAGTTGCATCTGTTTGTAGCACAATAAACAAAGACACACAGTGGGTATGAAAGACCCAGAGAAGTCTCTGTTGCTAAGAACATGGCGCTGTCGTCTTGGGGAGAAAATCACTTGATTCATGCAGGTTAGAAAACTAGCAACACTGGGACAGACTGTGTTTCTTGTTTATATTCCTGGATGAGATGTGGAAACATGCTGAGATTTGTCAAGGTTACGAAGGTGATGTTTTATATAATGGTCTAATTAATGCTGATATCTGTCCATCTTGGCCCCCTACTTGGAGCCAGGAAACCTTACTCCCCTGAGTCTATCCAGGTTTCAGACCCCAGGGGCTATTGTGTAACCACTGCAGGAGCATCTGTAGCTACTGCTGTTTACTTAGTGCCCCTCCCCTTCTCTTTTCTCACCTCTGGGAATAGTTTTTGTTGCAACTATTGTTGCCCTTGCAAAGCAACGTGGGTATGTAAGGCCAGGGAGTAGAGGGGATAATTGTCAAAGTGAAGATGAGTGGTCCCCACAACAAAGCAATCTTGGGAAACCTGGGGTTAAAGCCACACAGGCTCACATTCTCACCAGAGGTCTTTTCTTCCCATTTAAGTGGACCAGTCCAAACCAGTATCTCTGATCTTGACCTTGATAAGCCAAAACCATGACCGTGAAGTAAGTACAAGTTGATAATAGAGCAGAGCAATTAAAATGTTGGGCTCTTAAATTAGACTGCAAAGGTTGGAAGTTCAGTTCTACCACTTACTAGCTGTGTGGCCTTGAACTATCTACTTAACTTCTTGGTCCTTCAGGTTCTTTATCTGTAAAATGAGGATAATAATAGCACTTATTTCACTGTGAGCTGCTGTGAGAATTAAATGATGTAATCTATGTAAAATGCTCAGAAGAGTACCTAGCACACTGCAATCACTGAAGTTGGCTTTTTGTTGTCTTACTGGCTTTCTGGCTCCCTCTTGTTTAGACCTGGGCATGGCGATCTCATTGCTTGCTATAATGCACTTGGGAATACAAAATTTAAGCCACAAGACAAGGAACAATGTATTCTGGTACAGTGGGTACTAAGTTTCAATTTCATAACACAACTGAAAAAACAAAGTTAATAAAATGGTGATATTTTTCTAGATGCTTGCCACAGCAAAAATATAACACAATAGATTTGAATCTCTTTAACACCAAAGCCTGCTTTGTGAAACATGTTCCATGGCCATGATTACTATAAGAGATCAAGAAGTTTTAGGTTTTAAAACTCTGTTCTGTAATATTTTTTAGAAAGGATAGTGATAGTAATAAGTCCGATTAGAGAACTTTAGCTCAGTTCTCACACTGGTTTTGTTTTCAGACTATACGGAGGAGGAGACTGTCCTTGACCAACTTCCTTCATACTCTCCTTGTGCCAAGACAGTGCCTAGACAAGCTTGTGAGTTGTCTCGGAGCCCAGTGGACTAGTCATTGGGAACCTGTAGCTCTCCCTTTCCTTCCCCCGTGTGCTTTCCTTGCCAATCAAGGAGAAAAAACGGCTTCCTGGATCATTATCCATTGGTTTGGGGGTGGAGATGGAGTGGAGTGTCTTAGATTTGAGTCAGTATTTATATTTGTCCAAGAAGTTGTTATTTTTATTGTGATATTAGGTGCCTTACAGATCTACATGCTAATGTTGAATGATACTTGTTTAAAAACTATTTTATTATACCAATCATTCTGTAATAATGGTTTAAGATATTTCTGAAATTACTAAATGATTAGAAATCAATCCAACTTATACCTAGGCACAAGATGATCTTCTGCTGTGCTTTAAAGAAATTCATTAAAAATAGACATGGAATTATTTCTTTTATAACAATGACCAGGAGAACTTTCTCTGATGATGAAAGTTTCTATTATCTGTGTTGTTCAATATGGTAGCTACTAGCCACATGTGGGTATTGGGTACCTGAAAAGTGGCTAGTGTGTCTGAGGAGCTCAATTTTTAGTTTTATTTAATCCCAATAAATATAAATTTAAAAAGCCACATGTGGCTAAGCCTACCATATTGGACAGTATATTCACTTGACCTCTTGAAATCTCATTTTCTTGAAGTGCTAAAGGTTTAAATTGTCAATGGTTTTCAACATTGGCTACATAACAAAATTGTTCAACCGGGTTTAAAAGTACTGATACTTGTGTCTCTTATTCCAATATGATTTATTGGGCAGTAGGACATTAAGACATTTTAAGAACTACCCAAGTAATTCTAAAGCACAGTCAAGGTTAGGAACCACTGCTGACCTACATTATCTTTAAGCTATATTCTAGTTTTACATTTAGCTGCAAATTATACCAAAGTTAGAGTTTCTTAATTAAATATTTTAAGACAATATGAGATTTGATTTTAATTGACAACTACATTGAAGAAGGAAATGGCAACCCACTCCAGTCCTCTTGCCTGGAGAATCCCATGGAGGGAGGAGCCTGGTAGGCTACAGTCCACGGGGTCGCAAAGAGTCAGACACGACTGAGCAACTTCAAAGAAAGAAAGACATTACAGGATAATTCTTTCCTTGATTTTTACTTTATATTGGACACTAGTTGGCTGACAACATTGTGTTAGTTTCAGGTGTACAGCAAAATGGTTCAGTTATTTATACACAAATATCTACTCTTTCTCCTTTCTTTTCCCTTTAGGCTATTACAAAATATTGAGCTGAGCTCCCTGTGCTCTACAGTAGGTCCTTGGTGGTTCACCATTTTAAATAATAGCGGTGTGTACATGCCAATCCCAAACCCCCAACATATCCCCTCCCCTGCCCCCTAGGAACTAAAAGTGCATTCTCTAAGTCTGTGAGTCTGTTTCTCTTTTTGAAATAAGCTCATTTGCATCATATTTTGCAGATTCCATATGCAAATGATGTCACATGATATTTGTCTTTGTCTGACTTACTTCAGTTAGTATGATATACTAAAGTTAGAAGTCTATAAGGCAAATAGGATACTTGTCACTTAAGCTTGATGCATTAGAATATTATATATGGATATATGCTTTTTACAAAGGCTATCTGTCTTAAAATTCATCTGAAGCTTAATTGTTTGAAAACATCAAGCCAGGTTGATCTGATATATTCTTCTTTGGAGTTTTTCCTAACTGATACAAATGGTAGTTTCAAGCTATAGACAAGGAGGAGGCTTATGTGTATATACTTGTTTGGGGATCTGATTGCAGCCTTGTGTCAAGGTTTGGCCATCTGCCCATAAACCTGCATGGGGTGACCTCACTGTGTAATCCAAGTTGCAAGTTCTTGGACATCTCAGTGGGAGGTCTTTAGGCAAATCACTTGGAGCACTACATAACAACTGCTGAGTTTGTATCTTCCCTGGGATTAGGAAAACAATGTTTTTGGCCAAGCCGGTCTCTCTCTAAAGTTACCACAGAAACGGTTCCAGGAAGTGTCAGGACTTTTAAAGCTTCAAATAAATGTGCATTTCTTCTAGCTAGTATATGCCTCAAACAGTGAGTATAATACGTACAAGTATTCACTTTACAAAAACTATTCCGTTTTAAAACGAAACTCAACTAATTGATATTGCATTTATGTGGGAGAACATTCTTGCCTGGAAAATTCCCTGGGCAGAGGAGTTACAGTCCATGGGGCTGCAAAATATTAGAGATCAGTAAGAAGATAGAGGGGAGAAGGCTCACTTTACTGGTTTGCTTTTATTTACCATCATTTTCCCCTGGAGAAGGAAATGGCAACCCACTTCAGTATTCTTGCCTGGAGAATCCCGTGGACAGAGGAGCTTGGCAGGCTACAGGCCATAGGGTTGCAAAGAGTCAGACACAACAGAGCAACGGAGCATGCCCCATCATTTTAAAATAAGAGAACAGAAAATGGACCAATGGAATAGAACAGAGCCTAGGACCAGACTCCATACATCTCTACACATCTGACGTCACAGACATGATGTTACAGATCAGTGAGAGAAAGGATTGCTTGGCAAATCTTACCAGAAAAATGCTTACCTACACATAAAAAATAAAGTAAAATTAGATCCCTACCTCAAACCAATAAATAAGTCAATTCCAAGAAGATTAAAGGACCAAATGTGGAAAAGTAAAACTTTACAATTTAAAAAAAAATGTAGGATATAAATTATCCTCCATCCCTTGACTCAAAAGATAAAACAAAAATGCCAGTGAAATCACTGAAACTTGCCTGCATGAAATTTAAAACTTTCATATTTTAAGAGAGCAAAACCAAAATTAAAAAAACTCAGACTGGGAAACATATTTCAGTATATTGTGATAAACTTGAAGACTCTTTCAAAGCAAAGAGACCTAAACAAAAAATGAGCAAACAAGCTATTATTCACAGAAAAGGGCATCATAGTTGCATATAAACATGTGAAAAGATGCTCAGCCCCTCCAACAATCAGGAAAATTTATTTTGAAAGTAATATACTATTTCACACCCATCAAATTAGCAGAACATATAAAGATTGAAAATATCAAGAAAACAATTGGAACTGTCGAACCCTGCTTATGGCAATGAAATTGGCGTAACCTCTTTGGAAAGTAATTTGACAATATTTAGGACAGTTGAAGATTTGCATACCCTTTAGTTCAGCAATATGGTTTGCAGCATGTATTCTGCAGAAAGTTTTGCACATGCATGCAAGGAGATATTTATAGAAATATTCATTGTGTATTCCTTAAAAAGCAAACATTTAACCAAAAATACTATAAATTGGAAAAATACTAAGCCAGTTGTAGTATAGTTCTACACTGTACTGAATTGAAACTGTGGATATCAGACTTCTCTGGCGGTCCAGTGATTGAGAGTCTGCCTGCCAGTGCAGGGACACAGGTTTGATCCCCGGTCTAGGAAGATCCCACTAAGATCCCTTAGTCACCAAGGGACAACCAAGCCCATGTACCACAATTACTGAACCTGCTCTCTGGAGTCTATGTGCCACAACTACTGAAGTCTGTGCAGTCTAGAACCCCTGCTCCACAACAGGAGAAGCCACGGCAATGAGAAGCCCATGCAATGCAACTAGAGAGAAGCCACTGCTCACCACAACTAGAGAAAGTCTACATACAGCAATGAAGACCCAGTGCAGCCAAAAAAAAAGGCTTAAAACTGTAGATATCAATATGAATATGTCTCAGATAATGCTGGGTAGAAAACTAGTTACAGAAGGATATCCAATATGCTATTGCCAAATTCAGGCTTAAAATGAAGAAAGTAGGGAAAACCACTAGACCATTCAGGTAGGATCTAAATTAAATCCCTTATGATTATACAGTGGAGGTGATAAATAGATTCAAGGGATTAGATCTGGTAGACAGAGTGCCTGAAAAACTATGGACAGAAATTCATAACATTGTACAGGAGGCAGTGACCAAAACCATCCCAAAGAAAAATAAGAAGGCAAAGTCATTGTTTGATGAGGCCTTACAAATAGCTGAGAAAGAAAAATATATGATCCAATCAAAAAATGGGCCAAAGAACTAAATAGACATTTCTCCAAAGAAGACATACAGATGGCTAACAAACACATGAAAAGATGCTCAACATCACTCATTATCAGAGAAATGCAAATCAAAAACACAATGATGTACCATCTCATACCAGTCAGAATGGCTGCTGTGGTGGATTCATGTCAATGTATGGCAAAACCAATACAGTATTACAAAGTAAAATAAAGTAAAAATAAAAATTTAAAAAAAAAAGTCTACAAACAATAAATGCTGGAGAGGGTGTGGAGAAAAGGGAACCCTCTTACACTGTTGGTGGGAATGCAAACTAGTACAGCCACTATGGAGAACAGTGTGGAGATTCCTTAAAAAACTGGAAACAGAACTGCCGTACGACCCAGCAATCCCACTGCTGGGCATACACACTGAGAAAACCAGAATTGAAAGAGACACGTGTACCCCAATGTTCATCGCAGCACTGTTTACAATAGCCAGGACATGGAAGCAACCTAGATGTCCATTGGCAGATGAATGGATAAGAAAGCTGTGGTACATATACACAATGGAACATTACTCAGCCTTTAAAAAGAATACATTTGAATCAGTTCTAATGAGGTGGATGAAACTGGAGCCTATTATACAGAGTGAAGTAAGCCAGAAAGAAAAATACCAATACAGTATACTAATGCATATATATGGAATTTAGAAAAATGGTAACAATGACCCTATACATGAGACACAGCAAAAGAGACACAGATGTAAATAGTCTTTTGGACTCTGTGGGAGAAGACAAGGGTGGGATGATTTGAGAGAATAGCACTGAAACATGTATATTATCCTCTGTGAAACAGATCACCAGTCCAGGTTCGATGCATGAGACAGGGTGCTCAGGTCTGGTGCACTGGGATGACTCTGAGGGATGGGATGGGGAGGGGAGTGGGAGGGGGATTCAGGATGGGGAACACATGAACACCCGTGGCTGATTCATGGCAATGTATGGCAACAACCACTACAATATTGTAAAGTAATTAGCCTCCAATTAAAATAAATTAAATTTTAAAAATAAAAAAAGAAAAACAAACAACAACAACAAAAACCAAATAGCTGAGAAAACAAGAGAAGTGAAAGGCAAAGGAGAAAGGGAAAGATATATCCATCTGAATGCAGAGTTTCAAAAGAATAGCAAGGAGAGATAAGAAAGCCTTCCTAAGTGAGCAATGCAAAGAAATAGAGGAAAACAATAGAATGGGAAAGACTAGACTCTTGAGAGTCCCTTTGGACAGCCAAGGAAATCAAACCAGCCAACCCTAAGGAAATCAACCCTGAAATACCCAAGAGGGTATTTCATGCAAAGATGGGCACAATAAAGGACAGAAACAGCAAGGACCTAACAGAAGAAGTTAAGAAGAGGTGGTAAGAATACACAGAACTGTACAAAAAATGTCTTAATGTCCCGGATAACTATGATGGTGTGGTCTTTCACCTAGAGTCAGACATCCTGGAATGTGAAGTCAAGTGGGCATTAGGAAGCATTACTATCAACAAAGCTAATGGATGTGTTGAAATTCCAGCTGAGCTATTTTAAATCCTAAAAGATGATGCTGTTAAAAGTGCTGCACTCAATATACCAGCAAATTTGGAAAACTCATCAATGTCCACAGGACTGGAAAAAGTCAATTTTCATTCCAATCCCAAAGAAGGGCAATTTCAAAGAACATTCAAACTGCCATACAATTGTGCTCATTTCACATGCTATCAAGGTAATGCTCAAAATCCTTCAAATTAGGCCTCAGTGGTAAATGAACCAAGAACTTTCAGATGTATAAGCTAGATTTAGAAAAGGCAGAGGAACCAGAGATCAAATCGCCAACATCCACTGGATCATAGAAAAAGCAAGAGAGTTCCAGAAAAACATCTGCTTCACTGACTATGCTAAAGCCTTTGACTATATGGATCACAACAAATTGTGGAAAATTCTTAAAGAGATGGGAAAAAAAGACCACCTTATCTGTTTCTTGAGAAACCTGTATGGAGGTCAAGAAGCAACAGTTAGAACTGGATATGGACTGGTTAAAAACTGGGAAAGGAGTACATCAAGGCTGTATATTGTCACCCTGCTTTTTTAACTTCTATGCAGAATACATCATGCAAAATGCTGGACTGGAGGAATTGCAAGCTGGAATCAAGATGACCAGGAGAAATATCAACAATCTCAAATGTGGAGATGATACCTCTCTAATGAAAGAAAGCAAAGAGGAATTAAAGAGCCTCTTGATGAGGGTGAAAGAAGAGGGTGAAAAGCTGGTTTAAAACTCAGCATTGAAAAACTAAGATCATGGAATCTGGTCCCATCACTTCATGGCAAATAGATGGGGAAAAAGTGGAAACAGTGACAGATTTTATTTTCTTGGGCTCCGAAATCACTGTGAAAGGTGACTGCAGCCATGAAATTAAAAGACGCTTGTTCCTTGGAAGAAAAGCTATTACAAACCTAGACGGTGTATTAAAAAGCAGAGACATCACTTTGCTGACAAAGGTCCATCTAGTCAAAGCTAAGGTTTTTCCAGTAGTCATGTATGAATATGAGAGCTGGACCAAAGAATTGATGTTTTTGAACTGCACTGCTGGAGAAGACTCTTGAGAGTCCCTTGAACAGCCAAGGAGCTCAAACCAGCCAATCCTAAGGAAATCAACCCTGAATATTAATTGGAAGGACTGATGCTGAAGCTCCAATACTTTCACCATCTGATGTGAAAAGCTAACTGATTGGAAAAGACCCTGATACTGGAAAAACTGAGGGCAGAAGGAGAAGAGGGTGACAGAGGATGAAATGGTTGGATGGTATCACCAATTCAATGGACATGAGTTTGAACAAATTCCAGGAGATGGTGAAGGACAAGGAAGCCTGGTGTCCTGCAGTCCATGGGTCACAAAGAGTCAGACGTGACTTAGCAACTGAACAATTTTATGTGATGCTTAAAATAAACAAAATAATACTATTTATTGTTTTCAAGGGCTTATATATTTAGATAGTTATAAAATTTTTTTTGTTTTACATACTTCAGGGAATAAAATGAAATTCAGGAGAAAAAAATCACAAAGAGTCTAATAAAATATTCAAAATGTTTTATTCATCAAGCAGAATAGTGGGTTCAGTCAAAATGTTTCACCAAGAAATAAAGAACAGTTGGTTATCTTCCAAAGAATACCGACAAGATTTTGGTGATTAAAGGAAAAAAATTACAAGTTAAACTCTATGATATCAATACTATAACTAATGTTTATTAAGTTTATGTGTGCAATTGGTGTGGATCTTGGCCCCAAACTCAGATGAACAGGAAATAATTCTTAATTTTAATAAAAATCAACATCTTTTCTATTTTAGACAACTATTTGGGTCTTGTCATATATAGGAAAGAGGATAACATTTAGTTTTGGATCAGCTGTATCCTGGAGAGTCTTACCTTTTCTAAGGGAGCTTACATTGTAGAAAGTGATGGGGATTCGAATATGCAAAGTATTCCACTTTGGCACAGGGGTTATTTTGAGGTACAGGCAATTGAGAAATGATAGACACTGGATAAGCTCTACCTTCTCCCTTTCTGTCTAAACTTGGGGCATGGATTCCCCTTTGTGAAGTTGTTCTCTCTCTCTTCTGCACCAGGAAGAAGAGATCCCTCATCACTGGAGAGAGCATGGACTTGAATCTGCATATATAAACTTTACTGAAATAACCTTCATTGTCAGTTAGTTCCCCCTATATAGATTGTCCAAATTTACAGCCCATAGAAGGCCAAACCCCTCTACTTTGTCTTGTCACATCTCTTTAATTTATTGCTCTTGGACATCATGCTATGTAAGCTCTCATGTCCAACAACTTTACTGGGTGTTTTTACCTCCTCTTTATAAAGCCCTCCCATGCTGCATACATATTAATATCAAAACAATTTTTTATGCTTTTTCTCCTGCTAATCCATCTGTTGTCAACTTTATTTGCAGGGCCCCAGGTACTAAACATAAGAGGGTAGAGGAAAAAGTTTTTTCCCTTTCTCTCCAAAAGGAAAAGGACAGGAATAAAAAAAAAAAATAGCTGCTTAGCCTGATATGGCAAGAGCTAAATAGTTATCTGATCACTAATACTAAAGAACCCATTTAAGAAAAAGTACAAATCTTGCGAGACAGCTAAGAATATATTTATTTCAACTCTACATCTTATCAGAAACTTTGCTCCTATTAGGTAATAGGTAAACAATGCTAACTGTTAAATCTGAACTAAGTAACAAAGGTTTTGGGAAACAGATTTGCTATAGACTAAAGCTTATGTCCTTCCCTCATCCCACCAGTTTCATATATTAAATTCTAATACTTGTTATGATGATATTGGAGGTGGTATCTTTGGGAGGTGATTAAGTCATAAGGGTGGAACCTTCCTGCCCTTATAAAAGGTCCCAGAGATTTCCCTTCCCCATCTGCCATGTGAGGTTTCAGCAAGAAGACAGCCATCTATAAACTAGGAAATGGGCTCATCAGATACCAAATCTGCCGGTGTCTTGATCCTGGACTTCCCAGACTCCAGACCTGTGAGAAGTAGATGTCTGTTGTTTTTAAGCCACTCGACTACAGTGTTTTGTTATAGCAGCCTGAGCAGACGGAAATATAGATGCACTGCAGCATCTTCAGATTCAGCTAAGGCTGTTAGAATTGTGAGGTCCTCATTCAAGCAGAGCTAAGCGGGGGGATGTGGTTGCTGTGGGCAGACCTCACAAAGATAACTGAGGCCCCAGATCCTAGAAACTTTTACTGGCTCATCATCCTCTGTGTTGCCTTGTCTCAGCTTGGCTTCTCCATGGGAAGTAGACTTCTGGTTCTCTCTTTTGATTCTCTCTGTTCCCTCTTCTCTAGCCTAACCAAAAAGCCAGAGCCAGCTTCATTCTATGGAGTTTAGAATATTCAGGAAGATTTTGGTACCCCATATTCTCTTTACCCACTTCTTGATATCTACAACTTTTATAACAAGGAACACATTCTTTAAATTCAAAACTGGAGATATCTATAAAGATCTGGCTAAAACTTCTTATTCAGTGGCTGAAATTTCTTACTCAGCCAATGATTCTCAAAGTATGGTCTCCCGATCAGCAGGACCAGCATTGCTTGGGTACTTGTTAGTAATGCAGACTTTTGCCACTCCTCCTCCTAGAACTCCTGAATTAGAAACTCTGGAGGCGAGGCCCAGCATGCTAAAATTTTAGCACAACTGAACAATCAAACGAATGACTAAGAACAGAGCTTCCCACAGCTTCTGACTCCAACTTAATTGGTGGTGAAGCTGGCAGACGAAACAGAAGAGCCTTGGAGCCTGGAGGAGGACGTGTAAAAGGCACAGAACTTGAGTCCCATGGTGTTCAGGGGGAACCACAGGAAGCTTAGAGGTGCATCCTGTCCTTCTTGGCTGCCCAGTGGAACAATGTAGAAGTCAGTACTGCCACTTGGCAGTATGCTAAATACTTGTTGACTGATTGACTAAGCACTGATGACTGGGTTTGAGGGAAAATAATGAATAAGTTTGATCCCTGCCCACTCAGAGCTTACAGTCTAGTGGAAAAGCAAATAAGCAAACAGTTACTCATGTTGTAATTTCTATGAAAGTGTGTTAAGTGCAATGGAAGCTGATGAAGTACTCTTACCGAGGACATGGGGTGTGAGGAAAGTTCTTGAGACCTAAAGCATGATTAGGAGTATGTCAGGGGAAAGGAGAGGGGCTTAGGTTTTAACATTCATTGAGTTTTCCTTTTAATAAAGGAGCTGTATTTCCAGATAACTTTTGATCTCTATTGTTCCACTCAGAACATTAAAAAAAAGCCCAAGATGTTTCCTAACTTGTCAACAAGTGAAATATAATGTCCATAACAAAATATATCAGCTTCTGACTTACTCAGGACTTTTGAGGCCATCAGTTTGGCTAGATAACCTTTCATCAGGGAAATCACACTACAAATTTAGATCTGAAATTGTATAGGAAATATCACTCACCAAAGTTACAAAGTGTGATAAAATATTACAGAATCTTTTTGCATAGAAGTTACAAATCACTGTTGCTTGTTTGATCAGTGTTTCAAGAAATAAATGATTGTATCTTTAATTTGTTAAAGGGGATTTTTGTTGAGTGACTTTTTGACGTTTACTGAGTGTCTGCTGCTGCTGCTGTTAAGTCGTTTCAGTCGTGTCTGACTCTGTGCAACCCCATAGACAGCAGCCCACCAGGCTCCCCCATCCCTGGGATTCTCCAGACAAGAACACTGGAGTGGGTTGCCATTTCCTTCTCCAGTGCATGAAAGTGAAAAGTGAAAGTGAAGTCTTTCACTGGTAGTGAAAGTGGAGCCTACCAGGCTCCTCCGTCCATGGGAGTTTCCAGGCAAGAGTGCTACTACAGGCAAGTGTCTGCTACACGCCAAATGATGAAAGGAGTTGGCAGTTATATGAAAAACAGTATTATCAGTAAGGACGAGGCCCAGTGTGTAGCTTACACACTTAAGCTTCCTTTTAGTTTTCTTCCTATGGCTCTTTTCATGGTAATTTCTTCCAAAGAGAGATTTTTCCCTCAGTGGACATCCTCAGCTGACAGAACGCCTTGCTCTGAATCTCTGGGTCTTGTGTCTATCAGATGCAACACCCATTTATAAAGGCCTTTGCTGTACACTGTTGGTGATCTCCAAATGAGACATTTATAACTAATTTCTTTGTATCCATCTTTTATATTTCCATTACTATATTATATTACATATTTATTTTAAAATTGCATGTGGGGAGATTTTCTCTACACATTTCAGTATGTATAGTAGGGCTCAACTTCACTGGAAGACAAAAGGAAATCACCTGTCTGTCATTTGAGTATTTTTGTAGAATCACTTTGAAAGTTACAGATGCAAATGCAGATATCTGTGTTGTTTGACAAATCATGACCAACTTGATAAAATTCAAACAAAACAATGGATGACAGTTCCTCAGTTCACGTGGTAGTTACATTCTGGGAAATCTGAATAAATATTAAAGCCACATACAAATGCCTTCTTTCTTTTTTTGAATGTAAAGGAAAACATAAGTCTTTCACCAAGATAATTATAAACGGGTTTTTCAGCAACAGAAACATTCTCAGGACATTCAAGTTCCTATGGGGTTAGTATCTGTTGCATGGGACTACCTCTTAACTACAGGCAGGCTAGCATCCTTGGGTCATGACCCACAATCAAAGACTCCCCACAATTTCCAAAATGCTTTCCAGGAGACAATGTAAGTCACCTTCCCCACACACCTTGAGAATCATTGTTCTAAAATCTAGAATCTATTTGAATTTTATGCTCCCCTTTCTCAACCCAGGCTTGCAGCTAGCTGGGAAAATAGAAAACATCTGAAACTCATTTAACACAGATGTCTTTGACTGCCAACTTTACATCTAGCTTTCTTCCAGGGATAATTTACCTTCTGTTGGAATAAATGCCTGGTCCAAGAGAGAAAAACTGTGTTCTGAAATGGAGCAGCAATTTTTGTCATAGGAATTTTGCCAGCAGAACCTGCCAAGTGGCCTCTTACCATTTGGTCTACCTACCGGGCAGGATACACAAGGGCCAGAAGGTGGGGTTTTGCACCTTTAAACCAAGACTGGGGTAGGCCTGACCATCTGGGCAGCAGCAGGAGCTCCAGAAAGTTGCTGGCTTCTGGGAGGAAGACCTGAGCCCAGGCAAGCTCCCAGAAAGCAAAGCTGTAAACTGTCCCTAAATCTGTGCTCACCATTGGGCCCAGCAGGGCCAGCACACTCAGGTCAGGGTAGGTCAGGGAGGAATTAATATGGGGATTGTTTACAAAGGTGTGGACAGGGTGAGGGGACCCCTGGGGCCGGTGGGGGGAGCCCAGGACTCTAAGGACTATTACTGACCCTCGGCCTGAAGGGGCAGGGGAGGGAGGGGTTCCCGAAGCCTGGAAGGAAAAGGTTGCTTGGAGCAGCTGCTTTGAAGACTAGAGTCCTCTGTGGAAGTGTGCAGTCTGTCTAGATGAGCCTACATGGAGGGAGTTGGGGAAAGAAATCTCCTTCCTCCCTCTGTTCACGTCCGAGGATGACGGACCCATTTGAAAGCCTGAGGGCAAGGGAGCCTGTCCTAGTTCACAGAGGCTCACCGCCTGAGCAGCGAGTGGGCGGAGGGTTGACTTGGAGAACCAATAGCCAGAGATGTGTTGTGCTGGCCATTTGCTAACTTCTTTGATGGATCTGTTAGAATGCTAGTGTATTGTAAATTGATACTCTTAATCTTTCTGCTTAAAGGTGAATGTATTTGTTGTTGTTTAGTAGCTAAGCTGTGTCTGACTCTTGCTATCTCATGGACTGTAGCCCTCCAGGCTCCTCTGTCCATGGGATTTCTCAGGCAAGAATATTGGAGTAGGTTGCCACTACTTTCTCCAGGGGATCTTCCCAACCCAGGAATCAAATCCACTTCTCTTGTGTCTTCTGCATTGCAGGCAGATTCTTTACCACTGAAGGGCTTCCCTGGTGGCTCAGCTGGTAAAGAATCTGCCTGCAATGTGGGAAGACCTAGGTTCTATCCCTGGGTTGGGAAGATCCCCTGGAGAAGGAAAAGGCTATCCACTCCAGTAGTCAGGCCTGGAGAACTCCATGGACAGTCCATGGGGTTACAAAGAGTAGGACACAACTGAGTGACTTTCACTTTCACCAGGGAAACCCACTAAAGGTGAATGTGTTAATCCACCTCTAAGATTCACAGACATGGCCATAGACCAAACTGCCTAGCGTACAATTACTTTCAATAAAGAAAATGGAGAAAATTGTGCTTAAGATTATGGTCGAGAAGACAAAAAGCAGAGTTGGCTACACCCTGGTTCCCACCAATATTTGGCAACTTGGTGTAGAAGAAAGATCACAGACTTTGGAGTCAGATCTGGACTGACAACTGGCTCTGTGTGGCCAGCAGAAGGTTCAGTTCAGTTCAGTCGCTCAGTCGTGTCCAACTCTTTGCGACCCCATGAACCGCAGCACGCTAGGCCTCCCTGTCCATCACCAATGCTTCACTTCTGAAGTGTTTTCACTTAGTCTCTTTTTCTGTATAATGCAGATAAAGGGTTAATGAAATCTATCTTACATTGTTATGCAGATTAATAAACATGTGAATAAGAAATGAAATGCATATAAAGCACTTGCAGGTCGTGGGTACCTGAATGACACTAGACCAATGGTTCTCAAAGTCTGTTCAGGTCATTTATACCAGTATCACCTGGGGACTTGTAAAGAAATGCAAATTGTTTGCGAGCAGAGCCCAGCAATCTGAAGGTGAGCATGAGAACTATTGTGCTAGACCTGCTCTGAGCTGATAAAGAAGAGGCAGGCAGGTTTTGCTAGATGGACTTCCGAAACTGTTGTCTGAGCCCTTGGGAGCTGAGCCCTCCAGAGCAACCTATACTGAGTGTCTCCATTTTTTGCCCTCCAGTCCTTGAGGAAAAAACGATGGGTTGGAGGAACCCATCTGTCTTTCCTCCACTCTGTCTGCTTCCTTTTCCTTACTCTGATTGTGTGCTTTTTTTGTACTCTGAGATTTCCAAAACCATGGAAAGTTGCTTTTCTTTGACTATTATGTGATAAGCTGATCTGGGAGAAAGGGAAAATGTCGTTTTCTTTCTGCGACTGGGTCAGTCTAATTCTGAGGTCTAGTGAAGCTCACTGTGGCCACATATCTAAGCCACCTCTGCTATTCCACTTCTGCCCACAATAATGTTAATATCTTGATCTCTGCTTAACTTTTGCATGGCAAAAATTGGTTCTGGGAAGGAAGAAAATGAGTTTTTTAAAAAAATAATTATACCCTGTGATAGCCTCCAAAAGCATAACATCAGGTATCCACACCCTCCCACGTAATTCCAGCATGTCAGATGTGATGATATGTAGCGTCCAACATTAGTTTATAAAAGACTCTCTCCTAGATCACTGACTTTGTGGGTAGACAGCTGTCATGTGGTGAGTAGTTCCAGGGAGAGGCCCATGTGACAAATAGCCCGGAAGCAGGACCTTCAGCCCCACTTAAGCCTTCAGAAGACCATAGCCCTGGCTGACAATTTGACTGCAGCCTAATGAGAGACTCTGGGCCAGAATAATGCACCTAAGCTGCTTCTGGATTCCTGGTCTTCAGAAATTTTGTAGAATAATAAACATTTGCTGCTTTCAGCTGTTAAGTTTTGTGAGTAATTTGTTATACTGTAATAGATAACTACATAGATTTTAGTACCTGGAAGTGAAATGCTACTGTAACTAACACCTAAAATTTAGGCGTGGCTTAGAATCTGGGCCTTGGACAGGAGCTGAAAGGAGTTTAAAGAATGTATTGGTGAAAGCCGAAAGAGCCTTGAACAGATTGTTAGCAGAATTTTGAGCAGACTCCTCACTGGTGTTGAAAAGAAAGGGAGGAAAAGCTTGCTGAATTCTGGAGGGCAGTGGATCCTTATTATGTAGTGGCAGAAAATTTAGCAACTTCATTGTCTTTAGCAATGTGGAAGGTAGAAAATGTATCTAATGAACAGAGAGCTGTAATTCAGGAGATACCTCGCTAGAATGCTGACAGTTCACCTGGTTTCTTCTAGCTTTTTACAATAAAATGCAAGAGATAGGCTAACAGAAGAGCAATTAAGCAAAAAGAGCCAGGACTCACCAGTTGTAAAGATGCCAGCCTTTACCAGCAGCAAACAATGTTAAAATTAAGGAAGGTTTTCAGAGCAAAGGTCAAACCCAGAGCACCATTGTGATTTAAAGATGAGGCTGAAGGTGTGACTATAAAATCCTTTGTTATGATCTCAGAAAGATCACAAGTGGCACCTCAGCATATAGGTTAGTCATGTGAAAGGCTTTCTGAAGTTTTTTAGGGTGAGGCTCCCAGATCCTCTCAAATAATAGAGCATCAGGGAGTGGCTACTGATGCAGTATTCTTGCCTGAAGAACTCCATGGACAGAGGAGCATGGCGGGCTACAGTCCCTGGGGTCACAAAGAGTCGGATATGACTGAGTGACTAACACACACCCACACCCCCACACACGCGTTGAGTAGCTTAACAGCATTGCTCTTCAGCAGAATCACAAGATGGAAAAAGTGATTATCTCATAGATATCTCTGAGTATGGCTTTTGTCTAATGGATTGACCTGATAAAATTTCCAGGAGATTTACCATTTTTAAAGAATTATATCCACAGAAACATTGACAACTAGAACTAAAAGGAACAGAGTGTAAAATGAAAAGAGGCTTTTCCCCCTCCACCCCCCATTCTACTGCAGGTTTGGGAAATTATTCAGCTGCATACATGTACCAACTTTCATGAAAAAGAATGGATGGTTTGGAAAGCATAAGGAAGAACCACAGAGAAGCGTTCCTGGAGAGTCGGACACGACTTAGCAAAAGAACAACAACAAAAGGAACAGGACTGAGTCCTAAGGAGCTTCCAATATTTGCCCGGCTAGACGTCAGAGAAGGTGTGGGGATACCTGTGTGCTTCCCAATGCCTTATGTTTTGAATAGTGATGCCTGTGATGTTTATCCCATGCCTGTTCACCATTGTGTGTTGGCTGTGAGGAGGGCAGATGACTTATCTCTTTAATTCACAGGTTTTTAAATTAAGAGAAATGATACTCAAGGAACTGGACATTAAGAAATATACCTGAGGAGCCTCATGTGAAGCTGGATCCAATTTAGATGCCATGCTTCTGAACTTTGAGTTAATGCTTCAGTGGGATGAGAATGTTAGGAGGCATGGGATGGGACGAGTGTATTTTATGTGTGAGGGAAAACATGAATCTCTGGGACCCAGATGGCAGATGGTCAAGGTGGTCTCCTCCTGGTATTCATACCCTTATAGAGCATCTTCCCATACAGTACCAGGATTCATCTCTGAGGGAAGCCAGCCACCATACAATGAATAGCCCTACAGAGAATCTCAGGGGATGAGGGACTGAGGCTTGCCAACAACCACGTGAATAAGGGACTTCCTGGTGGTGGTCCAGGGGCTAAGACTCCATGCTCCCAATACAGGGGGCCCGGGGTTTGATCCCTGGTCTGGGAGCTAGATCCTGCATGCTACAACTAAAGATCCAGCATGTTGGAACTAAGGCACAGCCAAATAATTAAATATTTTTTTAAAAAATCAACCACATATAAGATTGAGCAGATTCTCTAGCTCTAGTCAAGCTCTTGGAGGCCTTCATCCCTGCACCACCCCACCACCAAAACAAGTCTCCAGCCCCAGCTGACAGCTTGATTGTAATTTTATGAGTAACAACTATCCAACTAAACCACTCCTGGGTTCCTGGCACTATAAACTATGTGAAGACAATACATGTTGTCTTCAATTCCTAAATTTGGGGGTCATTTTTAATGTAGCAGTAGATAATTGAGACACATCTCCAATGCATTCAGTGTGCTTAAACACCAATAAGATCTCACAAAACAGTAATTTTTACATTTGCTTGGATAATTAGTGTGTATATTTTCAGAACAAGTCCTTCATGCATGAAAGAACAGAAAAGGCTGTTATTTTTTCCTTCAGTAGAACCCCTCTGACAGAAGTAAAAACTTGAACCTGGCAGTATTCCTAGCAGATATTTGCACTTTTATTTTGTACAATTCTAAATAGACAAAAGCAATGGGAGCATTTTCTTTAATTTAGAAACAGTACCAGTTGAGGTTTTTATTATTATTATTTTGGCCACACCACACAGCTTGCAGGATCTTAGTTCCACTACCAGAGATTGAACCTGGGGCCCCAGCAGTGAGAGTCCTGAGTCCTAACCACTGGGCCACTAGGGAATTTCCCCAGTTGAGTTTTTAATAAAGCACTTCAGTTGTGCTGGCTTTAATTTTAGCAATATGAATGTTCTTAGAATTTACCCAAAACTCTAAGCTATAAACTCAAATATCTTTAGTTTTTTTTTTTCTTTTGAAAGAACAGCCTAGGAAGTTGGTGGAAATTTTATTCTTTCAGGGTTTAATTTTTGTGAAGGTATCTTTAAACACCCAAATGAGCTCTAGACATTGAGGATAGAAAGTGTCACTCATAACTTCTATTTGCCCATGTTTTATCAATTGTGCTAAGCTCTTATGTGAATTTTGACATTGTATTTTGCCAGTTACTCTTATAGAGAATAGTGGAAAAACCAATGAATTTTTAAATGATCTGACTCTAATATTGGGGTTTCCCTGGTGGTGCTAGTAGCAAAGAACCTGCCTGCCAATACTGCAGATATAGGAGGCATGGGTTTGATCCCTAGGTCTGGAAGATCCCCTGGAGGAGGACATGGCAACCCACTCCAGTATTCTTACCTGGAGAATCCCATGGACAGAGGAGCCTGGCAGTCTACAGTCCATAGGGTCTCAAAGAGTCAGATACGACTGAAGCATCTCAGCATGCACTCCATAAAGCATACGTACATTAATCATAATTCATCATCTGCCTTTCACACTCTCTTTTCTACCTAGAACTAATTTGTCCAATCAACTGGACATCTTTTGAAAAACAAGCTGTTTCTATGTTTTAAAGCCTTCTCTTCTAGAACGTGTAAGAGCTTGCTCTCAAACTTCTTGAAAACAAGACACCCTCTCTGAGGATAAAAGTCTGGAAGCACTTTATGAGAAACAATTGGAGATCTGTCTGTTCCGTTAGTGCATTCCATGGGAATGTTACACTGTCTGGAAAGAAAGCTCTGTGTGGGTAACAGTCACTTCTACATGGACAACACCAACAACACTGAATGTCACTTCATTTATTAACATTAAATATCTAGATGATCAACTGTTTTGGAAAAATAAGGAGAGTGAGATAGGTTGATATAAACCTAAATAACAAAGATCTTAGTTGGCCAAAAACTTTCCACTCTCATAATTCATACATATTAATGGGAAACAAAAGCCCTTAAGGGCCAAACTTTCACAATAGAACTATGAATCCTTCCAGGATATAGCCCTCCAATTCAAATATACAGTACAGGATTGTTAACTAGAGTTATATACCATGCTGTACCTGGGTTTGATCCCTGGGTTGGGAAGATCCTCTGGAGAAGGAAATGGCAACCCACTCCAGTATTCTTGCCTGGAGAATCCCATGGACAGAGGAGCCTGGCAGGCTACAGTCCATGGGGTTGCAAGAGTTGGACACGACTTAGCATCTAAACCACCACCACATTACATGCTCAGATTTATTTGTAACTGGAAGTTTATACCATTTGACCATCTCCTCCCATTTCCCCCATCCTCTGTGGTTTCTTCCTGAATATTTTTAGGTATTTTTTATATTAAAAAATATGGTAATATGTGACATCCCTGGGCATGAATAAACACTTTGCTGTTTCTTAGAATTTAAGCCTCCTTCTGACTTAAAAAATATATATATATATATATATATATATATATATATATATATATATATATATATATTTGGCTGCCCTGGGTCTTAGCTGCAGCACATGGGACCTTTTAGCTGTGGTATGCACACTCTAAATTGCATCATGTGGGATCTAGTTCCCTGACCAGGAATCAAACCCAGGCCCCCTAAATGGGAGCGTGGAGTCTTAGCCACTGGACCAGCAGGGAAGTCCCTCTAGTTTTCTTTGCTTTCTTCTACTTTCTTCACCCATTTCTCTTTTTCTCTTCCTGGATTGCATCATCATCCCTCAGTGGGATCTGTTCTGGATGAAGTCTGGGTGATGCTGGGTCAGGAGGGACTGAGCAGGAAGGGAGACATCATTAAACAGGCTGGTCCTTCCCTAGGCTCATAGAGGGGAAGGACAGAGTATGAATCTGAGAAGTCTCACTGGGTTCCCCTGAGCGGGAACCCAAGGGCTGAGCCCCTTGAGTCTTAGGAGAGCTGCTACAAGGAGAGACCAGAGCTCTGTTTTCAGTTTTGCACTGTGCTTTTAAACTTTCCTTGACTCTGACCAAGGTTATATGGATGGACATATTGGATATTGACAAAGGGCTCTTAGGGTTTCTGATCAGGTTCCTTCTAGAGCTTTTTCCTCTGGCAAAAGACTTTTTTGTGGAAAGGATTTCCTTTGGGAAAGCTTTTGCAGCCAGAAGCAGTGAAGAGGGCACAAGGTGAGAAGATGGATACTGAGACCCTGGTTGCTGGACTCCTTAGTTACAGTTCCTCTGAGGAGCTACTTCAGGTCCTGGTTTATCACAGAGCAGCAATGGGGATGCTTGGGAAAGCTCCAGGACTGCTTTTCAACATACCAGATACTAACTCAAATTACCATCAGGAGAAGCAGGAACTTGGGGCTTTCTGAGCTTGGCTCAGCTTGTCTGTAACAATCAGGACAATGGTGCAGGGTGTGGCTCCATTTGGGGTTTAACCTGCAGACCAGAGGAAGGAACAATGAAAGGCTGCTTATGTTCCTGTGGTTTGGCAGAGCTGGTGGCTAGACCATTGGATAAATCACTGGGTGTTTGTTTCCGAACCTCTGCAGTCTGGTTGGCCTGGTTACTCTTGAGCTGCCTGGCCGAGAGGTGGTAGGTAGACAATCAGAGCTTGTACTTGGATAATAACAGCCACTATGTATTCAGTGCCTGCCATGTGTTCAACGACACATTAGGTGCTTTACACGCACAACCTTTGTAACCTTATTGCTAATGGCATTCCCATTTGTGAAACTGAAAAGCCAGGCAGTCCAGAGAAATTTAGTGGTTTGTTCAACATCAGGTTTCTAATAGGGTCAACATTTTAACTCTGGTATACAGGCATGCCTCAGCAACGTTGCAGGTTTGGTTCCAGACCACTGCAATCAAGTGAATTTTGTGATAAAGCGAGTCACCATGAAATTTTTGGTTTCTCAGTACATATAAAAATTATGCTTATACTATACTACAATCTATTAAGTGTGTGATAACATTATTTCTAAAAAACAATGTCCATATCTTAATTTTAAAATATTTTATTGAGGAAAAATGCAAACCATCAGTTGAGTCTTCAGAGGGTTGTCATCTTTTTGTTTGGTGAATGGTCTTGCCTTGATGTTGAAGGCTGCCGACTGATCAGGTTGGATTGGCTGACGACTGGAGTGGCTGTGGCAATTTCTTAAGATATTAATAATACAACAGTGAAGTTTGTTGCACCAATTGACTCTTGCACAAATAATTTCTCGGTAACATGCAATACTATTTGATGGGATTTTACCCTCAGAAGAACTTCTTTCAGTACTGGAGTCAATCTCTCAAACCTTGTTGCTGGTTTATATCTTCATAGCATCTACACCAGGAATAGATTCCATCTCAAAAAATTCATTTTCTTTGCTCATTTGTAAGAAGAAACTCCTCATCTGTTAAAGTTTTATCATGAGATTGCAGCACTTCAATCAAATCTTCAGGCTCTGCTTCTCTGCTATTTCCACCACGTCGGCAGGGGCTTCCTCCGATGAAGTCTTGAACCCCTCAAAGTCATTCATGAGTGTTGGAATCAACCTCTCCAAAATCCTGTTAATGTTAATATTTTGACACCTTCTCATGAATCACAAATGTTCTTAATGGCATATAGAATGGTTAATACTTTATAGAAGGTTTTCAATTTACTTTGCCGAGATCCATCAGAGGCATCACTACATCTGTAAGCTAGAGCCTTACAAAATGTATTTCTTATATAATAAGAGTAGAAAGTCCAAATGACTCCTTGATCCATGGGCTGCAGAATGGATGCTGTGTTATCAGGCATGAAAACACGTTAATCTCATTGTACTTTTCCATCAGAGGTCTTGGGTGACAAGGTACATTGTCAGTGAGCAGTCACATTTTGAAAGGAATCTTTTTTCTGAGCAGTGGGTCTCAGCAGTGGGCTTAAAATATTCAGTTGCTGCTGCTGCTGCTAAGTCGCTTCAGTTGTGTCCGACTCTGTGCGACCCCATAGACGGCAGCCCACCAGGCTCCCCGGTCCCTGGGATTCTCCAGGCAAGAACACTGGAGTGGGTTGCCATTTCCTTCTCCAATGCATGAAACTGAAAAGTGAAAGTGAAGTTGCTCAGTCGTGTCCGACTCTTACCGACCCCATGGACTGCAGCCCGCCAGGCTCCTCTGTCCATGGGATTTTCCAGGCAAGAGTGCTGTGTCATTGCCTTCTCCAAAATATTCAGTAAATCATACTATAAATAAATGTGTGTCATCCAGGCTTTGTTATTCCATTTCAATCACAGAGCACAGAAATAGTAGATTAAGCACAATTCTTAAGGGCCATAGGATTGTTAGAATGGTAAATGAGCACTGTTATGCTTCACAGGTAGCTCAGTGGTAAAAAAAAACCCACCTGCCAATGCAGGGGACACAGGTTCAATCCCTGGGTCAGAAAGATCCCCTGGAGGAGGGCATGGCAAACTACTCCAGCATTCCTGCCTGGAGAATCCCATGGACAGAGAAGCCCATGGGCAGAGAATCCATGAGCAACTTCACATGGATTATAGTCCATGGGGTCACAAAAGAGTCAGACATGACTTAGTGTCTAAACAACAACAACAATGAATGAGCATTGGCTTCAACTTAAAGCCACTGGCTGCGTTAGCCCTAACTGAAGAGCCAGTCTATCCTTTCAAGGTTTAAAGCCAGATGTTGACTTCACCTTTCTGGCTATGGTATCTTCTTCCAGTATAAGGTTGCTTTGTCTACACTGAAAATCTGTTGTTTATTATAGAACACCTTCATTAATGACCTTAGCTAGATCTTCTGGATAACTAGCTGTGGCTTCTGCATCAGCACTCGCTATTTCATCCTGCACTTCTGCTAAGGCGATGGCTTCTTTCCTTCAGTTTCATGAACCAACTTTGCTCCCTTTACACTTTTGTTCTGCAGCTTCCTTACCTCTCTCAGACTTCACAGAATTGAAGAGAGTTAGGGCCTTGCTCTGGATTAGGCTTTGGCTAAAGGGAATGTTATGGCTGGTTTGATCTTCTTTCCAGGCAACTAAAACTTTCTCCATGTCAGCAATAGGGCTATTTTCCTTTCTTATCATTCATGTGTTCACTGGGCAACACTTTCAGTTCCCTTCAAGAACTTTTCCTTTGCACTCACAGCTTTGCTAACTGTTTGGCATAAGAGGCCTAGTTTTTGACCCATCTTGGCTTTCAACATGCTTGCCTTAATAAGATTAACCATTTCTAATTTTTGATTTAAAGTGACTCTTCTTTTACTTGAACACTTAGAGGACACTATAGCATTATTAATTGGCCTAATTTCAGTATCATTGTGTCTCGGGGTATAGGGAGGCCCAAGTAGAGGGAGGGAGATGAGGGAATGGCTGGTTGGTGGAGCAGACAGAACACACACAATGTTTATTGGTTAAATTTTATCTTATATGGGTGGGAGTCATGGTGCCCCAAACAATCCCAATAGTAACATCAGAGATCACTGATGGAAGAACACCATAATAAGTATAATAATAGTGAAAAAGTTTGAAATATTGTGATAATTACCAAAAAGTGACATTAAGTGAGCAAATGCTGTTGGAAAAAGTGGCACCGATAGACTTGTTCGACGCAGGTTAAC
Organism: Ovis aries; assembly: GCF_016772045.2. Lineage (NCBI taxonomy): Eukaryota > Metazoa > Chordata > Mammalia > Artiodactyla > Bovidae > Ovis > Ovis aries. Next base: position 24,884,816 of record NC_056069.1, on the reverse strand, counting down.
TGCAAACCTTCAATTTATAAAAATCGCAATGTCTGCGAAGCACAATAAAGTAAGGTATGCCTGAACAGTTATTTTTGCTATAAGGCATATGCATTCCTAAATAAACCTCACAGCTGTCAAAAGAGTGAGCCAAAAATAGAGCTTATGGAAAAAATGGAGTTAGTGCTAGAAAATTTTATAATTAGAAACTAAAAAACCCAATAGCTACACAAGCAGAAATGCAAGCATATCCAAATCTCAGTGTTTGTACCTGATATCACAGCCAGTCCTTTGAAGCCTTACATTTTGGAGCTCAGGCTTCTTCCTAGGGATGCGTGACCTTGGGGCCCTCGCTGCCAGTAGAGAACATTTGCATCAACATCAGGGATCTGATACAGGGTTTTAATGGAATGCATCCCTGGAGCATCTTCATCTATATTCCCTGCTTCATCAGATAGTTTAATATCATAGAAAACTTAGTGGCTGGTTAGCAGTTTGAGAAACCACCGCTTTATTGAAGGTCCTCATTGTACAGACATACAGGTTTTTACTAAAGTCTTTTTATATTTCTAAGACTTTCTCCCTAAATGTAAGAAAGCTCACCCTAATTGCCTCAATCAGTATATTGGCAAAAATCACATATTCACCAAAGTAACTTCTGCATCACATTCTTAACACCTCAAATTACCAGTCAATTAGGAGGTATGTTGCATCAAGGAAACAAGTACTGTTTCAGGCTGAAAATTCCTGCTTCGAAGCCCCTGAGATTTCTTCCCTGTTCTAGAGAGGCCTCATTGGCCTTGAGGGACATTTACACTGGCTGAAGCATTTTTAACTTAAGGACTACTTTTTTTTCTCCTCATACAATTTCCATGTCTTGATCAGATCATACCTAACAAAATTAACAGTGGTTTCTTCATTTCACTTAATACTCAGCCCATGTTAAATTTTTTTGACGGTCTCAAATGTTGTTTATAGCTGGTTTGTCCAAATTAGAATCCGAAGTCCAAACACTGCACTTGGTTGTTTATTGACTATATTTTTATTTTTATACCTTCTACCCATTTTTAATATAATTCATTTGTTGAAGAAACCAGTTCTCTTATTACAGAATAGTCCACATTTTTAATTTAGCTGATTGCTTTCTCCATATTTATCACTGGTAAACTGGTTGTTTCTTCCCAGGTGTCACAATGGTAAAGAATCCACCTGCCAAAGCAGGAGATGCAAGAGGCTCAGGTTTGATCCCTTGGTAGGGAAAATTCCCTGCAGGAGGATCTGGTAACCTGCTCCAATATTCTTGCCTGGAAAATTCTGTGGATAGGAGAGCCTGGTGGGCTATATGGAGTCACAGAGAGTCGGATGCAACTGAGCATGAAAACAGGCAAATAGGTGGTTAGACCTTGAAATTTGGTTTAGTTTCAGGTTCAGTTTTGCTGGTAAGAATGCATCATAAACCAAACTTTATGGTTCTTATTGACTCATATATTAAAGCACAATGTTAGTGATGCCAAGGCTGATTAGCATAATATGAGGTGGCATCTGGATCCCTCCATTATAAAGTTTCCAGCAACTTATAGGACTTCATGATTTATCAACCACTGATCACTCCCTAGATTCACTGTTTCACTGAGATTGAAAAATAGCAAATTCCTATCATTCCTTCTCTTTTTATTATCTAGAATTCTTTTTGTGAAGAACTAGACCTTACCAACTCTTGGCGGTTTAGTCATTAAGTCCCGTCTGACTCTTTTGCAACTGAAGCCAGCCAGGCTCCTCCATTCATGGGACTTCCCAGGCAAGAATACTGGGAGTGGGCTGTCCCAGGGATCTTCCTGACCAAGGGATCCAATCTGTGTCCCCTGAACTGCAGATGGATTCTTTACCAACTGAGCCACTAGGAAACCCTCATCTCTTGGATAGGCTGAAACACAGCTTGCCAGGAGCCAGCATGGGAGATCCCACCCATGACAAGGTCATGCGGAGGAGACCTGACAGGCAAGGTGGATCAGGACTCGAGAGACTCCCTGGACCTGCTCGAACATCTACCCCAAACCAAAATCTGTCTGTCTACTGTATACTATATTAAGCCTTTCACCAACTCTTCTGACATTAACAGGGGGCTATCCTCGACCACCTTTCTCTGGAAAAAATCAACTTAGGGCTCTAGTTGATAAGTCTCCTGGGCATAAAAAGAACATTTCTAGTCACCACCCCCCCCCCCCCCCCCCCCGTTAATATTCTAGCTTGCTTGACAGGTTTATAAAGACTCTTACAACTACACATATGATTGTTCACAAACCATGACATGGGAAGCCTAAGCATTCTGAAAATATAGAGCCCTTCGAGGGGTGAAAAAGTTTTATTAAAATGATACTGGTAAAGGGTTTCATTGTTGAGCCAATACTTGCTGCCAAGTTCCCATATCCCTTATCCATTGTGTGCCTGGGAGTACATTAGTTAATATAGTTGAAATGTAAAAAAAACAAGTAGTAGCCTTGGTATTAACCACACCAGACCTTTGAGCTAATAAGTTCTTTTTTGTAACCCACTACACCTTTGCTCCATGAAAATGTAACTTTGTTTAGTACTTTCTGAGGCTGACACAGATTAGAGGTATTAAAAAAAAAAAAACAAAAAACACCAAACACTTCAAGGGAAAACAAGTTTTCTGGTTGATCAACTTTTATCAAAAAAGGGTCATAAAATGTCAACAGGCATCCAAGGCCAGAAGATAATGTACACAACATAAGACCCTTGTTTATAGAAAAGGTATGCAAAAAATATCCTGGTTTCGATAAGGACAAAACTGCTGGAATGTTTGAGTTGACTCTACATGACTTTGCCTCTTTCATTTTCCTCTATGTACAAGTCAGGGTATAAAAGCCCCTTTTAAAAATAAAGATACAGGCTTCGCTCACTGAAGCTTGGTCTCCCCGTGTCATTCTTTCGCCATTGCTGTTCATCCTGGTGGTATCCCTGGACTCTGCTGGGGCTGGACCCCAACAACAGCTCATTCAGGAAAAGTGAAGTCTTGATTCTATTCTTTTATCAATTTTGAGAGCAAAGAGCTGGTAACCCAGATGACTAGAACCAGTGAGTCTTTCTGTGAATGTTATTGTAAACTACTAAATTTTTATATAATGACTTTTTAATCACTGATGTTATTCTTTTTCGCTCAGATTGTCTCAACTTTGCAGCAGAAACCTTTTCAGTTTAGTGTTTGTGTGCCTTTGATAAGGCCTCTTCAGAGTTGCAATGTTTCTTTGTTTTCTGGCACAAAATCATATCTGACTCATTTTGTAAATGTCCTGATGTAGACTTGAAATCCACTATTTTCTAAAGGAGCTTCTTTTAGTGGAGAATAGTATCTAAAGATCATATTCTGATCATTAAAGGCAATATTACTCTTCAACAAGAGCTAGATGCAACTGGATAAGTTTTCCAACTATACTGATAAAACTTTTGTAATTCCTTCAAGAGAAAATAGCTTTATTGCCAATCTAAACTCAGTAGTCTTGGCTCCATTTTCCGCATGAAAAAAATTTTTCCTGCTTCTTTGATAATATGAGTCTTAGGAATACAGCTAGGTTTAGCCAGACTTATAGGGAAGTGATAGGAAGTACTAGGAAACTACCTTAAGTATTTCCAAATGCTCAACTATGAAATTTTGGACTCAGAAGTTATGCTTCAAATTTTCTTTTTATTTTTGAATATTAACACATTTAAAAGAGTAAACATTTGTTCCTTTCTTGGTTGGAACATTAATATATTTTCCATTTTATAGATTATTTTAGCTTCATAGATATTAACTATTTTGATTTTGTCCTTGGTTCAGAAATCTGTTCTTTTTATTTGTGGCAGTCATTTGCAATTCTTCAGATTAACATGTGAAAAAAATCCAACTCCAACTTTATTGGTAACCAAATGATATGCAAATTAAAACAAGTGCATTTTTCTTACAACAAATTAGCAAAGCCTTAAAAAAATTATTCTTCATTCCAGGAAGATTTACAGTCTCACTTTTTAGACCTGTGCTATTCTCATGATCCCAGAATTTAGTTATTTTCTTTGTAGGGTGTCTTCTACCTCCTTCTTTCCCAACGCATCACAGCTCCCCTCCCCCAGGCCCTCTCTTCTGACCTGATAGGCTTGAACTATAATCTAAATAGAATTCATGGTTCCACTAGTTCTTTCTGTAAAGGGCCAGATAGTAAATATTTTAGCCTTTGTGGGCTAAGCTGCAAAATAATTGAGACTTATGTAACTGTTTAAAATGTAACCATTAAAGAAGTGAAAACCATTTTTATCTTGCAGGGCTGTATAAGAACAGGTGGCTGGCCAGACTTCGCCCTCAGGCTGCAGTTTGCCAACACTGGTTTAGATCTTCCTGTAAGAAAGGAGTAATGCCCAGTCCTGAGGAGTATTATCCAACAACCTTGAACAGTTAGCTTTTACCTTCGCTGTTGTTGTTTAATTGCTGTGTCATGTCTGATTCTTTGCAACCCCATAGACTATAGCCTGCCAGGCTCCTCTGTCCATAGAATTCTCCAGGCAAGAAAACCAGAGTGGGTTGCTATTTCCTCCTCCAGGGGATCTTCCTGACCCAGGGATTGAAGCTGAATCTTTTGCATTGACAGACGGATTCTTTATCACTGAGCTTCACCTCAACTTGAGCCCTGATCACAGTATGTTTGGTGTCCTCCAGGCAGTAACTGAGCAAGGTGTAGCCTCCCACTGACAGCCAGCAAGGAAAAGGGACCTGAGTCCTCTAACTGCAGGGAACTGAGCTAAACCAGCAACCTGAACGAGCTCAGAAGTGGCTGCTTCCCCGGAGCCTGCAGGGAAGAGCCCAGCAGCTATGTGGTCTCACGAGATCCTGAGCAGACAGCCAGTTGAACTCACCCAAGCTCTTAAATAAAGAAATAGGAGATAATTACCAGGTGTTATTTTCAACCACTAAATTTGTGGTAATTTGTCATATAGCAATAGCAAATGAATACACTGGGAATTGGTGTTTGCAGGGGACAGTCTCTATAACCTAGAACAGACTTGAGGGTGGGGTGGTGTGTGAAACAAATAATGGACCTGAGAGCAAAGAAGCCAATACCCAACAGACCATACCACAGTTTTGTTCATACATCCTTAAAGGCTTTTGGCATATATGGATCACTCTGTTTTCTCAGTGATGATGAAGATTTCATCAGCTAGCAAGAGAGGCTTCATTTATGATGACCATATGATGTTAGAAAATTCAGCTAATTTTTGTGAGTCTTACTGGACAAGGATTTTAATAATTGATGATGGCCATGTCCGCCTTTTCTTGAGACTGGCTCTCTCCATCTGTTTTGATGTTTGTGACTGAGGAACAGTTACTAAGAGGTGGGGGCTGCAGAAAAAAGCCCAGGACCACATAGATGAATAACAGTGAGTATTCCTGACAGGAAGCTTGGTAGCCAGCTGCTGCTACTTGGGGCAAGCACCTGTGAGAGCACAGGGAGTGATGGAGACAGACAAAGGTCACTCAGACGACAAAAGAGCAGCTCCCACACGGTTGCTTATAAAAGCCCAAACAGAACCTAGAAGTCTCACTGCCTAAGCTTTTAAAACTCCATTGTTTCATCCAGTCGGAAGCACTTAGAGGAGCAAAATGGCTTATTTCAGTATACATGTAGAGAAAGCAATGTCACAATAGAGCAAAGCTTTAAGATCCTGTGATCAAAGATTTGTGAAACCAATAGCTAACACAGAGGAGGATAATAGCCATTTAGAATGCATCTTGAGGGCTCCTATGAGAGGTGCAATCTAATTGTGGTGTAATTGCCAGCTACTGATATTGGTTTTTATTCCTACCGTTTGTGCTATATGAAGTCTCTGTCTGTTAGTGCTAGAACTGTATAGATGACCAGGGCTGGGGTAGGAAACTCTGAGGCAATCATTGAAAGCAAGAAGGCAGATGGAATTGAACATATTGTGTATCAGAAAGTTTAAGCATTTAGTTTCTCTGATAACCAGTTCAAGCTTAATTGTACAGAATTCTGAGACCTCATTAATGAAATACAGTATAATGTTTATATTATTAGCAGTAATAGTATCATATTGATTATCTGATTTTAGAGTAAATAACTGAAGGGAAAACAGTTAGGGTTTATTCTTCTTTATTGTAGCAACTGTTGTCAGGAAAAAGAAAAAGTCTTTTTTTCATTAAAGCTCTTATTTATGGAAGAATATTAGCTAATAAATGTAGAAGTGATGATTGGAATAGAAAAGAATAAGTTTGCAAGATATAATGAAATAACTGATGCAGGCAAGAATCAATAATGAATTCTAAAATTATTAGAATTGATAGAGAGCTAGGTATTCACTTGGTACAAAAGGACTACCTCCCAGATGATTTGCTAATAGCAGTTGGGGTGGAGTGCCTTTTATAATAGAGAAATATGGCTATTATCACTTGGTAGTTGAACTTACTATCCAATTGTCCCACTATTAATGAGGTCTCAAGGCTCTGATAATGCCTTATAAATGATATGTATCACCTGTATTATAATTAACAGTGTTTAAATGGAAGTTGAATCTGAAGGCTTGATTAGATTCAAGTTAAAGGAATACAAAGAGGAGAAGAACAAACTAAGTGACAAGTCCATTCTGAAGGAGACCAGCCCTGGGTGTTCTTTGGAAGGAATGATGCTGAAGCTGAAACTCCAGGACTTTGGCCACCTCATGCGAAGAGCTGACTCATTGGAAAAGACCCTGATGCTGGGAGGGATTGGGAGCAGGAGAAGAAGGGGACGACAGAGGATGAGATGGCTGGATGGCATCACTGACTCGATCGACATGAGTTTGAGTGAACTCCAGGAGTTAGTGATGGACAGGGAGGCCTGGCGTGCTGCGATTCATGGGGTCGCAAAGAGTAGGACATGACTGAGCGACTGAACTGAATGAGGAAGCAACTGGATACATTTAGAATGTGGGACTTGAACAAAACTGGTCCAATCTCTTTTTAGAAAGTCAATGGCAAGAAAAAAGGAAGGAGCTGCTAGATTAAGAAAATAAAGAGGCATAACCGAGTTCAGTACAAGATCTTTCATTGGATTTTGGTTAAAAATAATCTTTAAAAACACTTTAAACTAATGGTGACATTTGATTATGGATTTTCCAAATGTCAAACAGGGTCCTTGCAGGAAACAAACTCAAAGAACCTACTAATGAAGCACTTAATGACCAGACTGTTGAGAGGTGTGGTCAGGGCTAAAGGAATCAACAGGATGCTGAGCTACCCAGGGTTAACAGGGAAGCCGTTGCCAGCTACTTTTAGACCTTAATAAGCAAGTGCGGGTGCAGTTCCAAGAGCCCAGTCACGGGTGGAGCTATGGCAGGGGATGATGCTTCACAGAAGATTCAGTAGTAGGTGCAGTAAATGCCAGACCAGCAACCTGGCAGTGTGGAGCAGAGAAAACGTATCCCAGCTTATCTCTGCACCATCATCTTCTATTAGTGCTTCTGTTAGCCTCTGGTATCTGTGGGCAGCTCCCATTGGCTGAACTCAATTGGGAGCCTGGCTGTGGCAGTCTGTACAAGTCAGCTTCTTGGGGCTAAGAGCACAGAAAGTGGATAATGTATCTGTAGGTGAGGATCAAAGGGACAATAAGGCACAGCTGGGGAGTAGAGTAGAACATTCTTCTTAATTGTTAGATGATAATAATGCTGGGGTTATATATGAGAATGCCCTGAGTTTGGGGTTTTTTTGTTTGGTTTTTTTGAAATGCATGTTGAAGTATTAAGGGATGAAATGTGATGATGATATATTTACTTTGAACTGGTTCAACAAGATAGATAAGTAGATACTTGAAGCAAATATGGAAACAAGCTCAAAGGTTTTTCTTCTTTATTGCTAAAGCTTTTTGCACTCAAGCTCCAACTGTGTCAAGCCTGAAAAGAAACAGTTCTTCCTCTCTATTCCCATACCCAGTATCTGACATACGGTAGATGCCAAAAATTGAATTTTGACCCAGACATCTCTTTCTCAGTGATAATCATATTTCCTGGCTACCCTATATGTATTTCTATTATAAATGCACATATCACATTGATACATTTTGTCTTTCCTACAGTAGGGCAAGTTCCTTGATAGCAAGGGTTTTGTTTTGTTCATCCATGAGCACCTGTTGTATGCCTCATGATCTCCTCTAAAATATGATATGATTTGGTCCTATCACTCACAGAAGAAATGCTGTAAGAGGGGACAAGTTTGAAAGAACAGAAAAAGTCAGAACAGAAGTTATATCAGGTGATAGAGCCTTGATATAGATTGAAAGTATGTTTCCCCACCAAATTCACACACTGAAGCCCTAATCTCCAACATGATGCTGTTTGGCTGCTGCTGCTGCTGCTGCTAAGTCGCTTCAGTCATGTCCGACTCTGTGCGACCCCATAGACGGCAGTCCACCAGGCTCCCCCGTCCCTGAGATTCTCCAGGCAAGAACACGGGAGTGGATTGCCATTTCCTTCTCCAGTGCATGAAAGTGAAAAGGGAAAGTGAAGTCGCTCAGTTGTGTCCGACTCTTAGCGACCCCATGGACTGCAGCCTACCAGGCTCCTCCGTCCATGGGATTTTCCAGGCAAGAGTATTGGAGTGGGGTGCCATTGCCTTCTCTGGATGCTGTTTGGAAGTGGAGGTAATTAGGTCATGGGGTGGAGCCCTCATGAAGGAATCAGTGCCCTATGAGAAGAGACAGAAGAGAGACGATCTTTCTTGACCATACAAGGACAAAGCAAGAAGGCGACAAAGTGTGAACCAGAAAGAGGATTCTTACCAGACATACAGTCTACCAGCACCTTGACCGTGGATCTCCCAGTCTCAAGAACAGTGAGAACTACATGTCTGTTGTCCGAGCCAGCCAGTTTGTGATATTTTGTTACAGTGGCCTGAACTGATTAAGACACACCTGATTTACCTGCCAAACATGACTGTCATATATGATCAATTAATCTACATCAAAGAATATACAAGAATATACAATAAAGCAAGAATATACAATGGAGAAAAAACATCTCTTCAATAAGTGGTGTTGGGAAAACTGGACAACTACACATAGCAGAATGAAATTAGAACATTCTCTAACACCATATACAAAAATAAACTCAAACTAGATTAAAGACCTATGTGTAAAACTGGATACTATAAAACTCCTATAGGAAAACATAGGCAGAACACTCTGACATATATTGCAGCAATATTTTTTTTGGATCCACCTCCTAAAGTAAATGAATAAAAGCAAAAATAAACAAACGGGACCTGTTTAAATTTAAAAACTTCGGCACAGCAAAGGAAACCATCGCAAAACAGGCAACCTACTGAATGGAAAGGTTATTTGCAAATGATATGATCCATAAGGGATTACTATTTAGCATATATAAACAGCTCATACAACTCCACCCCAAAAAAGCAAACAACCCATTTAAAAATGAACAGAAGATCTGAATAGACATTTTCTCGAAGAAGAGATACAGATTTCATGGCCAACAGCACATGAAAAGATGTTCAGTATTACTAATCATCAGGGAAATGCAAAGCTAAACCACAGTGAGCTATTGCCTCACACCTGTCAGAATGGCTATTATAAAAAGTGTTGGTAAGAATATGGAGAAAAAGGAACCCTCATACACTGTTGGTAGGAATGTAAATTAGTGCAGTCATTGTGGAAAGCAGTATGAAGCATTTTTCCCTCAAAAAAAAAAAAAAAAAAGGATAAGAGAACTATTACATGACCCAGCAATTCCAGCCCTGGGTATATACCTGAGAAAAACCACTAATTCAAAAAGATGCATGCACCCCAAACTTCACAGAAATGTTATTTGCAATTGCCAAGATATGGAAGCAACCTAAGTGTCCATCAGCAGATAAATGGATAAATAAGACATGGTGTGTGTCTGTGTGTCTGTGTAATACTACTCAGTCATAAAAAAGAACCTTGCCATTTGCAGCAACATGAATAGCCTTGGAGGGTGTTATGCTCCCAAGTGAAATGTCAGACAAAGACAAATACTGTATTATATCACTTATATGTTACACAGTATGATATATACATAAAATACAACAAGCCAGTAACTAGAACAAAAAAGAAGCAGACTCACAGATAAAGAGCACAAACTAGCGGTTATCAGTGGAGAAAAGGGAAGGAGGAAGGGGCAATATGGAGGTGGTGGGGTAAGAGTACAAACTATTAGATATAAAATAAACTACAGGGATATGTTATATAATATGAGGAATACAGCTCATATTTTACAATAACTATAAATGGAGTATAATCTTTTAAAATTGTGAATCACTATATTTTACATTTGTAATATGTAATATTGTACAGTAACTATAAAAGTTAAAAAAAATAACTTTCATAAAGGAGAGAGAAATCCAAAGGACAGAGCTTCAGAGGGAGAGAGGATGAAGGACAAAGCTTGATTAAATGGATGATTCTCAGCGAAGTTCAGCCTAGGGTCATAGGGTGTGGGAAGGCAAATAACAGCAGGGCCTTGGCTGGAGCTAAAGCCTCCAGGAGATCTGGGATGTCCACTAGTAAGGACGAGCCAGGCAGTGCTTGGTCATCCAGACCAGTTAGCTCATAGGCAGAAGTGAGGCCTGGATGTGAACAGACTTTAGGGCCCAGGGACCAAACAAGCAGGTAGGAGAGGCAGAGTGTAGAATCCAGACAGAGAGGCTGACAATAAGATCTGAGACTCAGTACAGGTAGGTTTAAGAGAAGACCAACTATAGACTGATGGAGATCGTCATTTCTGGAAATTCTAGTTAGTGACTCACTCTGAACTCCTATAGCATGATATCACTTGAAAGGTACTTCTGTAATAATTGCACACACATTTAATAAGGGCTTAGCTACCCTTTTATACATACTATATAAACTCATACTAATTCCATGAAGGTAGGTACTATTATTATGCCTGTGTTACAGATAAGAAAAATAAGAGGTAAGAATAATTTAGGTTAAGCTAATCCTCTACAGGCTGATCTTACAGAAGAAAGGTACTGGATTACTCCAGATTTCCATGGAAACTGATCAGGACTGATTGCCTTCACCCATGGGCCATAGATAAACACAAGTCTTATCCTTTACTCCTTCTTCTTACTAGGAAAAGCTGGTGCCTACCAACCACAAATGGTGAGGTGATGGATCCTGCCACTGGCTTGCACCCCAGTTTCCCTGATCTTGCAGACAGACAGCTGCTGCTACCCTAATCACCAATGCTGAGCTGGAAGGACAGAGCAGGAGGCAAGAATCTACTCTACCAGACTGCTGCTATATTCCAGTCCTTGATGACCCAGAGAGGAGCCTGGGCTTTCCTAACCATGCAGCTCGAAAGCTCCACAACCCAGGAACAAGCAGAGGGCCCCTCTCCTGAAATCTGAAATGTAGATCCGCCAGATTGCTGTGTGCTGTCCTAGAGTGAGTAACTAGAGACCCACACACATAGTCGTTTCCCTGTCTTCTAGCGTTTCCCAGTGGATACTGCTTCAGAAGGTTGGCCATTTGTCCCCCCCACCCCACCTTGTTTCTTTGTCTGTTTGTTTGGTTTTGTTTTGTTTTAAGACCAGCCAAAGCATGGAGAAGAATTTTCTAAAATTACATAGCCGCTAGGTGGCAGAACTGAGATTTGAGCTCAGGCTGTCCAGTTTACCATCTCTTGGGCATGACTTCCAGTGGGTTAGGTATGCTTTTGTGTCTCTGCATTTCCCCATGATATATAGCACAAAGACTTGTACATACTTTCTCATTAAATACTTGAATGACTGTAACAGTGATATGAAATAATAAGAGAGAGAGCACTGGTTTAACAAAAAAAAATCTCTTGTAAAACTAGCCCAGCAAAGTCTCTACACATAGGATACAATCTTTTTGCATTTAATCACTAACTTGTTTTGAAGTTGAGTTCAAATTAATAAATGCTATTGCATCTATCAGTTAAATGAAAGGGCCAATAAACAACCAACTGTACTTTCCAATAAAGAGGAAACAATCCTTTACGGAATAGAGGTCTTGAGAGAGTGTATGATCAATATCAAGTTGTGTGATAGGCTTTTAGAGTCTTAAGAGATGATCAGGCAAGAGAGAAAGATAGAATTGGGGTACCTGGCATAAGACTTTCTCACAAATGTGTCTCTCAGTGGATTTAGGAGGAATGATTTGGACAGAAGAAAAGAAGAGAAAATTTGCCTACAGGCATAATGAAAAAGAAGGCAGAAATGCATAAACAAACACAGAGGTATTGCAGGCCAGTGAGGAAGGATCATGATCTAGATTAGGGAAACATGATGTCTGCAAACAGTGAGAGAAATTAGAAAAAACATGATATGATATACTATATGGTTTCAAACATTATCAGTGGGCACTTGAGCTAGAAAGTAATATAATGCTCATAGGTATAATGAAAGAAAGCAATTCTTTGCAAAAATTAATCTGGTAGTGATATATACAGTAGAGGAGCTTGGCCAAGATGACTAAGTAGGAAGACCCTGAGCTTACCTCCTATCATGTGCACACCAAAACTACAAACTTTTTAAGAGCAACTATTGATGAGAAAAACAGAATCTACCAGAAAAGATCTTCTACAACTAAAGACATAAAAAAGCAACCACAATGAGATGAGCAGGAGAGGCAGATTCCCATGGATCTAAGACCCATGTCTGCAGAGGGAAACTCACAAATGGGGGAATAACTACAATTGCAGATATTCTCCCAAGGAGTAAGGGTCTGAGCTCTACACTGGGCACCCCAGCCTGGGGATCCTACAAGGGGAATGTGAGCCCCTAGGACATTTGACTCTGAAGGCCAGCAGGGCTTACTTTGGGGAATCCCAGAAGGCTGTGGAAAATAGAGACTTCACTCTTAAAAGATGCGCACAAAATCTCGTATGCTCCGGGACTTGGCAGAAACATTAATTTGAAAGGAGCCTGGGTCAGACCTAAATGCTGATCTTGGAGAGCCTTGCTCTGGGGACATAGACACTGGCACCAGCCACTCTGGGGAGCTCCTGCTACCACACGGACGCTGGTGCAGGCAGGTGAAATTTGCAATCCCCTCTCTAGCTTTTATTAACCTCAGGATCCAGCCCTGCCAGCACCCACCAACCTGTAGGCACCAGTACTTGGGTAAGTCAGGTAACTAGCCAAGGAGGGACACAGTCATGCCCACCAGGAGGCAGGTTGCCTTAAGTCTCCCTTAGCCCACAGCCATCCCTGGACTTGGCCATGTCCACTAGAGGCCCAGGACACGACCCGTAAATATACCACACTGGTATATCCAGGGTACAGGCCATACAGCCAGGATCCCCAGGGCCCTGCAGTCAGAAACCCCAAGACCCAGCTCCATCCACCAGTGGGCAGGCACCAGCTCCAGGACCTGCTGGGCCCCCGACCTTCCCACCAGCAGGTGGACACCAGCCCTAGGATGACTGCAATCCACAGCCTGCAATGGCAGGATTCAGCCCACCCACCAGCAGACCAACACTAGCTCTGAGACACCACGGGCCCCTCAGCCAGCCATCCTGGTACCCAGCCCCACTCACCAGCGAGCTGACACAAGCTTTAGGACAGGAGAGAGAGTCCAGAAGTTAATTCACACACTTGACAGTCAATTAATGTACAGCAAGGAAGGCAAAAGCATAGAATGCAGAAAAGCCAGTCTCTTCAATAAATGGAGCTGGGAAGATTAGATAGCTATACTTTGCCGACTAAGGTCTGTCTAGTCAAGGCTATGGTTTTTCCACTAGTCATGTATGGATGTGAGAGTTGGACTGTGAAGAAGGCTGAGCACCGAAGAATTGATGCGTTTGAACTGTGGTGTTGGAGAAGACTCTTGAGAGTCCCTTGGACTGCAAGGAGATCCAACCAGTCCATTCTGAAGGAGATCAACCCTAAGATTTCTTTGGAAGGAATGATGCTAAAGCTGAAGCTCCAGTACTTTGGCCACCTCATGCGAAGAGTTGACTCATTGGAAAAGAGTCTGATGCTGGGAGGGATTGGGGGCAGGAGGAGAAGGGGACGACCGAGGATGAGATGGCTGGATGGCATCACTGACTCGATGGACGTGAGTCTGAGTGAACTGCAGGAGATGGTGATGGACAGGGGAGGCCTGGCATGCTACGATTCATGGGGTCACAAAGAGTCGGACACGACTGAGCGACTGAACTGAACTGAATTGAACTGAAAAGAATGAAATTAGGACAATTTCTCATACCATATAGAGAAATAAACTCCAAATGGATTACAAAGACCTAAATGTAAGACTGGATACTGTAAAACTCCTAGAGGAAAACGTACACAGAATACTCTTCAACATAAATCATAGTATACGTTTTTGGATCTGTCTCCTAAGGCAAAGGAAATAAAAGCAAAAATAAACAAATGGGACCTAATTAAACTTAAAATCTTTTTCATAGCAAATGAAATTATCAACAAAACAAATAGACAAACTACTGAATGGGAGAAAATATTTGCAAATGATAAGACTGCGAAGGGGTTAACAAATGTATAAACAACTCATACAACTCAATATCAAAAAAATCACAAACAACCTGATTAAACAATGGGCAGAAGGACTGAATAGACATTTTCCTAGAAAAGATATGCAGATGGCCAATAAACAAATGAAAAGATGCTCCATGTTGCTAATTACCAGAGAACTGTACATCAAAACCACAATGAGACATCACCTCACAGCTGTCAGAATGGTCATCATCTAAAAGAACACAATTAAATTTGGTGAAGATGTGGAGAAAAGGGAGACCTGTATACTGCTGGTGGTAATGTAAACTGGGGTAGCCACTGCGGGAAACACTGGGGAAATCACTCAAAAAGCTAAAAATAGAACTCCTGTGTGACCCAGCAATTCCACTCCTGGGTAGGTATCTGAAAAACCCCACTAATTCAAAAAGATACCCACACTGCAACATTCATAGCATTATTTACAATAGCTAAGATGTGGAAACAACCTAAGCATCCATCAACAACTGATGGACAAAGACGTGGTATATATCCAGCATGGAATACTACGCAGCCAGAAAAAGAAGATAATTTTGCCATTTGCAAAAACGTGGATGGACCTGGAAGGTATTATGCTGAATGAAATGAGTCAGACAGAAAGACAAGCACCATATCACTGATACATGGAATCTAAAAAATAAAATGAACGACTGTAGAAAATACAAGTAGATTTCTAGAGAACAAACTGGTGGTTACCAGTGGGGAGGGTGGGTAGTGGAGGGGCAAGATACAGGTGAGGGATTACAGATACAGACTGCGGTGTATAACGTAAATAACTCACAAGGATCTATTATACAATCCCAGGAATACAGCCAGTATTTTGTAATAACTTTAAATGGAGTATAATCTATAAAAATATAGAATCACTAAGCTGTTGCTGCTAAGTCGCCTTAGTCGTGTCTGACTCTGTGCAACCCCATAGATGGCAGCCCACCAAGCTCCCCCATCCCTGGGATTCTCCAGGCAAGAACCCTGGAGTGGGTTGCCATTTCCTTCTCCAATGCATGAAAGTGAAAAGTGAAAGTGAAGTCGCTCAGTCGTGTCTGACTCTTAGCGACCCCATGGACTGCAGCCCACCAGGCTCCTCTGTCCATGGGATTTTCCAGGCAAGAGTGCTGGAGTGGGGTGCCATTGCCTTCTCCAACTAAGCTGTACACCTGCAATTCATATTTATATTATAAATCAATTACACTTCAGTTAAACATTTTAATCTAATAAAAGGGTTAAAATGAATTGGAAGAAAGACCATTTAGAAGGGTTTTTGTAGACTTCAACTGCATGATATTCTGAACGGATGCAGATTTCCTCCCAGTACCAAAACTCAGAAGTAGGAGATCAAATAGTAATGGGTGGTGCACAATGGTGGTAAAAAAGAACAATATGATAGAGGGACATGAAGAATGGGATAAGGGGGGGGATCAGATTTAAGATGCTAAGGTCCTTAAATGTAGCATGTATAGCGGCCTGAAAACACAGTACTAAAAGAATAAAAAGAAAACACATATTCTAGTCCAGTAGCAGGAATAAAGAAAAGAATACAAAGGGAGGTAAGGAAGAGTGCCCTCTGGAGCAACACAACAGGATATGAACCATACTTCCTTATAAGTAATAGAAGTATTAAACACAGGGTGGGATGGACACATCAGTTTCAGAATAGTAGTACATTCTGGAATTTTTTCATATAAGGAGGGAGGGAAGCAAATGGAATTAGGAGAGGGTTCAAAAAGGCTTCATTTCTACCTGTACTGTTCTTGGTTTCTTGAAAACATCTGAAGCAAATACCTATATCTCCCTATTAAACCTTAAGAGGAGTATATAGATTCATTTATTAATTTTGTGTTATATAATAAATATTGGAAAAGCTATTGAAGTGAACTTGAATGAACCTGATGTGAAGGGTCCAGTTTAGCAGGGACCAGAGCAGCCTTCTAACCAACCTTACCTTCTGCCCTTCCACCTGTAGCAGAAATCCTCTACATAATATCCATGAAGCTGGCTCAACAACGAGATAAAAGAGTGCACAAGTCTCAAAGAGATGTACTTTCTCACTTTTGTTGCTAATGGTTTAAGATTTTTTAAGACAAAGTCATGCTCCTTACCATGAAAGACAGAGGTTCGTCCTGTAATGTTTATAGTGCCCCCTAGTGGCACCTCTGCACCTCCTCTAATGAAACAGCTTGCTTTACATGTTGCAAGTTTGTATACATTTTCCAACATTGCCACAAAACATGCATCGGATTTTGTTTTCTTCTTTTAAATTATTATTAAGCAGATATACGAGTAATTTCAGAGTTATTAGCTTTCAATGTTATTGTTCATTAATAATGGGTAATTATTTATGAAAGAATCGTGCTTTTCTTTTTAAACTGTTGGTTAAATCTATTAAATTTCTATCAGTAAAATGTTAGCAATATAATACTTTAGAAATGTTGTATTTCATGGGAAGTCCCTAGAGAAATGTCAATGCCCTCATTTTCAATAATATGTTTCAACCTTAGGAAAAATACTGAAATAATTTATATGAAATAGTTCTGATGAGGTTTTCTGTATTTATCAGAGTTGTGGTGGTTGTTTGGTGATATTAGTTGAGAGCACTATAGGGTTATCAATCATGATTTCACTTATTATTTAAAACTTGGCTGCAACATTGCATCTTTAATTTGAATCTAGCATCTTCTTGGCCAGTGTTTTTAAAATGCATATCAGACTTGACTTACTGTCTTTACTTAATTTTCTTGATATACTCTTCAGAGTCTTAGAAAATGCTTGGTATGTCATTGGTATATTATGTCTTGGTACCTTGTGTCTCAAGATTATATGTAAAAATGACATTCATCCATTTTTACAAATCAGATGAAATACGTACTGACCTTGAAAACTGGCTAAATATTGTCCTAATAGACATATTATCTAAAATGTTTTTTTAATTACTTCATTTTTATTTTACATGCTATAAAACAACCAGATTTACTTATAAATTGCAATATTCTTATTATAAAACTCTCAAAAGACCTTTTACTTTAAAAATCACCAATAGTACATTTACCACAGTTGTTGTTAAGTCTTTATCATCTACAAATAGATTATTTTACTCTAATGTCTTCCTGAAAGTTCTGTAATCAGCTACTGATCAGAGTTTGTGTCTTCACACAATGACTGTCTCAGAACCCCACAGAAAAAGACGGTAGCAGGTATGTTAATGACAATTCAAAGAACAGGCTTTGGGGTGCAGACTTCTGTTGGCATTGCTCAGTCAGGTTTTAGTCTATCCCTGAGGACTGAGTTGAGATTTCCTGAACTCTTTAGCTAAGAGCAGATGGCATCATAAAACTGCTAACTAGAGCTACAAGAGAAGACAACTTAATTACCTGGGATGAATGAACTCCTGAGGCATGATGGTGGTTATATGTTTGGAATATTGTTGATATTGTTTTAATGCTATACTTTCTGGATATAAAAGGAAGCCCTTCCATCTTTATCTGTATCCCATAACAGTTTAATATACTTTTCTTTTATAAAGTGAAATGAAACATTTTAAAATGGTATGTTTTTTCTTGCTGAACTCCCCTCTCCTCTATTATTTGAATTCAGAAGATATTCTTGAATATACTTACTTTAAACAGCAATAGATTTATTTGCAAAGGTTCAGTGAGAATCTGACTTTCCAACCTAGATGTCCATTATCAGATGAATGGATAAAGAAATTGTGGTACATATATACAATGGAATATTACTCAGCCATAAAAAGGAACACATTTGAGTCAGTTCTAATGAGGTGGATGAACCTAGAGCCTACTATACAGAGTGAAGTAAGTCAGAAAGAGAAAGATAAATATCGTATATTAACACATGTATATGGAATCTAGGAAGATGGTACTGATCAACCTGTTTATAGGGAAGCAATGGAGACACAAACATAGAGAACAGGCTTATGGACCTGGGCAGGGGGCAGTAAGGAGAGGGTGGGAGAATGGAGAGAGTAACATGGAAGCATATACACCACCCTATGTGAAAAAAAACAACCAAGGGGAATTTGCTGTATGACTCAGGGAGCTCAAACCAGGGCTCTATGGCAACCTAGAGGGGTGGGAAAGCGTGGGAGGTGGGAGGAAGGTTAAAGAGGGAGGGGACACATGTTTACCTACGGCTGACTCCTGTTGTATGACAGAGGCCAACACAATATTGTGAAGCAATTTTCCTTCAATTAAAAATAAGTAAGTTTGGGGAAAAAAAAAAACACAGAAAAGAATCTGGCTTCCTTTAACCAGCCCATAACTAGAAAAATAAATTATGCAATCAAAGTCTTGCCTGGAATGTCATACTTGGGAGAGATGCCACTTAATCAGATATGACTAAAGACTTTTGGGGAGCTAAAGTCACCTTCCCCCCAAAACTGGTTTGTTGCCTGGCTTAAAGGACTATCCTTCAGGAGAGTAGGAAAGGTCATCTCTAGGCAGGCCAGGAAGTTTGAGGAATTTGAGGGACCTGAAGAAGAGAGGAATTTGCTCACATTTATAGGTGTTGCCAGTGAAATTTGGAGGAGAGAGATTTTTCAGCTGGGCTAAGAGTCTAACCTGAAGGAAATCAGCCTTGAATATTCATTGAAAGCACTGGTGCTGAAACTGAAACTCCAATCATTTGGCCACCTGATGCAAAGAACTGACTCATTGGAAAAGACCCTGATGCTGGGAAAGATTGAAGGTGGAAGGAGAAGGGGACAACAGAGGACGAGGTGGCTGGATGGCATCACCGACTCGATGGACATGAGTTTGAGTAAACTCCAGGAGCTGGTGATGGGTAGGGAAGCCTGTCGTGCTGCAGTTGATGGGGTCGCAGAGAGTCAGACACGACTGAGCAACTGAACTGAAGAGTCTGACCTCCAGGACATCCTTTTAAAAGCCCATCTACGACTCTTTATGATACTTTCAGGAAAGCAAACTTCGAAGGTCTGTGTGATAAATTAATATATTGGTTGCTCCTATGTACCAATAAATTATCAGGCAAACCTATATGGCTTTTCTTATTGGTCTAGATGCTATCTATATTTTCTGCATGTTAATATTCTGATTAAATTTTATGGTCAAATACACTATTACTATCTCTCGTTCTTTTTTTCTGGTCATGGACAGATTATTAAATTCGATCTAGTTCTTTCTTTATAAATCACTTACTGTACAATTTCTCGGTTCATTATTTAATATGAACTGAGACAGAAAAAATGCAATCTTTAAATCTTCACCAAATAATTCATTGCTCCCTTTGGCAGGGGGGCAATGCGTAATGCATAAGGGAAGATGGAGGGTGGTTAGGGGGTTAATGGAATCTAGGATATCCAAGAATAAAAGCAGAGAAGGTTCTGTTTCAGAAATAGGATACCAGACTCTTGACAGCATGTCACTCTCCTTTTTCTCTTCTGCCACAGTTGGAGAAAGGAATATTTCCAATTTTATGCTTAATTCTGAGAAAACAGTATTGTTGCCCTGTAGGTATGATTTACCCCTAATAATAATGATTTGAGTTAAAATGATAGGTGGTATTATTGCTACTACTATAATAGGTGGACATTTAATGATTGAATTGCTATTTAATAAAGTATCTGATTTGTATTAAAAAATAATTATTGATACATAAAAATAATTATTTGAGGTAAATTTAGATTTTTACATATAAAATTATCTATTATTAATTTCATATTTCTATTACTATTTTCTGTCAAATTCCAAAAAGGAGAATTGGAGAAGAACCAGTGTAACTAAGTTTTGACTCTGTTCCCTAGGCCTCACAGCATACTTTTGGCCCTGCCAGCCTTAAGTATTTTCACATGTTTTCTTGATGGTTTTGCTCACTTAAATGGCACAATTGGTTTCTTTTCATTGAAGTGTAGTTGACAGATTAGTTTCCTATGTACAACATGATTCAATATTTGTTTATATCAATCACAACAGATTTTAATTACTCTTTAGTAGTTCATATTATGTACTAGACTCCAAGGTAAATATATCTTGTTCAGGACAAAATCAGTGAAATGACATTCAAATATACTGAAAACAGAAGCCGTAAGTTCTGGAGGCATCTGCTTCAGTGGGCTTTTCTTCTTCTGGGGCACCTGTTCTAGTTCAGGAACTGCAGCCAGGAAGCACGTGATAAGGGCCCTTCTGAAAGGTTTTGAACCAGCCCTTAAACTAGATTAGAATTGGTTTTGTGTGTGCACTTTAAACATATTCTCCCTTATTTATTTTCAAAACTTTCCAAGAATTTCTTCTATCATCATTGTACTTCCAGGCATAGTCCTCTAATCTCAATGAGGTGGTTGGGTGTATAGAGAGCAGATGACTCCTCTGTGTAGCTTGGAATCTAGGACTCCACCCTTCATATCCCAGCTCCCTACCTACACGGAAGTTATTTCAATTCTCTGTACCTCGGTTCTCTAATCTGGACAATGGGTTTGGTTATAGTACTTACAGGGTTGCTATGAAGATTAAATAAGAGAGCTGCAAATGAAGAGCTTTATATATGGCAAGCACAAATTGAAGCACTTAGAAGTTTGCTGATATTATTACTACAAAATTATTTCTAGCCACTGAGAAGACTTCATTCTCTCACAGAGCTCCAAAAGAGGTATAATAGAAATGGAAAACCATCCTAGACAAGATTTAAAAAAATGGCATGGCAGTGAACTTTGGGTTTGGAGGTCAGCTATATTTTCTGTGTGCTTGTTAGAAACTGGCAGCAAAGTTTTAGAAAAATGAACTTTTGTCTACAGCAACTACAGGGTAGCAAGTGATCGGCATTTACTTTTCCGTCTTCAGTGTTAGTGGAGGCTCCATGCCTGGAAGCTAGAGTGCCCTGATCCTCCATGGATTTGGTGTTGCGCTCGGCACTCCCACATCCACTCAGCTGGAGGGAAAACCCTTTTCAGACAGGACCCTGCTGCTGAGGGTCGTGTCACAGTAACTTTGGACCCGACATGGAGTTACCTGCAACTCTTCCTGAGGTCTCACAGGGGCCTGTGGCCAAGGCAACACTTCTCTCTACCCTGATCATGCTGCTGTGGCCATCCTCACCAGTTCATCCTCTCCCCACCAGACACCACTACTGTAGCAGCTAGGACCCCAAGGGGACGCAGACGGTCTGTTAAATTAGGGTTATCCAAAGAGAACAAAGGTGTGGCTCAGACAGTAAAGAATCTGCCTGCGGTGCAGGAGACCCAGGTTTGATCCCTGGGTCGGGAAGATTCCCTGGAGAAGGGAATGGCTACCGACTCCAGTATTCTTGCCTGGAGAATTCCATGGACAGAGGAGCCTGGTGGGGTACAGTCCATGGGATCACAAAGAGTCAGACACAACTAAGAGACTAACACTTTCACTTTCAAAGAGGTCTTGTTTTCAAAAGGACCAAATATATAGGAGTGAGGGATGCATGAGAACCATAGTCCCAGCAGGAAAACCCAGGAACTGGCAGCAACAGCGGTTTCCTCCCAGGCCTGATCAGACAAGGGCAGAGAGATGATTCAAACCTGGAAGGATGAGTCCTGTCCAGCAGGTCCCCTTCAAAGATACAGTGATGTTCGGTGAGGTGCATAGTCAGCCTGGGTGACCTCTGGGTGACCTTACAGAGAGAGAGCTGGGGAACCCACATCCCAGCCTTCCTCCCAGCTCCTCCCTCTGATCTCCTGCCTGTTGGCTCCTATTGGCTGAACCCAGAGGGAAGCCCGGGAGCCTGGATGCCTGTTGATGTAATTGCTATTGCTCAGCCCGATGGAGGCAGAAAGATGGAGGGACAATCAAAGATAACTTGGCACATTTGGGAAATAAATGAGGAAATAAAGAACAACAGGTATTAATTTTAGCATCTTACTTGAAATTGAGCAGGTGGCTGTGTACTGGCCCCACCTGGTATTTTTCATGCTGATTTAGAAGATTTTAGCTTCTGAATCACCCGTGTTGTTGTTGTTCAGTTGCTAAGTCATGTCCGACTCTTTGTGACACCATAGACTCTAGCCTGCTGGGCTCCTCTGTCCATGGGATTCTCCAGGCAAGAATACTAGAGGGGGTTGCCGCTTCCTCCTCCAGGAGATCTGCCTGACTCAGGGACTGAACCCGTGTCTCTTGTGTCTCCTGCATTGGCAGGTGGATTCTTTACCGCTGGGCTCCCTGGGAAGCCCTCTGAATCACCCAGGGCAGCATTTATTTTTCCACATAGCAGTCTTCCCTAAATGACAGTTTAAAAAAAAAATCATTTGGCCCGGACTACTGCACTCAGTCTTGAGGCTTTCTCCTTTCAGGACTGGATGATGGTCCTTCTAGACTTCCAAGCCCCTGGTCTCAGAGCCTACGCTGGGGCTTCTGGCTCCCTTGCATGTGTAGCTCCGGTTCTGGCCACCCAGGTTCTGGGCTCTTTTCCAGATCTGCCCCATCTTGTCTCCAATGCCTTCAGATCCTGAGTGGATCGCCTGGCATCTAGAGCTGATGTCCTTATGTTCGTCTTCACAGTTCTGGTGGCAAAACAATGACTCCTAGGTCTTCCTCCAACGGCCTTCTGATTCCAGAGGAGCCTCCTCTCTTGGTTACACTGAACAGCAAGGATCTGCAGGCTGCCTTCTCAGGCAGAGTGCGATCCCACAGTGACTCTCAGTAGCTTATCCAGGGTGCTCCCACATGACCTGGTTTGTCTTATCTCTTTCTATTGCTCCCTCCTCTGCTGCTTTCTGCCACAGATTTGCAAAAAAGCAACCTTCTTTTTCTTTTAATGCCTGCTGAATGTTTTTGTCCATATCTTCCAAAGATGTTAAGCAATTGCCCATAAACTACAAGACATTAGTTGAGCTGGATTCATCCTTAAGGATTAGCAAAAGGCCTTTTCTCCTTCTGCCCTGGCCTGGCCCTCCAGGGTCTACTACCTAAGGGCATTTCTTTAAACCACCTCCCTCTCTTTGGAGAGAGGTCTTACCATCTTTCCGTACTACTGTCAAGTGCAGGCCATTCCGAGCTAGCCAATCCACTACTTTTTCCTGGTCTGTGAAAGGATGTAAGAATTTTTCCAACTGCTGATAAATCTAATGCTGATTCTATTAATCAGCTGCAGGAGGTCTGTGGGACTACAATGTAATACTTGTGAAATAAAATTCCAGATTTCTGTATATGCTTTCTGTCTTTGGGCTCCCATGAAAGCAGACCCTAAAATGAAGATTTGGATAGAGGTTATTAATTTGAGAGGTGATCCCAGGAAAGATGGTGAGGGAATGGGTAAGACAGAGGAGGGGAAAAGAAACTAATATATATGCGCATTTATGAGCACATTACTGCTGTGGGTGGGGGCTTCCCAGGCGGCACTAACAGTAAAGAACCTGCCTGCCAGTGCAGGAGAAGTAAGAGATGTGGGTTTGATCCCTGGGTCGGGAAGATCCCCTGGAGGAGGAAATGGCAACCCACTCCAGTGTTCTTGCCTGGAGAATCCCATGGACAGAGGAGCCTGGTGGGCTACAGCCCAGAGGGTTGCACAGAGTCAGACATGACTGAAGCGACTGAGCATGCACAAACTGCTGTGGGTATTGGGGTGTAATCCTCCTGGGGGCCTCTGAGAAACTACACAGAACATACCCCAGAACTGTCCTGCTGAGAGAAGACAAAGTTGAGGTATTTATCTACAAACTCCTGCCCCTCTTCTGTTGAACGCGGATCCCAGGCGGTTAATTTCCTTGCAGCCCTGCACACAGGTTCCCCCTGGTCCAGGGAACGTCCCTAGGCAGAGAAGCAGAGTCTATCAGCACCAAGGGAACTGTTTGCAGGTGAGTTCTGGGCTGGGCACTGTCAGCATCAGTTACTGTCTTCTTTCCAAGAAGCACAAATAAGTGTTCTTTTCTAATGCCCAACTTAAAAACATGTAGCATGTTCATCATTTGAAGCTTTGAAAAATAAATATGTTTTCCCCACTTTTCCCACCAGCTGCCTCTCATGCAACCCCATGGACTGCAACATGCCAGGCTCCCCTGTCCTTCACTGTCTCCTGGAGGTTGCTCAAACTCAGGCCCATTGAGTCAGTGGTGCCATCCAGCCATTGCACCCTTTGCTGCCCTCTGCTCCTTTAGCATATATACATATATATATCCTGACCACCTGTTCCCTTACTTCAGAACATTCCTCAGAGCTTTCTGAAAGACTGTCTCCCAGGTTATAATCCTCAGGTTGGTTCAAATAAAATTTTCCTTTTCTTTGATTATTGAGTAACTTTTTTGGTCCACGTTAGTATTTAGATGTTGCCAACATTAGTTAGATCTTGGAGAAAGCAAGGGAGCTCCAGAAAAACATCTACTTCTGCTTCATTGACTATGCTAAATCCTTTGACTGTATGGATCACAACACTGTGGAAAATTCTTAAAGAGATGGGAATATCATATCACCTTACCTGTACCCTGAGAAACCTGTATGCAAGTCAAGAAGCAACAGTTAGAACGGAATATGGAACAACTGACTGGTTCAAAATTGGGAAAGGAATATGACAAGGCTATATATTGTCACCCTGCTTATTCAACTTATATGCAGAGTACATCATGTGAAATGGTGTTCTGGATGAATCACAAGCTGGGATCAAAATTGCTGGGAGAAATATCAACAACCTCAGATATGCAGACGATCCACTCAAATGGCAGAAGGTAAAGAAGAACTAAAGAGCCTCTTGATGAAGATAAAAGAGGAGAGCAAAAAAGCTGATTTGAAACTCTACAGTCAAAAAACTAACATCATGGCATCTGGTCCCATCACTTCATGGCAATTGAAGGGGAAAATGTGGAAGAAGTGACAGATTTTATTTTCTTAGGCTCCAAAATCACTGTGTACAGTGACTGTAGACATGAAATTAAAAGATGCTTGTTCCTTGGAAGGAAAGCTATGACAAATCCAGACAGCGTATTAAAAAGCAGAGACATCACTTTGACTATACAGACCTTTGCTGGCAAAACTATGGCTTTTCCAGTATTCACGTTCAGATGTGAGTGCTTGTGCTTAGTTGCTCAGTCATATCCGACTGCTTGCAACCCCATGGACAAAGTAGCCTGCCAGGATCCTCTGCCCATGGAATTCTCCAGGCAAGAATACTGGAGTGGGTTGCCATTCCCTTCTCCAAGGGATCTTCCCAATCCAGGGAGCAAACCCAGGTCTCCTGCACTGTAGGCAGATTCTTTGCCACCTGAGCCACCAGGGAGGCCCAAAATATGAATATGGGGGTACTGGGGATTGAACCCAGGGTCTCATGCATGCCAAGCATGCACTCTACCACTGAGCCATACCCCCAGGCAGAGCTGATCATAAAGGAGGCTAAGCACTGAAGAATTGATGCTTTTGAATCATGGGGTTGGAGAAGACTCTTGAGAGTCCCTTAGATTGCAAGGAGATCAAATCAGTCAATCCTAAAAGGAAATCAACCCTGAATATTCCAGACTGATTCAGGACAGAATATTTGGAAGGACAGATGCTGAAGCTCAAGCTCAAGCTCCAGTACTTTGGCTACCTGAAGTGAAGAGCTGCCTCACTGGAAAAGACCCTGTTGCTGGGAAAGATTGAAGGCGAAATGAGAAGGGGTCAGCAGAGGATGAGATGGTTAGATAGCATCACCAACTCAATGAACATGAACTTGAGCAAACTCCGGGAGATACTGGAGGACAGAGAAGCCTGGTGTGCTACAGTCCATGGGGTTGTAAAGAGTAAAGACACCACATAGCAACTGAACAACAAATGTTTAGACAACAAATGAAAAAAAGGGAAAAGGTGAATTGAAAAGCCAGATGTTGAAATGAAAAGGGACTAAGAAAAAGATCGCCATAGCTGACACAACTTTAGCCCAAGCAGTTTAACTGCAGAGGAAAAGGACAATCAAAACAGGCAAAGTTCCCCTGCACAGGAAATAGGGAGGTGATAGGAAAGAGACATAGGGTTAGGAAACCCTTCAGGGGTCCCATCAAGGGACAGAGTTAGCTGAGGACAGCTTAAATGCCATCTCAAGGGACTCCAGAATGGATGGAAGGGACAGACAGCCTGCAAGCTGCCACTCATGGGCGTCAGACATTCATGTGTACTTAAATCAAGCAAATGAAGCCCAGTAAAAATATCCACTGATGTTCCCACTCCCCAACCAAATGAGAGCAGACATCAGAAATTCATACAATTAGATGGGAAAGCCACTGGGTTCCATGCCTCATTTTTTAAAATTTAATACCAGCTAATTCAAACTCTTAATTTATCCCTCCCTCAACTCTCTTCCCCACTTAATAACCATAAGCTTGTTTTCTATGTCTGTGACTCTAAGTTCATTTCTACCATTTTTCTTTGTTGTTGTTCAGTCGCTCAGTTGTGTCCAACTCTTTGCGACCCCATGGAATGCAGCATGTCAGGCTTCCCTGTCCTTCACTATCTCCTGGAGTTTGCTCAAACTCATGTCCATTGAGTCGGTGATGCTAACTAACCACCTCATCTTCTGTTGCCCCCTTCTCCTTCTGCCCTTAGTCTTTCCCGGCATCAGGGTCTTTTCCAGTGAGTCAGCTCTTCAAATCAGGTGCCCAAAGTATTGGAGCTTCATCCTTATCCTCAGTCCTTCTAATGAATATTCAGGGTTGCTTCTAAGTTCGTTTGTACCGTTTTTCTATATTCTGCATATAAGTGATATCGTATATTTGTCTTTCTCTTACAGACTTCACTCTGACAGTCTCTGGGTCCATTCAGGTCACTGTAAATGGCAGTTTCTTCCTTTTTGCTGCTGAGTAATATTTCACTGTATAGATGTACTGCTTCTTCTTTATCCTGTTTCTGTTGATGGACATTTAGGTTGTTCCCATGTTCTGGTTATTGTAAATAGTGCTGCAAAGAATACCGGGGCACATGCATCCTTTCAACTTATGTTTTGTTTTTTTTTTTTCCCCAGATATATGCCAGAAGTGGGATTGCTGGATCATATGATAGCTCTATTTTTAGCTTTTAAGGAACCTCTATACTATTCTCCATAGTGGCTATACCAAATTATATTCCCACCAACAGTGTAGGGGGGTTGCTTTTTCTCAGTCTCTCTAGCATTTATTTTTTTGATGATAGCCATTCTGACCACTTGTGGTGGTACCTTACTGTACTTTTGATTTGCACTCCTCTAATAATTCATAAAATTGAGCATCTCTTCATGTGTGTTTTTTTTTTTTTTTTTTTTTGGCCATCTGTATGTCTTTGGAGAAATGTCTATTCAGATCTTCTGCCCATTTTTAAATATTTTTAAATATTACAATGCATGAGCTGTGTGTACATTTTGGAGACTAATCCTTTGTCAGTTGCTTCATTTGCAAATATTTTCTCCTATTTTGAGGGTTGTCTTTTCATTTTATTTTGGTTTCCTTTGCCATGCAAAAGTCAGTTTAATTAAATCCCATTTGTTTATTTTTGTTTTTACTTTCATTACTTTAGGAAGTGGAATGAAAAAAATCTTGCTGTGATTTATATCAAAGAGTGTTCTGCCTTTGGTTTCCTCTAAGAGTGTTATAGCATCCAGCCTTACATCTAGGTCTTTAATCCATTTTGAGTTTATTTTGGTGTATGGTATTAGGGAGTGTTCCAATTTCATTCTTTTACATGTAGCTGTCCAGTTTTCCCAGCACTATTTATTGAAGAAACTGTCTTTGCTCCATTGTATATTCCTGCTTCTTTTGTTACAGACTAGGTGGCCATAGATGCATGGATCCTAAGTTACTTTTTTAAATCAAGTTTTCAACTGGTTTGTATCAGAGATACTCACCTCTCTCTCAAATCTACACCTTTTCCTACAGAGATTCTTGGCTGTAGCCCAGGAAGAAAGACAAGTTAGAATGTTAAAGTCCACAAAAATATGAAATGAAATATGGGAGGCTAG
The DNA here is from genome assembly GCF_016772045.2 of Ovis aries. Taxonomy (NCBI): domain Eukaryota; kingdom Metazoa; phylum Chordata; class Mammalia; order Artiodactyla; family Bovidae; genus Ovis; species Ovis aries. The sequence continues at coordinate 24,856,399 of NC_056069.1, read as the reverse complement.
GAAGGCTTGGAATCGGGGATCCATTTCCCAAGGGTGATTACTGTAGAAACAGGTAACCAGCATTCCAGGGATGACAGACAGAAGAATATCACAGGGGAACCCATTTTTCCAAGATGGACAAACTGAAGGATGTAAGAAGAAGTGAGGAGAAATGCTTATTTCATATTATTAACTAAAATATATATATATATATTTCATTTAAATACACAGATAACTTACATGTGAAACCTAAAAATTACAACAAATTAGTGAATGTGACAAAAAAGAAGCAGATTCACAGATAAAATGAACAAACCAGCGGTTACCAGTGGGAGAGGGAACGGGAGGGCAAGATAGGGGTAGGGGAGTAAGAAGTACAAACCATTATATGAAAAATAAGCTATGAGGATCTATTGCACAGCACAGAGAATAAAGCCAGTATTTAGTAATAATGATAAACATAGTATAGGCTAAAAAATTGTGAAATCATTTGTATATTTGTATAGCAATAGATTGTATATCTATATTGTACATCTGTAATTTATATAATGCTGTACATCAACTATACTTCAATAATTTGTTTACACTTTTTCATACTTCAATAATAAGTAAATACATAAATACACACAGATAAGAGACTGAGGAATTTCCATTGTCAAAAAATTTAAACATGCAGAAACACCAAAACTTGTTGTAACTTGGCCCCCATTTTCAGATCTTTAAAATACTCTTGCATTTTATACGTCTATAGTTACAGAGTTAACTATCTATTGAAAATGTGGAGCTTTTCACATCTTAAATAAATGATGTCATTCTGTACCTGCTTTGCAACATATGTTTTCACCTAATATCTTTGGAACATTGTTCCATGACGTTCACAGTAAAACCCAAACCAAAATAAACCAGAAAGTTCAGCATGGTATTCCACAGCATGAACGTGCCATGACAAACGTCTTCAGTTTCCTGTTGATAGGCACTCTGATGATTTCCAAGACTTCACTTATCAGTACTGCAGTGAACGTAACTGCATGTGCCTCTTTGTACATGTGGAACAAGTGTTTCTTCAGGGCAGAGTATTTTCTATCACATACAATTTCTAGCACAGACAAGCCTGTCTGTAAGGATCCAATTTCTACTCTGTCCCAGTCCAGCTGTATGTTGACAGTTTACTTAACCCCTCTGGGCCCTCGTTTCCTTATTTCCTCAAATTAGGGTAAAAATAAAATGTCTTCACAGGATTCAAGTGAAGATTAAACTAGCTGATATAACATCCCAAGAACAGTGCCAGAGACATCTTGAGGGCCATAGAGCATCCAGCTCAGTTCAGTCCAGTCACTCAGTCGTGTCCGACTCTTTGCGACCCCATGGACTGCAGCACGCCAGGCCTCCCTGTCCATCACCAAGTCCCAGAGCTTACTCAAACTCATGGCCATTGAGTCAGTGATGGCATCCAATCATCTCATCCTCTGTCGTCCCCTTCTCTTCCCACCTTCAATCATTCCCAGCATCAGGGTCTTTTCAAATGAGTCAGTTCTTCGCATCCAGGTGGCCAAAGTATAGGAGTTTTAGCTTTAGCATTAGTCCTTCTGATGAATATTCAGGACTGATTTCCTTTAGGATGGACTGGTTGGATCTCCTTGCAGTCCAAGGAACTCTCAAGAGTCTTCTCCAACACCACAGTTCAAAAGCATCAATTCTTCGGCGCTCAGCCTTCTTTATAGTCCAACTCTCACATCCATACATGACCACTGGGAAAACAATAGCCTTGACTAGACAGACCTTTGTTGGCAAAGTAATGTCTTTTCTTTTTAATATGCTGTCTAGGTTGGTCATAGCTTTTCTTCCAAGCAGCCAAGTGTCTTTTAATTTCATGGCTACAGTCACCATCTGTAATGATTTTGGAGCCCATGAAAATTCTCACTGTTTCCATTGTTTCCCTATCTATTTGCCATGAAGTGATGAGACCAGATGCCATGATTTTAGTTTTCTGAAAGTTGAGTTTTAAGCCAACTTTTTCACTCTCCCCTTTCACTTTCATCAAGAGGCTCTTGAGTTCTTCTTTGCTTTCTTCCATAAAGGTGGTGTCATCTGCATATCTGAGATTATTGATATTTCTCCCAGCAATCTTGATTCCAGCTTGTGCTTCATCCAGCCCGGCATTTTGCATGATGTACTCTGCAGATACGTTAAATAAGCAGGGTGACAATATACAATCTTGATGTTCTCCTTTCCCAATTTGGATCCAGTCTGTTATTCCATGTCCAGTTTTAACTGTTGCTTCTTGACCTGCATACAAATTCCTCAGGAGGCAGGTCAGGTGGTTTGGTATTCCCATCTCTTTAAGAATTGTCTACAGTTTGTGGTGATCCACACAATCAAAGGCTTTAGCATTGTCAATAAAGCAGAAGTAGATGTTTTTCTGCAACTCTCTTGCTTTTTTGATGATCCAGTGGATGTTGGCAATTTGATCTCTGGTTTCTCTGCCTTTTCTAAATCCGGTTTGAACATCTGGAAGTTCACGGTTCATGTACTGTTAAGCCTGGCTTGGGGAATTTTGAGCATTACTTTGCTAGCGTGTGAGATGAGTGCAATTGTGCAGTAGTTTGAACATTCTTTGGCACTGCCTTTCTTTGGGACTAGAATGCAAATTGACCTTTTCCTGTCCTGTGGCCACTGCTGGATTTTCTAAATTTGCTGTCATATTGAGTGTAGCACTTTCACAGCATCATGTTTTAGTATTTGAAATAGCTCAACTGGAATTCCATCACCTTCACTAGCTTTGTTCATAGTCATGCTTCCTAAGACCGACTTGATTTCGCCTTTTAGGATGTCTGGCTCTAGGTGAGAGACCACATCATCGTGATTTTCTGGGTCATGAAGATCTTTTTTCTATAGAACATTAGGTCTTGTTGTCACTGAGATAAAGTAGACAAACCTCTTACAGTTTAAGTAGATGATTCTGCAAAGGTAGTCAGAGATTGGCCATGCAGGCTTTCTTTGTCCAGCGCTCTCAGAACAGCAAAAAATTCCTTCCCCTTACACAAGATTTGAAAGGAGAGGTGGCTACATATATTTTAACAATATTAATATGATCTTATTTGCTCTGCAGCCAATATATGCCAGGCCCCTTGTTACCAGACATCTCAATAAATTCTCAAAACAACCTCCAGGATATGCTGTCTTATGTCCATTTTATAGATGAGATAAACCAAGACCCAGAGTATTGGGAACACTATTCTTCTTCTTTAAACTTACTTTCTCTATGCATTTACACATACCCATATATATATACACACAGAGATATACATATGTGTACATGTGTGTTGACCTGTGTATGTGAATACCTACATGCAATTATAATATGTTACCTGCTAGGTCAGAATCTTTGCAAAAAAAACTATTATTTCAGTGTTTCACCCCCACCGCCACAAAGGGAACAGGGATTCTCTGACCTATGTATTTGAGTAAAGAAATACTCACTGGAAAATAGTGAGAACAGGGTGAAGAGATCCTTCTGCAAGGTCTGACATGACCCAGAGCTCTAGCCTTGAGATAGATGGCTCAATGTGGGGTCTTAGAATTCCTGACTTGCCCCTTTGCAGTGCTGTGGGCTGCAAAGCTCTAGTTAAAGCTCAGAGAGGCCAGGACTGAGGTATTAAAGCTCAGGGTTTGCTAGGTTACTGATTTTGTTGTTGTTCAGTTGATAAGCTGTGTCTGACTCTTTGCGACCCCATGGACTGCAGCACACCAGGTTTCCTTGTCCTTCATTATCTCCCAGAGTTTGCTTAGATTCATGTCAATTGAGTTGGTAATGCTATCTAATCATCTTATCCTCTGCTGATCCCTTCTTTTGCCTTCAGTCTTTCCCAGCATCAGGGTCTTTTCCAATGAGTCAGCTCTTCGCATCAGGTGGCCAGAGTATTGGAGCTTCAGCTTCAGGATCATAGCTAAAAGATATGCTCGGCTTTGAGGCCTCAGAAACAAGCATAGGTTTTCCTGATTTGAAATCCTTGATTCAGGCTATCATGAGGATAAGAGGATGAGGCTAGAATTGAGCAATCATGCCTGGAAGTCCTCTGGACAGGGGAGCCTGGTGGGCTACAGTCCATGGAGTCACAAAGAGTCGGACACAACTGAGCGACTGAACTGAACTGAACACACATGTCCTAGAGAAATGGAAGGCTAGGTTGCCAGAAGGGACAGATGTCTGTGCGAGTTTGGGTTAACGCTGTAAAACCATGGAGAGGTGGAAGCAGAATTTGCAAGTCTGGGTAGAACACAGTCACTTTCCTTTGGCTTTGCCCCAGAGTGACTGCCACAGTAAGATGAATCTTCTGCTTCTGTATCCTTTATTTAATCTGCCGGTTCTTAAAGCAAACCTGATTTTTGAGGGCAGTTGCTTTTGGGCTGTGTAACCTAGAAACCTGACTTAAACAGAATTTCATTTTGTCTGCAGATCGGCCTTCACTGAGGTTCCCTGTTAATTTCTGCTTCCGCAGGCCACTGGGATGAAAGTCACTGGGCTCCGGCTGTCATTCCTCTTTGATCACTTAAGAATCCCTCTGTAGAGCTGCTGTTTACCTACTGTGGCTCTTTAATCTTCCAGAGGCAAACATGAATAGAATGATACTTTGTGTGATCTCAGAAATGAACAGCTCTTTCCAATATTGTATGAAGAATGATTTCTTTGTTGGCAAAGTAATGTCTCTGCTTTTTAATATATTGTCTAGGTTGAAAAGGCAAAAAGATATGATGGCAGTAAAGCTGGAGAGAACTGATTTGGAGAGGTTCATGAAGGACTCAGGTTTCGGGCTGTCCTCACCAGCGGCACACTTCCTAGGAGGACTTCAGAGCAGGTTTGGAGCTGGGGCTCTTAGGAGACACAGCTTAGGGTAATGTCCTGCTGATATTAATGCCCGATCTTTTTCATTTCTCTTTTTAATTTTTTCACTTATTTTATATATTTCTTTGTTTTCACTTGTGCTGGGTGTTTGCTGCGTGCAGGCTTTTCTCTGGTTGCAGTGAGTGCGGGCTGCTCTCTAGCTGCAAAGTGTGGGCTTCATTGCAGTGGCTTTTCTTGCTGCGGAGCATGGGTTCTAGGGCACGTGGAGCCTAGCTGTGGCTCCTAGGCACTAGAGCACAGGCGCAATAGTTGTACTGCACGGGTTTAGTTGCTCCACACCATGTGGGATGTTCCCAGATCAGGGATCGAACCTGTGTTTCTTGCCTTGTCAGGCGGATTCTTTACTATGGAGCCACCAGGGGGAAGCCCTCATTCTTCACTTGATAGATCTCCATAGTTACATTTAGTATAGAATTTCTCTTCCTCATTTCAAAACATGCCTAATTATCAAAGAATTCCCATTCGTCTTGGAAAAATGGTATTTTTTCTTTTTGTTCCAATGCATCAGTAACCGGTCCCTGGCTACTGCCTTTCTTTACTAAAAACTGGTACAACCCAAGTCAATGAAATTTTTTTCCAAGTGTTTATCACTAGTCTTCTTTTTCATCATTTGTCTCCTGCACTTATCTGAGATTTTAAGAAATGAGTTTTTTATCTTCACATAGCCCATACTTTTCCTGGACCTGGCACATAGTAGGTATTCAATGTTATGTCACTAAAATATATTGGAATGATAGAGGCCCCCAAACATGGAAATATATTCTATAGTTTATTTTCTCTGCTGCTCACAGAGCCAATTTAAAAAAAAGTTTATTTTTAACTGCTTCAATTAAAATTAATTCAATTAAAAGATTCAATTACACCTTTACATTTTTTTTTCTCTTCTGGTTAACTTAGCAGGAATTCCCATTTCCTCCATAGAATAAGAGGATTATTTCAATTAATGTTGATCATCTCTTGCCCTGGCTTCCCTCTTCCACCTTGTCTTGGGGGAATTTTCTTGGTGGTTTTTCTTATCCCTTTCAGACTTACTGTTGTGGACGGCGGGGGGTTGGGGGTGAGCACTGGTAGAGCTGTGTAAGGGGACTAGTTAGGATAGAGATTTTATGGCTCTGACTCTTCCCTCTTTTTGAAGAGGATGTCAAAAAAAAAGTCTATTAATTAATTATCCTTGTGACAGAAGAGTAAAAGCCTAGGTTAACTCAAGAAGAAACAAGAAATTTATTAATAGGGTCCCAAGGAAGTCATGGATGTAAAAGAAGTCAGATCTCTGGAAGGACGTGGAAACAGGTGAAGGGAAACCCATCCTCCTGTCTTCTCCTCTAGTCTCTGTATGGACTGGCTTCCTCTTCTCTTCAATCCCCAGACATGGCCAAGTATGGCTGCTGAGTTAGTTGGGTTCTCTGGGAAGCGGATATTGAGATAGAGTTAGAAGCATAAAAGGCTTGCTGGGATGAAATGCCTGTGAAGAAGAAGAGGAGGAAGGGAGATGGACTGGGAGAGCTTTCACAGCCTGATGGAGATCTGCCGCCTATCACAAGAGAGTGGGGAACAAACAGGATGGAGAGCCTCAGGCTGTGATGCAGACATGACGGGTGCTCCAGAGTGAAGACGATCTGTAAGAGATGCTCCGTGTGGATAGAAGCATCCAGGCTCTAGAGCCCCCACAGACCTTAGTCTTGGGGGACAGGGGAGGAAGCAGGGAGATTTCTGGAACAGGTGGGGCCTCAGCTCAAAAGCCGAACACTCTCACAATTCTCACTCCTGGAAGCCGTCGCTAGCCCCACGCTTGCATTTCCCAAGTCTACTCCTTTCTTCACTGGGGAATTGAATGGTACACTTCTGTGGCTGCCACAGCTAACAAAAACCCCAAAGTTTCCTTGTCATTGTAAATCAAAACTGAGAATATTCCTGAAGGTTGTAATAATTTTCTGCTCTTGGTAGCCCTGGGGCCATTGCATTACACTAGGCTTTTCCTCAATCCTTACCTCTGTAGTAGTCTATTTTTTTAATTCTCCTTAAATCATTTCCTAAGGGGCATGTGACCTACACACATAAGACAGCGACTTGGGACAGTGTTTCGGAAATCTGGGGAAAAGTTTCAGTGGGTAAATGTCAAGGGGTGTGTGTGTGTGTTTGAAGGAAGGGTAGGAAGAAGGCGATGCAGGCAGTGAAGTTGTAAAGATAGGTTCCTTGGAGGTTATAGTCCTGGAGGCAGTAGATTATTGAAGTCTACACTTTTCACGGGTTGGGAAAAGCAGTGTACAGTGTTGTGAGAAATGAAACAAATACATTCTATAAAAGCACATGCTGTAACTACTAAGATGTTATCACAAGGAGGTACTTAAGAGATGGCCAGATTGTTGCAATGAGATGTGGCGACCCAGTAAAGTTAATGTTTTGTAGAAGTAAAGGAAAGAAATGAACCCTTGAGTATGTGCTCTGTGTTGGTGTTCTGACATAACATGCCACTCAAGGAGACAAGCCTGTTGACTTTGCTTCCATCAAGCTATGAAGCCCAGGAACTGGCTATGAGATAGTGCATCTTGCTCTGGGGCTTAGAAAAGACATCTTCAGAACAGTGTCCGCTGTGAGCATGCCTGCCGACACATAGAGAGGTAAAGAAACCACTGGGGTTTGTTCTGCCCTTTGACTATTGCTGACCAATTGCTGTGGGCAGTGAGTTGCTATGAATTTTAATTAATACCAACTGGGTCTTACTATCAAAGCACTAAGCATGCCTTCCCACATGTAGACAACCTACACACCCAGTTTCTCAGCTGTCTCTCTAGTTCCACCTGTGACCAACAAGCTAAGCACTTTATATGCATACAGGCCACCTTTTATTTTTATGTAAAAGTATTTACAACTGTGTCTGCTACCTACTGGATGCTCCATGTATGAACTCATTTGGTGTTACAAGAACCCAATGAGTTGGATACTAAGCTATTACTAGATGTTTAGGTCCTGAGTGGAGTCAGCATTTGAACTCAGACAACTAATTCTGTAGCTTATGCTCTTGACCATCATGCAACACTGCCTGTCATGAGGTCTGAATGGATGGGCCGCATGAGCACGCGAGCAGATTGCCTCAGTTGGGTAAGCCTACATTCTTCCTCCAAACGGGCCTCCAGAGAGGACTTTCTGAGTCTAGTCCGTAAAAATACCACCTTGAGTTTTTTTCAATTATAAGATCTTAGATCTTAGCATATTAAAAGCAGAGACATCACTTTGCCTACAAAGGTCTGTATAGTCAAAGCTGTGGTTTTTCTGGTAGTCATATAAGGATGTGAGAGTTGGACCATAAAGACTGAGCACCAAAGAATTGATGCTTTTGAATTGTGGTGCGGGAGAAGACTCTTGAGAGCCCTTGGACAACAAGGAAATCAAACCAGTCTATCCTAAAGGAAATTAACCCTGAATATTCATTGGAAGGACTGATGCTGAAGCTGAAGCTCTAACACTTTGGCCACCTGATGCAAACAGCTGACTCATTAGAAAGGACTCTGATGCTAGGAAAGGGCAGGAGGAGAAGGGGGTAACAGAATGAGATGGTAGGATGGCATCACCAACTCAATGGACACGAGTTTGAGCAAATTATGGGAGACAGTGAAGGACAGGGAAGCCTGGCATGCTGCAGTCTATGGGGGTGCAAAGAGTCAGACAGAACTTAGTGACTGAACAACTGTTCTTAGCTGTTTGCTTTGTAACAAAATAGAAAGTCTGATCAAGAATATTCCTCTAGAATTCCCATTAGAGCCAGGAAAATAGCATAGGAGGCTGCTATGGATTTGAGGAAACCTAAGAAGAGGAGAGTGAAAAAGTTGGCTTAAAGCTCAACATTCAGAAAACGAAGATCATGGCATCTGGTCCCATCACTTCATGGGGAATAGATGGGGAAACAGTGGAAACAGTGTCAGACTTTATTTTTTGGGGCTCCAAAATCACTGCAGATGGTGACTGCAGCCATGAAATTAAAAGACGCTTACTCCTTGGAAGAAAAGTTATGACCAACCTAGATAGCATATTCAAAAGCAGAGACATTACTTTGCCAACTGAGGTCCATCTAGTCAAGGCTATGGGTTTTCCTGTGGTCATGTATGGATGTGAGAGTTGGACTGTGAAGAAAGCTGAGCACCGAAGAATTGATGCTTTTGAACTGTGGTGTTGGAGAAGACTCTTGAGAGTCCCTTGGACTGCAAGGAGATCCAACTAGCCCATTCTGAAGGAGATCAGCCCTGGGATTTCTTTGGAAGGAATGATGCTAAAGCTGAAACTCCAGTACTTTGGCTACTTCCTGCGAAGAGTTGACTCACTGGGAAAGACTTTGATGCTGCGAGGGATTTGGGGCAGAAGGAGAAGGGGACGACAGAGGATGAGATGGCTGGATGGCATCACGGACTCGATGGACATGAGTGTGAGTGAACTCCAGGAGATGGTGATGGACAGGGAGGCCTGGCGTGCTGCGATTCATGGGGTCGCAAAGAGTCAGACACAACTGAGCAACTGAACTGAACTGAACTGAAAGAAGATTCTTCTGCCCTCAAATGTATCTCTAACAGCTTGGATTGTGTCTGAAATGCCCCTTCTTGGAGTCAGTCCAGGACTAACTAATCATGGATTTACTGGGGTCTTGAGCCCCAGAATAAATTCCTCAAAGCTCTCCTTTACCCATATGTGTTTGCTTTTTAAAGATTAGCAGAAACCTACTAACACTAGCTCTAGAAATAAGATAATTTTATCCAAATGATACAAGTGTTGTTTAACAAAGTATTAACACAAGGGCAAGAAGTGACTTGGGAATCGGTTCTTAGCAATTTTTTTTTTGGTTTCTAGGGAAGTCCTAATTCCAAGACAACTATTCTCTCTGAGGCTGCATGAGCACTCTTCTCTGCAGTTCCCCACAGAGAAAGGAGAGCAAGTTGGACACAAGGACTGTCCCTCTCTGCCTTGGACCTGTCATGGCAGGAAATGCCCGTTCAATGCCATGCACACCTCAGCCCAAGGGCCGACAAGGGCCTGATGTCTCAGAATCCCAATGCCACGCCCCCATAGAATCTGACTGGCTCACCTCTTGTCAGGGGTCTACTCTTGGTCCACTCACCTGGCCTGGGCTGCTAGGCATGAGTGTGAAATGGACAGAAAGGCAGTTGCTAGGGCTGGAAAACAGGGGGACAAAAAAGAAAATGGTTAATGTTTTGGAGAACACTTTGGCAAGCTGCATAGAAACAGCGTCGTACCTGTGTGTCTTCTTTTCTCCATCTTTTTTTCTTTTTAACTTTTAGTTAAGTCGTTTTTCTGTTTTTCCACCTGAGAACTGAGGTCCATGGATGTGATGATGACCTACCTGGGGCTACAAAGCTGGTTAGGACTCCTGCATTCTGTCTCTGCCACTGACTGCCAATTCTTCACTCTACCCTTTGCTTACAGTCTCCAATCCTACATTTTCTTTAACCTGACATCCTTATCTGACCTTTAAGTTAAACTATATTGTGGAAGAAATAATACCTCCCTCCCCCTGCCAAGAACCATTTGGCAAGTTGTATTTCCTTGCAATTTTCCTCAGGTTAAAAAAGCAGACTTGAGTTTCTCAAGCTTGGTAGTTCAACAACTAAAAAGTAATGTTAATAGTAACAAAGGGCTTAAGAGCAAACTGTGGAAAAAGAATAAAAATCATTTGATCATAGCTGATAAAGACACTCTGGAATGATAGGAAAGCCTTAGGTATATCTCTCCCAGGGTCTGGCTTGATCTGAACCTTATCTGCACAGAATTAGTGGCTTGTATAGTTATCTAATAACATCTCACACTTGCCAAGGCCTTGATTAATATTTAAAGAAAAATGGGCTTTTAAAATAGCCACTACTGAGTTGAAATGGATGTTTCTTTCTCTAAAGAATTCTAATCTTATTGTATATTACAAATAATAATATCTAATATTTGTTGAACACTTTCTATGTGCCAGGTTCTAGTCTAAATGTTTTAAATCTCTTTGCTAATCCTCACAACAACCCTAAGAGAGAGATGTATTTTTCCCATTTTCCTGGCAAAGAAGAAATGAAGCCTTAGAGAAGTCGTGACTTGCCCTAGAGCAAACAGAGAGTGTGAAGGGCAGAGTGAGGATTCAAATTTAGGTCTTTATTCTCCCTAAAAACTGTTTCTTTAATCACACTCTTTAGGTACATTTATATAGAATCAGCATAGTTTGTGCTTGATAGTTTTCAATCAGAAAGCAAGGTTTCAAAATTTATTCTTCAAAAATTTCCCAATCCTTATCCCACCTCCCATCCAAATACAAATGATCTAAAAGCTGCAAGGGTTGGGAAGGATAGTGAAATGGGCTCAGTGTATGAGCACCTTTATTTGGAACACAGAGTCAAAAGACAAGAGGAATGAGGTGCTCATTCAGAATTTCAGTTATTAGTATATCTCTTATGAGTGTAACTCTAATCTCTGCCACCAGAGGGCAGTTATCTCACAAAAATATGAAACCACTCCTGGCTTCATTTTCAGACTTTCACGTCACAACCACGTCTGGATTTAGTTTTACAGCTCAGTAGAAATTCCGGGATCTCTGTTTCTTTCCAGTCTGAAACTAATATGTCATGTCTTGCTTTTTTGGCCCAGCAACTAAAGGAGCTTAGTATATCTTAGAAACCGCCTCTTCGAATGGGAATGTTAACATGAGCCAAAGACAGCTGCTTGGTTGGTCCTATTTTGAAGGTAGAAACCTTACACCAGTCGGTGACAGTCAAAAGCACCCTCTGTGTCCAAGATTTTAGAATATATTCCATTTAAAATACCATCTGGGCTTCAGTAACATGTATTGCCCTAGAAAATTAGATTTATATGCTTTTCCATGAAGATTCTAAAGAGTAGCTGAGAAAAAGGATTAAAGTTTTTGATTGACAACAAATAACTTCAAGTGTCCAGTCTGTTTATGATTTAGAGAGATCACCAGGAACACTTCATTTATTGATCACTTAGCAGAATGCCTTATAGTGAAAATGCTTTGTGGCCAGAATTAGGTTCAATCTTACCAATGTCCCTGGGAGGTACATTCTGTTGCTTTTGCACATTTTAGAGATGAAGAAATTGAAACATACTCAGGTGAAGCTATGTGCCAAAGAATGCATGCTTAGTCTGTTTTATTAACCACCATGAAGTAGTGGGTCTATTGGAGATGAGATGGGCCCAAGTTCGGAGACTTGGCTCCAGGTTCAGGAGAGAGGACCACTAGTGCTCAGAAAATCCACGTCAGGAAAAGGAGGATGAGGCAGGGGAGGCACGAAGCTACCTGGCTGCTCCCTCTGGCTGCACTATAGGCTCCACCACTAAGTTAAAAGGCATAGCTGCTTGAGCAATGGTTACAGGTCATCCTTCGATGACTGGCAAGGATCCCAGGTGCTGTTTTAAGCCAGAACTCAGACAGCTTGGTAGCAGCCTAGCTAGAAGGTGGAAGACATAGGAACTAGATCTATGGCTACAGAAAGAACAGGGAGGCTCTACCTGAGTCTCCTGGACCCAGGCACCAGCTAAGATTCAGAACCTTACCAGGCCTTATGGCATCCAGGCCTTAAGAGGGCCTGTGGAACCTGGCAGGAAAAAAGGCCTCAAAAGGAGAAACCCGTGGCTAACATTCAGCTTTACAAATTGGGTGACTCCAATGGGGGGTTGATGCCAACTCTAATTTGGAATCTGGCTGGAGACTCAGAAGGACAGGCAGACTCCTGGTTGTTGGCTACGCCACAGGCTCTGAGAAGGTCAGGTCTGATGTGAGTCCCTGTGATAGCGAGCTGAGGCTGTTGATGAGCTGTTGGTTGTAATGAGCCTGGGAGCAGAAGCAGGGTCAAGCCTCAAAGTGGGTGCCTTGGTAAACCCAACAGGAGGGACTAGGGAAGGCAGAGTGAACACAGTAGGGACTCTCTCCTGGTCCATCCTCTCAAACCCTGTTAAAACGGCTTCTATCTCAAATGTAAATTCCTTCATGGCCTTAAGGCCAACATTCCAGAGCTGACTCCAGCCTCCAAGATTGCAGCAAAGTCCAATCAAATTATCATTTGTAATAATTGTATTTTTAGGGTTCCTTCAGGCATGTGTCTATGTTCTAAGTCGGTTGTCACTTTTATCTCTTTCCAGACTGCTGATATCATCTGCTTCTGTCTCATTACTGCTTCCTCAGATAGCAGAGGCCCTTTGCACTTGTTTCCCCAAAGCCTGGTACAATCTCTGCCTTGATTCTCTCGAAGTCTATTTGACACCAGGCTGAAACACTGAACAAAAACTTTACTCATGATTTGAGGATGGCATAAGAAAACCACTTTGTTTAAAAGGAATATTTAGGATATCGGCCCTTCAGGTCTCAAACTCCATCAACCATGGCCCATCAGGGCCCCTTACTAACCAATTCTCTCCTTTCCACCAGACTAATGGTCACTTTTCTTAAGAAAATCTTATTAAAACAAAACAAGCCTTCCAAACCTTATGTCAGCCTCTAGTGAATGTGTTCCATCTCCTCCCAACCCAACTCCTTGAAATTGCAACATGCACTCCCCAAACAACTGCAGTTCAACCTTGGCCCGATTTTGCCTCTGACTCTCCCTCATTAAATCAAAGACACCCTCACTGCTAAGTCTGTGCTTCCATCCTTATCATTCTTAACCTTTCAGCACTTGACACAAGCTATGCCATCTGGTCTTGCTACATCTCTTGCTTCCTTACCCACTCAACATCTCTCTGCAGCCACAGAAGAAAAACCAGTGGAGACCATCATAGTCTCCCTACAGAGGGATAACTCACCCTACAAGGATGATGAACCACCTTGCTTAATAATATAAAAAGTTAACTAAGTGCTTCCCAAACTGGCTGTAAAATCAATTTAGTGAGTTGCAAGGCTCACTGTTAAGCTAAATGGAATCAAATAGAGACCATCAGAGTGTATTACATATAGTAAAGCTAAATGTTTTGTACCCAGTATGGGTATATGTGGGCTTTTCAGGTAGCTCAGTGGTAAAGAATCTGCCTGCTAATGCCGGAGCTTTAGGAGATGTAGGTTTGATCCCTGGGTCAGGAAGATATCCCCTGGAGGAGGAAATGACAACCCTTGTGTCAAGTGTCCTTGCCTGGAGAATCCCATGGACAGAGGAGCCTGGCGGGCTACAGTCCATGAGCTCACAAAGAGTTGGACATGACTGAGCACGCACACATGTGCGTATGTGTGTTCACTGGTGACGATATGTTTCTTATTGTGGGTATAGTCAGAAAAGTGAAGAAGGCACTGATTTGGGTCTTTGTGAAGTTAACACCTATGTTTCAGAATAGAATCTAAACCTTAATTTGGAAAAAAAAATCCTCAGTGGGCCTTTTGACTATGAAGAGGAAGATTAGTGTTTACTCTAAAACAAGAATTCTTGTATCACAGAGCAACTGGTAGCTATTTGAAAACAAAGATGACATACAAATCTCTCCTGATCTGGTCCCTGCTCCCCACCTCTCCGGCCTCATTTCTCCCACTTCCTACTCTGTGGCCTGCCTTGTGGTCACGCTGTGTCTTTTGTCCTCCAAACACAGAATCTTCTTCTGGCTCCAGGCCCTGGAACATGTCACTCTGTTGCCAGGAACACTTGAATTCCCAAAGCTCCGTTTATCCCCCTTTATCATCTTTTTGTCGAGGCCATGAGATTACTCTTTCTAGGGAACCTTCTCAGACCCTAAGCCTTGTTGGTACTGAAATCCCCCCAAAGAGTCCCTGACACCATTGGGGTCTGGATGAGCAATTCATGAAGCCAACTAGGACTGCATCCTCAATTTTTTCTTTATTACTGCTCCAGCCTTCCACCCCCAAGAGTCTTTAAGACATTTTCCACCTGATTTCTCCCCACTCTCCCCCATGAAATGTTAATTCCACAGATATTCTTTATGACTGTTTATGTACCTTGGCCTTTTGGAAGACCATAATCCATTCCCTAGAGCTAAGATTTGGTATAATCTTAGATAACATGGATTTTTTGTTTGATTGATTTGCTCCATAAGAACCAATTTTTGCCCCCTTAAGGGTGATATCACCTCCACTGAGAATGCATGGAATAGGATAAGAGAAAACTCTAGTTGTTCTCTCGACAGGGCTAGGACAAAAATAGTTCACATTCTTTCCTGCTGAGAGGCTTATGTCAAACGCTCAAGAGGTTAAGGAAGTTAAAGTATAGATTTGGCAATAAGGCTGACTTTGACATCAGTCCAGGGCAGAGTTATTTTGCAATAGCATAAAGAGTTATCATTGAACACAGGCTGCAAATTCAAGGAGCTGGGCTGGGAGGGGAATAATTAGCTAGGGGGTGACATAAGGGCTAGTAGGTGTTGTTTTGGTTTAAAAAGATGAGGTACAACTGACTTTATGCTGATGGAAAGAGGCCTGTGGAGAGTGAGAGACTAGAGAACATCAAGAAAGGGGTAAGTGGTTGAACAGAAGCCTAGAGGAGGATAGAAGGCGCAGGATTAGGGTCAAAGGGCAGTTTGGGGAAACAGCAGAAGTAGAAGGCTTGGGTGTTTGCTCCAGAAATGTGACTACTCCCTTTAAACCACAGCAACTCAGTCATATAAGCAACATGGAAACATCACTCATATCTAGTCCTCCTCACTAATTTTAGAGATCCTTAAGGCAATAACCCATAATTTGGCTATGTTTTTCTCTGTCCACCCTACCAGCATCTTTCTAGTATTTATTTTTTTAGAGAAGTTTTAGTTTTTTAAATCGATTTTTTTTTTTTTTTTTGGCCTTCCCTGGTGATCCCATGGTTGGGAATCCACCTGCCAATGCAGGGGACATGAGTTTGATCGCGGTCCAGGAAGATTACACATGCCTTGGGGCAATGAGCCCATGTGCCGCAACTCCTGAGCCCGCACTCTAGAGCCCACGCTCCACGAAAGAGAAGCCACCTCTGGGAGCAGCCCTCGCTCAAGGCTAGAGAAAGCTGGAGGGCAGCAATGAAGACCCAGCACAGCAAATACACAGGCTTATTTTTTACAGCAGTTTTTCAGAACAAAGGTTGGGAGGAGGGGAGGTGAGTAGATGGAGCACAAAGGATTTTTAGGGCAGTGAAACAACTCTGTATAATACAATTTTGGTGGATACACGTGATTATATCTTTGGGCAAATTCATAGAACGTGCAACACAAAGAGTGAAACCTAATGTAAACGATGTTATTAATGTAGGTTCACTGATCGTAACAAGTGTACCCTCTGGTGGGGATGCTGACCATGGGAGATGCTATGTATGTGTGGGGGCAGGGGATATATAGAAAATCTATATACTTTCTTCTCAATTTTGCTATGACTCTTTCCAGCAATTTAAAGCCAAGTCCTTAGTAGCGTATATATTTCCTGCCACTGGTAGTGAGTTCTGTTTTTGACTTACCACTCAGAGCAGCATCAATGAAAACATCTCTCAATATTTTGTGAGTCAGAGGACATTAAAGATTTCAAAGAATACATTTTTCCATTAAGAGTCATCAACCTGCAAAATGCAAGTCAAAAAAGCTGTGTGTGAACAGCATAATTAAGGCATATTTTAAACTATATACCAATCCACTCAGAGTTTTAGGGTATTATAAAAGAGCTAAAGGAAATTGTTCCCTTCTGTTTTCTAATTTTTAATTTTTAAAATTTAAAATTTTGTTTTTTAGTTTTTAATTTTTTAGACTTTCCTAAGTGAAAGTGAAAGTGTTAGTCACTCAGTCATGTCTGACTTTTTGTGATCCCATGAACAATAGCCCAACAGGCTCCTCTGTCCATGTTCTCCAAGGCAAGAATATTGGAAAAGGTTGGCATTCCCTTTTCCAGAGGATCCTCCCAACCCAGGGATCAAATCTGGGTCTCTGGCATTGCAGGCAGATTTTTTACCATAAAAAACTAAAACTAAAAACTAGTTAGATTTATTTTTAATTCTAAGAAAATGGACATGTGTTTTAAGGAAAGGTATTCTGGAGTCTACCTATTCTAGAGAATACTAACCTCTATGGAGAGGAAGTTTTCTATATTTTAAACCCTCTTGTGTGTATGTTCATTACAAACACAGTATAAAAGTTAAAAGCACAAATGTGTTTATAGTGATAGGCAAGTCTCCCTCTAGCCCCTGCCTTCTGATCACTCTGCTACCATCCCAGGAGGCAACTTCTGTTCCCCACGACATAACTTTCAGATTCTATTTCAGAAGCAAATGCCTACTTAAGATAAAAGACAAATATAGCACATTATATGCTGTCCTGGACTTTCCTTTTGTACTTAACATGTCTTGGATATCTTGCCATAGCAGTGGATAAAGAGTTACCTCATTCTTTTCCAATCTAAATTTAATGTTAAAGGGGTTACAGTTAAGAGTTATGTTATTTATTTTTGCCATTTCAACAGCAGAGATACTACTAGATTAATCCTTAGTTTTCTGGGCTTTAGTATCAAATAGTCAAAAAGCTTTAAGCTTTTTCTCTGCCCTGGAGCTCTATTTTCCTTACTAAAATTCTCTATTCTATGCCTTTCCAACCCCATCTGAGGTTGGACATCATTGTCTGGCTCAGTCATTTGATCTCATTTTTCATGAGTCAAATTTAAGAAACCCAGGTGGCCTGGCTCAGATGTCACTTAAGGATAGAAGATTAAAGGATGAAATGAAAGTAAATGTATAGGACGGAGGGCTGAGGGCTTGTTGAATGTTTGAGACTTTAATGGGCCTGTGTGTGTGTAATTGATTCCTAATCAATTTAAAGCTCAAGTCACCTCCCGCTGACTTTGTGCCTGGAGACTAGGATTAGTGCAGACTTAGTTTATCCAAGATAAGTGCTCATCTCTAGGTTGTTCTGATCCCTCAGTTCACTGTAGTTCACAAAGACAGAGCACTCAGATATTTCTCAAATATTGTTTCTGACTCTCTTTTTCTCTCTGGGTAAGCGAGGCCGACACACTTGCCAAGGATAACTGAGAATGTAAGGGCAATCCTTGACTCGGCAGCTCGAGCAGGCTGTGTGCTAAAAGCAACTTCGAAACACACCCTATAAATAGCTGTTCATTGTCAGCAGGAGCGAAAAGACAAGAGGGAGCGTGCGGCACTGTGATTCAGGTCTAATTAAAGAGTTGCGTCTGCGCGGAGTTATAAGCGAAGGGCAGCTCTCCTCTGATAATCCAGTTGGAAAGCAGCGGCGAAGCTCCACGCGGACGTCGGACGGGGAGGACGCTGCTGGATGCCGGCTTTGCTTCCACTATGGCAAAAATCATCCTGAGGCACCTCATCGAGACTCCAGTGCGATACGAGCAGGAGTTCGAAGCTCGAGGTCTGGAAGACTGCAGGCTGGATCACGCTTTATATGCACTGCCCGGGCCAACCACGGTGGACCTGGGGAAGGCCAGGGCGGCCCAGGCTCCTCCAGTGGACGCCGCTGAGATGCCGCCCCAGAGAGGCGAATCCCGCTTCCAGGTCCTGCTGGACGTGGTCCAATTCCTCCCCGAAGATATCATCATTCAGACCTTCGAGGGCTGGCTGCTGATAAAAGCTCAACATGGAACCAGAATGGATGAGCATGGTTTTATCTCCAGAAGCTTCACCCGACAGTATAAACTGCCCGACGGCATTGAAACCAAAGATTTGTCGGCGATCCTCTGTCACGATGGAATTCTGGTGGTGGAAGTAAAGGATTCGGCTGGGACCAAGTGACATCGTGTCGGGTTAGTGTCTGTTCATACGTCGAGAGGAAGATTCTAGTTTAGCCCATGGTATCTCGGGAATATGTGTATTACCCACGTTTGAAATGATTTTTATGAAGATTAAAAACACAGACATAATTCCTGGTATGTTGAGGTTGTCTTTGTTATTTTTATTCCGAAAGGAAAGTTGTTAAATATGTTCCTACAGCTCAGGTTGATGCTATTCTTAACACCTGAAACATTGACAGTTTAGGAGATTGTCCTCTGATAGTAGAAACGACTCAGAATTATTTCTTCCTTACTTCAACAATGCCAGAGAAGCTTGCATTTGTAACAGTTGATGGCAAAAGAGCCACACCAATTTAAGAAATTCTTATCCATTTTATGACAGTGTTTTGTATTGCTAAAAAGAGCTGTGATCGCCTTCGCTTAATAAGCTTTTCTTTTCAGTGTATTTTATTATAGCGTAGCTTTGTAAATATAGAATATGAAGGTTAAAAAATAGTACTGGAAAATTGGATCTGAAATATATTAAGCTGAATCTTAGCTGCAGCATTTTTTAAAGCACAGTGTATGTTCTGTGGATACTTATGAAATATTAAGATGTAGTAAATCATACTTAAATTATTATGAAGTTTAGGAAACCACTTTGAAAAGTACAATGACTGAATTCAAGAAAATTTAAACTATGCTCTTTAAATGTTACTTAAAATGTTAGATTTCAGAAGATGGCAAAATGCACTGCATCTGTTCTCACTGCGTAATCCTTAGCTTTAAATAGCTTGGCAGGCAATGAAAGTTCTGAGGCCCAGCTTACGTGGGTGTCTGAGTTTATACAGAACATCGGCTGCTTCTATTTCCCCCAACTGCTGCTTTGGCCCAAAGGAGTGGCTGAGACATTGGTGGTTAGGAACAATTGCCTGCAACAGCTGGTCTGTGACATTCCAAGGATTTGCTATCTCATTCTCTACATGTGAAGTACTTCTTTGGGGGAAAGTAGCTGCCTTTGGAGAAGGCAATGGCACCCCACTCCAGTACTCTTGCCTGGAAAATCCCATGGATGGAGGAGCCTGGTGGGCTGCAGTCCATGGGGTCGCTAAGAGTCGGACACGACTGAGTGACTTCACTTTCACTTTTCACTTTCATGCATTGGAGAAGGAAATGACAACCCACTCCAGTGTTCTTGCCTGGAGAATCCCAGGGACATGTGAGCCTGGTGGGCTGCTGTCTATGGGGTCGCACAGAGTCAGACACGACTGAAGCGACTTAGCAGCAGCAGCAGCAACTGCCTTTACCCCGGACCCCATGTGAGGCTGAGGACAATGCTATGAATAGCCGGGGAATCTGGGTATGGAAAACAGCAGCGTAGCTGCTGACTGCTGATAACACCCGAGCTTCTCTATGGTGCTTTGTTTGTAG
This sequence comes from Ovis aries, assembly GCF_016772045.2. Lineage (NCBI taxonomy): Eukaryota > Metazoa > Chordata > Mammalia > Artiodactyla > Bovidae > Ovis > Ovis aries. The sequence continues at coordinate 24,836,408 of NC_056069.1, read as the reverse complement.
TTTACATGCAGATGCGAGAGGTATGCAACAGTAGAAAAATAAATCAGAAGCTATGCAAGTCGTTTTGAAAACAGAGATGTTGGTTTATAGTTTAACTAAATTGAGAGCATTTTGAAGCTAGGTGTTTATATGAAGTTGGTGCTTGTGCATCCAACTCTAGGATCACAAATTTTGTTCTTTGACAAAGTGAATGTCATAGACCAACTCTGCTATATAACAAAGTTAATAGTAATTAATGGATTACATCTACTAATATGACTAGGACTGGGATGCCCTTTGTCTCATATTAGATTATTCTTTTCTATTATTGGGCAGAATAGTGTGAAAACAAGCTAGTACTTTGAGAAACAAACACAAACATCCTTTCGTTGGCCTTGATCTTACTCTAGGTGAGATCTTCTGAGAAATTTCAGAAAGTGAAGTTCTTAACGTGAGGAGCCACTGATAGGAAATGTTTTCCTTTAAAAGTTAAAATTAAACACATCATTCAATTAGCATTTATTTTTCCTAAGATAAATTTTAAAGTAATACATTTTTAAAAAAATTTGGGAGATATACCAAGCACTATAAAAAATAAAAACCATTTATTATTCCTCTACTACCATGAGCTAGCTACTTTAAATTTATAGTTTGGAATTCTCTTATACATAAATACATGTATCACTTTTCTCAAAATTAGGATTATGTTTGCAAAGGGTTTGATATCCTGATCGTATTGGTTATTGTCTGTTGCCCTCCCCACCTCCCACCAACCCAGACCATCCTCTGCCCTACTCAGCCCCACTCTGAGCCCAAGCAGGCCCACCCTGATGGGCCGTGTCATGCTAGTTTCCAGCGAGGTTCAGCCAATAGGAGGCACTGACTGCAGAGCAGAGATTGGAGAGAGGAAGCTGGCAGGCAGGAGGGGTGGAAGAGGACGGCATTTCATTCTCCACTGCCAGCCTGCTGCAGATGAGGCTCCGGCAGGACCTGCATTCCCCGGGACTGGAGGTCTGCAGGGACAGTTTCTTTTCCAAGACGTGGAATTGTATCAGGCACCAGTATTCCAACGCTGTTTCTTCCTTATGCCCCTTCAACACTTGGGATGGTGATATCTTCTGCTATTTCTTGTTCCTGGTACTTCACAATTCCCTGTTGATTCCCTTTACTCTGCCTGCTCTCCCATAAATGATTCTTTCATTAAAGACCCTTTCAGGCGATAAAAGAAAATTTCACATATTGAGCTATGAGGAAGTCATTCTGGCTAATATATGAGTTGACTTGAATTTTAACTGCTAACTAAAACAGCCTGTTTTACACCTGCTTTAATTATTGAAGAAAAGGGCACATTGACCAGAAGTAAAGAATGTCTATGTTAAAAATAAAGAGCAAATGATTCCCGTCCTGGGACACCAATGCTGTTCCTCCTTCCGTTGTAAGACCCCCTTCCTTGGTGCAAAGGCCATACTGACTCACTGTGTGAATGCTGACCTGTTTTTCTGTAACCTTGAAGTACGTGTGCATGCTAAGTTGCTTCAGTTGTGTCTGTCTCTCCACAAACCTATGGCCTGTAGCCGGCCAGGCTCCTCTGTGCATTGAATTCTCCAGGCAAAAATATTGGAGTGGGTTGCCATGCTCTTTTCCAGGGGATCTTCCCAACCCAGGGACTGAACCTGAGTCTCCTGCATCACAGGCAGATTCTTGACCATCTGAGCCACTAGAGAAGTAAATGCCTGGCTTATTTAATGTTCCTGGTTCTGACAAGATATAAAACTATGGTGACAATCGTGTGTCTCTGCAGCAGTTCCTCAGAGCTGACAGGCTGTCTTCCAGGCGATAGTCCTCACTTTGGCTCAAATAAAACTCTTTTTATTTTTTTTAATCATTTCTATTCCTATTATAGATTACTTATTGATTATTTTCATCCACACGGGAGATGGAATTCTGACTGGTCTTGCTTGTTTGCTTTTGCCAGAACCCTGATTGCTTGACTTCTTAAGCGATTAGAAAAAAAATAGTGCATTACTTTCTTTTGCTAGAGAACATTAAGTGATTTGTAATGGTTACACACAATTCCAACACAGATAAACAATAATATCATTTAACCATTCCTTCTCATTACTCATCCCAACAGGAAGCAGATGGCACTGTCAAATTGGAATAATTCAAATTAGAATAATTTATTTATAAAGAGATAAATTACAGAGGAGTGGGCAGGGTGGACTTGAGCCACAAGGCAGCACCCTACCCTGAGGGTAGCAGTGTGGAGCTCTTAGGTTCCTTAGGTCCAAAGGAGTGAGAGGAGGAAGCAGGCCTCAGAAATCAAAAAGAAGGTCAGATAGAGAACTCCAGCTCTGACTTTCATCTTGAGGGACACAGTCAGCCAAGGTGACCTCATAGGCACCAGGAAAATAAATACTTTTCTCCCTTCAATCTCCTACTGGGGCATCCTATTGGCTGGACCTATCTGGTAGCCAGAGGGTGTGGATGTCCTGTAGATACAGTTCAGCAACCTCCCAGGGCAGAGAGCAAGGTGGAAAAAAGTGGAAGGTGACTCCTAGGGGCCAGGGGAAAACGCCAGCTCTCCACTAAAGTGAAAACTGTTGCTATAGCTTTTAGGAAATCTTTTCTACAAAAAGACAGAGCCTGAGACACTATTTGGGTGCCTTCAAGTTGCAATACAATTTGGCACGTGCAAGCCCAGAATGGTAAAGGTGAGGAAATAGGGAGAAAAAGGGAAGAAAATACAAGAAACAAAGTGATGTGATGTGTGGCTGTGCTGGCCACTGTTTCACAATGACTATAAAGAGACTGCAGCCTCTGGGCAGGGGTGTTGGCCAGGCACCTGGAACTTATGCAGAAGACCTTCAGGAGAAAATCGAATATTAGAGCACTCCACAGGGAATAAAGGAGGGGAAATTGCCCTGTTCCCTACTATTTCCCATATCTCATCAGTCAAGTTTCAACTCACAGGCAGTAGACTCTCCTGAACTCTGAGTTGTATCATCCAGCCCCTTAGTGACTGCTCAGAAAATCGGACCCATGCCACACAGTGTGACATTTCATCCATTCTGGGGACAGAAGGATGACTCAGCCTGGTTAGGGCTCGCTCCGTCAGGGAGAAAAGTGCAGACTCGGGGCTTCCACCTGAACAGCCGCCACCTAAGGAAGTTTAGCAAAGGCTCTGGCAAAGGTGGCAGCAGCATGGCTTGGGAGGCAGGTGACAAGCTTCAAAAGAAAGAAGGCAGGCCAGGAGGTACACAGGGTTTGTACTGACAACAATCTCAGACCCAGAACTGCAGGAAGAGGGTGTCAGGCGAATCACAGCATCTACACTGACTTCAAATTTAAACTCTAATATCACCTAATATATAATATTATATATTATATATAATATTATTATGTGTTATATATGTTATTATATATATTATTATAACATTACCATATATAAAATATATATGCTGATGTTATATATATTATATATGTATAATATATATGGTGATATTTTATATATATTATATGTATAATACATAAATTATATAATTTATATAATATATAAGTTGATTTAATGAAAAAGACATATATCTCATATATATGATATATAATTATGTATTATAATTTATATATATTATATAATGTGTATATTATATTTGTTATATATATATATATATATTTGTTTTGGGGTTTGTTTGTTTGTATTTTTTGACCATACTACTCGGCACGCAGGATCTTAGTTCCCTGACCAGGGATAGAACCCATCCCCCCTGTAGTGGAGGCATAATATCTTAATCACTGGATCACCTCATATTTTGATCTAATTTTTAATGTGCAGTGTAAGTCCCCTTAAACTTCTCCAGGATTTTTCTTTTTCTGAAGATGGTGGACCACTCCTGGAAGTCCAAAAGTCACTGGGGATTTTTATCCCACTGACTGCCCTTAGCTTATTTCTCACCTACTTGTGATTATCTGGAAATTGCTATTAATGGTCTTAGCACATCTAAAGAGGAATTTTTAAAAAACACAACAACTTCAGGTAAAAAAAGATCCAAAATACCTAATAATCATCTACACAAGCTTGACAAAAATATGGGCTTCCCTGGTGGCTGAGCGGTAAAGAATCCGGCTGTCAGTGCAAGAGATGCAGGTTTGATCCCTGGGTCAGGAAGAGCCCCTGGAGAAGGAAATGGCAACACACTCCAGTTTTCTTGCCTGGGAAATCCCATAGGCAGAGGAGTCTGGTGGGCTACAGTCTGTGGAATCACAAAGAGTTGGACATGACTTAGCAACTAAACTAAAGCTAAACAAAAACAGGCTTTTCAATAATAACCACTGTTCTCTTCAAAGGCGCTCAAATAATTAGTTGGAAACAAGAATTAAAATGTTGATTCAATGTGCTGATTTACAGCTTGGACATAATTTGAAAATAACTCTGTCTTAGCAATTGAGTTGGCTAGATGTTCTCCACAAAATAACAGAACAGTATTTAAATTTGAAAGATGAAGAATTCTAAGTAACTAAATAAATGATTCGAAGTGACTATTTTCTTTTATGTTTCATCAGCATTATTTACTATATAAGAGCATGTATATTTGCACGTATATATTTACAAAATCCTGTTTATTAGTGTTTTCTAACTTCAAGGACAAATACAAAAAATATACTGACGTAATATAAAATGGCTTCTAGAATACCATTCTTTGTAATTTGTTGAGACTTTCTCTATGACATGGTATGTAGTAATTTTTCTTAAATGCACTATGTATACTTGAAAATAATATGTGTATATTTTCTATTTGAGAATATATATGAATAATCTCCTAATGCAAAGGAAACAAAAGCAAAAATAAACAAATGGGACCTAATTAAATGTAAAAGCTTTTGCATAGCAAAGGAAATCATCAACAAAATGAATAGACAGTCTATTGAATGGGAGAAAATATCTGCAAATGGTACAAGTATTAAGGGGTTAATATTCAAAATGTGTAAACAGCTCATGCAACTCAACATAGAAAAAAAACCAAACAACCAAACAACCCAGTTAAAAATGGGCAGAAGACCTGAATAGATATTTTTCCAAAGAAATACAGATGACCAACAGACACATGAAAAGATAATTAACATTGCTAATATCATGAAAATGCAAATCAAAACAATGAGATGTCATCACACACTTGTCAGAGACTTTCTTATCAAAAAGACCACAAATAACAGATGTTAGCGAGGATGTGTCCACTGTTGGTGGGAATGTCAGTTGGTGTAGCTATTGTAGAAAAACAGATGTTCCTCAGAAAAACTAAAAATAGAATTACCATATGATACAGCAGTTCCACTTCTGGGTATATATTTGACCAAAACAAAACACTAATTTGAAAAGATGCATGCACCCTAATGTTCATAGCAGCATTATTTACAACAGCAAAGATATGGAAGTAACTTAAGGGTCAATCAACAAATGAGAGGATAAGCAGATGCGGTATATATACACAGTGAGATACCAATCAGCCATTAAAAAAAGAATGAAATTTTGCAATATGCAGCATGGGTGGACATGGTGAATATTGTACTTAGTGAAATAAGTAAGAGAAGGAAAAATACTGTATCATGTATATGTGGAATCTAAAAAATATGCCAAAATAATGAATATAATGAAACAGAAAAACTTCCTTCTATTATCTAGTAATATATATTGAAATTCCACAGGAGAGAATGAAAACTTGCACATATCACATAGCAGTATCCATTTTAAAACATATCTGAGTAATTAAGGTTTTTATATTTGACATTTCCCCCCAGTTTTCAAAGCTACTTTTTCCTAATAATTTTCATCAGAACTTAAGAACACTTGGGAGCTGCTCTACCTAGTGATAAACCATACTGTCATGCCACAATAACGAAAATACTGTGTTCCTGCACAAAAATAAATGAATCAGTGGAACAGAGTAGGAAACGCTGAAAAGAACCCCACTGTACAAATTTAGTTTGATAATGGCAGTTGATAAAATGAATAGGAATATGATACAGTATAGGTACCTAAGATAACTATACAGGTATCTAAAAAATTAAATAAAAAGCTTATACCTATGATACAGTACAATCAAAAGAAAAATTACAAATGCATTTTAGAAATACTGAATGTAAAAATAAAATAGAAGTACTAAATAGAAAAAAAAAAAAAAAACAAAAAAATGCCTTAAGTATCCACTGCGTTGGTTATTCTATTGTTTTCTTGTCTTTCTCTGCCCTGTTCTGTGGCCTCAGGGCACTGCTCTCTGATTTCAAGTTGAATTTACCCAGCTGAAGGCACCAACAGACAGCAGCCTGCGGAAAGACAGGCAGATTGAAGTATTTTATTCCCTGCCTCTTGCTGTTTTGATTCCAGGTTGTAGGTGGGATTGCCTCCCTCTGAAAGCCGCTCTGATGAGACTGCCTTTTCTCCTCTGGCTCCAGCCCACATTGATAGTTTTGTTTCCTTTCCCTTGTTTCTTTAGGATCAAGGGGGTCATGACTTCCCGTTGTTACTGGTCTCTGGGTGCCTATAAATGTGCATCAATTCTGATGTGTGGGAGTTTTCCCCATATCACCAAGCAATGCTATTATACCAGCTCGATATCCTAAAATTCATCTCAATTCTGACACTATCTACCCTTAGATCCCACAAGTTAAGGGTTCAGTCTGACAAGATTTCTCCTCTAACCCCAACTTCAGACATCAGTTGCAAGCCCAGCTTATTACCTGTGTTTCTAATAACCGGCTATATAGACTGGCAGTTTTAATAGCCCCTTTCTTGTATTGGACTAGTTTGCTAGACTGGCTCAGAGAACTCAGAGAAACATTTTATTAATACTTAGTAGATCACTAGTTTATTATATAGTATAAACTCAGGAAGAGGCAGATGGAAGAGACGCATAGGACAAGATAAGGGGAAACGGGGAGGAGTTTTCACACTTTCTCTGGGGGTCTGTCTCCTTGAATTGTCCACCAACATGGAAACGCTATGAACCACCTCCTTTTGAGTTTTATGGAGGTTTCATTACACAGGCACGATTGATCAAATCCTTGGCCATAGGTAACTGAATTCAGTTTCTAGTTCCTTTTCTCTCCCGAGGATGAGGACTGAAAGTTTTCTAAACCTCTAACCACATGACTGGCTATTCTGGCAACCAACCCCCATCCTTAGATTACCTAGGGGCTTTCCAAAGGTAACTCTTAACATAATTAAAAAATGTATTTTGTCTCTCTCTCCGCTTAGGAAACTCCAAGGATTTTAGAAGCTCTGTGACAGAAATGGAGCCCAAGATGGAATATATGTTTCTTACTAGAAATCCCAATATCACAGTGCCTCAACATTTTGTTGGTCCCTCAGCCCTGCCCACATCTCTGTAAATAATCATTTTATTGTATATTTTTAAAAAATCCAAGCTAAGTATGCTTTTTGTGTCCCTTCGTAACTGTGAATGGCATATTCACCTATATATTCTTCCTCTGGCACAAGAAAGGCCTCTTGTGCCCGAGGAACAAAAAGACAACAACAAATAGGGAAACATAAGAGGAAATTGCAAGGAGATCCAACCAGTCCCTCTTAAAGGAAATCGGTCCTGAATATTCATTGGAAGGACTGAAGCTGAAGCTGAAACGCCAATACTTTGGCCACCTGATGCGAAGAACCAACTCTTTGGAAAAGACCCTGACGCTGGGAAAGATTGAAGGCAGGAGGAGAAGGGGACGACGGAGGATGAGATGGTTAGATGGCATCACCAACGCGATGGATATGAGTTTGAGTAGGCTCTGGGAGTTGGTGATGGACAGGGAAGCCTGGTGTGCTGCAGTCCATGGAGTTGCAAAGAGTTAGACATGACTGAGTGATTGGACTGAACTGAACTGAAGAAATATTTGTATTTTGGGGGGATTTTGTCTAGTCAATAAGGCTAAAAATTATGATGATATTCAGTGTTGCTTAGTATGGTAAACAATACCTCTTTGTTGCTGATTTGTAGCATAAATTAGAACAATCTTTCTGCCAGAGAGTATGTTAAGGCTCTTAATATAATTTGAGAAGTAGAAGAGCAAGAATTAAAGAATTTACTCTGTTACAATAAAATTATACAAAATTTGTGAGGCATTCTGTAATCTGAAATGTTGAAAATGTAAGAAATTTGTTAAGCAAACTAAAGTCTATTCAAGTTATAAAATACTATCCTGCTAATAAAAATCATTTTCCAGAAAAATATTGACTAAAGTGGAAAAATACTCACTAAATTTAAGGAGAAAAGCAAGTTACAAAAGGAATACATGGGGGGAGGGGAGAGAGGCTCAGAAGGGAGGGGATATGTGCATAATTATGGCTGATTCACACTGTTGCGCTGCAGAGACCAACACAACATTATAAAGCAATCTTCCTCCAATTAAAAAATAAATTTAAGAAAAGGTATATAAAATTTTCACCTTTTTTTTTGTGGAGATATCTCTATGTCAAAAAGTTTTTGTTTAGGATGTGATTTTAATGGAAGTATTGTACTTCATAATATGGATATGCCAAAGCTTATCATATGCAGAGAAGAATCAAAGTTTAAGTTTCAAAATGCTGAAAGTGGAGAGGGGTCAAGATGGCGGAATAAGTAGACATGGAGCTCACCTCCTACCATAAACATATCAAAAATATATCTGTATGTGGAACAGTTCTCACAGAAAGCTGGAAGAAAACAACCAAGGCTGCAAGAAAGATTCCCCCCAACACATACGGCCATCCCCAGTTCCAGCTAAGTAAATGCTCCAGTCCTGCCTGTTCCATGCCGTAGCTTTACGCTGGATGTAGGACAGCCGGGTCCTGAGAAAAGACTGAATCTAGAGATGCAGAGGTGACCTGGGAGGTGATTCAGGTGGGGCCGTGGCAGCCTTTCTGCCACTCACTCAAACAGCACCACGGAAGTCGCCCAGCCGTCTGACAATGGGACAGCTGCTTCAGTTCCTGCAACTGCAATGCCGCAGTCTCCAGTCGTGCTAGGGCAAACGCTCAGGCCCTGCTCACTTTCTGCCACAACCTTGTACTAGATCTGGGACAACCACAACAAGGGAGAAGACATGACTTTGGGCTGTGTGTGAGAGTGGAGGTCAGACACATACACAGAGAGCACACTGGACCTCTGTAAGCACACAAGCCCCACATGCTTCAACACTGGGATAAAAGCAAGGCCCCAGTGTGGGGAGAAGGAAAAACACACTTAACAGGAACAAAACCTGCTCAATCTTCAAGGCTACCGCTCTGGCAACTTGGGAGCAGACCCCGCTTCTGATAAGATGGTGAAGCCACTAAACAGAGAGGAAATCCTATCTCACACTTTGTGCAGGTTTTAGCTCCTTCAACACAAGCCACACACCCTATCAAGGTGATAGTGACCAGCACACCCGAGGAAGGATGTGGCTGGCATTCACATAAAATTTCTTGCACCAAAGACACTGGACACATGCAGTCTACATAGAAATGCTCCCACATAAAAAACACCAAAATAGATGACTGTTTCACCTATATTTATGGAGACAGAGAAAGTTAAGAAAATGAAAAGGTAGAGGAAATATTCTCAACTGAAAGAGCAAGATAAAAGCCCCTGAAAAAATAAATGAAAGAAAGATAATCAGTCTACCAGACAATGAATTTTAAAAGTTGTTAATAAAATACTTATGAATTAAGAAAGAGAATTTTTGTAAGCCCTGCTGCTGCTGCTGCTAAGTCGCTTCAGTCGTGTCTGACTCTGTGTGACCCCATAGACGGCAGCCCACCAGGCTCCCCCATCCCCGGGATTCTCCAGGCAAGAACACTGGAGTGGGTTGCCAGTTCCTTCTCCAATTCATGAAAGTGAAAGTGAAGTCGCTCAGTCGTGTCCGACTCCTAGCGACCCCATGGACTGCAGCCTACCCAGACTCCTCCATCCATGGGATTTTCCAGGCAAGAGTACTGGAGTGGGATGCCATAGCCTTCTCCGTTTTGTAAGCCCAGATCATTTTAATAAGGAACTAGAAACTATATAGAAGACCCAATCAAAAACAGATAATTCAATTTCTGAGATAAAAAACACTCTAAAAGCAATGTACAGCATGCTAAACTACACAGAAGAATGCATAAGTGATCTGGAAGATACAATAATGAAAATCACCCAATCAGAATGCCAAACAGAGAGACAAATGAAAAGAAAGCAACGTAAGAGGGCTATAGGATGATATAAAATGTGCCAACATTCACTTCATAGGGGTTCCATAGGAGAAAAGAGAGAGAAGGGGATCGAAAATGTATTTGAATCAATTATGACTAAAAACTTCCCAAATCTAAAGAAGGAAACAGACACCAGATACAGGAAGCACAGAGTCCCAGACAGGATGAACCCAAATGACCCCACACCACTACATATCATAATTTAAATGGCTTAAATTAAAGAGAAGATTCTAAAGGCAGCAGTAAAAAAGTGAAGAGTCATATATAAGGGAATCCCCATAAGGCTACCAGTTGATTTCTCTGCAGAAACTTTGCAGGCCAGAATGGAGTAGCATGATATATTCAAAGTCCTGAAAGGCAAAAACTTGCAACTTAGGATACTCTACCCAGCACAATTATCATTTAGAATAGAAGAGATAAAAAATTTCTCAGACAAGCAAAAACTAAAAGAATTCAGCAATACTAAACCTATCTTAAAAGAAATGCTGAAGTAAGAATCTATCAGGGAAGGGAAAATCCCCCAAATACAGGCAAATGTAGAGTAAGGACTGAAGATTACTTAAGCCAATATGTATATTAAAAGACAAAAATTATAAAAGCAACCATAACCACAATAAGGGCTTCCCTGGTAGTTCAGTGGTAAAGAATCTGTCGGCCAGGGCAGGAGACCCAGGTCTGATCCTGGGTCAGGATGATCCTCTGGAGGAGGAAATGGCAACCCACTCCAGTATTCTTGCCTGGGAAATCCCATGAACAGGGGCGCTCAGTGGGCTACAGTCCATGCGGTTACAAACAAATCGAACATGACTTAGTGACTAAACAACAACAGTAACTATAATCGAGTAAAAGGATGATAAGCATGAAGATGTAAAATATAACACTCCAAACACAAGATGTAGGGGAGGGGAGTAAAAACGTAGATCCTTTAGAATGTGTCTGAACTTAAATGATAATCCATTTAAATGGATCAATATATATGAACTTCATGGTAACCACAAATCAGAAATCTACAATAGATACATAAAAACAAAAAAGAAAGGAACTCAAGCATACTACAAAAGAAAACCATTCAACCACAAGGAAGGAAACAAAGAAGAATTACAAGAAATAAAATGGTAATAAGTATATACTTATCAATAATTAGTTTAAATGTCAATAAACTAAATATTCTGATCAATAGGCTTAGGATGACTGACTGGATTAGAAAACAAGGTATCCCAATCTGCTATCTATAGGAGACTCACTTCAGGGTGAAAGACACACACAAAAGTGAGGGAGTGAAAAAAGATATTTCATGGGAACATAAACAACAAGAAAACAGGAATAGCAATACTCATATCAGACAAAATAGACTTTAAAAGGAAGGCTATAACAAAAGATAAAGAAGGCGTTATATAATATAAAGTGATCAATACAAGAAGAGGATATTATACTCATTAATATACATGCACCCAACATAGGAGCAAAACAAATACAGACAATAAATGGGAAAATTGACAGGAATACAATTATAGGAGGAGACTTTAATACTTCTCTGACAATGGACAGCTTTTTCAGACATAAAATCAGTAAGGCAACAAAGATCCTAAATGACACAATAGAATAGTTGGACTGAATTGATATCTATACGAGACTACATCCAAAAAACATAAAAGAATACCCAGTCTTTTAAAGTATGTATGGAATATTTTCTAGGATTGACCACATACTGGTACACCAAACAAGCCTCAACAAATTTAAGACCACAGTTATTTTCGGATCACAGCGATATGAAACTAGAAATCAACCACAGAAAGATAAATGGAAAAACTTGCAGTGATCAGACTTGCAAATGATCACAAGGAGACTAAACAGCATGCTACTAAAAAATCAGTGGGTCAAAGAGGAAATCAGAAAATGCCTTGAGACAAACAACAATGAAAACACAACTTCCAAAAATCTGTGGGATGCGGCATGCTATGCTATGCTAAGTCACTTCAGTCCTGTCCGACTCTGTGCAACCCACAGAAGGCATAAGTGGTTCTAAAAGGAAAGTTCACAGTGATACAGGCCTTACTCAAAAAAAAGGAAAAAAAGGAAAGAAAAATTTCAAAACAACCTAATCTACCACCTAAAAGAATTAGAAAAAGAAGAACAAAACCAAAAGCCAGCAGAAAGAAAAAAAATAATTAAGGGAGGAAATAAATAAAACAGATAAAAAAGCAAAAATATTAATGAAACCAAGAGATAGTTTTTTGAAAAAATAAAATTCATAAACTGCTAATAGGATTCATCAAGAAAAAAAGAAAGTCAAAATCAGTAAAATCAGAAATGAAAAAGAAGAATCTAGAACCAACACCACAGGAATACAAAGGATCGTAAGAGATTGCTAGGAACAACTATTTGCCAATAAAATGAACAACCTAGAAGAAATACATGGCCTATCAAGAAGGAGTCAAGAAGAAACAGACAATTTGAACAGATTGATCATTAGAAGCTAAATCAAATATGTAATAAGACAATATCCCAGGAAACAAAAGTTTAGGAACAGACAGCTTCACAGGGCAATTCTACCAAATACATAAAGAAGAACTTACCCCTTCCTTCTCACACTATTCAAAAAAATTGTATAGGAAGGAATACTTCCAAATTCACTTTACAAGGCCATTACTCTGATACTCAAACCAAATACACTACCAAAAAAAGAAAATTACAGGCCAATATCTTTCATGCATATAGATATAAACATCCTCAACAAAATATTAGCAAATCAAATCCAACAATACATAAAGAGGATTATATACCACAATCAAGATGGATTTATTCTCGGGTCACAAGAGTGATTCAATACACGCAAGACTGTTTTATTAATTCAATGAATATGTCCCATCTTTATTCTGTTGCAGTATTCTGAAGAAATCAGAATTTTCAGAACCAGCAATCTCAGGAGGATGTGATCTATAGGATGCAAGAAGCACAACTTTTTAAAAGTCTAGTTTTCAGTGAATTTGAAAACTATTTTCCAATTTGAACTGGAGATGCAGCCCAGAACTTCATTTAAGCTCAGGGTTTATTAGTGGGGGAAATCAAATAAGCCATTTTGGTTGAATGGCAGGCTAGAAAACATATCCCCTTCTTCAATTCCCCTTGTGGATGTGACCGGATAGGACAACCACCACTTCATCCTCTTTGAAATGCTACCCTGGGGTGGCCACAGTCTTCAGACAAGCTGCCAGGCACATACCATTCTCCCCAAACACTACTTTTCACAAGGGTGAGATTTCCCTGTGCTCTTGTCTCATATCCCCAAGCCTAGTATTCTCAAATTCTCCAAGCAACATACAAAGGCTTGGAGAACTCAGTGTGGCTTTAATTTCTGTTGCTATTGAATGGGATACAATTTCTCATGGAACTGTTTTTGTTTGTTTTTTAATTTGCTAGGAAATTTTAAATAGGCTCCTTTGATGCTAAGTCTATAGATAAACTTTATTCCTGGGATAAGGAAGAAATAATGAAACCTGTAAGGACTGTAACTTCTTGGCAAAAAATAGCTAGGAAAGTAGACTTTGGAAGCAAACAAATGGAAACAGATAGGGGTTTGAGTACCAACTCTGCAACTTTCTAGACCAGTCATTTTGGTCAGTTTGCTTAACCCCTCTATGCTTCAGTTTCCTCACCTGTAAAATGGGGATAATTATAGTTCCAATAACATGTGGTTGTTTTGAAGATTAAATCAGATGAAGATGTAGGGTAACAAATAAGCACGGTCCACCCAGACCTAAGTGGTTTCTTGGTAAGACTTTCAGTGCTAAAGCTGAGACTTTCCAGGCAGACTAGTATGGTTGGTCACCCTATAGAAGGTCAAGTACTTATACAATGCCTAGTATCCACAAATGATAGCCATTATTTTATTTTATTTACAAATATCTTTGAGAATTTTCTCATGGGCATGTTATATAAGTTAATTAGACACATCTCACTTTATGCTTTATAAAAAGGCTAAAACATTTAATAAAAGAAGACTCTTGAGAGTCCCTTGGACTACAAGGAGCTTAAGCCAGTCAATCCTAAATGAAATCAACCGTGAATATTCACTGGAAGGACTGATGCTGAAGGTGAAGCTCCAATACTTTGGCCACCTGAGACAAAGAGCCTATTCATTGGAAAAGACCCTGATGCTGGGAAAGACTAAAGGCAGAAGAAGAGAGCAACAGAGGATGAGATGGTTGGATGGCATCACCAATTCAATGGACATGAACCTGGGCAGACTCTGGGAGATGGTGAGGGACAGGGGAGTCTGGCATGCTATAGTCCATGGGGTCATGAACAATGGGACATGATTTGGCAACTGAACAACAACCAAAGAAATTAACCCTGAATGTTCACTGGAAGGACTGACGCTGACGCTGAAGCTCCCATACTTTGGTCACCTGATGTGAAGAGCTGACTCACTGGAAAAGACCCTGCTTCTGGGAAAGATTGAGGGCAGGAGGAGAAGCAGGCTACAGACGAGGAGATGGTTGGATGGCATCACCAACTCAATGGACAGGAGTTTGAGCAAACTCTGGGAGACAGTGAAGGACAGGGAAACCTGGTGTGCTGTAGTCCATGGGTTGCAAAGAGTCAGACACGACTTAGAGACTGAACAATATGACCCCCAAAAAAAAGCTTCATTAGTGGATCATAATTACTGTTTCTTTTCAAAGGTCTACTTGGTTATTTCTAAAGTTCTGCTTTTTTTTTTTTTTGCTTACTGAAGACAAGTCTTAAAAAAAACCTTCACATTGCTCTGTGAAGTAGTATGTAAGTACATATTTCTTCACAAGTGCACTTGTGGCAAGGTAAGAAGCTTTGTTATGATAAGACTTGTAGAATAACCTTTTTAGTACAATGAATAAAATGTCATTCATTGCGGGGACATCAAGCATTTGGAGACAATATTCCCATCCAAAACATTTCTATTTAAGACAACCTACTGAGCCTACTTCTTTGTCAATTCTCTCCTACCTGTCAATCCAATTTAGTGACATAAACTTCTCTTTTGTCCTTAATTGCTGGTATTGTGGCGACTAGGCAAGAACTTGTCAGGTAACATCAGACTGCAGCCAGCTTCTAACTGACCAAAAGTACTTGGGATCACATTGGCATACCAGGGGGAAGGGATACAGAGTCATTGTTTTCTAAGTTTGTCTGGTTTTAAGAGTCACCTGGGAGGGACTCCTATTGAATATCCAGATTTCTGGGTTCCTCCAATAGAGATACTGATTCAGATGTGAGGTGGAGAGCCCTTGAGTCTGTAATTGATTGGTCCCCTGAAATATTTATGATGGGACAAGTTTGAAAATGGTTCTCAGCCAGGGATTGTTACTATGCCTGGGGGCCTCCAGACACTTAACGCCCTGGAACCGAGGATGCTAAGCATCCCACAGTGATTGAGCCAACACAAAACACAAAACAAACCCTGGAAAAGAACGACTGTACAGAATTTTAAATGGAACTCAACACTTCATTTAGACACTTCATTAATGTCTGTCAAGTTAACAAAATGATTGCTACCCGAAGAAGTTAGACTAAATATAGGCTGACCTAGTAATTTTCCAGTGGATGATAACCTCCCTGTCTTTGAGGGATAAGAGAAAATTACTTTCATACAAGCAATTATTTTTAAACTGATTTATTCCTGTTCCCAGGGCTTCCCTGGTGGCTTAGTTGATAAAGAATCTGCCTGCAACTCGGGAGACCTGGGTTTGATCCCTGGCTTGGAAAGATCCCCTGGAGAAGTAAATGGCAACCCACTCCAGTATTCTTGCCTGGAGAATCCCACGGACAGAGGAGCCTGGTGGGCTACAGTCCATGGGATAACAAAGAGTTGGACACAACTGAGCAGCTAACATTTCATTTTCATTTCATTCTTGTTCTTGTTTTCTTCAAACATTATACAATGCTATGTTTTATATATTATACCGGGAAAGACTGTACTATTCTTTTCAGAGGGAACATTTTGAAAAAAAAAAAAGAAAGAAATAACCACATGTAGAAAGGTATGCTTTCACAAGTCTTTTTCTTCATTCCCTTCCTATTCAACATGGCATACATAGCGCTTGCCCTTCTATTTACCTTTTTATTCTTTCTGCAGAGGTTCCCAGGTATAGTTCTCTACACCTGGAAGGTTTCATTTTCCCAGAGTTCTGTCTTCTATTAATATTTTGATTGTTCTTGATTTTCTACTTGATAGTACAAGTAGGAATATATGTACTTGCACTCCGTCTACTCTTTCATTTTCTCTCTAGCATTTACACCCTCCTGCCTTCTGACCTAGAGCCTCTAGCGCCTGTATTATTCCTCTGATGTTACCAGCCAGCCACCTGATGTAGGATGACCAACTGTCCCCCAGCTTGCCCTGTACTAAAATCCTTAGGTCCCAGGCCAACCAGGATGGCTGATCACTGTACTTAACCAGTAACCTGGGGAAATAATACATTGACAGGGATGGAGGGAAAAGTAACTTTTTGGGAGTACCCTGCTGGCTCATTGTATTTTAAAATTAGTGATTGTTGGAAGAGAATGCAAATACAAATAAAACAAATAGGGGTCAGAAGCAATTTTAATTAGCAGGTCAGATGATTTGAAGGACCAGAGAAACCACGTATGTGAGTAAAAGAGACCGAAGATCAGTGTGAGACTGAGTTGGTCTTTAGAGCCAGAGGTTGTGAAGCTCATGCGCAGCCTGCCCCTGGAGAAAAGAGGATAGCTTTGGCACTGAGATGCTTGAGATGAGTAAAAATTTGTGACGTAGTCTATTCCAGAATAACTGACAAATTAGGAGGACACATCGACAAGGCAGCAACATGGCTCTTCCTGCTTCTGGGAAGCATTGCGGAGGCTGAGTCTCACAGTATGAGTTGCAGGATCAAGGAATTCCCACCGGGGAGCTGATTGAGAGCTCTCGTAGGGGCTCAGCAAACATCCTTCTGTGGCTTTCTCTAGTGCTCTTGCTCAGAGCTAATTAGAGAAGTTAGGGGTCATAATTCCTGACTAAAAACAAGCTTCACCACCCATAATTCTACCATTAAAAGGACCATTCCTCTTTTTATCTTCAGACTGCCTTTGCATGTGCCAATATCCTTAGTCAAAGGCCATGCTATGGCTCATACCTGCTGCTGCTGCTGCTGCTAAGTTGCTTCAGTCATGTCGGACTCTGTGCCCATAGACAGCAGCCCACCAGGCTCCCCCGGCCCTGGGATTCTCCAGGCAAGAACACTGAATTGTGGTGCCATTGCCTTCTCCAATGGCTCATCTCTACTGCAGTGCTAACTGATGCCCCAGGGTTTGTTTCACTTTTAGGAGTCATAGGAAGATCTGTCACCTCTATGCTTCCCCTATGAGAGAGGATTCCCTCTACTCGGTGCACACAACGTGTATGACAAATTAGATAATTCTGAATACACAGCTTGTGCTTCCATAATTAATCCATTCTAGTGCAAGGCACAGAACTGTGAGATTCTTAACAGATGAAGGGAGTGAAATCCACAGCTCTAAATACTTCTGGGGAAAGACTCAACCATTGTATCTTGCCTTCATTCAGCGAACTGCTTACTGAGCATTTAGTATGGATTGAGCACTCTGCTTGGTGTTGAAGATAAAACAACGAAAATGGTATAATTCTTGACCTCAAGGCACTGATGCTATGGTTTTTGGAAAGTTACGTACATATGAATAATAAAGGTGACCGGTGCTAGAGTCAAAGCATATTCCGGTTACGAGGATGGCACAAGGAAGGGCATGGTTCATTCTGCCTGGACTGGGGGACGGTGACTGTAGTCACTGTACTGGTTGAGCCTATTAGCTCTGGAGGAGAAGGTCTGTGACTGCGGTTGATTTATTCATCATTGATCTCTACTCAAGGAGTACAGCCTAAGGGTCCAGGCCCTGAATGATCCGGCCCTTGACTCCCACTCCAGCTCTGTCTCCCATTCTCTGCTCCCCTTCTGTCATGCTGAAGAGTTAAGGCTTTATCCTGAAAGCAATGGGGACCCAGAGGGGAGCCTTAAGCAGGGCTGTGACATGGTCAGCTTTGTGTTTTAGAAAGAAAGAAAACTCTGGCTGCAGTGTGAAGGATGGATTAGTGGGGGGAACCTGGAGCTGGGACGATCACTCAGATTAGCAGTCATTCAGGTGAGAGAAGGCACACAAGAATCACCTGGTAACTGTCCAGGATCCACCCCAGATCATCTGAATCAGAATCTCTGGAGATGAGATCCAGATATTAGTAGTTTTAAACTGCGCCAGGTAACTCTGGTGAGAAGTGAAGTTGAGAATCAGTAGCATAAGATGGTTGCAGAATGGAAAGAGGGCATAGATACACAGGCTTTTAAAGGTAGAGAAACAAGATCACTAAGTAACAGTGGCGAGGTCATGGAGACAGGGAGGAATTGAACTACTCACAGCTTCCACTTGGAGTCATTGAAATGAGAGGTAGGGTGACTGACCTTTCCAATTTCCTAGGAGTATCTTGATTTCAGTATGGATGCTTCTTCATCCTAGGGCAGTGATCACCCTACAGGAAGGATAGTGATAACTTTTACCAAAATAGGTAATAGAGATCAGAGTGTGACTGGGAGAAAGATGGTTAACTTTAAACATGAGTGACAGCAGCTAAGTACTGGTGACTAAGGCTGTCCTAAAGCTCACAGCTGAGGATCAAATGAGCTAAATACCCGACACTCTAAATGCCTAAAATCACAGCTGTTGAGGCCATCCCCTCCTTAACAGGGCTTGCTAGGAACCAGGAAGTAGAACCAGCACCAACACCTTACACTCTAATATAAAGTGAGGTTGAATGGGAGAAGGCTATTGCCTTTTATAGAAATACACCACTCATGCAGAAGTACTTATCCCCCAGAACAAGGTCAGGGTGGGTCTGGGCTGCTTCTCATCCTCAAAGCTGAGCAAGGGAGCTGACAAGAGGACTGCTCACAGGTGTGAGTCTCTGCTGTTGCTGGCCCCTGTCTGGACAGTTACAGGCTCTCTGTCCAGCCCCTGTGCTACCAGAATCAAGGAAAAGTACATTGGGAAGAGATGCTATGGTAGGAGACTGCTGGGTGAAGCGGGGTCGAGACTGTCCCCCTTCAAAGTCCGAGAGGTTTGGAAGATGAATCCTACGATACGCCTGAAGACACAGGAGTTGGCTGTGGTGAGTAGATCGTGTCTGGAGTGTTGGTCTTACCTGGGAAAGCCACAGCACTGGGTGAGGAGGGATGGGATATGTGGCTGCCAGCTCAGGGGCTGGGCCTGAAGTCAAGAATGAAGCTCCCTCAGGAGGCACCCCTAACAGCTAGAAAGGGGTTAGTTGCTGCTTACCAGCAAATCCTTTGTCAGGCAACTTTGTCAGCCTTCATCTGCCTACACTAACCACAAGGACAATTCAAGGCACTCTCCCTTCTTCAATCCTGTTCCCTGACTTTTACCAGTGAGCATCTGATGGATTCATTGCAGAATCCACCTGTAATACAGGAGACCCCAGTTTGATTTCTGGGTTGGGAAGATCTTCTGGAGAAGGGATAGGCTACCCACTCCAGTATTCTTGGGCTTCCCTTGTAGCTCAGCTGGTAAAGAATCCACCTGTAATGTGGGAGACCTGGGTTGGGAAGATCCTCTGGAGAAGGGAAAGACTACCCACTCCAGTATTCTGGCCTGGAGAATTCCATGGACTGTATAGTCCATGGGGTTGCAAAGAGTTGGACATGACTGAGCTACTTTCACTTTTCATCTGATGGAAAAACATGGGCAGGTGTGTGTGGACCAGACCACAGCTACAGCCCTATCTGCTGCAGGAGAGGAGGTGGGAGAGAGTAGAGACAGTGATTCGATGTGAAACTAGAGCTTTGAAATAAAAATCACCGAATCTTGGGGAGAGAAGTCGTTGTAACAGCTGGAAGTAACTGAGGGGACTAAAAAGTTAGAGCATTGGGCTGAAGTCATTAATTCCATGGAAAATGGAATTTTGACAGCAGTTACTGCCACGCCATGAGCAACTCAGTGGAGGAGCCAGGTAGGGAGAAACTGAAGCCTGCCAACAGAGAAGTGGCCCCTTCAGGTGACCTCCACCCCACAGGCAACTTGAATGACCTCTTGGGAAATTCTGAGACAGAAAGTAAGGCACTCCCGTATTCCCAACCTCCAGGAATGTGAGATAATAAATGTTGTCTTAAGTTGCCAGTTTTGAACTTATGTGGCCATAGATAAGGAATAAGAGTTGCCCTGAGTTGGGCTGAGGAGGCCAGGCCTGACTTGCTGACTAGTAATGGGGTACAGACAGCTCCTTAGAGCAGGATCTCTTTGGACAAAGCTGTTTTCTTACCTAAAGAGGTCAGACAGCTGAAGGTGGTTTTCCAACAGTATTCTCACCAGCTGGGTGATTTAAGACCTTTGGAGGGTTCTGGGCTGCTCATCACAGCATTCACCATAAACTGTTTAGTTTGGAGCATCTATGGGCCTCCAGAAAGAAGCTTCTGGAACACAAAAAAGGTGTTGCAAGCTAAGAATCAGAATGAGAGTCTGGGAGTCTGCCATGCATCCTATTCTCTTTGTTACCACTGTTCTTTCAAATGCTGGGATTTCCTGGGGTTTCATTCTCAACTTCCTCTACATCAAATCTCTGAGTAGAAAAATCCAGGAGACCAGTGTCTACAAAGCAAGGAGGAGGAGAGACAGAGGAAGAATGTGGTGGTTGCTGAACTTAACAGTTGGAGTCTCAGGGAAAAAGACAGATGGCAGACTCCAGGGGTGAGACAGAAAATACTTCATGAAGTGCTGTGGCCTGGGATGGGGTGGGGGTGGGGGGCCACCACCAGACCCACAGCAGGGAGAGCAGGGAGGACGTGCCACGCTTGGAGAGGGGAGCTCCATGGAGAAAGCTGTCCGTCGGGAGCTGTGGTCCCGAGAGGGACATAGTGAGCCGAGGATGCTAGACAGGGCCAAGGGGACACACACTGGCTTTACTGTCCTCCTGCCTTCTGGGTTTTCACTAAACCTACCTGGGAGCCAGATGGTCCAAGGAGCCCATTGGTGCAGCTCAGCCAAGTCCGCTCCCTGCTGGCTGCCCCCACCCTGGGCACAAGGCAGGGCGGGAGAGGGTGGAGGGTGGCTGTGCAAGGGCAGAAATAAAGGTGTTGAGCAGATGAGAATTTGGCTCACTCAAGATCATCTCCCTCTCCCAAGTGATTTAAAATAATTGCAAATGCTCAAGTGCATTGGAGTTTTAAGGATGATATCTAAGAGAAATTACCACTCTCTTCTCCCATAGTATCCTTGATACACTGACAGATCCTCCATAAGGAGGTATCATTCCTAGGGTATTACTTTCCTAGCAAATTATTTTCAGTTCTGTTTCTTGACTGTGAGTCAAGATTGTCCAAGTCCAGCAAGACCGCTGCAGGTAAGCAGGAAAAGGGTACAGGAGAACTACTTTTTTACAACTGCATGTAAATCTGCAATCATTTCAAAACAAAAGATGCAATTAAAATCACGTTTATTTATATCGAACTCATTCCACTTATGATAATTGAACTTAAAGCTTTAAAAGTGATGCAGAATTCCCCAGGAGTTGCTGAGCTAGTTTGTATTCTAATTTTGTCAGAAAGAAAATTTTGAGTCACCTGATCCCTATGATTTGGAATGTGCTTCTCTCAAACACACTGTTGCAGCCTTGAATAAGAAAGAATGAATCTCAGGCCCAGGAGAGGGGCCTGAGGCCTCAGAATGCCTGTGATCAAAATAGACAGTAATTGAGTCTGCCTCACACGCACACTTGGGCCTGGTTCTTGCACTGACATAATGACAGAACAATGGTACAGCAGGCTGTGCTCCTACTTAAAGTCCTTAGACGCTGGATCTATGAGTCTCATTTTGTTTTGGTTTTTAGATTGCCAGAGTGAAGGGCATTAACAGGGACAAATCTCCAGTTATAAAATAAGCCACAAGAATATAATATACAGCATAAGAAATATGGTTAATAATATTGTAATAACTTTGTATGGGGAAAGATGTTTATCAGACATTATGGCAAACATTTTGTAATATATACAAATGTCAAATCACTATAAAGTACACCTGAAGCTAACAATATTGTACATGAACTCTATTTCAATAATATCTTTAGATGCTATTGCTCTTTCAGAGGTTTTTGGTTAGTGGAATTAACTAGCTTATTTATCATTAGAATAATGTAGCAATTAAAAAGCCAAATCTACGTCAACAAGCTTATTTGGGGAACAACAGTGGCTCTAAGATTTCAGAGAAGAGGGAATTAAAAACCTGATCCCAGCCAAAGACATTTCTAGACTGAAAGTGCCTGATGTCTAACTCAACTAAAATGAATGTTTGCAATATGTGTGGAATCTTTGGAAGGACTGATGCTAAAGCTGAAACTCCAGTACTTTGGCCACCTCATGTGAAGAGTTGACTCATTGGAGAAGACTCTGATGCTGGGAGGGATTGGGGGCAGGAGGAGAAGGGGACGACAGAGGATGAGATGGCTGGATGGCATCACGGACTTGATGAACGTGAGTCTGAGTGAACTCCGGGAGATGGTGATGGACAGGGAGGCCTGGCGTGCTGCGATTCATGGGGTCACAAAGAGTCGGACACGACTGAGCAACTGAACTGAAAGTTTCCTTGTACTTTTCTTTCTTTGGATTTTTTTTAGCGCTATGACGTTACATTCACAGATTTAATATGAAATGGCTTGGTAGCCTAACGTTACAGAACAAAAACACTAATTCTTGGTCCTGTTTTTATAACAGCTGTCACTGACAGTGTGTATTCTTTATTCCTTTCCTTGAAGATCAAGGTTTAAGTGGTTTTATCTCCAGGTAGGATGGGTTTCATACAGGATAACTCTGGATACCTTTTTCTATATATAATTGTTTCTGTCAGGACTGAAAATTTATTTTCCATCTCCTCATAGAAAATAATATAAGCACCTTATTAACAGCACCTAGGCCAGGAAATGCAAGGGCATTATAATAATTCTAACCTCATTATGATCTTAGTGAGCAGGTTTAGGTTCAGGCCAGTACTGGAAATGAGGGATTATAAAGTGCATACCTCAATCAGTTTCCATGGAGTCCTTATTCAGTGTGAGATAAATTTAATGCACATCACTGCCAAATGCAGCTGTGTTTGTGGAAAAATGGACAGTCATTATAGCACCACTTCATAACAGAAATTGTACTATCAAGGCCCACAGATATCATCACTAAAAACAGCCCCTTTCCTAGACATTTACATTTGATCACCCAAGAAAGAGCAGCTGATGAAGGTTAGCAGAAGGTCAGGTCTAAGGCAAAAACATGGTTCCTTTATGAAAGAAACTGCTGTTTTATCTGTCCCCTTAAATGGTCCTATTAATTACATTCAAGCAAGAAGGGTGGTGACAAATTCGATTTTGTGGAATTGAAAACAAAGGGTCTAGTACATCCAGATGGCTGTTTTGTCAGACTCTGTTAGCTATAAATACATTTAGAGTTGCTGCTATCATTTATCTTCAAGTCCTTATAACTTCTCATTATCAAAGTGAACGGGGCGGGGGGGGGGCGGGGTGTGTGCGGGGGGGGGCGGGGGGGGCGGGGGGTGGGCGGGGGGGGGGGGGGGGGGGGGGGGGGCGGGGAATGAATCTTCCTGGGCCTCTTCTCAGTTCAGGAAATCAGCCGGTGGCATCATGGAAATTTTCTCTTTTTATTCAATCCTGATTTAGGTTCAGAGCCTAAATTGAGTCGTTGTTCTGTACTTGTGTGTCCTTGGGGAAGTTACATGACTTTCCTGAGCTTCTATTTCCTCATCCATAAAAGGAGGGTTGTGGGATTCAGAGCTAATATATCTAAAGCACTGAGAACTTCAGTGCTGCACCATCCTCCTTAAATGATTTTCCGATAATAAATCTGAGACAGATTGTTAAATAGCTTTTTTTGGCCTCCTTCCATGTTTGAGACACATGCCGGAAATAAAGCAGAACACTTAATTAGGGCTTGTTTTTTCAGAGATAAAAGACTAGATAGTGCCCTCTAGTGGTAGACAGGCCAAACGCCTGAAGGACATCTATTTCTCGCTTGGATTCAGACGGAAAATACAGAAACACAAAGAACGCAAAACTATGGGGTCAAATATAATCGATATTTGGACAGGATTTTAACTATCACGCCATCCTATAAAGGATAACCTTCTCTATTATAAAACAAAAGGCAGTTGTTTAATCATCTGAGCAACAAAACAGAGTCAGAAACTATCCTCTTTTTCAGTCATATGTGACCACTTTTTAATACACTTTTGCATTCCTGACTAGTATTACATAAAGAAATGATTTCAGCTGTTCAGCAGGATGAGTGAACAGACTTCTTTCCAAGTTCACATAGTAGTACAGAACTGAACATTTCACAGGATTTCTGGTAGTCTCTGACAGTTTAGAGAAAAGGACGTGTGCTGTAGAATCCTCTCCAAGTCTTAGAGTTCACTCTCAGCGCTAGGCATTACAGAACTTCCCTTAGCTGGACAATAGTGAAGTTGTTCCCAGCTAGCTCCTGAATTCCCACAGTCTGCACATCTACACCACTAGTGCCTTTGCAATTCAATCAGGGCAGTGTCAACAAAAGGTTAAAGGCATGAACTCTGAAGCCAGACAGGGCTTCCCTAACGGCTCTGGAGGTAAAGAATCTGCCTTCACTGCAGGAGACACAGGAGATGCAGGTTCAATCCCTGGGGTGGGAAGATCCCCTGGCAGAGGAAACGGCCACCCACCCCAGTATCCTTGCCTGGAAAATCACAGGGACAGAGGAGCTTGGCGGGCTCCAGCCCAAAGAGTTGGACAGGACTGAGCACCCGTGCGCATACGCACTGAGTCAGCGGGGCTTCAGCTCTACGCCTCAGCTTTCTCAGTGAGGAAAACAGGGGTGTTAATACCAGCTGCTTCATAGCACTGTGGCAAGGATTGATTAAGCTCATACGTGGAAAGAAATTAGATCCTGGAATTTTTCTTATTGCCCAGTTCTTAAGTACCCCATCCTTCTCAATATTACAGAAAATGTATCAGAAGTAAGATCCAGGCCTGGCTCTTGAAGAGTTTATGGCTTACATGGGAAGGCCGTGCTAGAGGGGCGGGCCTTTCCCCACTTCTTGGTTGGCAAGGGGTGGGGGGGGGGCTTTTCCTGAAACAGATCCAGGGCCACTCATGCTCTTCTCTCCACGGGAAGTGGAGTGACTCAGCTGGAGTGGGGTAACCTTGGGGGCAACCCCATGAGCAGGAGACCCATTTTTCTAAGGCAGGTACATTAGAGAGTCACTGGACGCTCACTCACTCTACAGCACATCCTCCAACTTAGCTTGGTCAACAATACAGGTGTTGACCGGATTCTGCCAGCCAACCATTTGGTATAGCTCTCCATTTGTTCGGAATTTGGTCTGAGAGCTAGTTTTTAAAAATATTTATTTACTTATTTATTTGTGGCTGAACTGGGACTTTGCTGCAAGTGGGGGTACTCTCTAGTTGCCTGGGCTTTTTATTGTGAGGGCTTTTCCTGTTGCAGAGCACTGCCCTAGGGCACGCAGGCTTCAGTAGCTGTGGCACATGGGCTTAGCATTCCCCATGCTACACAGCATGTGGAATCCTCCCAGACCAGGGGCTGAACCCGTGTCCCCTGCACTGGCAGGTGACTGTTAACCACTGGACCACCAGGGAAGTTCTGGAGACCTATTTATTAAGGTGACCCCCTTGGAGACTCCAACAGAACATGCTGACCCATAAAAATAATTCATTGCTAACCTGTATGGTATGGACATACTAACCTGTCCAGAAATGAGAGTCTGGAATAGTCTGAAGGAACAGAAAAGAGTTTCATGGAAATGGGACTTACGTTGGCTCTTCAAGAATGGGATAGAATTTGGGTAGGAGGGGTCCTTCTGCTAGCAGAGCAAATTTTTCCTAAAGCTTGCAGCAATTTGCACTTCTGTGCCATTGGAATAAAATATAAAATAGTGGT
This sequence comes from Ovis aries, assembly GCF_016772045.2. Classification (NCBI taxonomy): domain Eukaryota; kingdom Metazoa; phylum Chordata; class Mammalia; order Artiodactyla; family Bovidae; genus Ovis; species Ovis aries. The sequence goes on along the minus strand of NC_056069.1, from coordinate 24,810,215 downwards.
TAAAATTAGAAAGTCATTTCCTGTTTGATGACTACATGGTGCTACAGCCAAGCTAGGGCAGAGAAACGGGTGATGTAGTTCCTCAATGCCTGATTTTCCAATCACATGTCACCCAGTGCCAGGAAAGTTCTAAGGACTTTATACATACCAATCACTCACTCCATACAGCAACCCTGAGATCCAGATATTATGTTTTCCCCATTTTGTGGCTGAGGGTATCTTGCTGCACAAGACATTACTGCAAACTAGTGGCTTTAAAACATACATGTTTACTACCTCACAGTGGGTCAGAAATCAGGATGGCTCAGCTGGGTCCTCTGTAAGGTGCCATCAAGGTATCAACCAGGGCTCAGTCCTTATCTGGAAGCTTGACTAACCACAGTGAATCCTGTTCCAAACACATTTAGTGAAGTTACTCAGTCGTGTCCGACTATTTGTGACCCCATTGACTGTAGCCTACTAGGATCCTCCGTCCATGGAATTTTCCAGGCAAGAGTACTGGAGTGGGTTGCCATTTCCTTCTCCAGGGGATCTTCCCGACCCAGGTATCGAACCCAGGTCTCCCACATTTCAGGCAGATGCTTTACCATCTGAACCACCAGGGAAGTGTAGTCATTTGTTCAGCATCAGTAAGAAATAGAACAAGGGCTTGAACCCATGCAGTCTGACCCTAGACACCATTCTCTCACATCTCTCTGCTTTGTGATTTCTCAGTCCAAGAGAGGGGGTTGAGCTGAGCCTTCCTTATGAAGGTGATCAGTAAAGAACCAGCCTGATCAGGGTGAAGGTTTAGACTTTAGAGGCTGCAACAGCAGGCTAAGAAGTAGGTGGGGCTGGTCAATCAGTTCAGTTCAGTCGCTCAGTCGTGTCTGACTAAAGAGTCAGACACGACTCTGCAACCCCATGGACTTCAGCACGCCAGGCCTCTGTGTCCATCACCAACCCCCAGAGTTTACTCAAACTCATGTCCATTGAGTCGATGATGCCATCCAACCATCTCATCCTCTGTTGCCCCCTTCTCTGCCTGCCTTCAATCTTCCCCAGCATCAGGGTCTTTTCAAATGAGTCATTTCTTCTCATTAGGTGGCCAAAGTATTGGAGTTTCAGCTTCAGCATCAGTCCTTCCAATGAATATTCAGGACTGATTTCCTTTAGGATAGCCTGGTTGGATTTCCTTGCTGTCCAAGGGACTTTCAAGAGTCTTCTCTAACACCATGGTTCAAAAGCATCAGTTCTTCAGTGCTCAGCTTTCTTTATAGTCCAACTCTCACATCTATACACGACTACTAGAAAAACCATTGCTTTGACTGGACGGAACTTTGTTGGCAAAAAAAGTCTCTGCTTTTTAATATGCTATCTAGGTTGGTCATAACTTTTCTTTCAAGGAGCAAGTATCTTTTAATTTCATGGCTGGAGTGACCATCTGCAGTGATTTTGGAGCCCCCCAAAATAAACTCTGTCATTGTTTCCCCATCTATTTGCCATGAAGTGATGGGAACAGGTGCCATAATCTTAGTTTTCTGAATGTTGAGGTTTTTTTTTAATTTATTTATTTTAATTGGAGGCTAATTACTTTAAAATATTGTAGTGGTTTTTGTCATACTTTGACATGAATCAGCCATGGGCGTACATGTGTTCCCCATCCTGAACCCCCCTCCCATCTCCCTCCCCATCCCATCCCTCAGGGTCATCCCAGTGCACCAGCCCTGAGCACCCTGTCTCAGGCATTGAACCTGGGCTGGCTATCTGTTTCACATATGGTAATATACATGTTTCAATGCTATTCCAAATGTTGAATTTTAAGCCAACTTTTTCACTCTCCTCTTTCACTTTTATCAAGAGGCTCTTTAGTTCTTCTTCACTTTCTGCCATAAGGGTGGTGTCATCTGCATATCTGAGGTTATTTATATTTCTCCCGACCATCTTGATTCCAGCTTGTGCTTCCTCCAGCCCAGCATTTCTCATGATGTACTCTGCATATAAGTTAAATAAGCAGGGTGACAATATACAGCCTTGACGTACTCCTTTTCCTATTTGGAACCAGTCTGTTGTTCCATGTCCAGTTCTAACTGTTGCTTCCTGACCTGCACACAGGTTTCTCAAGAGGCAGGTCAGGTGCTCTGGTATTCCCATCTCTTGAAGAGTTTTCCACAGTTTGTGGTGATCCACACAGTCAAAGGCTTTGGCATAGTCAATAAAGCAGAAATAGATGTTTTTCTGGAACTCTCTTGCTTTTCCCATGATCCAGCGGATGTTGGCAATTTGATCTCTGGTTCCTCTGCCTTTTCTAAAACCAGCTTGAACATCTGGAAGTTCATAGTTCACGTATTGCTGAAGCCTGGCTTGGAGTATTTTGAGCATTACTTTACTAGCATGTGAGATGAGTGCAATTGTGCGGTAGTTTGAGCATTCTTTGGCATTGCCTTTCTTTGGGATTGGAATGAAAACTGACCTTTTCCAGTCCTGTGGCCACTGCTGAGTTTTCCAAATTTGCTGGTATATTGAGTGCAGCACTTTCACAGCATGATTTTTTAGAATTTGAAATAGCTCAATTGGAATTCCATCACCTCCACTCGCTTTGTTCGTAGTGATGCTTCCTAAGGCCCACTTGACTTCACATTCCAGGATGTCTGACTCTAGGTGAGTAATCATACAATCAGGATTATCTGGGCTGTGATGATCTCTTTTGTACAGTTCTTCTGTGTATTCTTGCTGCCTTTTCTTAATATCTTCTGCTTCTGTTAGGTCCATACCATTTGTGTCCTCTATTGAGCCCATCTTTGCATGAAATATTCCCTTGGTATCTCTAATTTTCTTGAAGAAATCTCTAGTCTTTCCCATTCTATTGTTTTCCTCTATTTCTTTGCACTGATCACTGAGAAAGGCTTTCTTATCTCTCCTTGCTATTCTGTGGAACACTGCATTCAAATGGGTATATCTTTCCTTTTCTCCTTTGCCTTTAATGTCTCTTCTTTTCACAGCTATTTGTAAGGCCTCCTCAGACAACCATTTTGCCTTTTTACATTTCTTTCTCTTGGGGATGGTCTCTTATCCTTCTCCATCAGAGGGCAGACAGACTGAAAACCACAATCACAGAAAATTAACCACTCTTTCTTGCACAAGACCACAGCCTTGTCTAACTCAATGAAACTATGAGCCATGCTGTGTAGGGCCACCCAAGATGGATGGGTCATGGTGGAGAGTTCTGAAAAAACATGGTCCACTGGAGAAGGGAATGGCAAACCACTTCAGTATTCTTGCCTTGAGAACCCCATGAACAGTATGAAATGGAAAAAAGATAGGACACTGAAAGATGAACTCCCCAGGTTGGTAGGTGCCCAATATGCTACTGGAGATCAGTGGAGAAATAACTGCATAAAGAATGAAGAGATGAAGCCAAAACAAAAACACCACCAGTTGTGGATGTGACTGGTGATAGAAATAAAGTCTGATGCTGTAAAGAGGAATATTGCATAGGAACCTGGAATGTTAGGTCCATGAATCAAGGCAAATTGGAAGCAGTCATACAGGAGATGGCAAGAGTGAACATTGACATTTTAGGAATCAGCAAACTAAAATGGACTGGAATGGGTGAATTTAACTCAGATGTCCATTATATCTACTACTGTGGGTAAGAATCCCTGAGAAAAAATGGAGTAACCATCATAGTCAACAAAAGAGTCCAAAATAAAGTAGTTGGATGCAATCTCAAAAGTGACAGAATGATCTCTGTTCGTTTCCAAGGCAAACCATTCAATATCACAGTAATTCAAGTCTGTGCCCCAACCAGTAATGCTGAAGAAGCTGAAGTTGAATGGTTCTATGAAGACCTTCAAGACCTTCTAAAACTAACACCCCCAAAAGATGTCCTTTTCATTATAGGGGACTGGAATGCAAAAGTAGGCAGCCAAGAAATACCCAGAGTAATAGGCAAATTTGGCCTTGGAGTACAGAATGAAACAAGGCAAAGGCTAATAGGGTTTTGCCAAGAGAATGCACTGGTCATAGCAAAGACTCTCTTCCAACAACACAAGAGAAGACTCTATACATGGACATCACCAGATGGTCAACACCGAAATCAGATTGATAATATTCTTTGCAGCCAAAGATGGAGAAGCTCTACAGAGTCAGCAAAAACAAGTCTGGGAGCTGACTGTGGCTCAGATCATGGTCTCCTTATTGCCACATTCAGACTTAAATTGAAGAAAGTAGGGAAACCACTAGATCTTTCAAGTATTACCTAAATCAAACCCCTTATGATTATACAGTAGAAGTGAGAAAGAGATTTAAGGGACTAGATGTGATAGACAGAGTGCCTGAAGAACTATGGACAAAGGTTCGTGACATTGTACAGGAGGTCAATGGAAGGTCAATGGAAGGGTTGAAAAGCCAGGTACTGAAGTTTAGATTCAGAGATAAAAAGAAAGAGGGAGATTAATCTCATGATGTTCCTGCTCAAGAACGATTCTATATTGCTCATCCTATTAGCTCCAAAGGCGGCTTCAAGTGTTTCACTTTGGCAGAATGGACATTATACATTTATGTAGGTATGACAGAACAAAACTGAAGTGAGAGTGAAAGTCACTCAGTTGTGTCCGACTCTTTGTGACCCCATGGACTATACAGTCCATGGAATTCTCCAGGCCCGAATACTGGAGTGGGTAGCCCTTCCCTTCTCCAGGGGACCTTCCCAACCCAAAGATCAAACCCAGGTCTCCCACATTCCAGATGGGTTCTTTACCAGGTGAGCCACCAGGGAAGCCCAAGAATACTGGAGTGGGTAGCCTATCGGTTCTCCAGCGGATCTTCCCGACCCAGGAATCAAACAAGGGTCTCCTGCATTGCAGGCAGATTCTTTACCAACTGAGCTATGAGGGAAGCCCTGACAGAACAAAACTAGACCCTGATCCTCTGTGCATCAGCTGGGCCACCGATGGGTAGGGCTTGTGAAACGTGTCCTCATTCAGCCTTGCCTTCCAAGCATCTGCCTAGAAGGCAAGCAAGGCTGGAAGTATAAGTGTGAGATTTAATACGTTGATATACTTAAGAACTGAAACCATGACACGTGAAGCTCCCTGAAAAACAGATTGTAGAGGAGGCAGAAGAGAAATACCAGTAGAAGAGGGAACATGGGCAACCCAGGGCTGTGGGTGTTAGTGGACCTGTAAGACTTTCCTGGTCAGCTCCTTTAAAGTAGTGGTAGAAGATGAGGACAGGTACAAAGCCAGGAAATTGAATAATGAGTTGAAAATCATAAAAGAGAGGGGATGAAGCTTGGCTTCTTCCCTTACATCATTAGTGCATCAGGTAAGGAAACGGACATGTTTCCTGGTTTGTGTGGTGCTCCGTACTGTTCACCATTCTCCTGGGGCACTGCTCTTGCTGCTGTTTAGTTGCTAAGTCATGTCCCATTCTTTGTGACCTTCAGACTACAGCCCGCCAGGCTCCTCTGTCCATGGGATTTCCAAGGCAAGTATACTGGAGTGGGTTGCCATTTCCTTCTCCAGGGGATCTTCCTGACCTAGGGATCAAACCTGCATCTCCTGCTTGGCAGGCTGAAGGTGAATTCTTTACCATTGAGCCACCTGGGTTTTAAACTGGCTCTGATGCTACTGGCAGTGGTGGTGATAGGCACTTTTGAGAAGTTTGGCAATAAAAAGAAATCAGGAAAGGGTAGCAGATTTTTTCAAAGATCTTTTAAGATAAAAGGATTTAACAGAATGCCCAACTCGTGGTATCATACATGTTTAATTCTTCCTATATAAATGCCATGATTATGTTATCAAGATCTTCGTATCAGGCCAGACCCCACCAGAAAAGCAGAAACCATCATGACTACTTGAAACTGGGGGCTTTAACGCATGTAACTTATGTAGGTGATAGAAAAAGTTGAAAATTCAAATAGAGGACAGTGGGACAACTTAGAAATTAGCAACAGCAGGAAGCCACTTCTTTGCCAAGTCTGTGATTTGGAGGGTCAAAGAGAAGAGGCTGCTTTACTGGACATCAGAGACCAGTTTGACCTGCAGAAACTGGAAGAGGTGGGCCTGTGGGAAAGTTCGACAAAGAAGAGATGCAACTGCTGCCACAGCATCCCCAGAATGGGGGCGGGAGGAGCCTCTAGCGTTTCAATTCCTCCCACTCCAGTCTCCCTCTAGCACCTCCCATGACCGAGTCCAGTGGGACATTCACTGATGGGGAACCTGGGAAATTCATCCAGGAGGGGTCAGGCCCCAGGACACAGAACAAAGCAGGGGGCTGGCCAGGGGGAGGGGGCACCTGAGGGCAAACACATCCCAGTCCTGACCTGTGCTCATGTAACATCTGGCCCATCGTGGGGATGGTCTCTTCCTTACCAAGAGCCGAGGCTCATCTGAGGGTGACGTCATTTCTATGAGAAATAATTAGACTCATTCTTCAGCCTCAATTCCAGAAGAATCAAGGTGCCTATTGGTGCCTCTCGGGTGGGCATATGGTTTCTCCCAGATGGAGGGAGGCCAGCTGAGAGGTAGAGAGTGAAGGGTCAGGGAGAGGATCTCAGGAGCACTTCCCTCCCCCGTTAGAAGCTGTGAGAAACATACTGGGGTGGGGAGCAGAGTGGGGCAAAGCTGGGCGTGCTGGAGCTGAGTTGTGATAGGAATAGAGACCTCTACCTTGTAAGCCAGAAGGTTTCTATGTATCCCGTACTTCCTCTTTGGTTTTCTTTCTGTGTTTTGATAAATTAAGAAAAGACATTTGAAACCCCTACATGTGATGGTGGTGTTGAGGAGATGGGTGGGGTGGGTGGAGTTTTGTTCAAGCTTGTGCCACAGCTTTAGAGGGCAGCGGATTCCTGGGGCTGGTGGTCATGGGAGCCGAAGCCCAAGGGGAAATGAAATCCAGAACAGAACGTCCAGGCAGAGGGAGGCAGTTGGCTGTGTGCCTGACTATATAACCCTGTGAGATGGTTGGAGAGTATCTTCAACTCAATGGACAGGAATTTAAGAAAATTCCAGGAGATAGTGAAGGACAGGGAAGCCTAGCGTGTTGCTGTCCATGGGGTCACAAAGAGGTGGACATGACTTAGCAAATGAACAACAACAAAGCTTAGTGATTTGGAGGGTTTTTGTTTCTTTTTTTTTTTTTTGGCCACACCTCCAACTTCCCCAAACAAGGATAGAACCTGTGCTCTACGCAGTGGAAGTGTAGAGTCTTAATCATTGGACTGCCAGAGAAGTTCTATTTGGAGTTTTTTTTAATAGCTAAGAGTTATTGAGCACTGTCTAACTCTATGTCCTTTTATTTACACTGCCTGTATCAATTAGTTTAACCCCAATAACAACCTTATGAGGCAGATTAAAGATGGGGAAATCAAGGCTTAAAGGTTAAGTAACTTGCCCTGGGTAAACTGTGGAGCCAGGACTGAATTTTAGGCAGGCTGTTTCCAAAATCTGCATGTTTAACCACTTTGAGAAAATCTGAGAACGTTGAAAAACAAGAGAAGATGTCTCTGGGAAGAGAGGGAAGATTCTGGAAAAGATAAGATGAGAGAGGGAGCTCTTAGAAGAAGATGGGAAGGGCTGGAGAGGAGAGGACAAGTGAGTGGTTCTATGAGAAAGTCTACGCTGCCCTGAGATTACATCAGCCAAGCTGAAACACTGTTGTACAGTCTGTGTCTGACGATTCTAATAGCTGGATTCCCTGTGGAGCTGTGGTCTGTTGTGTCTGTTGATTCTTATTCAGGGCCTTGTCTCCTCATGTTTCTGGCACTCACTGAGAGGTGGAGTTGTACTTTAAAAAATAATTTATGGAAATATTTTTAAGTCTAGGCTTGTGTTAATTATCCTCAAAAAAAGACTTTGGTTTATTTCTGGGAAATGCTGGCAATCTGGGATCAGCTTACTTCAAGTTCAAGGCCTGAGGTTTTTCTGAACCACCAGGTAATGATAAACCTTGCCTGGTATAAGCTGGCTTATTTCTGATTTACTCTTTCTCTTGTGGTTATGGGAGAGGTCTTTGGGGTCTTAGGCCATAGCAAAGGATTACTTTCCATGGAAGAAGTGCTATTAGAAATAATGAGAAAGCAGTGAATGGATTGCTATACGTTTATCATGAGCTGGTTCTGCATTTCCTCTCAGACCTCTGCTTTCTCTTTCCTATCAACTCTTGTTGATTGTTGATTCTGGGCTGTGGACTGAGGCAGGTGACCTGGAGAAAGGTCAGGGTGGGGTCACAATCAGTAGACTAGACAGAGAACTATAGACATGGTTGGGTGTAAATTCAATGCTGAACTTTCAGAAATACCCTGAACAATCTAAACTCACTCTCTGATTCAGAGAGTCAACATGAGTCATGAGGGTGCCGTGGGCTGTGACATCTCCCACATCATGAAGAGACAATGAGGTGGGGAGAGGAGGTTTGGTGGTCCTCGCTCAAGCACAAAAGGGCCCAGGTCAGTGGGCTCCCTGACCTTGCTTTTCCCACCAGACCTTCTCTTGGCGTGAAGGGGGCTCCCAGGAGCTGAGGAGGGCAGGCTATGTGCTGTGACTCAAAATTGGAAGGGGCAGGGATGGTCAGGGTCTGGGATTTGATTTTATCCTGTTTTTAAGCGAGTAAGTTAGCTTTAAAAAGCTAATTTGGGTAAAGAAAATATGGGGTGTATATATATACACACACACACACCCATATATACACACACAATGGAATATTACTCAGCTATAAAAGTAATAGCTTATACACACACAATGGAATATTACTCAGCTGTAAAAAGGAAAAATGCCATTTGTAGCAATATGGATGGACCTAGACATTATCATACTAAATGAAGTAAGTGAGAAAAAGAAAGACAAACACCATACGATATCACTTATATGTGGATTCTAAAAAATCATACAAATGAACTTATTTACAAAACAGATTCACAGACATAGAAAACAAACTTGTGATTACCAAAGGGAGAAGGTGGGGGAGTTGGGGATTGGCACATACATACACACTACCATTTCTAAAGCAGATAAACAAAGACCTACTGTATAGTACAGGGAACTCTACTCAGTATTCCATAATAACCTATATGGGAAAAGAATCAGAAAAAAGAATCAATATATGTATATATATAACTGAATCACTTTGCTGTGCACCTGAAACTAATGTCACATTGTAAGTCAACTATACATCAATATAAAATAATTGGCAGAGGGGAGATGGTCATGATCTGGGATTCGATTTTATCCTATTTTTAAGCTAACAAATTAGCCTAAGTATTTCACGCACGCTAGTGGCAGACATTGACTTGGGTTTCACGGAGATGGGACTTTACTGCCCGTGACATAGCACGGCCACTACCACACTGGCATGGACTCTTCTTGCCTCTGGCAAGTCCCTTGAGGGTAACAGAGGGGCCTGGGATAGCCATCTGCACAGGCAGTGAGGGGTGCAACAGAAGATAACCTTGAACTTGGGAAACCTGCTGTTTAAGAACCAGCAGTGAACAGCTTCCCCTTTGCCCCAGGGGGACACTTGATCTCATTCCTCAAGGTTGCCCTTAGCAAACAACCCTGAGAAATGAATTAGGAAAATCATGGCCCTGCTTCATCCACATGCCAGCAAAAATGCCTAAGGGCCTTTCAGGTTTCATGGTAAATTCGTTTTCAGACAGAGGTGCTATAGGGGGATAACTTAAAATGTGCGTAACCTTAAAAAATTCTTACTTTCCATTTGCAGTCTCTAAACTTGGTGGTGAAGGCCCCAATTGTTAGGGTTCTGCTACTTGTGGGATCCCATCTGTCCAGTTAGCACGGCCTCCTTCACTGTTCTCTCCTGAAGTTTGCTGCCTCATTTCAACGCTGTGCATGTTCTCAATCATGTTCTTTGCATGCTCTGCTGATTTTGAAAGCAGTGTGCACGGTGGCATGTTTGCTGATCTTGGCATTAAGAAAGCTGGGTTTAGGTCCAAGCTCTACCATTTGCCAAACAGGACACCAACATGGCTGTCAGGCAATTCAAAGCTGGGGTAACATAATACCTTTCCTTTGTTTAGTGAAGTACACTTCAAGATGTTCATTTTGAAAGTAACTTCTCCTCCCAAAAAGAGTTCCACTGCATTCTTTATCTCACTTAGGGACACCATCTATCTGTCCGGATTCTTATCTTCCATGCCTCTGCCTCAGGCTGGCCAGCTTTACCTTTTAAGTAGTGCTGTTCTTTTCATCCTCTACTCTCTCTTCTCACTGACACTGCTCATCTTGATGATGTTTCACCTGGAATCATTCAACAGTTCCCGCAGGAGCTGCTGGCCTCAGGTTCACTATCCTTCAATAGAACCATCTTACTACTTACTGCCTGGTCTTTTCGTTTCGCTCGTTTCAAATGCCTCTCATCCTTGTCCAGTCAAATCCCCTTACAGCATATGCTTTTTCCTTAAGTCCTTCTGTACCTTACATTGTATTATTGTTACTTACTTCTTGTATTTCTTAGCTCCCAGCATGGTGTTTTAAATCATTGAGTCTTTGATGTTCTTCCTACCTGGAATGACAATCCTCTCTATCTAAGCCCCATTCCTTTAAAAACTCAGGTCTTCTAATAGCCAATTACATGGAAAGGAAATTAGGAGTATAAAACTGGAATGGATATTATAACCCAGGAAAACTCAAAACAATCAATAGAAAAATTACTAGAAGCAATAAGAGAATTCAGTAAGGTAGCTTGATCAAAATAGTACCCAGAAACATCCATCAATGGGAGAGGGAATGTTTCAGTGTATTATGGTACACCCACATAGTGTGATGTGATGGTACAGTAAAAGGACAAGGGCATTTCCTATATCCGGACACGGAAATATTTCTAAGATATGTTGTTTAAAAAAGTTGCTTTACAATGCATATAATATGCCACCTCTGTAAAGGAGGAGGGATAAATATATTTGTGCAAGGAAACTGTGTACGCAGGTCAAGAAGCGACAGTTAGAGCTGGACAGATCCACTCACAGTCTGGAACAAGAGACTGGTTCTAAATCGGGAGAGGAGTACATCAGAGCTATATATTGTCACCCTGCTTATTTAACTTATATGCAGAATGCCAGGCTTGATGAAGCACAAGCTGGAATCAAGATTGCCAGGAGAAATATCAATAGCCTCAGATATGCAGATGACACCACCCTTATGGCAGAAAGTGAAGAAGAACTAAAGAGCATCTTGACGAAAGTAAGAGAGGAGAGTGAAAAAACTGGCTAAAATTCAACATTCAGAAAACTAAGATTATGGCATCTGATCCCATAACTTCATGCCAAAGAGATGTGGAAACAATGGAAACAGTGAGAGCCTTTATTTTTTGGGATCCAAAATCACTGCAGATGGTGACTGCAGCCATGAAACTAAAAGACACTTGCTCCTTGGAAGAAAAGCTATGACAAACCTAGACAGCATATTAAAAAGCAGAGACATCACTTTGCCAACAAAGATCCATCTAGTCAAAGCTATGGTTTTTGCAGAGGTCATGTGTGGGTGTGAGAGTTGGACTATAAAGAAAGCTGAGTACTGAAGAATTGATGCTTTTGAACTGTGGTGTTGGAGAAGACTCTTGAGAGTCCCTTGGACTGCAAGGAGATCAAACCAGTCAATTCTAAAGGAAATCAGTCTTGAATATTCATTGGAAGGACTGATGCTGAAGCTGAAACTCCCAATACTTTGGCCACCTGATGTGAAGAACTGACTCATTGGAAAAGACCCTGATGCTGGGAAAGATTGAAGGCAAGAGGAGAAGGGGACGACAGAGGATGAGATGGTTGGATGGCATCACTGACTCAATGGACATGAGTCTAAGTAAACTCTGGGAGTTGGTGATGAACAGGGAAGCCTGGCGTGCTGCAGTCCATGGGGTCGCAAATAGCTGGACGTGACTGAGCAACTGAGCTGAACTGAAGGAAACTCTTGAATGATAATGCTAAGCTACTGCTAAATCACTTCAGTCGTGTCCGACTCTGTGTGACCCCATAGACGGCAGCCCACCAGGTTCCCCCATCCCTGGGATTCTCCAGGCAAGAACATTGGAGGGGGTTGCCATTTCCTTCTCCAGTGCAGGAAAGTGGAAAGTAAAAGGGAAGTTGTTCAGTCGTGTCTGACTCTTAGTGACCCCATAGACTGCAGCCTACCAGGCTGCTCCGTCCATGGGATATTCCATGCAAGAGTACTGGAGTGGAGTGCCATTGCCTTCTCCATTGAATGATAATAAGAAAGTATAAAAGTTCTTGCTTTGGGGGACTTCCCTGGTGGTCCAATGGTTAAGAATCTGCCTTGTAATGCAGGGGACAGGAGTTCGATTCCCAGTCAGGGAAATAGGGTCACACATACTGCATAGAAACTAAGCCCTCAGGCCACAACTACTGAGCCCATGTCCTCTGGAGCCACAACTAGAGAGAGTTTGTGTGCCACGACAAAGGATCTCACATGATGCAAGGAAGATCCAGCATGCTGCAACTGGGACACAATGCAGCCATATTAATCGATTAACTAAAAGTTTTTGCTTTTGAACAGGGATAGTGGAGAGGGCTGGAAGGAGACAGGACAGTACAGGGGCAAGACTTCCTGCCGCACACTTTATATTGTTGAGTTTTGAATTAGATGAGCTTATTCAAAAGACTCAAAACAAAAACAAAAAACAAAACCTCAAGCAGTATCTCTGCTCCTTTATGTCTCCTTCACATGAGAGGAAGTCCAGTGCAGTGGCCAGGAGCAGAGGCTTGGTGTCCGACACGTCTGGATCCAATCCCGTGCCTGCACTTAACAACTTTTTGACTGAGGAAAGTCATATGTTCTCTGAGTCTCAATTTTCTTCCTTATAATTTGGGAATAACCGTCCTCAAAGTAACACTTTTAGATGCATATTGCAATGATGTTTGCAATGTAATTAACATGGTACTTTAAATAAAATCAGCACTTGGCATTTTATACATGCATATTGACATATATCTACATAATATACACACATATATACACACACAGTTAACCCTTGAATAACATGGGGGTGAGGGGTACTGAAACCCCACGCACTCAAAAATCCAAGTACTGCTATCTCTGTTTGAAAAACAAAGGAATTGGTAAATGGCTCATCTAAAGTTGTAACAGTTTAGATAGAATCAGGACTCAAATCCTAGGTCTGCTGATTCCAGATACGGTGACCACTAATTGAAAACAAACTTTCCCCCACATTTAAAGATAGACATTACTTTGCCAACAAAGGGCTGTCTAGTCAAGACTATGGTTTTTCCAGTGGTCATGAATGGATGTGAGAGTTGGACTGTGAAGAAAGCTGAGTGCCAAAGAATTGCTGCTTTTGAACTGTGGTGTTGGAGAAGACTCTTGAGAGTCCCTTGGACTGCAAGGGGATCCAACCAGTCCATTCTGAAGGAGATCAGTCCTGGGTGTTCACTGGAAGGACTGATGGTAAAGCTGAAACTCCAGTATTTTGGCCACCTCATGCAAAGAGTTGACTCGTTGGAAAAGACCCTGATGCTGGGAGGGATTGGGGGCAGGAGGAAAAGGGGACGACAGAGGATGAGATGACTTGATGGCATCACTGACTTGATGGACGTGAGTCTGAGTGAACTCCAGGAGTAGGTGATGGACAGGGAGGCCTGGCGTGCTGCAATTCATGGGGTCACAGAGTCAGACACGACTGAGCGACTGAACTGACTGAACTGAAAATGGCCAAAAAACACACCAAATTTATGGTTACCAAAGGGGGTGGTGGAAGGGTAGATTAGGAGTTTGAGATTAAGCTATCTGCTATATATAAAATAGATAAACAACAAGTTCCTACTATATAGCACAGTTAAGTTCAGTTCAGTCACTCAGTTGTGTCTGACTCTTTGTGACCCCATGGACTGCAGCATGCCAGGCTTCTCTGTCCATCACCAACTCCCGAAGCTTGCTCAAACTCATGTCCATTGAGTCAGTGATGCCATCCAACCATCTCATCCTCTGTCATCCCCTTCTTCTCCTGCCTTCAATCTTTCCCACCATCAGGGTCTTTTTCAATGAGTCAGTTCTTCGCATGAGGTGGCCAAAGTATTGGAGTTTCAGCTTCAGTCTTCCCAAGGAATATTCAAGACTGATTTCCTTTAGAATTGACTGGTTTGATCTCCTTGAAGTCCAAAGGACTCTCAAGAGTCTTCTTCAACACCACAGTTCAAAAGCATCAATTCTTTGCTGCTCAGCTAGCTTTCTTTATGGTCCAACTCTCATACTCATACATGACCTCTGGAAAAACCATAGCTTTGACTAGATGGATCTTTGTCGGCAAAGTGATGTCTCTGCTTTTAATATGCTATCTAAGTTTGTCATAGCTTTTCTTCCAAGGAGCAAGTGTCTTTTAATTTCATGGGTGCAGTCACTATCTGCAGGTATTTTGGAGCCAAGAAAATAAAGTCTGTCATTGTTTCCATTGTTTCCCCATCTATTTGGTATGAAGTGATGGGATTGAATGCCATGATCTTAGTTTTCTGAATGTTGAGTTTTAAGCCAGTTCTTTCACTTTCATCAAGAGGCTCTTCAGTTCCTCTTAGCTTTCTGTCATAAGGGTGGTATCATCTGCATATTTGAGGTTATTGACATTTCTCCCATAAATCTTGATTCCAGGGACCATATTCAGTGTCCTGTAATAAACCATAATGTAAAAGAATATGAAAAAATATATATATATATAACTGAGTTACCTTGCTGTACATCAGAAACACAACATTGTCAATCAACTTCAATAAAAAATTTAAAAAATAAGGATCTATAAAATAAAAATATAGATACTATATTTGGGGGAGAAAAAATTCATATATATAAATGGACCCTTGCAGTTCAAATCCATGCTTTTTGAGTCAACTGTCCACACACATGCACACGCGCGTGCACACACACCTGTACATATAAAATACATACATATATGTTTCAGGAGAAGTCTAGTTCATGCTACACAGCTACTTTTCAACAGGGCACAGACATTCTCTCTCCAGCCAGGATTTAGGCAGGTAAGAAGTAACTTGGACTTCAAAACACGTGGCTGCAAACTGGAAGCCAATAGAGCAAATGTTGCCCTTAGAAACATGTTACTAGATTCACATGTCTTCAAAATAGGGACATTTTACATCCAAACCAAGGTTTCTGGCTTTTTAGAAAAATTAAGGCATCTGGCAATACGAGGCCTGTATTACAGCAGACAGGTTTCCAAGAGGCAGTGCTGAGTGTCAGCGTCCTTTTTAGAAGTGCTGCTGCTGCTGCTGCTGCTGTCGCTTCAGTCATGTCCGACTCTGTGACCCCATAGACGGCAGCCCACCAGGCTCCCCCATCCCTGGGATTCTCCTGGCAAGAACACTGGAGTGGGTTGCCATTTCCTTCTCCAATGCATGAAAGTGAAAAGTGAAGGGGAAGTCGCTCAGTCGTGTCTGACTCTTTGTGACCCCATGGACTGCAGCCCACCAGGCTCCTCCGTCCATGGGATTTTCCAGGCAAGAACATTGGAGTGGGGTGCCATCGCCTTCTCTATTAGAAGAAGTGAGCTCCCCTCATTTCACCATAGGCCCCCAACTTCTAGCACTCACCACCCCAGTCTCCACCAGTCCCATTTATGCTACTTCTCTGACTCATGTCGGTATTTAAACTGATGATTTCTCACCTAAAATGTTATTTATCTCTCATACATCAGCATCTATGTTTCACATTTAAACAATAGGTCTGCTCTGTACCCACCTCAGGTAAGTCAGATTCCTGGATTAGCACATAGTTTCACCCTTGTATTATAAAAAAAATGGGAACGCCCTCCTAGACTGCTGTGTTGTTTAAGTTCTCAGGAAGATAAATGTTCTATTTCAAACATATTCACTTCCCTTCCAACTTATTTCCTCATCTTAGAGACATTTGTTAGTGTGTTTTGATAGGCATCTTAGAGGAGTTAAGATATTGTGAAAACTGATCCTGAATAAATTTTCACTTAGGTTTTGTTTGGCTGTGTATCCTTTTAGGTTTGCTTATTGGTTTATTTCTCTGAATCTTAGATTTTCCTCCAATTTCTGACATCCAGGCAAAGGTGGATGAATGCAGTTCTGAAATGACAATGAGATAATCAGACAGTCAGAATTAACTGGCAAGAGAGATGGACACGGCTGCTCTAGGGAGAGCCACCATGGTCTGAGGAATGCAAGGGCTTTTCTCTACAGGATGACTTCTTTCTTTCCTGAGCTGCTGCTGCTGCTATGTCACTTCAGTTGTGCCAACTCTGTGAAACCCCATAGATGGCAGCCTATCAGGGTACACTGTCCCTGGGATTCTCCAGGCAAGAACACTGGAGTGGGTTGCCATTTCCTTCTCCAATGCATGAAAGTGAAAAGTGAAAGTGAAGTCGCTCAGTCGTGTCCGACTCTTTGAGACCCCATGCACCGCAGCCTTCCAGGCTCCTCCATCCATGGGATTTTCCAGGCAAGAGTACTGGAATGGGTTGCCATTGCCTTCTCCGTTCCTGACTAAAGGATGAAAATGGAAAACTCTCACTACTTCTATTCAGGAACTGAAACTCACCATATTTATCCCAAACATCTCCTTTGATTCTCCTACCTAAGTTGGCTAATGGTCTCTTGGTAGTACGCTTATATTTCCTATGTTGTTGTTCAGTCGCTAAGTCATGTCTGACTCTTTGTGACCCCATGGACTGCAGCACACCAGGCTTCCCTGCCCTTCACTATCTCCCAGAGTTTGCTCAAACTCATGTCCATTGAGTCAGTGATGCCATTAAACTATCTCATCCTCTGTTGCCCCTTCTCCTCTCACCCTCTATCTTTCCCAGCATCAGGGTCTTTTCCAGTGAGTTGGCTCTTCCCATCAGGTGGCTAAAGTTTTGGAGCTTCAACTTCAGCATCAGTCCTTCCAATGAATATTCAGGATGCATTTCCTTTAGGATTTATTGACTGGTTGGATATTCTTGCAGTCTAAGAAGACTCTCAAGAGTCTTCTCCAGCACCACAGTTTGAAAGCATCAGTTCCTCAGCACTCAGCCTTCTTTATGGTTCAACTGACACATCCATACAGGACTACTGGAAAACCATAGCTTTGACTACAGAACTATATATTTTCTGTTTGTTGTAGAGTCACTCAGTCATGTCTGACTCTTTGTGACCCCATGGACTGCAGCACACCAGGCTTCCCTATCCATCACTAACTCCGGGAGCTTACTCAATCACATGTCCATTGAGTTGGTAATGTCATCCAACCATCTCATCCTCTATTGTCCCCTTCTCCTCCTGCCTTTAATCTTTCCCAGCATCAGGGTCTTTTCAAATGAGTCAGCTCTTCGCATCAGGTGGCCAAAATCTTGGAGTTTCAGCTTCAACATCAGTCCTTCCAATGAATATTCAGGACTGATTTCTATTAGGATGTAGTGGTTATATCTCCTTGCAGTCCAAGAGACACTCAAGAGTCTTTTCCAATACCACAGTTTAAAAACATAAATTCTTCAGTGTTCAGCTTTCTTTATAGTCCAACTCTCATATCCATACACAACTACTGGAAAAACCATAGCCATGACTAGACGGACCTTTGTTGGCAAAGTAATGTCTCTGCTTTTTAATATGCTGTCTAGCTTGCTCATAACCTTCCTTCCAAGGAGTAAGCATCTTTTAATTTCAGGACTGCAATCACCATCTGCAGTGATTTTGGAGCCCCCTCCCCCAATAAAGTCTGTCACTGTTTCCATTGCTTCCCCATCTTTTTGCCATGAAGTGATGGGACCAGATGCCATGAACTTAGTTTTTTGAATGTTGAGTTTTAAGCCAGCTTTTTCACTCTCCTCTTTCACTTTCATCAAGAGGCTTTTTAGTTCTTCTTTTCTTTCTGCCATAAGGGTGGTGTCATCTGCATATCTGAGGTTACTGATATTTATCCCAGCAATCTTGATTCCAGCTTGTGCTTCTTCCAGCCCAGCATTTCTCATGACATACTCTGCATGTAAGTTAAATAAGCAGGGTAACAATATACAGCCTTGACATACTCCTTTCCTGTTTTAGATCCACTCTGTTGTTCTGTGCCCAGTTCTAACTGTTGCTTCCTGACCTGCGTACAGATTTCTCAAGAGGCAGGTCAGGTGGTCTGGTATTCCCATCTCTTGAAGAATTTTCCAGTTTATTGTGATCCACACAGTCAAAGGCTTTGGCATAGTCAACAAAGCAGAAATAGATGTTTTTCTGGAACTCTCTTACTTTATTGAGGATCCAGCGGATGTTGGAAATTTGATTTCTAGTTCCTCTGTCTTTTCTAAATCCAGCTTGAACATCTGGAAGTTTATGGTTCATGTATTATTAAAGCCTGGCTTGGAGAATTTTGAGCATTACTTTACTAGCATGTGAGATGAGTGCAATTGTGCAGTAGTTTGAGCATTCTTTGGCATTGCCTTTCTTAGGGATTGGAATGAAAACTGACATTTTCCAGTCCTGTGGTCACTGATGAGTTTTCCAAATTTGCCGGCATATTGAGTGCAGAAAGTGAAGAGGAACTAAAAAGCCTCTTGATGAAAGTGAAAGAGGAGAGTGAAAAAGTTGGCTTAAAGCTCAACATTCAGAAAATGAAGATCATGGCATCTGGTCCCATCACTTCATGGGAAATAGATGGGGAAGCAGTGTCAGACTTTATATTTTTGGACTCTAAAATCACTGCAGATGATGACTGCAACCATGAAATTAAAAGACTCTTACTCCTTGGAAGAAAAGTTATGACCAACCTAGATAGCATATTCAAAAGCAGAGACATTACTTTGCCCACTAAGGTCCGTCTAGTCAAGGCTATGGTTTTTCCAGTAGTCATGTATGGATGTGAGAGTTGGACTGTGAAGAAAGCTGAGCACTGAAGAATTGATGCTTTTGAACTGTGGTGTTGGAGAAGACTCTTGAGAGTCCCTTGGACTGCAAGGAGATCCAACCAGTCCATTCTGAAGGAGATCAGCCCTGGGATTTCTTTGGAAGAAATGATCCTGAAGTTGAAACTCCAGTACTTTGGCCACCTCATGCAAAGAGTTGACTCATTGGAAAAGACTCTGATGCTGGGAGGGATTCGGGGCAGGAGGAGAAGGGAACAACAGAGGATGAGATGGCTGGATGGCATCACTGGCTTGATGGACGTGAGTCTCAGTGAACTCCGGGAGATGGTGATGGACAGGGAGGCCTGGCATGCTGCGATTCATGGGGTCATCAAGAGTCGGACACGACTGAGCAACTGAACTGAACTGAACTGAACTGAGTGCAGCACTTTCACAGCATCATCTTTTAGAATTTGAAATAGCTCAACTGGAATTCCATCACCTCCACTAGCTTTGTTCATAGTGATGCTTCCTAAGGCCCACTTGACTTCAGATTCCAGGATGTCTGGCTCTAGGTGAGTGATCATATCATCGTCATTATCTGGGTTGTGAAGATCTTTTTTGTATAGTTCTTCTGTGTATTCTTGCCACCTCTTCTTAATATCTTCTGCTTCTGTTAGGTCCATACCATTTCTGTCCTTTATTGAGCCCATCTTTGCATGAAATATTCCCTTGGTATCTCTAATTTTTCTTGAAGAGATCTCTAGTCTTTCCCATTCTATCATTTCCCTCCATTTCTTTGCAGTGATCATTGAGGTAGGCTTTCTTATCTCTGCTTGCTATTCTTTGGAACACTGCATTCAAAGGGGTATATCTTTCCTTTTCTCCTTTGTTTTTTGCTTTCCTATAGCTGCTACATATTTGTTGACTTCCAACAAGAAATATTTCAGTGTCTCCTGCCATTAGGATAGCTACAGAGAATATAGGCGTGAACCAAGAATAACCTAGTCTGTAAGAACCATCAGCTCAAACTCCTGGAATTTTCACTCTGAAATCCATGTAAGGGGGCAGCCTGGTGATGAATCTGTAACACTGGAGTGGGTTGCCATTTTCTTCTCCAACACAATGGGATAGAGGCCACAAAACAGGTATAAACAGAATGCTGTGAGAACACAAGGGAAGGAATAAATTATTCTGCCAGGGTTGCCAAGAGATGGTTCTTGGGAGAAACTTAACAGGATTTCAAAGTATGACCAACAGTTGTGCTAAGCAGATTACTACTCCAGGTAGAGGAAAGAGCCTGGGTAAAAGTCCCAAGTCTAGATAGGCACACAGCCTATTGAGGAAACAATGGGAGAGCTAGTCTGGCTGAAGTGGAAAGCAAATAATACCAGCGCACTTACAGTCCATTATAGTGAGAAATGAGCCTAAACTCAAGTAATGGTAGACTGGATGCAGGAGAAGGGTTAACCTCGGGACATAGGTGAGGGAGGGAGGAGCAGCAGGAATTAAGCATAACTGAAGTTTGCACTTCGGGAGCACTTCTGTACTCTGACACTATCACTAGAGAAGGAAAACCCAGGGTGGGCAGGTTTGGACACTTTGACCCCATTGAATGACTCCTCCGGCTAAATGTTAGGGGATGTTCTTCATTTTCATTTTCTGATGTGAATTTTTCTTCTGTGACTTTTTTTCTTTCATTTTTGAAGACATCACTCTCTTGCATTTCTTCTTACCTATCCAAACCCTCCTTCTCAAGCATGCAGACAAAAAGATGCATCTGAAGGAGGCTCTCTGGAATAGGCTACGGTTGCTATCTCTTGTCTATGCTCTCTTACTATGGCAATTTCCCATTTTACAGCTCCTCAATTACCACCTAAACTGGTGACTTCCAATTCCATGTCTGCATCCTTCATCTCTCTCTGGATTCCAGACCTTTTTGTGCAACTGCCTACTGAACATTTCCACCTGGGTGTCCTACAGGCACCTCAAACTCAACGTCCAAAACTGCACTCTCATCTTCCCAAGCCAAACCTGCTCCCACGTATGTCTCATCTCAGCAGATGACTCCTCCGTCTGCTTGGCTGCCCAGGCTCCTCAAAATTCTAAGTTTCACAGGACCATGTCAGTCTTGGTCACAGTGAGTGGCCTACACATAGCAGATGGGTGTAGGTACAGCAAATGAAGGAGGCGGATCGGGTCCTTAGGTTTCTGACTTCTGTCAATCTCCTTGGAATAAAAGCCATTCTCTACCCTCCTCCTATCCCGTTTTGGTCTGAATTGATCAAACCGAGCACTATTTGCTTTAGAAAGACGTCCCTAAGTATCATCCCACCTCCATCCATGATCTGCTAAATGTTGTAATTTCCTGTATATGCCCCAGTCATAGTTCATAGCAAATGACTTCCACGACAAGTGCATCCACCAACTCCCTAAAGGAAGAAGCAGGTATCTTCTTTATATCCTACTCCCTACTTGCTTGATGGAAGGAAGCAAAGAAGGAAGGACAAACTGACAGGAATTCTGCAGTTAAAAATGAGTATGGGGCTTGGAAGAAGTCTATGGCAGAGACAGATGTGAATTATCCATGGTGATGCCACTGGGGTGATTGCTTCTGCCCTGGAGGATGTGTGAGGGACACACGCTTCCATGTCTGTAGGAGCTGAGATGGAAGGTGGTCTCCAGTAATGAGTAACAAGGACTGGCAAGAATGTTCCTATCTAAAAAACAATTACTTTGAAGAAGTGCTAGTCCAGGGTAGCCAGATCTTCTGATCTCTCTCTCTTTTTTTTTTTTTTTCCAAAAGAAATCGAAATAAATATATTTCTGAACGAGAAATCTCCTACATTTTAAATGCTGGTCAAACTAAAAATAGGGAAGGCAATGGAAACCCACTCCAGTACTCTTGCCTGGAAAATCCCATGGACGAAGAAGCCTGGTAGGCTGCAGTCCATGGGGTCGCTACTAGTCGGACACAACTGAGCGACTTCACTTTCACTTTTCACTTTCATGCATTGGAGAAGGAAATGGCAACCCACTCCAGTGTTCTTGCCTGGAGAATCCCAGGGACCGTGGAGCCTGGTGGGCTGCCGTCTATGGGGTCGAGCAGAGTCGGACACGACTGAAGTGACTTAGCAGTAGCAGCAAACTAAAGAATGTAAAAGTTGCTCAGTCCTGTCCGACTCTTTGCGACCCCACAGACTATACAGTCCCTGGAATTCTCCAGGCCAGAATTCTGGAGTAGGTAGCCAATCCCTTCTTCAGGAGATCTTCCCAACCCAGGGATTGAACCCAGGTCTCTTGCATTGCAGGCAGATTCTTTACCAGCTGAACCACCACGGAAGCCCAAGAATACTGGAGTGGGATTGAACCAGGGTCTCCTGCATTGCAGGTGGTTTCTTTACCAGCTGAGCTACCAGGAAAGCTGGTCAAACTAAACATTAGGCCAGATTCAGGCTTTAGCTTGACAAATTGTAATCTCTAGTACAAAACATTGAAGAATGTTGACTTTTAAACCATCAGATTGTGGAGAACTCCCTGGTGGTCCAGTGGTTAGGATGCTGTTCTTCCACTGCAGAAGGCATGGGTTTGATCCCTGGTCAGGGAATTAAGATTTTGCATGCCACATGGCCAAAACCGAAATGAAACACTATCAGTTTTTGTATATATTGAAAATGAGACAGAGGCCACATTCAAAAGGGAAAAGTAAAAAAGCAAATGGGGAAATCTATCTATAAGAACACCCTCATCAGTCGATAGCTGAGTTAACTTAGGAAACACATGTTTGAAGAAAATGGAAAATTTATAAAAGGCATCGTTGAATTGAATATTGAATCAGGTTCTTGATTTGATTTTGGAGCAGGAATGAGCCATATATGAAAGAAGTCCAGTACTGAAATATGAGGGATTTGTTCAATAGTGTTTTAGGTCCTTGTATTATATTCAATAACACTGCAGAAAAAGCAAATCTCATAGAATCCAAATACAAAAGTGTATCTAAGTCACTGAGCTCTCTGCTCACCTCAGGAATGAATTGTGCAATTTGGGAAACTGATTTTAATATAAAGAATTGGACTATGTTTTAAATTATATTAAAATTACTTTTACGCTTTGAACATTATAAAAAAACCATATGAACTAAGTACTTCATTAAATCCTATTGCAAACCTATGAATTATTTTTATTCTCATTTTTTCACACTAGGAAACAATTGATCGGAAAGATTTGTTCATTCATTCATTCATGTGACAAATATTTATTCGATTTAATATGCTGGGCATACAACAGTGAACAAAGCAGACAAAAAATCCCTGCCTTCATGGAACTTATTCTCCTGGTAAAATCAAGTAGTCACAAAGACATAATAATTAGTCTTCCTTTCAGACACAGAGCTGTCCTTGAACCCAGGCCTCCTGTTAAATCATTTACAAAACATCCAGCAAGTGGTCAGTACTCTTTAGCAGTAGCAGTTTTGAGGAGCCAGCAGGGGGCAGACCTATGACAATGGAAGCTCTCACGGCAGCTAAGTAGCCTCTGGCCCTCTCCCCAGCTTCATGACCTCAGCAGAGAGCCCTCCATGCAGTCTGTGACAGTGGAGATTACATCTGCTCTGTCATGGAAGAGCTTCTGTGAAAATACATCAGCAAATAAGATTTTAAAGGATGTGAGCGCTTGTAAAATCCTACGTATTTGTGTAATGCTTGATACAGTAAATGAAAAGCTTCTAAGTAAATTGTAAATGCAGTGTTTTATATAATATTATACAAATAACTGAATACAAACATAGATTAGCCAGCTGTGAAATTTTCAGCAGTCTCAGAAAATGTGGAGTGGTGTTTTAGGTGGTTGAGTTAGCTTTAATGATGTTGCTTTAAAGAAGTGTCATTTGGGCCTTCCCTCAGGGTTCAGTAGTTAAAACTCCGCACTCCCACCTCAGGGGGCTTGGGTTTGATCCCTGGTTAGGGAACCAGATCCCGCATGCTGCAACTAAGGGTTTGCATGCCGCAGCTAAAGATCCCACATGCTGCAAGGAAGGGATGATCCTGTGTGCCACAACTAAGTCCTGCAGCCAAATAAATAAAAATTATATATATATCTATATATCTATATATCATATCACATGATCTAGTTGCTCAGTAGTGTCTGACTCTTTGCGACCCCATCGTCTGCCAGGCTCTCTGTCCATGGGATTCTCCAGGCAAGAATACTGCAGTGGGTTGCCAGTTCCTTCTCCAGGGAATCTTCCTGACCCAGGAATCAAACCTGGGTCTCCCACACTGCAAGCAGATTTTCTTTTACCATCTGAGCCACCATAAACATATACATATATGGGTTCCCCAGGTGGTGTTAGTGGTAAAGAACCTGCCTGCCAATGCAGGAGAACTAAGAGGCGCTGGTTCCATCCCTGGGTTGGGAAGAATTCCTGGAAGAGGTCAAGCAACCCACTCCAGTATTCTTGCCTGGAAAATTCCATGGACAAAGGAGCCTGGTGAGCTACAGTCCATAGGGTTGCAAAGAGTTGGACACGACTGGAGCAACTTAGCACATGCACATATATATGTGTGTGAGTGTGTGTGTTCAGTTGCTTCAGCTGTGCTTGAATCTTTGTGATCCTATGGATCGTAGCCCACCAGACTCCTTTGTCCATGGGATTTTCCCAGCAAGAACACTGGAGTGCATTCCATGCCCACCTCCAGGGGATCTTCCTAACCCAGGGATCAAACGTGTATCTTCTGCATTGCAGGCAGATTCTTTACCACTGAGCCACTGAGGAAGCACATAAATATATTTAGCTGTCCTTAGAAACATTTAATTTCTGCCGGCAGTTGAGAGGCACAGGCAAATAGAGCCAGACACAGGAAGAGCTACTGAGAAGAGCTGACGTCCAGGGAGATAACAAGTGGACATCCCCTCATTTGTACACTGAACAAACATTTGTGGGTTTCCTACCATGTCTGTTTTGTTCATTGCTGTATTCTTAGTACCTCCAAACAAACTCGCTGCCGTGACTATATTAATGGGTTTATATTGGGTAGTAAGTGCTATGATGAAAAGTAGCACAGGATGAAAGAAGGAGATCGGGAAAGGGGAGGTGGTATTTGTCAGAGTAACTGAAGACAGCTGCCTCAATAAACAAACCCATGCAATCTCACTAGCTTACCCAACAAAGGTTTTTTTCTCTCCCAAAATCCAAATCCAGTTGGTGACTCAGGGGCCCGAGCTCCCTCCATCTTATTTCCAGGTTCTCCAAGGCAGGAGAAGAAAGGAGCGAAGGAAAATCCATGTTGATTTGGAATGAAATGAAAGTGCAGTATGGTGGACCTCTGGGGGAAGAGGAATCCAGACAGAGAAAACAGCAAAGAGAGTAAAGCTGAGCAAAGTGGGAAATCAACCACCCTCCTTAGACCTGTAAGAAAAGTGGGGTCACAGGGCAAACTCCCCAAATTGGAGAGACCCACGGGAGGATATAGAGGATCACAACTTCCTAGAGTAGAAACCTCTGCAG
Organism: Ovis aries; assembly: GCF_016772045.2. Classification (NCBI taxonomy): domain Eukaryota; kingdom Metazoa; phylum Chordata; class Mammalia; order Artiodactyla; family Bovidae; genus Ovis; species Ovis aries. The sequence goes on along the minus strand of NC_056069.1, from coordinate 24,784,906 downwards.
GAACCAAGGCTGGATAGGAAAACCTGAACTGTAATTCAGGAATTGCTGGAGGCTTAGTGTGGACAACTCTGAGAGTCACAAACTCCAGGGAGACCCAGTCGTCAGGGGGTCCCACACATCTGTGAGTTTCACCTCTTGGATCTCTACCACGTGCTCACAGTGAATATCAGAAATATTCTGGCAGGGAAAAAGGAACCATTTTGAAATATTCCAGAGCATTCTGTTCTTCTTAACAAGAACTTCCCCCAGGAGAAACTTTCACCAGAGCCTAAGCTGCTTGGGCTTTAATGGAGCCCAGCTGATCTGGGGGCAGGGAAGTGCCCAACTCCAGCGTCCTCTAGCCATCTAGCCTTACTTAAGAGAAGCGCATGTGAAGTTCAAAATCCAGAGACATAACCTCGCCAAAAGCTTGAGACCTAATCATAGACTAAAATGTTTCCTAGCCCCCTACATCTTACCATGTAGCACTAAAGGCCAATACCTCATGCCTGGCTAGCAAGAAAATTTTACAAGGCATACTAAAAGGCAAAAATATAGTTGGAATAGAGAAAGATCAAGCATTAGAACCAGATTCGTATATGGCCAGGATGCTGGAATGATCAGATTGGGAAATTAAAACAACTATGATTAAAAAGCTAAGGGCTCGATGAATAAAGGAGACAGTATACAAGTACTGATGGGCAGTGCAAGCAGAGAAATGGAAATTTGAGGAACTAAAAGAAATGCTAGAGCTCAGAAACACTGTAAAGAAATGAAGAATGCCTCTGATGGACTTACAGTAGATTGCACATGACTGAAGAAACGGTGCATGGGTACCCTTGTAGGAGATGCAGCTCTTCATGCCCTTGAACTTGGTCTGCTAGGTGGGGCTGTTGATGATGCACTGGAAGGGGTAGGGTTTCTTCCTGCCACTTGGGGCCACAGGGGCCCAGCACCATACATGACTTGTCCCCATCCTTCCTCTTCTCATGACTGCTTTTCAACATCATACTGGAAGTCCTAGCTAAGGCAGTGAAGAATAGGAAAAGTTATACAGTTTGGGAAGGAGGAAATAAAACTGTTTGCAGAGGATATGATTATTTATGCAGAAAAATCCAGTAGAATCAACAACAAATTCCACCCCCCCCCATAAAATCCATTATACATTATAGCAAGGTTGCAGGATGCAAGGATAATAGACAAAAGCCAACTGTTTTCCTATACACACCAGCAATGAACAAGTGGAGCTAAAATTAAAAGCACAATACCACTTATACTAGTACCCCCTCAAAATGAACTACTTAGGCATACATCTAACAAAACACGCACAGGAAGAAACTACAAAAACTGGGAGAGATATGAACAAAAATGGAGAGATAAGAACAATTACGCAAATGGAGAGATGGTCCATGTTCCTGAATAGGAATACTGCATATTGCCAAGATGTCAGTTCTTCCCAACTTGACCTATAGATCCAATGCAATTCCAATCAAAATCCCAGCAAGTTATTTTGTAGATATCCACTAACTGATTCTCAAGTTTATACAGAGAGGTAAAAAACCTAGTATAGCCGACACAAAGTTGAAGGAGAAGAACAAAAGTTAAGACTGCTGAAACCACTCAACTTCAAACCTTCCTCTAAAGCTGCAGTAATCAGTACAGTGTAGTACTGGTGAAAGAACAGACAAATCAGTGAAACAGAGAGCCCAGTAACAGACTCATAAATAGAGTCAACTGACCTTTGACAAAAGAGCAAAGATAGGTTTTTCAATAAATAGTGCTGGAACAACTGGACAGCCACATGCAAAAAAAAAAAAGAAATCTAGACACAAATCCTATACCCTTCACAAAAATTAACTCAAATGGATCAGAGACCTAAATGTACAAAATGCAAAATGATAGAAATCCTAGAAAATAACATAGGAGAAAACCTAGGTGACCTTGGGTATGACAATGACTTTTCAGATATAACTTCAAAGGTGCTATCCATGAAAAAAAATAATAGATAAGTTGGACTTCATTAACATTAAAAACTCCTGCTCTGTGAAAGATTACCTCAAGAAAATGAGAAAACAGGCCACAGATTGGGGGAAATATTTGCAAAAGACACAGTTGATAAAGGACTGTTCTCTAAAATATTCAAAAAATTCTTCAAAATAAAAAATAAGAAAGTAACCCAATTTAAAAATGGGCCGAAGACCTTAATAGACACCTCACTGAAGAAGATATACAGATGGCAAATAAGCACATGCAAAGATGCTCCACTTCATATGTTATCAGGGAAATGCAAATTAAAACAACAATGGCATACCACTACAAGCTTCTTCAGTTCAGTTCAGTTCAGTTGCTCAGTCGTGTCTGACTCTTTGTCCACACTGGTGTAATGGAGTACTGGAGTTTCAGTTTCAGCATCAGTCCTTCCAAAGAACACCCAGGACTGATCTCCTTTAGAATGGACTGGTTGGATCTCCTTGCAGTCCAAGGGACTCTCAAGAGTCTTCCCCAACACCACAGTTCAAAAGCATCAATTCTTCGGCGCTTAGCTTTCTTCACAGTCCAACTCTCACATCCATACATGACTACTGGAAAAACCATAGCCTTGACTAGACGGACCTTTGTTGGCAAAGTAATGTCTCTGCTTTTGAATATACTATCTAGGTTGGTCATAACTTTTCTTCCAAGGAGTAAGCGTCTTTTAATTTCATGGTTGCAATCACCATCTGCAGTGATTTTGGAGCTTAAAAAAATAAAGTCTGACACTGTTTCCACTGTCCCTCCCTCCTAATCCTTGGTAAACACTGATACCTTTACTACTTCAAAGTTTTGCCTGTTCCGGTGTGTCATATAGTGGGAAACATACTATGGAGCCTTTTCAGATGGGCTTCTTTCATTCAGTAATGTGCATTTAAGATTCCTCCGTGTCTTTTCATAGCTTGGTAGCTCATTTCTTTTTAGAACTGAATAGTATTTCATTGCCTGGGTATGCCACAGTTTATCCATTTACCTACTGAAGGACATCTTGGTTGCTTCCAAGTTTTGCCAATTATGAATAAAGCTGCTGTAAATATCTCTGTGCAGGTATCTGTGTGGCTGTAAGTTAGCAATTCCTTTGGGTGACTATCAAGTAATGCGATTACTGAAGTATGTTTAATTTTGTAAGAAAATTCCAATGGTCTTCTGCAATGACTGTACCAGTTTGCATTCCCACCAGCAAAGAATGAGAGTCCCTGTTTACTGCAAATCCTCACTATCATTTGGTGTTATCAGTGTTCTGGATTTTAGCCCTTCTAATAACCTCATGCTGGAGAAGGAAATGGCAACCCACTCCAGTACTCTTGCCTGGAAAATTCCGTGGGTGGAGGAGCCTGGTAGGCTATAGTCCATGGGATTGCAAAGAGTCGGACACGACTGAGCAACTTCACTGACTTCAATAACCTCATGCGAAGAGTTGACTCGTTGGAAAAGACTCTGATGCTGGGAGGGATTAAGGGCAGGAGGAGAAGGGGACAACCGAGGATGAGATGGCTGGATGGCATCACCGACTCGATGGACGTGAGTGTGAGTGAACTCCGGGAGTTGGTGATGGACAGAGAGGCCTGGCGTGCTGCGATTCATGGGGTCGCAAAGAGTCGGACACGACTGAGCCTGAGCGACTGAACTGAACTGAACTGAGGAGGGAGGAGGGAAGGGATTAGCAGGCAGAACAAGAGTCGTCTTGGGGCAGTGAAAGTATTCTGTATGATAATGTAATGGTGAATACATGTCATTATACATTTGTCCAAACCCACAGAATGTACAACACTGAGTGAATCCTAACACAAGCTCTGGAGTTTGGGTGATGGATGTGTCCATGGGGAGGCTGTGTATGGGGGTGGTAGTAGAGGGGCAGGCTGTATACGGAAATATCTCTTTACTTTCTGCTCAGTTTTGCTATGAACCTACTACTGCTCTAAAAAACCAAAGTCTACTGGAAAAAAAAAAAAAAGCAAGGCATGCTTGTCTTGTTCCAGAAATAGCAGAGAAACCACTGCGGTTTCTCTCCAGTGGAAGAGAGGGATAGAAAGAGGGGCAGGAGCCCAGCCACCTAAGGGTGAGGCCTCCTACCTCTGAGGCCAAGGAAAGAAGTGTGAAAATGTTTGGAGCCATTTAGTATTCCCTAGTGACTTGTTTTTAGAAAAGCATAATGAGATGGAAATAGTTGATGGTTATAATGATGATTCTGTAAATTGAGTTAATTGAAGTTCTGTAAATTGAAGTAATATGCTTCATTTTCTAGAGAAATCTCTTTACAATGTACTACTATATCTACTTCCTTGAGTGAACATTTATAAGATTTAATACTTGAGTATATTTTCTAGCTATCCACGGCCTTTAAGGGGTGGGGTCTTTCCTGCTATTAGGGTGCCATGGGGCTAGGAACCATGTCCCTGTCGTTCATGACCGCTAAACATTTGCTCCTGCACTGGTTCTGCAAACAACCTCTGGAATCCAGCAGTTCCCCAGCCATGACTCTACAGAGAAGTCCAACCTATCTATAAATCCCCTCAAATTTCAGCAACATTCACACCTGAAACAGATTTTCAGTCTCCCTCCCTATTTGAAATCCCAAAGCATCACAAGTTTCATGCTACTTAAATAACTCTTTAAGGTTAACTACCAGATGAATAGTAAAGGTGAAACAGAATAGATTTATCTTAAATATTTCAGATTAGCTTCTCAGGAGCTAATAAGCAAAATAAATTGTAATCTTGATGTTTCATAGATGTTGATGTCATGATTCTGACCACATCAATTGCTGACATCAAAATTGAGTGACCTCTGTTACTTGCTGTGAGAACTGTCCTAACCCAGAATTTTCAGCTACAAGTGGTGTAATTCAGAAGTTGCTTACTGAACTGAATTAAGGGTTTGTATTAGGGATAAATACTGTGGGAGTAACTCTGGTATACTGGGTTGGTGGTTTTGTGCAGGAAGCTTAGAATTCCACAGCTCTTATAATGATTGTATACTCTTCTGGCTTGTTTCCCAGATTTGCTTGAAAAGGGTCAGAAGACAGGATGAAATTAATGACATATGAATGCTAACACCCAATTAGAGGTGTCTTCAAAGGAATAATTAGGCTAGACTTAATAAGAGGAGATTCTGAGAAGAAAAAGCTTTAGGCAAATTATACTCTGAAAGAAAAGAAAATGTGAAATAAGGCAACTCTAGGAGATTGGCATTGATTTAAACTTCAGGAAGTGATTTTATCTACTTATCTTAAAAATAATATAAACATAGTGAGACGAATGGAGAGGGGTGGTCACTGAGTCCAGACTAGGAGCAGGGGTCTGAACACTGGTACCCTTCCTCCAGCACATATCCGGAGACTGTAATTTTAGGACCCCTATTCTCTTTATAATGGAGAAGGAAATGGCAACCCACTCCAGTATTCTTGCCTGGAGAATCCCATCGACAGAGGAGGCTGGTGGGCTACAGTCCATGGGGTCGCTAAGAGTCGGACACGACTGAAGCAGTTTAGCATCCTGGTGGCTCAGGTGCTAAAGTGTCTGCCTGCAGTGAGGGAGACCTGAGTTCAATCCCTGGGTCAGGAAGATCCTCTGGAGAAGGAAATGGCCACCCACTCCAGTATTCTTGCCTAGAAAATTCCATGGATGGAGGAGCCTGGTGGGCTACAGTCCATGGGGTCACAAAGAGTCGGACAGAACTGAGTGACTTCACTTTCTTCTTTCTTTTCTTTCTTTCTTATGAAGGAGGACAAGGTTTTTGCTTTTCAAAATAACAACGGCAGCAGCAACAGCGGCAGCAAACACTTAAACTGTGCTTCCCACCTATAATGCTAACTCTCTGTTTCATTTTCCTCCTCTGTCTGCACGATTATCAAATCCCCACAAATCCCGGAGTGCAAAAAGTGACTTGCTCAAGGTCATACAGGCAGGGATTATCAGAAGACAGATCGACCCCAGTAGCCTGGGGCGGAAGCGTAAACTTTCATTCAAGCGTTTTAGGGAAGGGACACAGACAAAATGCAAGCTTTCTCAGCACATTCATTTTAGTGTAAACTCTCCAATGCCTCCCTCCGCCACACCACCTTTAGCCTCTTAATTGGTGAAACGCAACGCCTTCCTTACTTTGCTCTTGTCACGCTCCTCTCTTTTTTGACCAAAAACCTACAGTGGGTAGATGTTAGGGAGCTCCTCCGTCAGTTTACAGCGCCCCTCCCGGCATTCCGTCTTTCTTAGCGCAATAGCTAACCTTCACTGAAAACCCTTCAACAGACGCGTGGGTTTATGTCATTGTACGAGTATTCACTGAGCACTCAGAGCGGGAACGTTAATCAGCAATGAAAATATTAACTTACTTTCTAGGATACTTTTTTTTTTTTCAACTTAAAAGCCTAAAAAAGAAAAATCTCAGTTCACTTCTGAATAGAAACCTTCACCCTCAAGCTCTCACCCCTGGGCCTCACTGAACGGCACTGGCCACAAGGGGGCAGTGGCGGCCACGGAGTCGAACCTGGGGTCGTGCGCGGCGGCTCGGCCATCGCTTGCTCTCGCCTGGAGCGCGGCTCTCGGCCGTGGATTAGCGCAGCTGGGGACGTGGGAGGCCCCGGGCCCCGCCCCCGACCGGCGGCGGCGGCCCAGCGCGGCAGTCTGCGCTGCTAGCGGAGCGGCGCGGAGGGCGCGACCGGCGGGTGGGGGCTCAGGAGCGTGTACTGCCTTCGGGGCTCCTTTCCGCGCGCCACGGCGCGGGCACCACCGCAGGCCCCTCGGGCGGGCGCCAGGCTCAGGGCGCCGGGGGTCAGGGGGCAGCCCGCCGGGGTGCCGGGACCATGGCGCTGCGCGCCCGGGCGCTCTACGACTTCAGGTCGGAGAACCCGGGCGAGATCTCGCTGCGGGAGCACGAGGTGCTGAGCCTGTGCAGCGAACAGGACATCGAAGGCTGGCTCGAGGGGATCAACAGCCGCGGAGACCGCGGCCTCTTCCCGGCCTCTTACGTGCAGGTGATCCGCGCCCCCGAGCCCAGCCCGGCTGGCGACGGCGGCCCGGGCGCCCCGGCCCGCTACGCCAACGTGCCACCCGGCGGCTTCGAGCCCCTGCCTGCCGCGCCGCCCACCTCCTTCAAGCCGCCACCCGACGCCTTCCAGCCGCTGCTGCAACCGCAACAGGCGCCGCCGGCGAGCACCTTCCAGCCGCCGGGCGCGGGCTTCTCGTACGGCGGGAGCGCCCTGCAGCCGTCGCCGCAGCAGCTCTACGGCGGCGGCGGCTACCAGGCCAGCCAGGGTAGCGACGATGACTGGGACGATGAGTGGGACGACAGCTCCACCGTGGCTGACGAGCCGGGCGCGCTGGGGAGCGGCGCTTACCCAGACCTCGACGGCTCGTCGTCTGGGGGCGTCGGCGCTGCTGGCCGCTACCGCCTGTCCACGCGCTCCGACTTGTCGCTGGGCTCCCGCGGCGGCTCTGCGCCCCCGCAGCACCACCCGTCGGGGGCCAAGAGCTCGGCCACCGTGAGCCGTAACCTCAACCGCTTCTCCACCTTCGTCAAGTCGGGCGGGGAGGCCTTCGTGCTGGGTGAGGCGTCGGGCTTCGTGAAGGATGGGGACAAGCTGTGCGTGGTGCTGGGCCCCTATGGCCCCGAGTGGCAGGAGAACCCCTATCCCTTCCAGTGCACCATCGACGACCCCACCAAGCAGACCAAGTTCAAGGGCATGAAGAGCTACATCTCGTACAAGCTGGTGCCTACGCACACGCAGGTACCGGTGCACCGGCGCTACAAGCACTTCGACTGGCTGTACGCGCGTCTGGCTGAGAAGTTCCCCGTCATCTCGGTGCCCCACCTGCCCGAGAAGCAGGCCACCGGCCGCTTCGAGGAGGACTTCATCTCCAAGCGCAGAAAGGGCCTCATCTGGTGGATGAACCACATGGCCAGCCACCCGGTGCTGGCACAGTGCGACGTCTTCCAGCACTTCCTGACCTGCCCCAGCAGCACCGACGAGAAGGCCTGGAAGCAGGGCAAGAGAAAGGCCGAGAAGGATGAGATGGTGGGCGCCAACTTCTTCCTGACCCTGAGCACGCCCCCCGCCGCCGCCCTCGACCTGCAGGAGGTGGAGAGCAAGATCGAAGGCTTCAAGAGCTTCACCAAGAAGATGGACGACAGCGCGCTGCAGCTCAACCACACAGCCAACGAGTTCGCGCGCAAGCAGGTGACCGGCTTCAAGAAGGAGTACCAGAGGGTGGGGCAGTCCTTCCGCGGCCTCAGCCAGGCCTTTGAGCTGGACCAGCAGGCCTTCTCGGCCGGCCTGAACCAGGCCATCGCCTTCACCGGAGATGCCTACGACGCCATCGGCGAGCTCTTCGCCGAGCAGCCCAGGCAAGACCTGGACCCGGTAATGGACCTGTTGGCGTTGTATCAGGGCCACCTGGCCAACTTCCCTGACATCATCCACGTCCAGAAAGGTAAAGCCTGGCCTTAAGAGCGTACGGTGTGGGATGTGTTGTTCAGGCTGAGAGGGTCACTTTGACAGAAGTCCCATTGTCTGTTTCAGATTAATATCCCACAGGTCGGGATCCCGGCAGGGATGTGGGCAGCCAGGCGGTGCCCCAAGGGTAGGGCGGATGGTGGGCTGGTAGCTTCCTCCTTAAAAGTATTTCCAGACAGGCTGCGGGTACACTCTTCAGAGGAGGTTGGGAGAGCACTTTTGGCAACAGTGCTGTCATTTTAGAGTTTGAATAGCTGGGTAATGAGCTTCTGGGATCGATCATCTTGTGTCTAGGGTAGAATGAGAAGGGGACCCAAGCCATGTTAGGCATCCATTTGAACACTGGCAGTGTCACTTAGCCGTGGGTTTTGGGAAGTGTGGAAATCAGGGGCAAGAGTGGATATCTGCAGAAAGGTAGGTCCTGCTTTTGCCCCTCTGCTCATCTCAGCCCCTGCATTGGTAGGGAAATTAGGGTCAGTTCTCTGTAGGTACTACTTAAATGGGGCGGCATAGAAATTTCCTGCAGTCTTCTTGCTTGCAGCCTTTGTAAAATAAGGTAAAAGACTCGGCCAAATTTCAGGAAGTTTTAAGAAAATTACTCTCTTTAAGCTTGGTCATTTTCAATTTGGTGTCTACTAACTGACTGAAATTAAGAGTATTATTTAGGAAAATGGTGTAGGGAAGCTATGCAGAATGTAGAGGATCTGAGTATTGTGTTTGAGAGCAGTGTTTCTGGTATCTCAGCGAGTTAGCTGCCCAACTGTCAGAGCTTGTTTTATTTAGTCGTGGTTAGTGTCCCTAAAGACTGAAGTTTGCAGATTGTTTTCTTAGAAAATAAGTTAGGGCAGAATTAGAGCAGTAATTCCTGCCTTAACGTTACTCGCTGGCTTGCATTCTGATAGCCTGCCTGGAGAGGGGTTGGAGTGGGGAGGCAGCCTTGCTGAGAGGTTTTCGGTTCAGTGTGGGGGAGGGGAAGAGGACGTCACTAACCACCTTCCTGAGGGGGTGGAAACCTCCTGGCCTTGGGTAATGAGTCGCTGGCTGCCCTTTCAGGTGGGACAACCCATTTACAAACAGCCCAGATCTTTAACCTGTTCTTCCTGGTATTAAACTAAAGTTTGTCTCTCTTGATTCTCTTTCTTTTGCCTGGAAACACACACAGTAAGTTTCTTCCTCGTCATGTCAGCCCATCAGACCCTTTGGGACAGCAGCTTCCTTCCTCTCTGCTGCACTCCTGCCTCTTCCGAATAGGTGACAGGCTTCTAACTCCCCAGAGCGGGGTCCTGCAAACATGCTGATGCTGGTATAGTCCCTGCTAAAATGCACTGCCCCAAACATCTGCAATACTAGTTTCAGTGGAGAACAGTAACTTTTTTGACAATTTACTGTAAGTGCAGTATAAGGTTAAATTAGCTGTTTGGGCAGTCGTATCACTATTGACCTGCATTGAACCTGCATCTTTGTTCCCTGTGACCCCCCCCTTTTTTGCATAAATTGCTATGAATTCTTGATATTTTAGTCGGTGCTGGTGCAACTGACTCTTTGAGCCTTTAATGCAGGATCTAACATTTAAATTCCACTGTGTTACATCATTCTGGATCCAGTGCTGGGTGCCTTTTTACATGTTTCTGTGAGTTTATGCAGATTGTTGGTAAACAGTTGAAAGGGTCGAGCCAGGTGCAGACTCCTGCAGTCACACACAGGTGGCTGGCTACTACGGGGCAGCATCAGTTCATTCAGTGGCTTTCCTGTCTTCAGACCACACACTCAGCCTTGTTGAGTGGCTCTGCTGTCGAAGTGAGTAGAAAATACTTGATGTTTGCCATAAAGTCTATTTTGAGTTTATATGTAGTCTGTTAATTTAACACTAGAACTAAAATCGTCTCCTATTGGGATTTGAGAAACTTCCTTCATTAAAACCAGGACCATTTTTATGTTGTTTAAATAATTCAAGGGCCCTAAACATAATCTTCAGGAACTTCAGAAAGAACATCTGTTGATATTCAACATGGTTTGTCTCTGCTGTAGCCTTGGTGTGTGATGTACAGTGAGCCTGTGTCCCTGGATAACATGTCTTTAGAATGTGCTGCCATTTAGAGCTGTAGTGTGCAATGCATACGGCTAAAAGCATGTGTTTACAGCCAGCATTTATCAAGGATGCTAGTGTTGGCCATTTTAAGAATACAGATGAGCTTTAAGCCCGGCTGAAGCTTTTTGAACATGTTCTGAATGTTCACATGATGGTATAGAGCAGAAGAAACATCCCCCTCCCTCCCCTGCTACACAGTTGCTGTTGGAATGAATCTTCATCTGAGCACTTGGGAATTTTGTTTTCAGGTTGTTTTTCCCTTCAGGATCTCAAAACATAATCATATTGTAGGCCTTACTGTGACTTTTGAGAGAAGAGTCAAAAAAAAAAAAAAAAAAGTGAAAATCTTTAAGCAGTTTGTGCGATCTTTTGTTGTAAGTATTTGGCCCAAAGTTTATATTAAGTCTTTGTTGTTTTCAGTAAGAGAAAAGTGGTTTTATCCCTTTTACATTTTACATGTTCTAATCATATATTACCCTGGAGAAAACCTTGGCAACCCACTCCAGTGTTCTTGCCTGGAGAATCCCGTGGACAGAGGAGCCTGACAGGCTACAGTCCATAGGATTGCAGAGTTGGACACGACTGAAGCGACTTAGCACGCACACAATATATTAAGAGACCCACATTCAGTTGAGTCAGAAAAAGATTAGAAAATACTTTTTGATTACTAAAGCAGTTAAGAAGGGGCGTTAATTAGTTCTTTTTCTCCCTTAATTCTTGGGGGAGAGGATGGGACCATTAGACTCCTCTGGAGCCTCTTTCTTATCCAGGAGACTGCTGCCATCAGCCAGCTTTCCCAGAGTTTTGGACCTGAGTTCTTCCATGCTGAGTCTGTAAGCCACACATAACTCTTTAAGTTAGTTACAGTTCAATAAAAATTTTAAAAATTCGGTTCCTTAGTCATACTAGCTATACTTCAAGTGCTTTATAGCCAGTGGCTACCATACTGGACAACAGAGATGAGGTCTGTTTCCTTCCTTGCTCTAGGTTCCCATTGGACCGTGTTGAGCTGGACTGTTGGCCAGAGTTTAACTGTCCATCCTGTCATGGGTTTCTCGCAAATCGATGGTCTTTTCACATACTTCCAGATAGTTTTCTTTTCTCTTTATTATCACCTGGCATCCCCTCTCTATATGGACTTAAGGGATAAAAAGTAGGCAGGGAAACAGGTCCTGCTAGATCTTTCTCTACAGAACATCCTGGGTACCCAACCATTGAATACTTGTCCATCGGGAGGAAGTCCACCGGCTTTGCTGCCTGCCTTCATGGCCCGTACAGAGAACCCAGCTGGGTTCTAGATGGACATTTGAGGCTCATAAGGAACCATCTCCAGAAAGAGGGTGGAAAACGTAAATACCCTGCAGTGTGGTCACCTGGGGTTTACTGACCATGCTTAGTACTGAAACCACTTACGCTTAATAATGGTTTTAGTATAAGTGCTTTCTGCAAAAATGAAGAGAGCCTTGTGTTTCCTTCGGTGAAAAGGGAATGTTAGAATTCTGATTTTTGTTTTAAAAAAAGCTACTGATGAAGTCTTAGATAAACAGACCTATTTTGGTTCATGGAGTTCAGTATAGGAAGAAGGCAGTTTTCTGTAGTCTGAGGTACAGTAGATGGAATTCAGAACCTGTTTGAATTTTATTCATATTTTGCTTTGTTGTCACAGGAGCCCCTTAAATTCTTTGTTCATGGACGGTTCACTGATTGCTGATAACCAGCCTACACAGGTCTTTCAGTGAGCTTTGTAACCCTGTGCTCTTGATTTTCTTTTCTTGAAATGGCAGCCTCTTGTCCCCTTCCTCTTAATCGTCCCTGCCTGCTATATGCTTTTATAATGCCAGTGTTAGTGAGCTTGGTGTGGTGTGTAGAATATATTTCACTATCAGTTTCTTAGCATATTCAATTCTGTTTCCAAAGATACGATTAATCTCTGGTATTTAATGAAGCTTAATCTGGAAGGCAGCGAGGGATGGTGGTTTAAAAGCTTTGGGCTTATCTCTTGGGGAATTCTGTGAAAGGGAAAAACTGTAATGTTAGATGATGAGAAATGTTGGTTTCATCTTTGTTTATGAATCTGGACTAGATAGCCAGAGGCAGTGACTTAAAGGGAAACTGTATTCCAGAGAAAAGGTATAAAATCATGTAAAAGTGATGGGTTAGTATAGTCTGAGTATGTGAAGTGGGGATGCAAAACCAGACAAATAAACAGGCAGTCCTGTTTTCTGTGCTTGTAAATTAAACACGCAGGGTCTACTTCACTGCCATCTGTAAATGGTCCAGACGGAGCTTTCTTTTCAACAAAAAACAACCCCAGGACCTCAGGAATGGTACACCAGTAGTGAGCCTGTCAGTCTTGTGGGTAGAATTTCATCATTGTGCTTCCTGTCAGCACAGGGAGGGTTGGTCTTCTGTCCCTCAGACATTAATTAAAGATAGCCAGAGTCCCGGCAGGGCACTCGAGGTGAGACTGGGCCACTGCGAGCCCTTCGCTCTCTGCTCCCCATTCTCCTGTGTCTAAACATAGCCCTGAGAAGGTGGTGCCAGAAGTACAGAGAAGAGGTCTATTAAGCGGGCTGTTTACAAGCTCATCCTTACTTTGAAACCTCTGGGCTAGCAACTGAGGTCATTCACCTTTTTTGCTTTAGTCTCATCTTTAACTGTACCATTCCTCTTCCCCCATCCACTCCCAGCTATTTTTTAAGGAGACTTCAGTTCCAGCCTTACGATTTGGCCCAATCTGTATTTTCTTAGTGGAGACAAGGTTGCCTTTGGGGTTTTTGTTATAGATGACTGAATCCCTTGGTTAAAGCATCAGTGTGACTGGCCACCGAATGTCTTGGTCACAGTCTAGGTGGGGACACTGCTCACATCACCTTGTCATTGGTTTCTCTGACTTCTTTTTTGAGCCCTGAAGCCCTCTACAGAATCGTATCAGGAAGTCTGGTCTGTTAGGCCGGTCGCTGTAGAGCCCAGAGGTGGCAGGGACCCGAACTTCCACTCACGGTCTTCTGAGGAATCCTGGGCTCAGCTGGACTGTCTGTCCTCTTGAAGTGTCATATGCACAGGCTCCTATCTGGTCATTTTTGAATTTTCAAAGACCATGTGGAACCCAAACAACCCTTACCAACACAACACTTTTCTTAAACAGATTCCTTCTTTTCAGGCTAAATACTCTGCTGTCTCTTGAAGTGTTTTTTAAAACTAAAGTTTCATATCAAATTAGATTTAATTTGCTATCTATTTATGATGATCACACACACACATACAAATAGCACACTAATGCTTAGCTCTGTTTAGAGAGACTGTGCCCAGAAGACCTGAACTGTTCTTCATCCAGTGTTTACAGAGCACAGACTCGATTTGTGTCTGCTAAAGGGATGGACAGGACTCTGATCCTCATGGAGGTTTTTATTGTTGCAGTGGAGGTGCAGAGAAAGTCCCATCACGGAGTCTCTTGACTGGTGGCAGGGAAGCTGTGCGTCAGGGTGCTGAGAGTCCCCGGGGCTACACAGAGCAGATGGGGTTGGTCTGGGTCTGATGAGGGGCTGAGTCGGCTCTAGAGCCCCACAGCAGAGTCCGGTCACCACGGGCCAGCCCGACATCTGGGTGACCAGATATGAGGGGATCCTTGGGCCGCTGTTTTAACCTCTTTGAGCCCCATTTTCTCCCTGACAGAGGGAACACTTCCTCGTAAGGTCATCATGAGGACCAAATGTTATGGTTCTTAGTAGTTGCTCACTAAGCAATTGATTTTGCAAAGTATAAAGGTACTTTTAAGATGGGAGATACTCTCTCTTAAAAGACAATTCCAGAGATCTATCATCCCTTCAGGCGGCCTTTTACCACCAGAATTGCAGACAAAGTATAAAACCCCATCGAGTCATGGGTACAATAGTTGCGTGCTGTATTTTAATGCAGCTGTTGTTTTGCACAGCAGGGAAAATGGTGACAGAGGAATAATCCTTGGTGTAATTGGAGTCCCCAGTTTGCTGTTGTTCACATTAAGGGTTTATGTAAATTGTCTCTTGTCAGCCTCTCTCTTCCTCCAAATTACTGTGTCCTTGCACAAGTGCTGGCGTTTCTGAGCTTCAGTTCTATCACCTGAAACTATGAGGTTCATGGTTTCCTAGATATCGTTTTGTTGGTTAACCCTTTTAATAGCATCATTCCTGCATTGAAAATAAAATATTCCAAAAAAAAAAAAAAGAAAATAAAATATTCCAAAGTATATAGTGAACATTTTGACCTTGTTTCAGGCTTAGTTTCAAGAGCATTCTATTTGTTTATGTGACTCTGTAATCTAGGGGCATGAAAATCCTTTATCGGTTGGCATGAAAGAAAAGTCACGCACATTTAGTTCAGATCAGCAAACACACATCCAGGGCTTCCCCTGCCAGGTGTTGCAAATGTGAAAGTGATGACTCCCTGGCCTCCTGCCTGTGATGAGAGCTCCCAGGTGTTCCGACGCCAAGGCGTGCTGGGTGGCTGGAGCAGCTTCCCTCTGACCCAGATGAGGGTGTAATTAATAGGGCCACCAAAGAGAGAAGGTGTGATCGGCTGTTTTCCCTCCTGTAAGTTGTAGTCACCTTGAGTTCTAAATACTGTCTCCTCTTCAGACGTAGAGCCAGTCTTGTATTGTTGATCTTGATTTGTAGCTCGGTTAAACTTCATGGTTGAACGAATTTTAGTCCACATTTCATTTCTTCTCCCTTTCCTTGGAACTCTGTATCTCTCACTGTGATGTGACTTTTTTCTTCTGATAAAGAAGTTTGATTTGTTATTTAGCAGGTAGGGAGACACTGGTTGGGGAGGGGAGCTTAACATCATTCAGTTTATTCATGAGATCTCTGAAAGCTAAACCTGATTTTAGTCAACAAATTTCTAAGTGCCCATCATACATCAGACACTAGTAAAGATGCTAGGGTTGTACCAGAAGTCAAAGCAAAGATCACCACCCTTGTAGAGTTTGCATTCTAGCAGGGTGGAGACACAAAGAAAAACACACACTGAGTAATGTGTGTCCAAGTTTGGTATGTGTTCAGTTCAGTCACTCAGTCGTGTCCGACTCTTTGCGACCCCATGGACTGCAGCATGCCAGGCTTCTCTCTCCTCACCATCACCCAAAAGCTTGCTCAGACTCATGTCTATCGAGTCAGTGATGCCATCCAGCCATCTCATCTTCTGTCATCCCCTTTTCCTCCTGCCTTCAATCTTTCTCAGCATCAAGGTCTTTTCCAGTGAGTTGCTCTTCACATCAGGTGGCCAAAGTACTAGAGCTTCAGCTTCACCATCAGTCCTTCCAGTGAATAGTCACAATTGATTTCTTTTAGGATTCACTGGTTTGATCTCCTTGCTGTCCAAGGGACTCTTGGGGAACCGCACCTAAACCCACACCAGCCTCTCTGGGTCACCCCTCACGATCCAGGCCGGTCCCCGCCTCCAGAGTGCAGTGGGAAAAACACCTCCGTCAGAAAGAATCTGGCAACCGGGACCCAGGTGTGCCCACCACCTGCCTCAATGCCACAGCCTGGGCCTGTCCCCACCTCCATAGCAGGTCACTGGGGGACCTTGGGGCCGAGGGGGAATGAACGCTCCTAAGGGTGGCACAGAAGTAGGCCAGACCGCCAAGCCACAGGCGCTCTGGGCGCAGAAGACCCTCTCCCTGCCCACCGCGGTGGCCTGGCCCAGGTAAGGCTGGGCCAGTTGGTCTCTGCAGCCGGAGGGGCACAGGGCGGTGCTGGTTGACCTGATCAGGTGACCCCGGAGCTTGAGTCTGGAGCGCGGTTATAGTCACCTGCCTCATGGTATATGTTGGGGGAAAATAAAAGTGGAACAGAACAGGTGAGCTTGCGGAGGCAGGAGGCAGAATGAGGCACGTATTTAAAAGCACGATCATCGAGGCCTTGTTGAGAAGATGAGATTTAAGGAGGTGAGGGCGTTAACCAAACAGGTATGGGGGGAGAGTTCTTCAGGCAAGAGATACAGCTAGAGTAAAGGTGCTAGTGTGGGTGTGTGCTGGGCCTGCCGAGGGACGGCAGGGAGACCGGGCGATGGGTGCTAAGAGAGTCTGAGTGGGAGGTGAGGTCCCAGAAGGTTCGACTTACAGGGCTTCATAGGTCATTGTCAGGATTTGGAGTGAAAGCCCTAGTTTGTCGGGAGCCATTACAGGTTTTGAAGGAAGGAGTGATATACCAGTAGGCCTTTTAATAGACTTACTCCAGTTGCTGTGCTGAGAAGAGAATGGGCAGGGATGAGGCAGGGTGGGGAGGTCAAAGGTAAGAGCTGCTGCTGCTGCCGCCGCCAAGTCGCTTCAGTCGTGTCCGACTCTGTGCAACCCCATAGACGGCAGCCCACCAGGCTCCCCCGTCCCCAGGGTTCTCCAGGCAAGAACACTGGAGTGGGTTGCCATTTCCTTCTCCAATGTGTGAAAGTGAAAAGTGAAAGGGAAGTCACTCAGTTGTGTCCGACTCTTAGCGACCTCACGGACTACAGCCTACCAGGCTCCTCCGTCCATGGGATTTTCCAGACAAGAGTACTGGAGTGGGGTGCCATTGCCTTCTCCAAAGGTAAGAGCTAGGGGCCAGTAAATCTGATAATGTGGCTGAGAGATGATGAGACAATGAGGTTTCACTCTAGACTGATTTTAAAGATGGGACCAGCAGGTTTTCCTAAAGGAACGGATGTGGCACCTGAGAGGAAGAGGAGACCTCAGAGTGAGTCTGGTTTGGGCTTCACCAGTGCTAAGAGTGGAGTTTCCATCAAGTGAGATGAGGAAGGCTGTGAGTGACACAGGGGTGCGGATGGGCTATTAGGACTTGAGTGTAATCCTGGAGGGTGGACAGCCTCCTGCATTCTGTTCCACATCCCCTCCACCCAGCGCATTCACAGTCAAGCCCCAGGTCAAGTTCCTGTCCTTGGAGTATTCCAGCCCTTTTCTAAGTCGTCTTTGCTGATAGAATGCTGACTGGTGTGCCAGAGACTGTATGTTGCTTGGTTAGTGTGCAGGGATCGTGTTTTTATGTTCCTCAAGTATAAAATTCCACTATTTCATACATGCATAGTAAGTACTTGATGAATGCTTGTTGAATTAATGAAGTAGGCACTCCAGAGTACTTCTTGGTTAATTTTGAAATAGATTTCTTCTGTGAATTATAGAATGTTTTTGTTTTTCTATTTATATGATGATGGAAACAGGATTTAAAAGCGTACAGGAAATAAAGATAGGATCTGGATGTGTTTTGTGGGTGAAGTCACGAACACGTGAGCAGTTTAAGTCTTAGACTTAAGTATCTACGAAATGACTTTCCAAAATTCATTGGAGTTGGGAGGAGGAGAGGAAGTTTGAAAATGCTTCATTTTATGTGCTAGAAAAATTATGTACCTCATGATTAAACTTTATATTGATTCTTGGTGTTTAAACTCGTGTATCGTATGTTTTTCTCCTCTTTGATAAGCTTTCGTGATACTACTCTTTCCCTGGGGTCCCTTTTGCTTAATTCAAAACATGTGAATTAGAGCATGTGTGTTCAGGGTGTTGAGTGACTTGGATACACAAAGCGCTGGGTGTGGGTGTTGAGCAGGAGGTGCCTGCCCTCAGGGAAAATGCAGTTCCATGAGGGAGGGAGAGTGTGTGTACAGAAAACTGAAATCAGAGGTGGATGTAACTTAGTGCCTGTGTAATAATAGTGTGTGAGAGTCCAGGGTTGTGTTAGAGGTTTGAGTGGTACCATTGGTTTTCCCTTTGAAAGATAGTTGTATTTTGCCTTTTGGAGGAACATTGATGGACAGTGCATGGTTAATCCTGGAATGCTTTAGGATAGGTTTGATAAGCATATAAGAGCTAATACGCTCCATGCCCAGAGCTTAGGTCACTGAGGGAGGCTGACAGGTGAGTTAGCTGTCACAATGCAGTGTGACCCATACAGGCATGCTAGCACATGCCGTGGTGTGAAGTAGGAAGAGGAGATGTGGTTACTTATGCAGAGTTCAAGGGTGGCTCCTTCCTGTCTCAGTCGAAGAACAGTTTTGAAAAGCAGTTGGGAGTTTGCCTGGTGGGCAGCGCAGGGAAGGGCATTCTGGGCAGAGGGAACCATAAGTACAAAAATCAGGGACTAAACCCGGCTTCCTCCCACATCAGCCTTGGCATGGTTGCAGCTGGACATAGGGCCCCTTCCGGATGCACTGAATCTGAAAGACGGGAACACGTAGCCTAGACACTGGTGTTCTTAAGAAAGGTCCTTGTGATTTTGATGCTGGAGGTGATGGAGGGAGCCTCACAGAAGATTAACAGGGGTATTGATGTGCTCGGTTCTGCAGTCCTGGTGACAGGTGTGAAAGGTGGCTTGGGGTGGGGCAAGATGGGAAGTTCCTGCAATAATTCAGGCAAGACGTGGTGAAACACTAAACTGAGAAAATGTCTTTGGGGGTGGGGAAGAGGAGACAGAAGGAGGTGTTGGCCAACAGGAGTGGGGGAAGGGGGAGGGAGAATAAAATGCGCTGCACACTGAGCCTGTGGAGCTGCCAGCAAAGATGCTAGACCATGCAGTGGGGTCTGCAGCCAACAAGTCAAACCCACCCAGGTGCCTGTTCATTTATAGCGCTTGAGCTTAAGGGTGTTTTATATGTGTGTATATATATATATATATATATATATATATATGTATATTTTTTTAGGCCTCAATTTTGCCTCAACTTGCAAAGCATCAAATATTTACTGTCTGACCCTTAAAGAAAATGTTTGCTGACCCTCCACTTGGAGGTCAGGCAGGTTAGAGAGTTGATGTCTGTGTGGCTGTTGCTACCTTTTTTGAGTACTTACTGTGTGAGCAGCAGTATTCCGGGCAGTCACATCCATTGCATCTAATTCTCTTCAGGGGTGGGTGTGACAGCAGAGTGGTCGTGAGCCTGGACCTCAACCATATGGGGCTGAGTTCCCACCAGCAGCTTCGCTCAGCCTCAATGTCTTTGTGTGACACCTGGAATAACCATTTTCTATGGCAAATATGTCTCTAAGCATTAATGATTAGCTGTTGAATTAGTTTGCCAGGACTGCTGTAACAAATTAACCACAAACTGGGTGGCTTAAGAAAAGTATAAGTTTATTCTCTCCCAGTTCCAGAGTCTAGAAGTCTGACATGAAGACGTGGGCAGCGCCACTCCCCTCCAAAGGCTGGAGGGGAGCACCCTTCCAGCTTCTGGTGGTTGCCGGCATTCCTTGTGGTTCCTGGCATGTGGACCCATGGCTCCAGTCTCTGCCTCCGTCTTTACCTGGCAGTCTCCCTGTGTGCTCATCTCCTCTTCTTTTAAGGATACTACCACATTGGATTTAGGGCCCATTCTTCCAGTATGTCCTTGTGCTTGCATGCTCGGTCACTCAGTCATGTCCAACTCTTTGCAACCCCATGGACTGTAGCCCGCCAAACTCCTCTATCCATGGGATTTCCCAGGCAAGCTTACTGGAGTGGGGTGCCATTTCTTCCCCCAGGGATCTTTGACCAAACCTACGTCTCTTGCATTGGCAGGCGGGTTCTTTACCATTGAGCTACCTGGGAAGCCCAATCCAGTATAGCCTCACCCAAACTAATTATGTGGGCAAAGACTCTGTTTCCAAATAAGATCACAGTTCCAGTTCCAGGTGGATGTGAAGGAGATGCTGTTCAATCCAGTATAGCTATTTAACTCCCCAACTGGGTGCCAGGTGAGGCTCAAAGAAGTTGAGTGATTTCACACAGCTAATAAGGAGACCTAGGATTTGAGTTCACTTTTAGCCTGACCTGAGATCAGTACTCTTTATGCTACAATAGGTAGGATGCCTGCTAGAAAATTGTTTTATCCTATAGGCAGTCAGCAGCCACTAAAGGTTTGAAACTGAAGAGTGGCTTCTGAATTGTGATAAAAGTAGCAAATGTACATTGAGGGTTTTTGTGTGCCAGGCATGGTGCTTTGCACTGGATTATATCTATTTAAACCTCATGGAAGATTTTGAGGTAAATTCTCTCATTATCCCCAGTTTGCAGGCAGGAAGGCTGTGAGCCATAGAACCTAACAGTGAGCTCTTGGCATGCGTCCCCCGAGTGCAACCTGGTTCCCAGGAAGCTGCTCCTGTTGGCTGAGTACAGACCTGCAGAGGCTTGTTAGTAGACCAGGCTCAAGGCGGGCTTTGAAAGAGCAGGTGAACTGAAGACACCTGTCAGGGAGAGTGGAAGACTGGCGAGGGTGGCTCTCTTGAATCTAGAGTTATTGTTTAGTTGCTAAGTCATGTCCAACTCTTTTGTGACCCCGTGGACTCTAGCCTGCCAGGCTATCCTGTCCATGGGATTTCCCAGGCAAGAATACTGGAATGGGTTGCCGTTTCCTCCTCTGGGGGGTCTTTCCGACCCAGGGGTCCAACCCACGTACGTCTCTTGCATCTCCTGCATTGCAGACAGATGCTTTGCCACTGAGACACCAGGGAAGCTTGAGTCTAGAGTTACCTTTGAAGTTTTAAGTTTGAGTGACAGAAAGTAGTGATGCCAAGAATAGAAATAGGTAGGTTTAAGAAAAGAAAGATTAGAGGGAAATAGAAGGAATGGGGCTGAAGGGATCCTTAGAAAATCCCATTTTCTGGACTTTTTATTATATTTCGTTATATTGACGTTTGTGATTTTCACAAAAGCCCACCTATTGCCTGCAGTGAGAAATCTCTATAAATGCTAGTAAATGTCAGCATGGGTAATCTATAAGTTTTCATGTTTTTTGAGTTATATTTTATGTCTGTTTTAAAATACTGTATTTCTATTTGTAGGTTGTTTTGACTTCAGATGTTTATTTATGATTGGTTCAGGAAGCCTAGATGTGGCCAGAGTAGAGACTCAGCCAGTGGAAACCTGGTCCCCGCCATTGGCAGAAAGCAGGGACACCCCAGGGCCAAGAGTGTTCTTAAGTTTAGAACTGTTGATTTAGGAATCATCCCCAAAGTGTAGTGATTGTAAAATGATGTGAAGTGCCGGTCATAATGCCCACAGCAAACACCACTGAGGGGAGGCATTAATGCTGGGCTGCTCACCACTTAGTACCCACCAGAACTTAGGTAGCTGCTGGTAATGCTGGGGTTTACAATTACATTTCTAAAGTTAAAAACTAGATATTATTTGGGAAGAATACTTGAAAGAAAGAAAAAGATCCTTTGAAAGTATTGTTCTAACTGTGGTAGTAACTGCAGCCCTCTCAGAAGCAGTCCTGCGAATCACGGGTCTGGCTTTGGATGTGTGCCTCACGTGTCTGTTTCTTTTCTACAGGGCCGGTGCCGCCTCACTCTGTTCTTCCCCCATGGAGTGGGGCCTTTCGGCGTAGCTGCTTCTATTAGGTTTATGTTAGTCTGTGTGCATGTGTGCTCACTCGTGTCTGACTCTTTTGCGACTCCAGGGGCGATAGCCCACCAGGCTTCTCTGTCCATGGGATTCTCCAGGCAAGAATACTGGAGTGGGTTGCCATTTCCTTCTCCAGGGAGCTTCCCAATCCAGGGATTGCACCTGCATCTCCTGCATTGGCAGGCGAATTCTTTACTACTGTGCCACCTCTTAGCTTGGGCCTCCCTTTATCATCCTAGAAATAAAGAAACTTAAGGTTTTACCTTTGGTTAAAGGTAGTTTCCAAAGTCCATTTTAGTCTTAGCTATAGGTATGTTTTGTTGTATATCAAAGGTCATTTAAATCCAAAGTACTTGCAGCTTGCAAATATCCCTGCTGCTGCTGCTGCTGCTGCTGCTAAGTTGCTTCAGTTGTGTCCGACTCTGTGATCCCATAGACGGCAGCCACCAGGTTCCCCCATCCCTGGCATTCTCCAGGCAAGAACACTGGAGTGGGTTGCCATTTCCTTCTCCAGTGCATGAAAGTGAAAAGTAAAAGTGAAGTCGCTCAGTCGTGTCCGATTCTTAGCGACCCCATGGATTGCAGCCTACCAGGCTCCTCCGTCCATGGGATTTTCCAGGCAAGAGTACTGGAGTGGGGTGTCATTGCCTTGCCGCTTTATTTGTACAGACCAATATCCATGCGTGTATATCAGGAAACAAAAGGATTAGGAATTAGGAATTATCCACTCTGCACCTCAGGCATCAAGTGTATTCTCTGAATTTTAACCACACTATGGATTCTGTTTTATAGCATTTGTTGTTTTATTCGAGTTTTATTGTATGTTCATGATTATTAAGAATATTCCTTCTACCTTATTTTATTATGATTCTGTGGGTAGAAAACCTTTAAGAAAGAAAATGATACATGTTTTTATTATCCTCAGATTTTGGTCTTTATCTCGATTTGCTTGGCCGTAGGCACATCAACATTTTCACCATTGTATCCAGAGTCTTCTGAAATAAAAACACTATTTTTACAATATTCTCTTGAATCTATCATCCTAGTATCTTTATCATGTATTTAATACTTAATATAAGCTGAAACACAGGAACCTTTATTATATATAACATTTCTTAGCTGTGAACAGAACAACCTATGTTACAAATGAGCCATAAGAGATATAATCACGTGATTTCCGTCTTCATTTCTGAAACAAGGTGAGCTGTATGGATATATGTACATAATGAGTAGAAGTAATCCAATGTTTTAAGATCTGGTGTACTCCAGTGAATGTTTTCATTCTTACTAAATGTCATCCTGCCTGTACACTTCTGGTGATTGCTGAATGGAGCTAAAAGAGCTGCTTAATTAGGAAATAATAAGACTTTTACCAGAACAAACAGCTTCTTATTGTTTCTTCAGGACCAAAACGTAGAAGCCTGAGTTCTTTAAGTGATTTTTTCATCATCAAGCAATCAGGTCTTTGTTGTTATTGTTGTTATTTTATTTTTTTTTGTAATTTATTATTCTGGTCCTGCCCCTCTCTCTTCTTTTTGAATGACTCAAAAGTTCTCATTGTGAATTGAAAGTGAATTTTAAATTACTTGTATCTTTGAATTTTGATAGTTCTTGGCTCTAGGGACATTTTGTCCCTTCAAAAAGTTGCTCTCACTGATGAGTTCAGTGGTACAATTGCACCCTCTCAAGTTTATTTACGTGGTCCAAATCTGGAGCCCACTTAGTCAGACTTGATGCAGGAATAAATAGAATTGTGAGGGCCTGGAGGCGGTTCATGCATGCCTGCTGGGTTGCTCAGTCGTGTCCTACTCTTTGCGACCCCATAGACTGTAGCCCTCCAGGCTCCTCTGTCAATGGGATTTCCTAGGCAAGAATACTGGAGTGGGTTGCCCTTTCTTTCTCCATGGAGGTGGTTCATGGGTTGCTTATCCCAACATGAGGCCTCTGGAGGCTTGGTGTGGTGTGGTGTGGTGTGGTGCCCTGTGTTCTGAGCCTGGTCCGTGGGGCTTTGAGATCTCAGGCAGGAGGCAGCTCCAGTTGGGCAGGTACAGGGAACTGCGTGGGTTAGGAAGCAGACCCAGATTCACACGTAGCTGACACCTTGTAAAGTTATTTGCCTTGCCTAAGCCTCTTGTCCACCTCTGAAAATGAGTCATCCTTGCTTTTCTTTCCAGGTTAAAGATTAAAAAAAAACTAGACATGCGGGGTATAGACCACAGCTTTGCATAGAGCAGGTGCTCACATGGGACTGTTTTGCCTGGATGCATGGCCATCCTATCCTGCTCCTTTTATGTAGATGTCAGTCTTTGTTTTTGGAGCTATTTTACTAATAAAAAAAAATCAAAAAGTAAATATTGGAGCAGAAAGAGGGGAAGGAGGAGTCAACAAGTGGGTGGATAGAAACTAAAAGGAGGGAGGAAAGTGGAGGGGGAAAGAGTTACTGGGGAGTTAGCAGGGACCCAGGGGGGTGGGTACCAGTGATGAGAGGATGAGAGCAAAATAGGCCACGTTGGCCAAATTAGCATTTTCTTTCAACATTTTACAAGTACCAGGGAATGAAGAAAAACAGGTCTAGTTCACCCAGCTTCTGTACAGCTGTCCCTGTGCCCTTCAGCCTGTCTCCTGTTCTGTGCCTCACTGCCTGGGTTTTCTGGGGCAGGGTCCCAGGAAGACAAAATCTTGCTAATGTTCTTGGCACATTCATGATTTCAAAATTAAATGAAGTGCTTACTTTTTTCTTCTAATTCTTCTTTTTTAAAAGGAAGAAAATGTAGCCTTTGGATCCCTGTTGCTTAGTGACTGAACCTTTTGTATAATTGGTCCGAGGAGGGACAAAGCACACGAGAATAAGAGATTTGGTTAAGGAAAGGAAGGCAAAGTTCAGGTGCAGAAACTAGTGGGTTGGGAGCTTCTGAAGCAGCCAGCAAGCCTAGGGGGTAGGGTGGGGGCCTGAGAAGGTGAAGGTGGAGGAGAGGGCCTTACCCGGAGAAACTGAAGGGAGGCCAGATAACTTCAACTGAGTTGAGAGCCTCCCTGGTTAAAATGTCTGAGGCACTGCAGTATGTGAGTGGGTTGGTTTTTTTTTTTTTTTTTTGCCTCTTTCTGGTTTTGCTGGGTCAGAAGTTGCCAGGGCAGTGCTTTCTTTCTGCAAATCAGAAGGAGATGATACAGCAGAGTTTAGTGTAGTGTAACTGTATTTGCTAATGTGCTTTATAGTTCAGCTCACGGAACCGATCAAAACTGACAAATGTAACATGGAATGATCAAATCTCTGAAAACAAGGTTGAGCAGCTGTCGTTGCCTGAGGGCAGCAGAGAGCCGGCTGGTTGACTGTCCCTAACTGTCGTCCTGTTCTCTCCTGCCCTGGCATCACTGTTCGCTCTCTAGGGCTCAGACATCCCTTCCAGAGCAAGGCAGTCTCTGGCCAAGCCTGAAATCCTACCGCATTTTCTGCATGTATGTGTATTACTTTTTAAATTGCAAGGGAAAAAATAAACATTATATTTTTAAAAAGAAAACTGGGTATATTTTCCAAACACATTTCCCTAAGCGATTGCTCTCAAAATTTAAAGAAGTGGAAGACTGTTCCTGACTGTTGGCTATTCTTCACAAGTTCTCATTGACTAGATGATACCAGAGCGTCAGTGTTCTCATTCTGCTGCTGCTAAGTCACTTCAGTCGTGTCCGACTCTGTGCGACCCCATAGACGGCAGCCCACCAGGCTCCGCCATCCCTGGGATTCTCCAGGCAAGAACACTGGAGTGGGTTGCCATTTTCAAAAACAAAATGGCAATGAAATGCTTCCTGAACAGTTTTACTAATGTACATAATTTAATGGCATGCTGTGTGAATAATGTGATGCTTTTGAAAATGGTGCTGACTTCCTGGATTGTAATTAATCTATGAATTTGAGCCCTTTAAGGTTATAATAATAATGAACTTAGTCATGTGATTGGATTCTTTTATGTGTCATTATTTTGTGTTCCCCACAAGCATGCGTAACATCATTCCTCTAAAATTGAGTGCATGTGGGTTATGAATTAGGATGCTCCTTCTGGCCTGAGCATGCTTTAAAATTATGCTCACATTGGTAAAATACCAGAACATGGGAGGAGACGAGTGGGAGTGAAGTTAGGACATGCGTTCTGCTGGGTTTGGTGATGGGGAAGTGGGCAAAACGCCTTTCTCTGAGCCTGGGTAATTTCAATAAGTATCAAAATGAACAGTTAGGAATTTTGCATGTACAGAGTCAGCTAAGACTGCCAAAAAAGTCTGGGTCCTAAAGCAAGGTTGAAATACTGGTTTAGTTTTCCTTTTATGACTCCAAATGTAGAAAGGGAAGGACCCTTTTCAACAGAGTGGAGCAGAGGCCCTGACTGGAATGTTAAGTGGAAAGTGGCAGGGCTGGCAGGCAGGTAGGAAGGGTGAGTTCTTTGCCAGGAATTAGCTGTGGGACTTTGGACAAGTCAGAGCCTCTTGCTAGAGAGACTGAAAAAAACTACCAAAACCTCATCTAACCTTTATAACCTTATAGCTCATTGAAAAAAAAAATCAGAGACCCAACTCTGCCTTTCTTACCAAGGACTCAGTTCTCCCAGCTTCCCCAGTGGTACCTTGCCAAGGTGGAGTGGTGGATGAGGAGGAAGTTGTCATGGTCCTGCTCCTGCTCCATCCCTTGGAATAAAGGTTTAGGGTGATCAGTTCCTGAGTGAACTTTATATCCTGTGGAAATCCTTTAATACTTTGTCCAACTATTTTAATAGTTAGATTGAGTGCTCAGCTGCACGTCCCTTCTCAGCCTGGAAGCCTTTTTAGCAGGGTGACTCTGTATTATGAAAAGACTCTTTGCGGCCCATGGACTATAGCCCGCCAGGCTCCTCTGTGCATGAAGTTTTCCAGGCAAGAATACTGGAGTGGGTTGTCATGCCTTTCTCTAGGGGATCTTCCCGGACCCAGGGATCAAACGCGAATCTCTTATGCCTCCTGCACTGGCAGGCCGGAGGCATACCACCAGCACCACCTGGGAAGCGCATCTCTGTACTCTCTTTTCTGCCTCCCCGCCACAGAGATTCCCTGAGGAAGAAACACCTGAAATGTGTCCAGCTCAGCCCAGTGTCCTGCATGGGAGCTAGATTGCTTTTGCCTGTTGGGGAGCACAGTCATGGGTGTGATGGAAATACATTGCCCACTTTCATGATACCTTTTCCTGTACTTCTAATAAATACCCTTTAAGAATTTATTTTTAGTTGTATAACTTGGGGAGGCTGCACCATTTTACATGTGTTACCTTCTTGTTATTTTGTCTTGTTATTACCTTAATGAAGAAGGTGTTCATTGTTCTGTAATTTCAGCCTCTTCTTGTTTAATGTCAGAATTTAATAATTGCCTCTATTTTCTTTTCTTGATAAAATCTTATTTTGTCCATATATAGCCCCATATGTTTGTCCTGTTTGTCTTTTAGCCCGAGAAATAATTTTGCAGTTATATACTTGTGTTCCTACTCTGAATTGTGTTTCTCTCTGATCCCTCCTATTTTTAATTTTTTTTCACTTTAAAACAGTTGCTGTGCCCATGAGTATTATGGGTCTTTTGTTTAGTCCAGAAGCAACCACTTTTCACCTTAGGCTTTATTTTATTATTTCTCCCCCTTATTGTTTGATTTTCCTTACTGTTACAAAAGCAGGGTGACAGTGTGATGTTTGTGACAGAAGAGGCCTGGTAGGGGTTAGATTCCTCCTAAATCAGCCACTATCAAAGTACAGCTTTTGGGGGAGGGGAGTTTGGGGGACAATGGATACAGGTATATGTATGACTGAACTCCTTCCCTGTTCACCTGAAATTATCACAACATTGTTAATCTGCTCTTCCCCAAAACAAAGTTAAAAAAAAAAACAGGTTTTGAAAACCTTTGCCTGTTTTTGTATTGACGGCATGATAAAAGTATGTGTTCCTGTTGGTCTTTAGATTCTGGGCCATGTTTCTAGCTTTTATTTACACTCCTCTTGGGTTTGGTACAGCTGAGAGAATACTTAAAATATGCTGTAATGTTTGTTACAACTCTGCAGCTGGTTACATTGTACCTCTGCAACTGATTCGTAGGCTACAAGTTAATATTTTAAGCTATCCTGGAAGTAGCAAGTCTGTAGGGATTTAACCCTGCCCCTAATAGTTTTCTTTCTCCAACACTTCACTCTTTAGAAGCTACACCTGATTGAAAATGTGGCTATCTCTGCCTTGTGATGTTTAATATTTTAGATTTGGAAGTATGGGAAGCATAGATGTGTGTACAGATAATTCCCAGTTTGAGAATTGGCAAATAAACTGCAAGAATACACCATCTGTGACAAAACGTAAGTCCTAGTTCAAATAGTGAAACTATTTTACTTATATCTAATGGATGTTTGTAATATCATTTCTACTGGAAAAGTATGTTCCCACTTTGACCTTGAGAGAAGCCAGAGTTTAGAAGGGCAGTGGGTAGAAGTGGGGTAGAGGAGAGCTTCGGGGAAACTCCAGAAAGTAGTTCTGTTCATCAATTCCCCAGTGGTTTTTCCTTTTTTCTGTATACTCTCAGACAGTAAACTAATTAACTTCCATAATTAGCTTATTGAATGATTTGACTTTATCTTTCTCATAAGAAAACACACTAAACCCTTAGTATTTGTTAAAAATGTATGGGGAAAACTAATCAGAGGCTTGTGAGGTGAATATTTAAACACAGAATGGTTTTCTTCTTGAAGGAAATGAGTTTTTAACTGTCAATATTGTTTTGACTTACTTAAGATAACTTTTGAGGGGGCTTGGGGTTCAAGGTCTTTGGGTTGTCATCCTGAAATGTAACAGCGATGCTTAAAGAACAGGATTGCTGTCAACTTGGGAACTCTTTCGATTTTTCAAAAAGTATATTGCTGTCAGGCCTGTTTTTTGTTAATCATCTTTCTTCAGAAGGTGGGTCTGGAGGGAAACCAGTTTAACTACCTTTTAGTTAAAAGACATTGTGGTTTTAAAATCTGCTCCAAATTCATGGGTCCAGTTTTGTGAAGACATAATCTTCCTTGATGACACCATGTACTCCCTCTTCTCCCAGCGTGTATGTTTATGGAATGCTGTTCAGTACCTTCATTTTCTATCTGGTGTAGGTCTTTAATGGTTTCAGGAATGTAAATCTTGTCACCTCAAAAAATAATTCGAGTCCCTAAAACAGGAACCATGTCTCTTTCTGATAAACATATTTCACCTATTTCCTTGCTCCTTGCAATCCTGATGCGTTACGCTAATAGATTTGAATTGTATTAAGTGCCTTAAACCAAAATTCCAAGTGAAATTGCCCTTTGGGTACTTTTCTTCAGTGGTTTGTTCTGTTCTTCCTATTTTGCAAAATAATTTTTGGCTGGGCTATCCAGCTGCACCAGAGCAAACAAAGGCAAAGCCCATCCAGGGATTGTATGTTACTATTTTTGGTGATAGTTCTTGGCTTATATAATTTTCCAAGAGAATCTAAGTCAGTGAGAAGGGGGCAGGTGGAGGGAAGACAAAACCCCCCACCCCCCCATGTAAGTTTGAGTTTAAAATTTCAAAATAATGAAATATGTGCTGCCTTTTCGATTTTTTTTTGTAGCACCCTAATTGTATGCTTCAAAGATAAGAAAGTCAGACATCTTATGCATATTTTTTAGAAGGCTCTACAGGCACAATTAATGAATTGAATGAGGTTACTAAGATTCCAGAGGGAACTTTTCAACACCTATATGGTTTATTTTACATATTCACAAGGTCTCCTGATGTGCATGTCAGAATAAAAGCGGGGGACCAGCAAGGAAGGCGAAAAGAGAGAAGGGGAGGCCAGGAGCTCCTGCCCTTGTCCCCAGCACCCTGCTTGCCAACCCACTGTGCCTTTTTGCCTCTTCAGTCTCCAGTTTCTTTCCTGAATATTTGTGGTGTTTGCTTTGAAGTCTGCACTCAGATCCCATCTCTCCTGCCTCTTACTGGGTTACTGCTAACTTCGGGGCTCAAAGAATGTGGGTGGCTTTCTCAGTTTCCTTGTTGTAAAACAGCAGTAATGTCTGTAGCAGAGTTGCAGCAGGGTTAGACTTGGTACACAGAAAGTGCCTCACATATATGACTGTTTTAGGCAGCTCCCTTTTACTGTTACCTCCGCTTATTCCTGCCCCCAACCCTGGCACCCTTTGTCCTCAGCACTGCCTGGCACAGAGCAGGTCCTCCAAGCATTTTCCCTTGTGACACGATTACATTATCTTGGAAGAAGCCATAGTCTGTTCCCGTGCAGAATTCCGTGCTTTGCAGCGCTGTTTCACTTCATGTCATGGCTGTGTGCTGGTCCTCAGTGTGCTTTCTCATGGTGTCTTCCTTGAGAGTTCCGGAGGCTGGGGACTTGAACACTTGGTGTGAGCCCCGCCATGTGCATCCCCCTTGCCAGCTCTGTGCTGTCCTTGTGTGTGTTAAGTTGCTTCAGTCGTGTCCAACTCTTTGCAACCCCACAGACTGTACCTGCCAGGCTCCCCTGTCCATGAGGATTCTCCAGACAAGAATGGAGTAGGTTGCCATGCCCTCCTCCGGGGGATCTTCCCCTCCCAGGGATCTAACTCATGTCTTCTGCAGCTTCTGCACGGCAGGTGGATTCTTGACTGCTGAGCCACTGGGGAAGCCAGGCCCTCCACAAATGTTGGTAAATGAGCTGAGATTATTGCCTCGGAAACCCAACTGTTCAGAGCTCTGTGTTATTTACAAAATAAATTCATAGCTGGGAGAAAAGTGAGTCTTCAATTCACAGCTCTTTTTTAGTATGTACGCTCAGAAAGCTTGAAGGTGACAAACGCCCAAAGCTGTTTAGGCCTTGGGGAGATTTAGTGTTTGTACTGTGTCCAGGAGTTTTGAAAATGTATTCTGATGTGATTCAGGTTGTGAAAACGTCAGGCTTGTTCATTTGTAAATTGGTTTTTACGGATGCACGTCTGCAGATCTGTGTCATAGAATGTTGTTTCTGAGAAGGTGGTGATCTCATCTGGAGGCGGATGAGCTGCAGGTTCATTGACCTTGGCACTGCTCAGGGCCAGGTTTCTGAGTTCCTCTGCACTGGACTCCAGTGACTGGAGCAAGTGACACTCGCAGCATATTCCCGGTGCCCCGCTGCCTCACGGCTGCCCAGGGATCTGTGCAGGGCAGGGCGTCAGTGCCTGTCCTCCATGCTCAATAGCCGGCACCTCGGCCCTGAATCACAGGAAATCAGGTCGCCTGAGACTCTGCTCTCTTGATGCCTTGTTTGGGCTTCCCAGGTGGCGCGGTGGTAAAGAATCTACTTGCCAAGCAGGATACACAGGTTCCTTCCCTGGATCAGAAAGATCTCCTGAGGAAGGAAATGGCAACCCACTCCAATATTCTTGCCTGGGAAATCTCATGGACAGAGGAGCCTGGCGAGCTACAATCCACAGGGTTGCAAAAAGAGAGTCGGACACGACTTAGCAACTAAACAGTAACAGCAAGCTCTCTCTCAACCATTTTCAACGTAAATTTAATAGTTTCATATTCTCAGTCATCTTTTAGGTAATTTTTTCTTTTTTAGTTTGCTGTCTCATGCTTTCCTAGTTTATTCAACTTCAATTTTTATATATAAATGATGACACTTGTACAAATATAATCAATATAAGTTCGCTATAAGAAATTATTCTTTTCTGTCTCTAAGGAAGAGGAGCATTCTCTGTTTAGTGTAGACCACAGGCAGGCAGGTTGCATTGCTTCTTGAGGCTTGTCTGCTGTGGGGGAAGTGTTAACAGGGCCACATTTTCAAGGTGATGGCTACTTAGGGGATTGGGTAGGGGTCTTCCTGTAGCCCTGTTAACATGGACAACATCTCCACTGTGTGGTTACGGGACAAGCAGGATATTCTGTCTGCTCTAGGGCTCTCCCGCTTTTCAGGTTAAGGTCTTCCTTAGAATAGATAAATGAAAATATACAAACATACATACATTTATATCTGTAACATTTGTTGTTGATGAGTTTTAATTTCTCAGGTCTTGGAGTTGTGCAAAAAAACACAAAAGTGTTTAAGGATTTTATTTAATAGTAGGTTTACTCTATTTTGTAGATTTGAAGAAATTTAGATACAGGGCTTTTCCCCTGTATATTTCACCATTGGCTAAAACAACATTTCCACAACAAAGTTGCTCAGCTTCCCCACTGCCTTCTAAACAGGCTACCTTTCCCTCCACTTAGCATCATCACATCCTCAGACCAGCAAGCCTGGTGTCCCAAGTGTTTCTCTCGTCTTTCATCATGGTTCAGTAGAATGGATGCATGTGGGGTCAGGAATCTGGATTCTTGAGCTGGCTGTGCTCAAGTGATTTGAACTTTATCATCACTCATTTTTAAGAACACATGACTAGTCTTTATTTTTCCTACCTCCTATGCATCCTCAGGCTTTTGTGCTTTTTTAATGACTGTGCTTCTAGGGGAAGATCTACCCTCATGTGGCACTTGCCACAGAAACCATCCTCTCCACCCCACCCCACCCCCAACCCCTTGGGCCCTGCATCCTCTGGTGATGTTTCTTGGCCACAGGCTATGACACCTCTGGCTTCATTCCCAGGTCACCATTAGGGCAAACTCAACACTCACTGTTCTTTACAGCCTGTAAAGAGAAGGAGGCTATGTTTACTGCACAGGGCCATTATGCTACAGGTATGGATCTCCTGGTAGAATGTGGAGTCAGAATCAGGCATGCATGCAGTATGCTCCACTTTAGAGATGACCTTCTTAATATATTTGTATATAGTGGTGTTGGTGGCTCAGATGGTAAAAAAAAATCTTAACTGCAATGTGGGAGACCCAGTTTTGATGGCTGGGTTGGAAAGATCCCCTGGAGAAGTGAATGGCTACCCACTCCAGTGTTCATGACTGGAGAATTCCATGGACAGAGGAGCCTAGCAGGCTAGTCCATGGGGTTGCCAAGAGTCGGATGTGACTGAGCGACTAACACACACACATACAGAGTGGTGTTACACTTTGTCCCTTAAGAATGTTAAAATTACAGAGTTTCTTGGTTTGTCTTTAGGAAAAATTCCTTGCAGTTTTTTGTCTGTAGCATATAGTATCTCTGCTTTTGGAAGAGATGAAACATACTATTTGGTCAATGGCAAAGGCTTGTTTTGATAAGTGAATTTGTAGCAGTGGAGGTATTTTCAGAAACTTTACCAGATTTCTTCTGTTTTAATAAATAATTATTGTCACCCCTTTAAATGCCGGAGGGCTTCAAAATAGTTCAGGCAAGTATTTATAATGCCCAACATTCTGTTTACTATGTAGCTGTAACACTGGGATACATATGTATTTTTTATTTTTTTATATGTATTTTTTAATTAAAATTTTTTTTTTTAAACTATAGGAGCTCTTACCAAAGTAAAGGAGAGTAGGCGACACGTGGAAGAAGGGAAGATGGAAGTCCAAAAGGCTGATGGCATTCAGGATCGCTGTAACACTATTTCTTTTGCTACTTTGGCTGAAATTCACCACTTCCATCAAATTCGAGTAAGAGACTTTAAATCACAAATGCAGCATTTCTTACAACAACAAATAATATTTTTCCAAAAAGTGACGCAGAAGTTGGAAGAGGCTCTTCACAAATATGATAGTGTTTAATGACTGGACGTTGGATTGTGGACTTTTTTTTTCAGTTCAAGGATAATTTCTACAGCAGAATACAAACTGCTATCAAAGAACTATTGCCAACTATCAGCAGTGGCACAAGGATGGTTTTGTGTTCAACTGAAACTGGGCTGAATATATAATTATGTAGGAAAGAAGCAGTTAATATGTTTATATAACAGAAACAGTACCACACATTGTAACTAAATTATACTCTGTATGCCTACACTACCATTGTAACTTTTGGAATAATGAGTATACTATTTGCCTTATTGCTTTTTGAAGTATGGGTATTTTAGTGCATACTTTGTAGACCTCAAAACCCATGAAGGGTCTCAAAGAAGCTGGCTGGTTAAAAGCCTGCTGTGGATGCCTTTTTACTCTCATAGATTGGGATTACCTAAATTCAGCCTATTCTCTGTTTACAAACTCCAACTAGAGCAGCTATGCGACTTTGTGCCTTTAGACTCTTGGTTTTTCATTTCTCCACCCCCTACCCCCTTTTTAAAGCAACCACAACTTTTCTGATGGAAAGAGTGAAAGGCCAGTGCACATAATGACGAACTGCTGGGAACCTCCTGTTGGCACTGGGGGCAGGGTGGGAGGATCAGCTGTCACCAGTTTGCCCAGCGAGTTTTGTCCCCTGATAGATGCTGGCGAGCACAGAGGAGGGAGCCTCAAGTTCACCTTCAGATAGGGTGTCTGTTAGGGAAGAAAATGGTGCCACTCTGCTCCCTTAGATGCTGCAGTAGCCTAGTCTCTTCACTCAAGTGTCCTGGAAACTTGACGTGGAGATTTAATCAAACATGTCTTACAACCCGGAGAAGGGGTCTAATCTGTTGGGGACATGAGCACAGAATCAGTGACAATACACACTCGGTTTTAATTCTTACGAGAGTTTTCTTTTCTTTTTTTCCTTTTTTAGCTTGAAATTTTTCTTTTAATATTCAGTGTGTGTGTGTGTGTGTGTGTGTGTGTGTGTGTGTTTTAATGGATCTACACTGTTAACTGATTGAGACTCCACTGTGATTCACTTGTTTACTTAATCAAAAACTTTTCAGGGATGTCTATAAAATTCAGTGTTATACGTGATGAAAAGTAATGTTGGTTGATCTAATGAGGGACCAGAAATAATTTCTACTATTCCAAATGCTGATGGAAAAAAGTAAATTTTTTTTTTTAAGTATTGATAAGCCCCAAGGACATTTAACCTTAAAAATTACTTTAAGTGTATTCTTTTATTACTATAAGGGAAATACAAATGGCTGATAAATACCAAAAATATTCAAAAGCAGCTTAATCTAAAAAGCACAAAGAGATTTTGGTTTGAAATACCAGAATCTCAATGTTTTTATAGTTGGTGAGCTCAATAATGTGATTCTTGAGTTTACAGATTTTAAAACTGTCACTGAAAGGTTAAAGTGTCTACTGTTTTTAATGAAGTCAAACTTATGCTGCCTCAGAAATCCCTGGGTATTCAAGTGGTAACATAGAAGTAAAGAGGTCAGTTTGGAATGTTGGTGAGTCACATTGATTAAAAGAAAATGGTCAATTTGCATATAGTCATACAAAGTGAAGGTTATTGAAATGATTTCTCAATAGCACATTTACTCTATGAAGTAATCTCACATGGGTTGAATTTTTAAGATCAGATTTGATCAAAACTTTATACCTTAGGTAACTTAGAGCCAGATTTAACATCATGTGGCTTTGTCTCTACTACCGACATGTGGAACTGTAACCAAATATATTGTTCTCTAAAAAAATAACTTTCTCCTGTTGATTGCAAGATACAGTTCTATAAATGAAACCCATATATATATATATATATGTTAATTTTATTGCAGAAGTTTAGAGATGATAATGATAGCATTTAATTTAAGTTTGAGTCTGTATTGGACAAATAAGCACTATGCTTTTCAAATGATTGGAAAATCATTTTTATTTGCCTCCTTTTTTTGACAGTGGTTTGATTTTTTGTTTGTTTAAGTAAAAATCACTAAACTTGTGCAATGGTAGCATGGAAATTATCTGAGGTGTCTTGTATGATTGTGCTTTGGCCAGGGTGGACATAGTTCAAATTGTAAGAGCTAAAGATTAAAGAGCAAGAAGGTATAGGTTCATGCTGCCTATTTAGAAGAGAACTTTCATTCTTCAGAGCTACATAACATGATAATGCCACTGATTCATAAGGGGTTTAAATTAATTCTAAGGGGTAGGACACCAGAATCATTAGCGTTCATTTTCATCTAAGATCTTTCTCTCTCTAACGTTCTTGGTCCTATTGAAACATTTCAGTATACAAAAATACTGCGATGTTAATACCCAAGAGAAAAGCCATCGTAATGTGTATGCTGGTCATTATGATCAGTATGGTACAATTTTTAAAAAATAAACTATCATGCCCTTCATGCCATTATTTGTCTTTTTTTCTGTAATTCATAATCTATGATTCAAGTGTGTATTTAGAGCAGGGCGTGCACTTGAGCCTGGCTTTGCTGTTTTAATTAGAAACAGTTGTAGCTGTTCGTGTGCTGTAACTATAATGCAGCAAGACTGGTTCTGCAGCTGTGCCCTGGAGCTCTGTCACTCTGCTAGACTCTCTTATCTGAAGGTATATTTCAAACCTGGAATAAGGGAACACGTTGGAAAGTAAAATGGAAAGCCAGTGCTCATTGGCTTGAATGGAGTTGTAACTGGGATTTTCTTGGGCTTCACTAGTACTTTTGTCTTACATTTATTCTTAACAACACAGCAGCTTCTTAAATGCCAGCTTTTAACTGTCTTGAATTTTGCTGCTGTTCTCATCATTAAGGACTTGAAAAGTGTTTTGGTCTCAAATGAAGCATGTAAAGTTTACATATAAACCTTTAAATGTCATTCTTTCCTAAGTTCATTTTTTTTCTATTAATTTACCAAGCCCATTTTTCCATTTATGCTTTTATTTCTTCAGAATTGAATACCATGGTCAATACTTTTAAATTCATAGGTATTATCCAATATTCTCATTTCCAACCTTGTCTTTGGCTGACAGAATAAGTAAAACAGGGTATTATTTATTTGTAGACTAAAACTATTGAATATTGTTTTATTTCCTTCACAATATTATGATTAGTGCAGATCAGCCATGTTTATCTTTTAAAAAATAAACAAAGGTTGCTTTATTTCTCAGCTTCAATGGAATATTATAATTATTTTTTTCTCCAGTAATCAAGGAGGCATTTATTTAACGTGAAAGACTTAAACAGAAAAATAGAAGACTGAATTCACTGTCTTGAGCTTCCACCTGCAGTTGCCGTATAAATTGTTCATGAAATTCTGTACTGTTTGATTAATTTAAATCCGTAAGCCATTTGGAAGTCCCACTGAATATCTGCTTGTGTTAGTAACTTCAGTAACTTTTGAGCTTATAACAATAAATTGTGAGTGAGGTGTTTTGAAATAGTAGCTACTGTGTGTCTAGCACCTGACACATAGTAGGTGCTTACGTAGTTGCGTGTTTTCTCTGTTGGGAATTGTCGCTATTGGTTGCCAGAGGCAAGCCAGCTCCAACTAGCCTAATCCGAAATGCGAAGGGTCGCGATGGGTACAGGGACCTGGAAATCCCATACAGGGCCAAACTCTAGAACTAAGCTTGCCATCCATGTGGGGCTTTGTAATCTGTCAGGTTCTTATCTTTATGGGTCTATTTTATTTATTTATTTTCCTGTGGCTTGGCTTTCTCAGCCTCTTCTGATACATCTAAAATAGCCAAGCTATCTTGCAGTTCACAGATTTCCTTAGGCCAGTGGTGGAAACCTGACCCAAGCTGGAGACTTCATCTGTGGCCCAAGATTGAGGGGTGGGACATGAGAAGGAGAAGGTCTCTTAAACGGTGTTTGAAAGAAGAAAGGAAGCCGCAGGAACTAATGTGAAATTCAGCATTTAATTCCGCTTGGTCAGGGTCAGAATTAGCCATGACAAGTTCCCCTTGGTCACAGGTAGAAGCAACAAACGATTTTCCACGTGGTAAGTTCTGCTGAGGCTGAGGAGTGGTGGAGTAAACTTCTAGGCAGAGTACAGAAGGGTGCTCTGCTAGGGGTCTGGGGGCAGGCCCCTGGAAAAACCCAACTCAGGGATTTGCCTCTATCCCAGGCCTCTGACATTGTGGGCAGTTAATCTAGGATTGAGTCATAGCTAAAGCCTTTCTAGGGGTCACGAGTTCCTCCTACTTGGTCTTGATTTCCCAATCCCATTATTCCTGTGGCAGAGATGGAGCTTCCAAAGGTGGCTTGTTTTATTAAGTCTTGTTTAGTCACTCAGCCACGTCCAACTCTTCGTACCTCTTTGGACTGTAGCCTGCCAGGCTCCTCTGTCCATGGGATTCTCCAGGCAAGAATACTGGAGTGGGTTGCAATTTCCTTCTCCAGGGAATCTTCCCAACCCAGGGATCAAACCTGGGTCTCTTGCATTGCAGGCAGATTCTTTACCTGCTGAGCCATTGAGGAAGTTCCATTTCCTTGGATGAACTTGTACCAGAAGCCAGCATTACCTGTGAAGCTACCCTAAAAGGGACTTAGAAAGACACAAGATGTGTGACATTCCTTTGCTGTGCATCCCATTAGCATATGTGGAAATGATTTCTAAGTTTGAAGTGGCCAGATGCATCAGATCTTATTTTTCTAGTGGTTTAAATTGTCAGTTACTCCAAGAAATAGCTCTCAGGACTTAATAACTGCTGAGTTGCTGGACTTCTCTGCCTACATAATGGGGAAGCTGACCCAGCATATCTGTGAGAAAGAGAATGCATTGGAGCCAGGGGTCATATACTAGCTCCTACTCTCTGAATGACCTCAGGCAACTCACCAGCCCATCTCTGGGCCTCCATTTCCTCCATTGTAAGATAGGCCTATTTAGATTTTATTGAATTATTGAGAGTAGTGGATTAACCAGTATGTAATCCCTTCACCATTCAGCAGTATTTCCTCTCTAAATAACAACCATGGGAAGTGATAAAAATTCCAGAAGTAGGTACTTAGTAAATGATAGCAATGTTCCCAAATGCTGTGTGACCTTGAGGTAGTCACTTAACTTCTCTGAGCCAGTTTTCTGTCTGTGACTAGGAGAGACTGCTTCACAGAAATTGTAAGAATTGAATGACACATAAAGAGCCCTGAGCCCAGTGCATGGCAAGAGTAAGAATGATAGATTGTGATTATGAGAGAAGGGATGAGATGTTATAGGGACCTCGTATAAGCTATAAGGAACCCACACCCTGGTCCCCATCAGACAGGAGTTCCCACTGTCACCTTGTACCTATCTTGGCCAGCTGTCCCCTATCCAGCTCTGGCTCAGGTCTAAACTCCTCTCCAGGTTCCCAGAATCCTAGCACAGCATCCTTACTTATTCTGCCTAGCAGCATAATTCATTGCTTCTCAGACTCTAAATTCTTCCTGCTGGGGTAGGCAGGGGCTCAGCTCTCTAGTGATCAGCCCTTGTCCATAAGGCTCCCTACTTGATTTTAAAGAGTTTAAATACCAGTATGTTTACAAAATTGTCCTGTAGCTCTTACCAAGATGAAGACAGCTCAGAATTCTGCTTTTGTTCACCAAATTAATAATGGTTTTATTGATGTCTGCTGTGTTCACACCCTAAAATTATATACTTGAGGCCTAGGATGAACAAAGAGGGGCAACATGCTCTTGTGTTCAGTGTCTCAGCCCTGACCTCATGAAATGCACATTTAGACACATTTCAAAATGACTGTCATTGTGTTCATTCTGGGAAGCTGAATTTTTCGAATGACTTTTGGAGCAACCATGCCCTGTATCAAAGAAGACATCCATGTAGACCAAGTTTGGTTAGACAACGTCGTAGTTCAGCTTTTGTTCAACCTCACGGTTTTAGGAAATGCAGTTTTCGTTTTTAATTCAAAATGGTTTACTTGGGGAGAAGAATGTTTTTTAAAAGTTGGAGTATGGTTTAGTATCTAGCAAATTTGTTTCAGCTTAAATCCTGCAGTGTTTCAGTGTATCTGTTGATGTTCAGAGTCTATAGTTTTGATCACTTATGTCCTGGCCTCTGTTTGTGAACTGATTTTGAGTCACCTGGAGTAGTGAGGTGCTAGCTGCATACTCAGTACAAGGCTGCAGCCACGTGAGACCAAGTCCATGTTCTTTATCTGAACCCAAATGCCTATGGAAAAAGCAAAGCCTTCCCTTGGGGGAAGGAGGGAGGCCTTCTTAACAAGTGGTGCTTTTATTCTAGAATCCATGGAAAGAAAATTTGACATTTTAGGTACCCATGCTGATAGGTGATCCCATGATAAATTGCACAGTTACCTGAAAGATTAAGACAATAGGTATCAAACATCTAAAAAAATAAAGAAATATCTTCATATGCTAATACAGAATTTTCTCAAGAAAAATTTCATGATGAAAAGAATGTGTTACCCTTTGAGTAAAAGAGGAAATTCTATTTGGTTATACACACTGGGACTATTTCTGCAGAGATAAGCAGTTGGTGACAAGAGAACCATTGTTTGCTTTGGGGTCTGGGAACTGGATGATGGGTGAGAGGGAGATTTTTTTATTATATGACTTTTTATATCTTTGAAAGTTTGAATGTATTTTCTGTTTTAAAAATAAGGATAAATTTTAAAGTTGACAGAGGTACTAGTCAAAAATATATATATTTATATGTATATATATATACACACACACACACACACACACACACACAAAGGAGGTTGGAGCCACCTCTGAGACCTGGAAGAAGGTTGTCCAGATGTAGAAGGAACAGTCTCCTGTGGACAGTGGACTCACAATAGTGAGCAAATTAGCCTTCATTGTGATAGTCCTTGTTGAAATCCAACAGCATTACTAAGTATCCTATTACCAGGATGGGTAAAGTAAACTGTAAAGAGTGAAAGTGAAGTGAAAGTCGCTCAGTCATGTCCAGCTCTTTGTGACTCCATGGACTATATGGTCCATGGAATTCTCCAGGCCAGAGTACTGGAGTGGGTACCCTATCCCTTCTCCAGGGGATCTTACCAACCCAGGAACTGAACCCGAGTTTCCTGTATTGCAGACAGATTCTTTCCCAACCAAGCTATTACGTAAGCCAGACTGTGAAGAGAGGTAGGACCAAACCATAGCCTTGTTTTCTGTAGCCCAGTTTACTCTCTTGCCTTCCTCCCTGCCCAGTGAAACCTTCCACAATGCTCCCTTGTATCTGGTCCCTTCCCTGAAACCCTGTCACTTTTGTGATGACATTTAGCAAATAAGCACACATGGATCCTGGGCTGAGATGGATTTCTTTTTCCTGCTGCTTACATCTAGAGTGTGTGTTATGCTCTAGGTGTGGTACTATTCCTGGCCATTAAGTACATTCTCTACAGAACTGACTTAAACAAAACCATTTTGCAAACAAGGATATAGGCTTCTAGACATTCTGTGATGGTTACGCTAGCCAGAAAGAGGCAGAGTTGGGATCTGAACCCAGGTCACCTGATTCCAGCGCTGCTTCCAGTGGCTCAGAAATAAAAAACCTGCATGCAGTGTAGGAGCCGCAGGAGACGTGGGTTCAATCCCTGGGTTGGGAAGAGTCCCTGGAGGAGGGCATGGCAACCCACTCCAGTATTCTTGCCTGGAGAATCCCTATGCACAGAGGAGCCTGGTGGGTTACGGTCCATGAGGTTGCCAAGAGTCGGCCATGACTGAGGCGACTTAGCACACACGCATGCACCTGACTCTGG
This sequence comes from Ovis aries, assembly GCF_016772045.2. Lineage (NCBI taxonomy): Eukaryota > Metazoa > Chordata > Mammalia > Artiodactyla > Bovidae > Ovis > Ovis aries. The sequence goes on along the minus strand of NC_056069.1, from coordinate 24,743,615 downwards.
GATCACCTAGCCCCACAACTCGGTCCTCCTATTTGAGAACAGAGGTGCAAGTGCTTGAGCCTAGGAGGAGGAGGTGTGATATTCCCCTTGAGGACCTGCCCTGTCCTCCTCCTGGTGCCCCAGCAGGCAGCATGAAGGGCCCAGGCAGTAAGGGCGGGAGGGGGGACTGTGCTTTGAGAGCAAAGGATGTCTGGGACTCGCCCAGTTCACGAATTACACCAAATTGCATTTTAGGAAAAAAGGAAAGGCCAGAAAATCTTAGCCCTCTGCATTCACACTACCAGCACAAGTGGTTAGCCTTCTTGTGAGGGCCGTTTTCCACACAGACAGACCTGTGTTCTGGTTCCAGGAGGAAGGAGCCTGTGGCTGCAGGAGGAGGGGGCTGGGGAATGGCAGTGCAGTCAGCCCAAGGCAGCGATGAGCCATCGTTTTGACTGTCAAATCCACAAACACCAGGTTGCTGCTGTATGTTTTCCCTAGACACAACTGGCAGAGTTTCCCTAAACACAAAGGCACAAGCTGAGCTCCAGAATCAAGAGGAAAGCTGGCCTCCTGGCCACTGAGTGTTGGGGCAGGGGGTCTCATGGGTCAAGCCCGAGAACTCACTACAATGGAAGCTGTTTGGAGTATGAAGCCCTAAATAAGATGAGGAAGTCACCACTGCCCTGCTGTGTTTTCACTCCTTCAACAGGAAAACTTTGACTGGAGCTAGACAACATATCCTCTCCTGCTTTACTCTTTGGGAAACCAAACCCTCATCAAAAGGTTGCTGTGAAAATGTAGTCACCCCAGCGTCATCACTTACTTTGGAAAGCTTGATGAAGCCATTGGTACAGTAGAGATATCCTGGCTGTTGAATAAATACTTACTGATGCCTATTTTCTAGGTATTGTGCTAGGCTCTAGGAATATAGCAGTTAACAAAACCAACCAAAATCTCTGCCCTCACGTATTTACATTCTAGTGGGAAAGACATAATAATCAAATGTATTAGTGAAATATGGTATATTTAGATGATGATAAGTGGCATGGAGAAAAATAAACTGGGGTGGAGGTGGGGATGAGTAGAGAGAGGTGGGAGAATTTGTTATTTTAAATAAAGAGGTCAGGACAGGCCTCCCAACCTGAAGTAAAGAACTGAAGGACTTGAGAGTGAGCCCAGTGGACACCCAGGGGAAGAACATTCCAGAAATTCAACAGCAAATGCAAAGGCCTCAGCATGTTTGAGGATTTGACAGTCAAAATGATGACTGATCACCAAGGGAGGCTGGGTGGGGTGGGAGTGGGAAGTGGGGGGAGGGGTAGAGGTAACACAGTTCTGAGTAGGAGGAAATGAGGCCCAGAGGTGTGGATTCAGGTCATAGGTGGCCATATACAAGCTGTTGTGAGGATTTTGGCTTTTCCTCTAAGATGGGAGCCAATGAAAGGTATGAGGAAAAGAGCATGACCTGCCTCATATTTTGACAGGGTGACTTTAGCTGCTTGCTGGGAGCAGCAAAAGCAGAAGCAGGGAGATAAGTTGGGAGGCTTTGTGTTAGTCCAGACACAATGGAGGCCACAGTAAATGCGGGCAGTGGGAGATGAGGACAGTTGGGTGGAGACCTCTGACCAGGGTGCTGTGTCCCCACTCTGGAGCTTATGAAGCACAGATACAGTGCCTTCCTGGTTTTCTGTGGCCCCATGGCTGACAACCACTCCTTCCAATCAGATAACTTCTTACTCTGTAATTTCACAGTCCGCCTTGCTCTGATTCAAGAGCTATTCATCTCGCCTTAGCAAGACTCTTCCTATTAAGTATTGATTTTGTAACTAAGCTCTCAGAGAATACCCTATGGAAGTCCGTAGGGCCCCTTCATCACTGTCCCCAGGTATAAGAGCCTGACTAGAGCTCTGACACAGAATATTAACTTCCGTGGTTCTGTATGCACGCATCTGTATTTCAGCAGTAGATTGACTATCCTGGTCACAGCCTGAGAATCTTGTCTCTCTCTTGGCACAGTGATGTCTGCCTGGTTGCCATGGAAGCTAACCTCTGACCAGTGCTGGGATGTCCAGCATAGGGGTTGAGGGCCCAGTGCTTGCCTCTCCATCCACCCTGGAGACCTCCCAGTTGCTTTGTCAGGATGTTGCCACATGATATTTGAAAACTGAATTGACAACTTGACTGTTCACAGCACTTCTCACTGCTGCTGCTGCTGCTGCTAAGTCGCTTCAGTCGTGTCTGACTCTGTGCGACCCCATAGGTGGCAGCCCACCAGGCTCCCCCATCCCTGGGATTCTCCAGGCAAGAACACTGGAGTGGGTTGCCATTTCCTTCTCCAATGCAGGAAAGTGAAAAGTGAAAGTGAAGTTGCTCAGTCGTGTCCGACTCTCAGCGACCCCATGGACTGCAGCCCACCAGGCTCCTCCGTCCATGGCATTTCCCAGGCAAGAGTACTGGAGTGGGGTGCCATCGCCTTCTCCGTCCTTCTCACTATGCATCTGCAAGTGCATGAAGATGTGTTGCTGTTCATGGTCGGGCCTGCACCATGACCAACACCCACTGGGCGCCCAGGGTGCCCCGGTGGTACCATTGTCTGTCCTTAGTGAGACTTTTTATTGAAATTTCCTTTGGCTCCCATTTGTTCATCTGTGTTTTGTTTTAGTTTTTTACAATTTTCTTTGAATATCACAAATGAATTAATAAAACTTTAAGGGGTTCCTACGTCAGTCTCTCCTGCTTTCATTTATGGTATTTTTTGACCCTGGCTTTACATTGGCATCACTTGAAGAGCTTTAAAAAATATATATATATCAAAATGCCTGGACCCCACTCTAGACCAACTGAATCGGAATCTAGAAAGTGGGGCACAGGCTTCAGCCTGTTTTAAAAGCTCCCCAGATGATTTTGATGCACAACTTGGCTTTCTTTCTTCCAGTCAGTATAAACAGGGCCTGGCACCGGCAGGCTGTTGCAGCATCTTATTCACTAGGCTCTCAAATGTACCCTCTACGTGAGGCCTTACATAGAGTCAGATACAGGGAAGGGATTGAAAGAAGAAAATGTTCACTATATAAATTTCAAATCTGTTCCATTCCCAGAACACATGGTCTGTCATGAACTGTGAATTAATACATAATGTTATTTCATTGTGTTTTATATGTGTTAAAATGAATGATCTGTTAAATATAGAATATACCATAAAATCTTTTTCCTTCTTTAATTCATCAGGGCTTTAGAGAATTAGGAGTGGCTTCGGCCTGCAGAGCAGAGTGCAGGGCTGGGACTTCTGAGAGCCAGGTCTTCCTTTTCCCGCCTAAGACTGTGCAGATCCATTAATTCTCTCTTGAAAGGAGGATTTTTATGATTCTGTCGTGAAGGTGGGGAAACTGAGGTTCAGAGAATGTAACAAAGCTAATTATGTGAAAGTCCTTGTGTAGGGTTTTAACGTTGACTGTTTTTTTTCAAATGCCACCAGGGTCACACACCCACAGCGGACCTCACACCAACGAGCCTTTTGTAAGCTGTTTCTTCTACCGGGACGGGCTTCCAAGTCTTCTTTGTCTGACTGAATCTCACTCCTGTGGGACTGGATTCAGGCATTGCCTCTTCCTGGCAACTGTCCCTGTCCTGCCTTCCCACCCTGACTTCCCGCATGAGAACCTCCTGTGCCCCCAAGGTACCCAGTCTTCCCTCTGCTTTGCCATGTCTTGCACTGAATGATATCCTTTTGCTTCTTCTCTTCCTCCTCTAGTCAGCCAGCTTTTCTCTGTATTTTCCAGTGTTTAAAGTGCTTGGTGTATTTACAGGTCGATTATAAGAAGGAAATAAGACTGGGTGAACCCAGAGTACTATAATCTCAGTGTTGTGTGTTCTATTTGTTATGCATTTACGATTAACTGGAATCTCTTTGCTATATTCTAGAACCTCTGTTCTATTAAAAAAATTTTTTTTTTAATTCATTTTTGGCTGCACTGGCTCTTCGTTGCTGTACTCAGACTTTCTCTAGTTGCAGTGAGCTGGGGCTACTCTCCGGTGGCAGGGCGTGGGTTTCTCATTACGGCTTCTCTTATTGTGGAGCACAGGCTCTAGGCATATGGGCTTAGTTGCCCCGCAGCATGTAGAATCTTACCAGCCCAGGGATGGAACCCGTGTCCCCTGCATTGGGAGGTGGATTCTTAACCACTGGACCACCAGGGCAGACCCCTCTCTTCTATTTTAAATTGATGGGCAGGCCCCCGCCAAAATCAGAAGGAGAGAGTACCTTCTGGGGAGCAGCTTGCTCTTTGGTGAAAGCCTAACATCCTCAACATCCATGGTAACAATGCAGTATTTTGTCAGGCTTTCATTAATGGGGGTTAAGTTTGCTTGGGCTTCCCTGGTGGCTCAGAGGTTAAAGCATCTGCCTGCAATGTGGGAGACCCAAGTTCTATCCCTGGGTTGGGAAGATCCCCTGGAGAAGGAAATGGCAGCCCACTCCAGTATTCTCGCCTGGAGAATCCCATGGATGGAGGAGCCTGGTAGGCTACAGTCTACCGGGTTGCAAACAGTCGGACATGATGGAGCAACTTCGCTTTACTTTACTCACTTTAAGTTTGCTTACAATTTTTTTTTTCTTTTTGGTCCCAAATGATGCTGCAGTGAGCATCTTTACTCACTGTGTTAATTTCCTATTGTTGCTGTAACAAATTATCACACACTTGGTAGCTTAAAACAAATATATTGGAACTTCCCTGGTGGTCCAGTGGGTAGAATACACACCCTGCAATGCAGAGGGCCCAGGTCTGATCCCTGGTTGGGGAACTAGATCCCGCATGCTACAACGAAGGAGTTGCAGTAATGAATAAATAAAAATAAATAAATACATTATCTTACAGTTCTGGACAGAGGAGCCTCGTAGGCTACAGTCCATGGGGTCGCTAAAAGTCGGACACGACTGAGCGACTTCACTTTCACTTTTCATTTTCATGCATTGGAGAAGGAAATGGCAACCCACTCCAGTGTTCTTGCCTGGAGAATCCCAGGGACAGAGGAGCCTGGTGGGCTTCCATCTATGGGGTCGCGCAGAGTCGGACACGACTGACGTGACTTAGCAGCAGCAGCAGCAACACAGTTCTGGAGGTTAGAAAACAAAAATAGATTTCATTGAGCTAAAATGAAAGTATTGGCAGGGCTGCATTTTTTCTATGGTGACTCAAGGGAGAATCCTTTTTCTTGCCTTTACCAGCTTCTGAATATCACTGCCTTCCTTGCCTCCTGGCTTTCTTCCATCTTCAAAACCAGCAGACATTGAATGAGTCTTTCCCACACCAGCACTGAATCACTCCTACACTGACTTTTCTGCCACCCACCCCTTATCCGCATTTAGATAACCCTTGGGATTTCACTGGGCCCACCTGGTATCATCCAGGAGCATCTTATATTAAGGTCAGATGATTAGCAACTGTAATTCCATTTGCAGCCTTTATTACCTCCTGCCATGAATACGACATACTCACAGGTATTCAAATTCTAGGGATTAAATTGCTAGCCATCTTTGGGCTTAACATACCTACATCTTTGAACATTTATATGACTGTCTTTGTTGAATAAATTAACTAGAAATGAACTTGCAGAGTTGGGGATTGACGGGAGACACACAAAATTTTTCTTGAATTATTTCGGTTTCTTTTTTTTTTTTTTTTGCTTGTAGGATCTTAGTTCCCCAACCAGGGATTGAATGCAGACCCTTGGCAGTGAAATCCCCAAGTCCTAACCACTAGACTGGGAATTCCTAAGTTCTGAATCTTTAATGTTTAAACATTTGCCAATCTGACTCTTAAAAGTCAATTAGTACTCCAGAATTTGAAAACTGAGGAATTCTGACATGTACATTGACATTAAGAAGCTGATGAGACACAAAAGGGTTTGTGATCCAAAACTTGATTGAATTTGCATTTTGAAGGTCTAATGCAAGTGTGTTTTTCATCTACTTAATCTTTGAAACTGTGTTTTGCTTAGGTTAATATTTAAATAATTTTGCATTCTCTAAGTACCATCACCCTTGATGACTAAGGGTATGGCACAGAATCAATGAGAAGGGAAATACCCTGTGTTGGACATTTTCTTGCTAGCAATTCGTGAAGTAGAATCTGAATTCACTAGCTTATTAATTTATTAATTAGTCCATTAGTATTTAATATATTCTTAATGCACACCTGCCTGACCTCCAAGAATTTCCAAAGCAGTGAAAGGGATAAGACACAAGTGCCATTACATGGCAGATCATTTGAGGATGGACTGTACTTGTGTAAAATTCGTCCACTGAAATTTATATGATCTAACATTATAATAGATCACCTTTATTTTGGAAAACTTTATGATTTTTAACTAAATAGATAAATGAGCAATATATCGATATAGCATGTAGTGGCCAAACTTTTGTCTGAGTATAAAAATTTAAGTCTCAAAAAATAATCTAAAAATTTGATTACCTGAAATAAGCCAGTCACAAAAAAACAAATTCCACTTATAAGAGGTACCTAGAGTAGTCAGATTCATAGACATGGAAATTAGATTCGTGGTTGCCAGGGCTGAGGAGAGGGGAAAATGGGACTTGTTGTGTGATGGGTATAGAGTTTCAGTTTTGCTATTAGATGAAAGGATTTCTGGAGATCAGTGATAGAACAATGGAAATATACTAAATACTACTAAACTGTACACTCAAAAATTATTGAGATGGTAAATTTTATGTGTTTTACCCGTGATTTTTAAAAATCTAAGAGATGATTGTCTACTAAGCAGTCATAGGAGGAAGTTAGTGTAAACATTTATTAAGTGCCAACTGTGTTGGGCAACTCCATGCATCATTTTGTTTAATCCTCCCAACAATCCTCTATGGTAGGTATTATCTGATCTGTTTTGTAGGTGAAAAAACTTGAGTAACTTGCCCAGAGTCACACAAACTGGGATTTGAACTGGCTTTTTCTTCCTCCTGTGTCCTCATGCCTAATCACTAAAGGCGCATGAGTGAGATGAAAGTGATTTACACTGAGAACACTATCCCAAATATTCTCTAAAGTTATTGTTGTTGTTCAGTCACTAAGTTGTGTCTGATTCTTTGTGACACCATGGACACACACCAGGGGGGTGTCTTTGCAGCACGCCAGGCTTCCCTGTCCTTCACTGTCTCCCAGAGTTTGCTCAAACTCATGTCTATTGAGTCAGTGATGCCATCCAGCCATCTCATCCTCTGTCACCCCCCTCTCCTCCTGCCCTTAATCTTTCCCAGCATCAAGGTCTTTTCTGATGAGTCGACTCTTCGCGTCAGGTGGCCAAAGTATTGGAGCTTCAGCTTCATCAGTTCTTCCATGAATATTCAAGGTTAACTTCCTTTTGGATTCACTGGTTTGATCTCCTTGTTGTCCAAGGACATGGTAGACATGGTCATATTAAAAGTGACACAAGGACACACACTTACTTAGCTGGAATATAAAATTCCTAGAAACATTCATTGGCTTCCCCAGCTAAGGTTTAGCTTACTAAGTAATAGGATGTTAATGCCTTTTCTTTCTTCCCTTCTTCCCTCCTTTCATTCTTTCAGTATTAGAGTAATGTCTATATCATGGTCACACAGAGCAGTATAATAATAGTATATATATAATATATATATATAATTAGAGCTGCCTCTGCCCATCATATCATTCTTTCATCCAGAGAGGGCTGGGAAAGATCTGTAATGAATGAAGGGCTTGCCCCTCCTGTTCCTCTTCTGACGTGGGCCCTGGATGACATCACATAAAAAGTTATTTCCTGCTTGGTCCTTATCTCGAATGCTGACTAAATTATTAGCCTTACTTCCTTTACTTATGTGTAATGGAATTTAGGAATAAAAGTAAAACCACTTCCTATTGGAGTTTATACTTAGGTCCTTTAAAGGTCATGTACTTGGATGCTTTTTCCATCTCTGGGGACTGTAAAGTTGTTTGATGCAGACAAAGAACAACAGAAAATGTCATGCTGAAATTCAGTGGGAGTCCTGGATTACCTACTACTCATGTACTAGTGAATGGCTTTCTGACCCCAAAACTTGCTGAAGATTGGAAACGAGTAAAAGCATGCAGGTTTTAAAATTAATTTTAAAAGACGGCTGTTTAAACTAAATCACCCCCGTGTGGTTCTTGGATGGTGCCCTATGCAGTGTGAGGTAATGGGAAAGGCACCGGACTTGAATTCTCATTTTGGCAAGAGAAGGTGGAACTGCTGATCCCAAAGGGAGGCATGGCACTGACTGACAACCCTATGTGAAATGTAAACCTTCAGGATCCCGATCCCGTAAGGAGAGATGGTGATGTCTGAATTTGTGCTCTTCATTAGGAGACCGGCTGGATATCGAGTAGCCACTCCCAAGAGGTGAGCTCTGAGAAGCTTACATTTTATCAGTTATCAATGTCCATATTAAGATGGCTCTATGATAAAGAGTCAAGCTAGTAAATCACTAAGCCAGTTGTCTCCTTTACCCCTTTTTATGAGCATAAATTTTCCCTTTGTCTCCCAAAACTTCATTCATTCATTCATTCATTGTCAAATGCTGAAATAGGGTGCTTTTTATGAAACGCATATGGAGAATGTCATTTGTTGAATTCATGGTCTTGAGAAAGCAAAATACTCCGGGTCTTCTGACTATTGACTTTTAAATAGAGCTTGTATGTCATTATTATTCCCCTTATCAACAGGAAGCAGATATACAAAGGACAAAATCTCATACCAGGCAACAAGTTTAAAAAATTTATATATATATTTTTTCATCAGACCATGATTATTTAGGGGAAGCTTAGCATTCAGTTTGGATTTTTCTGAAATGAGGTTTTTGTTTTTCTGATGATAAAATTAATACATGATAAGTAATGCCTATTAAGTATAAGGAAGTATTATAAAAACAATTGCTCCCATTAATTGAGCAGTTTTCCGTTACCCATGGAACTCCCTGCTCAGTGCTTGGCCTCCATGAGCTCATTCCATCCTAAGAGCCCTTTCCTGACGAAGATGCTCAGGCACCAAGAGTGAGGTAACTCTCCAGAGGGGTTTAAATCCAGGTCATCTGACTCAAAGGACACGGCTTTATACCTGGGTTGGGAAGATCCCCTGGAGGAGGAAATGGCAACCCACTCCAGTATTATTGCCTGGAAATCCCATGGATGGAGGAGCCTGGAGGGCTACAGTCCATAGGGTCACAAAGAGTCAGACACGACTGAAGTGACTTAGCATGCACCATACCATCTAACTCCAGAGCCTGTGTTCTTAAATATTATATAATCTTCGCTGTTTGTTTCTGGCCTGTTTTCTAAAAGTATGATAAATATATAGGCAGATCAATTGTTTGTGATACTTAAACATTCTCTATATCATTTGAGTAGAATGTGATGGTTATGAGAAGGGACTGTAAGGAAAGGGACCATCTCTTCTCCTCCGCCTTTTGGATGCACGCTGTCAGGCTGGGACTCCGCCTGACCCTCTGCTTTGTGATCCAAGCAGTAGTAGCTCTAACCCTGGCAGGACTGGTTTGACCTCTCAGGAGACCCTTAAGAGCCTCTCCTACAGTTTTTTGTATGGATCTGATTCTTTCTATTTCCCTTTCTGCTTGAAATAGCTTGAATAGTTTCTTTTCTAGAGCTGAACCCTGGACTAATAATGACAAATTGATTACATGCATTTTATAATACATGCAATTTTTATAATTGAAACCAGATACAAGTTATTTTTTCAGGTTAATATTTTCTCAGAAATATTGAATAAATTTTACAATGAAGTATTTACTTTTTGGTCTGAGCCACCAGGGAAGCCCCACTATTCCTTTATATAAATGTAGCATCACTTATCTTCTATTCCTTTATTAGTGAGCATTTAGATTCTTTTCAGATTTTTACTGTTATAAATGAGTACTTTTTGGACATAGTGCATTAGTTTCATATTGCTATTGTGACAGATTACTGTAGACTTAACGGCTTAAAACAACATGACGTTTGGGAAGCCAGAAGTCCAAAATTAATCTTACTGGGCTGAGTTCCAGGTGTTGGGCAGGACTGCATTCATTCTGGAAGTTCTAGGGGAAGAGTCACTTCCTTGCCTTTTCCTCAGGCTGCCCACATTCCTCGGCTCCTGGACGCTTCCATCTTCAAAGACAACAATGGCTGGTTGAATCCTTCTCATGATGCATCCCTCTGACACTGACTCTCCTGTCCCCTTCTTTTGCTCATATAACCCTAGTGATTACATTGTGTCTACCTAGGTAATCTGTGATCATCTCTCCATCTCAAAGTCATCTGCTTAGCTCCCTCAGTCCCACCTGCAACCTGATTCTTCCCTGCCATATAGCATAACATATTCACAAGTTCCAGGAATCAGGATGTGGGGAATCATTTGGGAGAACCATGCTTCTGCCTACCACATGCAATAAGTCTGCTCTGAGGAGTCCATCCAGCAGCAAAAAGCTGAGATCCGGATAAAGAAAAATTTTAAAGGCTTCTGACATGTCAAATATAATTGTACCAACTTATATCCCATTGGAAAGTTTTAAAAATTCCCATCTCATTCTCATCACAGTGCTGCTGCTAGCCTGGAATATTACTGTCTGGCATAGAAGATTAATAAACACAACACCTGCGTGTCATGAAAAATTCAAAAGGTACAAAAGAATACGTAAAATAGATCTCCTGCTTATCTGTATCCTCCAGAGGCTACCACTGATGCCAGTTTCTTATATATCATTGTAGAGTTATTCTGTACGTATATAAGCATTCATGTAGACTGTCTCTCCTTTTTATATACATGGTAATATACTATGCACATTCTTCTGATCTTCTCACAGATTTTTGAATTAGGAGTGGTGTGAGTAAATAGATATAATATTATAATATATATCTCTGATCTAGAATATAATATCTCTGATCTAGAAGTTACTATATGTTCTAAAATAACCACAATTAAGATGTATTTGAGGACTTTCCTAGTGGTCCAGTGGTTAAGAAACCACCTTACAATGCAAGAGACACAGGTTCAATTCCTAGTTGGGAACCTAATCTCATGTGCCACAACTAAGACCTGATGCAGCCCAAATAAATACATTTTTTTTAATGAAAAAGATTTATTTCAGTGAATGATGGACCATATAGAGACCCTGACATCTCTTACTTACAAGCATGAGTGCATTAGGATTCCATTTTTTGTAGGTGCAAAGGCATATTGAAGGAAATTCAATCTCTGAAGAGACATATGCAACTCCATCATTAGATCTTAATGCTGTGAAAATGGATGGTGTATTCTGTAATGAGAAAACAGTAGCTGTTTCAAGCTACAGAGAAATTTATGGTATAATATATAAAAATGTGAAATAAAAAAGATTACTATGAATTCATATTTTCATAAAGAATTATTCTGTCACCATTATGTAATAATCTCTTTCTGAAACTCTCTGTAACATTCCCCAATTATGGTTTAGAAGGTAGTAATTTTAATGGAAGCGATCTATTATTAATATCAAAGAAATTCAACCCAGCTTCCTTATATTCAAATAATCATTTATAAAACACAGAGAAAAATATCATTCACAATAGTAGCAAAAACTGAACATATAGGAAAAAACATTAAACACATAAAAATAAGCTATGAAATTTTATGAGAATATTAGAGATTATAATGAATAAATGGAGAGATAGAATTTTTTAGAAAGTATAGTCTTAAAAATCATAAAACTTGCCTCTAGTCTCCACATTTAATATAAACACAATCAAAACTCCAGTAAATTTTTGAAGGAAATTATTAAAATGATGCTAAACTTAATCTAGTAATTAAAGTGTGCTATTCTAGAGAAGAAGAGTACAAAAGAAATTTTTTGCCTTCTAGATATTGAGCCTTATTATAAAGTTATAATCATTAGCATAGTATGACATGAAGGCAGGACTAAACAGATCAAAGGAACAGAATATGATGTCTAGAAATAGATTTTAATTTTAATGGAAACAAGCAGATGCAAAAGAAGGCCCTCAAATCGTTGCAGAAAAGATATCATTATTCATAAATAAACAGGGACCAATTTGCTTCTTGTTTAAAAGCAAATTATATATATATATATATATACACATATGTATGTATATATATATATATGTATATGTATATATATATATATATATATATATATATGTTTTTGCACTGCAGCCTGGAGATATGGGATCTTAATTCCCTGACAAGTGATCGAATGCATGCCCCTGCAGCGGAAGCATGAAGTCTTAGTCACTGCAACACCAGAGAAGTCCCCAGGAAACAAATTATAATCCTTACAACAAAATAATAAACTCATATATATCAGATTTCTTTACAAAGTGAAGTCACTTAAGTCATGTCCGACTCTGCAACCCCATGGACAGTAGCTTGCCAGGCTCCTCCATCCATTGGATTTTCCAGGCCAGAGTACTGGAGTGGGTTGCCATTTCCTTCTCCAGGGGATCTTCCCGACCCAAGGATTGAACTGGGGTCTCCCATGTTACAGGCAGACTCCTTAACGTCTGAGCCACCAGGGAAGTCCTTTCTTTACAAACCATAAACCATAAACACTTAAGGTGGACATTTACTGGAATTTCTTTTTATAATCTTGAGGAAGGGAATAAGTTTGCTTCCTTAGTTTTCTTCTCTTTTAGGATTTTACAAAATACTGTCCATCCCACATTCTTTCTTTAGATTTGTCAAACTTGTGCAAGTACAATCAAATTTTGCTGATTTGGGAACAAAGGTGACTTAGCCTTTAAGCAGAAGTATGGATGCGTGTGTGTGTGTGTGTGTGTGTGCACACGCGCATATGTGGTGGGGAGAGTTGATACTATGCTGTGGCCCTCATGAGTTGTGTGTGAGGACAAAAGTCACTGGGAAAGAATTAGAGCGAGGTTTTTCTGACCCAGGACAGGTTGAGGAGGGGCGGGGTGTGAAAGATTTGTTGGAGCTATTTGTACAGTGCAGGCAAATCAGCGGGGGACCAGAAACAGCCAGAAGGTATCATGTGCATTTTAGAGTAGGCAGATTGGGGACTTTCCCCAGCCCTAAACTGCCTTGGCTGGGAGTTAAATATGGTTCATTTTGTCCTTACAAAAACATCAGGGCCATGTGATGGGAAGGACAAAAGGAAGGCACTGGAAGGATGTTCCTTGCTTTCCACTGCACATCTTACTCTCTTTATAGAAACCAGAGCTGCTTAAGTAGTTCACGCTAAACCACCAGAGTATCTGGTAACAAGCAAGTGGTACAGACAAGATCACAGACTTAGCAGAAGTGGCTATTGGCTGTAAAGAGAGTTATGGCACCCCGGAGGATACTCAGGAAGTATCTCATGTTGGCCCAGCAGCTCAAAGTACCTTGGCGTCCACTTCTTGCCTGGTCTCCTGGGGCTCCCTCCGCCCCTGTGGAGACTGCTGGTGCCAGCTGTGCCTGGGGTCTCTGCGTGGAATGTTCTGTGTTTGTGGGGAATTGCTGCTGGAAGGGAATGTTGGTCCCTGGGTTTGGGAACTTCTGTGTGTAATGAGTGTCTGCCTCCTAATGTACTATTTGCTTTTAAAGTTTCCTTAGAAACCTTGCATATAATACTTAATTCACCCTTGGCTCTGTCCTGACACTTATTTTTTTGTGGAAGTCACAAGGACTGTGCTTTTTAATTGTGGCCTTTTGTTTCTCTCCGCTTTCCCTCAGTCTCCAAAGTGTGACCATTTAAGAGGGCCAAGGCCTCATTTGTCACACCAAGATTTGTGTCTGTGCTCTTGGCAGGACATGTTGTTAACCTTTAAGTGCTACATCTCTGGAGAAGGATGTGCTCCAGTGACACACTTTATGTTAGAAATTTTGTTAGTGGTGGTAGAAATAATATCAGCCGGGGACCTCTCTGGTGGTCCAGTAGCTGGCACCCTGAGCTCCCAGTGCAAGGGGCCCAGGTTCAACCCCTGGTCAGGGAACTAGATCCCACATGCTGCACTGAGGAGTTGGCACACCATAATTAAAGATCCTGCATGCTGCAACCAAGATCCAGTGCAGCCAACTAAATAAATTTAAAAAAAAAAAATTTTTTTTTTTTTTTTTTTTTCAGAAAAAAGAAATAACAACAGTACACAAGCCCAGTTCTGTGGCAGCTGTGGGCATCCCTATGCCAAGCCTTGGAGAAGCAGAAGCTATGCCTTTCCCTGCCACATCACCTGGCCTCCATCATCTAGGCCCTCAGTGTACACCCCCACTTCTGTTGTTTTCCTGTCCACCTTCTCCCCTCCCCATACTGCTGCACAACCATTGCCCTCCTCATTCCCAAGGGAGAGAGAGCTTTGGGTCTGAAGGACAGCGCCTAAAACACTGTCCCAACCTCTTTTATAGTTCCTGCTTCTTCTATATAACAGAGCCCCGAAGAGGCTAGACTTAGTGTGAGTCCCAGATGACTTGGCTAAAATAAACTTTGATTCCAAAATAATTTGGGTGTTGATAATGGTTAGAGTGCAGAGAGGCCTCAACCATCATCAGTTGTCCTTCATTACACGTGGCTGAAAACCCCCAGAGTTGAGTGGTATGGTTTTTCTAAATGAAAATTGTTTTCTTTTTTCCTGATTTTCTGTATAATATGAACTTATTGTAAAAACTTCAAAAAATATTGAAAGATGTAAAGAAGAGGGTACCCCCCCAACCCCACCCTCAAATAATCTGGTTAAGAATTTTGGGGTCAAAATTTCTAAGCTTTTCCATGCATGCACATCCATTTATACTTAAAAAAAAAGTGACTGTATTATTCATGATGTTTTGTAAACCATCCAATGTATTGCCACACAAAACCAACCTAAAACTTAGAGGTATAAAAGAGCAACCATTTGTTACAGCTCATGAATTCTTTAGGTGAGGGGTTCAGAGAGGACAGAGCTGGGATATTTTTCCTCTGCTCCATGAAGTCTAGGACATCAGCTAGGAAAACTCAAATGGCTAGGGATAACTGGAATATCTGGGGTCAGGAAATACCTGGAAGCTTCTTTTCATACTCACAGAGTTAACTCAGTTGTGATTGTACGTGAGAATACCTGCATGTGACTTTTCTGTGTGGCTTGAGCTTCCCCACGACATGGTAGGCCTCAGCGTAGTTGAAGCTAATGACTGATCTAATGACTGATGTCCTTATAAGGAGATAAATTTGGATTGAGACACACAGCCACAGAGGGAGTATGCCATGGGAAGATGGAGGCAAAGACTGGAGTGATGTATCTGTCAGTCAAGGAATATCGAGGATTTCCAGCAGCCACCAGAAACTGGGAAGAGCTAAGGAAGGACCCTCACCCAGAACCTTCAGAGAGCATGTTCCTGCTGACACCTTAATTTTGGGTTTCTGGTCTCTAGAGCTGTAAGAGAATAGATAGCTGTCATTTTAAGCCACCAGGGTTTAAAACAAGTACTTTGTTATAGCAGCCCTAGGAACCAAACACAGTTACCCATATTAACATAGATCTGTGTCATCATTTCATAGGGGCACAGTGACTATCAGTGCAGTTCAGCTGTGCAGTCGTGTCCAACACTTTGTGAACCCATGGACTGCAGCACGCCAGGCTTCCCTGTCCATCACCAACTCCCGGAGTTTACCCAAACTCATGTCCATTGAGTCAGTGATGCCATCCAACCATCTCATCCTCTGTTGTCCCCTTCTCCTCCTGCCTTTAATCTTACCCAGCATCAGGGTCTTTTCAAATGAGTCAGTTCTCATCAGGTGGCCAAAATATTGGAGTTTCAACTTCAACATCAGTCCTTGCAATGAATATTCAGGACTGATTTCCTTTAGCATGGACTGGTTGGATCTCCTTGCAGTCCAAGGGACTCTCAAGAGTCTTCAACCCCACAGTTCCAAAGCATCAATTCTTCAGC
Source organism: Ovis aries (assembly GCF_016772045.2). Lineage (NCBI taxonomy): Eukaryota > Metazoa > Chordata > Mammalia > Artiodactyla > Bovidae > Ovis > Ovis aries. The sequence continues at coordinate 24,727,736 of NC_056069.1, read as the reverse complement.
GCTCAGCTTTCTTTATAGTCCAGCTCTCACATCCATACATGACTACTGGAAAAACCATAGCCTTGACTAGATGGACCTTTGTTGGCAAAGTAATGTCTCTGCTTTTTAATATGCTGTCTAGGTTGGTCATAACTTTCCTTCCAAGGAGTAAGAGTCCTTTTAATTTCATGGCTGCAGTCACTATCTGCAGCGATTTTAGAGCCCCCCAAAATAAAATCTCTCATTATTTCTGCTGTTTCCCCATCTATTTGCCATGAAGTGATAGGACCAGATGCCATGATCTTACTTTTCTGAATGTTGAGCTTTAAGCCAACTTTTTCACTCTCCTCTTTCACTTTCATCGGGAGGCATTTTAGTTCCTCTTCACTTTCTGCTATAAGAGTGATGTCACCTGCATACCTGAGGTTATTGATATTTCTCCCAGTGATCTTGATTCCAGCTTGTGCTTCATCCAGCCTAGCATTTCTCATGATGTACTCTGCATATAAGTTAAATAAGCAGGGTGACAATATACAGCCTTGACGTACTCCTTTTCCTACTTGCAACCAGTCTGTTGTTCCATGTCCAGTTCTAACTGTTGCTTCCTGACCTGCATACAGATTTCTCAAGAGGCAGGTCAGGTAGTCTTTCAGAATTTTCCACAGTTTGTGGAATCCACACAGTCAAAGGCTTTGGCATAGTCAATAAAGCAGAAATAGATGTTTTTCTGGAATTCTCTTGCTTTTTCCATGATCCAGTGGATGTTGGCAATTTGATCTCTGGTTCTTCTGCCTTTTCTAAAACCAGCTTGAACATCAGGAAGTTCATGGTTCACATATTGCTGAAGCCTGGCTTGGAGAATTTTGAGCATTACTAGCTTGTGAGATGAGTGCAATTGTGTGGTAGTTTGAGCATTCTTTGACATTGCCTTTCTTTGGAATTGGAATGAAAACTGACCTCTTCCAGTCCTGTGGCCACTGCTGAGTTTTCCAAAATTGCTGGCATATTAAGTGCAGCACTTTCACAGCATCATCTTTCAGGATTTCAAATAGCTCAACGGGAATTCCATCACCTCCACTAGCTTTGTTCATAGTGATGCTTTCTAAGGCCCACTTGAGTTCACATTCCAGGATGTCTGGCTCTAGATGAGTGATCACACCATAGTGATTATCTGGGTCGTGAAGATCTTTTTTGTATAGTTCTGTGTATTCTTGCCACCTCTTTTTAATATCTTCTGCTTCTGTTAGGTCCATACCATTTCTGTCCTTTATTGAGCCCATCTTTGCATGCAATTTTCCCTTGGTATCTTTAATTTTCTTGAAGATATCTCTAGTCTTTCCCATTCTATTGTTTTCCTCTATTTCTTTGCACTGATCATTGAGGTAGGCTTTCTTATCTCTCCTTGCTATTCTTTGGAACTCTGCATTCAAATGGGTATATCTTTCCTTTTCTCCTTTGCTTTTTGCTTCTCTTCTTTTCTCAGCTATTTGTCAGGCCTTCTCAGACAGCCATTTTGCTTTTTGCATTTCTTTTGCTTGGGGATGGTCTTGATCCCTGTCTGCTGTACAATGTCATGAACCTCCATCCATAGTTCATCAGGCACTCTATCAGATCTAATCCCTGAGGAATCCCTTGAGAAATAGAGTCAAGGGATTAGATCTGACAGTAACCATAGAATGCTTAATCATCACTTATTTAATCAAACTTAAACAGGTCTAAGAAATATAGTTCAATAATTAGCATGAGATTATATTCTGTACAATAAAATGGGTGACTCATAACCTCTCTCACAGACTTCATTTGTTTCCTCCACAGGGCCTAGCTTTAACTTATCAATTAACTTATAAACACCAATAAGAGAGTACCAAGAAATACAAAGTTTGATCACCTACCAGCATTATATTAAAGGATGCCCAATGTTAAGGATATTAAGGTTTTCAAGACAATCCTGTCCCTTCTGGAAACCTTCTTGGTTAGTTGACTGGAAGGACAGGTAAAAACTTCAACCTAACTGAGCACTCCTATAAAACATCAAATATTTTTAAATGAAAGTGACTATAGTACAAAAAGTTTAAATCCCATTGCTCTTACTGATGTGATACTTCCAGTTCCCCAGCCACAAAAGCAGTTTTAAACATCTAAGCCTCTTTGCCAAGCGTTAAGAAATGACTCAGAAATGTAATCCTGGCAGATGACTACGGAAACGTACCCTGCGCATCCTAGACCTTTTCTGCTGCTTCTTTATGGCTCCTGGGTTGGATGAGGCCTCCTGTGTTTTCCTTCTCAAGTTCGGTTCTCTGTTTCTTGGCTCATTTGTGACTTCCTCTACACAGAAGGGCGGGCATGGGGCAAACCTGGAGAGGAGCCCCGGTGCCCCTCCCGGTCTCTGACGGTGCCAAATCAGAGCAGCAGGCTAAGTGCTTAGCTCTGTAAGTTGCGTGGCTGCAAGCCCTTCCAAGCTCCTCTTTTTCTTTCTTCCGCAGACCATGAGTCTTCTCCAAAAGTGCCTGTAGAAAAAAATAAAGCCTTTTTTAACTCTAAGATGCTTGGCAGTGCTTTTTGCTGTTTTCTCAAAGTCTTTAGCCACTCTGAACATAACACTCTGGACGACTAGAGTGCAACAAAAACTGCTCTGAATTCTTAGTTCAGTGTGGAAATCCAAAGAAAACTGTGCTGCTCACATAGGTGCTCATTGCAGGCTACCTGATTGGAAGAGCTTGAAATCTTCATGTTTTCTGAATATCTGGGAGGTGGTACCTCTAACCATGGCTGAACAATGCAAGGGTCATTCCCTTTCCTCCCAATGGGGCCACAGCAGCCCTGGGTCCTGGTGTTTATTTGGTGGGGAACAAGGAGCTCTGTTGTTTTAAATGAAGATTTGATTCTGAGCTTGAGTTTAAACCTCAGTCCTCTAACTCCATCAGATCTTGGCCATGACACCTCAGCAAGTCATTCATCTTCTTAGAAAGCATTTTTCATCTGTAAGAAGAGAGATGAGAAAACCAGCTCAGGGGATATAGAGCAGCATCATAGATCTAGGACTTTGCTTTTGGTAGGGCCTCATTTTTATGGAGAAGAAAATCGGAGCCCAGAGAGTTTAAGCAATTTGCCCGTAGTCATACAGCTAATTTATGGCAGAGCTAGCATTAGTATTTCAGTCCCTGTTGTTCTTTCAGCTACATTAAGCTGTACAGAGTAGCTCAGGAGAAGGGATGCAGGAGACTAAGGTGGATGTAGGGATGAAGTGGGATTCAGTATAAGCTGAGGGCTTGGCATTCCTGAAGGCCTGGGAAAAACTGAGACGGGGTGGCTGAAGTGGTAGAGGCCAGGAGGAAGGCGGAGGAGTTACCCATAGTTCTTTCTTCCATCCACTTCTGGGTTTTGTGTGTAGGAACTAAGGAAGTGGCTGCAGCACCACATGTGATTGTTGAAACTGCTGTGAATTCTGAGAGCCTACGGTGTGAAGAACTAAACTAGGTCAGATCCAAGCCTGACACAAAGCAAAAAGAATGCCACAGATTTGCAACTGAGGTTGCAAGTTAGGACACAAAATGCCCTGTTTGCTCCCAGGCTGGCTGGGCCCCACCTCCTTCCCATTTGTAATTAAAGCTCTTTAGGAGGGGGTCCCTTGCTCTGGAAAATCAATGAGCTGTTTCTGGAGGTCCCCTAAGTGCCATGCCTCCCAACTTTTCGACCTTAGCCCATGAATCAAGTCTGATGACTTAATTTACTGTTGAAACAAACACATCCATTGCAAAGTGAAGCATCACAGACATTTCCACTTCTCACTTGCCAGGGTAGTTGCCCCAGAGAAGAAAGGAGAATTAATCCTTTCTCTAAACAAAGACATTCTCCCTGTGGTAAAACCAGAGAAGGAGATAGAATCTGAGTGTGTTCACTGGCTTTAGGCAAGCAGATGCCAATCATTTCCTCCCCACCCCCCGGCCCCACAGCAGAGGCCCCAGAGCCCTAACCCACCCTGTCTCCAATGCAGCAGCTGGTCAGCCCTTGCTCAGCCTAGCCTCTTCTCCTGCTGTGTGTGTACTTGGGAATGGGAAGCCACAGGCAGTGAGCCGAAGGCCATGGAGACCAGGGAGTTGAAGTTGCATTTTTGACCAATCTCCAGAGAGACCAGAATAAATTAGATGTATAGCAGCAGTAAGAGGTTCTTCTGCCCCAGGGAGAGAGATGGTGATGGAGAGAAGTGACCTGGTCCCAGAGGCTCCCCTGTTGGCTGTGCGGGGCCTGCTGTACTTCCTACTCTGGTCCTGCATGATGTCCCTGAACCCTTAGAATAATTTTCTCCTCATTTCTATGAGCAGGATAGGTTTCTATCTCTGAAATCAAATGCTTTTCTTACTTTTAATTTTTATTTTTTAAAATTATGATGATGATTATTATTTCTGGCCATGTCACATGCTTTGCAGTGCGATCCTAGTTCCTGACCAGGGATGAAGCTCGTGCCCCGTGCTGTGGAGACCCAGAGTCCCAACCATTGGATAACCAGAGAAGTACCCCAAATGCCTTTAAAAAAAAAAAATTATTAAATTACCTAATGTGCAATGCCAGATACTGTGGGGAGAGTCAAGAATGGTTACATAAGGCAGCTAATTGATCCCTTTGAAATACCCTCCATGTGTTCTGTTCCTTTCACAAGTACACCCACACTCATCTACCATTCTATTTCACTTACCATATTGTTTAAGCAGCTAGTTATTTACTAGTTATTCAAAGTTTGTTGATCTTAACTCTCTAATTGGACTGAAAATGGCCTCATTTCAAAAAAAAACATGTCATAAATATTTTTTGCACCCCCTAACAGTGCCTAGGTCAGTATCAAATATACTTTAGCCAATAATTACATTAATTTTTAATATTTTATTTGCTTAAAATAACAAACTGATTATAGAATCGGGAACCAATTCAGCTATTTATTTACTTTAATAAATACAAATTTCACTTATTCCCTTCTTCATCCATCCATTTATCAGTCACTCATTCACTTAAGCCATCTGATTTGAGTAGCTTTGGGTTTAAAGAGCTTGGGAGAAGCTAAAACAATTCAAACTTCCTACAACTCCCTAAGCATAAGGGCCTGTTTAATAGGAATACAGAGGAAGGTACCTGTGTGAGGATTTTAGGAGTAAAATCCATGACACTTAGAGACTAGAAGGACTGTGGACTAGAAAGGAAAATTAATCAAAGATAAGGAAGCATCTTAGATTGTTCCCAAGAGGACTCACTAGCAAGGTCCTGGGTATGGGTGATGGGGTATGTGGCTGGCCTTAGCCGTACTGCAAGATGCATCTTCCTCCCTTTCAAGAAATTTTTTTTTTTGAAAAACAAAGAAACAGTAGTTCCTAAATATAGAAGTTGAGCAAAAGAAATACGTTGTCCTTCTAACGAGATATGTTTTCGCATTTGCCAGATGGACTCAATATTCATCTGTCAATAATTCATTTGTCCACATGTAGACACATTCAATTATTTAATGAGTTCATACAGTCTGGCTCAGTTTACACTGGCTGGAACACACGCGCAGGCACACACACACACACACACACACACACACACACACACAGAGTTCCAAGGCAGGCATTTGCTTGATGGGAATGATAAAACTGATCAATAAAAAGCATTTACAGAACACTTCCACAAAGTCCAGGTTTAACAAATATTGTGTATGTGTTAGCTGCTCAGTCGTGTCTGACTCTTGTGACCCCATAGACTGTAGCCTGCCAGACTCCTCTGTCCATGGAATTCTCCAGGCAAGAATACTGGAGTGGGTTGCTGTTCCCTTCTCCAGAGGATCTTCCCGACCCAGGGATCATACCCTGGTCTCCTAAATTACAGGCAGATTCTTTACCATCTGAGCTACCAGGGAGTCTAGTTCAGTTCAGTCGCTCACTCGTGTCTGACTCTTTATGTTTGGTTCTTGCCTGGGAAATCTCATGGACAGAGGAGCCTGGTGGCCTATAGTCCACGGGGTTGCAAAGAGTCTGTCACAACGGAGTGACTTCACTTTCACTTTCCCTTCACTTTTCATCACTATTTCTGGCACAGTTCAGTTCAGTCGCTCAGTCGTGTCCGACTCTTTGAGACCCCATGAATCCCAGCACGCCAGGCCTCCTGTCCATCACCAACTCCCAGAGTTCACTCAAACTCACGACCACCGAGTTAGTGATGCCATCCAGCCATCTCATCCTCAGTCATCTCCTTCTCCTCCTGCCCCCAATCCCTCCCACCATCAGAGTCTTTTCCAATGAGTCAACTCTTTGCATGAGGTGGCCAAAGTACTGGAGTTTCAGCTTTAGCATCATTCCTTCCAAAAGAAATCCCAGGGCTGATCTCCTTCAGAATGGACTGGTTGGATCTCCTTGCAGTCTAAGGGACTCTCAAGAGTCTTCTCAAACACCACAGTTCAAAAGCATCAATTCTTCGGCACTCAGCTTTCTTCACAGTCCAACTCTCACATCCATACATGACCACTGGAAAAACCATAGCCTTGACTAGATGGACCTTTATTGGCAAAGTAATGTCTCTGCTTTTGAATATGCTGTCTAGGTCACACTTTCCTTCCAAGGAGTAAGCATCTTTTAATTTCATGGCTGCAGTCACCATCTGCAGTGATTTTGGAGCCCAGAAAAATAAAGTCATCCACTGTTTCCACTGTTTCCCCATCTATTTGCCATGAAGTGATGGGACCGGATGCCATGATCTTAGTTTTCTGAATGTTGAGCTTTAAACCAACTTTTTCACTCTCCTCTTTCACTTTCATCAAGAGGCTTTTTAGTTCCTCTTTACTTTCTGCCATAAGGGTGGTATCATCTGCATATCTGAGGTGATTGATATTTCTCCCAGCAATCTTGATTACAGCTTGTGCTTCTTCCAGCCCAGCGTTTCTCATGATGTACTCTGCATAGAAGTTAAATAAGCAGGGTGACAATATATAGCCTTGACGTACTCCTTTTCCTATTGGGAACCAGTCTGTTTTTCCATGTCCAGTTCTAAATGTTGCTTCCTGACCTGCATATAGGTTTCTCAAGAGGCAAGTCAGGTGGTCTGGTATTCCTATCTCTTTGAGAATTTTCCACAGTTTATTGTGATCCACATAGTCAAAGTCTTTGGCATAGTCAATCAAGCAGAAATAGATGTTTTTCTGGAACTCTCTTGCTATTTCAATGATCCAGTGGATGTTGGCAATTTGATCTCTGGTTCCTCTGTCTTTTCTAAAACCAGCTTGAACATCTGGAAGTTCACAGTTCACATATTGCAGAAGCCTGGTTTGGAGAATTTTGAGCATTACTTTACTAGCGTGTGAGATGAGTGCAATTGTGCTAACAAAGATTACCCTCTGTCATTTCCCCTTATTGTTGTTAAGTTGCTAAGTCGTGTCTGACTCTTTTATGACCCCATGGACTATAGCCCACTGAGCTCCCTTGTCCATGGGATTTCCCAGGCAAGAATACTGGAATGAGTTGCCATTTCCTTCTCCAGAGGATCTTCTCAACCCAGGGATCAAACCCCGGACTCCTACATTGGCAAGCAGATTCTTTACCACTGAGCCACCAGAGATACCCTTCCCCTTATTAAGTTTGGATTTATGTCTGTATTTATATGGATCTTGAAGGATTTATCCACTTTTGAAGGATTGCCACATTTAGCAGAAGGTCTCAAAGGTTTATTTTAATAGTACTTATTTAAAAAGTCTAAAATTTATGGATTAAGAAAGAGATGGAATAACTGGCTCTTAAGCAGGACTGCACTTATTCTTTTGCTCTCTCACATTTGTTAGGAGCTTACTTTTACAATTTATGATTCATGTTCGTGATTTTAAAGCTTCTAAGAGCAAAGCACTTCTAGCCGTTAATTATCTTATTCATTTGACAGCTAGGTAAAGCACATACCTTCTCTTTGGCTAAAGACAGGGAAAAGATTTTTTAGAAGTGTACCAAGATTTTAAACCAATGTATATATTATCTCCAAGTCTCCTTGCAAGTGTAGATTTGCCTGCAAATTATAAATGCAGAAAGAAAAATAACCACTTTTTTTCATTTTCTCCAAAAATATCGATTGAGCATATCCTACATGCCGTTCTAAGACAATGGTTGAAAAGAGTGAGGCACTGTCTCTGACTGCAGGGAACTCACGAGCAAGGCGTTATGCCAAGGTGGAATTATGATATGTTTCTTGGGGACATTCAAGAACCAATTTCCTCTGACACACTAGGAAACAGCTCAGGACTATTGACTTTTGCTTTGGGAGAAACTATGCTCAAAAGTGAGCACTGATTTAAAAAAAAAAAAAAAAAGGTGAGTACTGACAGTCTTAAGTGGTATGAAGCTGCGGCCAGGGGTTCTCCAGGAAAGGGCCATGCAGGGGGCCTAATGGAGGAGAGAGGTGGGACTTAAAAAGGAGGCATTGGAGCTAGAAAAGCAGAGAGAAAGGATAAAGGTCTATCAAAAAACTGACCCCTATTCCCAAGAAAGCAGAAGGTCATTTAAAGAGGGTTGTGAGAGATCAAACTAGAGTGGCCTGTTCAGCTGACCAAGATTGTGCTGTATCTTAGCATTCCATGGCCTAGCGCCCACTGCAGTTCTCTTCTGTATCCTTTCTGTGCCAAGGCATAACCTGAACAAGCCCTGAATAAAGAGAGTCATATTTGGGAAGACCTAATGTGGCTCCACTGTGTGCAGAAGATCAGAATGAGAAAAACACTAGAGGTGGGGAGCAGGGACTAGTCAGGAGCAATTGTCTAGGAAATGAATGAGTGTTTTAGGAATCTGGTTGGGACTGGGGTTTTGCCGTTTCACTCTGGGGTTATGGATTCTAAAACAACACCATGCTGAAAGGGAGATTTAAAGGAAATGGCCTGGCTCAGGTTCACTTGAGCATAAATGATGACAAATGTCTCCTCAGCTTCTTCCCAGGCTCTCCTCTGCTCTGTAGGTTTATCCCCTGCTCCCAAGGGCTCCTTTCTCCCTCTCTTGTACCAGAGACTGGGGTGCATGGGCCCCTTCCTGCTTACCACCAATCAGCAAGGTAAGATACCCCGTCCAGTAAAGGCTAGCAAGGCTTGTGGGCAGCTGGCCATCTGGGGATCTCTTGTCCAGATGAAGCCTCCTCCACATGATCTTCCCCATGAGTCCTCTGTGTGGGTGGTGGTGGGTGTATTTAACCCAATCTCTCTTTAGTTGCTGTCATAACATAAGGAAACACCCAAGTGCCAATGCCCATTTGGATCTAAAGATGCCGAGTGTGCTCTGTTAGGGGAGAAAACCAGGGACACCACCACAATCGCCTCCAGCTGGCACCACTCACCAGGCTGAGCTCAGGGCCACTGTCAAGGGAGTGGAACTTCAGCTCTTTGCAGAACACCATTCAGGGATCTGAGAGCCAAGAAATCCAACTGCTGTTCAAGTTGCTTGTGAGAGTTCGTGTCTGCCCCAGCCCAGACCTGGGCACAGGGCCTCCCTAGGAATGGGTAGTAGAGAACTTTGTGGAGTAAATTCAGGTCATCGCTAAAACTCTGTTTTCAACGTTTTAAAGGCTTCTGGTTTTCTTGTTAAAAAGTTTGAAAGTGAACAGGTCCCTGGAGCTAGGCATCCTAATCCTATACCATTTACTATATTTTTAAAAATCTCTCAGGTGGCAGCAGCTGTCTGTGTCTTAAGTTGAAATTATTTGTGGCTGAGTCAGGAATCACAAGACATCCTGTGAGCATTAGAAAAGTTCAGGACACAAAGTTATATGATTTCAATGGTAATGTGTTTTTCTAAAAATTCTATTTATATCATTTTGTTCTAAACATAGAATCTATTTAGAAGTTGGAAAAAAAAAAAAGAAAACCAAAATACATAACTTACTATCACTGACTTTAAAAGAAACAAACCAGTCATGGTATCTGGTTGTGGGGGGAAAGTATAGTAATGGCATCTAAATTTCTTCTTTCAAATCTCATCTGTCCTTGAGAATTTGGTTCAAGTCCCTTCTTTACAAAGCCTTTCCTTAGTCAGAACAGCCCATAGCCACCTCTTTCTTTTCTGAACCGCTATAAAAATTATAGTCAGTACCATACAATTTAATCCTTCCTTTTGAACCATATCATTCACCATTATACGTGCTGCTCCCCAACCAGATGGCAAGATATTTTAGAAAGCATGGATCCTGTTAGGCCTCTTGTTATCTCCTAAAAGCTGGGCATGTTCCCAAAAGCGTCATAGGTATTTGATCAACACTTGAAAAAAAAAGGGGCTTCCCTGGTGGCTCAGAGGTAAAGAATCTGCCTGCAATGAGGGAGACTTGGGTTTGATCCCTGGGTTGGGAAGATCCCCTGGAGAAGGGAATGGCTACCCACTCCAGTATTCTTGCCTAGAGAATCCATGCAAAGAGGAGCCTGGTGGGCTACAGTCCATGGGATTGCAAAGAGTCAGACAGAACTGAGCAACTAACATTTTCACTTTTACAATTAAAAGAAAACATTGACGATCGAAGTGGGCCTCCTTTCAGGTGCAAGATCTGGCTCTGGGTCTTAACTTTACTGCAGAGGAAGCTCAGACTCAGTGTGGTCCAGGGCTGGACACGCAGAGGCAGGTCGTGATGATGTCAGCTACTCCTTGTTGACAGCCACAAGTGGCAGGGGGACATACTGGTTAAGAACAGTCAGCAAACCTGGGCTCAGATGGTATATTTCCCACTTACTAGCTATGCAGTGGACTTCCCTGGTAGCTCAGCTGGTAAAGAATCCACCTGCAATGCAGAAGACCCCAGTTTGATTCCTGGGTCAGGAAGATCCCCTGGAGAAGGGACAGGCTACCCACTCCAGCATTCTTGGGCTTCCCTGGTGATTCAGATGATAAAGAATCCACCTGCAGTGTGGGAGACCTGGGTTCAAAAAATCCCCTGGAGGAGGGCACGGCAGCTGACTCCATGGCAACAGATTCTACCATGGAGAATGGAGTATTTTCCATTATCTTACCTGGAGAATCCCCATGGACAGAGGAGCCTGGTGGGGTGCAGTCCATGGGGTTGCAAAGAGTTGGACAGGACTGAGTGACTAAGCACAGCAGAGCACAGCTATGTGACATTGGGCAAGTTACTTTACTAAACTATATTTTCCTTATGCATAAATTAGGAATAAAAATAGTACTACCTCATAGCATTTTTTTCAGGAATAAAATAAGTTATGTTGAACCATATGTCCCACTTCACCAGTTGCGTACATCGGTAATGTAATTCCACCCACTGGCTCAGAATATGCTACTTGAGGGCCCATGTGTTCAGATTAGGAACACTGATAATTCTATTACTTCCCTGTGGACCTACTTCCAGTGACCAGCCTGGAGACTCAGTAGAGCCTACTCAGTCTCAAGGATCAGCCCTGGATCTTCTTACCTTGCTGGGGTTCCAGGCTCTCAAATGACCTCAGCTGTAGCCATGTCACTGCCAAAGCCTGATGGTGGCAACCTATTACAGGTTGGGTGATCCAGAGCAGCCCCTTCACAGCCACAGTCCTCCCTGCTTCTCAGCCAGTACGGAGGCTGTTTCTGGGTTCCTGATGTTACAACTTTTTAATAGAATTTCCCCTAATTTCTGGAGTTTACTCTGGATCAAGGGGAATAGTCAATCCATATATAACCCCCAATGGCTTATGGAGCTAAGAGAGGAAAGGGCGTGTGTGTGTGTGTGTGTGTGTGTGTGTGTGTGTATGTGTGTGTGTGTGTGTTAGTCACTCAGTTGTGTCTGACTCTTTACAACCCCATGGACTGTAGCCCACCAGGCTCCTCTATTCATGGAGTTTTCCAGACAAGAATACTGGAGTGTATAGCCATTCCCTTCTCCAGGGGATCTTCCTGACCCAGGGATTGAATCGCTGTCTCCTGCATTGCAGGCAGATTCTTTACCATTTGAGCCACCCAAGAAGCCCCAGAGAGGAGGATACCTAACCTTAAAGTTTCATCCAGTTCAAGGTAAAAAAGTCACAATTTCAGTTTCAATCAGGTCTTTGTGTAGCTGGATCCTGGTCATTAGGGGTTCATGGCCTTATTGTTTGAAAGGATTATTAACAGGCCAGCTTTCTGAGCACTGAGGGTCTATGGGGGACAATTTGAGACACGGAAATATCAACAAGAACAACAGCAAAAAGCTGCCTCTAGCTTTTTCATAGTTGGGGGAATCATTATAGATTGTATGGTACTTAGGAAAGACGTTTCTCTCCTTTAGAACTGAGAGGTTTGTGTGTGTGTTCCAATCACTAACCACCAGAAGAATGAGGAGGCCCAGCTTTGACTCACATGGGCGGGTGGTCTTGGAAGACGACCAAACCCCCAGTACTAAGGCCCATCCCAGGCCATGCTGTAGAAACACCTCAGTATTACTCGAAACTGCATTTCCTGTACCAGACAGGCCAGAGGGGGCCCGGCACATTTTTCTGTGTACCTGAAGTCTTGGCTATTTATTTCTCATGGATAAAATGTAAAGAAGGTCAAAAAGCAATTTGATGACCTACATGTTCTGACAAACTTCTTGGTTTCTGCTCAGGAGAACTGAGTGGGGAATTGGCCACACAGGGTCAGGCAGCAGAAAGGCTCAAAGGTTGTGTATCTTTTGGTGCTGAGAGGGTGGGGTGGGGTGGGAGCCACTGAGGCCTGGTCCCATCCCCTTGGTCTTCCGTCACACTAGCTTCTGTGATCTTGAATAAAGGGACATGGGATTTGCCCTGAAAGAGATGACCACTGTGCACGATTTATGGGACCTGGCTTGTGTAGGATTGATAGGAGAGCATTCCTAGAGTGAGGGACATATTATTCGGCAAGGATGTGATAGTAGCAGGAGCATAAACAAAGGTCTCATGACCTAGGACTCTGGAAATGGCCACGCTTTAGCCACTCCTAAGCTTTCTACTGGAGAAGGCGATGGCACCCCACTCCAGTACTCTTGCCTGGAAAATCCCATGGACGGAGGAGCCTGGTAGGCTGCAGTCCATGGGGTCTCGAAGAGTTGGACACGACTGAGCGACTTCACTTTCACTTTTCCCTTTCCTGCATTGGAGAAGGAAATGGCAACCCACTCCAGTGTTCTTGCTTGGAGAATCCCAGGGACGGGGGAGCCTGGTGGGCTGCCGTCTATGGGGTCGCACAGAGTTGGGCACGACTGAAGCGCCTTAGCAGCAGCAGGAGCAGCAGCAGCAGCAAGCTTTCTACATCTACAGTCTGGCTGTAAGGAAATAAGGAACATAGCAGGTCAAAAGTCCATCCTTGTCACCCCGCTGTGAGGGCAGCAGCAAATCCAGGGAAAGCTAAGGTGGGAAGGAGCTTATGATGTAGAAGAGCAGCGGCCCAATAGAGCAGAGGAAGGGCCCCTTGCTGGGGAAAAAGGAGGGTACATGGTAAGGTTAATGGCGAACTGTTCTGACTCTCTTTGCCTCTTCTAGGGTGGAAGCCCATTTGCCCAACTCCAGGTGGTAGGGTTGAAGCCTCACCCACTCAGGCAAGTGTTCCCCTTGAGTATCTAAATGTTGGCAGAAGAGCCAGTCAACCTCTATGCTCATAGTGAATTTTTGAAACCTGAGAACTGGGACTTCCCTGGTGGACCAGTTGTTAAGAATCTGCCCACTAATGCAGGGGTCATGGGGTCCATCCCTGGTCCAGGAAGATCTCACATGCCCTGGGGCAGTTAGGCCCATGCACCACAACTACTGAGCCCATGCGTGCCTAGAGCCCATGCTCTGCAACAAGAGAAGCCATCACAATGAGAAGCCTGAGCACGAAAGCTAGAAAAAGCCTGCATGCAGCAACAAAGACTCAGTGCAGCCAAAAATAAAGAAATAAAAAGAAAAGAAACAGTAATTCTAAAATCTGAGAACCCACTGCCTTACCCTGTCATCAACTGTTGGTCTAGGTCATTGTCATTCATTCAAAATTTTTAATAATTTTTAGCCTCAAAATAAAAAGAAGTTAATTGCTGGTTCTTATGTTAAAATAAGAATAAGGGGCTTCCCTTGCAGCTCAGTTGCTAAAGGATCTGCCTGCAGTGCAGGAGACTCAGGTTCGATCCCTGGGTTGGGAAGATACCCTGGAGAAGGAAATGGCAACCCACTCCAGTATCCTTGCCTGGAAAATCTCATGGACAGAGGAGCCTGGTGGGCTGCAGTCCATGGGGTCGCAAAGAGTCAGACACGACTGAGTGACTAACACTTATGTTAAAATTAGCATATAAACAAGTGGTTAGGAAAGCAATTAATAGGTAATAACAAGCCTTGTCAAATCAAAGACACAATCTATTACTGTCTGGCCTTAAAAAAGCTACCCTCTGATAAGAGGGTAGCTCTTATCAGAACAAAAGGCTATTCTGAAAATATTTTTATCTCTGTAGACAGAAGACTGTCGATAACTTCTTTGTTGTTCCATCACTCAGTCATGTCTGATTCATTGCGACTTCATGGACTACAGCATGCCAGGCTTCCTTGTCCTTCACCATCTCCAGGAGTTTGCTCAAACTTGTGTCCATTGAGTCGGTGATGCCATCCAACCATCTCATCCTCTGTCGTCCCCTTCTCCTCCTGCCTTCAATCTTTCTCAGCAAATTCTAAAAGACAAAAAAAAAAAAAAAAAAAAAACTAAAACAATAAAACTCTTATTGTGCTATCTCTGTGAGGCGCCTACTACATATACTGGACTCTGTGTGCCTTTTTTGTTGGTTTTGTCAGTATTCCAACTGATTTTATTGTGCTCTCTTTCAGTACGTTTAGTGATAAATATTACTGTGGGTAACATCACCGCTTATCAAGAAAGAAGGAATACAGCTCCATGCTTTCCATTCATCTCAGAGCCAGAGGTGACAAGCTCATCCCTTATAATCATTCTCTAGTTCTTGTGCACACCAATAACCCCCACTGTTATCTGGCACACAGCCACCTAAGGCACAGTTTGCATGTCCCTGCCTCCCTTCCACTTAGGCATGGACACACGACTTCCTTCTGGCCAGTGGATTGGGAACAAATGTGATGAGTCCATCTACCAGGATGACCCTTAAGGGAAGGAGTATGCCTCCCTTTTCCTCTTCTCCTTTCAAGGTAGTGGGCCTCCTTGGACCACATGTAAGAAGGCAGTCTGTTAGGGATGAAATGCAGCAAAAGCCAGGGAACCTGGGCTTCTGACACCAGCATCCAGTGTCAGAATTTCCTGCACTTCCTTGTTTCACAGTACCGTCTCAGGAATTTCTTCATAGCGTCCCTAGGCCAAAAAGAAAGGCCTCAAAATAAAAATTCTATTTATTAAGTAATGATATGCAAACAATTTAGTGTGCACTTAGGTCCTAGCAACGTGTACACCATTTGAAAAACCAATACAAATAAATTCAACAACAAAAAAATGTTCTTGGGAATTCCCTGGCAGTCCAGTGGTTAAGACTCAGCACTTTGGCTGCGGTAGGCCAGGGTTCCATCCCTGTGGTAGGGGAACTAAGATCCCACAAGCCACATGCAGCATGGCCAAAGCAAAGCAAACCAAGTAAGTAAGTGTTAGTCGCTCAGTCATGTCTGACTCTTTGTGACCCTATGGTCTGTAGCCTGCCAGGCTCCCCTGTCCATCGGATTCTCCAGGCAAGAATACTGGAATGGGTACCATTCCCTTCTCCAGGGGTTCTTTCTCACCCAGGAATTGAACAGGGGTCTTCTGCATTGCAGGGAGATGCTTTACCCTCTGAGCCACTGGGGAAGCCCAAACAAACAAAAAACCCCATGGTTTTTGGTTCTTAAATAACCACCATCACTTACTAGTGAGATGTGTGCACCTGTGGGGCACCACACGACTTCTCAAACCTTGAATTCAGTTTGGGCACTGGTACCATCTTTTACTTGTATTTTATCAGAGCAACCAATTACCACCATTCAGGTGGCTTAAAACAACAGAGATTTATTCTCTTATAGTCCTGAAGCCAGAAGTTGGAAATATGGAAGAAGCAGGGTGACGTTCCCTGCAGAGGCTCTGGGGGAATTCTGCTGCTTGTCTCTGACAGCATCTTGTGCTTTCCTGAGCTTGCAGCTGTATCACCCTGATCTCTGCCTCTGTGGTCACATTGCCTCCTCCTCCTGTCTGTCTTTCCTCTGTGTGTCTTTTATAAGGACACCTATGACTAGACTTGAGACCGACTCCTGGTTGAGATTCAGTGACAAGGACTGAACTGTTGGTCAACTTTATTCCTGTCTCATGTTGATTGGGAGCAGGTGGTACTAAAATCATGGATAGTTTAACAAGAAATCTCTTGAGGCATTTGGAAGAAAGAGCAAAGAGAAGGCAACAAGGAACCATCAAGCTGACCTCACTTCCCTGAGCGGCTGCCCTGTTGTCTCAGGCTTGGGTGAGGGTGGATAGCAGATTTGGGAGGGGAACCCATGCCCCGGTGCAAGGCCTCATCCTCAGTCCAGTATGCCTTTAGATTTGTTCAAGAGTCAAGAATTGTACAAAGCAACAGCTGTCTCTGGATGCAGCGAGAAGAATTAAGACACAAACAATCTCCAGGAAACTGAAGGTGAGGAGGAGTGAGAGGGAACCTGTTGCTCATCAATGATTCAGAAGAAATCAGTGAGTCACTGCTGTGTTCTTTTTTTTTTTTTTTCTTTTGAACATTAACTTTTTTGGAACTTTTTATTTTACACTGGAGTATAGCTGATTAGGAGAAGGCAATGGCAACCCACTCCAGTACTCTTGCCTGGAAAATCCCATGGACGGAGGAGCCTGGTGGGCTGTATTCCATGGGGTCACTAGGAGTCGGACACGACTGAGCGACTTCCCTTTCACTTTTCCCTTTCATGCATTGGAGAAGGAAATGGCAACCCACTCCAGTGTTCTTGCCTGGAGAATCCCAGGACGGGGGAGCCTGGTGGGCTGCCGCCTATGGGGTCGCACAGAGTCGGACACGACTGGAGGGACTTAGCAGCAGCAGAGCTGATTAACAATGTTGTGATAGTTTCAGGTGAATAGCGAAGGGATTCAGCCATACAAGAATCCATGCTCCTCCAAACTTCCCTCCCATCCAGGCTGCCACATAACATTGAGAAAAGTTCCATGTTCTATACAGTAGGATGTCAACTTTGGTTTTGATTTCAGAAAGCAAGAAAGATCCTCAGACTTCTCTTACAGTGTTTTTGTTCTTCTTCACCTACCTCCCACCCCAACCAGTATGCTTGTCAGAGAGATTAAACCAAGAGGGTGACATTCCCCAATGTGGTGGTTCTACAGTGGGGGCTCTCGTCCCTTCCTCCTTCCCAAAGCTCTTGGCTGCTGGACTGGTCTGTGGTCAAAATAGGGGTTAACCATTAGCTGGGAAGATCACTGACCTCTGCAGTCCCTTCTCTTTCTTGGATAATGCAAATAGCACTGCCATTGGCGAAGCCAATTCCAGAATCTTGGTCTTCCTCTTTTAAAATGCAAATGCCTGTGAAAAAGAGGATAAAATCATTTACCCATTTTAAGACTTCTCTTAGGATATTGTTGTTATTCAGTCACTCAGTCCTGTCCGACTCTTTGTGACTCCATGGACTGCAGCACGCCAGGCTTCCCTCTCCTTCACCATCTCCCAGAGTTTGCTGAAACTCATGTCCATTGAGTCAGTGATGCCATCCAACCATCTCATTCTCTGTCGTCCCCTTCTCCTCCTACCTTCAATCTTTCCCAGCATCAGGGTTTTCCAATGAGTCACCAGGTGCCAAAGTATTGGGAGTTTCAGCTTCAGCATCATTCCTTCCAATGAGTATTCAGTGTTGCTTTCCTTTAGGATTGACTGATTTGATCTCCTTGCAGTCCAAGGGACTCTCACAAGTCTTCTTCAACATATATTCTCTTAGGATATAGTCCTACTTTTTTAAGAAAAGAAAAACTGTAGCAAGATGAATGAGGTTTTTAGAGGCATATCTGCCTGAGGGCCAGTGTTCTTTCTTTCCTCCACTATCTCTACCAAAAAGACCTTTCAGGAATTAAGAAAGCATTTCTGGCAAACATAAAGGGTCCTGGGAGAGGTTCAACCCCAGCAAGAAAACAAGCAAATAAAAGGCTTTCCTTTGGAACTTTGTTCAGGATTGGCTAATTTGTTTGTTGTTTGCCCTCCTCAGGACAACGAGTAGGGAAGAGCTCTTCCTTCAACAGTGAGAGATGATGGAGTCTGGATGATTAACAAGTGAAGAAGTCAAGGTCACATTTTCTGCTTGCTCTGTCCCATGGCAGTGTAAGCCAGCTGTGGGAGAGTGCTCCAACTTAGGGACCAGATGTCCTGGGTCCTCAGACCTTACAGCCACCAGCTGCCTGTTTTATGGTCTTAGCAAGTCACAATCTACTTTGTACATCTCAGTTTTATCTGTAATTGGGACAGATAGCATCTACTCTATCCTCTGTACAGATTTTTATGGCACTGCAACCATCATAGTGAGGAAGTGGTAATAGGGACAACTATGCTCCTTCCCCTCCTGTTTCTGCAGTGTGTCCTGAGTAGTGTGTACTACTCACTAGTATGAGTGAATCGAAGGAACTGGTGACTGGAAATAGCCACAGATCAGACCCAGATGAATAGATTGAAAAGGGGTGAACCATGGAAACATCTGTATAGTCAAAGTTATGGTTTTTCCAGTAGTCATGTACAGATGTGAGAGTTGAGAGTTAGACCATAAAGAAGGCTAATTGCCAAAGAATTGACACGTTTGAATTGTGGTGTTGGAGAAGACTCTTGAGAGTCCCTTGGACTGCAAGGAGATCCAACCAGTCCATCCTGAAGGAGATCAGTCCTGGGTGTTCTTTGGAAGGACTGATGCTAAAGCTGAAACTCCAGTACTTTGGCCACCTCATGCAAAGAGTTGACTTATTGGAAAAGACTCTGATGCTGGGAGGGATTAGGGGCAGGAGGAGAAGGGGACGACAGAGGATGAGATGGCTGGATGGCATCACCAACTCGGTGGACATGAGTTTGAGTGAACTCTGGGAGTTGGTGATGGACAGGGAGGCCTGGTGTGCTGCGATTCATGGGGTCGCAAAGAGTCGGCCACGACTGAGCGACTGAACTGAACTGAACTGAAGGATGAAACGGTTGGATGACATCACCAATTCAATAGACATGTGTTTCAGCAAACTCTGGGAGACAGCAGAGTGAAGCCTGGCATGCTGGAGTCCATGGAGTCACAAAGAGCTGGACACAACTGAGTGACCGAACAACAACAATGGAAACATCCCATTATCCATTCATCATCGCTGTATCTGTCAATGTATGTATCAGTGCATTCGTTTGACACATATGAAGAGCATACCCAGGTACCCCAGGTACTCTGAGTCCCTTTTGTATCTCTGCTCTGGGCCTGTTCGCTAGACTGTAGCAGTGCTAAGCCCCATACCAGTACTCTTGCCTGGAAAATGCCATGGACAGAGGAGCTTGGTAGGCTGCAGTCCATGGGGTCGCACAGAGTTAGACATGACTGAGCAACTTCACTTTCACTTTTCACTTTCATGCATTGGAGAAGGAAATGGCAACCCACTCCAGTGTTCTTGCCTGGAGAATCCCAGGGACGGGAAAGCCTGGTGGGCTGCCGTCTATGGAGTCGCACAGAGTCGGACACAACTGAAGCGACTTAGCAGCAGCAGCAGCAGCAGCAGCAGTGCTAAGAGTATGAGGACAGCTTTACCTTTTCCTTCAGGACACCCTGGCAGACTTTTCTGTCCTTATAATTAGACCAGACGCTACATGTGGCCTGGAGACAAGGAGTGGCCTGGGGACAGGGAGCAGCCTGGCCTGACAGGAGAGTTTTGACCACCCTTCTGTCCTGCTCCTATGAGGTAGCAATGCTCCAGAACCATTAGTGACTAGTAACTGGCAGCAGCACCAGAAAGGGGAGGAGTACTCAGGACTGGCAGGGGAAGGGGGCCGGCAGATGAACTTCACCTGCGGCCATCCTGCCACCTGGTTTCCACCTCTCCCTTCTGTCCTCTTGACCTTGATCTTCTCAGTCTGCTTCTTGCCTTCTCAGCTGAGATGTGGTCCACTTCCCTATTCCCTCTTCTGCCCGCTCCAACATGAGATAATAAGAATGACACATGATTGGGAAAAAATTGCAAATTTTTTTTGGCCACATTGCTGGCTTGTGAGATCTTAGTCTCCCAACCAAGGACCAAACCTGGGCCCCAGTAGTGAAAGCCCCAAGCCCTAACCACTGGACTGTCAGGGAATTCTCTGAAAATTACTTTTTTTTTTTTTTTTAAGAAAAAAAAGCATATTAGGAACTAGGAATTTGGAGACAGATTTTGGGTGTGGCTTTAAGGCATAACTGGAGTTTTATAAAACTCCCTATTCTCTGTTTAACTGTTAACCAAGTTTCTGAAACTAGCATTTCCATTTGATAGACAGTAATCTTACTCTCCTCATGCCCAAGACTCAGTGTTCTCTGAGTGAGCAAAACTCACCCCACTAGAATGGCCATCACCTGAGGCAGAGCCCTGGCTGTGATAAAGCCTTACTGCTACTGCTACTGCTAAGTCACTTCAGTCGTGTTCAACTCTGTGCGACCCCTAGACAGCAGCCCACCAGGCCCCACCTTCCCTGGGATTCTCCAGGCAAGAACACTGGAGTGGGTTGCCATTTCCTTCTCCAGTGGATGAAAGTGAAGTCACTCAGTTGTGTCCGACTCTTAGCGACCCCATGGACTGTAGCCTACCAGGCTCCTCCATCCATGGGATTTCTCATGCAAGAGTACTGGAGTGGGGTGCCATTGCCTTCTCTGGATAAAGCCTTAAGGGATCTTTTAATACAGGGAGATGCAGAATTGGAGAGGCGATTGAGGCGTCAACCTATAGGTCATCCTATAGGTGAAGGTTGACCTGAGGCTACCTGTCTGGGAATCATATAGGCAATAGACTGTGGAGACTGGACCCAGGTGAAGGCCAGTGGCTCCGATACAGAGGGTGGGAAGAGCAAGGAAGGTGGTGGGGCCCCTGGGGAAGTGGTTGTGATCTGGCAGGCTTCTGGAGCCTACTGATGTTGAGATTCCAGGAGGTTTTTCTTATCCTCCTTTGTCTCAAATTCAGCTGGCTGAGATAAAAAGTGTTCTAATAGTAAAGGGAGCTGGCGGGATTTTGGGAGGCAGTAAAAGGGAGGCAGTATTTGGGGAGAAAATCCATGGAAATGGCTCCTGGTGCCCCCACTCCAGTACTCTCGCCTGGCAAATCCCATGGACGGAGGAGCCTGGTGGGCTGCGGTCCATGGGGTTGCGAAGAGTCAGACATGACTGAGCGACTTCACTTTCATGTTTCACTTTCATGCATTGGAGAAGGAAATGGCAACCCACTCAAGTGCTCTTGCCTGGAGAATCCCAGGGACGGGGGAGCCTGGTGGGCTGCCGCCTATGGGGTCACACAGAGTCGGACACGACTGAAGCAACTTAGCAGCAGCAGCAGCATTATACATAAAGTACAATATGTAGTGTGCATGTATAATTTATTATATACAATATGGAGTAGTAAAATACATTATTTACCTGCATATGGCATGTGTGATCAGAATTACCAGACTGAGAACTACTTAAAAGTCATTAAAAGTTTTATTCCAAAGACTGTTACTTGAAATTTTGAGAAGTCTTGCGATATCAGAACTTGTATTTTATCTGAACCAAAGACTCAGCCAGCATGCCTCAATTCTTAGAGTCAGATGATGTAATTAACAGAGTTTCAGCTGTTCTGCTTCCTTTAGTCCTGGCTCTGACAAGTGCTTCAGTCCAGAAATCAAAGGGAAAACGATGAGAGAAGAAGCAAGGAAGAAATGCCTAGGAGGCAACTGGCCTCAGTGGGCCTTTTCTTTTGCTCCCTAAAAAGCCAGGGAAAAGTCTTCAGTTCTTACTAATCCATAATCATCAGGCTGAATCTAGGCAACTCAACTGAGAAAATCAAGCTGTAAGCAAATCTTGGGGATTTAAGTCTATAAGTATTTATTGGGTGTCCTCAGTGTGCTAAGGGCTAAGGTTACATGATGAGACCTAGCCCTGCCCTCAGGTAGTCTGTCATTGATTTAAGAGATATGGTGGTGCTTTAGAAACTAAGTTCCATCTGACTCTTACGACCCTGTGCACTGTAGCCCACCAGGCTCTTCTCCCATAGGATTTCCCAGGCAAGAATATGGCAGTGGGCGCCATTTCCTTCTCCAGGGGATCTTCCCAATCCAGGGATTGAATGTGGGTCTCCTGCATTGCAGGCAGATTCTTTACTAACTGAGCCACCAGGGAGGCTCCTTGATTTAAGAGGAGTAGAGAGTAAAGAAGAGAGAACAGTTGCTGAAGACCTACTTCATTTATCTAACAAAAACTTCTGAGTGTCCACTGTGTGCTTGTCCTAGGTACTGGAGACACAGGGAAAGAAAAGATAGATGTGATCTATCAACTACATATTGGCACTTGCCAGGGACTGAACAACAACAACAACAAAGGCACTTGCCATCTGCCTCTTTGGAGAGTGAGCCCCGTGCTGCTGCAGCTGCCGACCTTCAACACCCCCTGAGGGGAATTCAGGGTGGAGAGTGAGGCACTCTGTGCTCCAGGGAAACTGGTGGAACAAGTCTTTAGATAGACATTTTCAGGAACTGATTTCATGATCCCTGTCTTTGCATCTCCTCGTATCTAGAAAAGCACTAAATCCCTTCATGGTGACATCAGTGACTAGCAGAAAACCTTTTGTAAAATGAGTACTTGATTGCATTGAACTCCCCCTTCACCAAAATCTTAGGTATTGATCTTTCTCCACTGCGTTTTTGGAGCAGTTTCTCAGAGCTATCTGAGGTTAACTTGCAACTCTCAGGTTGTGCATCTTTTTAGTCGACAGGTCCTTCCTCTCCTGAAGGTTTTATTGCAGTGGAGCAGACAAACAAACGCATTTTCAAAATGCCATGCTTATAGAGATCCCTCCAAGAAAATTAGAGATACCAAGGGAACATTTCATGTAAAGATGGGCACAATAAAGGACAGAAATGTTATGGACCTAACTGAAGCAGAAGATATTAAGAAGAAGTGGCAAGAATACACAGAAGAACTAAACAAAGAAGATCTTCACGACCCAGATAACCATGATGGTGTGATCACTCACCCAGAGCCAGACATCCTGGAATGTGAAGTCAAGTGGGCCTTAGGAAGCATCACTATGAATAAAGCTAGTGAAGGTGATGCAATTCCAATTAAGCTGACCTTTTTGTTATTTGTAGGCATCTTCCTTTTTAGGTTTGCATTCCCCAGAAAGATCCTCTAGTTGACTGGGAATGTTCTAGAGGTGGTGGGAGAGGCACCTGAGTCCTGAGTGAAAGTGCTGCGTGAAAGTGCTGCACTCAATATGCCAGCAAATTTGGAAAACTCAGCAGTGACCACAGGACTGGAAAAGGTGTTTTCATTCCAATCCCAAAGAAAGGCAATGCTAAAGAATGCTCAAACTACCACACAATTGCACTCATCTCACACCCTAGTAAATTAATGCTCAAAATTCTCCAAGACAGGCTTCAACAGTATGTGAACCATGAACTTTTAGATGCTCAAGCTGGATTTAGAAAAAGCAGAGAAACCAGAGATCAAATTGCCAACATCTGTTGGATTATTGAAAAAGCAGAGAGTTCCAGAAAACATCTACTTCTGCTTTATTGACTTCGAAAAACATCTATTTCTGCTTTATTGACTTCGCCAAAGCCTTTGACTGTGTGGATCCAACAAACTGTGGAAAATTCTTAAAGAGATGGGAATACCAGACCACCTGTCCTGGCTCTTGAGAAATCTGAATGCAGGTCAAGAAGCAACAGTTAGAACTGCACATGGAACAACAGACTGGATCCAAATCAGGAAAGGAGTATGTCAAGGCTGTGTATTGTCACTCTGCTTATTTAACTTATGTGCCAAGTACATCATGAGAAATGCTGGACTGGATGAAGCACAAGCTGGAATCAAGATTGCCGGGAGAAATATCAATAACCTCAGATATGCAGATGACATCACCCTTATGGCAGAAAGCAAAGAACTAAAGAGCCTCTTGATGAAAGTGAAAGAGGAAAGTGAAAATGGCTTAAAACTCAACATTCAGAAAACTAAGATCATGGCATCTGGTCCCATCACTTCATGGGAAATAGATGGCGAAACAGTGAGAGACTTTATCTTTTTGGGTTCCAAAATCACTGCAGATGGTGACTGCAGCCTTGAAATTAAAAGATGCTTGCTCCTTGGAAGAAAAGCTATGACCAACCTAGATAGCATATTAAAAAGCAGAGACATTACTTTGCCATCAAACATTCATCTAATCAAAGCTTTGGTTTTTCCAGTAGTCATGTATGGATGTGAGAGTTGGACTATAAAGAAAGCTGAGCACCGAAGAATTGATGCTTTTAAACTGTGGTGTTGAGAAGACTCTTGAGAGTTCTTTGCACTGCAAGGAGATCCAACCAGTCAATCCTAAAGGAAATCAGTCCTAAATATTCACTGGAAGGACTGATGCTGAAGCTGAAACTCCAATACTTTGGCCACCTGATGCGAAGAACTGACTCCTTGGAAAAGACCCTGATGCTGGGAAAGATTGAAGGCAGGAGGAGAAGGGGACGACAGAGGATGAGATGGTTGGATGGCATGACTGACTCGATGGACGTGAGTCTGAGTGAGCTCCGGTAGTTGATGATGCACAGGGAAGCCTGGCGTGCTGCAGTCCATGGGGTCACAAAGAGTTGGACACGACTGAGCGACTGAACTGAAGTGGAAGGACAATGACTAAAATAGAAGTGGGTTTAGGAACACTGTACAAAGAAACAAAGAGCGCTGTACAGAGAAGGGGGAAATGCATTCTGTCTCAGAAAGTTTGAGGTAGATTCATGGAGGCAGTGTTTTACTTGGGACTTAAGTCATAGAGAGAGATTCATGGGGAGAAAGGCTGAGGAAAGTGTTCTAGATGGAAGGAGGAGTATGGGCAAAGACTCAAAGTTGAAGTTTAGACTTTTTTTTTTAGGTAAGAAGTGGATTTATTCAGATACAGAGAGAAACACGCCCTATGGACAGAGTGTGGGCCATTGCAGAGGGCGAGTGCAACCTAGACTTTTTTTTTTTTTTTTCATTTGAAGCCTTTAGGAAAACGTAGAGCTGTGCTTTTTTGCAACAGAGGCTGTGTACCTGAAATGCTAGCATGTATGAGCCATACAGCAGTCATACTCCTAGAGGCCAATATTGCTCAAACTACTTAATTTTTCATATAATTTTGTTGCAGGAAGTGGGGCCTGAAAGCAGGCTCTTGTCTAACACTCGGAAATGAATTGTCTGAGGAGACACATGTGCTGACAAAGCAAGAGATTTTACTGGGATGGGGTGCCCAGACAGAGAGCAGTAGGGTAAGGGAAACCAGGAGAACTGCTCTGCCACGTGGCTCGCAGTCTCGGGTTTTATGGTGATGGGATTAGTTTTCAGGTTCTTTTTGGCCAATCATTCTGATTCAGAGTCCTTCCTGGTGGCACATGCATTGCTTAGCCAAGATGGATGTCAGCGAGGATTCTGGGAGGTGCTTGGACACATGGTGTCACGTTTCGACCTTTCCCAAAATCTTCAGTTGAGGGTGGCCTACTAGTTCTATGTTCCTTACCAGGACCGCCTGTCGTAAAACAACTCATGCAGATGGTAACTATGGTACCTGGCCAGAGTGGGCAGTTCCAGTCGGTGTGCTTCCCCTACCAATTTTAAAATTTGAAATGTTTAGATTGAAAAGCTACTGTTATGTCACAGTAAGCATAGATGTGTTATGGAATGTAATGGAATATTTACATAAATTTTACAGGTATTTCAGGTTTGAGATGGCTGCCTGGCTGCGCACAAGACTATTATCCATGTGTGTGTAAATATCTACTTTCCTCTATTTTTACAGAATATTTCACTGAAAAAGTTAGAGAATGACTGAATTGTAGGTGATACCCTTACATAGATAGTTATCAGTTAATTATTTCTTCATGAACATTTTTCTGCTATTAATTCACATATTGTAAATATGATTGCTAAAATGTCCTCCTCTCAATTTTGTCTTGTCTTTCTCTGTACCTCCAAGTCAGTTCCTCTAAAAGTTTATCCAGATTTTGGTTCCAATGATAAGCATGGTGTCTGACCCATGGCTAGCCTTTGCATTGTTGAAGATAACTTTATAAGGACCTGGTAGTGGCAGTGGGTCTGTTGGCTCAGTTCAGAGACATTCAGTCTGTCGTGCTCTTTCTCCCAACCAGGAGGGTCCTATAGTCCAGATAGACTCCCCATCCGTCATACAAGCTTTTCTTTTTTTGGCTGTGCCATGTGGTTTGTGGGATCTTAGTTTCTCCTTCAGGGATTGAACCCAGGCCCACAGCAGTGGAAGTGCAGAGTCTTAACCACTGGACTGCCAGGGAATTTGCAATTTAAGCATTTCTAAAATTGAAATACTGTTTTGAGATAATTGCATATTCACATGCAGTTTTAAGACTCAACACAGAGAGCTCCTATGTACCCACTCCTCACTTTTTCCTAATGGTAACGTTTTGCAAAGCTATAGTATGACATCACAACGAGAGTGTTGACATTGATGCAAGCCATCCATACTTTTCACATTTCCATGCTTTTATTTGTACTACGCAATTTTTTCACCTGTGCTGGTTTGTGTATTCACCATCCCAGTCGTGATACTGACAGCTCCAGCACCACAAGGATCCCTCATGTTGCCCATGTACAACCACCATGCCACCTCCCTCACCGCTGCCTCCACCCCTCTGTCCTGACAACCAGTAACAAATCTCTTCCATTTCTGAAACTGCATCATTTCAAAAATGTTATCTAAATAAAATGAGACAGTGAGTAATCTTTTGAGACTGGCTTTCTTTCTTTGTGTGGTGTGTTCTCACTCTCTAAGTTGTGTTCAACTCTTTGCAACCCCATGGACTGTAGCCTGCCAGGCTCCTCTGTCTATGGGATTTTCCAGGCAAGAGTACTAGACTAGGTCACCATCTCCTCCTCCAGGGGATCTTCCCTACCCAGGGATCAAATCTGCCTCTCCTTCATCTCCTGTGTTGGCAGGCAGATTCTTTACTACTGAGTTACCTGGTAACCACACATAATAAAGAGTCTAACTCCATTTTTTTTTGGCGGGGGTCAGGGGGGTGCTCCAAAGTCATTGCTGATGGTGACTCCAGCCATGAAATTAGAAGATACTTGTTCCTTGGAAGAAAAGTTATGACCAACCTAGATAGCATATTCAAAAGCAGAGACATTACTTTGCCAACAAAGGTCCGTCTAGTCATGGCTATAGTTTTTCCAGTAGTCATGTATGGATGTGAGAGTTGGACTGTAAAGAAAGCTGAGTGCCAAAGAATTGATGATTTTGAACTGTGATATTGGAGAAAACTCTTGTGAGTCCCTTGGACTGCAAGGAAATCCAACCTATCAATCCTAAAGGAAATCAGTCCTGAATATTCATTGGAAGGACTGATGCTGAAGCTGAAACTCCAATGCTTTGGCACCTGATGCGAAGAACTGACTCCTTGGAAAAGACCCTGATGCTGGGAAAGATTGAAGGCAGGAGGAGAAGGGGATGACAGAGGATGAGATGGTTGGATGGCATCACTGACTCTATGGACATGAGTCTGAGCAAGCTCCAGGAGTTGGTGATGGACAGGGAGGCCTGGTGTGCTGCAGTCCATGGGGTTGCAAAGAGTCGGACACGACTGAGTGACTGAACCAAACTCCATTTTTGGATGTTTGCTGACAGTTTCCTACCTCACCCTTCCCTCTGCCCCTTACATCCCCAAACTGGGCAAGCTGATTTGAAAGCCCAAATTCTTTCCTTTGGTGCTGGTGGGAGATTCCAACCATGTGAGCCCCTACTGTGTGGGGAAACCCTCACCCCAGCTCCACCCTTATAAATACTAACCACAACAAAAAAACCCCAAGCCAGTCTTCTTTCCCTGCCTTCTCAAGTCATTTTTGGGCTGCTTGGTAAGCCCATTTAGCTGACTCTTGATAACCATATTATGTGAGTCATAAATCTTTCATACCCCCTTGATGTATGTGTAGAGTCATCAGTATCAACGTTTGAACTGCATTTTGGATGGGAGTCCATCTTATTTCTGCAGGATGGCTACCGCAGCATAATTTCCTGGACATACATTCAAGTGGTTGCATGTATCAATAGTTCATTTCTTTTTATGGCTGAGTAGTTATTCCACAATCTGGATGTACCTCAGTGTGTTTAACCATTTATCTGTTGAAGGACATTGTTTGGTTTTATGTTGTTGTTCAGTTGCTAAGTCGTGTCCAACTCTTTGTGACCCCAAGGACTGCCGCACACCAGGCTCCTCTGTCCTCCACTGTCTCCTGGAGTTTGCTCAGATTCATGTCCATTGAGTTGGTGATGCCATCCCACCATCTCATCCTCTGCTACCTCCTTTTCCTTCTTTTGCCTTCAATCTTTCCCAGCAACAGCATCTTTTCCATTAAGTAGTCTCTTCGCATTAGGTGGCCAAACCTATATTGGTTTTTATAGTTCTTAGCTATTATAAAGTTGCTTTAAACTTCAAGTGCACATTTCTGTGTGAACATAAATTTTATTCCTCTAGAATAAATGCCCAGGAATACAATTGATGTTTCATATGATATTTACATGTTTATTTCATTTTTTTAAGAAATTGCCCAACTATTTTCCAAAATGATTGTTGCCATTTTACATTCCCACCAGTAATATACAAACGTCTGCATCCTCACCAGCATTCGATGGTGTCATTATTTTTCATTTTACCCATTCTGATTGGTGTGTGGTGATAGGTCTCACAACCTCTGTGATGATATTAATTTCCATAAAAGACTGAAAGAGCATCACATCTGCTCTGTCTGCCCAACCTACACAAATATCAAACTCAAGAAGCTTGACTATGGGTTGTTACAATGCCAGGGATAAGGCCAAGTCTCTGGAGCATCCCACCATGAAATATGGATTCTAAGCTTTATCAGACACATTTACCACCAGGAACCACTATGAATGAGAAGTCTGCTTATACTTACTATTTAGTCATTACTTAACATTGTGATTATTGTGATTATTGTCTGTAGTGAGATATTTCTTTTTTTTTTTGTTTCAGTCTCACTAAATGCCATAACAAACCACTGTGGAATCTTCATTCCTGAACAGAAATCTAGCCCTGAGCCTTTAGAGTGGAAGAGCTGACTCCAAGACCCTAGACTACCAGAGAACTAACCCTAGGTGTATCAAATAGTGAGAACTGACATGAAGGAAACCACTTGAACACCAAGATATTTCTAATAAGGACCATTCAGGTTATCATCTTGGTGGTAGAGCAACTGATGAGAGGATTGTTTTTTTTCTAATTTTTCCTCTTGCAAGCTGAGATTTTTAAACTTGGGTTTATTAGCAAATGCACTGGGCTTTATGTTTGTCATAAATATGGGAAAACAACATCCACTTAATTTCAAGGGTGCGAGAAATGAAGCCCGTTTCTGTTTTCCCAGAGACCTGTGCCATGGGCCCTCTTCCTTCTCCTGTCCCATGGCACAGGCTGTGACAAAGGCTGTCTTTGCTACAGTTTTCACCAGGGCAGACACTGACTCTGGGGAAAGTGATGGAAGCATCTGCCAACATTTGGCTCGGTCAGTGACATTCCACACACTGGCCCCAGCCACTGGTTCCCAAACCTGAGGACTCCTAGTCTCAGCATATGCTCAGAGAACTATGCTCTTCCTTGATCATCTCACCCCACAGCAAATCTTCCCTTATGGGTTTGCAACTGAAAGCCTGGCCTCTCTGATGCTGATGCCAAATCAAATCTCAGAGTTTTAGGTCAAGCAGAAAGGATAGCTTTATTGCTTTGCCAGGCAAAGGGAGACACACTGTCTTCTGCCTTGAAAACTATGTGTCTCCCTAGGAAGAATTTGGTGGCGTTTAACAACAGTGATTCAAAGATGGAGTCTCTGACAAGATGTTTGCATTCCCCTCAGGTGGTAGGTCTCCTAATCTTTTTGAGCTTCCCTGGGTCCTTTGCCTTTCTTTGGGATTGGAATGAAAACTGACATTTTCCAGTCCTGTAGCCACTGCTGAGTTTTCCAAATTTGCTGGCATATTGAGTGCAGCACTTTCATAGCATCATCTTTCAGGATTTGAAATAGCTCTACTGGAATTCCATCACCTCCACTAGCTTTGCTCATAGTGATGCTTTCTAAGGCCCACTTGACTTCACATTCCAGGATGTCTGGCTCTAGATGAGTGATCACACCATCGTGATTATCCAGGTCATGAAGATCTTTTTTGTACACTTCTTCTGTGTATTCTTGCCACCTCTTCTTAATATCTTCTGCTTCTGTTAGGTCCATACCATTTCTGTCCTTTATCGAGCCCATCTTTGCATGCGATGTTCCCTTAGTATCTCTAATTTTCTTGAAGAGATCTCTAGTCTTGCCCATTCTGTTCTTTTCCTCTACTTCTTTGCATTGATCGCTAAAGAAGGCTTTCTTATCTCTTCTTGCTATTCTTTGGAACTCTGCTTTCAGATGCTTATATCCTTCCTTTTCTCCTTTGCTATTCACTTCTCTTCTTTTCACAGCTATTTGTAAGGTTTCTCCAGACAGCCATTTTGCTTTTTTGCATTTCTTTTCCATGGGGATGGTCTTGATCCCTGTCTCCTGTACAATGTCACGAACCTCATTCCATACTTCATCAGGCACTCTATCTATCAGATCTAGGCTCTTAAATCTATTTCTCACTTCCACTGTATAATCATAAGGGATTTGATTGAGGTCATACCTGAATTGTCTAGCAGTTTTCCCTGCTTTCTTCAATTTCAGTCTGAATTTGGTAATTAGGAGTTCATGATCTCAGCCACAGTCAGCTCCCAGTCTTGTTTTTGTTGACTGTATAGAGCTTCTCCATCTTTGGCTGCAAAGAATATAATCAATCTGATTTCGGTGTTGACCATCTGGTGATGTTCATGTGTAGAGTCTTCTCTTGTGTTGCTGGAAGAGGGTGTTTGCTATGACCAGTGCATTTTCTTGGCAAAACTCTATTAGTCTTTGCCCTGCTTCATTCCGTATTCCAAGGCCAAATTTGCCTGTTACTCCAGGTGTTTCTTGACTTCCTACTTTTGCATTCCAGTCCCCTATAATAAAAAGGACATCTTTTTTGGGTGTTAGTTCTAAAAGGTCTTGTAGGTCTTTATAGAACTGTTTAACTTCAGCTTCTTCAGCCTTACTGGTTGGGGCATAGACTTGGATTACTGTGATATTGAATGGTTTGCCTTGGAAATGAACAGAGATCATTCTGTCGTTTTGAGATTGCATCCAAGTACTGCATTTCAGACTCTTTTGTTGACCATGATGGCTACTCCATTTCTTCTGAGGGATTCCTGCCCACAGTAGTAGATATAATGATCATCTGAGTTAAATTCCCCATTCCAGTCCATTTTAGTTCGCTGATTCCTAGAATGTCGATATTCACTCTTGCCATCTCTTGTTTGACCACTTCCAATTTGCCTTGATTCATGGACCTGACATTCCAGGTTCCTAAGCAATGTTGCTCTTTACAGCATTGGACCCTGCTTCTATCACCAGTCACATCCACAACTGGGTATTGTTTTTGCTTTGGCTCCATCCCTTTATTCTTTCTGGAGTTATTTCTCCACTGACCTCCAGTAGCATATTGGGCACCTACTGACCTGGGGAGTACCTCTTTCAGTGTCCTATCATTTTGCCTTTTCATACTGTTCATGGGGTTCTCAAGGCAAGAATACTGAAGTGGTTTGCCATTCCCTTCTCCAGTGGACCACATTCTGTCAAGTAAAGTAAAGTAATGCTCAAAATTCTCCAAGCCAGGCTTCAGCAATACGTGAACCGTGAACTCCCTGATGTTCAAGCTGGTTTCAGAAAAGGCAGAGGAACCAGAGATCAAATTGCCAACATCCGCTGGATCATGGAAAAAGCAAGAGAGTTCCAGAAACAGTTCCACCGCAGTTCAAAAGTATCAATTCTTCCGTGCTCAGCCTTTATAGTCCATCTCTCATACTGATACATGACTACTGGAAAAACCATAGCTTTGAAACTATGGAGCTTTGTTGGTAAAGTAATGTCTCTGCTTTTTAATATACTGTTCTAGGTTTGTCAGAGCTTTTCTTCCAAGGAGCAAGCATCTTTTACTTTCATGGCTGCAGTCATCATCTGCAGTGATTTTGGAGCCCAAGAAAATAAAGTCTGACACTGTTTCCATTGTTTCCCCATCTATTTGCCGCGAAGTGATGGGACCAGATGCCATGATCTTCATTTCTTGAATGTTGAATTTTAAGCCAACTTTTTCACTCTCCTCTTTCACATTCATCAAGAGGCTCTTTAGTTCCTCTTTGCTTTCTGTCGAAAGGGTGGTGTCATCTGCATATCTGAGGTTATTGGGTAGGGGAAATTTCTGGCCTTCCTTTGAAAATCCTGTTAGGGTTAATGTAGTTCCTTAGAAAAAGAGATGTTTATCCTGCAGGAAACAGTTACCAAGGGCATTAAGGTTAGATTTGTTCTGACTAAGATAGTGGAAGGCAGCCCTGCCAGCCCACTGGCCATCATGATTTTCACAGCTTAGAACTGTTATATATATTAATATGAATAAAAAAAAAAAAACAGGAAGGAAAAAGAGCTTTTGAGCTGTTATCTGTGATTTTCTTGCTGCTTCTGGGGCTAGAAATAGAAAATATTCCTTGTAGTTTTCTCTGGAGACAAGAGGGCCTCACACTGATGAGACCAATAGACAGATAAGAGAGATTTGTGGAATTCAGTAGGGTTGGGGAGCCTCAGGGAGCCTACTCTAAACTTCTAGATAAAGGGTTTAGAGTAAGAGTTTTGATCAGTGAATGGTAATCTCTAGTTATAGTGAGATAAGATACCACTTGTATAACATAGATCTCATTCATTTTAAGAATTCATAAATAAGGAAAAATAATGGTACAGATTTAAAAGACATAAACACTAAAAATAAAATTAACTGACCATTTCCCCTGTACCAGCCACAGTGCTGATCTTCATAACAATCCTTAGAAGAAGATATAATTGTCCCCATTTTACAGATGAGGACACTAAGGGTCAGAGAGATAAAGAAACTTGTCCAAATCACCCTTTCAGCCAACCAGTAAATGATTCTATGAACCCTGGTCTTACTACTTGGATTTTTTATGAAAAGAAACAATATGGATGGGTTGCATATTCAGGGCTCTGGGACTTCAGTTAGAAAGGCTTGGGAGAAAGCCTGACCCAGTGTAGATCTATGTTGGTCGTACAGTTTGATAACCTATGTTCTGAACCAAAGTTGGACTAGGTAAGAGATTGCTGTCTCACTTCTGGATGCCCACCAGGTAAAGAACAAACCATAGAGCAGGGTCTAGACGGTTCTTTGTTGTCTACTTCTTGGTTATGGTTCTAACCCATCTTCCCCATCATGTTTACCCATCCTTAGTGAGGTGTGTAGCTTCTCAGGACTTTGTGCTAGGCTGACGCTGTTTCCCTTTGCTCAGTTCAGTTCAGTTGCTCAGTTGTGTCTAACTCTTTGTGACCCCATGGACTGTAGCACGCCAGGCTTCCCTGTCCATCACCAATTCCTGGAACTTGCTCAAACTCATGTCCATCGAGTCAATGATGCCATCCAACCGTCTCATCCTCTGTCATCCCCTTCTCCTGCCTTCAATATTTCCCAGCATCAGGGTCTTTTCAAAAGAGTCAGTTCTTCGCATCAGGTGGCCAAAGTTCTGGAGTTTCAGTTTCAGCATCAGTCCTTCCAATGAATATTCAGGACTGATTTCCTTTAGGATTGACTGATTGGATCTCCTTGCAGTCCAAGGGACTCTCAAGTCTTCTCCAGCTCCACAGTTCAAAACCATCAATTGTTTGGCGCTCAGCTTTCTTTATAGTCCAACTCTCACATCCATACATGACTACTGGAAAAACCATAGCTTTGACTAGGTCCATCTAGTCAAAGCTATGATACTGTAAATACCCTGGATCTGCCTGATTGATACATTTCTACCCGTTTAAACACAGACAACTTGGGCCATCTCTTCTGTGAGGATATTCTGTCCTTACCCCGTCACTTCCCATCTGCCAGACAGAATTAGTCCCTCCCTTGTCTGTGTCCTCAGAGCCTGGTTGCATGCTTCTGCCAGAGCCATTAGTCCTAAGGTATCTGTTATTACTAAATACTTCTGAACATACAGTGCTGTCTTGTGCCGGTGCCACCTAGTTTAGGCTCTAACCAAATATTTCTGGACTTTAATCAAGAATGCAAAATCCAAAGGCAAAGAGCTTCTGTTATTCACATCTCCATCAGTATGGGTACTTTGCCAATTAGCATAGTTCATGTCAGAATTTTTTTCGTGTGTGTGTGAAATTGGTGGCATTTGATTAACATGATGAAAGTTAGAAATGGTATCTCCTTGATAAATAAAAAGATATTCAAGATAAGCCCATAAATTCAAATAGTTTAGAAACCTTCCACTCTTGCCTGAGTAGGACAAACATATTCAGCTAAAATTACAATCTTCACCCTTAGAATGATCCTCAGGAAAGCCTTTCCTTTGTCTTGGGTCCTGTCATGAATTCTGGAGGATTCTGGTTGCCCCTTGCTGGCTATACTGGCGATAGATTTCTGCCTCTGAAATACTGGCAATTGTTTTGAGAGAGTCTTGCGTGCAAGGTTATAGAAACTTCTTATTAATAAGTGTCTGTAAGAGCAGCAGAATTTTGCCGGTGGCTTGCTTTGATCATGACCAGGTAACAAAGTTGTAGAGGAGAGTAGCTGGCACTCTTGGTTTAACAATTCCTGGGTGGCTTACATTTTAATACCAGTAATTCTGCTCAGGTCAGTTTGCAAGATCTACTCACTAGAGTAAGTTTCTCAAGGACAGAAACTCACCTAATTTACTTAAGTATCTGTGAAATGTTTGAAAGTGAAAGGCGTCTGGGAGATGGAGTTTAGATGCCAAAATAAGAGCATTTCAGGGAAAAATTGGAGAAGGCAATTGCAACCCACTCCAGTACTCTTGCCTGGAAAATCCCATGGATGGAGGAGCCTGGTAGGCTGCGGTCCATGGGGTCTTTAGAAGCTGGACACGACTGAGCGACTTCACTTTCACTTTTCACTTTCATTCATTGGAGAAGGAAATGGCAACCCACTCCAGTGTTCTTGCCTGGAGAATCCCAGGGACGGGGGAGCCTGGTGGGCTGCTGTCTATGGGGTTGAACAGAGTTGGATACGACTGAAGCGACTTAGCAGCAGCAGGGAAAAATGGCAGAGCACAACTGAACTGAGAAAACGCAGGACCCATGATTGCCACGCTTAAAAGGCAACTCTCTCCCCAGGGCTTGGAGTGACTGAGGACCCAGGCTGCTTCCATAGGACACAACTTTACAAACTAACTATTAAGATCCATAAAAATCATATTCCCTGAACCCAAAAAATGACTGGGAGATTCTTGAAGCTGGGCTTCTAGCTCAGAACCTCCTGGGGGTGCTTTTTGCAAATGCAAATTCCTAGTCACTTTCCAGGCCTCCTGAATAAGCACCTATTCCTATGGGGCCCAAGTGTCGCAAGTTTTAGCAAAATTTCCAGAGGTTCTTATCTATTTAATAATAATGAACTTAGCTGCTCATGAAAAATAAGCACTACTACATTGATGAGTCACATTGATTATAAAAACGCATTTTGCTTGGTTCAGAAACATTAAAATGTGGGTGAAATGTGATCTTGGAATAAAAGTAAAATAGTATCATGCCTTCCTAGATAATACATTTGTATTTTAACCAGGCCCTTGCCACCTTAACGAAAATGAGGCTTTTTCTGTCCTCGAGCAGGCCAACAGGAGATAGTTGAGGGGTGAGGAGTCTCTCCAGGGTCCCTCACATCACATTGAGCTAGTTGTATCTTTGAATTGCAGTTGTCCCTTTACCCTGCTGTCCATGTCCTTAGACAAGAAGGAGTTCTCTTCATTTTGAGATTTAATATTGAGGCATAGAATGTGAGTAAACAACCAAAGCCCCCTTCTAAGAAAGTCAGTGGTCAGGCAAAACACACAAGCAGTGTTCTGATTCTTGATGAAACCGCAAGGCCTTTCCTTCCCGTAGGCTGTCATACAGAGCCTTTCAACAGATGAATTCCCGACCTAAAGATTCCCTTTCCTTTCCTTTAAAATTCATAAGGTGTGACAGACAGAACAGAACAGAGCATGGAGTGCAGATGAATCTATCCACCAGTCATTCTGACATGTCCTGTTTAGTTCCTCAGAGAAATCACAGGGGAAAATATCACAAGGGAAAATACAGTGTTCTTTAGAAAATATTTCTTTAAAAAGGACGGGAGGCCATGTGTAAAATAGATAGCCAACGGGAGTTTGCTCTATGGTTCAGGGAACTCAAACAGGGGCTCTGTATCAACCTAGAGGGGTGGGATGGGGAGGGAGATGGGCGGGAGGTTCAAAGGGAGGGGATATATGTATACCTATGGCTGATTCATGTTGAGGCGTGACAGAAGACAACAAAATTCTGTAAAGCAATTATTCTTTAATTTAAAAAAAAAAAAGGACAGGAGGAATGGTGTACTTCCCCTTCACAAGCAAAACTTTTCGAAATTTCCAGTGTTTTAACTCTTCCAGCCAGTCAGTTGCATGTGTTGAGGATGTCCTATGTGGGAAAGACCAACACAGACTGTGGGGAGGGTGGGATGGGGTGGGGGTGCTAAAGAAATGTATAGATAATATTGCCTCAGGCTTAAGAAACAGAAGTTCTAGCTTAGGAGACAAAAACATCCCACAAGCAAGATGATTATATCTCTGAGTGAAATTCTGGAAAGCATTTGTTCCTCTCTGTGTGTTAATTTTGGAGAAGGCATTGGCAACCCACTCCAGTACTCTTGCCTGGAAAATCCCATGGACGGAAGAGCCTGGTAGGCTGCCGTCTGTGCGGTCGCTCAAAGTCAGACACAACTGAACGACTTCACTTTCACTTTACACTTTCATGCATTGGAGAAGGCAATGGCAACCCACTCCAGTGTTCTTGCCTGGAGAATCCCAGGGACGGGGGAGTCTGGTGGGCTGTCATCTATAGGGTTGCACAGAGTCGGACACGACTGAAGCGACTGAGCAGCAGCAGCAGCAGCAGCTGCGTATTAATCTGCTAAATAACTGTGCCACACAGTTGGGTAGGAAATGGCAACCCACTGGAGTAATCTTGCCTGGAAAGTCCCATGGACAGAGGGGCCTAGTGCTACAGTCCATGGGGGTCACAAAGAGTGGGACATGACTGAGCGACTGAGCATGCGCAGCTGGGTAAAGTCAGCCATGGAGAAAATGCTTGAGATGAGGTCTATATCAGGCAGAGAGAAGGATCATGGTGGGAACACATTCCAGGTGGAGCATTACAGGTTCAGGTGAAGGTCTGAACTGAACTGAACTGACAAGGTGGGAGGAGTGAGCATGTCAAAGGGCAGCAGGCAGCGGTGGCATGGATTATGCTCTGGGGGATCACCTTGACCTGGTGCCTTCCCATCCTTTGCCACTCACCAGCTGGGTCACATTGAAGGCATGACCTTCCTGAGCTTGTCTCCTTGGTTCTAAAAATGGGATGACTCATAGGGTCAGTTGCCTTGAGAAGGAAAATAACATGCCATGCCCAGTAGCTAACAGACATTAAATAAACAGGCAATTAGCCTTTGAAGTAGAAAATGATTAAATGTGGAACTGGTGAAATGAGAGAAGGAGCTGAGGTCACTGGCAAAAGGAAAGGGAACCTCATGAACCCCAAATGTTTAAACATTGTAGTGTTTTCCCAGGGGATTAAATCCATCCCACTGTAGCCTTTTTTTACTTTTCAGATATTAAACTCTGAAAAAACAAACAAAAGTATGACACATTGCTGACCGTGGCACAGGTGGAAATACAGAGCAGTCAAAATTATGGACAAAGACAGGCTTCAATTAATAAGCTGACTTCTATTCTGCAGCTGCAGATTCTAAGATTTAATTAGGAAGCAAAGATGAAGAAGATCCCCCAAAGCAATAGAAATGCCTACATTATTATTTAAGTGAGTGATTTCTAAGGACAAATGGCACATTTAAAAAACTCTATCATCTGACATGGGCTTTTCATGTTAGGGTCCAGTGTACTATGGACACTATGACTCTTTTTCCAGGTGGAGGAGAAGAGAAGGTTTAGTCTTTCAGTTTTCCACCTCTGTTTTATAGAGAGCTCTATCAGTCTGAGAAGCAGATGTCACACCCAAATTAGGATGATTTGGAAAGGGCTTATTTGCAGAGATGAGTGCAATTGTGCAGTAGTTTGAGCATTCTTTGGCATTGCCTTTTTTTGGGATTGGAATGAAAACTGACCTTTTCCAGTCCTGTGGCCACTGCCGAGTTTTACAAATTTGCTGGCATATTGAGTGCAGCAGTTTCATAGCATCATCTTTCAGGATTTGAAATAGCTCCACTGGAATTCCATCACCTCCACTAGCTTTGTTCATAGTGATGCTTTCTAAGGCCCACTTGAGTTCACATTCCAGGATGTCTGGCTTGAGGTGAGTGATCACACCATCATGATTATCTGGGTCATGAAGATCTTTTTTGTACAGTTTTTCTGTGTATTCCTGCCACCTCTTCTTAATATCTTCTGCTTCTGTTAGGTCCATACCATTTCTGTCCTTTATTGAGCCCATCTTTGCATGCAATGTTCCCTTGGTATCTCTAATTTTCTTGAAGAGATCTCTAGTCTTTCCCATTCTGTTGTTTTCCTCTATTTCTTTGCATTGATGGCTGAGGAAGGCTTTCTTATCTCTTCTTGCTATACTTTGGAACTCTGCATTCAGATGCTTATATCTTTCCTTTTCTCCTTTTCACAGCTATTTGTAAGGCCTCTTCAGACAGGCATTTTACTTTCTTTCATTTCTTTTCCATGGGGATAGTCTTGATCCCTGTCTCCTGTACAATGTCACGAATCTCCATCCATAGTTCATCATCTCAGATATGCAGATGATACCACCCTTATGGCAGAAAGTGAAGAGGAACTAAAAAGCCTCTTGATGAAAGTAAAAGAGGAGAGTGAAAAAGTTGACTTAAAGCTCAACATTCAGAAAACAAAGATCACGGCATCTGGTCCCATCACTTCATGGCAAATAGATGGGGAAACAGTGGAAGCAGTATCAGACTTTAGTTTTGGGGGCTCCAAAATCACTGCAGATGGTGACTGCAGCCAGGAAATTAAAAGACACTTACTCCTTGGAAGAAAAGTTATGACCAACCTAGATAGCATATTCAAAAGCAGAGACATTACTTTGTCAACTAAGGTCTGTCTAGTCAAGGCTATGGTTTTTCCAGTGGTCATGTATGGATGTGAGAGTTGGATTGTGAAGAAGGCTGAGCACTGAAGAATTGCTGCTTTTGAACTGTGGTGTTGGAGAAGACTCTTGACAGTCCCTTGGACTGCAAGGAGATCCAACCAGTCCATTCTAAAGGAGATCATCCCTGGGTGTTCTTTGGAAGAAATGATGCTAAAGCTGAAACTCCAGTACTTTGGCCACCTCATGTGAAGAGTTGACTCATTGGAAAAGACTCTGATGCTGGGAGGGATTGGGGGCGGGAGGAGAAGGGAACAACAGAGGATGAGATGGCTGGATGGCATCACTGACTCGATGGACGTGAGTCTGAGTGAACTCTGGGAGTTGGTGATGGACAGGGAGGCCTGGAGTGCTGCGATTCATGGGGTCGCAAAGAGTCGGACACGACTGAGCAACTGAACTGAACTGAAGTATTTGCAGAAGTGTGGTCACAAAGAAGAAGAGATAGTACAGTGGCCCAGGGTGGCTACCAGCAGCTCTGTTCCCATCTCTAG
Organism: Ovis aries; assembly: GCF_016772045.2. NCBI lineage: Eukaryota > Metazoa > Chordata > Mammalia > Artiodactyla > Bovidae > Ovis > Ovis aries. The sequence continues at coordinate 24,687,869 of NC_056069.1, read as the reverse complement.
GCCTGTGACTCCGGGGGAGGAAAAGAATCATGGAGTAGTGAACTGCCTTGAGAGAAGATGTAATCTTCAGTTGAGGGACAGTCTGCCAGAGGTGACCTTGCAGGAGAAGAGGCAGGGGAATAAATACTGAAGGGGAGTGGAATATGGCTTTTTGGCATAAGGCTTATTTTGAGCTGATTGTCTTGAGAAACAGCAGACAGACATAGGAGTTATCCTTTTGTAAGGAATATTTGCATTTATGAAGGAACTCTCCATTGTAAGGGTGTCTCCCTGTCTCTCTGTAATAGGAAGAGATGGATGATTCTGAATCATAATGGAGAAAGTACCTGCTTAAATCTGTATAACAAACTATACTCTGCTGACCTTATTTTTCCAAGTAACCCCCCAGGACTGGACTCCTCCATCTTTCTTTCTTTTGTCTTTAACTGAAGATGCAATTTAATCTGGAGTTCTAAGCCACCTTGGAGAGTTATTCCTCTTTCACTGGGTATTCCTATATGTATACAAGTTATTAAACTTCTGTTTCTTCTCTTATTTGTTAATCTGTCTTTTATTACAAGGCAGGCAGAGAAGGGGATGACAGAGGATGAGATGGCTGGATGGCATCACCAACTCAAGGGGCATGAGTCTGAGTGAACTCCAGGAGATGGTAATGGACAGGGAGGCCTGGCGTGCTGCATGCAGTCCATGGGGTCGCAAAGAGTCAGACACAACTGAATGACTGAACTGAACTGAACAAGGGTCTCAGCCAAGAACTTAGAAGGATAGAAGAAGGTAAAACTTTGATACATGAACTTTGTGGTGGGTTGGAGGGCATAATTCAATCCATAACAGTTGGCCATAGGATTTATAGCAACTTTAAATGACTTCTATGAACATATAGGTAATTGGAATAGCTCACTGAACATCCAGAACCTCTCATTTTGATTTTATTACACATCACTTTATTCTTCCAGACATCTTTTTCTGGTATTGGATGTCCATCTCTACCCCTCTGACAACAGGGCCCTTGAGTCATGGAGATTCTGACCTGGGCTGTTGACTTCCAGATATCTTATCTAGTGAACTTCAATCCAATCTGCAGCCTCATTCAGCCCTATAGTTTTCAATTCTTAAACAGCAACATGCATAAACAAGTTCTCTTTTTACTGGATTTAATTTGAGTTGAGTTTCTGTCATTTGTGTCCCCACCTTCTGACTAGTCCTGACTAGGGATAGAGGGCATTTATTTGTGAGAATTTTGTTCTAGTTACCTAGGAGCAGGAAAAAAAAATTAGAAATGTCACTCAATTGAGATTTGAGGTGAGTTTAATAAAACAGCAACCAGCCTATCTCTATCACTAGCATATGGGTCTACCCCTTGAAGAGACTGATAGAGCCAGGGATGAACACTAGGGCCCCTGTTTAGTGACCACTGCAGTCAGTCATGATGTATCTCAACACAGACCTTTACAAAAATATCAAGTACAGCATCACTGTTCACATTTGGCATTCACAGGATCACTTAGGTATCAGGCAAGGATTAATCCTTGATCCCCCAGGCTGGCTTGCTTCCCCACTCTCCTTGTTCTTGATGAGATGGGTGGGTTGCAGCCAGAGGCTCTGGAGAAAACTGTGTCTTTGTCAACCCTCTAATAAAATGCCTTGAATTTGTTGCCTCGGAAGCTGCAGACAGCTACTCTGCTAAATTATTCACACTGACTTTTACTGGATACCTTCCTCCCATTTCAATTACTTGGGATTTTTAATAGAAAATTGGCTGTGGGAATTTGACCACTCCAACTGCCTGGTAATAATCTGATCTGAATAGTAAACTCAGCATGGATTGATTTGGGGACAAGCCAGAGCATTCTCAAAAGAATTTATGAAGATCTGCCCTCCACTACAGAGAAAGCTAGGAATCTGTTTATACAAAATGAGGATATTTATTGGTGAGAATCTTGTGCTATTTACATAGTAACAGGAAAAATGAGAAGTGTCACCCTTCATCAAGATTGGAGGTCAGTTTTCTAAACTAGCAGTAAGCCTTTTCATAAATGCTTTATCATCGTCTAGTGGGACTATGAAACTGCTCTTGAACATCTGTATTATAATATAAAGAAAGTTTGATGTCCACACACAAGCCATATACATAATGGTTGAAGGCTTGGCTGGGTGCTTATTCTGTGCCAGTTACTGTGCTCTGTTTAAGTTCAGCAGCTCTTTTAATCCTGACAATAATACCATGAGATAATGGCTGTTATCCCCATTTTGCAATTTAGAAAACCGAGCCTCTAGGAGATTATGTGATGAGGTGAATTTACATATTAATAGCTTCTAAGTGGTGGTTTGATTTCAGAGCCTGGTTCTTCATAATAAGCTGAAATACTTTACAGTTAGGCCATGTTTGTAGCAGACAAAAATAAGTATTAAATTCTATAATTAATTTGCTTTTTTACTTTGTGTGTGTGTGTGTGTGTGTATGTGTAAGTCCTTTTAGTCATGTCTGACTCTTTGCGACCCCATGGACTGTAGACTGCCAGGCTTCTCTGTTCATGGGAATCTCCAAGCAAGGATACTGGAGTGTGTTGCCATGCTCTCCTCCAGAGGATCTTCCCAACCTGGGGATCGAAGCTGTGTCTCTTACATCTCCTGCACTGTCATAGTCAATAGTAATTTACCATAATCAATAGTAGTTTTTCCTTGACTTTTCTTTCATTAAGATCAATACAAGAGATACAAAAAAAAAAAAAAAAAACAAAAAAAAAAACACAAAAAACATTTTGGATCATTCCAAACACATTGTGTTATATTTCACACTTGGGCTCAGTATTAATTCATATCTGCAGTGCTCACCTCCTGTTTGAGAACTTGAGATGTCTAAACTTGAGGGCCTCAACTGTATATCATAGGTTTGCAGATAAGTCTAGATGGTCAGTGGGGTGGCAAGACTCATCCTTTAGGGCAGAGAGAGTTCTCTACACAAACTCGGCTCAAGGATGAGAAACCAACATCAGGAGAAAGCTCAGTTACAAGTTTTGAGATCTGCTCATTTTCCAGATCCCCCAGAATATGTGCCAGAGTCCTTGGGAGATGAAGTAATAAAGCGTAAAGAACCAGGGGCCTTTTTACTCATCTCTGTAGGAGCTTGAAAGCAAAAGGCACTGCTGTACTTCAGTGATGGGACTCTTGGGGCCTATGACACAGAGGCTGGCATGTCTCTGGAATGGGGCAGGTGGGATCTATTCTAGGTCTGACACTGAGGGGGCAGTCTCCCTAGCAGAAGAGAAGGAACCAGCAGGTTACACACTGCAGCTACAAAAACTTGCAGGATTAACCAACAAGGACCCTACTGTAGAACACAGGGAACTATACTGAACATTTTGTAGTAACTTATAAGGGGAAAGAATCTGAATAGAAATCTCTCTTTCTCTATCTACTTATCTATCTGAATCACTGTGCTGTCCACCTGAAACTAACTTATTTTAAATCAACTATACTTCAATAAGGACTTCTCTGATGGTGCAGTGGTAAAAAATCCGCCTGCCAACGCAAGAGACTCGGATTCAATCCCTGGGTCGGGAAGATACCCTGGAGGAGGAAATGGCAACCCATTCCAGTATCCTTGCCCGGAGATTCCCATGGGACAGAGGAGGCTGGTGGGCTACAGTTCATGGGGTCGAAAAAGAGTTGTACACAATTGATCTCCCACCCACCCACCCACCCCAACCCTCCGCCAACCCCACACACACTTCAATAAAATTAATGAATTTTTTAAAAAGAACTTGCAAGAAGGAGGGTGTGTTCTATTCATAATCCAATCATCTCCATACCTACACTCACTTCATGTACCTAGGAATTTCCTCGGCTACTTGGGAGAATTGAGGCAACTAGACTCCCCAAACGTGTAAATGGTTTAGAGCTAGAGAAATACTGTCCTGTTGACATTAATGAGATTCTGGTGGTCTTGGGAAATGTGGATCAGTGCAAATTAAGAAAATAAACTTTAAAATGTTTTTGAGCTTTTTGTTATTGTTTTTGCAAAATATGCCAAGAAAGACAAATAACACTCTTACCTGGGCCTCAGAGGAAAACGGCTCTTCAAAGATCTCTTCTTTCTGATACACTATTCTCCTCCACGATTTTAGCATCTGGAATTTTGACTAAAATTAGGTCATACAGACATTTTTTTAAACCTCAGCCATGAATAAGCATATCTTTAAAAGTTCATTATAAAGAAATATGGTTAGTAAAGATCTCAGTGAAAGAATTACAACCATCTAGTAGACCACTGAGCAGTTTTTAGTCTGAAAACACACATTGACTAAATCCATCAATGTCATGCTCATCTTTTCACTAGATCAAACTGTCTACAAATAATCATGCTACATAGCATCAATTAAATACCACACTCTGCAGAAGCTACATAAAATAATATACTTTGAATGGTCCTAATAGTACTCGATGTTGAGTTCTCCCAGTATTCAAGTGATCTCCTAAATTCTCTCCACTGTGTGACTTTTCATCATGGGCGATTTAGAGAGACTTGGGCTCCAGTGGATTATCATTAGCAAGGCATTGTCTCCTGAGTACTTTACTTAAGTTTCACTCTTACTGTGATCAAATGCCAGACAGGGGGTTTATTTTCTGCTAGGATACAGAAGTGAGAAGACAAGAATTCCACCCTGCATATCACGTGTTCTGGAGCTCCTGAAGCAAGCCAGAGGCTTACAAGTACCTTATTTTAGTGCTTCCAGGACATTTTGGGGGCTTCTCAGTGACAAAAGAATCTACCTACCAATGCAGGAGGTGAAGATGCTAATTGGATCCCTGGGTCAGGAGGATCTCCTGGAGAAGAAAATGGCAACCCACTCCAGTATTTTTGCCTGGAAAATCCCATGGATAGAGGAGTCTGGTGGGCTATTGCCCATGCTGTCACAAAGAGTCAGACACAACTGAGTGACTGAGCATGAGCATTCAGGGTATTTTGGAAGAAAATTTCCAGTCAAGACCTCAGTGCCACTATTTCAAAATTGAACTACAAATTTATGATAGTGTGGCAAAAGATTCATCGAAATGTCAGCTTCTTAGGCTGTTCAATTTCCTGTTTAATGGGAACAAAAACTGTCTTTGTCGACAAGGAGACTTTAAGGCTTATATAATAATGGAACTAAAAATCCAGAGCAGACAGGTCTAAAGCAATAGAAAAATTCCACTTAAACTTGATCTCCAGCAGTTTCCATCTCCAGGGTGAATGGAGGAAAAAATAGCTATCAACATTGAGCTCCCTCACCACCCCCAGGACATGTGGCTTTGCAAAGTCTCCTGTGAGCCAAGTCAGTACAGATTGATTCCTGATAGTCATGTGAAAGCCTATCAGTTTTCCCTCTGAGGCTAGGGTGCCAGAAGCTTATATGTTCAATCAAAACAGCCCAAACTGGATGTTATAATGAATATGTATTTTTGAGCACCTGACTTCCTTTGGAGCTATATCTCATTCAGTCTGAGGCCATGATATTTGTTGAAAAGTTCCCCATCCTGTACTCCTAGGGGTGTGTATGTGTTTATTAGTTATCTATATCTGTATAACTAATAACTAAACTTAATAGATTAAAACAATAAACAGTATCTCATAGCTTCTAAGCATCAGGAATTTGAGCATAGCCTATTTTGCCTCAAGATCTCTCACAAGACCAGGATAATTTGTTAGTCATTGTTAAAATCATCCTAAGTAAGGCTCAATTAAGGGGAGATCTGCTTCTAAACTCACCCACAAGGTGGTTGGCAGAGGCTGAGTCCTTGCTGCTCTTGAGAGAGCCATCAATTTCTTGCCAAGTAGTCCTTTTCATAGGGCAGTTCACAATATGGCAGGGTAAGTGAGATGGAAGTAACACAATCTCGTAAGTGACATCCTATTACTTTTACTTAATTCTATCCATTAGAAGTGAGTCCAAGGACTTCCCCTGTGGTCCAGAGGGTAAGAATCCACCTTGCAATGTAGGGATACAGGTTCAGTCCCTGATTGGGAAACTAAGATCCCACAAGTGGAAGGGCAGCTAAGCAAGGGGGCCACAACTACTGAGCCTGATTGCCACACTGAAAGGTCCCACATGCCCCAAGACGTTATGCAGTCAAATAAATAAATAAATACATTAAAAAAAAAAAGTGAGTCCAGCATACACTTAAGAAGGAGAGAATACATGAAGTCAGGAAAACTAGGAGATAGGAACCAGTGGAGGCCACCCTAGCGGCTGTGCACCACAGGGCTGTGCTGACAGTTCAGGGAAATCATGTGACATGTTCTGTTTCTCTGGCCGCAACGATTGGTTCATCAATGATACCTGATCCAAGTCAGGCCAATGAGACTAACCCTGGAATTCTGGCCAGAACTTTTGGGAAAGAGACCTTCTTTCTCCACTGGTGGTGTTTCTAAGAAATCAGCCTGGACCTTCATTGGCTATCTCTGTCACCATCTTGGGAAAGTATCTTGAAAATGAAGCCAAAACAGAGGAAAAAAAAAACAACCAACAACCCAGAAGACAAAAGTGAGATATTCTTGGTGTCATTGTTTGAATACCTTGATCTAGATGCATTTAAAGACAATTTTACCCCAAGATTTTTCATTATATGACCCAATAAAAGCCTTCTTTTATTTATTTGTTTGACTGGGCGGGATCTTAGTTGCGGCATGCAGGATCTATTAATTGAGGCACGGGGGTGGGGTAGTAGGGGGAATCTTTTAGGTGCAGCATGGCATGTGGGATGCAGTTCCCTGACCAGGGACGGAAACTGGACCCCCTGCATTGGGAGTGCAGAATCTTAGCTGCTGGACCACTAGGGAAGTCCCGAAAATCTTCTCTTTTTGCTTAAGCCACTTTGAATTGAGTTTCTGTCACTTGCTCCATACAGTACGAAAAGCTACTCTATTTGTTTTTAAAATTTTCTGTCTGGTAAAAAAGAATCAGCAAGATCTTATAGCTGGGCAGGGATGACAGACCAAGCCACTTTTTATATTTGTAGTAAACTATTTGCTCAGTACCTTAAATTTATTGGGCCTCAACCAATGAGAGAATTTTAACTAATTTGTCCTAAGTCCTTGTCAGCACAACAGCAGATTGAGTAGTTCCCTGTTGCCCTTCAGATGCTCAGCTGGCTCCTTGTGTCTGAACTTGGGTTTGAGAGATAGCTCTACTCCAAGTCAGTTTTTCTCAACCAGGGTGATTTAACAAGGCTGGAGACATTTTTGGTTGTCACAACTGAAGCGGCAGATTGCTACTGTCATCTAATGGGTAGGGGTCAGGAATGCTGCTAAGCTTTCTACAATGTGCAGGACTGCCACCTCCCAACAACCCCAACAAAGAATTGTCTTACCTAAAATCTGTGTGGTGCTGAGCTCGAGAAATCCTTCTCTAAACCATCTATGGGTAACTTAGCAAATTACACTGAAAGACTACGTTAGCTTGTTCCTGGTTAAATAATACTACAAGAAGGTGCAAGCTTGAAGATGTCAAAATGTGCTCACTTGGAAGAGAGTCTGTCTTTGTCCTGCCTCCCATGGTGGACCCTAAAGCTTGAAAAGTAATACAGCAGAGAGTGGATTCTTAATGTTTCTTCTAAAACTGTTTAAAAGGATTCCTTAGGCATGTATTTACATCCTCTGTTCTTTCCTAATACAAAGATTTCCATTCCAGGGTGATCTGAAATGCTGAGTGAGGAAAGAAAGTTATTTTTGATAGCTGATGGGATCTGGTGCCACATCCTGCTTATAGATTCAAATCAATACCAGGATCCTGATTTTAAAGACTAAGGGCCTTTTTCCCTAGCTGGAATATGGGGCAATTAGTATTTTAATCTATGACACTAGGATTTGAATGGAAAAACCAGGACTAAAAACATAATCCTATTCTTTGTACTAGTAAAAAATTTAGTTTTTGTATGATCAGATGATATTTAGCTTCTCTGCTTCCTTCCCGTCTCAGGGATGTGTTTTAAGCCCCATATAGGATGGCCATGAATAGAGATGTGCTCTTTCATTTGTTTACGCACTGACTGAATAAATGTTTGCCTATTTCCCATAGTGCCTAGCACACAGTGAGTATTCAATACCCTTTACATCGTGCTTTGTTATAAGGGATTCTTCAATTGCTAATAACATGTTCTCCCACTCCCTCTTGCAGGCTGGAGGGTTAACAGCTGTTTTCCAAGGTTCCAGGGCTTCCTTGCGCAGTGGTGGCCAGTTGTATCAAGCATCAGAGTGTACATGAGTGAACCAACGGGTCTAGAATCCAGCTAAAGGATTCTCCTCCTCAAACTGTGTGCTTGACCCAGAGCTGTGTTTACCAAAGACACTGCCCATTAGCCAAGCCATGCTCCCCATGGAGCCACATTCCTCCAAGAGGAATGCCCTTGACTTCAACAGAATTGAGTGGCCATTATGAGGACTCCTACCTAAGTTGCCCTCAGGATATCTGACAGAGACTTTTCCACCTGCATGCAGACGTCCATGAGCCCCTCGAGCTCGAGCCTTATTGCAGGTTTCCATTATCTACACCTACAGCCTGGATTCACAGGCACTGTAATTTTCAGCTCAGCAGGGTCTTATTAAATCCTACTACCTGACCATAAAAATATAGCAGGTGCTTATTAGGCCCTGACATATACTGAAATACAAATTACATGGACACTTTGCTAACAGCATGCACCTGTGTTTTTGACTTGAAGTCCATGTTGCCTTTGGCTTTACTGCACGTTAATCATTTGGAAAATAGAGTTGACATGTTGTGATTCCCCTCCTGCAGTTAATTGCTACCTAAGATCCCAAGAAGGTGAGTGAGAAGAAACTACCCTGAATCAAAAGGTGAGGCCTTGGAATTCCCTGGTGGTTCAGTGGTTAAGACTCTGTACTTCCATCACAAGGGGGTACAGGTTCGATCCCTGGTTAGGGGAACTAAGATCCCACATGCCAGGCTGAGCAGCTTAAAAAAAAAAGCGATGCCATTCATATTAACTTAGATCTAAGAAAGGCACTTGAGGACATTATTGAGCCAACTATTTATTATATTTGACTCCTTAGGAAAACTAAGAAGGGTTTTCCTTCTTAGTGAATGATACCGCCAACCACCCCAGTCCTCAAGTTGGAAACCTGGATGTCATCCTTGCCCCTCATTTCTCTCTCCCTTGCAGACTGTCAACCCCACCTCTTTAACAACTCTTTTACCAACTTTGCCTCTTCACCTCAAGACCTCACTGCCTTAGTCTAGTGGTCACCATCTGTTGGCTGGGCTTTTACAGTGAAGTGTAGCCCGGCTTCCAATCCCTTCTCCGGGCAGCTGCCCCAAAGACCGTGAAACTATGAATCTGATCATGCTGTTCCCCAGCCCATGCTGTTCCTTTCCTCTGATGTTCTTTTCTTCACGCTTGTGCTTCTGATGAACATCTAGCTCTTCAGCTTTATGAATCATCGCATGTGAGGGTTTTTTCTTGCCAACATCTTCTGCCAACACTTTTGTAGGAGTGGCCACCCTAACCTTTGCCCCCTGCTGTATCCTGAATACACTTCTTCAGCCCACCTGTGTCCTCCACACTGGAAACTTTTTCAAGGCCAGGATGCCTTCAGCCTATAGTGTCCTAATGGCTACTGGGCAGAGCAGTCGCTTATTAAATGCCTGTGGTTTACAAGAATGCTGTTTTGTGCTTTGCTGTTCCCAAAGCACTTTGAAAACATTGCCTCACCTAAAACACTTTTTTTTTTTCCTGAGACTTTCATCCTGGCTTTTGAGAAAGTCCCTCAATATCTTTGAACCTAATGCCCTTATGTATCAGAATATAGTCATACTTATTTGTGAATTAAAGTCCGTGTTCTACTTCTTGTCTTGAAGCTATCTCTAAAAAAGTGAGAGAAAAATGACTCTTTCCACTGTGTTGTGGGTAACTGCACAATTACAAGTGCAGGTGCTTGTGACAGAACTGAAAACTTTATATCTCCATTCCGTTCAGTTCAGTTCAGTTCAGTTCAGTCTCTCAGTCGTGTCCGACTCTTTGTGACCCCATGAATCGCAGCACGCCAGGCCTCCCTGTCCATCACCAACTCCCAGAGTTCACTCAGACTCACGTCCATCGAGTCCGTGATGCCATCCAGCCATCTCATCCTCGGTCGTCCCCTTCTCCTCCTGCCCCCAATCCCTCCCAGCATAAGGGTCTTTTCCAATGAGTCAACTCTTCGCATGAGGTGGCCAAAGTACTGGAGTTTCAGCTTTAGCATCATTCCTTCCAAAAGAAATCCCAGGGCTGATCTCCTTCAGAATGGACTGGTTGGATCTCCTTGCATTAACCAAATTCAAATTTCAGTTTCCACTTTTCCAATCACTCAGATCCAGGTGTTGTCTGTGTGGAATACATATCACTGTACTTTTTGGAATGAATTTGTGTACTAAATTATACAGTTTAATAAAGCCAAAGGACCAATGAATTTTTTGTCACTGTATTAGTCTTTCACACAGATAAAGCTGTCTATAATGCGATTATTATAACCACTGTCCCCACGGTGCTGCATTTATCTTTAGTGAGTCTCCTTCTTGCTGAAGCCAGGAGATAATTTGATTAGAACATCGATAAAATGCTTATTGTGTGTTTTCCACAGCAACTATAGTAATTTGTGTTATCCAAGTTATATAAGGTTTGATTCTCTCTGAAAGAGTTTGTGAATATCTAACCCCTGTATTATATTGGGACTAAAATACTAGTCCAAATTACTGAAAGAGAAGACTAGAAACTAGGGGGATAGAAAGGCAAGATCACTTTCAGTTGAGAGATCAATCCATCCTTGTATTATGGAGGAAAAGTAGACTTTCCTTTAAGGCCAAGTAATAAATAACACCAGTCAACTTTCCGTGTTAAACACCTTAAAATACTTCATTTGATCCTTTAGAGAGCCCCATGAGGTTAGCATTTATAATCATATTTTATAAAGGAAGAAACTTAAGCACACACACACACAAAGCAGAGTCAAAGGAGTGGCAGCAAAAAAATTTAATTCACAGAACTGGTTTCTGCTTCCACTCAGTCAACCCACTCTGTAAATTAGGCAGTGTCTGATGATAGCATTATCAGGTCTTACCTGAACAGATGAATGATTTGCCAAATCTGCTCCAGCTCTGCTGTGGTTTAAGCCCCCTAATCCCTGTTCTATGAACACGGCTGGGAGAATTGATGCGATAGTCTGGATTAGCTCTCCCTCTGAAGTTAGACATTCCCAGACTGCTTACACAAGATGGATTTGAGTTTTGGAGAAAGGTGTAGTATGTGTTTGGCTTGGGGAGGAGGCGGGTAGCGGGTGGGAAGGGAGACAGTTTGGGAAACCCTGCATCCTCACTGTTCTTCTTAGAGGTTCTTCTCATTTTGAAAGCCGATTTACCATTTCTTTGTGTCCTTAGTCACTCAGTCTTGTCCGACTCTTTGTGACCTCATGGACTATAGACCGACAGGTTCCTTTGTGCATGGGGTTCTCTAGGCAAGAATGCTGGAGTGGGTTACCATTCCCTTCTCTAGGGGATCTTCCCAACCTAGGGATCGAACATAAGTCTCCCATGTCTTCTGCATTGCAGGCAGATTCTTTACTGTCTGAGCCACCAAGGAAGCCTACCATTTCTTTAGTCAGTAAAAAATAGTTCTCTGAGGATCCATGGACTCTGCTGGAAGCAAAGTGCCACCTCTGACTGACCATCCTTGAATGCAGAACATCATGGCCTTTCGAAAGACATAGCAATCAAGATCTGGTGAAGGGAGCAGGGCTCAGACTGCAAATCAATTGCTTCATAGTCACTGGTGAGCACTTTTTCCAGGCACCCAGAAGAGTATAGGTTCCCAAGCCTCTGTTCATGGGACTTGGAATCCACTGGAAAATTCCACCACCTACAGAGGCAAAAACGAATTTTAGAAAACTAGTAATTCAAAGCAAAACAAAACAACCCATCTCCCTGAGGGTATTTGAATTTAGCTTCTGATGAAAATAAGGCCATTTCAGTGACATCATACAGCCATGTTTATCTTTTCCTACCATCTCTGATTGGAGCCAGCTCAGTGCTTGTCCCTGGCCAAAACTAACAGCTGGGCGTCTTTTGCAGCATTGAGAAGCCACACTTTTATTCAGTGCTGAGAATTCTCTCTAAGGAATGTTTCACAGAACTGTGCTCAGTGTCCACCTCTTCTCTAGGGAAACAAGTCCAGGATGATGTTAAGGGTAATCAGTTATCACAGAGTCAAAGTTCGTATCATTAAATCAGGGTATTGTTTCTGTGGATATTTGACTTAGTATGTGCTTAAAAGGACTCCAGATAAAGCATTGTGACCAATTCCTCTTTCACTTCTCTCTCTGCAAAAAAAAATAAAAGCTAAACATTAAAATCCACAGGCTTGAATCTATTCTCTTCTATACAAGGCTATTATTAATGTAACTTTTATTGAGTCCGTACTGTATTTAAGGCTCAATTTTGGATGTCATGCTAAATGGAAAGGTGAGAAAGACAATCTTTCTCCTCTCTAGAAGATATTGAGAAGATATCACCACATATAAAATGTCTGAACAAACCTTGTGATAATCATCACTAGTTGAAGAAACCTCTAGGAGTCAGAGGAACAATCTGAGAGGAGAGATTTGAACTGGACTTAAAAATGTATAGGACTTAAGAGGGACAGGATATATGTATACTTACTGCTGATCCAGGTTTCCTGGCAGCTCAGTATTAAAAGAATCTGCCTGCCATGCAGGAGACGTGGGTTCCATCATCCATGGGAAGACGCCCTGGAGAAGGACATGGGAACCCACTCCAGTATTCTTGCCTGGGAAATCCCATGGACAGAGGAGATTGGTGGACTACAGTCCATGGAGCCGCAAAAGGATTGGACCTGATTTAGCAATTAAGCAACAACAACAATAGCTGATTCACGTTGTCCCACAGCAGAAACTAACACAACATTGTAAAGCAATTATACTCCAGTTAAAAAAAATTTTTTAATGCGCAGGACCTTCCTGAGTAGCTTCAGCAGAGTTGTACATGATTGATTACACTGTACAACACTTGGGGAAACAGCCACATTAACTGTAGCTATTCATTGTCAATGAATGTTGTGGCCTGTAAGTTTTAGCTGCCACTGAACAGGGCCAGCGCAGATACACTGAACATATTAACAGAGACCAGAAAACTTCTCACCTCTACCAGCTCTCCTATTGCACAGAGTGGAGTTAACCAGAGATCCCAAGAAGGCTCGCATGTTCTTGCTCTAGTCTCTACAAAGGTTGAGTGCAGCTCAGAGTGGAGAAGGAATGGCAATCCACTCCAGTATTCTTGCCTGGAGAATCCTGTGGACAGAGGAGCCTGGTGGGCTGCTGTCCATGGGGTCATACAGAGTCAGACACGACTGAAGCGACTTAGTGTGCATTACTGCACTGGAGAAGGAATGGCAACCCACTCCAGCATTCTTGCCTGGAGAATCCCAGGGACAGAGGAGCCTAGTGGGGTGCCATCTATGGGATCGCACAGGGTTGGACACAACAGAAACGACTTAGCAGCAGCAGCAGAATAGTCTTGGGAAGATTCTGGTCACTGGTCCAACGGGCACCTGGTCCCTGGAGCACATTCCCCTTGTAGGGTCCTGCATTTAAACAGACAAGACCCCCCTTTCTCTTTCTACCTCCTGGGCTATGTTTCTTGTAGCTCAGCTTCCCAGAGATGTGCAGAGGCCAGAGTAGCGGATCCAGCCAAAACATGTCCTTGGCACAGATGCCAAGATAGAGTCTTGAAGAGCAAAGGAAGCCTAGCAGATAACTGGCTTCCTCTGAAGGAATCCAGAAGGTTATGAATACAGCAAGCTGTTGGCACCAGTGGGGGATGGAAACTGGGTCTTGCAAACTGAATCCCAGCTTGTCTGTATAGCTTGGCGGCCTGGAGGCAGTCAAACCTGGCACCTGTGGAGGGTGAACAAGAGCTGGGCGCAGGATGCCATGGGCGCTCCCTTTTGGTGGTGTGGCCTTTCCCAGGAGCCCAGCCAAACCACAGAGAAGGGAGCTGAGTCACACAGGGAGCTGAGCTGTGTGCTCTGACCACCAGAGGGGCTGCTTCAGGCTAAGGAGGGATAAGGAGATTTGTACTGGTTTCTTTAAAAAGAAAATACACAAGTTGTTTCTAAATAGAAAGCCAAGCCTCAGGCAGATAAGAAGTATCCCTTCCAAATTCAGGGTGGTGTCTTTCTGACTGAGGAATCACTTGGTTTCCTAGCTAAAGAAGCTATAAACTTCAGGCCTGGTGAACTTGAATCTGAGGAAATTTTGGAAGTTTGCAAAGTTTAATGCATGCCCCATGTGTGTCCTTTGCCCTAGATAAGTAAAATCCTGCCTCTAGTTGCAAACTGAAGGACTGGGAAGATTGCATTTTGTATACCAAGCAGGGGTGGTGGCTTTCAGAAGACGTAAATGAAATTCAAGACATTTACTCACTTCCCCAGACATATTTAGATCCTGAAGCTGAGGCCCTGTGATACCTCAGATACTAAATAGTTCAGTGACTTCAGTGGTCACTGAACGCCTACCTCAGCTAGTTGCGTGATAAATTGTTGCAAGACCTTTTATATCTCTGAGCTTCCGTTTCTGCATTTTCTAAAGGGTAAAATGGACTGATTGAATGCAGTTGGAACTGAGAGTTCATCCGGTTTTGTCTGGGTTGAACACAGGACCCCCACGAGAGCTCCAGGAACAAATGACAGCATCTGCTTTTATTCTGCTGAGGTTTAGTGGTTGAGAACCTAGGCTCTGATGCAAGACCTTCCTGTCTGAAACCAAACTCTGACACTCATTTGCTGTATGACTTGGCAAGTTACTTCATATCTTTATGCCTCAATTTTCCCATCAAAAAGGAATATAATAATAAGATATTCCTCATAGGTATTATAATCACATTAAGCACTTAGAATTTCACCTGCATGGTAGAAATATTCAACAAATGTTGGCATAGTATTCATTTTACATTTTAAAGATGATCCTTTGGAAGACCTGCCAGCTTAATAGCTGACAGCTTCCCTGGGGCTTGAACATAAATTTTCTACATGTCTTGGGATAGTAAACTACATTCTTTTAGAGTAAAAAAATATTTACCAAGTCTACTTGGTACAAAGGTGCAGAGAAAAGGTAAATACTTTGCCTTCATGCGGCCATTAATGGGAGATAGGCATTTTATCGTTGGTTTACTTGTCAGTAATCGTACAAAGTACTATGAACAAAGGAAGACGTTGTTAGTCTTTGGAATCCTTTTCACTTTGTTTTCATGGCAGAATCTCATTTTATCCTGACAACAGTACTGTGCAAAGCAGGCAATGTTTAGGAGATTGGTTTTCAATACTCAGTGGCTTGAGGCAATCTTTGGAGGTCCTTAGAAGCCAAGGGAGGTGAAATGAAAGTAAGGGTCTCCCCGCCCTTCCTTCAAGTACAATCAGTATATGTCTGTTTTAACTATTTGAACTTCCTCAGGAGGTTATCATTAAATCAGAGTTCTGGGTATAGAGGGTGGTATTCTCAAGCGGCACAGTGGCAAAGAATCCGCCTGCCAATGCAGCAGACACGAGATACAAGTTTGATTCCTGGGTTGGGAAAATCCGTTAGGGTAGGAAATGGCAACCCACTCCTGTATTCTTGCCTGGAAAATTCCATGGACAGAGGAACCTGGTGGGCTACAGTCCATGGAGCCGCAAAGAGTCAGACATGACTGAGCACAGCAACAGCAATGGAGGAAGAAATCCAGGATCTGTCTCCTTCCTACAAATGAGGACTTCTGAGGATGGCCTTGGCATAGAACCCGGGCTCAGGAAGGGGAGGCAGAGCCTCGGGGCTCTTTCTTCTGAAGGTATTTGCTTCCCTTTGGGTTTTATTTACTTCTTTTTTTTAAGATTGAAGCCTGTAAATAATTTAGTTTGCAGTTCCAGAGGATAAAGCCATTTCTGAGCACCTACTCCACTCAGAATTACACATGTAAAAACCTTCTAACACTGGGATGAGAATCGGGAATCAAACTCCAGGCTGGAATAAAATGCACTGCAATTCTGAAAGGCAGATAATATATTTTAACCAATTTTACAAATATACTCTGTTTAAGTTCAGTTCAGTTCAGTTCAGTCACTCAGTCGTGTCCGACTCTTTGTGACCCCATGAACCACAGCACGCCAGGCCTCCCTGTCCATCACCAACTCCCAGAGTCCACCCAAACCCATGTCCACTGAGTTGGTGAAAAAAATTATTGACCTGATTTATAAAATAAGCATTTTTAGAATAATTATTGCTTATCAGTGTATTCATTTCAGTGCACTGGCAATTTACTGATTACATTTAAATTACAAGTTTAATTTAATTTGTAGAAATTAAAAATTTGCTACAAATAGCATCACAAGCTATTCACCTTTAAATTTTTCAGTTTTAGAGCAGCCAGAAAATAATTTCATAGTGATGAATTTCTGAATTTTTGTGTCCAGATTATCATTTTCTTCCTTATTGATAGTCATAGTGTTTTTGAGAGTCTCAGAAAACATTTGGGTTGATTTGGGCCATTTGGTGGAGAGTATTCTCCAAGTGGGAAGTAGGGCTTATCATAATCAGAAGGCTTAATTATTATCATTAGCATAATAATGGATAAGACTTTTACATCCGTCATTTCAGAAGTCTTGGCACTAGAATCTAAAATCAACACTGTAGCCCTGCAGAGGCTCCTTAATTTAAACAAGACACAGAAGCCTTCATGGTGTGAGTAGATGAGATCTCCAGGCATGGGCACAGGGGTCCCTGCTCCTTTCTGAATGTCCACCTGGCCTGAGAGATTCTAACATTTCCAGTCTATCTGTCATTCCCCGTGGGCTTGGAAGACATGCTGTCCCCCATCCATCCAGCCCAGCAAAGACAAAACCTAGCCTTTTGTTTTTCCTCTTGTTTTTTAATAGACTTCATTTTGAAAATACTGGCATCTGTTTAATGTGAAAAGGGAAAATTTCAGAAAATAAATACAGATGATAAAACAACACAAAATCTACAAAGTCTCTGAAGCACCTGCTTTGGTTCCCAAGCCTCCCGGTAAAATCAGGGCTCTGGTCTTCTGCCCCCGACATGGAGGAGTGGCACCACATCCCCAGCCCTTTTCCTGGTATTCTCTTTTCTTGTGGTTGCCTTGTTTTAGGTTACTGAAATGACCTCATCACACTGGGCTCAGAAGGTCATCAACTACAACATCTATTTCAGGAATGGAAAATATCTGCCATTGATTGATGGGGGCGGCATATGCAGCGGATGCTGTGTGCTCAGCCTGGATCTCCTCTCAGGAAGAGGCACTACTGGGACCGTTAGATGCTGAAGCACTGGGCGAGTGAGTCCTTACGGGAATTACTCTCTACCAATGACAGCCACAAAAACAAGTCCAGGAGCTGACTGTGGCTCAGATCAGGAACTCCTTATTGCAAAAGTCAGACTTCAATTGAAGAAAGTAGGGAAAACCACTATACCATTCAGATATGACCTAAATCAAATACCTTGATTATACAGTTGAAGTGACAAATAGATTCAAGGGATTAGATATGCTAGGCAGAGTGTCTAAAGAACTATGGACAGAGGTTTGTGATATTGTACAGGAGGCAGTGATCAAAACCTTCCCCAAGAAAAGGAAATGCAAAAAGGCAAAATGGTTGTCTGACGAGGTCTTAAAAATAGCTGAGAAAAGAAGAGAAGTGAAAGGCAAAGGAGAAAAGGAAAGATATATCCATTTGAATGCAGAGTTCCAAAGAATAGCAAGGAGAGATAAGAAAGCCTTCCTCAGTGATCAATGCAAAGAAATAGAGGAAAACAACAGAATGGGAAGGACTAGAGATCTCTTCAGGAAAATTAGAGATACCAAGGGAACATTTCATGCAAAGATGAACTCGATAAAGGACAGAAATGGTATGGACCTAACAGAAGCAGAAGATATTAAGAAGAGGTGGCAGGAATACACAGAAGAACAGTACAAAAAAGATCTTCACGACCCAGATAATCACGATAGTGTGATCACTCACCCGGAGCCAGACATCCTGGAATGTGAAGTCAAGTGGGCCTTAGGAAGCATAACTATGAACAAAGCTAGTGGAGGTGACGGAATTCCAGTGGAGCTATTTCAAATCCTAAATGATGCTGTGAAAGTGCTGCACTCAATATGCCAGCAAATTTGGAAAACTCAGCAGTGGCCACAGGACTGGAAAAAGTTGGTTTTCATTCTAATCCCAGAAAAGGGCAATGCCAAAAAATGTTCAAACTACCACACAATTGCTTTCATTTCACATGCTAGCAAAGTAATGCTCAAAATTCCCCAAGCTAGGCTTCAACAGTACATGAACTGGGAACTTCCAGATGTACAAGCTGGATTTAGAAAAGGCCAAAAACCAGAAATCAAATTGCCAACATCTGCTGGATCACAGCAAAAGCAAAGAATTCCAGAAGAATATCTATGTCTCCTTCACTGACTACTCTAAAACCTTTGACTGTGTGGATCACAACAAACTGTGGAAAATTCTCAAAGAGATGCTAATACCAGACCACCTTACCTGCTTCCCAAGAAGCCTGTATGCAGATTAAGAAGCAATAGTGAGAACTGAACATGGATCAACAGACTGGTTCAAAATTGGAAAAGGAGTATGTCAAGGCTGTGTGTTGTCACCCTGCTTATTTAACTTATACGCAGAGTACATCAGGTAAAATGCCAGGCTGGATGAAGCACAAGCTGGAATCAAGATTGCTGGGAGAAATACCAATAACTTCAGATATGCAGATGACACCACCCTTATGGCAGAAAGCGAAGAGGAACTAAAGAACCTCTTGATGAAGGTGAAAGAGGAGAGTGGAAAAGCTGGGTTAAAACTCAACATTCAAAAAACGAAGATCATGGCATCTGGTCCTATCACTTCATGGCAAACAAATGAGGAAACAGTGGAAACAGTGAAAGACTTTGTTTTCTTAGGCTCCAAAATCATTGCAGATGGCAACTGCAAAGTTGCTTGCTCCTTGGAAGAAAAGTTATGACAAACCTAGACAGCGTATTAAAAAACAGAGACATTACTTATCCAACAAAAGTCCAAATTGTCAAAGCTATGGCTTTTCCAGTAGTCATGTATGGATGTGAGAACTGAACCATAAGGCAAGCTGAGCGCCGAGAACTGATGCTTTTGAACTGTGGTATTGGAGAAGACTCTTGAGAGTCACTTGGACAGCAAGGAGATCAAACCAGTCAATCCTAAAGGAAATAAAGCCTGAATTTTCATTGAAAGGACTGATGCTGAAGCTGAAGCTCCAATACTTTGGCCACCGGATGTGAAAAATCTGCTGCTTCTCCCCCTGCCTGCCCTGCTTCCTCATCCCTTATAGATGGATTTGCAGTAGTTCTCCACAGTAAGCTGCCGCATGCAGACCATCTGACCTGCGGCAGACAAGGCTGACTTTGTGGGTTTAAGATCACAGTCCCATGCTCAGAAGGGCCTCACACTGGCTTAATGCTCTCCTTTAGTCATCTTGAAACTCAGCAATTTTTGAATATTGGCCCCTACATTTTCATGCACTGGGCCCTGCAAATTATGTATCCTGTCCCAGTGACAGTGTTTAAGGGAAAATCTACCTGGAACAGTTATGTTGAAAGGGAATCTGCAGTGTCCCTGGGCTCCGTGGGAGTGAATTCTATGGTGGATGGGCTGTGTCATTGTGGGTCTCAGGAGAGGTAGAGGCTATGTCGGCACTAACTACTTTCTGCCCCTGATTTGCTGAGCAAATCCTAGCCAAGCAAGGGACTTAGCTGAGCGTTTCACCTCTCTGACCTTTCACTTATTTCTCTTCTCTGGTCCAAGAGAAGCCTGGTTTTAAGCTTTTTAGGTCTTCTAAATTTTGATCACAGCTCAGTCTGAGGCATGCTTTTCTCTCCAGCCTTTTTTACCAGCAGGCACACTCACACACAGGCCTGTACTAGGATGTGTGTTTCTAAGTCTAGCCATTCCAACTTTACACTTTCACAACAGAACCATGCCTCACCTGTTGAAGAACTGGACGCCTGACATTTTGATGAGATCTTCTTAGTGCAGCCATTTTGACTCTAGGACTTTTCAGCTTGGGGAACTGAAATTAATTTCAGTAATTAAACTTTCAGTGAAAAAAGCCCTGAGTAATGTGTGAGACAGAAGCATCAGGTCATCTCTCATTTTCTCTTCTAGTAGCACTTTGACAAAACGACCAAATAAATGTGTCTCTTGTTCATATCTCAAGGCCCTACATTTCCGCATCTCTACTCTGCTTCTCATCCCAAACCTGCCTCCCTTCCCAACCACAATCCTTACTCTTGGGGTTGCTCAAAAATAAAGACGCAAAAATTAGAACAACAGCTTATTACTACTGAGTGAAGTGTCCATCTAAACAGACAACACATTTAATTTTAAACTGGCAAAATAATGTAGATATAAATATATAATTTAAAATCATATATAATATATAATTTTAAAAATATATAATTTAAATTATATATAATGTATAATTTAAAGTCTAGGACATCCCTGGTGGTACAGCAGATAAGAATCTGCCTGCCAATCCAGGGACCTGGGTTTGATCCCTGGTCCAGGAAGATTCCACATGCCGTGAGCAAGTAAGCCTGTGCTCTAGAGCCCACAAGCGGCACCAAATGAGCCCCTATGCTGCAATTACTGAGCCCACTTGCTGCAACTACTGAAGGTCATGTGCCTAAAGCCTGCGCTCCGCAACAAGAGAAGCCACCAAAATGAGCAGCCTATGCACGGCAACAAAGAGTAGCCCCGGCTTACTGCAACTAGAGAAAGCCCACAAGCAGCAACAAAGACCCAGAGCAACCAAAAATAAATTAATTAATTTAGAAATTAAATCATAATTATATAATTAAAATTATATAATCACTTGAGAGATTGTGCAATAAGCATGTATAACACATTCGGATGCATTATAAATGACATGTAATACATTTACATATAATAACTCAGTTAACCCTCACAACATATTGGTATCAATAAATCGGTACAAAGAGGTTACACAGGCACTTCCTTGATGACTCAGTGGTAAAGAATCTGTCTGCCAATGCAGGAGACACAGGTTTGATCCCTGATCCTGAGAGGTCCCCCATCCCTTGGAACAACTAAGTCTGAGCGTCACAACTACTGAGTCTGTGCTCTAGAGCCCCAGATCCACAACGCGAAGGAACCACAATGAGAAACTCATGCGCTGCAACTGGAGAGTAGCCCCTACTCTCTGCAATTAGACAACAGCCTGAGCAGAAATGAAGACCCAATTCAGTCGCTCAGTCGTGTCCAACTCTTTGCCACCCCATGAATCGCAGCACGCCAGGCCTCCCTGTCCATCACCATCTCCCGGAGTTCACTCAGACTCACGTCCATCGAGTCAGTGATGCCATCCAGCCATCTCATCCTGGGTCATCCCCTTCTCCTCCTGCCCCCAATCCCTCCCAGCATCAGAGTCTTTTCCAATGAGTCAACTCTTCGCATGAGGTGGCCAAAGTACTGGAGTTTCAGCTTTAGCATCATTCCTTCCAAAGAAATCCCAGAGTTGATCTCCTTCAGAATGGACTGGTTGGATCTCCTTGCAGTCCAAGGGACTCTCAAGAGTCTTCTCCAACACCACAATTCAAAAGCATCAATTCTTCAATGCTCAGCATTCTTCACAGTCCAACTCTCACATCCATACATGACCACTGGAAAAACCATAGCCTTGACTAGATGGACCTTAGTCGGCAAAGTAATGTCTCTGCTTTTGAATATACTATCTAGGTTGGTCATAACTTTTCTTCCAAGGAGTAAGCGTCTTTTAATTTCATGGCTGCAGTCACCGTCTGCAGTGATTTTGGAGCCCAAAAAAATAGTCTGACACTGTTTTCACTGTTTCCCCATCTATTTCCCATGAAGTGATGGGACCGGATGCCATGAGCTTAGTTTTCTGAATGTTGAGCTTTAAGCCAACTTTTTCACTCTCCTCTTTCACTTTCATCAAGAGGCTTTTTAGTTCCTCTTCACTTTCTGCCATAAGGGTGGTGTCATCTGCATATCTGAGGTGATTGATATTTCTCCCAGCAATCTTGATTCCAGCTTGTGTTTCTTCCAGTCCAGCATTTCTCATGATGTACTCTGCATAGAAGTTAAATAAGCAGGGTGACAATATACAGCCTTGATGCACTCCTTTTCCTATTTGGAACCAGTCTGTTGTTCCATGTCCAGTTCTAAATGTTGCTTCCTGACCTGCATACAGATTTCTCAAGAGGCAGGTCAGGTGGTCTGTATTCCCATCTCTCTCAGAATTTTCCACAGTTTATTTCCACAGTCAAAGGCTTTGGCATAGTCAATAAAGCAGAATTAGATGTTTTCCTGGAACTCTCTTGCTTTTTCCATGGTCCAGGGGATGTTAGCAATTTGATCTCTGGTTCCTCTGCCTTTTCTGAAACCAGCTTGAACATCAGGGAGTTCACAGTTCACATATTGCAGAAGCCTGGCTTGGAGAATTTTGAGCATTACTTTACTAGCATGTGAGATGAGTGGAATTGTGCAATAGTTTGAGCATTCTTTAGCATTGCCTTTCTTTGGGATTGGAATGAAAACTGACCTTTTCCAGTCCTGTGGCCACTGCTGAGTTTTCCAAATTTGTTGGCATATTGAATGCAGCACTTTCACAGCATCATCTTCCAGGATTTGAAATAGCTCAATTGGAATGCCATCACCTCCACTAGCTTTGTTTGTAGTGATGCTTTCTAAGGCCCACTTGACTTCACTTTCCAAGATGTCTGGCTCTAGATTAGTGATCACATCATCATGATTATCTGGGTTGTGAAGATCTTTTTTGTACAGTTCTTCCATGTATTCTTGCCACCTCTTCTTAATATCTTCTGCTTCTGTTAGATCCATACCATTTCTATCCTTTATCGAGCCCATCTTTGCATGCGATGTTCCCTTGGTATCTCTAATTTTCTTGAAGAGATCTCTAGTCTTCCCCATTCTGTTGTTTTCCTCTATTTCTTTGCATTGATCACTGAGGAAGGCTTTCTTATCTCTTCTTGCTATTCTTTGGAACTCTGCATTCAGATGCTTATATCTTTCCTTTTCTCCTTGGCTTTTCGCCTCTCTTCTTTTCACAGCTATTTGTAAGGCCTCCTCAGACAGCCATTTTGCTTTTTTGCATTTCTTTTCCATGGGGATGGTCTTGATCCCTGTCTCCTGTACAATGTCACAAACCTCATTCCATAGTTCATCAGGCACTCTATCTATCAGATCTAGGCCCTTAAATCTATTTCTCACTTCCACTGTATAATCATAAGGGATTTGATTTAGGTCATACCTGAATGGTCTAGCAGTTTTCCCTACTTTCTTCAATTTAAGTCTGAATTTGGTAATAAGGAGTTCACGATCTGAGCCACAGTCAGCTCCTGGTCTTGTAGACCCAGAACAGCCAAAAATAAATAAATAAATAAATAAATAAATAAATAAATAAATAAAAATGCACTTGATTAAACCTACTCATTGAAAGATGCAAATAGAATTCATGGTGAAGCGGCTGACATGTGGCAATTAATAAATTCACTTTGTCCAATCTGGAAAAGACCAAGAAATGAGCAAAACATCTGTGAAGAATAAACACCATAGGAATGCCTACATGTTTGAGGACTGAGAGAAGAATTTTGAGACTTTTGATCCCAGAAATGAAATACAAAGTCACAACTATCAGAGAGGAATCTTTTCATAATAATTTTCTTATGAATTATGATTTTCTTATAAATAAAGCTTTCTTTTTTTTCTTTTCGGCCACACCATGTGGCAAGCGGGATCTTAATTCCCTGACCAGTGATTGAAGCCATGCCCCCTGCACTGAGAGCATGGAGTCTTAACCACTGGATCACCAGGGAAATCCTTGAATAAAGTGTTTAATCTTTAATCAAATGTTCCTCGGGTCCAGAAGAGTG
The DNA here is from genome assembly GCF_016772045.2 of Ovis aries. Lineage (NCBI taxonomy): Eukaryota > Metazoa > Chordata > Mammalia > Artiodactyla > Bovidae > Ovis > Ovis aries. The sequence goes on along the minus strand of NC_056069.1, from coordinate 24,663,870 downwards.
GATTCAGATTCCTTATTGAAAGAAGTTTGCTTATAAATTTAGATTTTGCTGGTTGATACCAGCAGTGAGGAATGGAGTGGAGTAGGATGAGATGGGCTAGGTTCAGGAATAAGGGTAGATGAAAGCTTTAGTACAAACAGTGCATAATAGGCAAAAGGTTTCAGTGAAAATGATAAATGAAGAGATATGCAGAGGTAGAATAAGGGTCAGAATAGCTGACATCCGAGAGAAATATCAGTCACCTCAGATATGCAGATGACACCACCCTTATGGCAGAAAGTAAAGAACTAAAGAGCCTCTTGATGAAAGTAAAAGAGGAGAGTGAAAAAATTGGCTTAAAGCGCAACATTCAGAAAACTAAGATCATGGCATCTGGTCCCATCACTTCATGGCAAACAGATGGGGAAACAGTGGAAACAGTGTCAGACTTGATTTTTCTGGGCTCCAAAATCACTGCAGATGGTGATTGCAGCCACAAAATTAAAAGACACTTACTCCTTGGAAGGAAAGTTATGACCAACCTAGACAGCATATTCAAAAGCAGAGACATTACTTTTTCAACAAAGGTCCATCTAGTCAAGGCTATGGTTTTTCCAGTGGTCATGTATGGATGTGAGATTTGGACTATAAAGAAAGCTGAATGCCGAAGAATTGATGCTTTTGAACTGTGGTGTTGGAGAAGACTCTTGAGAGTCCCTTGGACTGCAAGGAGATCCAACCAGTCCATCCTAAAGATCAGTCCTGGGTGTTCATTGGAAGGACTAATGTTGAAGCTGAAACTCCAATACTTTGGCCACCTCATGCAAAAAGTTGACTCATTGGAAAAGACCCTGATGCTGGGAAAGATTGAAGGCAGGAGGAGAAGGGGATGACAGAGGATGAGATGGTTGGATGGCATCACCGATTTACTGGACAAGAATTTGAGTAAATTCCTGGAGTTGGTGATGGACAGGGAGGCCTGGCGTGCTGCGGTTCATGGGGTTGCAAAGAGTTGGACACGAATAAGCAACTGAACTGAACTGAGTCATCTTTTTAAAAAAGTAAAACTGTGTCAAAACAGCCTTGTGGAAACACTGTTCTTTGGTTCTGGTCCCTCTAATTACAGAATTATGTGTGGTTATTGTGTAAAGTGCCTAGCATGGTCCCTGGCCCTCTGGAGGGTCTCCACATTCTTAAACCTTTTTAGCTTTTTGGCTGCACTGGGTTTTCTGTTTTGTCACTCGGGCTTAGTTGCCCTGCAGCATGTGGGATCTTAGTTCCCCTACCAGGGAAATAATCCACATTCAAGGCATTGAAAGGCAGATTCTTAACCACTAGACTACCAAGAAAGTCCCTAGATAACTTTTTTAAAATATAAATTTATTTATTTTAATTGGAGGCTAATTACTTTACAATACTGCATTGGTTTTGCCATACATTGACATGAATCCGCTATGGGTGTACATGTGTTCCCCTGAACCCCCCTCCCACCTCCCTCCTCATCCCATCCCTCTGGGTCATCCCAGTGCACCAGCCTCGAGCATCCTGTATCATGCATCGAATCTGGACTGGCGATTTGTTTCACATATGATAATATACATGTTTCAATGCCATTCTTCCAAATCATCCCACCCTCGCCCTCTCTCACAGGGTCCAAAAGACTGTTCTATACATTTGTCTCTTTTGCTGTCTTGCATACAGGGTTATCGTTACCATCTTTCTAAATTCCATATATATGTATTAGTATACTGTATTGGTGTTTTTCTTTCTGGCTTACTTCACTCTGTATAATAGGCTCCAGTTTCATCCACCTCATTAGAACTGATTCAAATGTATTCTTTTTAATGGCTGAGTAATACTCCATTGTGTATATGTACCACAGCTTTCTTATCCATTCATCTGCTGATGGACATCTAGGTTGCTTCCATGTCCTGGCTATTATAAACAGTGCTGCGATGAACATTGGGGTACACGTGTCTCTTTCAATTCTGGTTTCCTCGGTGTTGTATGCCCGCAAGTGGGATTGCTGGGTCATAAGGCAGTTCTATTTCCAGTTTTTAAGGAATCTCCACACTATTCTCCATAGTGGCTGTACTAGTTTGCATTCCCACCAACAGTGTAAGAGGGTTCCCTTTTCTCCACACCTACATAACTTTGTAACATCTTCTATTCTACAGCTATCTGCCGAGCCAGCCCAACTCAGAGGTGAGAGGCCTGTTCTGATTGGTCTGCTGCTTTACCTTATCCAGCAGGAAATCCTGGACTGCTCTCCAGTTTCTGCAAGGCTTCTTCCAGTTTTCAAACTGCTGGATTGGAGAGACAAACTGATGCAGTTCCCTATTTCACAAACTGACAAAACTGGCTTTATGATTCTTACACTTGATGTGACTGTCCATTCATCAGCAAGACAGGCTCTCTTTACAATTTTTGATATTCAGTACCTATTGATACTCTAACTCTACGTGAAGTTTTTTGAAGAATGGCTGCTGGATAGATAGTATGTTGACTTTAATGACTTAAAAATATCCCTGCCAGGGTGTATTTTCAGATAAAGTCAATGATGCCTTCTGAAAGGCTTATGGTTTTTGCAAAAACTGTCATTCCCCCCACCCACCTGGGCCATTGGTATAGGAAGGTTTAAAATAAAACACCTTGGCACTGGTGTCAGACAATCTGAGTTTGTGTTATTTTTCTGACATACCAATAAGTTTTATAAACTTACAGGACCACTCTTGAAGCCTCAGTTTTCATGTCTAAAGATGGATATGATTTTACTCCTCATATTTAATGACACACAGGACAGTTGAATAGTAGTATATGAAATCATTAAAGTGTGGTGAAGAATTTTCCTTTTAGGAAGAAAGCTGCATCTGTAAGACTGACTCTTGGGATAAAAATTATTGATCGATGACTGGCACTGACAGCAAAAGTTTATGTGTACTTACTGATATTCTAGATGAACCACTTCATTTATCTAAATGAATAAGTGTGCAGAATAGGCATTTTTATTGCCCACCTTTATAGATCAGAAAAATAGAAGTGTAGAGAGAGTCAGCAACTTGCCTAAGTTCACCCAGAAAGAATGGTAGGAACTGGGATATGAACCCTGCCTCATCTCTTGACAATCCTTCTCTTTCTTTTCTTTCTTTCTTTTTTTTTTACATTTTGAATATTTAATTGTTCATGCTTTTAAAAAACTTGTGTAGAATACTGGCTTTATTCTTTATGTTGTACAATATATCCTTGTAGTTTATTTTACACATAATAGTTTGCCCCTCTTAATCCCCTACCCCTTTATTGTCCCCTCCCAACTGGTAACCACTAACTCATATATTCTTTATATCTGTAAGTCTGTTCCTTTTTTTTTTTTTCTGTTATAATCACTAGTTTGTTGCATTTTTAAGATTTCACATGATAAGTGACATCATACAATATTTTCCTTTCTCTGTTTTACTTTTTTCACTCAACATAATACTTACCCTGGTGGCTCAGATGGTAAGGAGTCTGCCTACAGTGCAGGAGACCTGGGTTCTACGCCTGGGTTGGGAAGATCCCTCAGGGGAGGAAATGGCAACTCACTCCAGTATTCTTGCCTGGAGAAATACATGGATGGAGGAGTCTGGAGGGCTACTGTCCATGGGGTTGCAAAGAATTGGACGTGACTGAGCAATTGTCACTTCATGTGGCTTCCCCTCCCTACCCGGGATCAGCTATCAGAACAGGAAATCAGCCCAGATATAAGGTCTGCTCTTCAAATATCTTACCTTTTATTTATTTTTGTAAGACTCATTTTAAACAGTATCTCAATAGAGCAGCAGCAGCAATAGAGGGGAATATAATGTGGAGAAAAATCATGTTTACATTTTGGAAAATCTAACTGGAAAGTGAAAATTTTAAAGTCTTGCCATGAGTTTCCTAACTCAGACCTCTTGAGGGTGACAGTGAAAATTTGCTCCCAGGAGTCATGATGGGTTGGCCACCAGAAGCTTTTCTAACTGGGGAAATGAAACTTTAAAACCAGGAAAGTGGTAGGTGAGCATTTTAAAACTCCAGTTTTTTTGTCTGCCTTATCATCTTAAAAAAAAAAAAAAGAAAGAAACAAACAAACAAACCCAAACAAACATTCAGAAAAACTAACACATTAGAATCTATATTTATATTTTGTGTAAAACTTCTGTCCTTAATTTGTGACTTATTGCTCATGTATCATAGGTGCCCAGTAAATACACTTTAAATGAGCAAATGGATGGATGAATTTGGCAAAGCCGATGTCAATACCAGCATTGACCAAAATAGTAATTTCTAATATTTACTGATGACTTACTATGGCAAGTAGCTTAAATACATAGCACACCTCATTCATTCAAACTTTCAAGCAACCCTTGGAAATAAGGGCTATTTTTATCTCAATTTTGCAGATGAGAATACAGGAACCGGAGATATTTCACAATCCACACAAAGTAAATTATACACCCAAGATTTAAGCTTGGGCCCGATGGCCTGGGGCCTATCCTGAGATCCACCAAGGCCGCCCCCCATCCCCACTCCCCAAGACACAAAGTTCATCTGGGCCTGATTTAGTTTTGCTTAGTCACTCCCAGAGGAGAAGTAGTCTGCAGGATTTTTTGAGGGGCCTCTCAGAGGTTAATGATGAGGCTGACCAATGAGGTTATGTAAGGGCAAGATGACGTTGAGCAATGAGTGAGAATGGGCTGGGGGCCAGGCTGAGGAGTAAGGGAGTTGTCATTTCCTGCGGCTGAAGGAGGTGGTGCTCCTTTGGCAGAGCTCCGTAGGGAGTCCAATTGGAAATAAGCCTTTAAAAGTGAATGAAATTGGGAATATGGTGATTATAGGCCTCAGTTTTCAGAATCTAAATTCAATATGATGTCCAACATGTACCCTGGCAGAATAAGCAGAGGTAAAAGAAGCCCAACCTCAAGCATCTCCTTGAATTATAAGGCCCAGCCTTGGGAGAAGAGGGTCACCAGTGTCAGTAGAAGTAAGGTCTCTTCTCTTAGGTCCTGGCCCTCTGGGAGGTCCTGGATTACCCATAACAATCCTGACAAGGTACCTCCCAGCAGGGAACTGTCTGGACGAACTTTCAAAAAGATTCATAATGTCTCCTAGTTTCTCCTTGACTGTCATAATGGCAGAAAGGAACTTGTGTTGACAACCCAAGAGAGGGTGTTTCCAAAGCCCTTTGGGATGGTGTGGGATGGGGATGTGTAATTAAAACATATAAATTTGTCCATTAAAATCAGATTTATTTTTTTAAAAATCAGGCAAAAATAAAAAGAGTTCCAGAGTCCAATGTGTATCCACCACTCTGCTTTTTGTCATGAGACTTTATCCAGGAGTTCAACACCACCTTTCTCCTCATCAGTGTCAGAGCAGGGCAGCACTGGTGAGCCCTGCCACAGGTGAGGCCTGCACAGAGTCCACTTTGGCTCAGAATTACTGTTATGTCCTGATATATTATTATAAGTAATACTGTTATTATATATTGGGATGTCCCTTGTGGCTCCATGGTAAAGAATCTGCCTGCAATACAGTAGACATAGGTTCAGTCCCTGGCTTGGGAAGATTCCCTAGAGAAGGAAATTGCTATCTACTTCAGTATTCTTGCCTGGAGAATTCCATGGACAGAGGAGCTGGTGGACCATAGTCCATGGGGTGCAAAAGAGTCAGACACAACTGAGCCACTAAACATTATATATTATAATATGTTATCTATGAAACATTATATATAATTTTATTAAATTTACAAAATATTATATATAATATTATATATGTATATATCCCTCAAATCCAGTGGGCATAAAAGAGACCAGAGGCTTTCAGTACTATTTTTTTAAAAGCAGAACTTTTTCCCGAATGAAATCATGTCTGGGACCTCAACACAGAAAGTAAAAGGGAGTTCTCTTGAAGCACGAGTCAGGGGTCAGGTGAGGTGGGGAGAAGGGAGTAGTAGGCAGGGCTGGAACTGGTGACATCCCAGGAGGGGCACCCCTGAAATGACAATGAGGAATGAAAATTCTCTGAGGGCCCTCCCATCCTTTGTTTTGGACTCCTGCCCTGTATCCTCAGGCCTAGCCCAAGACCTGGCTTGTTCAGTACTTGTTGAATGAAGTGGGGAAGAAGAAAGAAACAGGGGAAGCCACACTGTTCACTGGCAATAGGGTAGGGGCTTCAGAGTGGGCATGAAGAATGAGTTAAAGAATGGGAGAAGCCAGGGGGCAGGCAACAAAACCCATTTTCTATCCACTGTTATTCTTCCTTCTGTTGCTGATAACTATACTGATGTTCATCAGCTGGTCATCTGTGCAAGTATTTGTCCCTGAGCCTCAAGTTTTTCTTTTCTCCCTTTCTTTTTCTTTTCTTCTCTGATCTTTCTCTTTCTTTCCTCTCTCTCTCTCTCTCTCTCTCTCTCCCGCCTCCTTCCTTCTCTCCTCCCTTTCTTTCTTTCTTTTGAGAACCAGCTCTCTGGATCCTTCACCATCCCAAAATTCCTCTTAGAATTCCTGCCAGGAGTCCCATGAGAAGAATGTAGGATAGTTGTTCCAAGTCACCGCACCCTTTGAAATGCTCTGATGAAATCCTCACAAGACCCTGTGAGGCATTCCCCACCCCCTCATGAAGTATTTTTAAAGTAAACTGTCTGTAGCAAGTTTCTGAGAAATAAAGGTGAACTTTTAAAAATTATTATCTTCAGAAATGAATATTTCATGTGATGGTATCTAACCCACTCCAGTGTTCTTGCCTGGAGAATCCCAGGGACGGGGGATCCTGGTGGGCTGCCATCTATGGGGCCGCACAGAGTCGGACACAACTGCAGCAACTTAGCAGCAGCAGCGGCAGCAGCATCATTCTGAAGGGGTGTGATGAGATTTGCATTGATTCTAGGTGTTCAGAGTTAGTTTTACTAGTCTCTGAGAAATAAATGAATAAGATGAGAGCAGTTTACAACATGGTAAGATTTATCAATGGGCTTGCAGAATCCTTCAGTTATGTGTAAGTATTTTCTTGGTCTTACTGCCAAAGCTGGAGTGGTAATTTAGCTGGGTAACATCATATGAGGAGTGTTTGGTTGACATTTTTTCCTCCCCCACCAAATCATATAAAGGATTTTATGCTCCAGGAATGTAAGCATTTTTGTCTCTTTTATTTGCTGTTGTATTCTAGGCAACTAGAACAATGCTTTGTAAATGGTACGCACTCAATAACTAGTTTCTGAATATATGAAGCATGCTACTCTGCAAAAGCCTTTGTGAAATTCAGGCCCATGGGCCAAAAGGAATCAGGTATCAACTTCTTTGACTTTCCAAACTTTAAATATTTTTTTTCTCAGCTATAGATACATTTACCCATGTATTCCACATTCTTTGACATAAACAGGACACAAAGACCAACTTCTAGATTGAACTCAATACAAAAAACCCCCAAAATCCCAAACCTCAATATAAATGTTCATTCCCTGATAGTATAGAATAGAAGGTCCCAGTGTCCAAGTATAAATATGTCTGCTTAATATTCAAAATTTTGCATATTGTCACACAATGGTTGTTGTATTTTTAATATCCAGTGATTGCTTTTTGCCATAATTTATTTTCTCAATTAAAAATTAAGTCACAGTTAAAAATAAATTTGCATTTACTAATTAAGACTACACCAATAGCACTTGAAAAAGAGTAATTAGTATATATGAAAAACATTTGATTTGTAATAATGCTTGACATGTATATAGATCCATGGTGTTGGCTAAAATATATAGTCACAACCTGAAAGTAGAGAGTTATTTTATTTGGTGGGAATGTTTAGGACTCAGAGCTCAGGAGATGGCATTTCAGTAGCTCTGGGAAAACGGCTAAAAGGAGGTAGAAGGGTGAATCAGGCTATACACAAGTTTGCAACAAAGGGAACAGGCAGTCTGAACATCAAAGATTATAGTGAGGTAAGAAGGGGACGACAGAGGATGAGATGGCTGGATGGCATCACTGACTCGATGGATGTGAGTCTGGGTGAACTCCGGGAGATGGTGATGGACAGGGAGGCCTGGCGTGCTGAGATTCATGGGGTCGCAAAGAGTCGGACATGACTGAGCGACTGGACTGAACTGAACTGAAGTGAAGAAAAATCAGATATTAAGTTAAGGAATTTCAATGTATGGGAAGATACAAGCCTCTGGGCTCACTGAGTTCCTTTCATGTGTACCTCAGGTATGGGGCCAAGTCCTGTTTCCTTGTTCATTTTAAGGAGTGGTAGATATGGCAGATGGCTGATTCTTGCGTCAGGCGAGTGTATTCTCTTTGGTTCAGTCTTGTCACAACAAAGATTTGGAGTGACGGACATTAAAGCCCTTGGTGCATCACAGCTCTCGAGTTTTGGAAAGACCGCGTTATAGCTCTCAGGTCTCAAACAGACATGATATAGCTCTTAGACAGATCAGTGTTACAGCTTCGTGTTACAGCTCTATTTATTTAGAAAATAGCAGGAAAATCCATCCTTGAGGCGTGAGGGCATGCCGACATAAGGATGCAGAGAGAAGAGAGTGGGGGAGCGCTCCAGCGCATGGGAGAGAGAGTGGGAGGGAGGGAGGGAGGGAGGGAGAGAGAGAGAGACAGCCCTTTGGCTCCTCTTTTTAAAGGCTTTTTCCTCCCCCTGGGCCTGCCCTAAGTAAATTGGGCTAGCCAGGAGTGGTGTCTGTTCTACCTGAGGTCCTCACTCCAGTCCTCCTTTGACCTTCCTTTGTTCTATTTTCGCGGGCTTTTCCTTTCTTTGTCTTTTAGCCACTGCTGTTTTGGACTCCTGTTTCCTATTCTAACTACCTAACACTTGCATTCCCCCAGCTCCTCGGCAATCACTGCGGGGGTGGCGGCATCTACTGGATCAAAGTTTTGGGAGCCCTCATTCACATTTGGAGGCCAGAAATCGATGATGGCTGTGACTTTTCTTGTATATCAATATGGCAGGAGATATTTTCATTTCACAGTGGACTACCCTCTTCCCCTGTCCCATCCCCTCCAAATCTATGGTGGAACTGATATAGATAGATCATGTTACATTTACAAATAACAGCTACTTTTGGTTAGTTTACATAAATTATTTTTAAGGAATTAAGTCTTAGTAATACTAGTAGTAATAGATGAACATGCTACAGCTATTCACTATCCTAAGAGTGAAATTTTGGAGGAGTAAACTCCTTGAGATAGGAGGAGAAGGGAAGGAAAACAAAAGATAGCCTTTCTCTTTCTGGTTTTCCCTATCATAATTTAGGACACAGGACATGCATCTCAGAGAGCACCCCCCCCCCCCACCGCCCCCCGTCCCCTGCCCAGGTCCTCTATTATTGCCTTGAGCCACCGACAGGTGCCATCATTTTACTCACTCAAGAGGCTTCCCTTTCAAGAATATATATTGCTTCTTGGCCTCTGCCTTCTCCCTGGAAGTCCTGGGCAAAGGGCCAGGAAAAGAATGTGATTGCTCAGGCAAAAATCAATGGTCTGGCATTTCTTCTCCTTGGGTGACTCCACTTTATTCAAGGAATAAACTGAATTGGCACTAAGCTTGGAAAGCAGCACATCACCTTTGAATTTACTCCCTGATTTATAAGCCATAACCTCAGGGACAAATAGCTGGAGGGCCTGCCAGTATCTGTGAGCCAGCTGCTCAACTGATGTCACAGTGCTTCCCTGGCATCTGAGAACTTGTGTAAAAAAAAACCCAAACCACACAAAGTATTTAATATTAATGTTATTCCAAAGGTGAAGCAGCGAAAGTATGAAGAGTTGATCCCCCCCAACTTTCTTCAAGTTTGAGAGCCTAATGTGATGATGGCTTCTGTCAAGAAGGGAAGTCAGGGAATATCTAAGGCAGAACTTGCCACAAAGACAACTGACTTTTTATCTGTACCTGAACAGGGTAACAGTATGATTGCTTTAGGAATGGGGTACAGCTGTCAACTACAAATTGGCACTTAGCAGTGATCGAACAACAACAACGAGGGCACTTGCCATCTGCCTCTTTGGAGAGTGAACCCTGTACCGCTGCAGCTGCCCACCTTCAACACCCCCTGGGGGGAATTCAGGGTGGAGAGTGAGGCACTCTGTGCCCCAGGGAAACTGGTGGAACAAGTCTGTAGATAGACATTTTCAGGAACTGATTTCATGATCCCAGTCCTTGCATCTCTTCATATCTAGAAAAGCACTAAATCCCTTCATGGTGACATCAGCTCCTTGTGACTAGCAGAAAACCTTTCGTAAAGTAAGTACTTGATTGCACTGAACTCCCCTTTCACCAAAATCTTATATATTCACCTGCCCCCACTACCTCTTTGGAGCAGTCTCTCAGAGATATCTGAGGTGCTCTCTCCTGGGTTGCAGTCCTCATTCTGCCCCCAGTACAACTTAACTCACAAACTCTCATATTGTGCAACTTTTTAGTCTACAAGTCCAGAGATTAAAGCCATGGATGACTATCAGAGGATCCATAATAATCTCATTTGATTCATAGAAGAGACTGTTACAGTCCATGGGGTCACAAAGAGTTGGATTCAACTGAGTACACACTCAGGATGTGGAAGCTGTTACTTGTTTGCCTGGCCTCCCTTTCCCCTTCTTCTTTACTAAGAGAACCTCAACTGAATGTTATCAGCAGTGCACCCAGCTGAAAAACCACATTTTCAATCCTTCCTCTACACAGGTGACTAGGCCATTTTGGCCTGTGAGATGTAGGTGAATATGATACTGTGATTTATATAAAGAAATATGTTAATGTGTTTGGTTCTTGTCTGGGAAATCCCATGGACGGAGGAGCCTGGTGGCCTACAGTCCACGGGGTTGCAAAGAGTTGGACACGACTGAGTGACTTCACTTTGACTTTCCCTTCACTTTTCATCACTATTTCTGGCACAGAGTTCCTAAAACCCCTGAAATTTCCTAAGTGATAAGAGTAATAAAGGTGTCTTGATATTCAGAAGAAACTCTCTTCAATGACACCTGAGTTTATTCTAATGAGGTGACTTTTGGACCATACCTAAGTGGTTGCAGGACAACCAGCCCTGTGATTAGAGGGTTGGAAATTTCAGTCCCACCCCGATCTCAGGGGAGGTGAGAAAGGCTGGGCCATTGAATCCATGACAGATAACCAATGATTTAATCAACCATGCCTAAATAATGAAGCTTCCACAACAACTCGTAAGGTAGGGGTTTGGAAATATTTTGGTGCAGTGAGCACGTGAAGTGGTAAAAGCAGAGAGTGAAACCATGCAACTCAGATTAGGACTTGAACCCATGGTCTTTTTTTTTGCTGTGCTGGGTCTCGGTTTCTGCCCATGGGCTTCTCTGGTTGTGGAGAGCAGGAGCTACTCTCTAGTCGTAGAGAGCGGGAGCTACCCTCTAGTCGTAGAGAGCGGGAGCTACTCTCTAGTTGTAGAGAGCGGGAGCTACTCTCTAGTTGCAGAGCGTGGGAGCTACTCCCTAGTTGTGGTGCATGAGCTTCTCACTGCAGTGTCTTCTCTTGTTGCAGACCATGAGCACATGGGCTCAGTAGTTGTGGGACATAGGCTCAGTAGTAGTGGTGCACAGGGTTCTTTGCCTCGTGGCATGTGGGATCTTCCTGGATCAGGGATTGAACCCATGTCTCCTGCATTGCAAGGCAGATTCTTAACCTCTGGACCACCTGGGAAGCCCAAATCCATGGCCTTTTCACTGAGGACATACACTTGGTCTTAGGACTGAATGAAGCTTAGGTTCTTGATATCTCATCTCACAGAGAATTCAGTGAGAGACAAAGTGGTAGGTAAGAAGTGGATTTATTTAGAGAGAAACACACTCCATAGAGTGTAGACCAGTTCAGAAAGTGAGAGGCCTAGAAATAAGGCATGGTTAGTGTTTATGGGCTAGGTAATTTCATAGGGAAGCCTGGCGTGCTGCAGTCCATGGGGTCGCAAAGAGTCTGAGTGACTGAACAACAACAAAATTTCACAGACTAATGATCAGGAGGATTATTCCAACTATTTTGGGGAAGGGGTGGAGATTTCCAGGAATTGGGCCACCTCCCACTTTTTGATTTTTGATGGTCAGCCTCAGAACTATCATGGTGTCGGTGGATGTGTCACTTAACTTATGCTAATGTATTACAATGAGTGTATGAGGCTCAAGGTACACTAGGAATCAAATCTTTCACCATCTTGGAGTTAGTTGGTTCTAACCAGTTTTTGTCATGCTCGAAGACTCTTGAGAGCCCCTTGGACTGCAAGGAGGTCCAACCAGTCCATACTAAAGGAGATCAGTCCTGGGTGTTCATTGGAAGGACTGATGCTAAAGCTGAAACTCCAATAATTTGGAGTTTCAGTTGTGTCCGATTGTTTGTGTCCCTATGGACTGTATCCCGCCAGGTTCCTCTGTCCACGAGATTCTCTGGGCAAGAATACTGGAGTGGATGGCCATGCCCTCCCTCAGGGGACCTCCACCTCATTTGAAGAGTTGACTCATTGGAAAAGACTCTGATGCTGGGAGGGATTGGGGGCAGGAGGAGAAGGGGATGACAGAGGATGAGATGGCTGGATGGCATCACCGACTAGATGGTCAGGAGTTCGAGTAAACTCTGGGAGTTGGTGATGGACAGGGAGGCCTGGCGTGCTGCGATTCATGGGGTTGCAAAGAGTCAGACATGACTGAGCGACTGAACTGAACTGATGGCTACACAGTGGAGAAGGAAATGGCAACCCACTCCAGTATTCTTGCCTGGAGAATCCCATGGACAAAGAAGCCTGGTGGGCTACCGTCCATGGGGTCACAGAGTTGGACAAGACTGAGCGACTAACACACACATACATGGCTACCCAGTGGCTCAGAGGTAAAGAATCTGCCAGCAATGCAGGAGACACAGGAAACATAGAGTCAGTCCCTGGGTCAGGAAGGTCCCCTGAGGGAGGGCATGGCCATCAACTCCAGTATTCTTGCCCAGAGAACCTTGTGGACAGAGGAGCCTGGCAGGATATAGTCCATAGGGACACAAACAGTAGGACACAACTGAAACAGCTGAACATGCATGCATGCATGGTTATGTCATTCTTTTAAAGGCTGTGCCCTGCCTGCTTCCTTCCTGTTTCAAGACCAACATAAATCCAACCTAGGTCAGTTTCAAGAGGGCACGGCAACTCCAAGACCCTTTCCCCACATCTTGTCCTGCATACGTCTTCCATCTGGCTGTTTCTGAGTGATATCCTTTGAATAAACTCATAATCTAGTAAGTAAATTTGTTTCCTGAATCATGTGAGCCATTCTAGAAAATTAGATGAACCTGAGGAAGGGGGCATGGGAACCTCCAATTTATAACAAGTTAGGCAGAAGCACAGGTGACAAGCTGGATTTAGGACTGGGATCTGAAGTGTGGGAATTGGGCAGATGATCAGTCTTGTGAGGCCGAGGCCTTACCTTCTAAAATTTGATGCTATCTCCAGGTGCGTACTAAGTTGCTTCAGTCATGTCCGACTCTGTGCAATCCTATGGACTGTAGCCCGCTCGGCTCCTCTTGTCCATGTGATTTCCCAGGCAAGAATACCGGAGTGGGTTGCTGTTTCCTTCTCCAGGGGATCTTCCCAACCCAGGGATCAAACCTGCATTTCTTGCATCTCCTGTATTGGCAGGCAGGTTCTTTATGACTAATGACACCTGGGAAGCCCCTATCTCCAGGTTCAGTTCACTTCGGTTGCTCAGTCGTGTCAGACTTTTTGCGACCTCATGAATCACAGCACGCCAGGCCTCCCTGTCCATCGCCAACTCCTGGAGTTCACTCAGACTCACGTCCATCGAGTCAGTGATGCCATCCAGCCATCTCATCCTCTGTCATCCCCTTCTCCTCCTGCCCCCAATCCCTCCCAGCATCAGAGTCTTTTCCAATGAGTCAACTCTTTGCATGAGGTGGCCAAAGTACTGGAGTTTCAGCTTTAGCATCATTGCTTCCAAAGAAATCCCAGGGCTGATCTCCTTCAGAATGGACTGGTTGGATCTCCTTGCAGTCCCAGGGACTCTCAAGAGTCTTCTCCAACACCACAGTTCAAAAGCATCAATTCTTTGGCGCGCAGCCTTCTTCACAGTCCAACTCTCACATCCATACATGACCACAGGAAAACACATAGCCTTGACTAGACGGACCTTAGTCGGCAAAGTAACGTCTCTGCTTTTGAATATGCTATCTAGGTTGGTCATAACTTTTCTTCCAAGGAGTAAGCGTCTTTTAATTTCATGGCTGCAGTCACCGTCTGCAGTGATTTTGGAGGCCCCCAAAATAAAGCCTGACACTGTTTCCACTGTTTCCGCATCTATTTCCCATGAAGTGATGGAACTGGATGCCATGATCTTCGTTTTCTGAATGTTGAGCTTTAAGCCAACTTTTTCACTCTCCTCTTTCACTTTCATCAAGAGGCTTTTTAGTTCCTCTTCACTTTCTGCCATAAGGGTGGTGTCATCTGCATATCTGAGGTGATTGATATTTCTCCCAGCAATCTTGATTCCAGCTTGTGTTTCTTCCAACCCAGCGTTTCTCATGATGTACTCTGCATAGAAGTTAAATAAGCAGGGTGACATTATACAGCCTTGACGTACTCCTTTTCCTATTGGGAACCAGTCTGTTGTTCCATGTCCAGTTCTAACTGTTGCTTCCTGACCTGCATACAGGTTTCTCAAGAGGCCGGTCAGGTGGTCTGGTATTCCCATCTCTTGAAGAATTTTCCACAGTTGATTGTGATCCACACAGTCAAAGGCTTTGGCATAGTCAATGAAGCAGAAATAGATGTTTTCTGGAACTCTCTTGCTTTTTCCATGATCCAGCAGATGTTGGCAATTTGATCTCTGGTTCCTTTGCCTTTTCTAAAACCAGCTTAAACATCAGGAAGTTCACGGTTCACATATTGCAGAAGCCTGGCTTGGAGAATTTTGAGCATTATTTTACTAGCATGTGAGATGAGTGCAATTGTGCAGTAGTTTGACTATTCTTTGGCATTGCCTTTCTTTGGGATTGGAATGAAAACTGACCTTTTCCAGTCCTGTGGCCACTGCTGAGTTTTCCAAATTTGTTGGCATATTGAGTGCAGCGCTTTCACAGCATCATCTTTCAGGATTTGAAATAGCGCCACTGGAATGCCATCACCTCCACTAGCTTTGTTTGTAGTGATGCTTTCTAAGGCCCACTTGACTTCACATTCCAGGATGTGTGGCTCTAGATAAGTGATCATACCATCGTGATTATCTGGGTCATGAAGATCTTTTTTGTACAGTTCTTCTATGTATTCCTGCCACCTCTTCTTAATATCTTCTGCTTCTGTTAGGTCCATACCATTTCTATCCTTTATCGAGCCCATCTTTGCATGAAATGTTCCCTTGGTATCTCTAATTTTCTTGAAGAGATCTCTAGTCTTCCCCATTCTGTTCTTTTCCTCTATTTCTTTGTATTGATCGCTGAGGAAGGCTTTCTTATCTCTTCTTGCTATTCTTTGGAATTCTGCATTCAGATGCTTATATCTTTCCTTTTCTCCTTTGCTTTTCACTGCTCTTCTTTTCACAGCTATTTGTAAGGCCTCCCCAGACAGCCATTTTGCTTTTTTGCATTTGTTTTCTATGGGGATGGTCTTGATCCCTGTCTCCTGTATAGTGTCACGAACCTCAGTCCATAGTTCATCTGGCACTCTATCTATCAGATCTAGGCCCTTAAATCTATTTCTCACTTCCACTGTATAATCATAAGGGATTTGATTTAGGTCATACCTGAATGGTCTAGCGGTTTTCCCTATTTTCTTCAATTTGAGTCTGAATTTGGTAATAAGGAGTTCATGATCTGAGCCACAGTCAGCTCTTGGTCTTGTTTTTTTTTTTTTTTTTCCCTTGGTCTTGTTTTTGTTGACTGTATAGAGCTTCTCCATCTTTGGCTGCAAAGAATATAATCAATCTGATTTTGGTGTTGACCATCTGGTGATGTCCATGTGTAGAGTCTTCTCTTGTGTTGTTGGAAGAGGGTCTTTGCTATGACCAGTGCATTTTCTTGACAAAACTCTATTAGTCTTTGCCCTGCTTCATTCTGCATTCCAAGGCCAAATTTGCCTGTTACTCTAGGTGTTTCTTGACTTCCTACTTTTGCATTCCAGTCCCCTATAATGAAAAGGACATCTTTTTTAGGTGTCAGTTCTAAAAGGTCTTGTAGGTCTTCATAGAACCGTTCAACTTCAGCTTCTTCAGCATTACTGGTTGGAGCATAGACTTGGATTACCGTGATATTGAATGGTTTGCCTTGGAGACTAACAGAGATCATTCTGTTGCTTTTGAGATTGCATCCAAGTACTGCATTTTGGACTCTCTTGTTGACCATGATGGCTACTCCATTTCTTCTGAGGGATTCCTGCCCGCAGTAGTAGATATAATGGTCATCTGAGTGACATTCCAGGTTCCTATGCAATATTGCTCTTTACAGCATCGCACCTTGCTTCTATCACCAGTCACATCCACAGCTGAGTATTGTTTTTGCTTTGGCTCCATCCCTTCATTCTTTCTAGAGTTATTTCTCCACTGATCTCCAGTAGCATATTGGGCACCTACTGACCTGGGGAGTTCTTCTTTCAGTATCCTATCATTTTGGCTTTTCATACTGTTCATGGGGTTCTCAAGGCAAGAATACTGAAGTGGTTTTCCATTCCCTTCTCCAGTGGACCACATTCTGTAAGACCTCTCCACCATGATCCGCAGGGTTGCCCCGCAGGCATGGCTTGGTTTTATTGAGTTAGACAAGGCTGTGGTCGTAGTGTGATTAGATTGACTAGTTTTCTGTGAGTATGGTTTCAGTGTGTCTGCCCTCTGATGCCCTCTTGCAACACCTACCATCTTACTTGGGTTTCTCTTACCTTGGGTGTGGGGTATCTCTTCACAGCTGCTCCAGCAAAGTGCAGCTGCTGCTCCTTACCTTGGATGAGGGGTATCTCCTCACCGCCGCCCTTCCTGACCTTCAACGTGAGATGGCTCCTCTAGGCCCTCCTGCGCCTGTGCAGCCACCGCTCCTTGGACGTGGGGTTGCTCCTCCTGGCCACCACCCCTGGCCTCAGGTGTAGGGTTGCTCCTCCCGGTCGCTCCCCTGGCCTCGGGTGTAGGGTAGCTCCTCTTGGCCACCACCCCTGACCTCGGATGTGGGGTAGCTCCTCTTGGCTGTGCTTAGTGCGCCAGGCACAGCTGCCTGAGGTAGTTAGTGTCAAAACCAAGTTAAATTGTAGGACACCCAGCTGGTGGCACAGAATTGCTTGATGTGGGAGAAAAAAACCTCACATGTCTTGTGTCAGAAGTATTATGAGTGTGGTAGTAATGTAAAAGTAAAAGGGAAATACAAGGGAGAAGTAAGTTTTTCCTACACAGTGAAGGTTCTTGACTGGGGCTCTTTCTGAAAACTCTAATATAAGGATTGACCCAGCCATACTTATGGTCCTTGGTTCTTCCTCTTCTCTTCTAATATGATAGCCAGAGTGGCAGCTGCCATCTTGAGACAAGAGGAGACCATGAGGTTGTAAAGCATCTTGTTGTTGTTCAGTTGCTAAGTCATGTCTGACTCTTTGCTACCTGGCATGGACTGCAGCATGCCAGGATCCTCTGTCATCCATTTTCTCCCAGAGTTTGCTCAAATTCATATCCATTGAGTCAGTGATGCTATCTATCTCATCCTCTGGTGCCCCTTCACCTTTGGTTCTCAGTCCTTCTCAGCATCAGGATCTTTTCCAATGAGTTGGTTCTTTGCATCAGGTGGCCAGAGTATTGGAGCTTCAGCTTCAGCATCAATCCTTCCAGTGAATATTCAGGGTTGATTTCCTTTAGGGTTAACTGGTTTGATCTCCTTGCTGTGCAAAGGACTCTCAAGAGTCTTCTCCAACACCACAACTTCAAAGTATCAATTGTAAAAGCATACCTAGGGTAATAAAGCAGATGGAAGAAACTTGGGCCCCTGATAACATAGCAGAACTTCCAAAGCACCCTCAGCTGCTCATTTCTGGACTTCAGGAGAGAACATAAATTCCATGTGGCTCAACTTAGTGTTATCTTGTGGACCAAGAACATTGGCATCACCTGAGAACTTGCTAGAAAGGCAGGATCTCAGGCCCCTCCCTAGTCCAACTCAATTAGAACCTGCATTTAACAACAGGCTCATATGCTTTGCATGCACACTGAAGTTGGAGAAACACCAGGCTAGATGTAGTTGGTGTACATACCTCAGTTTCCCTGGTTATGAAATATAAAAATAATGCATCCTATGTGCCAGTACTAAAACATAATTATATAATCATAGGACAGAACAACTTAAAGGGGCCTGAGTTCTTTGTATACAAAAAAAGGAAGCTATTGTGTAAATTAACTTATGTTCCAGCCACTATACTTGGCACCAGAGATATAAAGATACTCTAGCTCTCAAGTTCATAATCTAACAAGGGAGATGCGGAAGCATTGTAATATGATAACTGTTTACAGGCAACAAGAGAGATGTGCCCAGGTGTTTGGGGAAAACAAATGAGGAGTCTAAGCTTTCCTTCCTGGGCTATGGAGCAGGTTAGAGAAATTACCAAAGTAATTATGAATTATCTTGCTTCTTTTCCCAGTTTCAGGGATGTAGAGGCCATCCTCTGTGTACTTAAGTCAGCCTACCAGCCTCCTTGGGCTTCCCAGGTGGCTCAGTGGTAAAGAATCTGCCTGCCAATGCAGGAGATGCAGGTTTGATCCCTGGATCAGGAAGATCCCCTGGAGAAGGAAATGGCAATCCACTCTGGTATTCTTGTCTGGAAAATCCCATGGATGGAAGAGCCTGGTGGGCTACAGTCCATGGGGTCGCAAAGGGTTGGACATGACCAAGCAACTAAATAACAACAACAAGCAGCCTTCCCACCTCTCTGGAGGAAGAAATAATGCTTAGAAAACACAGATTTTAACACTACTGTCTTCACATCATGCCACCTTTAGTTTCTCAGTTGGTTCTTTGGCATCCTTAGTTCTGTTTACAGTTGAGGAAAATGCAGACACTGAATGTGAATGTAATTCTAGAAACTCAGAGTAGGTGACAGATTAAGCCCTTATGAGGGTTTAGCATTCATTGACTGCTGTTATCTTCTCAATTTTGTCAACACTGGGTTTTGAATTCAATCATCGATTAGCTATTTCTCTTCATGTGTCTTTCCTGCACAATCTGAAGTTAGAAATCCTTTAGATGTTTAGAATACATTTTTCCCCTTCTCTTTATATTTCTTTTTTATATTCTTCATTATATTATTCAAAATGAAATCACATTTTTGGATATTTGTGGTTTGGCTGGCTAGTTGGGAGGCTGTTTTCTGGCATTCATTAATGCTTTTCTTTTTCTTTCCATTTAAAGAACATTTACTGGATTTGGTACTTGAAGAAAGAAAGTGCCAGATTAAGAAATAGGATGGAGAATAAATGGCCTATGCTTGCAAAAACCCAGAAAGACTTTTTTCCCTTCCAATTTTTATGGATTTGACAGTACTGGGTAAGGGAACACTGTTTCCAACAAAATCCAAAATTTTATTTCTCTCTCCAAGAGATATGGCTTTAATTGTTTTCTTTTTTCCTGCTGCTTTTTTGAAATGCTTTTCTAGGATCTGATTTTCTTCTTCCTTAAACTAGACAAAAATAACCTTGGTGGTAAATACCATCATGGAAGTGAAACAGACAAAGACTCAGCGTCCCTCATACTCGTGGTCTGTCCACTTCTCTAGACAGTGCCTGTGTTCACAGCTCTCTGTTTCCCATTGCCCTAGGTTAACTGCAACAAGGGGAAGACAAGGAGAACCTTGGGATATTTTTATATTCTCCTCTATCCCGAAGAATTCACAAGCCAGCAAGTATTCAACCAGTGCTAACTAGAAGGTATTGCCAAGCATAACAGACTATACACAAATCAACAAAGCCTCCCTCATATTGCAATCCCAGCAGAAAATGACGCAGCAAAAGCCATCTGCACTCCTTGTTTGCCTGCCACCCAAGTTCTTGTTCCAAGCTATGTATTCAGCCAGCTCGAGGGTGCTGCTACCTTTTCCTATGTCCAACAGGAGGTTTACAACTTCAGTCCTGTCCACCCAGAATGTGTTATTTGGCTGTAACAAACGCAAGAGGAAGTGCCCTTCCCTGTACAGAAATCCAAACATAGAGTGAAACCACAGCTGGTTTTCAACAGGCCTCCTGTTACGAGCCCTCCTGGCTGCACTGGCCTTTCTGCAAGGGAGCTGGGGACTGGTGGTTCCAAGCAGTGGCCTCTGCCTCTTCCTGAGGATGCCGCTAACGAGGGTCTTGAGATCATTAGTCATGAGCTGGATATTCACCAACATGGCTCATTGAACCAGATCACACTTCGTCAGATGTAAAATTCTGATGTGCTATCACATTACTTGTTTGCAAACTGTGCCTTAAACAAATATGCTCATAATATATAAAACAATATAGTTCTCTGAGTTAGTTCATTATTTATAGCATCATTTACTCAATGATTGTTTATTATGTGCCAGGCTCAGGGCTATGTGCAGCAGTTACCAGTCAAAAATGAGATGGCATTGCCCTAGGTAGGCTAAGGTAAACCTCTGTCTTACCTCTCTCCACTAAACTACAAGTTCAGTGAGTGCTGGCTGGTATATAGGGAGTATTGTGGGAATGCAAAAAATGGAGTAGTTGGTTCCACTTGTGCAGGAGGGGTGCAGTTAGCACATACAACACCTTTTTGTAAATTAGAGCCTCATTCTCTGGGACCATGTCCCAGAACATGCAGTTTGGTGAGTGGAGTGTAGGCTGGGTTTACCCTACACTTGCCTCCATGACAAGTCCTGATCAGGATAATTTTCTTTAGGGGTGGTGCTTAAACTCAGTCTTGAAAGATATGGAGGTTCTACTGAGAGGACAAGCATAAACAGAGCATGACCATGGAGCACAGGTGAAGAGATATGGTATAGTTATATCTGTGCCACAAAGAGATGTGGCACCACTTGGCATAGTCTGAGAACTACAGGTAGTTGCACTTGGAGGGATGGGCATAAAAGGAAGCAGAGATAGGCAGAGGCCTGGTTGTAATCCACTTTGTGTTCCAAACTAAGGGGCAAGGTCTTTATCTTGAAGGTGGTGGGGCACCACTGAGGGGGTTCCCAGAAAATGAGTGAGATGGTCATGGTGCTCATCCTCATGGCAGCATCAAAATAGGTTGCAAGGATAGAAGACAGGGGTAGGAGACCATGAAATAGTTCAGGTGATCAAGACTGAGTCTGAACTTCCAACAGGCAACACGGATGTAGAGGTGAGCATAGATTTGAGGAAAGAGAAGGTGGTAGAATCTTCAGAACTTGGGAACTGGTTGGATTCTAGAAGATTAAGGAGATCCTGGTGTCAAGGATGAGTGGCTCCCAGACATCTTGTTTGAGATCCTGGATAGCTGCTAGTACTTTTCACTTAAGAGGGATGAAGGAGCAGGAGATGGAGCTTAACCAGTACCCTCAAAGGAAGGATTCAGGGCACTGTCTTACTAATGGCTACCACCTATTTATGGTACTGCTTTGGCACCAGTAGAGGTGTGGCAGGCAAAGTGCAGAGGAACTTATCAGTTCCTACTTCATGTCACAGATGACTAAGGAACTTTTACCCAGACCAGACTCAGAACTTGAGCTGCCTACTCCATCATCAATCACATGGAGAAAAATATCCTTCCAAAACTATGGCTCCGTTGGCTCTGACCAGTCTGGAGAAGGCAGTGTCTGCCGTTGCTCGTAGGGGATGGTGGGATGGTGGGTCAGCCTAACATAATGCACCCCCCTGGAAGGGAAGTCTCTGAAGCACATGATTTGACACAAGTCAATACCATTGACTTGCCCTACAAAATAGGAACCCCATACTCTTTAGCACTGATAAAATATGCTGCTCTTCAGCTGCAAGTTATGCATACACTCGTGGACTTAAAAAAGAGGTCAGGACTAGAGTTCATAGACTTTATGTTTCTTCTTCTAAGTCCTCAATTTAATGGGGGTGTAT
Source organism: Ovis aries (assembly GCF_016772045.2). Lineage (NCBI taxonomy): Eukaryota > Metazoa > Chordata > Mammalia > Artiodactyla > Bovidae > Ovis > Ovis aries. The sequence goes on along the minus strand of NC_056069.1, from coordinate 24,641,848 downwards.
ATTTTTGATCTTATTATTATGCACGGTTTTAAACATATATGAAAATAGAAAGGATAATATTAATATAATATACCCATCCATTTATCCATCACCCAATTCCAACAATTATTAAGTTACAGCCAGTCTTTTTTTTTTTTTTGCCATACCATGTAGCATGTGGGATCTTAGTTCCCAACCAGGGATCAAACCCATGCCACCTACATTGGGAGTACAGATTCTTAACCTCTGGGCCACCAAGAAAGTCCCTACAGCCAGTCTTGTTTCCTCTATACCCCTGTCAATATCCCCCCATCCCTAGATTATAGACTATTTTGGAGCAAATCTATTTCAGATATAAATATAATACATTAGTAGCATATAAAATATTACATATATTATATTTATAAAATATATTTTTACATGAGCCTTTTGTTTTGGAAGTTTAAAATCCAAAAAATTTAATTTCTTTAATACTCAATTTCCCCTATTATTAAAAGTTACACTAGTAAGCTATATTTGCTATAATTAACAAACCAGCATTGATACATTACTAACTATAGAGTTCATACTTTATTCAGATTTCCTCTGTCTTTCCCTAACATCCTCTTTCTGTTCCCTGAGCCTCTCAGAGGTACATTTCACTCTGCATTTGAAAATCTTTGAAGACTTAGGAATTTGACTCTCCATTTCATTGATTATGTGTAAGTGTTTCAGGTCTAAGAAGCCGGCTTCACATCAAGTGTTTATTTCACCTCTTTGTCCTTCCTCTCTCCCTCTCTCTCACACCCTAATGGGAAATGGATGTGTAGCACACAGGACCATGGTGTAGCACTGGCCCCTTCGCTACCGTAGGAGCACTTTAGGCACATGTCACTATGGAATTAATGCTGGGACAAACCACTGAACAGAGTCTAGGACAATGGGGAAGCAAAGAATTCAGGAAGAGGCAATGTGCCTTTAAAAATACATTTGTGAGTTCACCACATTAACTAAGGGTTTCCCTAGTGGCTCAGATGGTAAAGAATCTGTTTGCAATGAGGGAGACCCAGGTTTGATGCCTGGGTCAGGAAGATCCCCTGGGCGAGGGCATGACTACCTTCTTCAGTATCCTTGCCTGGAGAAAGGACGTGACAGAGGAGCCTGGTGGGCTACATGGGGTTGCAAAGAGTCATACACGACTGAGCAACTAACACGCTCACATTGTTTCACACATTAACTACATAAATTGGAACTAAAGTCACCCAGGAGAAGACAATGGCACCCCACTCCAGTACTCTTGCCTGGAAAATCCCATGGACGGAGGAGCCTGGTAGGCTGCAGTCCATGGGGTCGCACAGAGTCGGACACGACTGAAGCAACTTAGCAGCTTAGCAAAGTCACCCAGGCTGTTTGGGTCAAGGTCTATGTTGGCTGTTCACAGCTGTGACTCAGAGGCCCTGTGGAGACCTGGGGAGGGGCCTCTGGCTGGTCGCCCCTCCTTGCTGCAAAGCCACCTGGGCAATGGCCATTTGTTCTCTGCTGGCGTCACAGGAAGTCAGTTCTCTTTGGAGGTGTTTGGCCTGAATCAGTGGTGTGTGTGTGGTGCCACGTTTCTGATGCAATCAATGCCTGCCTCCAGCCAGCCTGTTGAACAAATCTAAGTGCTTTGGGCGGCTGGCCCAGGGCCAGAATGGCGTCACTGCCCATTAATAGAAGTTGATGGAGCTCAGAAAAGTGCTTTAGGTCTGGCAACAACCCAATTCCTCCTACTCTGTGTCTGCCTCCAGGCAAATATATAGAAAAATCAATTCAGGAAGGCTTATTTTCACCAGTTTGTGCTAATTTAAGCATTGATTTGCCTAGTTACTGTTGAATTAAAAAAAATGGTTTGTGACACATCTTGTTTTTACCCAATTTATATATTCTTTTATAGGCTCTGCTTCTTTCCAAAACGAGTTTTGAGAATTTGAGATGATTTATCACAAAGGACATTTATCATTAGCATATACACTTCCTCTGTGTTTCCTTGATGATGTTCTACTTATATAAATATAGTTGATGATGTAAGAGCTTATTTATTTATCTATCAAACATATGGAATACCATTATGGATACATTCAGAGTATATAGAGATTTATATCATATAAAAAGATAACACAAATTATAAATAGATGAAAAAGAGATAAGGAAACAGAACAGAACAGAAAGCATAGCTGGAAAGTAGAAATAAACAGAAATTGACACCATGAAATCCTCCAAATGGGTCACTTATCAGTCAACAAGCCTCAGAGAAGCCATGAATAAAGAGAAAACACGACCATTCGGTAAACCATAGTGGCCCTATCTGAAAATAAACTGCACAGCTCTTCCCGATACCCAGGTCAGAAAGAAAACACTATGTAATGAGTATCCTCAAAAATATTCTTATTAGAGACTATTGTGGGCTAAGCTGCGTGATCCTCAAATTTATATGTTGAAGTCCTAATGTCCAAATGTCTCAAAATGTGACTGTATTTGGAGATAGGGGCTTTTAAAAAGTAACTGAAATGAGATCATTAGGGTGTGCCCTTGGGCTTCCCTGGTGGTTCATACAGTAAAGAATCCTCCTGCGATACAGGAGACCCAGGTTCGATCCCTGGGTTGGGAGGATCCCCTGGAGAAGAGAATGGCTGCCCACTCCAGTATTTTTGACTGGAAAATTCCTTGAACAGAGGAGCCTGGAGGGCTATAGTCCATGGGGATGCAGTGCAAAGAGTCTGACACGACTGAGTGACTAACACATTAATTCATTATAACTGGTGCCATACAATGAAGAGATTAGGACATATATAGGCTCAGAGGGAAAAACATGTGAAGACAAGAAGTAGCCAAGGAGAGAGGCCTCTGAAGAAACTTGCCGGCACTTTGATGTTAGACTTCTGCCCCCCAGAACCATGAGGAAATAGATTTCTCTTGTTTAAGCTACCCAGTCCACAGCACTTTTGTTATGGCAGCCTTAGCAAAACAATACAGAGACATGGTAGTGTGTCTCCTAAGGGATATCTCTAATGGTGTCCCTCCTTGCAGAGTGATTACATCACCCTACAGTGCAGAGACTCCTCTGTTCCTACCTCCCACTCGAATTCATGTAACTATGGTGGCAACTTTGATGTTCTTATGTGATCTTGCCAAGCTAGCCAGTCTGGCAAGGCAGACAGTCAGACAGCTAATCAGTCTGGAGGCAGGCATCTGATCTAAGACAGCACTATCAGGGCCCTTTCCTGGAATTTTTCTACCAGGAACTGAGAGAACTTAACATTAGTCAGTCCTCTCTGATGGCAGAACTTATAAGGTGGAAGACTTGTTAGCTGTCAGTGGCCATGTTTTCTCCCAGGTAGGAGATGCCAGACAGAGAGAGGCTTAGCATTATTCTACTTTCTAGTTTATTTTTTCATTCAACAATTATTCATGTCACTATGTTCTAGTGCTTGTTCAGTTGTTCCTGAAGTTCATTAGCATCTGCGCTTCCCTGGCAACTTTAGTTGTTGCTACCCTTTTATTGATTTAATCACCAGTAAAACCCCCCTCCATTATGCCTAAGCCAGAGCAAGTGGATTTCAGTCACTTAAAGCCAAAGTAATGTATTGCAATCCTACACATTCTCCCTTCCCCCGAGTCACAGTGAATTGCTGGTAGCTCCTTGAACAAGTCCTGTTGTCTCAGGATTAACAAGCATCAGGCAAGAGACAGTCATGCTTCTCAACATAAAAAAAGGCAAACTTCAAATACTAACTACGCCGATTTCCTTGTTCAGCCTGTAAAAACCCATCTTTTTCTCCCAAATATCTGAGCTGAACTGGATATTCCTCTCCTCTTTCAGATTGAAGGGGTGGTTACAGAGGCTTTTACTCACAACCAGGTGACTGTGTCAAAGAGTAAGAAGTACCTAAACTCTTTTATAACCTCTCCCAAAGTAGAAAGGATTGGTAGTAACAACATTCAGGGCTTCCCGGGTGGCTCAGTGGTAAAGAACCCACTTGCCAAGTAGGAGACCTGGGTACAATCCCTGAGTTGGGGAGATCCTCTGGAGAAAGAAATGGCAACCCACTCCAGTATTCTTGCCTGGGAAATCCCACAGACAGAGGAGCCTGGTGGGTTACAGTCCATGGGGTCATAAAAGATTTGAACACAACTAAACAATAACATTCAGTCATGAATTCAACATTATATGTATTAATGGATTTTTACCCATCTAATAAATCATTCTCTTTTCTTTAGTCTTACCATTAAACAGAAAGTGGGTGCATTATCTTCTATTTCATGGGGAATTTATCTTTTAGGAAAGATGCACAAAGTTTTGTGTAACTCATTTATTTTCTCATTTTGTAGATTTTAGGTTTTTCCCAAAACAAAGTTGAAAAATTGTTAACTCTGTGATGAGGCTTTCAGCCATAAATAGAAAATGGGTACTCAATCAAGTATTTCTTAGTTCAGTTCAGTTCAGTCACTCAGTCGTGTCCGACTCCTTGAGACCCCATGAACCGCAGCACACCAGGCCTCCCTGTCCATCACCAACTATTGGAGTTCACCCAAACCCATGTCTGTTGAGTCGGTGATGCCATCCAACCATCTTATCCTCTGTCATCCCCTCCTCCTCCTTCCCTCAATCTTTCCCAGCATTAGGGTCTTAAGACATCTTCAAATAATTTAATAAATGTTTTCTGTTCTTACAACACCAAAGCCAAAGATCTAATACTTAGAAAAGAATGCTCTTTTGTTTTCATTTAGAAAGTGCATATTATCTCTGTTTCTGTAGTGGAAACACAAGATCTTTAGCAACCCAAGTTTGGATACCACCATTACTTGGGAGAAGGGAACACTCTGCTAGGTAAGTCATTAGACCCAGGGGCCTCAGTTTTTCTCCTCTATAGAATGAGAATTATTTATAAAATTTCTACTTTGCAGTATAATTGTGATGCCAATGATAGTAAATTACTGTCACAAGTGTCTGGCACACTATAGGCATTCAAGAAATTGCACTGTCAGAACTTTGCTGGTGGTTAAGACTCCACACTTCCAACGCAAGGATGCAGGGCAAGGGTTTTATCCTTGTTCGAGGAACTAAGATCCCACATGCTGCTGTGGGGTAGCCAAAAAAAAAAAAAAAAAAAAAGAGAAATTGTATTATCATCCAGTTCAGTATATAATTGCTTATCTCTGATTTTCAATTGCCTTGTACCCTTAGCCTCTATTCTTTCTTTTATTATTTTCTTTTTATCATTTGATAGATAATTTCTGGGCTTTTGGTGACGTAAAACTATTACCATGGCATCTTTTGGCTTTCATAAGGAAGCTCGGAGGTAAAGAATCCACCATCAGTGCAGGAGACACAGGAGACTCAGGTTCAACCCTAGGATCCTGAAGATCCCTTGGAGAAGGAAACGGCAACCCTCTCCAGTATTCTTGCTGGGACAGAGGAACGTGGTGGCCTCCAGTCCCATGGGCAGAAGAACGTGGTGGCCTATAGTCTGCTGCTGTTGCTAAGAGTTGGACACGACTGAGCACACAGCAGTGGAATAGAATGTCACCCTGCTTATTTAACTTCTATGCAGAGTACATCATGAGAAACGCTGGACTGGAAGAAACACAAGCTGGAATCAAGATTGCTGGGAGAGGGACTTCCCTGGTGATCCAGTGGCTAAGACTCTGAGCTCCCAGTGCAGGGGGCCCGGGTTTGATCCCTGGTCAGGGAGCTAGATCCCACATGCTACAACTAAGACCCAGAGCAGCCAAAAAAAAAAAAAAAAAAGATTGCCGGGAGAAGTAACAATAACCTCAGATATGCAGATGACACCACCCTTATGGCAGAAAGTGAAGAGGAACTAAAAAGCCTCTTGATGAAAGTGAAAGAGGAGAGTGAAAAAGTTGGCTTAAAGCTCAACATTCAGAAAATGAAGATCATGGCATCCGGTCCCATCACTTCATGGGAAATAGATGGGGAAACAGTGGAAACAGTGTCAGACTTTATTTTGGGGGGCTCCAAAATCACTGCAGATGGTAATTGCAGCCATGAAATTACAAGACGCTTACTCCTTAGAAGAAAAGTTATGACCAACCTAGATAGCACATTCAAAAGCAGAGACATTACTTTGCCGACTAAGGTCCGTCTAGTCAAGGCTATGGTTTTTCCTGTGGTCATGTACGGATGTGAGAGTTGGACTGTGAAGAAGGCTGAGTGCCAAAGAATTGATGCTTTTGAACTGTGGTGTTGGAGAAGACTCTTGAGAGTCCCTTGGACTGCAAGGAGATCCAGCCAGTCCATTCTGAAGGAGATCAGCCCTGGGATTTCTTTGGAAGCAATGATGCTAAAGCTGAAACTCCAGTACTTTGGCCACCTCATGCGAAGAGCTGACTCGTTGGAAAAGACTCTGATGGTGGGAGGGATTGGGGGCAGGAGGAGAAGGGAACGACAGAGGATGAGATGGCTGGATGGCATCACTGACTCAATGGACGTGAATCTGAGTGAACTCTGGGAGTTGGTGATGGACAGGGAGGCCTAGTGTGCTGTGATACATGGGGTCACAAAGAGTCGGACACGACTGAGTGACTGAACTGAACTGAACTGAACAGGTGGGAAAAGGCAGAGAAGAGATACTAATTTTACATCAAATCATTCATTTATTCATGGAAAGTATTTATTCATAGTTCATACCACTAGAACAGCATCAGGGTTTCAAACCAAATTATGCAAGTCAATGCCTTTCAGCTAAAGATTAGCAGGAACACATCTGCTGGTTTTCTTACTTTTTGCTGGGGAGCAGCCTGTGCACCCATAAGAGAGGGTTAAAAAGGAGTTGCAGGATTTGGGCATATGATGGCAACCCACTCTAGTACTCTTGCCTGGAAAATCCCATGGACAGAGGAGCCTGGTGGGCTGCAGTTCATGCACGACTGAGTGACTTCACTTTCCCTTTTCACTTTCATGCATTGGAGAAGGAAATGGCAACCCACTCCAGTGTTCTTGCCTGGAGAATCCCAGGGATGGCGGAGCCTGGTGAGCTGCCATCTATGGGGTCGCACAGAGTTGGACACGACTGAGGCGACTTAGCAGCTTAGCAGTAGGTGACATGCAGAAGGCAAAGGAAACAGGGCCTGAGTGTAGATTGGAAGCTGTTGGAAAGGTGGGGAAAACTACAACTGGGTGTCTTAATAAATCCTATCTAGGAAGAGAGAAGACTAAGGTTATAATTACTAAAGAGCAGTACTCACTCAGATAAGCAAGAATAGGGGGATATCTGATTATTTTTTGTGATTTGAACAATGTTCATATTAATCACTGTTCAGACATGACACAGAATGGTCTTTATGTGGCTCCATCACAGTCAACAGAAGGGCCTTGTCTGAAGCTGATGTTCTGAGAAGTTGTTTGCATTCAACAGTAGAATACATGGCCTATCTGCAAGTACCAGATTGCTTCCTAACAACCATGAAATGTTGCTGTATGTATCAGGCCAGCTTCCATATGTCAGGCTGCTTTTCTCATTCTTGGGTGTTAACATGCTATATAATAGAATTTAGGTGTGGATAACAGGCACTGCTCCATTTTAAGAGAATAGGATTTAGTACAGGGAATTGGGTGCTTACAAAATTGTCGGATGAACTGAAATAATGGTTCTGGGCTTAGGATCCAGGAGCAATTTCAAGAATCACCCCATTGAACTGATCCTCCAGGGGAACTGCTAACCACTTAATTCCCCAGCTTCCTGGTTGTCCCTGATAGCTCAGTTGGTAAAGAATCTGCCTGTGATGCAGGGGACTCTGGTTCGATTCCTGGTTCAGGAAGATCTGCTGGAGAAGGGATAGGCTACCCACTCCAGTATTCTGGCCTGGAGAATTCCATGGACTGTATAGTCCATGGGGTCACAAAGAGTCAGACACGACAGAGCGACTTTCACTTCATTTCACTTCACTTTCGGGTTGTAGCAATCGCCACTGAAGTTGTTCGGTCTAAGAATATGTGCTCTTCAGAGATCAGGACACATTGCCGCAACTTGCAGCTTTGAAAAAAATCATCATATCTGCTAGGTAAATTCTAGCTCATCTGAACCCTGCCTCTTGTCTCTAACCATGCTGGTGGCCAGAGCATGGGTACTTCTGCTACCTTAACCATGGGACAACGCAACTCTTCTGCAGCAACCTTTGCTGACAGAAGCAACACAAATTGCAAACCACCCATTCTCATTATCACGTCCAATTTCCAGATCTCAAGTCAGCAATCTGATTGCTTGAATCAAATCATATCCAGAACTCTAGCTGCAAGGGAATTTGGGTTAGTGTTTGGGTTTTCTAGTCTCTGCAAGAGGAAGGCATATTGGAAGGAGGTTGGAATGGAGGTTGGTTTCCAGGTCAGTTTATTCATCATAAACCCTCACAGTAAAGAGGCCTTGGATCTAACCCTAATTCAGTCACCTATTTGCTATGTGAATTTAGAAAAGCATCATTGCCTTTCTGGGTCTCAGTCTTCATGACCAAGTTAATGTGGTTGATATCCAAGTGTCTCTCTTATCTTAGAATTCTGTGATTCTATTATAAATTATTATATTTTTTAAATATTAAAATATTTTCTTAACTATATCATTTTGAAAAGCATTTTCAGTACTTTTTTTACATATTTTTTTTTACCACTATTTGTAGCAAAATAAGAAGTTCACCAAGATGATTGGTGGGCCCAAATGATTTTTAGCTTCCAGTATTCTTACCCTCCCATATTGACTAGAGCTGGCCCATGTAACAGGATATTGTGGAAATAGCACTGTGGGACCTAGGGTTGTCATAAAAAAAAATTGCTGCTTCTTGGATGACTTACTCTGGGTGAAGCCAGCTATCCTGTCATGAGGACACTTAGCCAGAGCTGTGAGATCAGGTGATGAGGACTGAGGCCTCCTGACTATAGCCACCACTGATTTGCCAGCCATATGAGTAGCCACCTCTGGAAAGTGAATGTCCCAGCACTGGTCAAGCCTTCAGATCACTGTCACCCTTGCCAACATCTTGACAGCAGCCTCATGCAAAACTTTTGTTTTTAACTAATCGAGTTTATTTGGGGCTGTGTTGGGTCTTCGTTGCTGCCTGCAAGCCTTCTCTAGTTGTGCTGAGTGGAGACTACTCTCTAGCTGTGATGTGCAGGCCTTGCGCTGTGGTGGTTTCTCCTGTGTGGAGCACAGTCTCCACATGCCAGCTTCAGTAGTTGTGGCACATGGACTTAGTTGCCCCACAGCATGGGGAATCTTCCCAGACCGGGGATTGAACCTGAGTCCCTGCATTGGCAGGTGGATTCTTAACCATTAGTCCACCAGGGAAGTCCTCATGTAAAACTTTGAGCCAGAACCACCCGTCTAAACCCCTCTCAAATGCCTAACCCACAAAAACTCTGTGAGATAATAAATATTTAATGCCATTTTAAGCCACTAAGTTCTGGAGTAAAGAGTTAAATAGCAACAGAAAACTAATATATTCCCTAATTAGTATGCAAAATAGCATAAGAATTACTGAATTTATTTCTTAATCTCCAACATCAAATTTCACTTGCTTATCCATTTTTTTATATAAAGCTGGTAGCCTTTGAGGTTATATCTCTAGGACTTTGAAACCATTAAGTGTGTAAATCATAATTAAAACTAAATAATCTTTTCCTGAAATTTTATAAAATGCAGTAATGGGTAGACAGGAAAAGAGCTTATTGTTTACACACTAAGTAGCAAATATTTTCTCAGGCAAAATGCCAGGCACTTGAAACTTATCACAGGGTTAATACATTTTTTGAAAATAAAGCTAGTAGAACACAATAAATAGTTAAATGACTCTTTCACAGCCATCCCAATCAGCTCTGCAAAATGACTTTTAATTAGTGAATGAAGTATGCTGTGTCTATCGGTTAACAAGCATTTCAGTATGATAATAAAAGATAAAAGTTGCCTGTAGCTGAATTATTTTTTGTTTCAATCTAAATGGTAAATAAATTATTTTTTTTCTATTTATGATGGCTTAAAGTTTCATTGAACAAAGAATGTTCCAACAAAACTTACTCTATAATTCTTCTCTAAGTTTATTTTAATTAATGCTCTCTTTTCTGAATTGCGCACACATGTCTGATAAAAGCATAGTTTCTTAGAACAGTAGTCTTCCACTTACTGTTACAAATATGAGTGCATTAGTTTTGGAGACTATATTAACTAGAAGTTTGAGTAACAAGTGCCACAAACTTTGTATAAATTAGCTTGAGCAAAAAGAAGAGTTTACCAGACAGTCACGGCATTCTCCTGGAATTCAAGTCACAGCCAGGTCCCAATGGAGCTGGAGCCTAGGGCACCAACTGAGCCAGGACTGGAAAGCTGCCAGCTCTCTCAGCCTCGCCTCTGCCTTTCTGGGTGCCAGCTTTGTCTTGTGGCAGACTGGCCTTCTCTTTGTGGTGGAAAACACAGTTGTTGGCAGTTGCCAAGTTTCATATTTTTCCGCTTCAGCCACTGGAGACTTGCTCCGTGGGTTGAAATGCAAGTTTGCAGTGACTTCCAGTCAGGATTGGAGTTGTACTGTTCAACATGGCAGCTCTTGCAGTAGGTGGGGAGGGAGGAAGTCTTCCCAGAACAACGGCAGGCAGGAAAGACAACGCACACAATGCCCCGTGTGTTAGATTCCTCGAGCTGCTGTAACAAAGCACCACAAGCTAGGAGGCTTAAACATCAGAAACGTATTGTCTTGTGGTTTAAAGTCTGAGTTTTTTTTGCTGTTTTTATTCTTTAATTGAGTCTTGCGGAATCTCCCTGGCCAGGGATTGAACCAGGAACTGAACCCAGGGCCTGGTACTGAAAGAGCCGGGTCCTAACCACTGGACTGCCAGGAATTCCCCAGAGCTGGTTTTTTTCTAATCTGTCTGGGCCTCTCTCCAACTTCTGATAGTTTGCTGACAGTTTTTGGCATTCCTTGGCTTGTAGAAAGAAAGAAAGATAGCGCTAAGTCATGTCCAACTCTTGGGATCCCATGAACTGTAGCCAGCCAGGCTCCTCTGTCCCTGGGATTCTCCAGGCAAGAATACTGGAGTGGGTTGCCATTTCCTTCTCCAGGGGAACTTCCCAACCCAGGAATTGAACGCAGGTCTCCTTCACTGCAGGCAGATGCTTTACCAACTGAGCTACATGGGAGGAAGCACCCTAATCTTGTCTTTATCTCCCTGTGTGTGTTTTGTATCTAGATTTCCCCTTTTAATAAGGATACCCATCATACTGGATTAGGGGCCACCCTAATAGAATGGCCTCATCTTAACCAATTTCATCTGCAATGACCCTTCTCTCAATGTCACATTCTGAGATACTGGGGGCTAGGACTTGCATATGTAAATTTGGGGGAGGAGAGACCATTATTCAACCTATAACATTCCACTTAGGGCAGCATATCATGTACACAGTATCTGAGAACAAAGAAAAGCAAGGACACTGAGAAGTAAACCTTGAATTATGAAACCCTTCAGATTTCATCTTCCAAGAAAAAAAGTAGGTAACAAACTTGCACCCCGAGAAGGAAGTGGAGGATGTTTTTATGGTGATGAAGTAAGTTTAGACAGGGAGAAATATAAGTTAATATGAATACCTCATGCCTATAGATACTCACTGGACATATGGACCTGCACCGATGGCCCCATTTTCTTTCTCAGGTTCAACATCCTTTCAGACCTCCAGTTGCCCAGGATCAGGGATGGGAAGAGGGGTGCAGAATGGGGCATCAATGTGTCAGGCGAGTGTATGCTCCTCAGTTCTGTCTCATCACAACAAAAATTTGGAGTGACGGACATTAAAGCCCTCGGTGCGTCACAGCTCTCGGGTCTTGGACAAACCATGTTATACCTCTTAGACAAATCAGTGTTACAGCTCTATTTTATTTAGAAGATAGCAGGAGAATCCATCCTCGAAGCATGAGAGCATGCCAACCCAAAGACACAAAGAGAAGAGAGTGGAGGAGCGTGCCAGCACACAGGAGAGAGAGAGAGAGGGAGAAGGGGGGAGAGAGAGAGAGAGAGAGAAAGAGAGAGAGAGAGATAAAGAGAGAGAGAGAGAAAGGGAAAGAGTGCATGCATGCAGGAGAGAGAGAGGGCACTTTGGCCCCTCCTTTTATATGTTTTCCCTCCCCCTGGGCCTGCCCTATGCAAATTGGGCCAGCCAGGAGTGCTTTGCTCTACCTGAAGTCCTCACTCTGATACTCGGACCTTCCTTTGACCTTCCTTTTTTCTATTTTCGCGGGCTTTTCCCTTCCTTGTCTTTTAGTCACTGCCATTTTGGACTCCTGTTTCCTCTTCTAACTACCTAACAAGCGGAAACAAACAGAACAAAGAGCCCAGTTTCTACTGCCCAGTAAACCCGACCAAGATTGGAAAGTAGGGAGAGGTGGAGAGAGGGACAAAGTCAAATGCAGCACTCCACTTTCCCCTCCTACCTCCATGGGGTGCAGTGAGGGGTCTGCACTTTGGAGCTGAAAGAGTGTTACAGGGAAGAGCCACTTGTGGCTCCATGCTGGATTTGTTTCTTTGACTTTAACCTTTGTTTTTCATTGCTTTTGTTATATAACCATACATAATGGCCTGCCTCAAAGAACCCTGCCCGTCTGCCTGAAGAGATTAACACATCCCCTCCCTGAACTAGGCCATTCCAGAAGATATTGCAAGGTAATGGTCTTTACTTCCTCAACTCCTCCCTTTCTCTGTTCTATGAAAGAACCTGGCATCCAGACCCCAACAAGAATGGCTACCCACTCCAGTATTCTTACCTGGAAAATTCCATGGACAGAGGAGACTGGTAGGCTATAGTCCATAGCATTGCAAATAGTTGGACACAACTAAGTGACTAACACTTTCTCATTTAGTACTTACTATGTGCCATGTAAAGCTTGAGTGCACTAATTTGCTCAAAAAAATCAGTGGGTCTTACAAATATTATTTCCATATTACAGATAAAAAGACTAAGGCTTAATGAAGTTGAGAAACTTGAACTAAAACCTAAGTGTGGGTGAATTGTATGCTATGTGAATTATTATCTTAATAAAGCTGTTATAAAATGAAATAACATGAAACAAATCTGCTTGATAATAAAACCTACATACCATATATCATAGGCAAAATCTGGCTTAGCTGGGGCAGTTGCTAGTAGCAAGAAAAGTGGATTGCTCTCATTTACATTTTTCTTGTTTAGAAAAGCATAATATATCCCAAGACAGAGATTTCTTAATTTGGTTATACAAAGTTCCAAGGCCAGGGCCTCCTGTATTCTGGGTGATGTCTTCCATGGAGGGTTACCTTGTCTCCTCAGAGCGCAAAGGCCAGATCAAAGCCTGCTTTGCTAATGAGGGAAAAAGGGAAATATGCTATTTATTTGGACATTATTTATACCCAACACTGTTCAAAACCATGTTTTATGTGATTTTGATGAAATCTTAATTTAATCCCTTGGTTGGAGCCACTGGTACATCTTTAAGGAGGAAATCATTGAATATACTAGGAGAATTCATTCTGTTTTCATATGCCACTAAAGGCAAATAATTTATCACCTTGTAAGATTTCTGAAAAAATATTCATATTGATGTTTTCTAAGTTTTTTGTGAATAAATTTACAAGCATGAGACCTCTTTGTCTCATAATTTATGGTAATGGATTCAAGTTTTTATCTCATTTTATAATATATTCTATTAGAGAAATTACTTGACCTGGGCAGTCAAAGTGGATATTTGTTGAAATGACAAATTTGAAAGCCTTGTGAGAGTTTTGTTCACAAGCCATGAGATGAATGAAGGCAATATTTCAAAGTCCTTTAATTATCTCAGATGATGTGATAAGGCAAATAATATACCAACTGCCAAAGCAAAGTCATACATTGGGATGAAGTCAGTTGCATATACAATGGATTCCTTTCTCTTGAAAACCATGGTCTAGACACATTTCAGTAACTCTCTTCTTTAGACACAAGCAATGAACCACAGAGAAACCATGAGGTCTGCGATTCTGCAGGGGGCACTTTCAAAACGCTGACTTGCTGCCATGGAAGGTCGCCCAGGGTATTGAGCAAAGTGGAAAATGTAAATTGTCCAACAATGTGTACAGTGTTGACCATTCACAAGGGGAGAAAAGATATGATATGGTACATTACAATTTAAAACAATACTATACTTCATTATAAACATAGAAAGGCAATTCTGAGAACCCAAAGAAGCATTTAACAGTTGTTGCCTATGGAAAGAATAAATTGGGGATGACAGTGTCTTTTACATATTATGGTTGAAAAGATTTTGTGGCAAAGATATTAGGAATATTAAAATTAGCAAATAAAAGAAAAATTAGACAAAAATAGTGAGTTTCTACTTTATAAAGAACAGTAGGCTGGGAAGAGCTGCTAGGTTTGTCCCTTGGAATTGGACCTCAGCAGCCCATCAATCACTTGCTGACCCACCAGCACTTAGCTGACTGCTCTCTGTCTGAACGCCATTATGTGCTGGTTGATCCCTATTGACCCTTTGTATCATGCACTGAACCATTATGAGATGACAGCGTACTACACCCACTCCATATCTGTCTACCTTTCTGACACAGTAACAATTTCACATTTAAAAGACTAATAGGATGATGCTGGTAGCTACTGTTAGAATGTGTATCATAGCATTTAAGCAGATATTTAAGCTCACTAAAGCTGAAAGAAGAAATCACAGATGAAAAAGAGATTGAGTCAAAAGAAAAATCATTACAGTTTTCAGTGTTGTGATAAGCAACAAACAAAAAGCTGATTTTGGAAAAGTTAAGTTTTGACCTTCTCCTGAACCTGCTATCCACTAATCTGGAATACTGAAAACATGTATTCTTGGAGACTTGTAGAATGCTTTTTGATTCATTTTATTTCACTGTTTAAATGGTATTCTTTTATTTTTTATTTATTTATTTTATTATTTTTTAAAATTTTTATTTTTACTATATTTTACTTTACTGTATTGGTTTTGCCATACATTGACATGAATCCACCACAGGTGTACATGAGTTCCCAATCCTGAACCCCCTCCCACCTCCCACCCCATATCATCTCTCTTGCATTTTCATGTGGGAAAAGAAACATGTGTTCTAAATACTTTGAATTTTCTCATAAATACCACTTCATCCTTAATATTCCACCTCCCTCCAGCTGTAGATTTTATCTGCTGGTTGAGAGACAACAAATGGTATAGTTTTAAAAATCATTGTTGATGGATTCCAACATGAAATGAAAAGATGGGTATTTCCAGTGAATGATTTCAAAGGTATTAAAAACAACACTTGATTTTATATTTTAACAAATAGAGTATAAAGTTTTGAAAAATTTGGCAAAGCATAGGGTGCAAAGTAGATATATCTACAAGCAAATATCTGCCAACTATATTTCCTAGTTGGGATGGTTTGCTATACCCTGTCTGCTTTCTCAGATGTGACAGGTCCATAGAAGCCTCCTTTCCAAACTAGAGCAGAGAAAACTGGACTCTGGAGATGTGGCCTCCTTTCTGTATTTCCATCCCTTAAGAATGCTGTGTTTATTCCTACTCCAGGGCCTTTGCACTTGCTCTTCCTTCTGTTTGGAGCTCTCTTGCCTAAGATTTACAGCTTGCCTTTGTTTCACCATGTAGGTCTGTGATTGGTAGAATCACATCTAGTGTGGGAATGGTACCTAGTGATGCCTACATCTTAATCCTTAGAACCTTACATGGCATAAGGGATTTGGCAGATGTGATTAAGAATCTTGAGATGAGAAGATTTTCCTGGATTATTTCAGCGGGTCCAAGGTAATCATAAGGGTCCTTATAAGTGAATGAAGGAGACAGGAGAGTAAGTATCAGAATCGGAGATTTGAAGGTGCACCTCTGCCTTCTGCTGGCTTTGAAGTTGGAGGATGAAGCCACAGTAGAGGAATGAGTACACCTTCTAAAGGCTGGGAAAGGCAAGGAACTCGAGCCTTCAGAAGGAGTGCTGCCTTGCTGACAACTTGGTTTTAGTCCAGTTACACCTGTGTTGGACCTCTGACTTCCAGAACTGTGAGACAATAAATTTGTGTTATTGTTTTAAGTTTCCGGCAATTTGTTACAGCCGCAGTAGGAAACTAACACAAGGTCTTAACCCAGAAGTCAACTCTTAGAGGGAACTTCTTCACGCCTTAATGAAATAGTCACTCTTTACCATATTATTCTCTTTTAGCCTCTTCATAGTATACTTATAAGTACCTGAAATATTTTAGACGATAAGCACATTAAAAGCATTTTTTTTCCTTCTGCTAGTATATGAACTCCTTAGGGACAGCACTTGCTCATCCAGCAAGTCGAATAATATCTGATGCATTATAGATGCTTATGAAAATGTGTAACGCTGCTTCCTTTACAGTCTTCCTCTCTCCTCCTTTTTGAAAAATCACCTGCGTTGGGTTTTTGTTGCAGTGTTCAGACTTTCTGCAGTTGTGGCTCACAGGCTTAGTTGCCCTGTGGCATGTGGGATCTTCGTTCCCCAAGCAGGGATCAAACCTGCGTCCCCCAGTAATGGAAGGCGGATTCGTAACCACTGGACCCACCAGGGAAGTCCCATTCCTCTTCCTCTTCTTTTTTAGAATATGCCTGTGGGGAGAGAAAAAAAATTTTTTTTTTTTCATTTTACATGTTTGTGCTTATTGCAAAACAAACAGTTCAGAGCCATTTCTAGACGCTGGATGCTGGGTGGGAGTGAGAGTCCCCCAGATACCCTCCCCTCTCCTGCTTGTCTTTCTTCCCAAGGCTGGGAATGAGTCAGGCCAAGCAAGTTATTCCAGAATATCATCAGATTTGTTTAAGCCAAGAGGGAGGCTGAAATTTCAAGATTCAGATCTCTAGTGAATTTCCTGAAGGATATAACTTGGGCCTGAGCTTGATGTACTTCCAGATTTGATATTATTGTTCATTTATGACTAATTGGAAGCTCTCCATGGGCATGTACCATAGAAGAGGTTGGTGGGTGGAGTGAAAAGGCATTTGTCAAATACCTGCCCTTGGCCCGCAGGATCCTGCCATTCTTGGCCACTGCGGACTTGACTCAGTTCAGTTCAGTTGCTCAGACGTGTCCGACTCTTTGAGACCCCATGAATTGCAGCACGCCAGGCCTCCCTGTCCATCACCAACTCCCGCAGTTCACTCAGACTCATGTCCATCGAGTCCGTGATGCTATCCAGCCATCTCATCCTCTGTCGTTCCCTTCTCCTCCTGCCCCCAATCCCTGCCAGCATCAAAGTCTTTTCCAATGAGTCAACTCTTTGCATGAGGTGGCCAAAGTACTGGAGTTTCAGCTTTAGCATCATTCCTTCCAAAGAAATCCCAGGACTGATCTCCTTCAGAATGGACTGGTTGGATCTCCTTGCAGTCAAAGGGACTCTCAAGAGTCTTCTCCAACACCACAGTTCAAAAGCATCAAATCTTCGGCGCTCAGCCTTCTTCACAGTCCAACTCTCTCATCCATATGACTACTGGAAAAACCATAGCCTTGACTAGACGGACCTTAGTCGGCAAAGTAATGTCTCTGCTTTTGAATATGCTGTCTAGGTTGGTCATAACTTTTCTTCCAAGGAGTAAGCGTCTTTTAATTTCATGGTTGCAATCACCATCTGCAGTGATTTTGGAGCCCCCCAAAATAAAGTCTGACACTGTTTCCACTGTTTCCCATCTATTTCCCATGAAGTGATGGGACTGGATGCCATGATCTTCATTTTCTGAATGTTGAGCTTTAAGCCAACTTTTTCACTCTCCTCTTTCACTTTCATCAAGAGGCTTTTACTAAAAAGCCTCTTCACTTTCTGCCATAAGGGTGGTGTCATCTGCATATCGGAGGTGATTGATATTTCTCCCGGCAATCTTGATTCCAGCTTGTGTTTCTTCCAGTCCAGCATTTCTCATGATGTACTCTGCATAGAAGTTAAATAAGCAGGGTGACAATATACAGCCTTGATGTACTCCTTTTCCTATTTGGAACCAGTCTGTTGTTCCATGTCCAGTTCTAACTGTTGCTTCCTGGCCTGCATGTAGGTTTCTCAAGAGGCAGGTCAGGTGGTCTGGTATTCCCATCTCTCTCAGAATTTTCCACAGTTTCTTGTGATCCACACAGTCAAAGGCTTTGGCATAGTCAATCAAGCAGAAATAGATGTTTTTCTGGAACTCTCTTGCTTTGTCGATGATCCAGCAGATGTTGGCAATTTGATCTCTGGTTCCTCTGCCTTTTCTAAAACCAGCTTGAACATCAGGGAGTTCACAGTTCACGTATTGCTGAAGCCTGGCTTGGAGAATTTTGAGCATTACTTTACTAGCGTGTGAGATGAGTGCAATTGTGCAGTAGTTTGAGCATTCTTCTGCATTGCCTTTCTTTGGGATTGGAATGAAAACTGACCTTTTCCAGTCCTGTGGCCACTGTTGAATTTTCCAAATTTGTTGGCATATTGAGTGCAGCACTTTCACGCCATCATCTTTCAGGATTTGAAATAGCTCTACTGCAATTCCATCATCTCCACTAGCTTTGTTCGTAGTGATGCTTTCTAAGGCCCATTTGACTTCACATTCCAGGATGTGTGGCTCTAGATGAGTGATCACACCATCGTGATTATCCGGGTCATGAAGATCTTTTTTGTACAGTTCTGTGTATTCTTGCCATCTCTTCTTAATATCTTCTGCTTCTGGTAGGTCCTTTACCCACTTTTGTCCATATAGGTTATGTTCTTAGGCTCCCTGGAATCCTTACTGCTTCCTGAAATACTGTCTTTTCACACTCTGTGTCTTCTTCGTGTTGTGTCTGAGCCTGGAAGGTCTGTCTCCTGGTTCACGTGGCAAAGTCATGGTCTTCCTTCAGAGACAGATCTTCTTTTCTGCTCTCTGCCACATCTCCCCTGGGTACCCTGCATTGACTGACAGCTATACCAGACATACATAGCCACTGATATCTTGTGTAGGAACACTGTCTTGTGCACTCTGGCATTGCTAGTGCCTTGCATAGGGACTGACATGGTCATTTGATGGAGGAAGGAATCTCTGTCTTGAATTAAACTGGACCAGAGCCATTCTCATTCATCTTTCTATCTCAGAAAGTGAGTGTCCCAGTATGCGTCAAATATATGTTTAATGACTAGACTTGAGCTAAATGGTATGGGTTGTAGAAACTATTATGCTTAACTTGTAAGAATTTAGTTTGGCACTTAGCTATATAAAGGGCTTCTCTGGTAGCTCAAATAGTAAAGAATCCGTCTGCATTGTGGGAAACCTGGGTCCAGTCCCTGGATGGGGAAGATCCCCTGGAGAAGGAAATGGTAACCTACTCTAGTATTCTTGCCTGGAGAATTCTGTGAACAGAGGAGCCTGGCAGACTACAGTTCATGGGGTCACAAAGAGTTGAATATGACTGAGGGACTTACATAACCACTAGCTATCTAAAACGTTTCTCAGCTTTACAGCTAGCTGTGGCCAAATGACCAAGTTCTAGTTTATGAAATGTGAGCAGATGTGTCATATGGAAACTTCCAGGAAGCTTCATCAAGAGAAGAATGACATACGCCCTTTATCTCTTCCTTGGGTCCTGTCCCCATTCTCTTGTCTGGAACACGGATGCCTCTAATCATGCAGTGTCAGAATCCCAGTGCAGTATCCTGGGGCTGGTAATAGTAGAATACTGTTAACATCCCCAACCTGGGACCAAAGAAAGGAGTGATAATTGGTATCTGAAAGAAGATGGCTGTGTAGAGAGGGACATTCCTTAGGTGCTGTACTAGGGAGATCATCAATCAGCCTATAGGAAGATAGCTAAGGGAATAAATACCTGACCTCACTTTTCTTCATCCTCAGGTCCTTGTTCCCCATAAACTGAACCAAATGAAAATTTTAAGGCAAGGGAGCCTGTTAATGTAGGGCTCTCCATAGGCATAACAAGTGGAGAAGGATGGAGAGAGGATTTGGCTGGGTAAACAGAAGATATTCAGCACACTTGGATAGATTTCTTTTCCCATTTTAAAAATAATGGAATAGGATGAATAAAATCTCTACTATTTTTCCTGGTTGTTGTATTTGGAGTGGATCTTCTGCATTAATTGGTTTCACTTTTGCAGACCTTTGTGCTAAGGCTATAGAGCGACTGCAGTCAGACACTCCAGAGTAGCAGATAGTATGACCAATGTTTCAACCCCAAATCATATTAGTTGGTGACTAATACATATTGAAAAGCAGAGACATTACCTTGCCAATAAAGGTCCGTCTAGCCAAGGATATGGTTTTTCCAGTGGTCATGTATGGATGTGAGAGTTGGACTGTGAAGAAGGCTGAGCACCGAAGAATTGATGCTTTTGAACTGTGGTGTTGGAGAAGACTCTTAAGAGTCCCTTGGACTGCAAGGAGATCCAACCAGTCCATTCTGAAGGAGATCAGCCCTGGGATTTCTTTGGAAGGAATGATGCTAAAGCTGAAACTCCAGTACTTTGGCCACCTCATATGAAGAGTTGACTCATTGGAAAAGACTCTGATGCTGGGAGGGATTGGAGGCAGGAGGAGAAGGGGACGACCAAGGATGAGATGGCTGGATGGCATCACTGACTCGATGGATGTGAGTCTGAGTGAACTGCGGGAGTTAGTGATGGACAGGGAGGCCTGACGTGCTGCGACTCATGGGGTCTCAAAGAGTCGGACGTGACTGAGCGACTGAACTGAACTGAATACATTAAATCGAAAAGTCCAGAAACAGGTCCTGATACATATGAACCATTCATTTTATGACAAAGGTAACACTGTAGAGCAGTGGCAAAAGAATAGTCTTTGTAATAAATCAATTGTATATCTTTACGGAAAAAATATCTTACCTTATACTCTCTACACAATTCCATACTATTGATCTAAATCTAAAACAAAACAAAAAATAAAATTTCTAAGGAAAACATAGGAAAGAATCTTTATAGTATTGCTGTAGAGCAAAAGAATGGATAGAAGATTAGAACAGCACTCCCCAAATAGTCCATAAACCTAAGAGAAGAGTTCCACTTTATCAGTTATTACAAGAATGACTAACATGACATAGTCATGCAATGATGATTTCATAGTTGTCATTACATAATGACAATAACAAGAGCTTGTAAGTTTGTGGAACAACTAGAACACTTATATATTGCTAGCGAGTGTGGAAATTGGTACAGTCACTTGGAAAACTCTTTCTAGTATCTACTAAAGTTGGTCATATATAATAGCTATGACCCAGAACAACTAGGTATATCCACAAAGAAATGCATGCCTATGCTCACTTAAAAAGCAAAGACATTACTTTGATGACAAAGGTCCATCTAGTCAAAGCTATGATTTTTCCAGTAGTCATGTATGGATGTGAGAGTTGTACCATAAAGAAGGCTTAGCCTTGAAGAATTGATGCTTTTGAATTGTGGTGTTGGAGAAGACTCTTGAGAGTCCCTTGAACTGCAAGGAAATCAAACCAGTCAATCCTAAAGGAAATCAACCCTGAATACTCATTGGAAGGAATGATGCTAAAGCTGAAACTCCAATACTTTGGCCACCTGATAAGAAGAGCTGACTCACTAGAAAAGACTCTGATGCTGGGAAATAGTGAAGGCAGGAGAAGGGGACAACAAAGGATGAGAAGGTTGGATAGCATCACCGACTCAATGGACATGAATGAGTTAGAGCAAACTCCAGGAGATGGTGAAGGACAGGGAAGCTGGCATGCTGCAGTCCATGGGGTGGCAAAGAGTCAAACATGACTGAGTGACTGAACAACAATAATGTTCACTTAAAGACATATATATTCAAGGATATTCATAGCAGCATTCTCCTTAAGAGCCAACAATTTAAAAGCCCAAGTGGATATCAACAGTAGAATGGACACATGACTTGTGGTGAAAGTTAAAAGTGTTAGTCACTCAGTTGTGTCCCACTTTTTGAGACCCTATGGACTATAGCCCACCAATGGTATATTCATATAGTGAAGTGTTAGTACAGAGCCATAAAAATGATTAATCACTACCTAAAGCACCGAGGCTGAATTTCATGAAAATTAGACAGAAAAGAATACTAAATGATTACATTTTCAGACTTTAAAAACAGGCAGAGCAGTAATCGATGGTGTCAGAAAGCAGAGTTATGTTTCCTTTTGGGGAGAATCTAGGAACTGGATAAGTAACAGAAGCTAGTGGATTTTCTTTTCTTGATCTGTGTCATGGTTCTTTCGGAGAAGGCAATGGCACCCCACTCCAGTACTCTTGCCTGGAAAATACCATGGATGGAGGAGCCTGGTAGGCTGCAGTCCATGGGGTCGCTAAGAGTCGGACACGACTGAGCGACTTCACTTTCACTTTTCACTTTCATGCATTGGAGAAGGAAATGGCAACCCACTCCAGTGTTCTTGCCTGGCGAATCCCAGGGACAGGGGAGCCTGGTGGGCTGCCGTCTATGGGGTCGCACAGAGTCAGACACGACTGAAGTGACTTAGCAGCAGCAGCAGCAGCAGGTCATGGTTCTACAGGTATGTTCACCTACGGAAGCTCTTTGAATTGGACACTAACTTATGTTTGTTTCTGTAAACAGAGACTTATTACACCAATAAGTAAATGTTATCATTTAATACAGCTTTTTTTCTTTTTTAAAGAATAAAAGCAGGGTAGGAACCCAAACACCAGCCCTTTGCTGTTCAATACTAACATAAATATCAGAACAACAGCATGTCTGTATCGCCATTGAGGAATGAACAGCAGTGAATGATTTCAAACAGGTTTTCTTTGAACAGGTGTTCAAAACCAGAAAGGTTTCTGAAGTCATTTCTAAAGCCAAATTTCACTGTAGTCTGGAGCCCTTGGTATCGTGTCAGGAATCATACGCAATGAGATAATTTTCTTTTGCCCACATTTCTGTCTAATAAAGAAAATAAATCTATTTGACAGAACAAAGAATTGCCTCAGATGAAAATACGTTGGAGAAAGGGCAGCATTATTCTCAACTCTATGTGCCTCAGAGAAAAACAATATGAGGTTTAAATAATGAGTTCTCTGTTCTGAGAAAGATTAACACTTTACCTACTGTTTCAGGAATTAGTCCATTTATTAAGTAAATTCCAGCTACTTCCAACAAGTCACTAAAAAAGTGACTTACTAGAAAGACACATGAGCATAAACTAATGATGAAAATAACAATGATAACAAAAACAACCAAAGTGGGAGGTGGTTTTACCATCAAGTCTCTCTACACCAAATTTACTCCAATTGTATACTACATTTCATTGTTATTGCCCTAGTGGTCAAGGTGAAAGAGAAATTTAATAAATTATTAAGCTCTTCTTTAAGAAAAAAGAAAGAAAATGAAGGAAGTATGCTAGTCCAACATGAGGAACAAACATTCCCAGCATATTAAGAGAAATTAATTAGGATTGTTTATATAACAAGGTTTTTAAACATTATAATAAAAACTGTCATGATAGGCAGTTTTATATCTATATGAAAACATTCTTAATTCTCTCTGGCAAAAGGCAGAGCCATAACATTAAATCACAATTTCTTGAAGGCACAGTATAATATATGTGCTCCTAATGATTTAAGTTGGCATTGAAGTGATTCTGCAGTGTTCAAGGGGAAGTGATGAATTTGTGTAACTAGTTGCCTTGGCTATACCACTCTGGAGCAAAAGTAAAGTAAGCCAGCAAGGTTTGTCTGACTCCTCCTTAGCCAACTCTGCAGTGTCCCCCCAGCTGTTCATGGGCATCCCTAGGGATGGCCGTGTGTGCCCTCCCATAAGGCCCTCTCAGCTACCATGGGTCTCCTGCACCCAACTTTCCTCCTCTGTGGCTCCCGGTGGTGATGTGTGTGTAGGTATGCATCTCCACTGGAGACATCAGCGGCACTGAGCTGGGATAGCCCTGCTTCAAAGCCCTTATTGCTGATTACTGATCTCTCTCATATGCTTCCTGAATGTGGTGCCTCCACATTTGTCTTCCTAGGTTGGGCTGAGGTGGTCTTAGCCCCGTTCCATCCATTCTGGGCTCCAACCCATTTCCCAATCCCAATCAGAAGGCAGCGTAACTCCTTGTGCTCTCCTCTGATAAAGCTGCCACTGTGCTTCCAATATGGTCACCTTCTTACTTTTTTACTGTCTCCTCTCCTTCGGGATCTAGTCCTTGGGGGCAAGACCAGAAACATTCTGATTTGGACCAAAGTGTGGGGGTTATCGTATTTCAATCTGAATCAAGTTGTATACCAGACTTGATTTCCCTGGAAAATCCTTTCCCAGGGTGGAGGGTCGGGGAACCTCTGCCAGGAATGCCCAGGTACATGTGAATCCAGGGGAAAACCGATCTGAACTGGAGCAGAGGCTCCAGCAGTAACAGCATGTCCCTAGTACCATTCCTCCCAAATGTTTATGCCTGATGCTTAGATCTTGTGTGAAGCCAGGCTCTTCCGGAAAGTTCACATTCCTCTTCTGACCTTGCATCATCCCAGAGCAGCAGCTCTATTTAAATAACTATAGTCACAATTGCTTAATGTCTGGTTCACCCTGGGCACTTTGGGACCCTATTTCTGCTTTTCACAATCACTCTGCAAGGGAAGTGCTCTTATCCAAATTTTAATAATGAAGAGATTATTATTATTGCTGACTCACATTGAAACTGGAGGGAAGGGGACAGGGCACAAACTTAAAAAGAATGACACAGCCCAAGGGCATGACATAAAATGATTAGAACCAAAAAGGACCAAAATGGTGGAAAAGTCAACTTCCGCTAGACCTTAAGCCTCAGTATATGCTCATTGGGGGCTTCCCTAGTGGCTCAGATGGTAAATAATCTGCCTGCAATGCCAGAAACCTAGGTTCAATTTCTGGTTGGGAAGATTCCCCTGGAGGAGAGCATGGCAACCCACATCAGTATTCTTGCCTGGAGAACCCCATGGACAGAGGAGACTGGTGGGCTACAATCCATAGGATTGCAAAGAGTCAGACCTGAGTGAGCGACTAAGCATAGCACATACGCTCATTGTAACACATCAGCGAGCTAAGTGACACATTCATCAGTGCTATGACAGTTCCAAGGTCAATCATTAAAGGTCAAAAAGGGGGCAGTGGCCCAATTCCTGGAAACTCCCACCCCTTCCGCAAAATAGTTGGAATAATCCTCCCACTCATTAGCCTATGAAATTACTCAGCCCATAAAAACTAAGCATGCTATATTTCAGGGCCTCCTTCTTTCTGAGATGGCCCACACTCTGCCTATGGAGTGTGTTTCTCTTTAAACAAACCCACTTCTTACCTAGTGTGTTGCATCTCACTGAATTTTTCTATACTGAGACAAAAAGAACCTGAGCCTCAGTGAGTCCAGACACCGAGTTAGTGATTCTAAATGAAAGGACTGTGGGTTTAAGTCCCAGTCTGGATTTTGACTAGGTTCAAGTCTCAATTTGAGGTGCATGGTAATAATATGATAGCTCAATTTTTAATTTTTAGAGGAATTTCCATACTGTTTTCCACAGTGGCTACACCAAATTACATTCCCGCCAACTGTGCACAAGAGTTCCCTTTTCTCCTCATCTTGGACACTTGTTATTTGTTGTCTTTTATTAATAGACATTCTGATGGGTGTGAGGTGATATCTTGTGGTTTTGATTTGCATTTCAAATCACTGATTTGTAGATAGAACTAGACTTACCATGGTGATCATTTTCAAATGGATAGAAATACCAAATCACTATCTTGTGTTAACGAGAACTACCATAATGCTGTATATCAATTACAATTTATTTTTTTATTATAAAAGTTTCTTTTTAAAATATAAATTTATTTTAATTGGAGGCTAATTACTTTACAATATTGTTTTGGTTTTGCCATATATCAACATGAATCCACCACGGGTGTACATGTGTTCCCCACCCTGAACCCCCCCTTCCACCTCCCTCCCTCAATTACACTTTAAGATCAACCAAGCAACCAAACAAACAAACTCAAAGAAAAAGAGATCAGATTTTTGGTTAAAGAGGTGGAGATCTGGGGAAGGAGGAATTGAATGAAGGTATTTAAAGGTACAAACTTCCAGTTATAAGATAATAAGTACTAGGGATTTAATGCACAACATGGTAAAACTAAAATAATATTTCTGTTTATTATGTGAAAGTTGTTAAGAAAGTAAATCCTGAATTCTCATCATAAGAAAATTTTTTCTATTTCCTTAATTTTGTATCTGTATCAGATAATGGATGTTCACTAAACTTACTGCCGCAGTCATTTTATTATGTATATAGGTCAAATCATTATGCTGTATACCTTAAACATATACATGTTATTGCTATCTCAGTAAACTAGAAGAAAAATAAATAAGTAAAATATTATGCACATCAAAAGAAATTAATAAAGATGAAGCGGTTAAGTAGTAAGGTTCAGTGACTTGCCCATGGCCATGGTGATTGAGTGGTGGAGCTATAATTCAATCCCAGATTTGTGGGAAACAAGCCTAGCCTTGTCTTGATGAAAGCAGTTCAGTATCATACAGTCCTTGGAACTAGAACTTTCTTATGAACAGCTCTTTTAAGACACATTCAAATAATTTAATCTTCTTCTCTGAGAATTTAAGAGACAGATTTGGACTCCCAAACAAACAGCCTCCTGAGTCTTGGCATAAAGTCTGTTCCTGGCCTTCTTGCCTTTGCACATCAATTTCATGCCTTGATCATTTTCTAATTGAGGGCAGCTTCCATGTCTATTATGCTAAGTATATATTCTGCTGCTGCTGCTGCTAAGTCCCTTCAGTCGTGTCCGACTCTGTGCGACCCCATAGATGGCAGCCCAACAGGCTCCCCCATCCCTGGGATTCTCCAGGCAGGAACACTGGAGTGGGTTGCCATTGCCTGCTCCAGTGCATGAAAGTGAAAAGTGAAAGTGAAGTCGCTCAGTCGTATCCAACTCTTAGCGACCCCGTGGACTGCAGCCCACCAGGCTCCTCCATCCATGGTATTTTCCAGGCAAGAGTACTGGAGTGGGGTGCCATTGCCTTCTCCAAGTATACATTCTAGGATTGATCAATTCAAATTCTTTCCTTTTGCATGGGTTCATCCTTGTAGAAAACCGTGGGCCTATTCAGGCTGAGAAGGACCCTTCTCCCATGTGTAATATTAGCACCCCTGCCAAAGTCCTTTCCCTGAAATCCACACTTCTTTGTATCTCTCTCTTCCCTTTCCCCACTCCCAGGTCTATTTAGGAATTTCTCACACCTGTCCCTGGGGTAGAGTATGTGACTGTCTTCAGATCATGTGACTGATTAACTCAGCTTAGGTCAGGGATGCCGTTCTTGAACTAGATTGAGTCCTAGGATTCTTTATAAGAGTGTTGGGGCAAAGAGACTGTCTCTTCTTTTTTTGGCTGGATCTCAGCAAGGAAGTATGTAGCACTGGGAGTTGCTTATGGTCGGTCATCTTGTGACTGTGAGAGGACTCAGTCTTAGAATACAGCCAATAACACAGAAGATGGTAGAGAAATAGAAAAGAAACACAGTGACTGAGGGACTTCCCTGGTGGTCCAGTTGTTAAAAATCCACCTTGCAAACTGCAAGGGACCTGGGTTCGATACCTGATTGGGGAACTAAGATCCCACATGCTGCAGGGCAACTAAGCCCGCACACTGCAATTAACTGAGTCCATAGGCTCTAGAACCTGTGCTCTGCAAGGAGAACATTCTGGGTGCCACAGCTAGAGAAAACCAGTGTGCCACAGCAAAGAGCCAGTGCAGTCAAAAGAAAAAGAAAAAAAAAAAAAAAAGACAGAGAGAAAGGAAGAGAGTGACAGAGCTGCTGAGAAGCAGCTTGTGTGAAGCAAATCCTCCCATGGAGTTTTCAATCGTGAGCCAATAAGTTTCCTTCCTCGTTTGGGCCTGATTGAGCCAGATATTCTTTTGCTTGCAATACAAGCATCTTAAATGTACATTGTGCAACAATGAGTCAAGTTTTTCAAATGTTTCTCTCACTCCCTAGGGGACTTCTTGATCCCTGAGAGAAAAGTGGTTGACTGAATGAGCGGGTCAAAGGAATAAGGAAAGAGAGACCACTTGTTCATGTGTGTTGAAGACATTCACCAGTTCTTCAGGCTTCCCAGGTGGCTCCGTGGTAAAGAATCTGTAAAGAATCTGCCTGCTAATACAGGAGCCTCAGGAGATGCTGGTTCAATGTCTGGGTCAGGAAGATCCCCTGGAGGAGGGCATGGGAACCCATTCCAGTATTCTTGACTAGAGAATCCCATGGACAGCAGAGCCTGGCCGGCTACAGTCCATGGGGTCACAAAGAATCGGACATGACTGAGTGGCTGAGCTCACACACTTAGCAACAAAGCACTTGGGAAACGGATGCCCTGGGAGCCCTCTGCA
The DNA here is from genome assembly GCF_016772045.2 of Ovis aries. NCBI lineage: Eukaryota > Metazoa > Chordata > Mammalia > Artiodactyla > Bovidae > Ovis > Ovis aries. The sequence continues at coordinate 24,613,489 of NC_056069.1, read as the reverse complement.
GGGGTGTTGCCAATTCACTCCAGACTCAGAGGAACCTCAACAGCCTTCTGCTCCACAAATAAAATCATGTGGATGAAAATGGTGATAGTTTAAGTAGATGCAGATTTTCTGTTCTCTATTTGTGGCTCTAATGAATTGCTGATGCTTTCAGGTGCATTATGAGCACCCCCTAGGGATGCCTCAGGTGGTACTAGTGGTAAAGAACCTGCCTGCCAAGGCAGAAGAAGTAAGAGACCTGGGTTCGATCCCTGGGTGGGGAAGATCCCCTGAGGATGAAATGGTAACCCACTCCAGTGTTCTTGCCTGGAGAATCCCATGGACAGAGGACCTTGGTTGGCTACGGTCCATAAAATTGCAGAGTCAGACACGACTGAAGTGACCAAGCACACATGTACACACATATGAGCATTCCACCCCCCACACCCATCCAAGGCAGCATTTTCAGTCAAGAGTGTCAAAATGAAAAAGTGAACTTGTCACTGAAGCCCCAGGAGAAAAGTAACTTGTGCAGGGAGAGATTTCTTGCTGTTTCTCTTGGTTTTGCTTACCCGAGCTTTTGCCCCTCTCACCTTCACACCTCAAAAAACCCTCCCCCTTTACACCTCTCTTCCCCTTTCACACTCCTCTCCCCTAGCACACACAGAGGAACAGCTTTGTTGTGTGGGAAATGCTGGTCAGGAGGAAATGCCCTTTTTGGCCTTTGCTTTCACAGCATCAAAGGTCAGGAGCAGTAAGCACCGTGGAGGAAGCGTTGCATGTGTAACTGAGTTAGTAAATTGGAACTTAGGGCTTTCAGATAACAGCGAGGAGGAAATAATGGGGGGACAGAAAGTTGCTTAAGAATCAGATTCTAGGCCTGGCTCTTCCACCATTTTTGAAACACTTGGCAAGTCTTTACGCTTCTCTGGACCTTGACTGCTTCAATTACAACACAGGGAGGTTCTGGATAATGAAATGAGGCAAAATGGCCATTGACACCTCCATATATCCCTCTGGCAAAAAGCAAAAGGACAAAAGCCATTTTTCTAGTTCCTCCAGGGTTTGTCCCACCAACCCCAGTAGCTGCCAGGGAGCTGCCTCTTGAGTCCCTTGTCCCACCCCCAATAGATGTCCAATAGCCTCCCCCTCCTCACTCAGGGTCTCATTTCCAAGAGGCTCTTACCTCCTGCCATGCTGTCTCATCCAGGAACAGATAAAAGGAATCTTCATTTGGTACGTGCCATGGTCTGACGTTTGTATTCCCCTAGAATTCATATGTTGACATCCTAACCTCCAAAGATGATGGTACTAGGAGGTAGGGGCCTTTGGGACATGCTTAGGTCCTGAGGATGGAGCTGTTATGACTGATATTAGAACCTTTTAAAAGAGACTCCAGAAGATGATGAGAAGATACACGAAGTCTGCGACCTAAAACTGGGTCCTCACCTGACCATCCTGGTGCTCCAATTCCATATTGCCAGTCCCAGGGCCTGTAAGAAATGCATTTCCATTGTTTATAAACCACCCAGTCAGTGGCACATTATTCTAGCCACCCAGACAGACTAAAGCAGTTACCCAAATTGCAAGAATCACAACTAACTGACCATGTGAAGTGGTGTCACAAAGAATTATACGCTGGCAGAAGTGTACTATCCATCCTCCATTCTATCAACAAACATTCATTTGTTAAACAAATATTTAGGTTGACTTCATTCACTCACTTATCATGTATTACACTGCCAAGATCTTGGGGTTCAAGAGTAAATAAGGTGTGTGTGCGTGTGTGTGCTTAGTCACTCAGTCATGTCCAACTCATTGCGACCCCATGAACTGCAGCCCGCCAAGTTCCTCTGTCTGTGGGGATCCTCCAGGCAAGAATACTAGAGTAGGTTGCCATTTCCTCCTCCAGGGGATCTTCTCGACCCAGGGATCAAACCCAGGTCTCCTGTGTCTTCTGCATAGCAGGTGGATTCTTTACCCATAGAACCATTGGGGCAGCCCTGAATAAGGTGTGGACATTTCTTTCTTGTCACTTAGTTTAGTGGGAGATACATATTAATAAGTGGCCATAAAAAATATAATTAAATCAACTTTGATAGAGAAGCCATGAAGTGCTACGGCAGTGCACATGAGGGGCAACTATGTCCCTAGACTTTCCAAAGGAAATGACATACAGTAATGAGCAGCAGGAGTCAGCTGAGGAAGAAGGGCTGGGTGAGGGTCTAAAGAGAGTAATCCAGGCAGGAATGGCCTATATGAAAGCCCAAAGGTGAGAGAGGACCGGGTGGATTACAACAGCAGGTGTATGAGGATGGGGTGTGGACTGGGGGGAAGCTTGAATCCTGTGGTAGTAATAAGGCACCTCTGTAGACTCTTGAGGGCTTCCCAGGTAGCTCAGTGGTAAGGAATTTGCCTACCAATGCAGGAGCCTCAGGAGATGTGGGTTTGGTCCCTGAGTCGGAGGATCCTTTGGAGGAGGAAATGGCAAGCCATTCTGGTATTCCTGCCTGGGAAATCCCATGGACAGAGGAGTCACTGTCCATGGGGTTGGAAAGAGTTGGATACAACTGAGCAACTGAGTACACGTGCGCTTAGATTCTTGAGCAAGAGAGTAGCAGGGTAAAAATGCTTTAGGGAAGCAATTAGTCTGTTTCCTATATTCAGCGTGCATCAGAGATGACAGAAACCAGAGGCAGGGAAAGGAATTCAGGAGTATTGGCAATAAAGAAGACAAGGACCGGAGTGCCATCCATTAAAATAGAGAATAAAGAGCTGAAAGCAAGACTGTCTCTCAGATGAGCCTATGCTGCACCAGGAGAGCTGGAAGAGAACTCTGCTAAGTAATAAATGAGTTCAGGAATTGCCATCCATTGGGTGGAATCTGCTCTACATTCACCTGGACTTATTCATCATCTGGGCTTTCAAACTATGTCCAAAGATCCTTGGCATTTCCCAGAGGTTCTTTAGAGACCCCATTAAGCCTGGATGGTTCTATGTTGATCTCTTCTGGACAAATGGAGGTTTGAAAATCACCAGTATGCTTTTTCATAATGCACACGTTCTGTCCAAAGCCATTGTTCTTGATACTTGTTATTCATAATTTTTGATATATGTGTGTGTCCAGACCACTATTCTCTCTTGGCAGTTTCTTAGCAATATCCCGTCCAAGCCCCTACTAATGACATGATCACTCTTTTTCTGATATTCTGTTTTCTGTTGTTCTTCCTCTCTACCTAGTTCCAGAACCAAATAAAACCCTTTCTTAGCATCCCTCCCCACTTTCACTCCCTTGAAACTCTTCTCTAGGGCGGAAAAAATTTATTATTGTTATCAAAAACAATCATAACAAAGCATGAAAACTGACTGATGAAGTTTTAGTTCGGGCAAACCTCCTGAGAAACAGAAAACAAAAACAGTCTTTTTCCTTGACTAAAATGACCATTTGTCATAGGAAATAACAAATCCTGTGCTCTTTGGGAGGAAGTGGACAGAGATGAGGGAGGTTCAGGATGTTCAGGCACAGGCCTTGAATTTATTCAATGAATGTCAAGTTCATAGATTCTTCCACTCATTCTACAAAGACAAACTCTGATCTCTAGGAGTATTTAATTTGCCTCCTGAGTTGTCACTTGGCAAGACCAAAAAAGTCACCACACAAATGATGTCTGGTATCTATCAGCTGGCTTGATTTCCTGAGTTGAGTTCTGCAAGTGAGCGAGAATCAAAAGGCCCTTGGACTTGGAAGGGGCCTTTAAAAATGACTTGACGTCAATTGCCCAGGAAGATCCCTCCCAAATATGAGTATGTTTGGATGTGTCCAGCCTCTCTGTCTTTGGATAACTCTACTAGTAAGCTATTCCTGATATTGAGCTGATATTAACCACCTCATAGTTTCTCTCTATTGTGTCAAGAAATCCAGCATGGTTGGGGGATTAGGAGGAAACACAGAATTATTCTAACTCCTCTTCTTGTTGCCAATCCTTTGAATATTGGAAGATAGAGTCCAAGTTCTCTGGGTCTGCTCTTCTCCAGTTTGTTCAGTCGTTCAGTCGTGTCCAACTCTTTACAACCAGGCCTCCCTGTCCATAACCAACTCCTGCAGTTCACTCAGACTCACGTCCATCGAGTCAGTGATGCCATCCAGCCATCTCATCCTCTGTCGTCCCCTTCTCCTCCTGCCTCCAATCCCTCCCAGCATCAGAGTCTTTTCCAATGAGTCAACTCTTTGCATGAGGTGGCCAAAGTATTGGAGTTTCAGCTTCAGCATCAGTCCTTCCAATGAATACCCAGGACTGATCTCCTTTAGAATGGACTGGTTGGATCCCCTTGCAGTCCAAGGGACTCTCAAGAGTCTTCTCCAACACCACAGCTCAAAAGCTTCAATTCTTCGGTGCTCAGCCTTCTTCACAGTCCAACTCTCACATCCATACGTGACCACTGGAAAAACCATAGCCTTGACTAGACGGACCTTAGTCAGCAAAGTAACATCTCTGCTTTTGAATATGCTATCTAGGTTGGTCATAACTTTTCTTCCAAGGAGTAAGTGTCTTTTAATTTCATGGCTGCAGTCACCATCTGCAGTGATTTTGGAGCCCAGAAAAATAAAGTCTGACACTGTTTTCACTGTTTCCCCATTTATTTCCCATGAAGTGATGGGACCAGATACCATGATCTTCATTTTCTGAATGTTGAGCTTTAAGCCAACTTTCTCACTCTCCTCTTTTAGTTTCATCAAGAGGCTTTTAGTTCCTCTTCACTTTCTGCCATAAGGGTGGTGTCATCTGCATATCTGAGGTGATTGATATTTCTCCCGGCAATCTTGATTCCAGCTTGTGTTTCTTCCAGTCCAGCATTTCTCATGATGTACTCTGCATAGAAGTTAAATGAGCAGAGTGACAATATATAGCCTTGATGCACTCCTTTTCCTATTTGGAACCAGTCTGTTGTTCCATGTCCAGTTCTAACTGTTGCTTCCTGACCTGCATGTAGGTTTCTCAAGAGGCAAGTCAGGTGGTCTGGTATTCCCATCTCTTGAAGAATTTTCCACAGTTTCTTGTGATCCACACAGTCAAAGGCTTTGGCATAGTCAATCACGCAGAAATAGATGTTTTTCTGGAACTCTCTTGCTTTGTCGATGATCCAGCAGATGTTGGCAATTTGATCTCTGGTTCCTCTGCCTTTTCTAAAACCAGCTTGAACATCTGGAAGTTCACGGTTCACATATTGTTGAAGCCTGGCTTGGAGAATTTTGAGCATACTTTACTAGTGTGTGAGATGAGTGCAATTGTGCGGTAGTTTGAGCATTCTTTGGCATTGCCTTTCTTTGGGATTGGAATGAAAACTGACCTTTTCCAGTCCTGTGGCCACTGCTGAGTTTTCCAAATGTGCTGGCATATTGAGTGCAGTACTTTCACAGCATCATCTTTCAGGATTTGAAACAGCTCAATTGGAATTCCATCACCTCCACTAGCTTTGTTTGTAGTGATGCTTTCTAAGGCCCACTTGACTTCACATTCCAGGATGTCTGGCTCTAGATCAGTGATCACATCATTGTGATTATCTGGGTCGTGAAGAACTTTTCCTTGGCATAAGGTTTTCAGATTCAAAATTATCTTTGACCTTCCCTCATTAAGAATCTTCACTTTCCTGCTCTTAAAAATATGCTGCCTAGAACAGAAATTCTTCTGTATTGCCCAAGCATCTGTAGCTTTATCTAAAAAACTAACAAAAATGTTTATATAGTTATGGTAGAGAGCCAAGCCATGGTATCAATAGGGAATTTCCTTTACATTGATTCAATCTATTATTAATCAGCATCCTTTGTGTAAATCCATCCAACCTATAAATAATCCACTTAGTTTCATTTTTATCTTGTGAATAATTTTCCCTCTTGAGCAAAATAATATCATGAAAATTTTCTCAAATGACTTGCTGCTGCTGCTGCTGCTGCTGCTAAGTTACTTCAGTAGTGTCCGACTCTGTGTGACCCCATAGATGGCAGCCCACCACGTTCCCCTGTCCTTGGGGATTCTCCAGGCAAATGACTTTGACAACTCCAAAAACAAAAAGGCTGCGGTGTTTTCTTTCTCTATCTATCCAGGAAACTATCACAGAAGAAAATGTGTTGTTCTCTGTGAACTCCTGCAGTTTCCTAGCGATCATAGGTCTTTCATCTATGTGTTTATAACTCACCTTAATGATGCTTGGGAACTTCACACTGAAGAATAGAAATTTTTATTTTCTAAAGAATCTTATGCATTAACTAAAGTAATGCTAGTAATTGAAGCAGATAAATCCCCCTCAGTGGCTTAACCCAGTAGCATATATTTCTCACGTGAAGTCCATAAGAGACATTCCTGATTAGTGAGCGACCTTATTTTCAAACAGTAATTCCGAGCTCTTGGTTCCTTTTCTCTTATAGTTCCATGATTTGCCTAATGCAAAGGATAATGCATAATTAGATAAAAAAAGATTTCGATAGAAATAATGAGAATCACAGACTGATGGGGAAGAAAAAAGCAAGGGTGGAAAGATGTGTAGAGGATATGTCACACTCAAAGTAGGGTATACAGGGCAGGCTTCTAGACAGGAACTGTGTCTTCACTTGAGGGTTGAGGGTATGTAATGACACAAGGAGGGAGCCGAAAAAATATATATTTTGACCCCTGACCTCACTTTCTTCCCACAAGGATCCCTGTTGTCCCAGCAGAACCATTAGCCAAAGGGCAGGGGAGCTCACTGATGCTTTCCCAACAGGTTGGTCTTCAGTACACAAGATAGGAGGAGAAAGGTACAGAGGACGTATGCAGAGTTAAACAGAAGACAGCAGCACGAAATAGCACAATCCAACTTATGCTTTGCAGAGATTAATTTGGTAGTGGTGGAAACAAAGATTGGAAAGGGGAGATACTGAAAGCAAGAAGACTCTTAGGGAGGCGAGGGCCAGGACAGGGTGAGGTAGGATGAGAGGCAAGGGCTAAATACTAGAATCAGTGAATGGCTGGATATGAGAAGCAAGAAAAGAGTTGGAGGAAACTCCAAGGCCAGGGTTTTAAAAGGAAAATGGTGAGTTCACTTGGGGACACATTAAGTATAAATTGCTGTGGGACATCCATATGGAGATGTCCTGAGTCAGCCCAGCCCCATGGGAACTGATTTTGTCATCTGGGTCTGCTGCATTCTGGAAAGCTCTCACAAATATCGAGATAGTAAAGCCTGGCCCAAAGTGAAATCATAGGTGCCTATTTAAATCATCCTTTTCTTAATAAAAAATTTCTGAGGAGCAAAAGATATTTTATATGAACTCTATATCTTTAAGAATTATTTATTTTGTGCTATATTGAATTGGTTTCCAGAAGATGCATGCTATAGATGACTTCAAGGCAACATTTGCTACCTGATATGTAAATGGAACTTAGAAGTGCATGTTGGAGTATCTCGCAGAAGGATGGAACTGAATCAGAGCTTGTAAAAGTTAGCTTTAGTCTCAAATACATGTTTCAAAACACAGATAGTCTCAGAATTTATTGCTTAAAAACATAAAAATCAATGTAACAGTTCACCAGGCTCAGAATCTTGCTTGTCAAATATTTGTCTAAAATAAAAATCACTTTGATATAACAGATCCAATATTCAAACTTATTCTTGACTGAGTGTTGAAAACAACTTTTAAGAAATATGAAATATAATTCTAAATTGAACCCAAGTAAACAAATCTGGAGTGTAATGTTGGTGGCCTTAATCTGTGGGTAGTCCCACAATTCCATTCATTTATTTAATATTTTTACATTCCACCATCTATAATAATTATCTTTCTAAAGCAATTTGGTTGATTTTAGGTTGAACCATTTTAAATAGAATATACAACCATTTTTCTATTTTCATATTTATACATTGAAATAAAGTAATTAGTCTTATAAAAGTTGGCCTAAAGCTCAACATTCAGAAAACTAAGATCATAGCATCTGGTCCCATCAATTCATGGGAAATAGATGGGGAAACAGGAGAAATATATGGGGAAACAGTGGAAACAGTGTCAGTCTTTTTTTTTGGTGGTGGTGGGGCTCCAAAGTCACTGCAGATGGTGACTGCAGCCATGAAATTAAAAGATGCTTACTCCTTGGAAGGAAAGTTATGACCAACCTAGATAACATATTAAAAAGCAGAGACATTACTTTGCCAACAAAGGTCCGTCTAGTCAAAGCTATGGTTTTTCCAGTGGTCATGTATGGATGTGAGAGTTGGACTGTGAGGAAGGCTGAGAGCCGAAGAATTGATGCTTTTGAGCTGTGGTGTTGGAGAAGACTCTTGAGAGTCCCTTGGACTGCAAGGAGATCCAACTAGTCCATCCTAAAGGAGATCAGCCCTGGGATTTCTTTGGAGGGAATGATGCTGAAGCTGAAACTCCAATACTTTGGCCACCTCATGAGAAGAGTTGACTCATTGGAAAAGACCCTGATTTTGGGAGGGATTGAGGGCAGGAGGAGAAGGGGACGACAGAGGATGAGATGGTCGGATGGCATCACTGACTTGATGGATATGAGTTTGAGTGAACTCCAGGAGTTGGTGATGGACAGGGAGGCCTGGCATGCTGCGATTCATAGGGTTGCAGAGAGTCAGACACGACTGAGTGACTGAACTGAACTGAACTGAAGGTAGCTGTAATACCAATTACCACAGATTTGAAAAGCACTTCAAAAATAAAATGACTTAAAATTGCAGATAAGAATCAGAATAAAGTAGGCAGCATGTGGTATTTAATCATGCATATGATATCTCACAACTCTAACTGGTGTTACGAACATTTACGCTGACATCATTTTCAGTAAGAGAGTCACATTTTAAGGATGGTTGACTTTTTAGGGTCCTCAGTAAATTGGAAATTGTTCATTTCTTCGAAAATGAAAAAGTATGAGATATTTGGGGGACCTCAGTTAATTGCCTTAATTATCGGCTATTCTTAAATAGCATAGGCTGGGCTATGCTGTAATAACAACCCTAATCACTCAATAATTTAAAGCAATGTTCATTTCTCATACAGGCATTACATTCATCACCCTTCAGCAGGGGACTCTGCTCCATATATGTACTCAGAGAGCTAGGCCAGTAGGCCCTTCACTAACGGGACGTTGCTGATAACGATGACATTGGGAATAATCACTGGTAAACTTCTTAAAGATTTCCACTGGGAAGACATACATATCACTTCTATTTACATGTCATTGGTCAAAGCAAATCATATAGCTATGTCTAACATCAGGAGGGTAGGTAACAGTAATACTGCTCATGCCCAGAGAAGGAGAATTAGAAATATTAGTGAAAAGCATCGGGGTCTACCATGTCACCCTTTGTTTGAATTTTGCTTTTAGTTTCAAAAGTGAGTTGCCACATCAAATGCAATTGGAGGGAACTGAACTTGCATGCATGTAGGGGTTCCTGGATTTCAAAGACAAAAACAGTTCCAGAATTAACATGCATTTGGTCATCTTGACGTAGATTGGCCTGTCCTGAAATCTACCTGACAAGGAAAGTTGCAGAGAGAGTAGAAGCATAACCCTTATGAGCAATGGGTGTGTGGCCATCAGATAAATCAGAGTGAGAAAACATTCCTTCTGGAGGAGTAATCTGCCTTCTAATCCCTCTTGCCCCTCTTCCCCCTGAAGCTGTTCATTCTTGACCATCTCTAGCATTTTTACATTGGGAACGCCTCATATATTTGTTGCTTAGGGAACTACTTCTTGTCAAATGGTTTTAATTTTCTTTTTAATTCCTCATTTTTTGGTATGATATGTATTTAGTTGAGTATAGTTTGGGAGGACATTAATCTGAGCCATTCTAGTTTCTTATTTTTCAGTTCATTACTTTTTATTTTGGATCAACTGACATTTTCCTCCTCTGTTTTTACATTTTTTCCCCTCAAGTGGCTCACAATGTTGATTCTTAGGATTTTTGAAGAATGTAATAATTTGGCATTGATCACACTTCCCCAGTTGGACCCAAGCACACATTAATTTCCCTATCACTCTGATTTTTAATTTAAATCTTTTCTGAATCTGGGTAGGGTACAGTTGAAGGGTTTTGTTGTTGTTGTTTGCTGACTTTTATTTTTTTTTAAACAGGCCATCTCCTTTATGGAATAGCTTCTTCCAAATTTTAAACAATCAAGGAATTCCTTTAAACTGTTCTATAATCTGGAAACATCAGAGCTTGAAAGAAACCTAAGCACTTAGTTTGCTTTGAGGATAGACAGGATGAAAGCTTAACTCGGCAAAGAGAAAAAGCTGGCCTTAGGACAGAGTCTGAGCCAAATCTCTTTCAATGGTTACATCCACCAACGGGCTATGGAATTGCCAGCTTGCTGGCTCTTAGGGATTTCTGGAGAAGAAAGAGGGAAAAGATGAAACTTATTCTCATAGAGCTCCTCCTTCCCTCTTCCTAAGGATAAATTATTTAAAAATTTATCCTTTCATTCAGTCAGAGTGAGTATAAATAAAAGCCTACATGCTAACCACCCATAGTTTGAGATTTATAAAGCAAATTAAAGTCCCATTAAAAAAATGAATACATTGTATTTTTTAGAGCAGTTTTAGGTGCACAGCAAAACTGAACACAAAGTACAGAGTTCCCATGTATCCCTACCCCAACCCATGCGCAGCCTCCCCCGCTGTCCACATCCCGTACCACAGTGGTGCATTCAATCACTCCTTCACTGAAGGAATATGGTCTTCCTTTTTTATGCAGATCCGAGTTTCTGACCTGTTATCCTTTTTCTCACCTTAAAGAACTTCGTCTAACATCTTGAAGTCAACTTTACCGGCAAAACAGTCCCTCAATTTTTGAGAAAGTCTTAATTTCTCCTTCACTTTTGAAGGATAATTTTGTAGGGAATAGAACTCAGTGTTGATGGTGTTTTTCTTGGAACATTTTAAATATTTCACTTCACTCACACACATATGGCTTCTGATAAGTCATATATAGTTCTTAGTTTTGCTTTCCTATAGGTAAGCTGTTATATTTCTCTGGCTTCTTTCAGTAAATTTCTTCTTTTTTTTTTTTTTGGTATTTCAGCGTGATGTGCCTGGGCATAGTTTTTTTTTGTTTTTTTTTTTTTTGTATTTATTCTTTGGTATTTAGTATATTTTAGTATTTAGTATTTATCCTGAGTTGCATTTTCTGAGCCTTCTGGATCTGTGGGATGGTGCCTAACATTAATTTGGGAGTAATATCTCAGTTACTGCTTCAAATATTTCTTTTCTCCTTCCTTGTCCCTCTGGTATTTGTATTATGCATATATTATATCTTTCGAGGTTGTTCCATGATTCCTGGAAATTCTGCTGGTTTTTTTTCTTTATTTCTTTTCTCTCTTTGCTTTTCAGAGCCCATATTCCAGAATTCTGTGTCTCAACTGCCTACTGATTTCCCTTCATCCCCGCTCCTCTAGTGCAGCACGCACACAAGGATAACTCAGCCACTGCCTGGTGAGGATGCCATGTCGGCATCCACATGTCTAGCTTTCCCTTTGGGCGCTAAACCTCCTCTCTGTTGTCTTTCCATTTGGAATGTGGCCTGGGAAGCCAGAGTTGTTCCGAAAATGGGTTCCATGTATGTTTGAATGTAGGCTCCTTTAGTCAAAACTTCAGTGAGCTTAGATGGTAAAGAATTTGCAATGCAGGAGACTCGGTTTGAATCCTTAGGTCAGGAAAAAGAAATGGCAACCCACTCCAGTATTCTTGTCTGGGAAATCCTATGGACAGAGGAGCTTGGTGGGCTACAGTCCATGGGGTAACAGAATCGGACACAACTGAGCAGCTAAGGCTGTCTCCTTCCAAGGAATCCAGGGCTTCATTTGGACCCATTATAGCTCCTCACACTGTCTTCCTGGCAGAGGTTCTGTAACACCACTTCCTTGAAGAGATGAAGCCAGCTCAGATTCAAAGTTCTGAGTGTTTTTCACCATGTTCCAGCTGAGTCATCCAGGTCAGCACAAGGCTATCCCAACCCAGGATGCTGAAGATGGCATTTTAAGTGCAGCTGGAGATTTCACAAATCCAGAAAATGCCAGAGAAAAGGACTAAGAGAGCAGCCTAGAGTGGGTCATGCAAATAACAGCCCTTCTTGATTGTTGTTCATGCTTCCCAACCAGCCAGGGACAAACACAGGAGAAGTTCAGTGACTTTCTTAGGGTTGCTCAGCTCAAAAGAAAATGGTTGGGCTTCCTGATGCACATTTTGAAATTTATTTGTTTCTTTAGTGACCTATTGACTACCTCCTGTTATTTGAATTGCTACAATTTTCCAGCATTGATCAAGTTACAATTGCATAAGAAGAACCATAAGATTATTTTTACAGTCTCAAAGTAGAAAAGAATTTCTTCAATAAGACATGAAAGAATCAACTGTAAAAGCAAATATTATTAATATTTATGGAGGGATTTTTTTGATATGAATTAAAATTTTTTAATGTAGTCAAGTTTATCAAAGAGAAAACACCAGCTACTGACTGGGAGGGATTAACTGTCCCTCATAATCACCAAAGGAAATATATCCAGCCCCTAAGAAGAATTCCCAGATCAATAGGAAAAAATACTCAAAATATTCAATAGAAAAATAGGCTAAGGATATAAACCAGCAGTACACATAAGAGGAACCCAAAATAAGAAATAAACATGAGCAATGCTCCATCTTACTAGAAATCAAGAAAATGCAAATTAAAACAACTGTGAGATCTTGATTCTCCAGAGTATCTCCAATACTAGGGAATGTTAAATGTATCCTTTTTTTGTCAGTCTGATGAGTGTGAAATGGTAACTCTTAGGTAATGCTGGAAGGGTGTGAATTGGTACAACCAATTCAGAGAGTAATTTGATAACATAAAGATGTGTCTACCATTAGACCCATCAATTTTATTCTTTGTGTCTACTTCTCAGAGACTCTTGCATGTATACAAAGAAACCCAGGTAAGAAAGTTCATTTGTGGCATATTCATCATTGTGAAAAGCTGAAAGTAATAAAGATCCATCAACAGAAGAATGGGTCAAAAAAAGAAAAAAAGAATGGGTCAGTAAATTTCGGTATATTCACACAATGGAAGATTCTATGGCAGCTGCTCCTGCTAAGTCGCTTCAGTCGTGTCTGACTCTGTGCGACCCCATAGACGGCAGCCCACCAGGCTCCCCTGTCCCTGGGATTCTCCAGGCAAGAACAGTGGAATGGGTTGCCATTTCCTTCTCCAATGCATGAAAGTGAAAAGTGAAAGTGAAGTCGCTCAGTCGTGTCGACTCTTAGCAACCCCATGGACTGCAGCCCACCAGGCTCCTCCGTCTAATATGAATGAAATAAAGCTACACGTATCTATAGGTGGGCTTCTCTGGTGGCTCAGCAGTAAAGAATCCATCTGCAATGCCAGAGATTCAAGAGACTCAGGTTCAATCCCTGGGTCAGGAAGATCCCCTGGAGGAGGGCATGGCAACTGCCTCCAGTATTCTTGCCTGGAGAACCCCATTCACAGAGGAGCCTGTCTTTGCAGTCCATCTGGTTGCAAAGATTTAGACAGGACTGAAGCAAGCACGCATGCACGTATCTATAGGGACAAATCTCAAAGACACTATTGAGGAAATCAAGTTTCAGATGGGTAGCATACAGTTGATATCACTTCTATAAAGGTTTTAAGCATGAAAAACCATAGTAAATATTGTTAACAGATGCATATAAAGGTGGTAAAAACATTCTTGAAAAACAAATAGAAAATTGAAGATAGTGTAGGCTTCTGTGAGGAGCAAAGGAGGACAATGGGATTGGAAGAGTTACACAGGAGGCTTCAGCTATATCTGAAATGCTTTTTTTCCCCTTAATGTTTTGCTGCAATTTGTTAAATGTTGGTTTTTTTTTTTTTTTAAGTTCTGAAGCAATCTGTATGGTGGATACATAGGTAAAATGCTAGTCACTGTATTTCCTTATAGTTTGAAATATTTCATAATAATAAAAGAGAAAGAAATATCTCCAGTGACAATGTGTAGATTATTTTGGAGGAGTAAGTCCGGGGAGGAGGAGACCAATTAGCCTGGTTGAGAAGCAGTGGCAATAAGATGAGTAATTGTTGTAAAGGGCCCAGATTATGGCGGAGGAGTGGGGATGGAGGGGAAGACACTTCAAAGGTGGAATCAACAGAGCTTGGGTATTCATCAAATGTGGGAAATTAGAGAAAAGGAAGAATCAAAGATGACCTGAGAGACTCAGAACTTGAAAGGCGAGTTGGCTGATACTGTTGAGAATATAGGAGGAAGGCAAGCAGGGGTTGGCAGAGTTGGCAGGTTGGGTTTGAGGGGTCCATGGGTTACTCAGGCACAGGTGCCTGGCAGAAACATTGGCCTAACCTCGGAAAGGCCATCTATTAAGTTTCAGCCCCACATCTTATTTTTGCCCTGGCACTTATGTATGTACCCGTACACACGAGTCAGGAGTTTCTTCACGCTGCCCCTCCTCCTTCTCTGATGGTTGCGTGGCCATATCATCTCCCTTCTCTTTGGCCATTACTGGTTTGAATCTCCATTCCAGAGTCATATACTCTGACTGCTCTTTCTCTCTCCGTCCCTTGATTTCTTGCTGGTATCTCCTGTAACCAAACCCACCAGAAGCCAGAGGGCAAGGGAGGTTGACTGATGCAGGCTGTAAGAATCAGCCTCCTAGGACTCAGAGCCAGAGAGAGGTGTGTGGAGAACTGATCCTTGGTCGGATGTGAGGGGATACCAATGAGGAATAGCCAGGATAGCCATGTTTGGCCCAAGATTGAGATGATAACTCAACCCCTGTCAGGAGGAGGATGCTATGCTATGACCAGCTCAGCCTAGACTATGTGTCACAGGCCAGGGGAAGAGGGCTTGTTACCAGAGGTAGGAAATTAGGAAACTTGCTAAACCTTGAAAATCTACTACAAAATCCAGCTGAATAATTCATTAAAATCATGTATGCAGATGAAGTAGGAAGGCCACAGAAGTGCTTACTTTAGAAGAGAATGTAGTGAGGAGAGGAGACGGACCAAGTCAAGGATGGACCCAGCTAAAGCACTGACTTTTAGGGAAGAACTCCCAGAAGAAGAGGTATCCACAGAGCGACTGGCAACAAGGATCCAGAGTGACAAGAGGGACGTGAGAGTGCGGTGTCAGTAAAGCTGAGGGAGCAGAGTTCCTAGGAGAAGACAGGAGTGTAAAACGGGAAGCCAAGAACACCAGTGGACGCGGATATTGGGAAAGGGGAAGACGAGGAGGAAACACCACAGTTAGAGCTTTGGAGGTGACCAAACTCCCTGAAAGGAAAGGAAGAAGAGAGTCACAAGACAATGGTGAAATGATATCATGGATAGTCGGGAAAGAACAGAAAATGTCAACTCAGTACATGCAACCCTAAAACAGCTCTGTGGGGAATAAGATTTGATTACATCTGATAATTACAGTTGTTTTAAAACAGAAATGAATCCTTATACTACCCTCTTCCAATTACATCTTTACGTGGACCCATTAGATTCCAGAGCCTCCTGTAACTTTCTCTGTTTTCAAATTATAGCCCATCAAACTGTCTTAGGGATCCCTAATGGTTCAACTGGTAAAGAATCTGCCTGTAATGCAGGAAACCAGGTTTGATCCCTGGGTCAGGAAGATCCCCTGGAGTAGGGAGTGGCAACCCACTCCAATATTCTTGCCTGGAGAATTCCATGGACAGAGGAGCCTGAAGGGCTATAGTCCATGGAGTCTCGAAGAGTCAGACATGACTAAGAAACTAACACACACATCGAAACTGTCTTCCTAGGGCTAACAAGGAGGTAAGGAGAATAGCCACTCAGTGGCAGAGGGAGGCATGGAAGACAAGGGTGGTGGCAGAGAACAGCTTGGGTCACACAAAGCCCAGACCTCAGATCCGATTCTGCCATGACCGCATTGCTAATCACGGGGCCACCCGGCCATCTCCATAGGCCACCTTTAGGATTGGATTGGGTGTTCACTAGCGCTACTTTCAGCCTGGACTGTCTGTGGCTCTGACCCTGGGGATCAGACAGGAAAGCCTCTAAGGGTTCTGTGAGAGCAGCATTGCTCAGTCAGCGAGGGTACTCCAGGGGATAGGTCTAGCAAAGACTCCTGAAGCATCTCCTCCTCGGTGCTCACAGGAGGCTGTCTGATGGGGAGTCTATAGGAGGCGCTCTCCTCAAAACTCAGAACAGATTCTAGGGCCCTTCAGCAGCTTCTCTTTTCATAGGTCAACCTAGGGCCAAGGTGCCTGCTCTGCTGGGCAGGAAGGAACCCTTAGAAGGCAAGGAGCTGGCTCAATGCCTAGAGCATGTGCTCAGAAAATGCTCAGGGTGTGGACCTGTGCTGGGTGGAAAGTCTGAGGCTGGGTGGTTGTGCTGGGAGCCAGAGCACTTTGGGAGAAACTGCCAAAATTATTCAGACAAGCACTTGGGGGAATTTCAGTTGTCCCCAAAGTACCTTTTAATTTGAAAACAATCAAGAGGCAGGTCAGAGGGTGTTTCATCACTTGGCAGTGAGCAGTGGTGCCTGGTCTTAGAGAGCCTGTGCTACGTTACAGGCTCCAATTAGGTGTGAGAAGAGGTGGCTGCCGCTGCCAACTGGGGAGGAGCCAGGTAGCTCGTTATCTCTTGTCTCATAAATACAAGGGACTCCAGCACCAAGCCCAGAAAGACCAATGACACCATCCATCATGCAAAACTTTCCAAACATTGGTGGAAGCTCACAGGTTCTGCAGCATCCAAGGGTCTGAGATGACACCACTCAGAGATTTCTGCAAGTAGAGATGTCTGTAACACGGACAGTATAAGAAGACCAGCACCTTTCTGAGTTCCACCAAAAGGAGGTATGAAAAGAGAAGTCTTTATCAGTGACTTTGGAGCAGAGACAGAGTCTCAGGACACAGCAAGGCAAGGAACTTCATATGAAGAGCAGCCCCCAGCACCTTTTCAATAGCCTGTGAGGCCCCACGACAGTTGGACCTGGTCCTCACCTCTCTCTAATTCACTCTGAGCACTCTCCCCTCCTTGCCTTGTTTTCCCATCTCTAAAGCAAAAACCAAATTTCTCTCTGTGTTCAATGAAGGCTGCTGCTGCTGCTGCTGCTGCTAAGTCGCTTCAGTTGTGTCCGACTCTGTGCAACCCCATAGACGGCAGCCCACCAGGCTCCCCCATCCCTGGGATTTTCCAGGCAAGAACACTGGAGTGGGTTACCATTTCCTTCTCCAATCCATGAAAGTGAAAAGTGAAAAGGAAGTCACTCAGTCGTGTCCAACTCTTAGCGACCTCATGGACTGCAGCCTACCAGGCTCCTCCATCCATGGTATTTTCCAGGCAAGAGTACTGGAGTGGATTGCCATTGCCTTCTCTGCAATGAAGGCTAGTTTTACTTTATTCTTTGAAGTGCCAAGGCCAAAACACACCCAGGCCCTCAGGGTTCCCAAAACATTTCCAAACAACAGCTATCAGGATTATAAAAATTTCTTCCATCTCTTAATATAAGGTTCTCAAGCAATTTACAAGTATTGCCCAATAGCAAGTCTTCTCAACCCTGGCTTACATCAAGAGAAAGTGAATGTTTTGATTGGAGGCAAAGTCAAAATAGAAATGCATTTTCAGTTCCTCAGCTGGATTCTCTAACACACAGTGTGAATATTGGGGATAGCCACTTAAGCAGCTTACAAACATCCAGATCAGAATGTCCCCTCACGCACATGCTTCCAGGGCAGGAGAAATTCCGCCTCACCTCCCATCGCTCTTTCTCTCACTTCCTTCCCTCTCAGGAAGGGCAAACCCAACCGCAGGTGACCAAGGCCACAGAGCCAGGGAGCCCTCTCTCCAGCCCTGCGGCTCGCCCTCACCCGCAAGCCACCCTCTGTCTCTTACCCCTACTGGCAACAAAGCAGATCCGCTGATGTGAGCCCAAAGGGCTGCCTCTCAGCGCTGGAGGTCCTCAGCGCAGTGAGGACAGGGCCCCTGAGAACGGGCGGCATAGGGACAGGCCAGCCAAGACCCCAGGACTCACCGACCACCACCTCTTAGCCTGAAAGAAGTCTGTCAAGAGAGTGCCTTAAGCACTTTGATAATTTAAAATCCTAATTGACTTTTTCCTTCACATCAATTGTGGGGAAGTGATACCCTTATCCAGGATGGGGTTACTTCTCTCCCTTTGATCAGCAGCCTGGGGCAAGTCCCTCCTTATAACTCTGGGTTTCAAGTCACCAATTTGCAGGGATCTTGCAGAATCCTGTGGAATGTTAATGTGGAATGCCTGCATTTCCCAGTTGCTTGTCTTCACCACAAGCCTTTAATTTCCTGGTTCCCCATTCTCCTTTAACCCCATCCCTCCCCAGACCAGTGCAAGCATCTGAAGGTAAATAGACCCATCGAGGGAGCTCATAACCCTAAACATCTCCATGTTATTGAAACCAGTAAAGCAGGCTAGTTAAACTTTCCCAACACTCTTCCCCCAAACCAAAAAATATCCCAGCTCTGTTTGTTTTTAATGTGTCTATTTCACTTGTTAAAAATAGATGTTCCTGGATCTAAGATGTATTACAAAAATAAAATGCATTTGTAAAACCGACAAAGGACTTAATGCTGAGAAACTGCATTTCCATCGGTCTGAACAGGACAAGTGCAAGCAGATTAAACTGGTATTAAACTGGTTGCCACAGCTTGATGCTGATAACCTCAAAATGCTATGGTTGTGACAAATGGGTACAGACTTTCAGTTATAAGGTGAGTAAGGGCTGAAGATGTAATATGTGATGTAATATGCTGACCAAACTTGACAAAACTGTATTGTATAATTGAAATTTGCTGAGAGAGTAGAGTTTGAGGAAACTCCAGAAGATAGTGAAGAACAGGGAAGCCTGGTGTGCTGCAGTCCATGGGGTCACAAAGAGTCGGACACGACTTTGCGACTGAACAGCAACAGAGAATAGAACTTAAATATTTTTACCAAAAAACGAAGTTAAGTGTGTGAAGTGATGAATTTGTCAATTAGCTCAAAGAGAGGGAATCCTTTCACAAAGTAAATGTGCATCAAATCATCATGTTGTCTACATAAATATCACATTTGTCAATTATAACTCAATAAAGTTGGGGGGGAAAGGTTATGAATGGGTGCTTGTTTTTACATACAGAATAGTTTAATCAGATTTTCTTCTAAACAATTTTGGGGGTAGAATGGGTGAAGGAAGGAATGAAACTTGTTACTGACCTTGTCCAGTTG
This sequence comes from Ovis aries, assembly GCF_016772045.2. Taxonomy (NCBI): domain Eukaryota; kingdom Metazoa; phylum Chordata; class Mammalia; order Artiodactyla; family Bovidae; genus Ovis; species Ovis aries. The sequence continues at coordinate 24,594,261 of NC_056069.1, read as the reverse complement.
GTATCCAACAAGCCCAGTGTCCTTAGAGCTAATAGAACGAGACCGGGTTTGATTCAGAAGCAAAGTCTTACTCTTTGGTCAAGGAGTGGAGAGGTGTTAGCTGATGCTCTGGAGTATAACAGTCTGCACAGGCTGCTGTTGGCGGACTGCTTTATGAGATTCTCCTCAGCAAGAAGGATGGAGGTCTGCTCCACTGGTGTGGTGCTCATGGCATATCAGACTGAGGTGCCACAGCGTGTCTGCACACCACACGCCAACGCCATCTTGAACTGGGGTGCCATGGGCAGCACTTCACGCAGCTGAGGAGCTGAGGTGTTGGGATGTCAGGTTCTCTGAGGAAAACTCCAATCCGATTTGTTAGGTCCAAGGCCTCTGTACAGGACCTAGGCAAGTGAAACTAGACTTAACACAAAAGAAGCGGATAGATCTTATCACCTGTGTTCCCTCTCATTTTCTCTACGGTCCCCAGGGGGCTTTGCCAGGGACACTTTGCCTCTATCAACCCCCTTCTCTTTCCTCAGATCTTCTCTACAAAGTTTATTGTCAAACATGTTGGTATTTTCAGAATGTGTCATTCAAACCAGACTGATAAAAATAGAAATATGTATCTTTTATTATAAATGAGACTGTTAATTTTGAAAAGTAAAAAAAAAGAGTCACGCAGAGATTTTAATTAAAGCAACCTGATCAGATGGGGGTTTTCTCTGGGGGTCACCAGAGCCAAACCTCTCACAAAATGACCTTTAGTTGACCTCCTGTGTCCTTATTTTAGAACTATTCCTACAATTCCCACCCAGTTATAGACCTTACTGGCATTAGAGTGGCCCGCTCTTATAAACAGAAAAAAAAATCTAGATTCTTAAGAAAACTAAAAATGCAAATATTTTGGATCCATTGAGCGTTCAACTATGATTAGTGATGGGCACTAGTTTCTACCTGTAAGAATCATGACTTTGATGTTTCCTGAGAACTGGGGGATGAATTTGGTAGGACATGTACTAACTCTTGATGCTCCTCCCAGAGTGATTTCCAAGAAATTTCCAAAAAGAACACCTCTGAAGAAGAAATGTTTGCACCCCAGTAAGGCCCAGAGGTTCAAATCAGTGAAGCCTCGAGTGACATAGGCTGGATCCCTGGGTAGCAAACTCAAATGCAGAGACCAGTGGATAGGATGTTTCTGAAGGCCTGCTCTTGGGATTGACAGCTGCAGAAGAAAAGAGAAGAAATCAGGATTGGGCATCAGGAGAAGCTGAGCTTTGATGCTGGATATTTCAGTGGAAGACAGTAAACCCTGCACAGAGTTCTGAAGATGGAATCATATTCAGAGGGCCCCTCATTGGGAAGAAGAGGGAAGATACTTTATACCTCCTATTGGATGTGGTATATGTGTACTAGATTATTGGTTATGGGCTCCCCGGGAAAGAGGTAAGTGTGTGTGTGTGTGTATGTGTGCGTGTGTGTATGTATATATGTGTGTGTGTGTAGGTCTCTCTTCGGCTGAGGCCTTCCCTGTGGGGACAGATAGACAAAGGCAGTTTATCTGTAGCACTCCCTGTAGGAATAAGTCTTTCATTCCTGAGATCTAAATGGAGCATCAGAGCACATTTGATGTTGTGGAAGTGAAGGACTTCCACATTGAATGACGTAGAAGTGAAGGGCTTAAGGTGAAAGGAACGGGCTCTGAAAGCTGGTAGAACTGTTCGTTTCTTGCCTTTCAGGGAAATACAAAAGGAAGAATGCACTCAGAGTCAGGCAGTCTTTCACACTACACAAGATATTTTTTCACAAGGAACATTCTGTTGCTTAGTTAGCACTGCTAGTGGATAGTCTCCGGAAAAGGCAATGGCACCCACTCCAGTACTCTTGCCTGGAAAATCCCATGGACGGAGGAGCCTGGTAGGCTGCAGTCCATGGGGTCGCGAAGAGTCAGACACGACTGAGCGACTTCAGTTTCCCTTTTCACTTTCCTGCATTGGAGAAGGAAATGGCAACCCACTCCAGTGTTCTTGCCTGGAGAATCCCAGGGACAGGGGAGCCTGGTGGGCTGCCGTCTATGGGGTTGCATAGTCGGACACGACTGAAGCCACTTAGCAGCAGCAGCAGCAGCAGTGGATATTCTTGGTTTACCTGAACTGTGATAAAAAAAAAAAACTATAAATATTTTTATCCAAATCTAGATTCTTTTAAAAAGTAGGAGGCAAGGAGCAGGAAGGGTGGGTGATAATTAGCCTGTTCCTAGAGGACAGCCTTAGAACCCAAAGTGAGGCCAGGAGGCATTCGTCTTTCACAGGTAGTGTCTGGTCACTTTACTTGGGCTAATTCAGGCTTGTAAGTGGCACAGTTTGGCAATTCATGCAAATTTCTCAATATGTTATGGTACGGCTCTGTTGTATGTAACTGAATATGTTTGGAGGTGTTTGAATGCATTTTATTCACTTGCTTTTACAAAAATTTGGTAGTTCTCTTGGCCTTTTTGTAGTTTTTTTATAGCTTGGAGATCTGTTTATTTTTTTCTAAGCGTAAGAAACCATAGATATTTTATAGTGTGTATTTTCTCATTTAATTTTGAAGTCTCTGTGACCTGTTCATTTCTGCCTATTCTCACTCAAGACATCTAGTTTATGCAACTGATCATATTTGACCATGTTCAGTTCAGTTCAGTCACTCAGTCGTGTCCAACTCTTTGCAACTCCATGAATTGCAGCATGCCAGGCCTCCCTATCCATCACCAACTCCCGGAGTTCACTCAGACTCGCGTCCATCGAGTCAGTGATGCCATCCAGCCATCTCATCCTCTGTCGTCCCCTTCTCCTCCTGCCCCCAATCCCTTCCAGCATCAAAGTCTTTTCCAATGAGTCAACTCTTTGCATGAGGTGGCCAAAGTATTGGAGTTTCAGCTTTAGCATCATTCCTTCCAAAGAAATCCCAGGGCTAATCTCCTTCAGAATGGACTGGTTGGATCTCCTTGCAGTCCAAGAGACTCTCAAGAGTCTTCTCCAGTCATTATATTTAAAAATAACTTAGGAATGATCCTTCAAGGCTGTGGTTCCTTACACCATCCAGGTGATCATAAACTCACACAAGGGATGGTGTACTTATGGCTTTTCACTTGCCTGCTGGTACAGGCCTTTGTATCCTAGTTCATTATATTTGGTGAAGAAATGAGACTCTCCAGTTTTGGTGGGACCCTGGCCTTGACTTCTTCCATTTGTCTTTTGAGGCCACCAAAACAGCACCTCAGCTTTACATGTCTTCAGGTTTGACAATTGAAATTGGGTCAAAGTAGCTTCCAATACCCAGTTTACCTCTCTGGATTTGCCTTCTAGATTTTTGCAGATTAAGTCCTCATGATCTTGTTAGCTTTCAAGTTTATAAGTTAAAAATTAATGATACCCAGTTTTTTTTGTTTATTTGTTTTGCTTGGCTTTTATCTTCTTCTTTTAGTTGTTCTTCTTGGAAGGGAAGAAACCTCTGATATGTCTTTTCTGTGGCAAACCTTTTGGCATTCTTTATGAGAATTCAAAGGATATCAGAGGCATCTTATATGGTATCTCAAATTTGCAAGCATATTTTGTTGGTTGAAATTGAGTCAGAGTCAAATATTAGCATTGCATGTTCTAAGAACTTAAATAAATGTCAAAATTTTTCATTAGGCATGGACCTGATTTTCCACATAGAATGTAATCACATAAATATAAGATGTTAAATTATCATAACTTCTCTAAAAGTAGCAGGATGTGATACACAAACTTTAAAAAATAAACCTATAGAAATATATGCATCATCAATGACATTTTCATTTTTAAGTTATTTAGAATTTACTGGAGGTGGGATGAACTTTTGGTAGGTTATTTGAGGATGAGAAAATTAAAAAGAAGAAGTCAAGTTTTTTTTTTTTTTTTCAGTGCAGGAGAGGCAGTTATTTTCAGTGATAGAAAAAAAATTCAGGTCTTCCTTGTAATTATTGAGCTAGCACACAGTAATTACATGAGAAAAGCCTCTCGCAGATAACAATGTAATCTAAACTGTCCAGTTTAGGGTAATTTTCCTTATTTAAAAAGTGCCAAGCACAATAAATGTTGAATAACTTTCCAAAGAATAATAATGAACTTTCATCTCTCCCATTCAAGATGAATCTAACCTACAGACATGAGTTTCTTATTTCAGGAACTAGTTACCCACAAATTAACCCTTATGACATAAATGAAACCTGAAACTCTTTAAGTGCTGGATTTATTTCCATGAGGTCAATTTAAATAAAAAAGATTCATTCTCTCAAAAGAATGATTCCGTCTCCCTTGCAATGCTGTGGTTTATAATAGAGTCATTATTAGCTTTGACCACAATTATGTCACTGTGACAACCTCCCCACCTGCCTGGACCAAGAGTGATCTCCCTATCTCTGGAATGCTGGTTGCACTTACTCTTCATACCACTTAACTGGCACTTAGCATCGCTAAATGTTACTTAGCCTTTTATATGCACGGCTATCTTCTCAAGGAGACTGAACCCTTGAAGGACAAGAATCCTGCCACCTCAGACCCTGTTATATAGCTGGTCCCTGAAGTGCCTAGTCCCAGTGCTTCTATACAATATGCTCAATCCATGTTTGTTAATGATCATTATACATCATATTTGACTTGAGTGAGAAATGTATTAATATCTTATTCATTATGTTCCCTCAAATCCTAGCACAGTGCCTGACCCAGAATAGAAACTCAAGAAAAGTTTACTGAATGAATGAACAAATGAATGAAGGGATGAGTCATTAAGTGAAAATATGGTGCTTTATATTATGAACTAACTGAGAAGTCCAGTGTCTGTGACATTCTGTCCCCGATCTTCCACTCTACTTTAGAAGAAGACTATGACCCATTCCCTGGGATTTGGAGAAAACAAGACATTGGGAAACTCTATTTGACCATAATAAGAGACAAGAGTCAAAGTGGTATAAAGAAACAGCTTTAATTATCATACTTCACATCTAAAAATTATATCAGCACTGGGTTAGCCTTGAATGGCTCCGTTGCTAAAGAGAGTATTGTTTTCTTAATTAGATGTATTATTCTCTAAGATTCCTTCTAGCTCAGTGTGTTTTGTAGGGAATATATTATAGATTTTGGAGTTTGATGGTTTGAGTGTGAAATTCTAGCTTCACTTTTCCCACAGTTGACTTTGAGCAAACCATGCAATCTGCTGACGCTCTGACCCTTTCCCATTTACTCCTGTGTAGACTGGGATGTATAATTCCTGCCCTGTTTCTCAAAGTATAACCTTGAAACGCATTGGGAAAATGCATATTAAAGTACATTAATTATTAAACTATTCAGATATAAGACATTAATTGATAGTTAAAGAAGATAAATATCTTCCCAGGAGACTATAGGGTTCAGCAGGCTGAGCATTTCCTGAAGGGTGTTTCGGAGAACACCATCATTTTCACAAATGGTAATAGTCATAACATGACAAAATCATTTCAAACAAGCATGGGAAATTCTATGCTAAGCAAAAGTAAGCATATTCTTTCATTGAAGGACATATTAGAACTGGTAACATGGTCATGTGCTTTGTGATTCTCTATTTCCCAATCTTAATAGACAGGATTAGGATCCCTGAAGTACAACTTGAGAAAGGCTGAGCTAGTTTAAAGGCCAGACCAAATCTCACAGTACTCTGTCAGTGCTGCCCCACGTACCCAAATACCAATCTGAGAAATGTTTGTTCCTTATCTCTGGTGAGAAAAAGAGCTTATGAGAGGATATAAATCAACACATGCTTCTTTCATGAGGAAAGTCTTGCTACTAGAAAAAAAAAGTCAGTTATCTGAGTTTTGCTGATTTATTTTGGTGCAGGCTCCTTATCAGCTTGCACAGCAGCAATGGTCCTGCCCTACTCCTCGAGTAGCATTGCAGCAATTAACTCGATGGGGATGAGACTTTAGTGAAAAGGTAGGATCAAAAGAAGAAAAGCCCTTTTCATACCTTGCACTTGGTAGCAGATGTGAAGTCTGGTAGCGGTGTAATTCATTAAGCTCCAGGCTCTCAGACTAGGGGAGTAAGACAGCAAGTTACCCTTTGATCCTCAGGTAAATTGGCATACTGGGCAAACCTACTCCACTTTCTTATCTAAAGCTAATGTCACACTCACTGGCTCTAGCCCTTCGTGATCCCATCAGAGAAATGACGATCCCTGCTAGGGTCCTTTGCAGACAGAAGCTGAGCTAACTGAGATGTTTGAAGGGCAGGTGAATTAACTTCTCAGTGACTCTGTTCAAACACTGAGACAACTTTCTCTGAACAACTTTCCAGGGGGAGTCTCCTTGGGGAACAAGGGACACAGTCAAATGGGGAAAATAGAGGAGAACTTATTGAAGGGATGGTTTACAAAAATGTACTGGGTTAAAAGTGAGAAACAGAATATTTCCTGCTGTGTCAGTAAACAAAGGGTGTCACAGTCATCAGCAATTGCAGCCACCAAGGATGGTGAGCTGGTGAGCCCTGAAGAAACTCGGGAAGGCAAGAATACCTGCCATTTAGTAGCCATCAGAATGTATCCACTCCCTATGGTGAGCCCTGAGGAAACTCAGGATGTAAAAACGTAGGCTACCGGCTCCAGGCAGGTGAGATGCACATCAAAGGAATGATTTCAGTGAGCCCAGACACTTGCATCTTCCCATACATAGAAAAGTGCTAAATTCCCTAAGTTGGGATATCTGATTTTCTTTAACTTACAGTAATCTTTTGATGTTCTGACTCCCTGCTCTTTGTTGCAAAACTGTCATATAACCTAGCTTTCCCCCTCGCCTCCTTAGGGTAACTTGGGATGCTGCTCCTCTTACTCAAAGGGCTAAAAATTCTCACCAAATAAAACATAACTCTCAGCTTTCAGATTGTGACTGTTTTTTAAGTTCACAAAAGAAGACAGCAAGGGTAATGTTGCTAGGAAGGAAGGCTGTCTGCCCGACAGGAGCATGGCCCAGGTGGAGGAGCCCAGTCTCTGGTATTTTAACTAAAAGGCCTCACCTGTTTGATTCCTGTCTTATTTTTAGAGATAAGGTTGATTCCATACTGTTTTCATGTACTCAGATTCCCCCATTAAACACACGTCCCTGGTAGAAACCTACTGATCTTGACTTGCCAGCTACTAAAAGCCCTTTGCTCTTTGGGATTATCACATGATTCTGTTGAGGACACGTGGATATTAAGTGTTTCAATTAAATGTCTGTGGACTTAGGAGTGAGCCTGTGGATTAGGGCCATTTGAGCAGTGAAGCACCTGGCTGTGTGGAGAGCAAGGCTGTTTGTGTCTATTATAACCCTCAGAGCATTTACTGCAGTTGGTATGATTCTTGGCTGCCGTGTCTGACTAGGAGCTACTTGAAAATAGATACTCTGTATTCTCTCTCTCTGTTTTGCTTCTATTGTCTCCCATGATTGCTATATGAACGTATGCTGACTTCCTGACAAACTGGCCAAGAATTCTGTATCTCAATGAGTTTTTTCTTTTAAACAGAATTACCTTTGGCGGCAATGTAATGGTTCCTACACTGTTGTCATTGCTAAAAGATCTTTGTCTGTTTCAACCTTTATTGGGCAGTCTTGGCAATGGTAAGAAATATTTCTCTTTTGAGGACAGACTTTGAGGTTTATTATTTTCCCTGATGGCTACAAAGTCTTGGAAGACGTCACGCAGCTGAGACAAGTTTGAGTCAAAAAACAGCTGCATTTATAACATAATTTTATTGGTTTTGCTATATGGCTGAGATATCATTTCTGGCTCAGCTGTCAAGGACAGGGTCCACTCTAGTTGATTCAAGCAAGAAATAATTCAGCACAAGGTGTAAAATGGAAGCTGGAGATTAAATTCAAATAACCCTACTCTGACAGCTAACCCCTTCCACACACAAATACAAATACATGAACACAAATTCAAACTATACTTATATATTAAAATATATGTATATATGGTATACCAGTTTTGTTCAGTTTACCTGTACCACTAAATACTAAAAACATAATTTAGACAAACTCATAGAATTTTTTTAACTTAAAAATAATGTTATTTAAGTGAGGTTGTACTTTAAAACATTTAGGATAACTTGAATTTTCAACTATTAAATAGTGCTAGGGTTAAAATCCTTAATTATGAATTTTGGTGTGAACTTTGATCTATTTTATAGTAAATTGCTAAATGTAGAATCATTGGTCCCTAATTAAGAAACTTTTTAAGACCACAGACTGCCAAAAATCCCTCAGAAAATGTATGTCTATTCATGTCATCAGCAGGTGTAAGCTGCCTCTTTGTCAATAGCCGGGTCATTGGAATGCTGCAGTTATGACAGTTTACAACAGGCTCTGGGAGTCATTTCATTATCTTCATAATCATGTGACCTTTGCATTCTATACAATTAGTTTTGGGGGTGGCACACTTACGGTACTACAATGGGGTTTTACTTTTACTATGGGCCAATCTGATAGGGGGGAAATGGGTAGTTTGCTTCATTCTGCATGTCTTGAATACTAGTGAGGCTGAGTTTTTTTCAGATATTTTGACAGATATTTTTGCCATTGTCTATTCTTCTTTCCTAAATTGCTTACACTATCCTTTACTCATTTCTTCTATTAGAGTACTCATATTTTTCCTGCAATTTTAAGTAATTCTTTTAATAAAAAGGTTAATGTTATGCACTAGTCATAGCAAACACCCTTTTCCAACAACACAAGAGAAGACTCTACACATGGACATCACCAGATGATCAACACCGAAATCAGATTGACTATATTCTTTGCAGCCAAAGATGGAGACGCTCTATACAGTCAGCAAAAACAAGACTGGGAGGTGACTGTGGCTCAGATCATGAACTCCTTATTGTCAAATTCAGACTTAAACTGAAGAAAGTAGGGAAAACCACTAGATCATTCAGGTATGACTTAAATCAAATCCCTTACAATTACACAGTAGAGGTGAGAAATAGATTTAAGGGACTAGATCTGATAGATAGAGTGCCTGATGAACTACGGACGGAGGTTCGTGACATTGTACAGGAGACAGGAATCATGATCATCCCCATGGAAAAGAAATGCAAAAAAGCAAAATGGCTGTCTGAGGAGGCCTTACAAATAGTTGAGAAAAGAAGAGAAGCAAAAAATAAAGGAGAAAAGGAAAGATATACCCATTTGAATGCAGAGTTCCAAAGAATAGCAAGGAGGCATAAGAAAGCCTTCCTCAGTGATCAATGCAAAGAAATAGAGGAAAACAATAGAATGGGGAAGACTAGAGATCTCTTCAAGAAAATTAGAGATACCAAGGGAACATTGCATGCAAAGATGGGCTAAAGGACAGAAATGGTATGGACCTAATAGAAGCAGAAGATATTAAGAAGAGGTGGCAAGAATACACAGAAGAACTGTACAAAAAAAGTCTTCACAACCCAGATAATCACAATGGTGTGATCACTCACTTAAAGACAGACATCCTGGAATGCAAAGTCAAGTGTGCCTTAGAAAGCATCACTGCGAACAAAGCTAGTGGAGGTGATAGAATTCCAATTGAGCTATTTCAAATCCTGGAAGATGATGCTGTGAAAATGCTGCACTCAATATGCCAGCAAATTTGGAAAACCCAGCAGTGGCCACAGGACTGGGAAAGGTCAGTTTTCATTCCAATCCCAAAGAAAGGCAGTGCCAAAGAATGTTCAAACTACCACAGAATTATACTCATCTCACACGCTAGTAAAGTAATGCTCAAAATTCTCCGAGCCAGGCTTCAGCAGTATGTGAACCATGAACTTCCAGATGTCCAAGCTGGTTTTAGAAAAGGCAGAGGAACCAGAGACCAAACTGTCAATGTCTGTTAGATCATCGAAAAAGCAAGAGAGTTCCAGAAAAACATCTATTTCTGCTTTATTAACTATGTCAAAGCCTTTGACTGTGTGGGTCACAAAAAACTGTGGAAAGTTCTGAGAGAGATGGGAATACCAGACCACCTGACCTGCCTCTTGAGAAATCTGTATGCAGGTCAGGAGGCAACCGTTAGAACTGGACATGGAACAGCAGACTGGTTCCAAATAGGAAAAGGAGTATGTCAAGGCTGTATATTGTCACCCTGCTTATTTAACTTATATGCAGAGTACATCTGAGAAATGCTGGTCTGGATGAAGCACAAGCTGGAATCAAAACTGCCTCAGATATGCAGATGACACCCCTCTTATGGCAGAAAGTGAAGAAGAACTAAAGAGCCTCTTGATGAAAGTGAAAGAGGAGAGTGAAAAAGTTGGCTTAAAGCTCAACATTCACAAAACGAAGATCATGGCATCCGGTCCCATCACTTCATGGCAAATAGATGGGAAAACAGTGGCAGACTTTATTTTCTGGGTTCCAAAATCACTGCAGATGGTGAATGCAGCCATAAAATTAAAAGATGCTTGTTCCTTGGAAGAAAAGCTATGACCAACCTAGACAGCATATTCAAAAGCAGAGACATTACTTTGCCAACAAAGGTCCGTTTAGTCAGGGTTATGGTTTTTCCAGTGGTCATGTATGGATATGAGACTTGGACTGTGAAGAAAGCTGAGCACCAAAGAACTGATGTTTTTGAATTGTGGTGTGGAGAAGATTCTTGAGAGTCCCTTGGACTGCAAGGAGATCCAACCAGTCCATTCTAAAGGAAATCAGTCCTGAATATTCACTGGAAATACTGACACTGAAGCTGAAACTCCAATACTTTGGCCACCTGATGCAAAGAACTGACTCATTTGAAAAGACCCTGATGCTGGGAAAGATTGAGGGTGGGAGAAGTGGATGAGAGATGATGAGATGGCTGGATGGCATCACCGACTCGATGGACATGAGTTTGGATAAACTCCAGGAGTTGGTGATGGACAGTGAGGCCTGGTGTGCTATAGTCCATGAGGTTGCAAAGAGCTGGACACAACTGAGCGACTGAACTGAACTAATGTTACGTAAGCATTTTGTGCTAATACACTCTTTTGGGAGCTTCACGATGTTTTTGCTTTTAATCCTCATACCAAAACTATGAGGTAAATAATATATTATGTATTTTGCGAATGTGCAAATGAAGACTTGGGGAGGTTAAGCAACTTGTCTATGATTTCACAGCTGCTGCTGCTGCAGCTAAGTTGCTTCAGTTGTGTCCAACTCTGTGCAACCCCATAGACGGCAGCCCACCAGGCTCCGCTGTCCCTGGGATTCTCCAGGCAAGAACACTGGAGTGGGTTGCCATTTCCTTCTGCACAGCTAGAAAGTGGCAAATCTGAAATCTGATCTCAGGTCATCCAATTCCCAAGTATGATTATTTCACCAGATGAGTCATGTTGCAAACATTACCTCCTTCCCACCACCCCCAATCCAGTTTATTGCCTTTTAATTTGTTTTGGGTTGGTTTGGGATGAAAAAAATATTGATTAATATAATAGAGATGTTTCTGGATACAACTTGTGCTATTCTGGGAAGGAAAGTGCACTTCTAACAATAGTGCTTTCAATTGGGAAGTCCATCAGTCTCTAATGCTTGAAAAATTAGAGCCTGCACTCAGACCAGGTGGTGAGGTTTACCTGGCTGATAGCAGCACACTCTCCGCTTTGGAGCTAACTTGAGCCACTAGAGGCATGGACATTCCCAGTCGTGGTACTCAGAAAGTGTACCCCTCCCTAGCTCCTAGAATATCCTGTGTTGGATAATCTCTGACCCCTACATGTATGTCCACAGGCAGAACAGCTTTCTTTGAGGGAGATATGGGAGAGAGTTTAACTTAAGAAGCAAGGAGCCATTTTCTAATTGTAGGTCCACAATCCTTTATGTGATATCCTTGGAAGTCAAATGTATTTTATTCAGAGTAGCAATTTTTTTTCCAGAAGAAAATGAATAAATATTTACCTAAATTAGGATTAAAAAAAAAGATTATAAATGAACTTACAGTAAGGTCAGGTTTTAATGCCAAATGAGTTTGTCACAAATTTGTCAGAGTAAATCGGTTTTCAGAGTTTTGGGATTGCTGAATTGTAGAAAAGGGATTTGGGAACTGTTGTTTCTCAGGGACCCTGAGTTTCTCATCTGTCGTTGTTATTCAGTCACTAAGTTGTATCCGAATCTTTGTGACCTGATGGACTGTAATATGCCAGGCTTCCTTGTCCTTCACTATCTCCCAGCATTTGCTCAAACTCATGTCCATTGAGTTAGTGATGCCATCCAACCATCTCATCCTCTATCACCCCTTTCTCCTTCTGCCCTCAATCTTTCCCAGCAACAGGGTCTTTTCCAATGAATTGGCTCTTTGCATCAGGTGGCCAAAGTACTGGAGCTTCAGCTTCAGCACCAGTCCTTCCAATGACTGTTCAGGGTTGATTTCTTTTAGGACTGACTGGTTTGAATCCTTGCAGTCCATGGGACTCTCAACAGTCTTCTCCAGCTCCGCATTTCAAAAGCATCAATTCTTTGGTGCTCCGCTTTCTTTATGGTCCAACTCTTCACATCCATACATGACTGCTGGAAAAGTCATAGCTTTGACTAGATGGACTTTGTTGGCAAACTAATGTCTCTGCTTTTTAATACACTGTCTAGGTTTGTCATAGTTTTTCTTCCAAGGAGCAAGCATCTTTTAATTTCATGGCTGCTGTCTATGTCTGCATTGATTTTGTAGCCCATAAATAGCAAATGAAATCTGACACTGTTTCCACTTTTCCCGCATCTGTTTGTCATGAAGTGACAGAACCAGATACCATGATCTTCATTTTTTGAATGTTGAGTTTTAGGAGATGCTATAATAGAGTCCGTACTCCCATATAGATTCTGTCCCCCTTGGAGTCCGTTCATTATTCTATCCCCAGTATTTATAAGAGTGTCATCTCCTGTGTTCTCTTCTTGCAGTTATGCACCTCAGGGGAAAGGTGTGATTGTGAGATGCAGCAGGGAAAACCCTTACGTGACCTGGGCCTGCTCTTTGTTGCTTCCTCCCTGGTCTTTGCAGTTACAAGAGGGTGGCTCTCACCAGAGGGCCCCTGCCAATTTTGGTTTCTTGATGAATACTCCTCTTCGCACCCTCAGACAGGAGTAAGAAATATTCCTAGGAAGCTGATGATATTCAGCAGCTGTTCTTCTTAATGAATGATGAGATAACTTAAAAATGTTCTTCAGCAATGTAAATCTTTTACTTTTTGCTCCACGCTTACTAGAAAATGAAGCACTTCTTGACTCAGAGATTGATAAACATTTTCTTAACAGAAGAGTGCCAGATTCATCTTCATTAAAATCTGCTTCCTAAATTCTGCCATTTTCCTGCTCTAAAACTTTCAAATGCTTTCCAATGCATACTGAAAAAAGTCTTTCAAGACATTTATGCTCTTCCTTTCGGCCTCTTTGCTAGTCTCCTGGAATGTACTATGTCATAGCCAGCTTCTGTTTCTCCTCAGTCTTCCCTTTCTCCTTCTCTTCCTTCCTTCCACAGACTTTATTGAGCATCTCTTCTGTGCTAGGTAGTGGACAAACAGGGGTAAACAGAAGAGACATCGACCCTGCCTCTGTGGAGCTTTCTTGTAACTTGTGTTTCTGTAGTAGCCGCCCTTGGGCCCCTCCCCATGTTCCCTCACCCTGACCACGTTGGCACACATCTGTCCAATTTCCAGCATCTGCATTTCTTTGCCTGAGAGTTTTCTGTGGCTTCCAGAGCTTATTTTGTCATCTTTATGGCAGGTTGAAGATGTTGAGGAATTAATGCTCCCCGCTCATCCCCAGCATTCTCCAGTCAATGGATGGAAAACCTAATTACCGAGCTCCTCAGGTGTAGGTTATACACTGAATCCCAGAATTCCCTAGCAGAATTCAGTTCTACTTACCTTCATGGGAAACTTGTTCAGTAATAGACCATCTGTTGGTTCCCTTTCTGCCCTGTCTTTTTTCCCCAGTTCCTTATCAAAGTTTCCTGGGATTAACTTCAAAATACCTGCATTTGAGTTTTATCTAGTCTGGCTTCAAGGTAACCCATAGTCATTTGCTGAATATCCTCACATTTTCTTACATCTGTGTAACAGGTAGCACAGAGAAAGCATAGATTTTGGCCTCATACAGACCTGGGCTTGAATCTTGGCACTGCCATAGACTCACCTGTGACCTGGGTATATACATACAGAAGGGAGAAACTGGGCCATAATGAAGATGATATTGACAATGGCACATAGTTGGCACTCGAACTGAATCTTGTCTTTCCAGATTCCACTATCTTTATTCCAGCTGCTCTCTCTGTCTGGAATGTTCTTTTCCCACCACTTTTGCCTATGGAAACTTTGCAGTTGCCCCTAAGTCAGCATCAGCCATGAGATCTTCTCTGAATATGTGGGAGAGAATGAGGTCTTCTGCTCCTCAGTTCCTGTAGAGCATGCTGTTTGTTGTTTAGTTGCCAAGTCCTGCCTGACTCTTTGTGACCCCATGGACTGCAGTCTACCAGGCTCCTCTGTCCATGGGCTTTCCCAGGCAAGAACGTTAGAATAGGTTACCATCTCCTTCTCCAGGGGATCCTCCCAACCCAGGGATCAAACCTACATCTCCTGCATTGGTAGGCAGATTCTCTACCACTGAGCCACCTGGGAGGCCCAGTGCATGTTACTAGGAACATTTAGCTAATCTGCTTTATAGTGTTTTGTTCCCATCCCATCTGCTGTGTTCACTGCAGACTGACCAAGTCCAGGAGCCACATCTGGATTTAGGACAAGGCATTCTCTTTGCCGAGCACCTGGTAGAACTTCCCTATCTTCTGCTTGGTGGAATCCTGGTGACCAGCTCACATTCCAGGAAAGACAAGATCCCATGACACAAATTGCAATATCAGAATAACTTTGTGTTCATTCCTGACTATAAACAGCCTGTGTCTTAATCCATTCAGACTGCTATAACAACAACAAAAAGCATAAACTAGTTGGCTTTAAAACAAACATTTATTACTCACAATTCTGAAAGCTAAGAAATCCAAGATCAATGTGCTGGCAGATGTGGTGTCTGGTTAGAGCTGGCCTCCCTAGACAGCTTTTTATTTTTTGCTTTGTTTTTGTTTTGTTTTCTTGCTGTAACATCACAGGGCAGAAGAGGCAATGGGGCTCTTGTAGCTTCTTTCATAAGGGTGCTAATCCCATTTATAAGGGTTCTCCCCTCAGGACCTGATCACTTCCCAATGGCTCTACCTCCTAATAGCATCTCCTTGGGGATGTGTGAATTTAGGTTTCAATATGTGAATTTAGGGGGACACAGATATTCACAATGTAGCACCCTGGCTTTTAACAGTTAAGGGAAAAAAGAACAGATTGATCTTTTATTTCCCAGGATCTTGGGGTCTAGGGTAACAGGGAGTCAATCTCAAGGCCACTTACTGTGGGTGACCTGTTCCCTCTACTCGGACAAAGTCCTTCTTTGTGTTCTTCCCCTGCCTCCCTCCTCGTGGGTCCCCCCGGAAGGTGAATGTCCTGAATGCTTTATTCATGGCCATGATGCCTCTTTGAGGAGGCTTCTAAGAAGAACAAGAATCACGGTGGGCTGCTGCTGTCCTGAGGTTGCTGGGGAAGCTTCTGTAGGACTCCCCCAGACCCCCTGTAGGTGATCACCCCTTTGATGTCACATGCTTATCAGGCATGACAGCAGAGAGGGGCCAAAGCACAGTGCAAAATCACATTGCATCTTCTTATCTTCTTTTTGTTTTTGTTGTTTAGTATTTATTTTATGAAAGTTGTACATGCATATCAGTTCATTTCAGTCACTCAGTTGTGTCCAACTCTTTGTGACCCCATGAATCGCAGCACACCAGGCCTCCCTGTCCATCACCATCTCCCAGAGTTCACTCAGACTCACGTCCATTGAGTCGGTGATGCCATCCAGCCATCTCATCCTCTGTTGTCCCCTTCTCCTCCTGCCCCCAATCCCTCCCAGCATCAGAGTCTTTTCCAATGAGTCAGCTCTTCGCATGAGGTGGCCAAAGTACTGGAGTTTCAGCTTTAGCATCATTCCTTCCAAAGAAATCCCAGGGCTGATCTCCTTCAGAATGGACTGGTTGGATCTTGTTGCAGTCCAAGGGACTCCCAAGAGTCTTCTCCAACACCACAGTTCAAAAGCATCAATTCTTCAGTGCTCAGCCTTCTTCACAGTCCAACTCTCACATCCATATATGCATATAATACTAGTTAAATAGTCCACAACACCAATTAGCATACCAAGAGTCAGTCTTCATGCCCAGCCCATCCTAACTCCCCTGTAGTGACCACATTCAACAATTTTAATGCTTTCTTTTGATATTTGCCTTCACATCTCTGAACATGCTTATATTGTTACTTCTCCATTCTCCATAATGAATAAACTAAAAAAAAAAAAATCAAGATTTAACTTTTTTTCACAGCATCACCACACCACCCCTTTCAGAGGTCCACTTCCTATCTCCTTTTTCTCTTAAAATAGTTATGTCTAATGTTGAATATATCAATAGTCAGTGTTTACACAATTACAGCTATGTAAACACTTGTTATGCAGATGACACCACCCTTATTGCAGAAAGTGAAGAGGAACTAAAAAGCCTCTTGATGAAAGTGAAAGAGAAGAGTAAAAAAGTTGGCTTAAAGCTCAACATTCAGAAAATGAAGATCATGGCATCCTGTCCCATCACTTCATGGGAAATAGATGGGGAAAAAATGGAAACAGTGTCAGACTTTTTTTGGGGGGGGGCTCCAAAATCACTGCAGATGGTGACTGCAACCATGAAATTAAATGATGCTTACTCCTTGGAAGAAAAGTTATGACCAACCTAGATAGCATATTCAAAAGCAGAGACATTACTTTGCCAACAAAGGTCCGTCTAGTCAAGGCTATGGTTTTTCGTGTGGTCACGTATGGATATGAGAGTTGGACTGTGAAGAAAGCTGAGCACCGAAGAATTGATGCTTTTGAACTGTGGTGTTAGAGAAGACTCTTGAGAGTCCCTTGGACTGCAAGGAGATCCAACCAGTCCATTCTGAAGGAGATCAGCCCTGGGATTTCTTTGGAAGGAATGATGCTAAAGCTGAAGCTCCAGTACTTTGGCCACCTCATGTGAAGAGTTGACTCATTGGAAAAGACTCTAATGCTGGGAGGGATTGGGGGCAGGAGGAGAAGGGGACGACAGAGGATGAGATGGGTGGATGGCATCACAGACTCAATGGACGTGAGTCTGAGTGAACTCTGGGAGTTGGTGATGGACAGGGAGGCCTGGCGTGCTGCGATTCATGGGGTCGCAAAGAGTTGGACACGACTGAGCGACTGAACTGAACTGAACTGAAGCACTTGTTCATCACTGAGCCAGGTTGCAGACTCTTAGAGTTTTGCCTGTCTTGCACGTTTATTTTTTGTTTTCCTAGAAGTTAGTGATTGTCTTTGTTTTGTCATTTGCTTGCTTTTCTATGTAGTTGTCATTAAGTCAGCTCCAAATATTCTGTAGTTTAAAAGTTTAAAAGTCGTTTAAACGTTCTCAATATTTTCAAATATGTCAGATTTCAGTTTCAACTTCTTGAAGATGTATCTCCCAGATAGAACATTCTAACATGCTCTGTGTTGACCTGGTTGCTAACTCTAGTACAGAATTGTCATCTTGAGAATGTCTCATCACAATAATCCTACAAATTTCTTTTGCTTCTCTCTTTTGAGGCTTTACATGTTTGAAGATATTTTTATTCTACCCTCACACTAAATTGATAGTTTAGCTGAGTAAGAGATCTCTCGCAATTTTAAAGGGAATTCTCTACTGTGTTTTAACTTCTAATAAGAATCTTTAGCAAGTGAAAGCAATGATAACAGTTGATGCCTTACATGAGACTCATTTTGTTCCTCTGGAAACTGGTGAGCTTTTTCCCCCAATGTTCTGAAATTTAATGATGTGCCCTGGTATGTGGATCTACTTTCCTCCACTGAACTTTGTATTCAAGGAGCCTTTCCATTTATAAACCCATGTCCAGATTTACTTATTTTCTTTATTTCTTTCCCTCAGTCTTTTTCCATTCTCTTTCATAATTCTTATTGAGATGTTAGAGCTCCTGGGTGGATTCTCTAATTTTCATATCTTTCTTTCCTATTTTTCTTGACTTGATTTTCAAGTCTTCTAATGAATCTTGCATTTCTCCTAACACAGTTTTAACTTCTAAAAACTCTGTCTTCTTCTATAATAAAACTCTGTCTTCTTCTATAATTATCCCATTTTTATGGCATCTTGTTCTTATTTTATGAAGTTATAACTTTTTAAATCTCAGAGAATATTAATTTCTTAAAAAAAGTCTTCATATCTTTTCATAGTTTCTGTTTTTTCCAAGTTGCTTTTGTCTTTTCCTATTTTTTTTTTTTTTTATCATGAACTGTAAAGAGTCTAAGATTTTACCCCACTTGTAGGCTAACAGGTCAGCCTAGCACAGTTGCAGGGATGCTGGCAGAATTCATGAGACTTCTGGGTCAGAGACAAGGGACTTTGTTACCCCTAGAAATGCTACAGCCAGGGTTTCAGCATTTACATCAGTTTCTCAAGGATAATTTCCCACAGGGCAGTGCTAAGAAGCCTGGGTGATGCCTGAACACAGTTAAGATGTGTTTTAGGAGAGGAATCTCAAGCTTTGGGAACCCTACTCTTTTATAATGTTCAGTATGTCTTTCTGACTTTTGCTCCAGCAAAAGATAATATACTGGGCAGCAAACAAATCTGCCCTTTGCCTCATGCGGAGATACCATCGTTATCTTTCAAGGCTGTTTGCTATATAAGCGTTTCTAAGATAACCTAGAGCAAAAGCACAGTGCCTCTGCCTGAAAGATGCAAAAAGGTGAGAGACTCACTAGAGAATTATCTCTCAACATTGTTTGTTCTCTATCTTTCATAGTAAACATTTGCCTCAAATATCTGATGACCCTTGGATTATATTTAAGAAATTCCTTAATGATATAAGCTTAGCTGCCTGAATTTTGAAAGCTTCTTTCCACTATGGAAAGAAGTGGAAAGAAGGCTGTGGGGGATAGTGCAATTGGAAAGAAAGTTTCAACATTTAGAATTTAAGCTTCTATGTAACCCCCTTTTTTTGGAGTAGTTTCTTTGCTTTCAATTGTGCTTAGTGTCCCTCAGCCCAGAGGCCCTTTCTTTTATGCTCTGGAAGCTGCAATTGAGCCTATGAAATGTGGGTTGTTCAAACTGAGGTGACTTGTAGGTGTAAAATACTCTTCAATTTCAAAGACTTAGTACAAAAAAAATAAAATATCTCATTAACAATTTTTAACCTGATCATGTGCTAAAATAATATTTTTAATATATTGTATTAAATAGAATATATTATTAAAATTATGTTTATATATATTTTTTACTTTAAAAGAAGTGGCTCCTAGAAAATTCTTAGAATCATGACGTTCTTCTTCAGTACTTTTTGGTGATATATCGCACTTGGACTGTGAAGAAGGCTGAGCACTGAAGAATTGATGCTTTTGAACTGTGGTGTTGGAGAAGACTCTTGAGAGTCCCTTGGACTGCAAGGAGATCCAACCAGTCCATTCTAAAGGAAATTGGTCCTGGGTGTTCTTTGGAAGGAATGATGCTAAAGCTGAAACTCCAGTACTTTGGCCACCTCATGCGAAGAGTTGACTCATTGGAAAAGACTCTGATGCTGGGAGGGATTGGGGGCAGGAGGAGAAGGGGACAACAGAGGATGAGATGGCTGGATGGCATCACGGACTCGATGGACGTGAGTCTGAGTGAACTCCAGGAGTTGGTGATTGACAGGGAGGCCTGGTGTGCTGTGATTCATGGTGTTGCAAAGAGTCGGACACGACTGAGCGACAAAATGAACTGAACTGATGATCTTTTTTGTACAGCTCTTCTGTGTATTCCTGCCACCTCTTCTTAATATCTCTGCTTCTGTTAGGTCCATACCATTTCTGTCCTTTATCGAGCCCATCTTTGCATGAAATGTTCCCTTGGTATCTCTAATTTTCTTGAAGAGATCTCTAGTCTTTCCCATTCTGTTCTTTTCCCCTATTTCTTTGCATTGATTGCAGAAGAAGGCTTTCTTATCTCTTCTTGCTATTTTTTGGAACTCTGCATTCAGATGCTTATATCTTTCCTTTTCTCCTTTTTGTTTCGCCTCTCTTCTTTTCACAGCTATTTGTAAGGCCTCCCCAGACAACCATTTTGCTTTTTTGCATTTCTTTTCCATGGGGATGGTTTTGATTCCTGTCTCCTGTACAATGTCACGAAGAATTCTGAATTCTGTTCCTTAAGAGTGAATCACTAGGCCAAGTCCACATTCAAAGGCAGGGGATTATACAAAAGAATGAAGACCAGAGTGTAAGCATCACTGGGGGCCATCTGAGAAGCTGCCTTACCACAGATAGGGTGGCCAATGGAAGCCTCACTGAGGTGACATTTAAATAAAGGCAGGAAGTAAATGAGAGAGGAAGAGGAGGAATGGCATACCTGGAGGAAGAGCGTTCCAGGCAGAGTGAATAGAACATGCAAAGTTCTCCAGGCAAGTGCAAGGCTGGTATATTTCTTTCTGTAAAAATTATCACCTGGATGGTCTCCAAGGTTCTTCCTGAGTTTAATATATTTTGATCCCAAATGCACTAATCAATAAGGTCTCTCTATCCAGTGAAAACATATCATCTCTCATTTGTTAATTTCTATGCAAGGCCAAGAGTGCCAACAATGAGTTCAACAATCACAAATCAGGGGAAAGCTTCTCAGGCTTGCACATAGACCCCAAAGCTTTGTTTTTAAGAGGGTGGTCTGCAATTTTGATGATTCCACAGCACTTTCCTTTAAACTCAGAAATTGTCTAGAAATCAAGATGCTCTCGATCTATCAGGAGTTGTTAACCTAGAGTCTCTGCATAGAGTTCAGAGTGTAGGAACTTGGATGAGAATAATTTACATCTCTATTTATACCAAGCTTTAACTTCAGTTTACTTTGTCCTTCTGTTTTGAGCATCCGTGTGATAACCAGCCTCCCATATGGCCTCCACCTCACGAGTGTTCACACTCCTGTGCAGTCCCCTCCCACATGTATCAGGGTTGGTCTGTGTGACCCATGGGATACAGAAGTGATGGCATGCTACTCCTGAGATTAGGTTATAAAAGCAGCTTCATCTTGGACCCTTGCTTTTTCTCCATCACTCACTCTGAGGGAAGCCAGCTGCCATGATTTGAGGATAGGTGACAAGGAAAGGAGACACCCAGCCAAGAGCCACTGAGGACCTAACACCAGCCATCAGCCACATGAGTGAGCTTGGAGGTGGATCTTCCGGTCTTCAGATGACACAGCCCTAGCCAATGGCTTGACTGCAACCTTGTGGGAGACTCTGAGTAGGAGCATCCAGAATCTCCTCCCGGATTCCTGACCCTCAGAAATGGAGTGCAACGTTATTTGTTATCTGCTGAGTTGTATTATGCAGCAATAGATAACCAATACAGTAGGCAGCATACAGTCCTATTAGCAGTACCTGGGATTTTGTCTTCAATTGAGATCACAGTTACTTTTATATCATAGGCTTCCCAGGTGGCTCAGTGGGTAAAGAACCCACCTGCCAGTGCAGGAGACATAAGTGACGAGGATTCAATCCCTGGCTTGGGAAGATCCCCTGGAGAAGGGCATGACAACCCACTCCAGTTGTTGTCTGGAGAATCCTCATGGACAGAGGAGCCTGGCAGGCTACAGTCCATGGGATCACAAAGAGTTGGACACAACTGAAGCAACTTAGCACAAGCTTGCATAGTCATTGAAGGGAGAGTCAGTATATCATCATGACTCCAAAATTATAGCAGAACATCTTGTATATATTAATACAGAAGCATGTATCTTACTTTATCACAACTCAATATTTTTATAATTGAATTTCAGCATGATTGGTGTCCTTTAAAATCCTATGTGTGCATTTAACTTTTTGCATTTAACAATATTCTTCTGAGAAGGGGTCAATAGGTTTCACCAGACAGCCGAAGGGCACAAAAATGTTTAAGGATTCTGGATTTGGGAGTTTGATTTCTCCCTACTGATGTACAGGGAAACTTACTACACTTCCTGCGAATAAGTTCTGCATGACCAAGAAGGCAGGATCTTCCAGCTGCCCGGCCAGCTGTCTACCAGCATGGGATGTACATGGTCAGTGAAACTGATATGCAGGAGCCATAGTCAACCAAGGGAGGAGAAGATTCTGTAGCAAGCCTGGGCTCCTCCAGCACCGGGAGCTCCTCCTGCCCAGGGTTTGCATCAGACACTGCTCTACCCTTTTTATCTAGTTTCAGAACTGAGTTTTCAGTGGCTGCCAAGCCTGAAGCATGCACGACACAGCAGAATGCCGTCACTGTGTTGACAGCCGTGCGAGAGTCAGCACAAAGCACTGTGTGCTGAGGGGCAGGAGGCCAGGCTCAGCAGAGGAGCCAGAGAGGGGAGCCGTTTGTGGAGCTGCTGTCAGACCACTTCCTCTCCCCTTGACCCTCGGGAGTCCTGTCTGGAGGAGAACCGCCCCAGGGGCAGCCTCCCAGCCCTTCCTGCAGAGGGAGGGGCACCAGGACTTCCATCTCCATCATAAGAGTCTCTTCCTGCTCTTAGAGCTCCCCGGTGACAGAGCTAGAAGAAAGCTGGAGAATGGTGGCCACTCTCTGGTGTCAGTCCCATTGTAGAGATGGGGACACAAGAAAAGAGAAATGTCTTCTCAGGACCATGAGATTCATTTGCCAAGAGGCAGGTCAGAATTTTAGTGTCTTAACAGACTGTCTTGTTGACAGTTGTATTTCTAAGGCCTGGCAGGAGGCTGGACACATAAAAATGTGCTGAAGGAATGAGTGAGCACAACCCAATCTGGCTCTTCTTTCTAGCCATCAAATGTTTATACACTTTCACTCAAGAAAATGGAAAAAAAGAGTGGACCTGCGTGAACTTCTTCATTTTAATGTTCTCCTTGTGCAAATAAATGGTAAATCATTCTCCCATCTCTCTCCCTCCTTTCTTCATCCCAAAATCTAAAAAACACCCTCATTTTGGCACGCTCTTAGGTCACAAGAGTGCATTTTGTTGTACATTTGATAATCCTAGGGTCATCATTACTTCAGTTTGAAAATGAAGCTATACTCTAGGCTGATATAACACACCTGGCCTGGGATGAGTGGGAGGGAAGAGGGAGGAAGACCTACTCAATGTGTGAAAGTATTAATTGCTCAGCTGTGTCTGACTCTTTGTGACCCCATAGACTGTAGCCCACCAGGCTCCTGTGTCCATGAAATTCTCTAGGCAAGAATACTGGAGTGGGTAGCCATTCCCTTCTCCATGGCATCTTCCCAACCCAGGGATCTAACCCAAGTTGCTTGCATTTCAGGCAGATTTTTTAACTTTCTGAGCCACCAGGGAAGCTTTAGCCCTGTCTGAGAAGACCTATATCTGCCCTACTGTGCCCTACACGCAGCACAAATAGTAAGTGCTCAATAGAGATCTGCTGGCTTGCAGACTGAATGACTGATGAGTGAAAGTACCTACAAGCTGAGCCCTGGTGGCCTCCACAGCCTCCTCCATTTTCTCCTTGCAGATGAGATGACCTGCCAAGAGATAAGGGCCTAACTGATCCAAGATAGGGCTTATATCTCAAGTGTGCCTTTCTGGGCTCCAGTAATGAGGAGATAGGGATGCAGGAAGGGTTATGGATTGCAGGTATGTATATACCCTGCCAATATGTACCTCTCTAGTCAGCTAACAGCAGCTAGTGGACTCTATCAAGGCTTGACAGCCAGACTCAAATTTGTGACCTCATGATTTCAAAACTGAGTTTATCTTTTCCATCTGGTGTTGCAGATAACAGGGACTAGGTCTTGGTGTTAGAGAGTCACATTGTCACTTTCAAATGCTCTTCCTGCCAAAAGTATACCTCATTAACAACAAACAAAAAACTTTTAAAATAAAATTTTTAAATATACTCATTTATACACATTTTTTTAATCTAGAAATATTTCCTTCCTGCATCCCTATCTCCTCATTACTGGAGCCCAGAAAGGCACACTTGAGATATAAAAGATATAAAAATCAAATAAGAAAAAAATCAAACAAGAAAGGAAGTATATTCTATTTTGGCTTGTTTCCTTTTTTCCAGTCTTCTCCAAATATTTGGATGCATGCTAAGTTGATGAGTTCATGGATTGGATACTGTACATGCTTTGAATTTTTATAAAATCCTTAGGAAATTATACCAGATACAATTTTTTCCTTCTTGTGATGCATTTGAGGAGAAGGAAAGACAAGAGGCACAAAGTTGAGCAGGCAGTGCCTGTGTACTCAGTCGCCAGGCTCCTCTGTCCATGAGATTTTACTGGCAAGAATACTGGAGTGGGTTGCCATTTCCTCCTCCAGGGGATCTTCCTGACCCAGGGATCAAACCCGCATCTCCTGCGTCTCCTGCACTGGAGGCAAATTCTTACTACTGAGTCACTGGGGAAGGCCAGGTAGAGAATGAGAAGGTTAACATTGCCAATGACCAGTTGTTATCCAGAGACCTGAGAAAGGAAGATTGAGGATCCTATGACCTAGTTCCTTTCCGCCTTAGAATTTCTCTCCTTACATTCCCTAAGTGATTTTCCATGTTCATGTTTCCTTAATGATAATGATAGATGTCAAGATGAAAGAAGGCCAGTGAGTGTATCTGAGTATTGTGCTTTTGCCTTTCAACTAGGCACCTAAGTACATCCACAAATCAACTCTTACTCAGAAGAATGGCCCTGTAGAAGGTATTGTCATTGTCCTTAATCTCTAAGCCCCTTCTTTGAAATGACTCTCTGACCTTCTGCCATTTGCACTTTTTCTTGGCAGTTTTTCTTCAACGGTATCTTTCCTGTTTTCTCTCTAGCCATTATGTTATCTATTTTACTGATGAATACTATTTCCTCCCTATCTACCCATTAGCTTACTTCAGCTTTATTTTACTCTTTCTGACTATTGCCTCTTTACAAACTTCCCACACGAGTTCCCCTTTGGCACTTTTCCAGCCATTTTCCTTCTTAACTCCTATTTTGTTCAGAGTTCATAAAAATATATATGTAGTGAATATACAACACTTGTTCCCAAGGGCAAGCTTTACAGGAAGCATCTCACAGGCCCCATTCATCAAATTCCACACTGTAACCTGGCCTCAAATGCTTAAGTATTACCCTTATAATAGCAGATTCTATTTAAAGCTTTTGGAGCAGCATCCTGAGAATGGAACCTAACTCCTTTCTCCCTGTCCCCCTTCCTCAGCTGTCATAATGTGTGTGAAAAGGCTTTGAAAACACTGAAGCATGTGCTGTGGTTGTTGTCATTGCTGATATTACAGTGTGTTTGCTTATGCCTTCACTGAACAAGAATTTATTGAACACCTACTCTATGTCAGGCATTGGAGATAAAATGTGAGCAGAAGAGAATGGTCCAGAATGCAAATGGTGAGAACAAAAAAAAAAAAAAAAAGGAAAATTACATAGTTCCTATTCTCATAGGTCTGGAGAAGGCAATGGCACCCCACTCCAGTACTCTTGCCTGGAAAATCCTATGGATGGGGGAGCCTGGTAGGCTGCAGTCCAGGGGGTCGCAAAGAGTCGGACACGACTGAGCGACTTCACTTTCACTTTTCACTTTCATGCATTGGAGAAGGAAATGGCAACCCACTCCAGTGTTCTTGCCTGGAGAATCCCAGGGACGGGGGAGCCTGGTGGGCTGCCGTCTATGGGGTCGCACAGAGTCGGATACGACTGAAGTGACTTAACAGCAGCAGCATTCTCATAGGTCTTACAGTCTAGAGAAGAATATGGGTGTCATTTGAATAGCTGTGTGACTAGGTTTATAATTACCACCAGGTTTGATGCTGTGAAGAAAAGGTTTATCATGCCATATAGTAGGGGGTGGGCAACTGATTTCACCTTGGAGGAGTTGGAGTCACCTGCTACATCTTGGGGGATAATGGGGAGTTAACTGAACCAAAGCAGGTGGTGAGCAGCACCCCAGGTACAGCGCACCTCAAAGTGGGAAGCAGCAGGGTTAGCTGCTTCAGGAACTGGAAGAAGGTCAGTGTGATTGGATGGGAGAAGGGAAGGTCAAGGAGGGATGTGGTCTGTGATGAGATTGAAGGGAAAAAAAATGGTTGGGCCAAGTTTCGTGAGCAACACTTAAGGGTTTAGCTCAGTTCAGAGAGTTATGGGATGAGAGTAAAGCATTTAAACAGAGAAAAAAATTCCATTCAAAATTTTTCTCTCTGCATACAGTGGAGAATGGATTGTATTGTAGGGAAGAGCAGGGAATAGTCAATTCAAGGAGCCTGGGCGGGGAGGATGATAGGTGAGAGAGATGGTGGTGATTTAAGCTTAGGTGGTGGAAGCAAAATTGGAAAGAAGTGAGGAGAGTTGAGAAAATACTTAGGATGTGAAATTATCAGAATTTGGTGAGGAAATGAATGTAGCAGCAGCAGAAGAATGTGAAATCAAGATTTGCTTTTTTAAAAAAAGATTTGCTACTAGCTTTTCCACTTGGGCAACTAGATGTTCATGGAATCATTTGCTCAGCTCTTCATCCATGGAGTAGTAAGTGAGGCCATTCTGAAAGAGCATCTCTCCCCCACACCTACACACACAGCCTAAGATTATGAGTGTGCAGTGGTCTTGCTGAGCAGCTCTGTTTCACAGTGGCTGAGAAATCCATGATGCTAACTCCAAAGACACTAAAGGACAGGAGTCTGAACTTCAGAAATGAGACAGCCTCCATTCAACTACAGATCAGCAACCTGTTAGGCAAGACCTTCTAAACCATAATTTGGTCCAGTCACTCCACAAACACCACGTGATGCCTGCTCATTGAGCTCTTCTCAGTCCACAGGCCCCAGTCCCATTAGAGCCACTGACGGATCCCAAGTCCAGGTCTCATGGTGAACACCTGCTAAATTTTCTGTCCAGAAAATTTCCTGCCTCAGAGCCCACATAATAATTTCCTATCTCAGAGTCCCAATCCCTCCTCTGTTATGACCTAAACCACAAATCTCTCATCCTAAATGCTTTGTAGGACAAGAGTTCATCTGCCTCTCTGCTGGAGAAAAATACAAAAAAGCAGGTTGTTGCCGGAGGTGTGATGCCCAATCAAACCTGGACATTTCTCTTTCTGAACTTTAAAAGGTTATTCTTTCATTCTTTTTGGACAATAGAATGGGATTACCTTCAAGAGGATTCTAGTCTGCCAACACAATAGATCTGCTCACAACTCCATCTCTGTGATTAGAGATGGAAGAAGAAACACCTTGAGTTATTCTCCCAAGCTGCTTGAAAACCCTCTGAACCCCACTTTCTACAGTTCAAAACAAAAACTGTTTAAGTTCATCTTCAGCAAAGCACTCTGCTACACCTGTTACATTGTCAATGATATTGTCGATGAAACTTGCACTGTGAAGAACATATCTAGTTGTCCTCCAAAATCCAGTCTCCCCCTCTACCTAGATGGATGACCAGACTAAATTCCCAGTCCCCACTGTAGTCATGTGTGACCCTAGGTCCAAGTTCTCTCCCAAGAATGTGAGTCATAATGGTTTGCTCTACTCGGTCTAGACCATTAAATCCTCCAGCCTGGACCATGAATGATTATAGAGGATAATGGGTCTCCTGACTAAAACACACACACCATGACTATTAGATGAGAAAGAAATAAGCTTCTTTTCTTTAAGCTGCTAAACTTTTGAAGTGTAACAAGTAAACAGAATATTTTTTGCTCTGAGGTGACTCATTCACTAAACCATGAGCTTCTTAAAGGCAAGGATTACACTACACCTGATTCTTCATTGAATCTATTGCCCCTAGCACAGTGCTTGACAAATAAGAAGCTGTGCAATAAATGTATTTCAGATATGTTGTATTGCTTAGGAAAC
This sequence comes from Ovis aries, assembly GCF_016772045.2. Lineage (NCBI taxonomy): Eukaryota > Metazoa > Chordata > Mammalia > Artiodactyla > Bovidae > Ovis > Ovis aries. The sequence continues at coordinate 24,566,361 of NC_056069.1, read as the reverse complement.
AGTATGCAATAGGCTTGCAAGTTTGCTCACATGGCAACTCAGTCATACAGAGAGATGTTCAGTTCAGTCGCTCAGTCATGTCCGACTCTGCCACCCCATGAATCGCAGCACGCCAGGCCTCCCTGTCCATCACCAACTCCCGGAGTTCACTCAGACTCATGTCCATCGAGTCAGTGATGCCATCCAGCCATCTCATCCTCTGTCATCCCCTTCTCCTCCTGCCCCCAATCCCTCCCAGCATCAGAGTCTTTTCCAATGAGTCAACTCTTCGCATGAGGTGGCCAAAGTACTGGAGTTTCAGCTTTAGCATCATTCCTTCCAAAGAACACCCAGGACCAATTTCCTTTAGAATGGACTGGTTGGATCTCCTTGCAGTCCAAGGGACTCTCAGGAGTCTTCTCCAACACCACAGTTCAAAAGCATCAATTCTTCAGTGCTCAGCTTTCTTTACAGTCCAACTCTCACATCCATACATGACCACTGGGAAACCCATAGTCTTGACTAGACAGACTTTTGTTGGCAAAGTAATGTCTCTGCTTTTGAATATGCTATCTAGGTTGGTCATAACTTTCCTTCCAAGGAATAAGCGTCTTTTAATTTCATGGCTACAATCACCATCTGCAGTGATTTTGGAGCCCCCCAAAATAAAGTCTAGGCATAACCTTTCTCAAGATGGTTCCCTTGCTTGATAGTTGGGGTTTACAGAAAAAAGAAAGCTAAATGTCCAATCCAGTGAAACTTCTGTCTATTGCCATTCTTAAGTAGCCTCATTGGGCAAAGATTAAACTTCAAAGATAATTGCTCTCATTTATTCTCAGCTGAGTGCTTCCCCAGTGGCTCAGCAGTAAAGAAATCCCTGGTTCAAAAAGATGCCCCAGAGAAGGAAGTGGTGACCCACTCAGGTATTTTTGCCTGGGAAATGCTATAGACAGAGGAGCCTGGTGGGCTCTAGTCCATGGGGTCACAAAAGAATTGGAAACAGCTTAGAGACTAGACAACAAATTCTCACTGGACTTTCTTCCAGATGGCATCTGTTGTGTAAGAGGAAACACATTTGAGTAAAAGGGTCTCAGACCTACCTGATACCCTCCCAATCCCGGATGGCCTCAGCTGTGGAAGATCTGATTGTGGTGTGCCGTTGCCGAATGCTTTCTCAGTTTAGTCAGAGTCCTGTGTCCACTTCTTGTTGATTCGACTCCCTTGCTTTTTGCAGGCGAGACTCAAACTCTCTGAGTCTCTGCTGTGTCCTAGAACCCTGACCCAGACTTTCCTGCTCCATCCTGTACCATGAGATCTCCACCTCCCTGGCCTTCTCTTTGGTGTTCACGCCATGCAGGAATCAGGGGAGACCCAGGAGTGCAATCTAGATTCTCCATCCAAATACTGACCATTTTACTCAGCTGCTTGTCTCTTGTTTCATGGGGTCCATTGCACAGAAGCCTCTTGCAGGTTCAAAACAGAAAATGATACAAAAGAAATGCAGGACCAGTATGTCTGACAGTTTTCCTCTCCTGCCTTTCCTTCCCTCCTTTTTCCTATGATCACTTGGGGCCGAAAAAGGCTAGAATTTTTCTCCTCCTGCACAGCAAACCCTCCTACCCAGTGAACATCATATACCCAATGAACACATCATAGCAGGAAATGTGTTTGGCCCCAGAACATATTTATTTCTTAGTGTAGAGACATGTGCTCCAGGTGTGATTCTAGCTATGTGAAACTAGAAATAAAGGATTTGAGAAATCTTTTCTCTGACATAAATCTGATCTTCAAATATTTTTAGAAAATTCTGTATTGTCACCCTACTTATTTAACTTATATTCAGAATCGGTCAAGTGAAATACCAGGCTGGATGAAGCACAAGCTGGAATCAAAATTGTCGGGAGAAGTATCAATAATCTCAGATATGTAGATGACACTACCCTTATGGCAGAAAGCAAAGAGGAATTAAAGAGCCTCTTGATGAAAGTGAAAGAGGAGAGTGAAAAGCCTGGCTTAAATCTCAACATTTAAAAAACTAAGATCATGGCATTCAATCCCAACACTTCATGGCAAATAGATGGGGAAATAATGGAAACAGTGAGAGACTTTATTTCCTTGAGCTCCAAAATGCCTGCAGATGGTGACTGCAGCCATGAAATTAAGAGACACTTACTCCTTGGAAGAAAAGCTATGACTAACCTAGACAGCATATTAAAAAATAGAGACATTACTTTGCCAACAAAGATGCATCTAGTCAAAGCTATGGTTTTTCCAGTAGTCATGTCTGGATGTGAGAGTTGGACCATAAAGAAGGCTGAGTGCTGAAGAATTGATGCTTTTGAATTGTGGGGTTGAAGAAGACACTTGAGAGTCTCTTAGACTGCAAGGAGATCAAACCAGTCAATCCTAAAGGAAATCAGTCCTGAATATTCACTGGAAGGACAGATGCTGAAGCTGAAGCTTTAATACTTTGGCCACCCGATGTGAAGAACTGACTCCTCAGAAAAGATCCTGATGCTGGGAAAGATTGAAGGCAGGAGGAGAAGGGGACGACAGAGGATGAGATGGTTAGATGGCATCACCGACTTGATGAACAAGTTTGAGCAAACTCTGGGAGTTGGTGACGGACAGGGAAAGCCTGGCATGCTGCAGTCCATGGGGTCGCAGAGTTGGACACCACTGAGAGACAACTGAACTGAATTTTCAAAATCAGTTGCTAACAAGTTTGCAAGTTTGGTGAAACTCAAGTAAGTCAGTCTCTTAAAAGATAAAATCCAAGTCATGTTCATGCTTCCCACATTAATTTTGCACTAAGTTCCCCTCAAAATAATTAAATCATCCTCTAGGAAACAGATAACTTGGTCTGACTAGAGAATCACACACTGGAAATGCAAAAAGGAAACTTCTGTTAAAATTATATCTGACTCCAACTCCATTTGGGTCTTGGAACAACATGAAATGTTACCTTGTAAAAATCAAATCTGTAGAAGGTGAGAGAAACATGATTTCATCTACCACCAATGTCTTTATCAGCTGTGATGTTGACATAGGCATCTTGCTTAATAACCAGCTGTCTCTCTTAAACTATAGGGAACGCAATTATCTTTTCAAATTGGCTCTGACTTCTTCCCGAGTTTGGACAGTGGATGCCCTGAAAATAATGAATGCAGAGCACAGACAAGAAACAGCTATTTAGTTCATTAACGATAACTTGAATAATCACACGACTTGTTTGCCTTTCTCTTGTCCAAAAGGAGTTTACGTTAAACACAATTATTCATGTCAGACAATCTAAAGCAGACATCTTAAAGAAGGGAGATTAAAGTCTAATAAAGATACTAGTGTGTTATTCATCCTGACATCATAACAACAAAAGAACTTTTTTTTTAATGAAGTATGTAATGTGAAATCTTCACAATAACCCAATGAGGTAGTCACACTTGTTATTTAACTTCTGCAGGTGAAGAAACTGAGGCTTGGAGAAGTTAAATGTCTTAGTCAAGGCCCACAGGGAGAAAGCAAGTAGTAAATGGAGCCAGGACTTGAACCGAAGTCCTTTGCCTCTTGGATCTGTTTTCATTTCACTCACTATACACACCATCAGTCCTCGTGTCTGAACGTTATTCCCGCTATGATTATTACTGGTTGTGCTGGGTCTTTGTTTCAGTGCACAGATTTCTCTAGTTGCAGCACGCACGTTTAGTTGCCCTGAATCACGCAGGGTCTTAGTTTCCCGATCAGGCGTCAAACTCGAGTTCCCTGCATTGCAAGGCAGGATTCTTTACCACTGGGCCAGCAGAGAAGTCCTTGAACATTACTCCTTCTGATTTCCAACATCTTGAGCCTTTTTTTCTCTCAAGACATCATGACATTTAATTGGCCAAAGCCCTCAAAAATGGATGGTGGTGCTATGGAGACTTCCTTGATACAGGAATTAGCTTGTTAGTAAATTAAATCAGCCTGTAAAAGAATCTTACTCTTACTCTATTACTTTAAGCCATCTGCTTTGTCATGATCCGAGTTTTAGCTTAATGAAAGAAAAAGTTGAATTAAAGTTCTTTTTGTTTTGTTTTTTTATCATAACACCAGAGGCATAGGTGGGAGATGTTTGCCATAAGCTTCGGATGGCTCATCTGCCTCATTTGTGTGCAGAGCACACAACTCTAGTCTTTCCAACATTTTTGCAAGACAACAATGGAATGGAAATGTGAAGAGATCTCTTCCCTCTGAGCTTCACAGCTCTGCCAAGCCAGGAGCAATACGGGAGCAACAAAATATAGCAGAAAACTCATTTTTATATTAACCCATCTGTCTGGGTTCTGTTTCTTTTTCTACATAATAGTTTGTAACAGTGTTTACAATATAAACTGTCCAAGACCACAGACCAACATTTAAAAAAGAAGAGAATGAGGAAGGAAGAGAAAGAGATGTATTTCTGTCTTTAAATACTCTGAAAACCGTTGTAGAGGGAAAGAATCTTCAAACTTTGAGCCTGGCCTTTCCTGCTCTTTATTTTTATTTTTATTTTTGCTGAGCCAGGGCAGCTGTGCCTTACTCACACCCTTTCATTTTCCTCTTCTTGTGTTTTCTCCAGACAAAGCATCCATTAGCCTCTCTGGTGTGTGTAATCTAAGAAATAATTCTTTTTTTTTTAAATTAACTTAAAACATAACCTCTAGCTCATGTCTTCATTATTTGAAACAATTTAACTCTAGAACCAATCAAATAAAGCCACCTAAATTCAACCAGTCATTTGTGAAAGTGCATTAATAAACTTGAATGTTAATTAACCAAAGCTATTTCTTCCACACTCCTGCATCAGGTCTCTCTCTCACTGAAGTGTCTTAGCACTGATCCATGGACACCTTCCAATTAGCGTGGCTTTCTAGAAGCCTTTAGCCAAAGGTTTAAACAGCTTATGTATTATTTTGCACATTAGTGGCGATTAGCTTCAGTAATCACAATTCCCATTTGCTGCGGGAGCCTGGCAATTAATTCCCAGAGCAGGCTGAGCACAGGACAATAGGTCCAAAGGTGTTTTAAAAGAAAATATAAATAGGTTTAGTCATAATGCATTAATCAAACCAAACATGTCAGTTGGTCTCAACATCTCTCTGTCTTCACTTTTCCGATCCCCAGTTTATATGTTTACTGTGAGGACAAACAGATGATTATGAAAATAGAGATCAGTTTTACAGGGATGGGAACCAAACCTAATTGGTATTGAAAAGACAAGGTGGTCAGCACCATGGATCGCTACCTGTCAGTTACCATATAGGTCTGGGATTCTGGGGGTTGAGCCGGAGGCTTGCTTGGGGAACAGGGAAGGGAACTATAGGGGGAAGGGGAGGTTCTAAGATTAGCCTATTTCCTGTCTCCAGTCTTTGTTCTCATTATTAGTTTTCTCTATTTAGAACCAAAAAGCAAATGTCCACAATCCCTCTACTTGACATATCTGTATGACTTACGAGAATATTACCATAATGATGAAGAAACTGTACTTTTCTTCTGAAAAGCGTTTGATAAAAAAGCCACAAGACGGGTCTCTTACTGGGTGAAGATGAAGAATCTCCTTTTCAGCAACTCATCGTCTTTTTACTTATGAAACCTCAAGGAGTTAAAATTCAGCTGAGCACAACAGATATCCCCTATTGTCATTGATGCTGTAAATGCACTTCCCGGGACACGTCTTTCATCATCATCACAGCAATTTGAGAATCCAAGTAAATCGAGGAAACAGTCATGAGTTGCAATTCAGATATCACACTGGTATTATTCTTGCTTCCAAAGCAGATTATAGGATCAAAGATTAAGAACATGGTTTTCCTAACTTCTGACCGGAAAAGAACCACAATGATTAAGCTCCACATTAGGAATCAGGTGCAGAGAAATGGAGCTACCGTCTTTTGGAATGGAATCTTTGAGAAGGCCAATCTGCATGGTCATTTGGAAGGAACGGAACAGCATTTAGGCCCAAATGTGTATGTGTGCTAAGTGGCATCAGTTGTGTCTGACTCTTTGCGACCATAGCCTGCCAGGCTTCTCTGTCCATGGGATTCACCAGGCAAGAATATTGGAATGGGTTGCTGTGCCCTCCTCCAGAGGATCTTCCTGACTCAGGGATCGAACCTGCATCTCTTAACGTCTCCTGCATTGGCAGGCAGATTCTTTACCACTAGCACCACTTAGGAAGCTCTTAGGCCTAATAAGGCAGATTAAACTTTTATAAATGCTATTATAATTCTCTAATCATTACCTTTGGCCAACTGATGTGAAGAACTGACTCCTTAGAAAAGACTTCGATGCTGGGAAAGCCTGAACACAGGATGAGAAGGGGACGACAGAAGCTGAGATGGTTGGATGGCATCAGTGACTCGATGGACATGAGTTTGAGTAAACTCTGGGAGTTGGTGATGGACAGGGAGGCCTGGCATGCTGCAGTCCATGGGATCACAAAGAGTCAGACATGACTGAGCAACTGAACTGAACTGAACTGAATCATTACATTTAACAGTAGGGGACTAGAATCATCCATAGTTTAGGAATTTAAAAAATCTACTATTTAAAGGGAATTGGTCAGCTTGGGCTCTCTTACAAAACAGCATAAACTGGAGCTTAGAAAAACTGAAATTTATTTTCTCACACTTATGGAGGCTGAAATTCTGAGATCAAGGTGCCAGCACGGTCAAGTGTTGGTGAGTGTTCTCTTCTTGTCTTGCAAATGGCCACTGTGTCCTCACATGGCAGAGAGCAAGTTCCCCGAAGAGCACTAGTTCCACCAGACCAGAACCTCAGCCTCATGACCTCATCGAGCCTTAATTACCTCCCAAAAGTCCCATCTCCAAATACCATCCCATTGGGGATTACAGCCGCAACATGTGAATTTTAGGGGGATATAAGCATTCAGCCTATAACATAGAGCAACATGAGATTCAAAACTTGGCCACATGGAATAGTGAGAAAAAAAAAATTTAATACCTATAGTCTTTAGAACCAAGAATTTATGCTAACGTGTGCCTCCTTATTTTGTGATTCTAAAATCTACAATTCCATTACCTAGAGACATATTCATACTTCACGTACCTAAATACGGAAGAAAGGAGCTAAACACACAAGAAGCACCCTCTGCTGCATCAAATAACTTAATGTTTGGGAATTGAATCATCTCCAAATTATGATTAAAAGAGAGTGCAGAAAAAGGAATGAATGACTCAGCAGCCCAAAATTTAAAGCATATTTGGGCAATTATTTATTCTGTCTCAGCTTCCTCATCTGTAAAATGGGGAGAATAGATACCCTATCTATTTTACAATGCTTATATAAGTATTAAATGAGGTGTTATTGAAAAGTTTGCCTGAATAAGAAGATATTATTGTAGTATTAATGTTGCAAATACTTATTTAGTTCCACATATCTTGTATTCTGCTGTATTCAAGAAATGCAAAGTTAAGTTAGACAAGGGTCCCTATCAATAAGGAGATCACCATCTGGTGGCAAAGACAAATCCATAAACAATGCTAAGCAACTGATTAGGGTACAATGTAATAAATGTTGTAGAAGAGCTGTGTATGAGATACTATAGAAGTATCACATGCACACTAAGTCACTTCAGTTGTGTTAGACTGTGACCCTGTGTACTGTAGCCTGCCAGGCTTCTCTGCACATGGAATTTTCCACACAAGAACCCTGGAGTGGCTTGCCATTTCCTCCTCCAGGGGATCTTCCCAACCTAGGGATTAAACCCCTGTCTCTTAAGACTCGATCATTGGCAGGAAGGTTCTTTACCACTAGCACCACCTAAGAAGCCAAGGAAATATCACACTGGAGGCTTAATACAGGATTCAGAAACTAGTTATTTGGCATGAACATCTGGCCAACCATTTGATCAGATCTTTCAGTTGGCTCTCAAATTTCTTGCATATGGTCTCCTTGCATGGACTAGATTGGCTGCATGGATTTTTGAAGCTCTACTATTTGAGGCAATTAATGTTTCAGTTCAGTTCAGTTCAGTTGCTCAGTCGTGTCCGACTCTGTGACCCCATGAATTGAGCACGCCAGGTCCATCGAGTCAGTGATGCCATCCAGCCATCTCATCCTCTGTTGTCCCCTTCTCCTGCCCCCAATCCCTCCCAGCATCAGAGTCTTTTTCAATGAGTCAACTCTTCGCATGAGGTGGCCAAAGTACTGGAGTTTCAGCTTTAGCATCATTTCTTCCAATGAACACCCAGGGCTGATCTCCTTCAGAATGGACTGGTTGGATCTCCATGCAGGCCAAAGGACTCTCAAGAGTCTTCTCCAACACCACAGTTTAAAAGCATCAATTCTTCGGCGCTCAGCTTTCTTCACAGTCCAACTCTCACATCCATACATGACCACTGGAAAAACCATAGCCTTGACTAGATGGACATTTGTTGGCTAACTAATGTCTCTGCTTTTGAATATACTATCTAGGTTGGTTATAACTTTCCTTCCAGGGAGTAAGCATCTTTTAATTTCATGGCAGCAGTCACCATCTGCAGTGATTTTGGAGCCCCAAAAAATAAAGTCTGACACTGTTTCCATTGTTTCCCCATCTATTTCCCATGAAGTGATGAGACCAGATGCCACGAACTTCATTTTCTGAATGTTGAGCTTTAAGCCCACTTTTTCACTCTCCTCTTTCACTTTCATCAAGAGGCTTTTTAGCCCCTCTTCACTTTCTGCCATAAGGGTGGTGTCATCTGCATATCTGAGGTGATTGATATTTCTCCCAGCAATCTTGATTCCAGCTTGTGCTTCTTCCAGACCAGCGTTTCTCATGATGTACTCTGCATATAAGTTAAATAAGCAGGGTGACAATATACAGCCTTGACGTATTCCTTTTCCTACTTGCAACCAGTCTGTTGTTTCATGTCCAGTTCTAACTGCTGCTTCCTCACCTGCATACAGGTTTCTCAAGAGGCAGGTCAGGTGGTCTGGTATTCCCATCTCTTTCAGAATTTTCCACAGGTTATTATGATCCACACAGTCAAAGACTTTGGCATAGTCAATAAAGCAGAAATAGATGTTTTTATGGAACTCTCTTGCTTTTTCCATGATCCAGCAGATGTTGGCAATTTGATCTCTGGTTCCTCTGCCTTTTCTAAAACCAGCTTGAACACCTGGAAGTTCACAGTTCACGTATTGCTGGAGCCTGGCTTGGAGAATTTTGAGCATTATTACTTTAATAGCATATGAGATGAGTGTAATTGTGTGGTAGTTTGAGCAGTCTTTGGCATTGCGTTCTTTGGGATTGGAATGAAAACTGACCTTTTCCAGTCCTGTGGCCACTGCTGAGTTTTCCAAATTTGCTGGCATATTGAATGCAGCACTTTCACAGCATCATCTTTCAGGATTTGAAGTAGCTCCACTGGAATTCCATCACCTCCACTAGCTTTGTTTGTAGTGATGCGTTCTAAGGCCCACTTGACTTCACATTCCAGGATGTCTGGCTCTAGATTAGTGATCACACCATCGTGATTATCTGGGTCGTGAAGATTTTTTTATACAGTTCTCCTGTGTATTCTTGCCACCTCTTCTTAATATCTTCTGCTTCTGTTAGGTCCATACCATTTCTGTCCTTTGTCAAGCCCATCTTTGCATGAAATGTTCCCTTGGTATCTCTAATTTTCTTGAAGAGATCTCTAGTCTTTCCTATTCTGTTGTTTTCCTCTATTTCTTTGCATTGATCACTGAGGAAGGCTTTCTTATCTCTTCTTGCTATTCTTTGGAACTCTGCATTCAGATGCTTATATCTTTCCTTTTCTCCTTTGCTTTTCATTTCTCTTCTTTTCACAGCCATTTGTGGTCCACTGGAGAAGGGAATGGCAAACCATTTCAGTATTCTTGCCTTGAGAATCCCATGAACAGTATGAAAAGGCAAAATGATAGGATACTGAAAGAGGAACTCCCCAGGTCAGTAGGTGCCCAATATGCTACTGGAGGTCAGTGGAGAAATAACTCCAGAAAGAATAAAGGAATGGAGCCAAAGCAAAAACAATACCCAGTTGTGGATGTGACTGGTGATAGAAGCAAGGTCTGATGCTATAAAGAGCAATATTGCATAGGAACCTGGAATGTTAGGTCCATGAATGAAGGTTAATTGGAAGTGGTCAAACAGGTGATGGCAAGAGTGAACGTCAACATTCTAGGAATCAGAGAACTAAAATGGACTGGAATGGATGAATTTAACTCAGATGACCATTATATCTCTACTGTGGGCAGGAATCCCTTAGAAGAAATGGAGTAGTCATCATGGTCAACAAGAGTCTGAAATGCAGTACTTGGATGCAGTCCCAAAAACGACAGAATGATCTCTGTTCCTTTCCAAGGCAAGCCATTCAATATCATGGTAATCCAAGTCTATGCCCCAACCAGTAATGCTGAAGAAGCTGAAGTTGAACAGTTCTATGAAGACCTGCAAGACCTTTTAGAACTAACACCCAAAAAAGATGTCCTTTTCATTATAGGGGACTAGAATGCAAAAGTAGGAAGTCAAGAAACACCTAGAGTAACAGGCAAATTTGGCCTTGGAGTATGGAATGAAGCAGGGCAAAGGCTAATAGAGATCTGCCAAGAAAATGCACTGGTCATAGCAAACACCCTCTTCCAACAACACAAGAGAAGACTCTACACATGGACATCCCCAGATGGTCAACACCAAAATCAGATTGATTATATTCTTTGCAGCCAAAGGTGGAGAAGCTCTATACAGTCAGCAAAAACAAGACCAAGAGCTGACTGTGGCTCAGGTCATGAATTTCTTATTGCCAAATTCAGACTTAAATTGAAGAAAGTAGGGAAAACCGCTAGACCATTCAGGTATGACCTAAATCAAATCCCTTATGATTATACAGTGGAAGTGAGAAATAGATTTAAGGGCCTAGATCTGATAGATAGAGTGCCTGATGAACTATGAACAGACATTTGTGACATTGTATAGGAGACAGAGATCAAGACCATCCCCATGGAAAAGAAATTAATATTTAGGAGATTGTTATGTCCTCAGGATAAACTGATCCTTTTATCATTGGCTCTATTTAACCTTGGTAATGTTCTGTAGTACTTTGATACAGTCACTTTTTAGAACTTTCTGTGGATCTGTGTTAGCATGGTGTATCTTTTTCAATACTTTCACTTTTAACCATTTTATATCTCTATATTTAAAGTGGGATATAATGGATATTTCTTGTTAATCCAATCTTGCAATCTCTACCTTTTAAAAGACGTGTTTAGATCATTTATAATTAGTGTGATTATTGACATAGTTGAGTTGAAATGTACCACCATGCTATTTCCCTTTGTCCCATCTATTCCTTGTTCCTTTTTCCTCTTTTTATACCTTTTTTTGAATTGAATATTTATAATTATTTAATTTTATCTTTTATTTGGATAATTAGATGTACTCTAGGGCTTTTGTTTTACTGATTACAGTTAAAAATGGTCACTTCAAGTGATATTATACTCACTCACATTTAGTAAGAACCTAACAAAATTATACTTGTTTCTCCCCTTCTTTCCCTTGTGCTGTGATTTTTCTGCATTTTATTTCCATACATGTTATAAACCTTACAATACAGTGTTATTACTTGAAGCAAAATAAATGTCCAGAATACATTATTATTTTTACTTTAAAAAGCAGGTTATCTTATAAAGAAATTTCAGTAATAAAATGGATTTTATATTTATCCATGTAGCAATCACTTCTGGTGCTCTTCATTCCCTTATGTAGATCTAGGTTACTACCTGGTATCATAAAGACTGTCTCAAATTTCTTGTAGTGTTGGTCTGCTGGTGATGAATTCTTTCAGCTTTTGGGTATCTGACAGGTCTTTATTTTGCCTTCAATTGCCAGGGATATATTCACTGACTAAAAAACAAAAATCACGGTTTGATAGCATTTCCCCCCAGTGCTTTAAAGATGTTGTTCCAAACAGTATGGAGGCTCATCAAAAAAATAAAAATAAAACTACTATATGACCCAGCAATTCCACCCCTGGGTATATATCCAATAAAAGTGAAAGCACTAACTCAAAAAGATAGCTGCACCACAGTGTTCACAGTAGCGTTGTTTAAAACAGCCAAGATATGGGAACAACCTAAATGTCCATCAAGAGATGAGTGGACAAGGAAGACGTGGCATACCTATAGAGCATGCTACTACTCAGCCATAAAAAGATGAAAGTTTTCCATTTGCTACAGTATGAATGGACTTGCAGGATATTATGCTTATTGAAGTAAGTCAGACAGAGAAAGATAAATACTGTATGTTGCTATTTACATGTGGAATCTAAAAAATAAAACAGTACTGAATATAACAAAAAGGAAACAGAATCCTAGATATTGAAAACACATTCATGGTTACCAGTGAGGAGAGGGAAAGGGGGATGAGCAAGATGGGGGTAGGAGGTTAAGAAGTACAAACTACTCTGTATAAAATAAACTACAAGGATATATGGTACAGCACAGGGAATATGGCCAATATTTTATAATAACTATAAACAGAGTATGATCTTTAAAAATTGTGAATCATTATGTGATATGAAACATATATGACATTGCAAGTCAACTTTATCTCAATTTTTTAAAAAATGAAAAAAAAGGGGATGTTTTTCCATTATCTTCTAGTTCCCATTATTTCCAAGGAGAAAACTGATGTTATCCTTATTTTTGTTCCTCTGAAATTTGTCTTTCCTCTAGTGGCCTTTATGATTTTCTACCAGTGGACTTAAACAATTTGATTATGGTGTGCCTAGGTATAGATTTAAAGTGAAAGTGTTAGTCACTCAGTCACGTCCAACTCTTTGTGACTCCATGAACTATAGCCTATCAGGCTTCTTTGTCCATGGAATTCTCCAGGCAGGAATACTGGAAAGGGTAGCCATTCACTTCTCCAGGGGGGGGTCTTTCTGACCCAGGGATTGAACCTCAGTCTCCCATATTGCAGGCATATTTTTTACCATCTGAGCCACCAGATGACCCAAGGAGATCAAACCAGTCAATCCTAAAGGGAATTAGTCTTGAATGTTCTCTGGAAGGACTGATGTAGAAGCTGAAGCTCCAAAACTTTGGCCACCTGATGAGAAGAACTGAGTCATTGGAAAAGACCCTGATGCTGGGAAAGATTGAAGGCAGGAGGAGAAGGGGACGACAGACAATGAGACAGTTGGAGGGAATCACCGACTCAGTGGATGTGAGTTTGGGCAAACGCTGAGAGATAGTGAAGGACAGGGAAGCCTGGCATGCTACAGTCCATGGGGTCACAGTGTCAGACTCAATTTAGCAACTGAGAAACTACAACAACAAGGAATAGATGTGAGCTTTCCCAGGTGGCTGAGTGGTAAAGAATCTGCCTGCAATGTGGGTTCAGTCCCTGGGTCAGGAAGACCCCCTGGAGAAGGAAATGACAACTCCCTCCAGCATTCTTGCCTGGGGAATCCAATGGACAGAGGAGCCTGGTGGGCTACAGTCATGGGGTCACAAAAGAGTAGGACACAGCTTAGTGACTAAACAGTGACAACAAGGTATAAATTCCTTCGGGCTCCATCTGCTTGAGATTTCTAAGTATATGGTTGATGGTTTTAGTCACATTTGGAAAAGGATTGACCATTATTTCTTCAGATAGTTTTTCAGTCTCACTAGCACTCAAATGGTGGAGAAGGAAATGGCAGCCCACTCCAGTGTGCTTGCCTGGAGAATCCCAGGGACGGCGGAGCCTGGTGGGCTGCTGTCTATGGGGTCGCACAGGGTCGGACACGACTGAAGCGACGCAGCAGCAGCAGCAGCAGCACTCAAGTGGAGAGCTTCACAATCCATGTATGGTCATTGCTTGAATCTGTCCCACAGTTCAACAACTCTGTTCATTTTGCTTAGTCATATTTCCTGTTTCCTTGTTTGTTTCTTTCTTTAAACCTGTCTTCAAGTCTATTAATCTTCTGCAGTGTCAATTCTGCCAGTGATCCCATCTAGTATACTTTTTGTCTGAGGCATTACAATTCTCCTCTAGCTTTTCTATAATTTAGGTCTTTTCAAATTTCTTCCATGCCTCTACTTAACATGTTTAATCTTTTTTCCAGCTTCTTGAACATATGAATCATAATCATAATTGTCTTAATGTCCTTGTTGATTGGATCTATCACCTGTGCCTTTTCTGGGTCAGTTTGATTGATTTTTCTCCTTATTATGGGTCATATTTTCCTGTTTCTTTTCATGTCTAATAATTTTTTATTAAAATCAGATATTGTGAATTTTACCACATTGACTTCTGGATATGTTTTATTCCTGTAAATGTTATTGAGCTTTGTTCTGGATGCAATTAAGTTCCTTGCAAATTATCTGACCCTTCAGGTCTTACTCTCAAGCTTCCTGGTCTCGACAAGAGTTGCCTTTAGTCTAGGATCAATTTTTTCTCTGCTACTGGGGTGAAAGTCTTCTAATTCTCTAAATTCTATCTTAACTTTGAGGCTTTCTGCTAGGGCTATTGGCAAAAGGTACTCTTCTCAGGCCTATGTGAAGTCTGAAGACTATTTCCTCTAATCCTTTCAGGTAGTTCTTCTCCTGATCTTGGGTAGTTTTCTCACGTACACACATTGATTAATACTCAGCTGAATACTCAAAGAAGGTCCTCTTCAGAACCCTGGAGTTCTCTGTGCAGCTCTCTTTTTCCCGTAGTTTCTGTGGATCCTGAGCTCTGTGTCCTCTATTCAGAAAAACATCTGGGCTCTGCCTAGGTTTTCTCTTGCTGTGCTGTAGCCATGTAGTGGGAAAAACTGTGAACAATCTTTGAGTTCATCTTGGTTTTTTCCCATCTCTCAGTGATCATTGTCCTTTGCAGCCTGATGTCCAATATCTTGAGCACTACTGTTTTATATATTTTGTTCAGATTTTTTCTACCATCTCAGTAGGAGGGTAAGTCTAGTTGCTGTTACCCTGTATTGATCAGAAATGTAAGCCCTTGTAGAATAGATTAGAATCCCTTTGATACAAATAGTCATGGTGCCAAACCTTGCCACGGAATTAGAAGACAGAAAACTTGACTTTATTTTACTACCGAAGAACAGAGGAAAGGAAATTAATCCTCCTTCTCATCCTCTAAGCTTGTCCTAATGAGCCGCTGAGCCATCAACAAGTCTGAATGAACAGCTGGTACTATAGTTTCGATGTGAGAGTTGGACTGTGAAGAAAGCTGAGCACCGAAGAATTGATGCTTTTGAACTGTGGTGTTGGAGAAGACTCTTGAGAGTCCCTTGGACTGCAAGGAGATCCAACCAGTCCATTCTGAAGGAGATCAGCCCTGGGATTTCTTTGGAAGGAATGATGCTAAAGCTGAAACTCCAGTACTTCGGCCACCTCATGTGAAGAGTTGACTCATTGGAAAAGACTCTGATGCTGGGAGGGATTGGGGGCAGGAGCAGAAGGGGACGGCAGAGGATGAGATGGCTGGATGGCATCACCGACTTGATGGATGTGAGTCTGAGTGAACTCCAGGAGTTGGTGATGGACAGGGAGGCCTGGCGTGCTGCGATTCATGGAGTCACAAAGAGTCGGACACGACTAAGCAACTGAACTGAACTGAACTGAGGAGCTCTGAATTAGTGTTGGGTAGTATTATTAAGGATTATCATTCTAGTCTTGGGAGGATATCCAGGAACAACTGGTGTCCCTTTGTGCCCCAAGAAGTACATACAGGAAAAGCGTTCGAGGGGAATATGTTCCAGAGACACTATCTCCAGCACTTCATGGAATAAGGAGGAAGCCCCATTGGCCAGCTGAATCAGACCAAGTAGCTTCTAAAACTCTATCCTATTTTAATTTTCCTATCTTAAATGCAGAGACAATGTCTACCCACTTTCCTAACCACAAATGTTTTTCATTTTCTAGTTCTTGTTTAATAAACACTTAGCAAATTAGACCTTCGGTATAAAAAGTATTTTGAGCAAATTAAGAGGAACAAAGTATAGTTTTGGAATGTTATTAATCATACAGGAGGGGACTAGGTAGAATATTACGAAATCTACAATGTGCTTTGATGAATATTCCTCAGTAAAATCACAGTCCTTGTTCAAGACACCTGATATCTTCCTTCTTTGTGTAGATTGATTCTTGAAATAATCTCTAAAAGCCTCTTAAACTCTAACATTCTATTTTTCTCAGATATTTGTTAGTCTAATCAACTTATGAGGAACTGAAATATAAAGAAGCAAAGCTTAAGAGAATCTAGTAGTAGAAAGAACATTAGATTTAAGAACCAGAAAATCTTTTTGAGTCAAGAATCTATATATCTAACTGTGTAAACTCAAGGCGGGGGGTTGGGGGGGGGGCAGGGGCAGAAATCACTTAACCTCTCTAAGTTTCATTACTACCTCTATTTTTTGGTGAATAGATCTCAGTCCAGACTCATCTATGATGTGAAAATAAATTAAATAAACATGAAAGCACTTTTGAAACACAAAGTACAATTGCCCAAGGCCACAAAAGAAATTACTAAAAGAACACAAAAGAAATATATATCAAGGATTCTAAACACCAAAACATCTAAACAACATTAACATTGTAACTCAGTTGTTTTTATGACTGCAAAAAAAGCATACAAGGGTAATACATTGAGGGATGATATCCTACATTGTGTGGCCCGTGGAATGATGTTCAGTGATATCTCGATGGCCAAATACTTACCAAAGGACAGACAACCAGTGACAGCATGGCAGTGACATCATGATGTGATACTGTTCATGACATAATAATCTTTCATCATTTGTCTGTTGGGCTGACTATTTAATACTGAGTTGCTACTGTCTAACTCTAGAGTCAGCTATAGCTTAGCAACTGAACAACAACTCTCCACCATGTGATAAAATCTTTTTTGTGTGATCATTATTTGTTTTCTGAACATTCTGAACATGCTAGGATCTCTAGGAAATCCAATCTTCTGACTAATATTTTTTTATCCTTAGTCGTGCCACCCTCTGCCCTCACTTTCTGTATGACTAAAGAGTTCAAAGCAGAAACATCTTAATATTCAACTACAAATGGATCATGAAACACATTTTGCCCACACCTTTTTCCGCTCTCATCCTCCTGACCAGAGTAAATTGGTTGGAAATAAAAGACATGCAAGTAAAGCTAACGTTTGGTCTAAAGAGGGAAAAAGTGAAAGCAATCAGTGTTTCCATTGCTCCTTCTTCACCAGCTGGTGAGGGAGGGATTCTACCCTAGAGTCATGAGGATGTGGAACATGTGACACCCAAGACCAGTAGCTCAGTGGCATTTTACTGTCCAGGGAAGGAAGGCACTGCGCCACCAGAGTGGACAGGAGTTGTGCTTGGGAACACAGTGAACCAGCAGGGGCTGGGTAGAGGTGGGTAACGAGAGGGTGAAGTGACTTCTGGTTTTTATAAGCATATGCGATTGGCCTATTTGAGTAATTCCACAGGCTGCCAGGGAACTGAAGCCTGCTAATCAGGGTAAGCAGGCACTGTGCCTCATCCCTGGGATAAGGAGGCTTGTTTGGCTAGGAGAGCCTATCTGAGGGAGCAAAGTGGTTAGGGGGATACAGTGAGGCCACTGGAGGCCCTCCCATCTTAGAGGGCCGCACATAGCATTAATTTTAGGCCTACACCACAATAGAGATTGTATAAACACACTCACCACTGTGGATAATGAGGCTCATCTCCTGTAACTTGCAGGCCATTCCCATAATCCATCACCTCTTACCCCTGCTCTTAATTCAAACAATAAGTCCTTTCAAAACTGGAGATAAAATTAGGAATGCTGGAAACATTGTTGGGGCCGTTCCCAGCCCTGCTCCCTTGTTTAGAAAACTGTAGAAAGACTGGGGGCCTCTTTGATGGCCTGCAGCCTGTGGTTGCACTGTCTCCAGAAAGGTTCCTTGTGACTATTCAGACATGTGACTATGATTCCTCGCAAGCATAACAGGGGCTGGCCCAGCTCCATTTACTGAAACAAGGAAATAGAGTCAATTGTGCTTGTCAGTTGCTGTAGCTGTAACTTAGGAAACTAGAAGCCCAGTGATCACATTTAAGGAAACTGCAAAGTCTACAGTTAAATAAGGCATTTGCAGCTATTTATGGAAAAGAAAAAAATTTTAGCAAAATGCAATTGAGATTAGTTATAATTAGAGATGCACATAAAAAGAGATATCAGTTCAGTTCAGTTCAGTTCAGTCGCTCAGTCGTGTCCGACTCTGCGACCCCATGAATCGCAGTACGCCAGGCCTCCCTGTCCATCACCAACTCCTAGAGTTTAGTCACACTCACGTCCATCAAGTCAGTGATGCCATCCAGCCATCTCATCCTCTGTCATCCCCTTCTCCTCCTGCCCCCAATCCCTCCCAGCATCAGGGTCTTTTCCAATGAGTCAACTCTTCTCATGAGGTGGCCAAAGTACTGGAGTTTCAGCTTTAGCATCAATCCTTCCAATGAACACCCAGGCCTGATCTCATTTAGGATGGACTGGTTGGATCTCCTTGCTGTCCAAGGGACTCTCAAGAGTCTTCTCCAACACCACAGTTCAAAAGCATCAATTCTTTGGTGCTCAGCTTTCTTCACAGTCCAATTCTCACATCCATACATGACCACAGGTAAAACCATAGCCTTGACTAGACAGACCTTTGTTGGCAAAGTAATGTCTCTGCTTTTGAATATGCTATCTAGGTTGGTCATAAATTTCCTTCCAAGGAGTAAGCGTCTTTTAATTTCATGGCTGCAGTCACCATCTGCAATGATTTTGGAGCCCCCCAAAATAAAGTCTGACACTGTTTCCACTGTTTCCCCGTCTATTTCCCATGAAGTGATGGGACCAGACGTCATGATCTTCATTTTCTGAATGTTGAGTTTAAGCCAACTTTTTCACTCTCCTCTTTCACTTTTATCAAGAGGCTTTTTAGTTCCTCTTCACTTTCTGCCACAAGGGTGGTGTCATCTGCATATCTGAGGTTATTGATATTTCTCCCGGCAATCTTGATTCCAGCTTGTGCTTCTTCCAGTCCAGCGTTTCTCATGATGTACTCTGCATAGAAGTTAAATAAGCAGGGTGACAATATACAGCCTTGATGTACTCCTCTTCCTATTTGGAACCAGTCTGTTGTTCCATGTCCAGTTCTAACTGTTGCTTCCTGACCTGCATATAGGTTTCTCAAGAGGCAGGTCAGGTGGTCTGTATTCCCATCTCTCTCAGAATTTTCCACAGGTTATTATGATCCACACAGTCAAAGGCTTTGGCATAGTCAATAAAGCAGAAATAGATGTTTTTCTGAAACTCCTTTGCTTTTTTGATGATCCAGAGGATGTTGGCAATTTGATCTCTGGTTCCTCTGCCTTTTCTAAAACCAGCTTGAACACCTGGAAGTTCACGGTTCACGTATTGCTGAAGCCTGGCTTGGAGAATTTTGAGCATTATTTTACTAGCCTGTGAGATGAGTATATTATCAGCTAAATGATAATATGATTATCTAAATGATAATAGGCTATGATAAGCTAAAGTGAAAGTAAAGTCACTCAGTCGTGTCCGACTCTTTGCGACCCCACGGACTGTAGCCTTCGAGGTTCCACCATCCATGGGATTTTCCAGGCAAGAATACTGGAGTGGGTTGCCATTTCTTTCTCCAGGAGATCTTCCCGACCCAGGGATTGAACCTGGGTCTCCCACATGGTAGGCATTGTAGGCAGACGCTTTACCCACCAGGGAACAATCTATGATAAGCTAAAAGACAATGAAATTAGCATCATAATATCTGTGATATTTACACACGGAATTTAAAATACCATAATTAATTGAAATTTTTTTTCTGTGTACAAAAGCAATCATATTGTCTTATTTTTTTTTAAGTTTTAGGTGTTAACTGATGGCATTTCAAATATACTGCCAAGTAGAGAAAATAGTAACAGATACTTATGTACCGACCTCCCATATTAACAGATGTTAACATTTCACTTTATTTGAAATGTTTTTCAATTTTCTCTCTTTTTAGAAAAGAAAATATTAAGTGTAAATCTTCCACCTCTCTCCTTAGAGATAACTGCTACCCCAAAGATAGTATGTTCCTTTCCACATGTATATATTTATACTTATATTAATATACCCCTTAAATGAGGTATATACCATTCTTTTGTATACTTTAAATATTTATATAAATGTTAGAAAACATAGTTTTTTACATTGCCTCTTGTAACTTTCTTCCCTTAGCAACACGTTTTGAGATGAATTCATGTTGATATTTGTAGACCTACTTTGTTCATTTTAGCTTTCTCCAGGATTTCATTATATGAGTAAATCAGTTTATATGCTCACTGGCCTTCTGTGATATTGTGATTTATAAGAAGAAGTACATATTTGGTCTTTGTATTGTTTCTGGAGCAGGGCTCCTAAATCATTTGGAATTCCTTAGACATTGAGACCATAAATGTGTCTTGTTACATCAGTGAGGTGACTTAGAAAGCGTCTCGGGCTGGATGCAGGCAACCAGGAGACTGGAGGGTTGGAACTTTCAGCCCCACCCTCTGACCTCTGGGGAGGGGAGAGGGCCTGGAGGTTGAATCAATCCCCCGGTGGTTCAATCAACCATGCCTAGGTAATGAAGCCTTCATTAAAACCCAAGAGGAAAGGGTTTGAGAGCTTCTGGGCTGGTGAACGCATGTAGGTGGGGAAGAGCACGGTGTCCAGAGAGCATGAAACTCCAAGCCCTCTCCCCATACTTGTCTCGTGCATCTCTTCCATCCACGTGTTCCTGAGTTACACCCTGTAGTAACAAACCAGCGATCTAATGAGTAAAATTTTTCTTTGTGTTCTGTGGGCCACTCTAGCAAATTAGTCAAAGCTCAGGAGGGGGTTATGGGAACCTCCAGTTGAAAATAGCTGCTTGGTCATGAGTACAGGTGACAACCTAGACTTGTGACTAGTGTGCGTATGTATGTGTGTGTGTGTAAGGGGAGAGTTCCGCACTCCCTTGCTGAGTCTCGTACGGTTACTTCCACCAGGAGTTTCTGGGGTGTCTCCTGTCCTGCTCCTCATTTCTGCTCCCCTCAAAGCACAGGAGCTCATCCTTGAATCAGGGGCCCCTGACCCCCATGGAAGTCATGTTACCCTGTCTAGAGCCTTGTTTCTTAGATCTACTGCTTTCTAAACTTTGACACTGGAAAGGGAACAATCCTTCAGTCCTTGCTAAGACCAAGCTGTGTGGTGTTCCACAAGGAAGTGGAAAAACGCTCCCCCTTCTCAACACTGTCCCACCTGGGCTTGGGTGTTACACTAGTCATGCCTGAACCTTGCAAGGATGACAAAGCCTCCTAAAACTGACCTGTTTGGTTTATCTTTCTAGTACCTCTCTCCTTGAGGCCTGGCTAGGGAGCAGTCAGCAGTTTTCACACTGTCCCCTTCACTGTCCCCTGTCCTCTCTGCTGCTCCCAGGCTGCTCCCAGCATCTGCGCCCTGACTTCCTCCTGGCAGCCCCATTCTCCACGCAAAGAAACTTATGCAAACACACTTCAGGGGCAGCCAGCCCCACACAACCTGATAGATCTAGATTTCTCTTTGGGTTCAGGCAAGATCCCTGCTCTCTGTACAAAACAGACACACACACACACACACACACACACACACACACACACACACACACACACCATACCATACCACACCACACTGTATCTCCAGTCTTCAGCTTCTTCCTTTCTGCTGGCTCTTTCCCTTTATATTCCCACATGCTTAAAGCTCTTCCTTCCTGAACTAAAGCAAGACCTTCGTAGACCCATCTTCTCTATAGCTGCTACGGTCTTTCTCATCCTTCACAGTCCACTTCTTCCTTTTAACTTGGTATTAAAATCTTATGATTGTTACTCCTGCTGTATTAGTATTACTTAAAGTTTTACAGTGAATGTATATTATATTTTAACTAAAAACTTATCATCTCTGTTATGGGTTGAATTGTGTCCACCACCCAGCCCCTCAAAAAGATACATTTGAATCCTAACCTCTAGTACCCCAGAACATGATCTTATTTGGAGATAAGGTCTTTGCAGAGGTAATCAATTGAAAATGGAGTCGTTTAGGGCAGTCCCTAATGCAGTATGACTGTTACTGTTATAGAAAGAGGAACTTTAGACACAGACATGGCAGAGCTTGGGGTGACAGTACAGAAGTCAAGGAATACTGAAGATTTCTGGCAAACCACTAGAAGTTAGGGGAAGCATAGTACAAATTTCTGCTTTAGCCCTCAGAAGGGACTAGTCCTGCTGACACTTTGGTTTCAGACTTACAGCCTCCAGAAGCAATAGGTTTCTGCTGTTTAAGCCAGGCAGTTTAGGGTTCTTTGTTAAAGCAGCCCTAACTTGGATGGAGTCCCTCACCTATCTCTCTCCACTGCCTCACCTGCCTCGTACTCCTCAGCTCACTGGGGATTTAACTGATGTCTCTGCCCTCTATTTTGTTGTAGCTTTCTCATCAAAACCACCAACCAACCAACCACCTTCTTGTTGCTGGTTCCACCTGGACATTCTTCAGCTCTTTCCCAGTCTCTCTGCAGCCTTTTACATGTTTATCTCTTTATTTCATCCTTCTTCCTAAAACGCTATCTTCCGGTTTTCATGTCACTGCACTCCTGAGTTTTTCTCCTCCTTCTCTTTTTTATTATTTCCCTTCTTTTACCCATTCTTTTGATGGAAAATTTCCTCAGGGATTTATCTAAAGTCCTCTTATTTTGGCATGTCATTGCCACTCTCTGAGGCTGGTGGCTAAGTCCAGGTCTTAATCAGGTTTAGGTTCAAAAGTGGCAAGTTTCTACCAGGAGACACATAATGCCCAGTTCCTTCTCTCTTTATAGTGCTTGCTGCTATTGAGGAACACAAACAGATTTATTATTTGATTAGAGGTTTGCAAGATGATATCCTTCAGTTCAGTTCAGTTGCTCAGTCGTGTCTGACTCTTTGCGACCCCATGGACTGCAGCATGCCAGACTTCTCTGTCCATCACCAACTCCCAGAGTTTATCCAAACTTGGTGATGCCATGCAACCGTCTCATCCTCTGTCGTCCCCTACTCCTCCTGCCCCCAATCTTTCCCAGCATCAGGATCTTTTCAAATGAGTCAGCTCTTTGCAGCAGGTGGCCAAAGTATTAGAGCTTCAGCTTCAACATCAGTCCTTCCAATGAACACCCAGGTCTGATTTCCTTTAGGATGGACTGGTTGGATCTCCTTTCAGTCCAAGGGATTCTCAAGAGTCTTCTCCAACACCACACTTCAAAAGCATAAGTTCTTCTGCACTCAGCTTTATTTATAGTCCAACTCGTACATCTATACATGACTGCTGGAAAAACCATAGCCTTTTCAATATGCTGTCTAGGTTGGTCATAACTTTCCTTCCAAGGAGTAAGCATCTTTTAATTTCATGGCTGCAGTCACCATCTGCAGTGATTTTGGAGCCCCCCAAAATAAAGTCTGACACTGTTTCCACTGTTTCCCCATCTATTTGCCATGAACTGATGGGACTAGATGCCATGATCTTCGTTTTCTGAATGTTGAGCTTTAAGCCAACTTTTTCACTCTCCTCTTTCACTTTCATCAAGAGGCTCTTTAGTTCTTCTTCACTTTCTGCCATAAGGGTGGTGTCATCTGCATACCTGCGGTGACTGATAATTCTCCCGGCAATCTTGATTCCAGCTTGTGTTTCTTCCAGCCCAGCGGTTCTCATGATGTACTCTGCATAGAAGTTAAATAAGCAGGGTGACAATATACAGCCTTGACATACTCCTTTTCCTATTTGGAACCAGTCTGTTGTTCCATGTCCAGTTCTAACGGTTGCTTCCTGATCTGCATATAGGTTTTTCAAGAGGCAGGTCAGGTGGTCTGTATTCCCATCTCTTTCAGAATTTTCCACAATTTGTTGTGATCCACACAGTCAAAGGCTTTGGCATAGTCAATAAAGCAGAAATAGATATTTTTATGGAACTCTCTTGCTTGTCTGATGATCCATCGGATGTTGGCAATTTGATCTCTGGCTCCTCTGCCTTTTCTAAAACCAGCTTGAACATCTGGAAGTTCATGGTTCACATACTGCTGAAGCCTGGCTTGGAGAATTTTGAGCATTACTTTACTAGCGTGTGAGATGAGTACAATTGTGCGGTAGTTTGAGCATTCTTTGGCATTGTCTTTCTTTGGGATTGGGATGAAAACTGACCTTTTCCAGTCCTGTGGCTACTGCTGAGTTTTCCAAATTTGCTGGCATATTGAGTGCAGCACTTTCACAGCATCATCTTTTAGGATTTGAAATAGCTCAACTGGAATTCCATCACCTCCACTAGCTTTGTTCATAGTGATATTTCCTATCATTCTTGTTTTATTAGCTGAAATAATTTGATACAGAGAAACTTTCATTTATAAATTATTTGGTTACTTGAGGAATAATTAATATAGGAAAGGGAAAGTAAATGCCTGATTTCTTTACTGTAAAGTTTTCAAAATAATGAGTTGCTTCCCTTTTTATTATTAGAACCTACAAAGGTGACAAATGTGTGGGTTTTTTCATTGTGAACTCATAGATTTAGACTTATTTGATGTATTTTAATCTGCTTCAGATGTTCTTTTTTTTTAAATTTTTTAGATGAAAGATAATTGTTTTACAGAATTTTTCTTCCAGATCTTCTTATTGATGCTAAAAGTATTCCTCTCTTGTCAGTGGGAACCTATCAAGGTGCCTCCTGGGTTCCTTTCTTGTTGCCCCAGAGGTCTTTGCTTGCTTTCTGTTTTGAAGAGATGCTGTAGACTCCTCTTGTAGGTTTTCTGCCCTAGACTTGGTTTCAGTCATTTCCCCAAAGAGCCCTCACATTTTCTTTTCTGGGGACATATGGATTTCACAATGAATAAAAGAAAGTTTCTGAGAAGAATACATTCTTTCACGAATAAGAGCTGGCTAGAAGAAAGGAAAATAGAGTACTTATCTAATTTGCTAATCTTGTTAAGGCCTGAGAGAAATGAATATTGACAATAGAGAAGAAATATTATTTAAGTGTAAAAAAGGGCAATTTGGTGTGTTTTTTTTGTGCTTTATATAATTACATACTACTCTTAAATTCTCTTGTTTCAAAACTGCCTTAACTACATTAGGCAAAATTGCCAATCATGCCTGACACAAAATTTCCTCAAAATGGAATACTACCTTTTTTGCTGGTCTCATAGCATATTGGAGTAATGTTTTATAGCTAAGTGAGGTGAGGAGAATAACTTCTGGCTAGACAAAGCAGAAATGAAGAGTGCAATTCTCAGAAGTTTTCTTACAGGGAAAAACTGAACTCTCTTCTGTCCTTTTTTGTACTGCCTGGAAAGCAGAAACAGTGGCTGGAACTTTAGCAGCCATCTCAAGCCATGAGATACTAATGCATGTTGAGGATGGCAAAGCAACAAAATAGAAGAATCCTGATTCCTTGATACTATAGAAATTTTCTTCAGTACAGGGCCAGATGGTAAATATTTTCAGCTTTGCAGACCTAACATCTTTGTCACAAGTAATCAACAATGCCATGTTAGAGTGAAAATGACCACAGATAATATATAGTGAATGAATTCCAGTATGTTTCAATATAAGTTCCAGTACCA
This sequence comes from Ovis aries, assembly GCF_016772045.2. Taxonomy (NCBI): domain Eukaryota; kingdom Metazoa; phylum Chordata; class Mammalia; order Artiodactyla; family Bovidae; genus Ovis; species Ovis aries. The sequence continues at coordinate 24,540,766 of NC_056069.1, read as the reverse complement.
CTTTACTTATGGACACTGACATTGAATCATACAATTTTCATGTCACGAAATTGTACACTTTTTTTGGAAAATGGTTTTGTCAACTATTTAGAAATATAAAATCAATTCTTGAAAGTAGGCAGTGGGCCTGCATTGATGGGGGTGGGGTTTGCCAACTGCTATAGCCCACCACAGTCCCAGATTGCTCATCTTTAGGCTTTGTTTATAGGAGAGAGACTTTTGTACTGTTTCTGGGAGATGGAGTTTGCTGTGACTCAGCAGCGCTAGACTGATAATAAGTAGTTGGCACAGCCCCCAGGGAGCTCCATCTGCACACATCCCATAGCATCCTGCTCCAGTTCCGAAGAGGCTCCCCTCTTCAGGACTAATATCGCCTGAGAGCGCACCTTTGCTAGGCTTGCTCTTCCTTTTTCTCCTGTTTCCTCTACTTTTTACTGGACTTGCTATAGGTTCAGTTCAGTTCAGTTACTCAGCCGTGTCCAACTCTTTGAGACCCCATGGACTGCAGCACATCAGGCTTCCCTGTCCATCACCAACTCCTGGAGCTTGCGCAAACTCATGTCCATTGAGTTGGTGATACCATCCAACCATCTCATCCTCTGTTGTCCCCTTCTCCTCCTGCCTTCTATCTTTTCCAGCATCAGGGTCTTTTCCAATGAGTCAGTTCTTCACATCAGGTGGCCAAATTATTGGAGTTTCAGCTTCAGCATCAGTCTTTCTAATGAATAATCAAGGTTGATTTCCTTTAGGATTAACTGGTTGGATCTCCTTGCAGTCCAAGGAACTCTCAAGAGTTTTTTCCAACACCACAGTTTAAAAGCATCAATTCTCCAGTGCTCAGCTTTCTTTATGGTCCAACTCTCACATCCATACATGGAAAAGCCATAGCTTTGTCTAGACAGAACTTTGTTGGCAAAGTAATGTCTCTGCTTTTTAATATGTTATCTAGATTGGTCATAACTTTCTTTCCAAGGAGCAAGCGTCTTTTAATTTCATGCCTTCACTCACCATCTGCAGGCATTCTGGAGCCCAAGAAAATAAAGTCTTTCACTGTTTCCATTATTTCCCCATCTATTTGCCATGAAGTGATGGGACCAGATGCCATGATCTTCGTTTTTAGAATGTTGAATTTAAAGCCAGCTTTTTCACTCTTCCTTTCTCTGCTATTTCCTCTACTTTTTACTGGACTCATTATGGGAGCACTTCCTTATGGACACTTGTAGAAGGACATGGCTCAGTATCTGCTTCTGGAAACCCCAGTCTAAGTCTGTAGTCATTGTCATTGCTCAAGGAACCCTTTCTTCAGGCTTTAATGAAATGAGGAAGTAGTAGCTTGCTCCTTATATAAATATAACCCCAGGTCCAGACATAGTTCTTTCGCAGTATAGCAAATGACTGAGAGCAGGGGCTCTGGAGTCAGCATGCTTGCATTAAAATCCTGCCTAGCCTTTCTAAGCCTCAAGACTCCTCATCTTTAAAATGGAGCTAACAAAAAAGTGTACTATTCAGCACAGAATAAATACTTCATAATAACCGCCAGGACACGGAAGCAACCTAGATGTCCATTGGCAGACGAATGGATAAGAAAGCTGTGGTACATATACACAATGGAGTATTACTCAGCCATTAAAAAAATACATTTGAATCAATTCTAATGAGGTGGATGAAACTGGAGCCTGTTATACAGAGTGAAGTAATCAGAAAGAAAAACACCAATATAGTATACTAACACATATATATGGAATTTAGAAAGATGGTAATGATGACCCTATATGCAAGATAACAAAAGAGACACAGATGCATAGAACAGTCTTTTAGACTCTGTGGGAGAAGGCAAGGGTGGGATGATTTGAGAGAATAGCATTGAAACATGTATATTATCATATGCGAAACAGAGCACCCGTCCAGGTTTGATGCATGAGACAGGGTGCTCAGGGCTGGTGCACTGGGATGACCCTGAGGGATGGGATGGGGAGGGAGGTGGGAGGGGGGTTCAGGATGGGGAACGCATATACACCCATGGCTGATTCATGTCAATGTATCACAAAAAACACTAAAATATTGTAAAGTAATTAGCCTCCAATTAAAATTAAAATAAAATAAAAATAATTAAATTAAACCTGGGAAAAATAATAGTAAAAGATTTGGAAAAAAATTGGAAGACTCCAGAAAAAATCTGTACTCAGATTATTTCACAAGTGTCTTTTAAGTTCTTGTTCCAATTTCATGAAATAAAAATGGAAATTAATGCTGTAAAAAAAATACTCCATAAATGTTCGGTTCAGTTCAGTTGCTCAGTCGTGTCCGACTCTGTGACCCCATGAATTGCAGCACGTCAGGCCTCCCTGTCCATAAACGTTAGTTATTATAAATATCAATATTTACAGGTTGTCCAAGGTACTTGGATGAGCTTGTCTTTTCTTTTCTTTTTTTTTTTTGCATGCTCAGTCGCTAAGTCATGTCTAACTCTTTGTGACTCCAGGGACTGTCGCCCTCCAGGCCCCTCTGTCCATGGGAATTCTCAGCAAGAATACTGGAGTGGGTGCCATTTCCTTCTGCAGGGGATTTCCTGACCCAGGAATAGAACCCGCATCTCCTGTAGGCGAATTCTTTACCACAAAGTCACCAGGACACATCACTGCTACTTGCAAATTCTAAGAGCATTTTCTTTGTAAATAATAAAGAAGCAGTGCTTTCTGCTCTGTGGGAAGCTGAAAACCAAACAAATGTTTTCTTTGTAGGTAATACTTGAAGATCAGTAGTTCTAATTATAGTATAAAGTAAGGGATACATCCTGCTCTAAAACTTTAGCATTAAGTTAGACAAATGGCTATGGTCTGAAACCAGACACACCAGAGCCAGAATCCCAGCTCCTGGCCATTCGCTGGTTCCCCAGAGCTGTTATTACTGATTCACCCAACCAGGCTGTCAATACTTCTCTCCTAAGGCTATTGTGCAGATTAAACCACACTGTGCACATAAAGCCCTTAGCTACTCCCTATAACTTCACATGTAGCGGGTACTGGTCTATTATTACACAGAGCATGATATTCCAGACAGGAAGTGCAGAGATTCCAAATATCACTCAGGTACCTTTGCCCTGAGGACAAACATGGCAATGGTGCCCATTCCTGGAAAACTTTGTGGGATCATCATCTAGCTCTTTCCTTGGCCACTGAATTCAGCCTTCTTGGGTCAGTTTGCTCGAAACCAGTCCCACCGTGAATGAGAGGGAAAATGAGCAGCTCCTCTGCTGCTGAAATAGAGAAAGAACTAGTCCTCTGACATACTCTGCTCTGGTGGCTCCCAGCACGTCTGCACTTCAGCACCAGCCACTCAATGCTTTGTGGGTGTCACTGCACAGCAGGGTTTAAGTGCCAGTATTTGTGCATCCTTTCTGGGCACCCCCTGATGGAGACAGCCTGCAGTGCAGGCTTCAGAGTCAAAGGGAAAACAAATCCCTTCTGTATGGACCATGAGAACTTCATCAAGGAGCCTTTTTGCTCTGCTTGGGAAGGGAGGAGAATGAAAAATGGGAAAACCACATGCTCCAAGGGATTCAATCAATATTTGCAGGCTGCCTGACTCAGCAGCTCGGGCTGACCAAATAAGAACTTGCCATATTTAAGTCTTGAATAAATGATCAATAGTAGGATTGTATTTCCATGAACCAGAGAATTCTAATTTAGTGGCACAGATTTTTTTTTTAATTGAATTTTTTTTTTTTTTTTTTTTTTGCCACATCCAGCAATTGCTATCAGATGCTGAATGTCTGTGGTCACACACTCAGCTTCCTGTTTATAAATGTGCTCTGTTTTCTGTGAGTCAGCGGTTTCTTGTTCTGCATGGAGGTATAACTGACCACGTCAGGCCCAGAAGGCGAGCTTTGTGAATGGCCCAGTGTGCACGAGCCTCTGTGCATCAGGCCTTGGGGATTGTGCAAACAGATACTTACACTGTATGTGGCCGGACACAAGCTGAAATAATTCTGCCCAGTGAGTTTGTTGGTTTTGCGTATGGTTTGGAGCTGAACTATCGTTAAAGCTAACCAAAGCCGGATTCTAGTTAAAGTGGAAAGGGCAGATTTTAATCAGTAATACACTGTCAAAATAGGGAGAAGAATCCAGAGTTAACTGAACTTAACTTCAGTTTGTACAGAGGTGACTGGATGTTTTAACGGCAGAATGACTGGGTGGGAAGGAGGGGTGGTGTTCAGTAGAATCAGGGAAGTGAAAGATCACAGATGCGTGGTTGCTGTATATGCCATTAGACCAGCGTTAGCTGACAGTCATATCAGAGTTAGAATTCTGTCCTCCCACAAAGACTGGGGGACAGAGGCCCTGTTCTTCCTGATGATCACATTGTGAGGAATGGCTTCCAGGTCCTTGAGAAAGACACTCGTGTGAGTCTCAAAGGGGCAGGGGAAAGGCTCACAACGGCAATCCCTTTCCAGTAAATGCTCTAAGAAAGGGTGGTCAGGGGACAGTCTCAGGTGCTCGTTGCTGGAACAGACAGTAAATTCCTGAGTTTCCTCAGGCAAGCACTTTAAGGGCAGTGAGAGTCACCCTTGGAGCGTGGCCTTGAGCTGTTGGAAATTTTTTTTCAAACTGTTCATTTTAGATGGAAGTTTAGCTGATTAACAATGCTGTGATAGTTTCAAGGACTCAGCCATATATACACATGTATCCATTCTCCCCCATACTGCCCTCCCATCCAGGCAGCCACAAAACATCGGGCAGAGCTCGCTGTGCTCTACAGTGGGTCTGCATGTAGATGTGCACCATTTTAAATATAGCCGAGTATGCATGTCGATCCCAAACTTCCTAACTATCCCTTCACCCGGCATGTTCGTGCCTGTTCAGGTGTTTTAGGCCAAGGCTGAGGCCCAGCTGAGAAGAGGGATCAGAGGGGTCCGCCTCGAGTCAGTCAAGGAGAGAATCTTTGTCTCTGTGAAGCCCACCAAGGTCTGTGGTTAGTGCAACACCATTTCCCTACCTAAAGCCAGGCCTCCTGTCCCCCTCAGTGGCCTTCCAGTGGGGTTAGAACGTCACGTGTCTAATCGCCTTAAAGAGCATCTGGGTTCTGGGCTTTCCTCACCTCGCTTCCCTCTCCAGCCATGGCTTGCTGCTCTCTCAGTCTGTGGATGTGGCTTTTCTTCCCCTCCCTTTACCCCACCTGGTAAGCCAGCTGCATGCCTCCTTCAGAGTTCCATTTATTCCTCCCCTCTTCCCTGGAAAAGCCTTGCCTGGTCTCCAAGAGCTGGGTTTGGAACCCCCACAACTTATCACACTCTATTTTAGTGCCTGTTTCAGCATCAGTTTCCCCCACCATTCTGTAAGCCTCAGGAAGGCAGGGACTGGCTTCAGTTCACCCTTATCCCCCCAGAACTTAGCAGCAGCAGGTGCTTCATAAATGCTTGCTGAGCAAATGAGTGGGTACTGCTTGTCCTTTGATGCCTCCTGCCAGGACCCTGTTCTTAGCGGGGTTTGAATCCCAGCTTCATCACTTACTCGGTGTGGGACTTTGCTAAATCACTCTGTACCTAAGTCTTCATCAGTAAGATGGGTTCATGACAACATCCACTTCACAGGATTGTTGTGAAGATTTAATGTTATATGTGTACAGTGTTCAGAACAGAGCCTAGCACATGGTAGTGAAAGACTGTTGTTACTATTGTTCCAAGGATGCAATCTGATACTCTCTGCCAGTGGTTTGTTGAATGAATGACTGAATGAATTGATAAATATCCAGCATGTCATGTCCTTGCTTCCTCTCCCCTCTGGACAACATTTCCACTTTTGTCTTTACTGCTTCTGTTTTCTAACTCAGAGGAGTAAGCTAGAGGGATCTGGAGCCTTCTCTCACCTGAATATGGGAGACAAGCTTGTGAAGTGAACGTATTGTTGTGCGTATTGTGGAAAATACAGTCTGTCACTACCCAGAACCTGAAGAAGAGGGTATAAAGCATTAAACAATGGATTGGAAGAGGCCAGATGAAAAGCTAGATTTCTGCCTTTCTGAGGCAGAAGCTTCCCAATGAGGGAAGAAGATGTAGAGTGAGCTATGTGTGTGGCTCCATGAGAAAGGTGGTGAGAACCCTAGCTTCTCCTGAGTAAAAACCCTGCAGTGAAGGTGGGGGAAGAAACCCAGGACAGGAGGGTACCAGGGCAGAGGGGAGCTGGGTCTTTCTGCCCAGATGTAGTTCAGGAGATGCTGGTCCACAGGGAAGATGATGCTCCATAAAGAAGCTCTTGACCACCATGGTGACTGAGTGGTAGAACAGGAAAGACTGAACGTAGTGTCTGGGGCATGGGCAATGGGCAGCTGTAGGAACTCCCACCCTACCCCATCCTGACCATGGAGAGCACTGCAAGCTCTCTCAGGAAGTATCTTGTGGGGTCAAGGTGTGTGGCCTTATACCCAACTGAACTAAGGACCTTAGCAATGAAGGCTAGCTCATTGATAGCTGTTTCTCATGCCCATAGGAGAAGGAAATGGCACCCCACTCCAGTACTCTTGCCTGGAGAATCCCATGGACGGAGGAGCCTGGTAGGCTACAGTCCATGGGGTCACGAAGAGTCAAGCACAAATAAGCGACTTCACTTTCACTTTTCACTTTCATGCATTGGAGGAGGAAATGGCAACCCACTCCAGCGTTCTTGCCTGGAGAATCCCAGGGACAGAGGAGCCTGGTGGGCTGCTGTCTATGGGGTTGCACAAGGTTGGACATGACTGAAGCGACTTAGCTGCAGCAGCAGCATGCCCAAAACTGTGGTTTTGCAGAGGCAACTGTTCTGAGGTTTGCTTTGTTGTTTTTAAATTAGCAACTGATTTATTAAGGTTTCACATTTAAAAACCTGGTCCTACCTTTAGCTTTTAAGTGCAGTTTGTGAATAAATTTTGCTGGTCTTGCAGATATTATTCCGGTCATTATTTTGGGGGAGAAATTTGCTTAATGTTTGGTTCCCTTTATGAAGCTAAACACATTCAAATATTTCAAATGACGTTATATTTTAATATGTTTATTTCCACTTAACAAACTTTCCACTTTATTTCCACTTCAATTTTCTAACTTCCCAAGAGAAAACAGAACTGTAAGATTTTCACTTAAAAAAAATCTGTTATCACTTCTTAGACTTTTGGCTAAGATCAAGTATAGAAGAAATACACTAACACTGTCAGTCAACTATACTTCAATAAAATATATATATTAAGAAAAATAATACATTAAAATCAATTACTCAGTTATAAATTTCAAATTGGAGTTATAAGGCTGATCTTTTATTCTAATAAGCCCAGCTCCTAAACATTATAAGCATTTGTATGCATTAATATAAAACATCAATATTATTGCTTGGTATCCTTACACATTTTTATATGCAATTCCAAACCTCCCTGTTTCCACTAAGGAGACTACTGTACCCCACACTATATTCAGGGATAACTTTCTCAGTGTGCTTGTCTCTTGAATTAGACCAAACTCAGATGACCTGGCCAGGGGCATGAGACCCTGGTGGGATGTATCTAATCCTTCTTGTAGTTGCTATCTAATAGACATCACAACTTTAAGAGAATGACCTCTACCCTCTAAGGGCAAGTTATAAATTTCCTAATTCTGCAATCTGCTCAAAAAGATTGAGATTCACACTTGGGATTATCGGTTGATTAAAGTCCCTTGAAAAAGACGTATGTATCTTAAGAAGCAAAGAAATGCAGAAACCCAGAGAGGAACTTGCATTCTTTCATATCTATAAGTTCTCCAGACCCTAAGATCATAAAAATGTTCTCTGGGTGAATTTTGCACAGCTATCTCAGCTTCTCTGAATTGTCAGTCAGTCCCTGCAGGTCCATTCAGCTGACACAGGGAGACGAGGTTTCTCTCTGTACGTGCTGTTCTCTACTGGGGATCACCATGGAGCCCTGACCCAGGGCCTCTGCTAAGCTGTCCTGTCCAGGAAATTTTGTGTGAATTAGTAAAAGGCACCTCTTCTTCCATACAGAACTGCCCCCACCAAGGGCTCTAACCTGGAGAGTGAGCACAAGGAAGGTATTTCAGCCTCATTTGCCTCTGGTTCCAGGTACCTTGTGATGAGCAAACGATACAGTTGTCCCTGTCAGCCGTACACTGCTTCTCTAATTCCAGAGCTGAAGATCACTCTTGCATAGGAGATTAGGAGAAAAGAGTAGCTCTTCTGTCCATGGGGATTCTTAATGCCTTCCTCCAGGGATCTTCCCAACCCACAAGACTGAAACCATCCACAACTGCCAAGTTATCCTGACTAGCAAGCATAATATTTCTTCTACAGGACGGAAATTTGGGCTCAAATTTCTGAGGTTCAGAAATTTCAGTGGCAGGGAAATAAAGTCATCTTTGCAGACTTACAACAAAGGAAGACCTCTAGGATACATTCCTTGCCATTTCTGGACCCCAGTTTCCACACCTGTGAAGTGGGATAATCTCTACACTAGTACTTCTCAAGTGTTGTTCTGCATTAGGCCACCTGGGAATCCTGTTGAAATGTAGATCCTTTTCAGTGGGGAAGACTCAGAGCCTGGGCTTCTGCATTCTTAGTTCAGTTCAGTTCAGTCACTCAATCTTTGCGACTCCATGGACTACAGCACACCAGGCTTCCCTGTCCATCACCAACTCCCAGAGCTTGTTCAGACTCATGTCCATTGAGTCCGTGATGCCATCCAACTACTTCATCCTTTGTGTCCCCTTATGCCTTCAATCTTTCCCAGCATCAGGGTCTTTTCTAAGGTGTCAGTTCTTTGCATCAGGTGGCCCAAAGTACTGGAGATTCAGCTTCAGCATCAGTCTTCTGATGAATATTCAGGACTGATTTCCTTTAGGATTGATTGGTTTGATCTTGCAGTCTAAGGGACTCTTAAGAGTCTCCTCCAACACCACAGTTCAAAAGCATCAATTCTCTGGCACTCAGCCTTCTTTAAGGTCCAACTCTCACATTCATACATGGCTACTGGCAAAACTATAGCTTTGGCTAGACGGACCTTTTTCAGCAAAGTAATGTCAGTTCAGTTCAGTTCAGTTCAGTAGATAGTCGTGTCTGACTCTTTGCAACGCCATAGACTGCACCACACCAGGTTTCTCAGTCCATCACCAACTCTGGGAGCTTGTGCAAACTCATGTCCATTGAGTCAGTGATGCCATCCAACCATCTCATCCTCTGTCATCCCCTTCTCTTCCTGCCTTCAATTTTTTCCAGCATCAGGGTCTTTTCAAATGAGTCAGTTCTTCACATCAGGTGGCAAAGTATTGGAGTTTCAGCTTCAACATCAATCCTTTCAATGAATATTCAGGACTGATTTCCTTTAGGATTGACTGGTTGCATCTCCTTGCAGTCCAAGGGACTCTCAAGAGTCTTCTCCAACACCACAGTTCAAAAGCATCAATTCTTCAGTGCTCAACTTTCTTTATAGTCTGACTCTTACACCCATACGTGACTACTGGAAAACCATAGTCTTGACTAGATGGACCTTTGTTGACAAAGTAATGTCTCTGCTGTTTAACATGCTGTCTAGGTTAGTCATAGCTTTTCTTCCAAAGAGCAAGTATCTTTTAATTTCATGGCTGCAGTCACCATCTGCAGTGATTTTGGAGCCCCCAAAAATCAAGTCTGACACTGTTTCCACTGTTTCCCCATCTATTTGCCATGAAGTGATGGGACCAGATGCCATGATCTTACTTTTCTGAATGTTGAGTTTTAAGCCAACTTTTTCACTCTCCTCTTTCACTTTCATCAAGAGGCTCTTTAGTTCTCCTTCACTTTCTGCCATAAAGGTGGTATCATCTGCATATTTGAGGTGATTGATATTTCTCCCGGCAATCTTGATTCCAGCTTGTGCTTCGTCCAGCCCAGCATTTCTCATGATATACTGTGCGTATAAGTTAATTATATGCATTTCTAAGTGTTGCTTGTTGACCTGCATACAGATTTCTCAGAAGGCAGGTCAGGTGGTCTGGTATTCCCATCTCTTGAAGAATTTTCCACAGTTTGTTGTGATCCACATAGTCAAAGGCTTTGACATAGTCAATAAAGCAGAAATGGATGTTTTTCTGGAACTCTTTTGCTTTTTCAAGGATCCAGCAGATGTTGACAATTTGATCTATGATCCTCTGGCTTTTCTAAATCCAGCTTGAACATCTGAAAGTTCATGGTTCACGTATTGTTAAAGCCTCGCTTGGAGAATTTTGAGCATTACTTTGCTAGTGTGTGAGATGAGTGCAATTGTGCGGTAGTTTGAGCTTTCTTTGGCATTGCTTTTCTTTGGGGTTGGAATGAAAACTTACCTTTTCCACTCCTGTGGCCACTGCTGAGTTTTTCAAATTGTCTGGCATATTGAGTGCAGCACTTTCACAGCATCATCTTTCAGGATTTAAAATAGCTCCACTGGAATTCCATCACCTCCACTAGCTTTGTTCATAGTTATGCTTCTTAAGTCCGTCTTGACTGCATATTCCAGGATGTCTGTCTCTAGGTGAGGGATCACACCATTATGGTTTATTAAGATCTTTTTTGTATAGTTCTCCTGTGTATTCTTGCCACCTTGTCTTAATATCTTCTGCTTCTGTTAGGTCCATACCATTTCTGTCCTTTATTGTGCCCATCTTTGTATGAAATGTTCCCTTGGTATCACTAATTTTCTTGAAGATCTTTCCCATTCTATTGTTTTCCTCTATTTCTTTGCATTGATCACTAAGTTTGCTTTCTTATCTCTCCTTGCTATTTTTTGGAACTCTGCATTCAAATGGATATATATTTTCTTTTCTCCTTTGCCTTTCACTTTTCTTTTCTCAACTATTTGCAAGGCCTCCTCAGACATCCCTTTCACCTCTTTGCATTTCTTTCTCTTGGGGATGATCTTGATCACTGCCTCCTGTACAATCAGTAACCTCTGTCCATATTTCTTCAGGCACTCTGTCGATCAGATCTAGTCCCTTGAATCTATTGTCACACTCACCGTATAATCACAAGGGATTTGATTTAGGTCATACCTGAATGGTTTCGTGGTTTTTCCTTCTTTCTTTTATTTAAATCTGAATTTTGCAGTAAGGGATTCATTATCTGAGCTACAGTCAACTCCCAGTTTTGTTTTTGCTGACTGTATAGAGCTTTTCCATTTTTTACTGCAAGAATATAATCACTCTGATTTTGGTGTTGACTATCTGGTGATGTCCATGTGTAGAGTCTTCTCTTGTGTTGTTGGAAGAGGGTGTTTGCTATGACCAGTGCATTCTGTTTGCAAAACTCTGTTAGCTTTTTCCCTGCTTCATTTTGTATTCTAAGGCCAAATTTGCCTGTTACTCCAGGTATCTCTTGACTTCCTATTTTTGTATTCCAGTCCCCTATAATGAAAAGGACATCTTTTTTGGGTGTTAGTTCTAGAAGGTCATGTGGGTCCTCATAGAACTGTTCAACTTCAGCCTCTTCAGCATTACTGGTTGGGACACAGACTTGGATTACTGTGATATTGAATGGTTTGCCTTGGAAATGAACAGAGATCATTCTGTCATTTCTGAGATTGCATCCAAGTACTTCATTTCAGACTCTTTTGTGGATTATAATTGCTACTCCATTTCTTCCCAGGGATTCTTGCCCACAGTATATGGTCATCTGAGTTAAATTCACCCATTCCAGTCCATTTTAGTTCACTGATTCCTAAAATATCGATGTTCACTCTTGCCATCTTCTGTTTGACCACTTGCCATCTCCTGTTTGACCACTTCCATTTACCTTGATTCATGGACCTAACATTCCAAGTTCCTATGCAATATTGTTCTTTATAGCGTCAAACTTTACTTCCATCACAGTCACAGCCACAACTGGGTGTTGTTTTCACTTTGGCTCCATCTCTTCATTCTTTCTGGTGTTATTTCTCCACTTTTCCCCAGCAGCATATTGGGCACCTACCGACCTGGGGAGTTCATCTTTCAGTGTCATGTCTTTTCTGCCTTTTCATACTGTTCATGGGGCTCTCAAGGCAGGAATACTGAAGTGATTTGCCATTCCCTTCTCCAGTGGAGCATGTTTTGTCAGAACTCTCCACCATGACCCGTCTGTCTTGGATGGCCCTACATGGCATGGCTCATAGTTTCATGAGTATTGTAAATGACTCTGCTCTTTAATATGCTTTCTAGGTTTGTCATAGCTTTTCTTCCAGGGAGCAAGCATCTTTTAATTTCATGGCTGCAGTCACCATCTGCAGTGACTTCGGAGCCCCCCAAAATAAAGCTTCTCACTGTTTCCATCGTTTCTCCATCTCTTTGCCATGAAGCAATGGGACCAGATGCCATGACCTTAGTTTTTTGAATGTTAAGTTTTAAGGCAGCTTTTTCACTTTGTTCTTTCACTTTCATCAAGAGGCTCTTTAGTTCGTCTTCACTTTCTGCCTTAAGGGTGGTGTCATCTACATATATGAGGTTATTGATATTTCTCCCAGCAATCTTGATTCTAGCTGCATTCCTAAGAAGGCCCCAATTGTTGCCAGGGGGCTTCCAGGCCTTGAACTTCACTTTGAGTAGCAAATGAATGTGGACAATTCTAAGGCTATTATTTTATGGTTACAAAGTATCTGGAGAGAGCCACCTAATTGCCTTATGCTGAGGATCAGCCCTACAAAGTTAGAGGTAGCTTTTTAGTTGTACTCCATATCTAACAGTTGCAAAGCAGAAATGTTTATATATATACATGTTTTTTCTTTTTTAAGAAATTTATTTTTAATTGAAGGATAATTTACAAATTTGTGTTGGTTTCCACCATACATCAACATTTATTAGCCATAGGTATATATGTCCCATCCATCCCCATCCCACCCCTCTAGGCTGTCGCAGAGCCCAATTTGAGTTCCCTGAGTGGCACAGCAAGTTCCCACTGACTGCCTATATTACATAGGGTAGTGTATATGCTTATGTATTTTTGAAGTCTAGCCCTCCTCTCCATTCTTTCTTGGTGTTCCAACCTCCGCAACCCTAATCCCACTTTTTAAAAAACATATCATTTCATGACATCTGTGGCAAACAGAGAAAAAGACAGTGTTTCCAGAATCAAAGTTGAATGCATGAGAAAACTTCAATAAAAACATTTTGAGGAGGGTAAAAGTATGTTTTCTGATAAACTTTAAATGATGCTTTTGGAGACTAGGGGTGGGGCACTGATGAGTATTTTAGAGAAAGCTGGGTAGTTGATGAAACATCTTAATAACATATGACATTAAACACTGAGAACACATGTCCTGTTATCCAATTCAGAAAGTATGTTCTGACCCAAGTATTTGAAATAGTGGTTGTCTCAGAAAACCCATGGCAAAAGGTCCCTGCAAAGTTAGTTTTATAGAAGCTGTCACTCCATTTCCCCAGTGGTAGGGGGTGGAAATGCACTGTTCTGTATACAGGCTCACAAACACATATAGTCACACACATGCACACATACACACTCTACACTACACACACATACAGCACACTTACACAAGACACCATATAGTAGCACATTTTAAACTGGCAGAAAACTAAAATACTGATCAAGGAATGTCTTCTAATAGAAGCTTCATTTTCTTCCTCATAAAATTATTAAATCTCTCTTTAGCCCTTTCTCCTGACACCCCAAGTGACCCTGTGTGCCGCCAAGCACCCCAGGCTTCCTTCTGAAAACATAGCCTTGGCTGATGACCCCTGGCAGACTGAGCAGCCAGGGCCAGTTCGCATGCCCGCCGTCCCACTGGCAGCCCTCCGCAGCAGCACTGCAGGAAAAGGCCAGCAGTACAGCTGCACCTCTCCCCCTGCTTTGGGTTTTCTGGGTCACTGGGCCAGGATTTGGTATTCAAACTAGTAGGCCCAGGGCATCTTGTGGAGACAAAACCATCCCTAAGATCTGAGCTGCCTCCAGTCACCACCACCAAGCCAGATCAGAATGTAAGTCACCTGCTCTTTGGCAGTTTTTGTTTAAGTTGCTAAGTCACATCCACTCTTTGCAACCACTTGGACTGTAGCTCACCAGGCTCCTCTGTCCATGGGGATTCTCCAGGCAAGAATACGAAAGTGAGTTGTCATTTCCTTCTCCAGGGGACCTTCCCCATCCAGGGGTTGAACTTTCATCTCCTGCACTGGCAGGCGAATTCTTTACCACTCAGCCACTAGGAAAGCCATTATGTAATGACTACTGACACATCCCCCTGGTTTTATCAGCTTCTCAATAATAATGTCGGATCTGACCCAAAGGGTGAAATGACCTGGGCCCACATTGCCGAGGGTAGTGGCTCTTAGTGTTTTGATGTGATTCTTGACTGTCTTTCTTTGATTCCAGCCCGCATGTTGCGGGGAAAAAAATCTCCTGGGTTCAGAGACCCTCTTGTCCCCAAAAGGTGACAACTGTACCACAGTAACATGTCAAGAGATATTAGTATCCCAACCCTGCATTTTGAAGAATGATGTGCACAGTGTTTGCTGCAGGGGTGGGGTGGGAAGAGGGTGAATAGGTCTCCACTGGAGACTGTTCACCCTGGGATTCAGACATGCCTAGACATATCCAGGGAACTTAAACAAAATTGCAAGGAATATCTGGCACATTTTCTTCCCTCTTTCCTTTGCATGAAAGATGAGAACAATTTGGGGTGACTCATGTTATTTGGCTTAACTACAATATATCAAGGTCAAGGGTAGGAAAGGAACTATTTTGAACACAGAAGTGTTTTCACTCAGATTGTCCCATGAGACTAAAGTTCCTGTGAATTCTAACCCGTGTGCTGCAGGGAAGAGCCCTGGGGCTGAGATGCATGTAGACTTGTCTGGGAGTCTAGGGCAGCACAGTGTTCACAGTGTGGGTAGGAGGCTGGGAGCCTTGTGCTGGCATTTATTACATGTGTGATATGGAATATATGTACCTAGATCCTGACACATGGGAAGTGCCCAGTTAAATACTGTTTTTTAGTATCATTTTCCCCCCTATCTTCACAATCACCCCATGAGGTGGATATATTATTCCCATTTTACAGATGGTAGCAAAGTTAGGATTTCCCTGGTGGCTCAGCAGTAAAGAATCTACCTGCAATGCAGGAGATGTGGGTTTGATTCCCCGGGTGGGGAAGATCCCCTGAAGATGGAAATGGCAATCTACTCCAGAATTCTTGCCTGGGAAATCCCATGAACAGAGGAGCCTGGTGGCTACAGTCCATGGGGTTGCAAAAGAGTTGGACAAGACCTAGTAACTAAACAACAACAACAGCAAGAGGTTAGGCGATGCTCCCACATGACACACCTGACGTGTGCAGAAAAAGAGGCTAATTTCTGTGCTCCTATCCATCAAGGCAAATTCTGTGGAACTCGTAGCAACCTGAATAGTGAACTTTGTTCATCAATGGATTCACATACATCAAATGGGCTGAAACTTAGGTACATGCTCAAGCCTAGTTCCAACTAAGGCTGGGAAATACTATCTTTATTCTGGGTGGTCGTAGTCCAGTGATAAATCCAGGGGAAATGGAAAAGAAGAGAACGTGGATGATGGGGGAAATAGGCAATGTGCCATACAGCCTGAAAAAAGATCCTGCCCTCTCTAAGTGCAAAACTAAAGTAACCTTTGGCTTCTCTATCAGAAGCAAAAGTTGAACAGCTAGAGGCCAAAAGTGACCATGAAGAATTCTGTCGGCCTCAAGAAATGTATTTGTATTGTTTACATATTCCTCTTATTTTCAGTCTTTCCTTTGCAAAAAGTTTAAAACTGATTCTAGAGATCAAACACCAAATGAAATGGCAAATTGTATTTTACAGTAAATCAAGTGGAAACTAATCTCATATCCTAGATCTTTTGTTCTTTTTCTTCTCATTTTTCAAGCAAACTATGAGAAATGGATTGTGTAACTTTGCGGGACTTATTTATTGTTAAACCAGGAAATTCTTGCAAAACTACAGTATTTAAAGGAAGAACATATTACACAAATGCTAAAAAATGAGTATGAAAACATTTCTATTGGGAAGGTAAAATTATGGGAAAGAATTTTTGAGATTTTTAGAGATTTAGGTCAACATTTAAATAAACATGTTTGTCATGATCTCTTTCCTCTCCAAGCGGGAGTCCTTCATCTCTTACTCCAATTTCCCACTGTCCTAAAATGTTTCACCCAAAATATTAGTAAGTGTGCCATCTATTTTCTGCTATGAGTCAAGTTGCACAGGAGGTTGTTTATTCTCCCATAAATCTTCCTTAGGGCCTAGAGGCACTGACATTCACAAATGTCACAAATGCCCTGGAGTTACTCCTTTGAGATGTTGTGCCACATAGCTGTCCCTTCTATTGCTGGCATCTATTAACCTCTTGGTTCACTCCCAGGTTTCACTGACATCTTCAGCGCCCAGCTCATTGTCCTTCCAGCACCAGTCTGGTGCTAGTGACTCCATCCTTGTTGATTTCAAGTGACCACATGGGCAACTCACCCTTCACCTTGCCTTGCATTTCCTGAAACTCCTCAAATACAGTGGCTGACACATTTGTTCCACTTAGCCCACCTAATCCCACCACACATTTTGGCTCTTATCATCTCTTATAATTGTTCTAACCCTGTTAACCTACTATCTCACCCTCAGACAGAACTTCTTATATTTTCAGCTATCCCTTCTCTTCACTCCCTGATCACCTGAACTTCAGCCTCATGCAGATCATTAGTCCCTGGAGCTCTTTAATCTTCTTCCCGTCTACTAGCACCTTCCTGGCCTCATTCTTAAACTGTTTAGCCC
Organism: Ovis aries; assembly: GCF_016772045.2. Lineage (NCBI taxonomy): Eukaryota > Metazoa > Chordata > Mammalia > Artiodactyla > Bovidae > Ovis > Ovis aries. The sequence continues at coordinate 24,524,019 of NC_056069.1, read as the reverse complement.
CAATTCATCCAACACCCTTTTACCCACACTCCAGAGTCCTCAAGCTGTCCTTCCATTGCCTTGCGTAGAAAAATCTGAACAGGGTCACAATCCTCCCATGTGAGTGAGATGGGAAGGGAGTAGAAGAAGTACAGATGTGTAAAAGAAACACACCAGGGGGACCAATTTGGAAATGATTGAACTTGTTCCTCTGAAGTAAGTGTTTGCTACCTGTATTGGATGTTAGCACAGGAAAGGCGTGAACGCAAGAGACAGTACCCAGGGAGACTATATGGGCCTTGCTTGGGCAATTCAAGAAGAGTGTGATAAGGGGACTGTTTCCAAAGTGTGAGCAGGATACAGGGAAACCACGAGTGACAGTGAAGTGCTCTCAGCTAGCTACAAAGGGCACTTACCATCCTTTGGCCTGAAGGGGCTAAGGGCGGAAGTCCTATGTAGAGCCCCAGAGAAAAAGCTGTGTGAAGAGGGTCATAGCAAGGATTGCAGCCAGATGGCCCACAGGAACCCCACAGGAAAGAAGCATGGAATGAATGCCTTGACCTCACTCTCCTCCCACCCTCCTCCTTCTTTGCTCAGGCTCTGCATCAGCAGAGCTAACCAGAAGTCAGAGGGTGAGGGAACCTCTTGATGTAGCCCATATATCTCAGCCTCCCTGGGAACAGAGCAAGGGGGAGAGTCTATATGGAGGGACAAAATGGAAACTTCCCACAGTCATCAAAATCCTAACTGTCCATTTCTTCTCCCTCCTCCTGCAGGCAATATTCATGGGAACTCAATATTATATTGTTAATTACCACTAGGCTGTATAACATAATAGATCCGAATAGCTAACACTCTTTGAGGACTTACCATGAGTTGTACACCTGACATAAGTATGTTCCTAGATTGACTTATTTAATCTTTGCAGCAATTCTGAGGTAAGTAAAATTAATTTCCAGAGGCTTATTCTTAACAAAGAATAAAAGCTGAGAGGATAAAGGATAATTTGCCCAAGTTGCTTCTGAGATAAGTCAGTATTAAAAAAAAATACTCAGAAAAATGCCTTAGCATATAGTAAGTGCTAGTGGACTTCTCAGATGGTTCAGTGGGTAAAGAATCCACCTGCAATGTAAGAGACACAGGAGACAGAGGTTCGATCCCTGGGCCTCTGGAGGAGGGTGTGGCAACCCACTCCAGTGTTCTTGCCTGGAGAATCCCATGGACAGAGAAGCCTGGTGGGCTACAGTCCAAGGGGTTGCAAAGAGTCACACATGATTGAGCGCACACACAGAAAAATTTTAGCTGTTATTATTAACATAAAACTATTCTCCTAATAGGGCTTCTCAGGTGGTGCCAGAGTTAAAGAACCCACCTGCCAATGCAGGAGACATAGGAGACTTGATCCCTGAGTCGGGAAGATCCCCTGGAGGAGGGCATGGCAACTCACTCGAGTATTCTGGCCTGGAGAATCCCGGTGGACAGAAGAGCCTGGCAGGCTACAGTGCACAGGATCACACAGAATCAGACACGACTGAAGCAACTTAGCCCAGCCAAATGCCTTCTCCTAATAACCCTCATCACAGCAGCTCTGTGAGAAGTATTGTGACGATCATTCTCATGTGAAGAAAACAAAGCTCGAGCAGGCACATCACCTGCCCCATCAAGTCTTCTGACAGCAGCCGGGCGTGTTGTGCTACATCACAGCTTTTGTTCATTGTTCCCACTGCCCATCTGTGAGGCGAAGATCATGGTCTCTTTTCCAGGCTAGTCTTTTCCCCAGTCAGATACTGACAGACGAGCAGCCCAGCTACATGTCATTTATTCTCTCTGGAGTTATTCCCAAACTCTGAATGATGTTTTCAGAGAAAGTAAGATGAGCTTTTAGCCACAGAATGCTGTTGCTATTGCCTTAATTTTGATTCTAATAGACGCTTAAATCTGCAACATTTGGAAGATTATTGGTGACGGGGCAGGGGGGCAAACTTTGCTCTTTATTTTACTGGGAAAATGGTAAATATGCCCTCTTAGCTCTGATCATAGTAGAATTGAAAGAATTTCAACTATGGCCAACCGTCCATAACCTAGCTTCTACTTTCTAAGGTGAAATAAGTTAGTACAGAATGTTCACTCAGATTTAGCCCTTCCAGCCACAAGAAACTTTCCAGCTGTTGGGATCCAGGACTTCTTGCTTTAAAATGCATAGAATTCTTGCTTCTAGAGCCAGTTAAATCCACCTGGGACATTTTGTTTAACCCTTAGCTAGCCAGGAGAAAACCAGTGCCAAGTCTGGTTCACAACAAGAGCATGCTTCTTCGTTGGTACCGACAGCAGGCCTGCTGGACTGTATGGAGATAAGTCTGATATATTTTGAACTCTGTCATCTTGGACAAGGTGCTTAACCTTTGCTGGGTCTCAATTCCATTCATTCATCCACTTGTTCAAAGAACTTCTTGACATCTAGTTAGATGATAATTATAGAAAGCCAGGTTAGAACCAAATGGAGCCTTTGAGCACAGCTATATAATTTGTACTAGATGATGACAGCGGCTATTTCCAAATCTGTTGACAAGTGGGAGATTCCATTATTGAGACAGAGTGGTAGGCTTCTCTATCATACAAATTCTCCTGGACCTGTTCTTGCTCCATCGTGGCACTTGGAGTGGTGCGGGGGTGGGGTGGGGGGGTCGTGGTGGGCAACAACAGTGATTAGTCTGGGCAAGGTCTCATCTGCCTCCCAATTCCCATCCGCCTGGTCTCTTTGTGCTTTGAAACTTAGCCCGACTCTGAACACCCTCCTTGGAAGAAAAGCTATGACCAACCTAGACAGCATATTAAAAAGCAGAGACATTATTTTGCCAGCAAGGTCTGTCTAGTCAAAGCTATGCTTTTTCCACATATGGATGTGAGAGTCAAAGCTACGATTTTTTCGTTAGTCATGTATGGATGTGAGAGTTGGACTATAAAGAAAGCTGAGCACCAAAGAATTGATGCTTTTAAACTGTGGTGTTGGAGGACTCTTGAGAGTCCCTTGGACTGCAAGGAGATCCAACCAGTCCATCCTAAAGGAAACCAGTCCTGAATATTCATTGGAAGGACTGATGCTGAAGCTGAAACTCCAATACTTTGGCCACCTGATGTGAAGAACTGACTCACTGGAAAAGACCCTGACGCTGGGAAAGATTGAAGGTGGGAGGAGAAAGGGATGACAGAGGATGAGATGGTTGGATGGCATCACCAACTCTATGGACATAAGTTTGAGTAAGTTCTGGGATTGCTGATGGACAGGGAAGCCTGGCATGGTGCTGTCCATGGGGCTGCAAAGAGTCAGACACGACTGAATGACTGAACTGAACTGAACTGACCACCCTCCATCCTCTCTTCTAGTTGCTTGCTAAACATCTCCACAGCAAAATCCCCTCTTCTCGGCAAAGCAAAGGTCAAATGGCAGCTGAACAAAGCAGTTTGAAGGAACAAACAAAACCCCATCTCCTTGTACTTTGAATGGTTCATCCCTCTAAACTAAGATACTTCATAACAGATGGGTTTTCATTAAAGTGTTACCATATTTCTCAAGGGATGTAGAATGTCAGTAGGACATCTGAAATGGGGTTCAGAATTAAGAGCTCTGCATGCAACTGAATCTGCTTCAAATTATGCTCTGCAAAAGACAAAAATATAGCCCTAGTGTCTAAAAATATTTCTTAGTAGTTGGCCAAAAATGCATTTATTCTTGGATTCATAAAAATGCAGGCCATGTGAAATATGTGGAGAGCACGCACTCTCAAAAAAACTGACCAAAGAAAGAGAACAAAAATTTAAAATAAACTTTGAAAATCGTTTAGTGAAGGGAAAGAGAGAAGGTGGAAATGGTAAGGCACTGGGGTATGACTGGAAAGAGGAACGGTGAAGATTTGCCCTTGGGGAAGATGACATGTCTGAGGACCCGACTCCCCCCACCACTCAACTCTCCCCCACACAGCCCAGGAAGGTCCTGAGCAGCTGTAGGCCAGGCTCCCCACTCTCACCACTTAGGGAACACTAGAAAAGCCAGAGTGGAGGGCCTGTCAGTTCAGTTCAGTTCATTTCAGTCGTTAAGTCGTGTCCAACTCTTTGCCACCCCATGAATCGCAGCACGCCAGGCCTCCCTGTCCATCACCAACTCCCAGAGTTCACTCAGACTCACGTCCATCGAGTCTGTGATGCCATCCAGCCATCTCATCCTCTGTCGTCCCCTTCTCCTCCTGCCCCCAATCCCTCCCAGCATCAGAGTCTTTTCCAATGAGTCAACTCTTCGCATGAGGTGGCCAAAGTACTGGAGCTTCAGCTTTAGCATCATCCCTTCCAAAGAAATCCCAGGGTTGATCTCCTTCAGAATGGACTGGTTGGATCTCCTTGCAGTCCAAGGGACTCTCAAGAGTCTTCTCCAACACCACAGTTCAAAAGCATCAAGTCTTCGGCACTCAGCCTTCTTCACAGTCCAACTCTCACATCCATACATGACCATAGGAAAAACCATAGCCTTGACTAGACGGACCTTAGTTGGCAAAGTAATGTCTCTGCTTTTGAATATGCCATCTAGGTTGGTCATAACTTTTCTTCCAAGGAGTAAGCGTCTTTTAATTTCATGGCTGCAATCACCATCTGCAGTGATTTTGGAGCCCCAAAACATAAAGTCTGACACTATTTCCACTGTTTCCCCATCTATTTCCCATGAAGTGATGGGACCAGATGCCATGATCTTTGTTTTCTGAATGTTGAGCTTGAAGCCAACTCTTTCACTCTCCTCTTTCACTTTCAGCAAGGCCTTCATGCTGGGGATGATTTTAGGTGTGGTCATTCACCTAGAGCCAGACATCCTGAGTGTGAAATCAAATGGGCCTTAGGAAGCATTACTACAAATAAAGCTAATAGAGGTGATGTAATTCCCACTGAGCTATTTCAAATCCCAAATGATGATGCTGTTAAAGTGCTGCACTCAATATACCAGCAAACTTGGAAAACTCAGCAGTGGCCACAGGAGTCAAAAAAATCAGTTTTCATTCCAATCCAATAGAAAGGCAATGCCAAAGAATGTTTAAATTACCCTACAATTGCACTCATTTCACATGCTAGCAAGATTATACTCAAAATTCTTCAAGCTAGGCTTCAGCAGAATTTGAACTGAGAAATTCCAGATGTACAAGCTGGATTTTCAAAAAGCAGAGGAACCAGAGATCAAATTGCCAACATCTGTTGGATTATAGAAAAAGCTACTGCTGCTGCTAAGTTGCTTCAGTCGTGTCTGACTCTGTGTGACCCCATAGACGGCAGCCCACCAGGCTCCGCCATCCCTGGGATTCTCCAAGCAAGAACACTGGAGTGGGTTGCCACTTCCTTCTCCACTGCGTGAATGTGAAAAGTGAAAGTGAAGTTGCTCAGTCGTGTGTGACTCTTAGCAACCCCGTGAACTGCAGCCTAACAGGCTCCTCCATCCATGGGATTTTCCAGGCAAGAGTTCTGGAGTGGGTTGCCATTGCTTTCTCCATAGAAAAAGCAAGGGAATTAAAAAAGAGATCTACTTCTGCTTCACTGATTATGTTAAAGCCTTTGACTGTGTGGATCACAACAAACTGTGGAATATTCTCAAAGAGATACAAATATCAAACCACCTTACCTGGCTCCTAGAAACCTGTATGCAAAACAAGAAGCAACAATTAAAACCGGACGTGGAATAATGGACTGGTTCCAAATTGGTAAAGGAGTACGTCAAAGCTGTATATTGTCACCCTGCTTATTTAAGTTATATGCAGAGTACATCATGTGAAATGCTGGGCTGGATGAAGCTCAAGCTGGAATAAGGATTGCTAGGAGAAATATTAACAACCTCAGATATCTAGATGATACCACATTAATGGCAGAAAGTGAAGAGGAACTAAAAAGCTTCTTGATGAAGGTGAAAGAGGAGAGTAAAAAAGCTGGCTTAAAACTCAACATTCAAAAAACTAAGATCATGGCATCCAGTTCCATCATTGCATGGCAAATAGATGGGGAAAAAGGGAAACAGTGACGGATTTCACTTTCTTGGACTCCAAAATCACTGTGGACTGTGACTGCAGGCATGAAATTAAAAGACACTTGCTCCTTGTAAGAAAAGCTATGACCAACTTGGACAGCATATTAAAAAGCAGCGACATTACTTTGCCAACAAAGGTTCATATAGTCAAAGCTATGGTTTTTCCAGTAGTCGTGTACTAATGTGAGAGTTGGACTATAAGAAAGACTGAGCGCAAAAGAATTGATGCTTTTGAACTGTGGTATTTGAGCAGACTATTAAGAGTCCCATGGACTGCAAGGAGATCAAACCTATCAATCCTAGAGGAAATCAACTCTGAATATTCATTGGTAGGACAGATGTTGAAGCTGAAGCTCCAACACTTTGCCAACTGATGTGAAGAACGAAGAACTGGCTCATTGGAAAAGACCCTGATGCTGGGAAAGATTGAGGGAAAGAGAAGAAGGAGGCAACAGAGAAAGAGATGGTTGGATGGCATCACTGATTGAATGGATATGAGTTTGAGCAAGCTCATGGAGATAGTTAAGGACAGGGAACCCTGGTGTGCTGCAGTTTATGGGGTCGCAAAGAGTCAGACACGATTTGGTGACTAAACAAAAGCAAAAGAGAAAGTCAGTTTTTTACAAAATACAATAAGAAATAAATTGCTGAAAAATGAAATTAAAAGGACAATTAAAATTAGTCCCTATTTTTATTACTAGACTCAAAAACCATGAAACTACATTTCAAAATTATAAAAAGAATTTGACTGTGTAGATCACAACAAACTGTGGGAAATGCTTCAAGAGATGGGAATATCAGACTACATCCCTGCCTCCTGAGAAACCTCTATGCAGGTCAAGAAACAACAATCAGAATCAGACATGGAACAATGGACTGGTTCAAAATTGGGAAAGGAGTGGATCAAAGCTATATATTGTCATCCTGTTTATTTAACGTATATGAAGAGTACATCATGCAAAATGTCAAGCTGGATGAACATAAGCTGGAATCAAGATTGCTGGGAGAAATATGTAAGAATTAAAGATTTTAAAATTATAAAAAAAAAAATAACCTCAGATATGCAGATGACACCACCCATGTCAGAAAGTGAAGAGGAATTAGAGAGCTTCTGAAGAAGGTTAAAGAGAAGAGTGAAAAAGCTGGGCTTAAAGTTCAACATTCAAAAAATGAAGATCATGGCATCCTGTCCCATCACTTCATGGCAAATAGATGGGGAAACAATGGAAACAATGACAGACTTCATTTTCTTGGGCTCCAAAATTACTGTGGACCATGAATACAGCCATGAAATTAAAAGATGGTTGCTCCTTAGGAGAAAAGCAATGACAAACCTAGACAGCATATTAAAAAGCAAAGACACGGCAAGTTCTTTTACATCAACCACCTAAGAGTCACGCTGTAAGAAGTAACAACCTCTTCTCTCCGCCATCTGCTCAGCAACCGCAAAACAGCAATTATGCATGAGTGCATCTCCATCCACACTGGCCAGGCTGGTGTCCAGATCGGCAATGCCTGCTGGGAGCTCTACTGCCTGGAACACGGCATTCAGCCCGATGGCCAGATGCCAAGTGACAAGACTATTGGGGGAGGAGACAACTCCTTCAACACCTTCTTCAGTGAGACAGGGGCTGGCAAGCATGTGCCCAGGGCAGTGTTTGTAGACCTGGAACCCACAGTCATTGATGTGGTTCACACTGGCACCTACCACCAGCTCTTCCACCCTGAACAGCTCATCACAGGCAAAGAAGATGCTGCCCGTAACTATGCTCAAGGTCACTACACCATTGGCAAGGAGATCATTGACCTCGTCTTGGACCAAATTCGGAAACTGGCTGACCAGTGCACAGGTCTTCAGGGCTTCTTGGTTTTCCACAGCTTTGGTGGGGGAACTGGTTCTGGGTTCACCTCCCTGCTGATGGAACGCCTCTCTGTCGACTACGGCAAGAAGTCCAAGATGGAGTTCTCCATTTATCCAGCTCCCCAGGTTTCCACAACTGTCGTTGAGCCCTACAACTCCATCCTCACCACCCACACCACCCTGGAGCACTCTGATTGTGCCTTCACGGTAGGCAATGAGGCCATCCATGACATCTGCTGTAGAAACCTCGATATTGAGCGCCCGATATATACTAACCTGAATAGGCTGATAGGTCAAATTGTGTCCTCCATCACTGCTTCCCTGAGGTTTGATGGCACCCTGAATGGGGATCTTACAGAGTTCCAGACCAACCTGGTGCCCTATCCCTGCATCCACTTCCCTCTGGCCACATACGCCCCTGTCATCTCTGCTGAGAAAGCCTACCATGAACAGCTTTCTTTCTGTAGCAGAGATCACCAACGCTTGCTTTGAGCCAGCCAACCAGATGGTGAAATGTGACCCTCGCCATGGTGAATACATGGTCTTCTGCCTGTTGTACTGTGGTGATGTGGTTCCCAAAGATGTCAGTGCTGCCATTGCCACCATCAAGACCAAGCGCACCATCCAGTTTGTGGACTGGTGCCCCACTGGCTTCAAGGTTGGCATTAATTACCAGCCTCCCACTGTGGTACCTGGTGGAGGCCTGGCCAAAGTACAGCGAGCTGTGTGCATGCTGAGCAATACAACAGCCATCGCTGAGGCCTGGGCTCGTCTGGACCACAGGTTTGACCTGATGTATGCCAAGCATGCCTTTGTTCACTGGTACATGGGTGAGGGCATGGAGGAAGGAGAGTTTTCTGAGGCCCGTGAGGACATGGCTGCCCTTGAGAAGGATTATGAGGAGGTTGGTGTGGATTCTGTGGAAGGAGAGGGCGAGGAAGAAGGAGAGGAATACTAAAGTTAAAATGTCATGAAGGTGCTGCTTTTACAGGGAAGCTTATTCTGTTTCAAACATTGAAAAGTTGTGGTCTGATCAATTCATTTGTATATTGCAGTGTATACGCTCATATACAATTACTGACCTATGCTTTAAAACATGATGCTTTGTTACAGACCCAAGCTGTCCATTTCTCTGATGGGTTTGAATAAAGTATTCCCTGTCTTAAATGAAAAAAATAAATAAATAAAAATAGCAAGCAAAGACATTACTTTGCCAACAAAGGCCCATCTAGTCAAAGCTATGGTTTTTCCAATAGTCATGTATGGATGTGAGAGTTGGACAATAAAAAAGGCTGTGTGCTGAAGAATTGATGCTTTTGAACTGTGGGTGCTGGAGAAGACTCTTGAGAGTCTTTTGGACAGCAAGGAGATCAAACCAGTCAGTTAAAGAAAATCATTCCTGAATATTCATTGGAAGGAATGATGCTGAAGCTGAAGCTCTAATACTTTGGCCACCTTTTCTTTTCCTCTAAGAAAGAAGGGAAAGAAGCAGATAAAAAGGTAAAAGGCCTAGAAGGGTGAGGTGTAGGCCAAGTCCCACAGGGAAGCTCTGGAGACAGTGCAGGCCCCACCTCAGAGCTGTCCTGATCAAGCATGAGGCAGCTGCAGTATTTATACCCCCATAGCTCAGTCACTGACTGCAGGCCACTCTTGTTCCAATTTTCTATGTGCAGGCAAAGAAAACCCTGGCATTAACTTGAGGGCTGCCCTCAACCAATGATCCAGTTTCAGGCTGTTGGGAGTAAAAGCACCCAGAGAGCCTGGGAGGGAAAAACAGTGAAGGACTCATGGGCTGGGTAAGGACAGGGTCTCTTACACTGGAGCAGTAGTTTCCAAACTTCTTTTTTTACTAAAAATTTTTAGTAGAAACAAAACTCTTCTTGGAAGTTCAATAACTAATATTGATAAAGAGTTACAACGGTTGAAAAAAAGGAGAGTGGACCCTGTCTCCTCCTTAATCCTCACTCCCTCCTTTAGGCTCCAGGCTCCACAGACTTAGAGCTGCCTAGGAGGCTGTTGGGACACTGTGATCATCTGCCTAGGTCTGCCAGAACAAAGCATCACAAAGTGGGTAGGTTAAACAATGTGCTGAAGCTGAAGCTCTGATACTTTGACCACCGGATATGAAGAGCCAACTCATTTGAAAAGACCCTGATGCTGGGAAAGATTGAAGGCAGGAGGAGAAGGGGATGACAGAGGATGAGATGGTTGAACAGCATCACCAACTCAACGGACATGAGTTTGAGCAGGCTCTGGGAGATGGTGATGGACAGGGAGGCCTGGCATGCTGCAGTCCATGGGGTTGCGAAGAGCTGGACACAACTCGGTGACTGAACAACAACAAAACAATATAAATGTAATCTCTCAGTGTTCTAGATGCTAAAAATCCAAAATCAAGGTGTCAACAGGATCACTCTCTCTCTGAAGCCCATAAAAGGAAGCACCTTCCTTGCCTCTTCCTAGCTTCTGGTGTTGCCAGCAATCCTGGGTACACCTCGACTTCTAAAAATCTGTGTCTTCACTTTGTCTTCCCTGTGCACATGTGTGTGCTCAAGTTTCCTCTTCTTAGAAGGACATGCTGGGTTAGGGCCCATCCTAATGACTTCATTTGAAGCATTAGGGGTTAACACATCAACATATGAATTTAGAGAGACATAATTCTGCTCATAATAGACACTACTTCTAAAATCCTTCACATCATTAAGCGTCAGTGTCCAGTGTTTCTGTATAAAGTGGTTAAGTCTTCTTCAGTGGTATTTGCTGAAGTATTTTGAATGTTAAACTTCGGTGGCTTGAACACTGTTCCTCAGAGTTAGCATCCTTAGTGAATCCCAGGGGCACCCTCAAATAGCTACCTTATTTACATCCAACCCAACAGCCAAGGAAGAAGTCTAGGAGTCAATCATGCAGACTGGGAGAAGCCAAGCATTATTCATTAACACTAGCAATATCACACAGAGAAGGCAATGGCACCCCACTCCAGCACTCTTGCCTGGAAAATCCCTTGGGCAGAGGAGCCTGGTAGGCTGCAGCCCATGGGGTCTCGAAGAGTCGGACACGACTGAGCGACTTCCCTTTCACTTTTCACTTTCATGCATTGGAGAAGGAAATGGCAACCCACTCCAGTGTTCTTGCCTGGAGAATCCCAGGGACGGGGGAGCCTGGTGGGCTGCCGTCTATGGGGTTGCACAGTCGGAGACGACTGAAGCGACTTAGCAGCAGCAGCAGCAGCAGCAACAGCAGCAGCAGCAGCAGCAGCAGCAGCAGCAGCAATATCACAAAAGGCAAGGGGCAAGAATCTCCTTCATCTTGTATGATCTTAAATCACCCAAGTAGGTGTTCAGGTAGTTTGGAGAGGATGTTATTTCCATCTGTCAGATGAGAAAACTGAAGGTCTGAACACAGCTTCTCCAAGGCCACATTGGAACCACCCTCCACTACTTACTAGCCAAGCCCGGGACTTTTTTTTTTTTCCAAACAAAACCAGCTTACTTTGTCTCTTCCAGTTAATAAGAAAAGGCCTTTTAAAGAGTGAAGTCTGCAGTTAATGAAGGAAAAGTGATATAATACTTTTGACTAAATCAAACATCTCTTTGGAGGAAAAGTAGTTTATATCTTTATATTTGGTTAAAGTGTAAATTGAAATTGCATGAGCCTGAATAAGGCTTGCCGTATGCCAAGCACTATTCTAAGGAGTTTACATGTATTAATTCTTTTAATCCTCACAAGAGCCATTGGACTAGGTACCATAATTATTCACATTTTATGGATGAGGAATTAGAGATGCAGAAAGGGACTAGTTTGCTAGAAAATAATTCATTCCTGCAAGTACTTCAGGGAATCTCAGCTAATAATAACATAAATAACAGTAAAGATATCTTCTATTTATTGTATGTTTTACATACAGTTTTTATACTTTATCTTCATAGTAATACTGCAGTTAAGTATTTCTATGTCCCTTTCACAGATGAATAAACAAAATCTCAGAGTTCAAGTAACATGACCACAACCCCATGGCTTATAGGTGGTAGATCTCAGGCAGGTCTATCTAGTTTCTTGGTTCTTCAGACCCTCCCACACAGTTGGTCTGACAAAAGTGGCTTTATCTTATAATTTAGGCCCTCTGGGAGATGAGTGCTAGCCTCAGGCCCCAAATACCTCTGGGGCAGTAAGTAATGCATTCCTTTCACAAAATTATAAAATTCTAAGAAATGAGTACTGTAACTAGCCATTCTCATACTTTCTAAACACATGTAAGTCATCAGCAACTTTCTAGTATATTTTTTACACAATAGGCAGCAACAACCTATCAAGTTGGCATCCAAGTATGTGAAATCAGTTATGCTATAATTAATTGAATGACAAGCACAGCCCATTACCTGGTACATTTTAATGTGCTTATAGTGGAAATGATAACATGGCAGTTGCCATAGTTGCAATATGTAAAATAATAAACAGAACAGTTTCTGGTATACAGTAGGCATGCAATAAATACTATTTAAATGCTTTACATGTATTTACTCATTTTATTCAAAGATTATCACAAATACTCAAACAGCTAATGTGGTTATTTTCGTCTTCATTCTCTTCTCAATTCCTTTACTTGTGATGACTTTAGGGCTAGAATTTGGATATTTTCATAAAGTACTTATCTACTAGGCATCAAGAATGTTCTGAGTAACAGTACTGGAAATGAGGTGGGTGAGGACAGGAGTAGAGATAGAGAGATCTTTGTCTTACTTAATATTTTTGGATGACTTGAATAGTTATTTCTTCTATGTTTTCATATAATTAGACAGTGGGAAGGCCAAGGGGAAATGGGTCCAAGTTATTAGGAGAAACATATCCAGCTAAAATCAATGGGTCAAACTACTTTTGGTCAAAAGCAGGCACAGCAATATGGTCAAATGACAATTTTGTAGAAAATGAATACTCATGACTCCAGAACTCTTTCCCTACTTGGAACAAATCCACCAGATAAAGAACTGTGATATGCTTGGAAGAGACAGGCACTCCCAAGTCTCCTCAGTGGGGGCACTGTCTCCCGGAATGGCCAAGGTACCAGCAGGTACCCCAGAGGACACTGTCTCCTTCCCCATCCCAGGTTGCCAGGCGGGCCACTGTGCTTCAGGGTGAGGGATGGTGTAGCAATAGGACGCATCAGAGAACAATAAAGTTAGTGCAAGGAGAGGAAGGAATTCCTGGACTTGACATGTGGCTCCTTGAAAGTCCCTAGGAAACAGTTCTACACTCACTCCCTCATTTTGCAAGAAGCTAGAGGAATTGAGACTGGTATTCCAGATGTTCTCCCAAGGCCCAATGCTGGCCAGTGTATATTTGATCAAAGTCTTTGGCCTGCTCAAGAGTACCTACTAGTAGAAACCTCAGATTATTTGAACATTTTGCTAAGGCTAAGCAATGCCCTTCACAAATAAAACAAATTCTTTGACCTTCTAATAGCAGCGGGATTACTCCTTCAAAGCTCAGTCTAAATATTAGCAATTGTGACAGAAGTTATTTATGTTTCTTTGAAGATGTATTTAGAAACCTGTAAGATTTGCCTTTTTCTCTTTTTATGCTGAATGAAATGACTGAGAACATGGTAGGAATCTAACAAACATCATTCAGTGATGACTTGCCTACAAAAGGGTTCTGCTTCTCCAGTGAGACTGAAGGAGGAAACAGACAGAACAGGCTCCATCTTGAAAGAAGGACTCCATCTTGGGCTGGACTGTGGACTTTGAGCTATATGCCCAGTATCTATGGAAACAACATACCAACTGGAAACCAGACCTCCCAGATGGAAGACCCCCTTGGCTTGTACCTAGACTCTCCATTGCCTAAAACAATACTCTAATTATCTGTGTACCTGAATAGAATCATAAATTCTATTATGCTTATTGGAGTATGACCACAGGCCTATTGATATTTGTCCACCGTTAACTACCTAGGCTCAAGGCATATGAATCACGGGTTAACTTTGTATCTTTCTTTTCCTTTGTTGAGACTAGTTTCAGGGGATTTGGGGAGGTGGGTTTGGAAATGTACTCTTAGGGTATAAAAGGTTTTCAAAAACTGGTTGGGGTCCTTGGCTAAGAGGAGACTTTGCTTTGGGCCTGCCGATATAATAAAATGCACTCCACTCTCTGCATTGTCCTTCTAAGTGAGTTTGTTTGCCTGAATGCTTGGCTACAACAAGGCGAAGGTCAAGGAGCTACATTTATTTCAGAAGAGGCTTCTGGGGAAGGATTTTTCCTGAAATAAGCTCTTCCTGAAGTTAGATCAAGGTGCTCTGTTTTGAAGTATTTACTTACTTGATAGACAAGAAGACTCAGATGTCTTTCTCTCATAAGACAGTATGCAATTCGCTTACCCCTGAATCTGCCTCTACTCCCTTCCTGACACCAAACCAATAGATAGAATTAAGTCATAACATAATTGGGCTTTCCAGCTTTACATAGCATATCCACAAACTTCCTTCTCTGAACCTTTTACTTCCACTTCCTCTGCCTGCCACAGCAATCTCTGGCCTTTTTACTTCATTTCATCTCTTTCACCATTCTTCTACCATCTCCTGGAGGAGGAAATGACAACCCATTCCAGTATTCTTGCCTAGAAAATCCCATGGAGAGAGGAACCTATTGGGCTACAGTCCATAGGGTCGCAAAGAGGGCCAGACACGACTGAGCAAATGAGCAGGCAGGAGTCATCCTAGCAGCATCCTACAACAATTTCCAGGGCCTTCTCTAGTTTATTTTGGTGTATCCTGCAGATGGTGACTGCAGCCATGAAATTAAAAGACACTTACTCCTTGTAAGAAAAGTTATGACCCACCTAGACAGTATATTCAAAAGCAGAGACATTACTTTGCTGACTAAGGTCCGCCTAGTTAAGGCTATGGTTTTTCCTGTGGTCACGTATGGATGTGAGAGTTGGACTGTGAAGAAGCCTGAATGCTGAAGAATTGATGCTTTTGAACTGTGGTGTTGGAGAAGACTCTTGAGAGTCCCTTGGACTGCAACAAGATCCAACCAGTCCATTCTGAAGGAGATCAGCCCTGGGATTTCTTTGGAAGGAATGATGCTAAAGCTGAAACTCCAGTACTTTGACCACCTCATGCGAAGAGTTGACTCATTGGAAAAGACTCTGATGCTGGGAGGGATTGGGGGCAGGAGCAGAAGGGGACAACAGAGGATGAGATGGCTGGATGGCATCACGGACTCGATGGATGTGAGTCTGAGTGAACTCCAGGAGTTGGTGATGGACAGGGAGGCCTGGCGTGCTGCGATTCATGGGGTGGCAAAGAGTCGGACACGACTGAGTGACTGAACTGAACTGAACTGAAGCACTTGTTCATCACTGAGCCAGGTTGCAGACTCTTAGAGTTTTCCCAGCCTTGGGTTTTCCCAGATCAACCTTGGGATTTCTTTGGAAGGAATGATGCTAAAGCTGAAGCTCCAGTACTTTGGCCACCTCATGCGAAGAGTTGACTCATTGGAAAAGACTCTGATGCTGGGAGAGACTGGGGGCAGGAGGAGAAGGGGATGACCCAGGAAGAGATGGCTGGATGGCATCACGGACTCGATGGATGTGAGTCTGAGTGAACTCTGGGAGTTGGTGATGGACAGGGAGGCCTGGCGTGCTGTGATTCATGGGGTCACAAAGAGTCGGACGCGACTGAGCGACTGAACTGAACTGAACTGAACTGAACTGGAAGAGTGCTCCCAAACCAATAAACTTCCTCTCATCCACCTTTGTATTTCATCCTTTGGAGAAATAATGGTCATCATATCTCCATATAATGCACCAGTCTTCCCGCTGCAGAAACCAGACAGACACTGGCAGGTGGTGGACTAGTGCAAACCCAACTAAGTAGTAGCCCCAGCTGCAGCTACTGTGACAGTTAGAGCAGATGAGTGTGTTTTCAGGCCCATGGGATGGAGTCAGACATTCTTATTGATCAGAAAAGAAGGTTAGATGCTTCACATTTATGTGGAATATACAATAGTATGTGTCCACTGTCTTTCCCTAGGTCTGTGTGAACTCTCTCACTCTCTCATACAGTCTGGAAGGACCTGGATGTCCCACTGAACTCCATTTGCTCTACTCTGGTGATGGCATCGCATTAATCAGACAAGAGGAGCACAGTGGCTGCTTGGTTCATTGGAGGCTTTGGTGAGACACACACACTCTAGAGAATGTGAGATAAATCCTTTGAAGATTCCAGGGAGGGCCACATCAGTAAAACTTTAAGGTTCCCAGTAGGAAATGGCAAATCATTCCAACCCATTCCAGTATTCTTGCCTGGGAAATTCCATGGACAGAGGAGCTTAGTGGGCTACAGGCCGTGGGGTCACAAAGAGACACGCCTGAGCACAGTACCACCACCAACACCTTATATGAGTGTTATGATACAACCAATATGTATCACCTGTTACTGCAAAGAAGGGAAAGAAGGGAGGGAGAAAGGAAGGAAGGAAGGGAGGGAGGAAGGGACAAAGGAAAAAAGTGAGGTAAGGAGTAAACAGATATCATTATGAAGGAGAAAGAAATTACCTTCCATCCTTCTAGGTTCTTCTGACTGGCCCAAGGATTAAATTGACACAACCAGACTGAAAGGAGAACATCAAACAAAAATTTAATAACACATAGACACGGCAGAAACCCAGAAAAACTGAGTCATTTGCGAAAATGGCTGAAGCCCTCACCTTAAATACAATCTTCAGCTAAGGGCAAAAGAGCATGCTGAGGTTAGGCGATCAGGACTTCAAAGGGGAGCAAGACAATTTATGTGGAGATGAAAAAGCAAACGTTTACAAAACAAATGTTTGTCAAGCCAGGCAGAGACAATGGGATACAGAAAGGAGCTTTTACAAACACACTTTGCCAGGTCCCTCCCTGTCTACATGCCTAGTTCATACTATAGTTATCTATGGTGATAGTTCCCTCCTAGGAACAGGTCTTCTATCTACATTTTTTAGGCAGTTAGGGGGAAAGTCAAAGGTTTTTCTTGAGGCCTTTGAGTCCAAAAAATAATCAGGCTAAATTAATCCTCACGGAAATGAGACATATTTGAGGGCAGCAAATTTTGTTCCCCTACACCAGATATGATGATAAAACACAGAAGAGAAAAAATCATGTTTAAAACTAATGTTTAGTGTTGAAAAGTATACAGACCAGGAAGGCTACCCTGAAGATTATCAGTAGAGAAGATAATCCCTCCCCTTAAAAACACTCACCAAATGTGGTTTATACATCAAATGGATATTATTCAGCCTTTAAAAAGAAGGAAATTCTGAGATATGCTTTAACTTGGATATGCGAAGTGAAATAAGCCTGTCAAAAGGACAAATATTGTATTCCACTTACATGGGATGCCTGAAGAAATAGTCAAATTCAGAGAGACAGAAAGTGGACTGCTAATTACCAGGGTCTGGTGGAGAGTGGGGTGGGCAATTTTTGTTTAATGAGTATAGAATTTCCATTTGAAAAGGTGAGAAATTTCTGGAGATGGATGGCAGTGATGGTTACACAATAGTGTGAATGTTCAGCATTAATGTCATTAAACTGTATACTTAAGATGGTTAAAATGGTAGTTTTTTTTGTTATGTATGTATGGATGTGAGAGTTGGACTGTGAAGAAGGCTGAGCGCTGAAGAATTGATGCTTTTGAAATGTGGTGTTGGAGAAGACTCTTGAAGGTCCCTTGGACTGCAAGGAGATCCAACCAGTCCATTCTGAAGGAGATCAGCCCTGGGATTTCTTTGGAAGGAATGATGCTAAAGCTGAAGCTCCAGTACTTTGGCCACCTCATGTGAAGAGTTGACTCATTGGAAAAGACTCTGATGCTGGGAGGGATTGGGGTCAGGAGGAGAAGGGGATGACCCAGAATGAGATGGCTGGATGGCATCACGGACTTGATGGATGTGAGTCTGAGTGAACTCCGGGAGATGGTGATGGACAGGGAGGCCTGGCATGCTGCGATTCATGGGGTGGCAAACAGCTGGACATGACTGAACGACTGAACTGAACTGAACTGAAATGTTACCATAATTTTTTTAAAATCTAGAATTTAAACAAAATCTTCCCCAATATTCACATAATTTAACACTCATTATTAGTTCAGAAAGCAGATCCAGTCCTGCTGAATTCTGAGATGGACTGAGTCTCTTCAGTTACCATGTGGATTTAGATGAAAAATTTTACTTCGGGGTGGGACAGGGCAAAATGTGACCTCCTTCACTGGCAGTCACTCTCTGAAAGGAAGTGGAGCCTGAGGATGCATTTGGTTCTGTGAGCCCCATTCAGCTAGAGAACTGGGGGCAAACGAACTTCACCTTTTCCCTCTTCCCCATGCCTGCCTTCTCAGAGACGTAACATCAAAATGTCTGTTGTTTTGTTTTTTCTTTATAGATGAGCCTTGATGCAGGTGTTTTGATGTCATATTTTAGTCCCTAATCCTGAACCCAGTCTCTTGGCCTCTGTGGCTTTCATTTAAACTCACTGCAGAGTAAAATTTTTTCTCTTTCTGTGAGAAAGAGCATGTTTCAGATATTTCTTTATTTATGATTTCCCCTCTATGTTTTGAGTTTTCAAAACTGGAGTTGTGTTTTGTTTTTTTTTAATCAGAAGTCTATACAATTTCTAATTTGAAAAAAATAGATAAGCAACAAGCAACAAAGGTTTACTGAACAGCCCAGAGAACTATAGTCAATATCTTGTAATAACCTATAATGGAAAATAATCTGAAAACTAATATATGTGTATATGTATAACTGAATCTCCTTGCTGTGCATCTGAAACATTAATAAGCCAACTATTCTCTTTGCAACCCCATGGACTATAGCCTGCCAGGCTCCTCTGTCCATAGAATTCTCTAGGCAAGAATACTGGAATGGGTTGCTATGCCCTCCTCCAGGGGATCTTCCTGACCCAGGAATTGAACTAGGGTCTCCTCTATTGTAGGTGGATTCTTTACCAGCTGAGCTACCAGGGAAGCCCATTTGTATAACTGAATCAACTTGCTGTGCACCTGGAACATTATAAGTTAACTATACTTCAATAAAATAAATATATTAAGGAAAAAAGGGTTTTTTTAAGTCAAAGTCTATAAAAAATAATTACACACAATAAACCTTGAGAATATACTTTGGTTGACTCTCTGTAAAAAAAAAAAAAAAAGTAAAACTGAAAAAACCAATCTTCTAGCTTCCAGAGAGTATACTTTCTTTTGCTAATGAGGAATTAGGATTCTGTTTCCAGTTATACAAATTAACCATGACCTTGAGAAGACAAATGGACAAACTCCTGTATTACTCAGAGCAAAGCAGGTAGAGGGAAGCTGTGCTGGAAAACAAGCATTCTTTCTTGAAAGTGATCCCCCATCCCACCCAGAGTGTGGTCTCTTCTTAAACGCCACTGTAGGGAATCTGTTTCTTAAACCAGGTTTCAAACTCAGTCTTCCAAGTTACACAGTGGAACTTTAACTTGTACCCAAAACCTTCTTTGTAACACTTCTTAAATTTTGGTTTTTAAGCTTTACTGAATTGAGAATCATTGCCTAAGTAATAAATCAGAGAAAACAGACATATGTTACCTGGATAATACTAGACTGCTCATGGTGTAGCAAATAGAATTAGTAAAATCAGGATCCTTTTCCATTTGCTGTTTATAATAATGACTCTGGCTTCAATTGTTTATATACATGTATATTTATACACTCATGGGAAATTAACTTATCCTAGGATGATCATACTGAGTGGTGATATCTATTCATCTTGTCTACCCAGCAAACTTTCACATCTCTTTTTCTTTAGTAACACATCTGCTCCCCTAATCATAATGCTCCGATTGCCAGGCAACAGAGATCAGCTCAGTGGACAACTATTTACTTATCAGTCATACAGTGGTGGTGATTTAGTCACTAAGTCATGTCCGACCTTTGCAGCCCTGTGGACCATAGCCCACCAGGTTCCTCTGTCTATGAAATTCTCCAGGTGAGAATACTGGAGTGGGTAGTCATTTCCTTCTCCAGGGGATTTTCCTGACCCCAGGATGAAACCCAGGTCTCCTGCATTGCAGGCAGATTCTTTATCAACTGAACTACCATGGAAGCCACTATTTACCTTTGGCTGCACAACAAATTTTCAAAACTTTGTGACTTAAAACATAAGTAATGATTTATTATAGCTCATGGGTGCCGTGGGTCAGGAATTTAGACAGGGCAAAGCAGGATGGCTCATCTCTGTTACACAGTGTTTGGGGTCACAGTCGGAAGAACTGAAGTCTAGGGCTGAAATCAGGTGCAGACTCACAAACATCTCTGCATGTTGATGCTGATGTTGCATCTCCACATGGCCTGGGCTTCCTCACCACATGGAGGCTGGGATCGAAAGATGAGTATCCCAAGAGAGAGAGTGTGGCTGCCAGCCATAACGTGTTTCTGACGTCCTTTTGATATCCTTTTGATGTCCTATCCTCAAGAGTTCAATGAGGATACTTTAGAAAGTACTCTGTTTCTAAAGTACTCTGTTGGTTGGAACCATGACAGTCCCCACCCAAATAGAAGGAAGGGAAATACAGGAACCCCCACCAATTTCTGTCCCCTTCTCTCACTTGGTAGAAGGAGTATCAACTATGTTCTAAGATGCTTATCTAGAATGAAGAAGGAATGTATTGATGTGATCATTTCATCTTACCAATGAAAACATCATCTGCCATGGTTGGGTACGTGACACAAGCAGAGCTGTTCCGAATACTTCCCTCAGAGTGACAGACGCTGAAAGAAAGAAGCTCCTTTTTCTTGGAGTTTCTAAGCTGAAGGGTGTAAATCAAGGGCAGCAGAAGTCAACTTCTCTACCATGTAGAAAAAGCCTAAATGAAAAGCTAAGATAGAGTAACAATAAGGCAAGAAGAGAAAGGATCAGAGAAAAAGAGTTCTGATGACATTGTCACTACCCTCCAGAATCTAGCATTGAGTGAGTGACTGGCATATAGCTGTGGACAATAATATTTACTGAAAGAATAAAATGAAAGTCTTAATAATGAACTATTAGCCATGAAAAAGAACAAAATAATGCCATTTGCAGCAACATGGATGGACCTAGAGATTATCATACTAGGTGAAGTAAGTCGGACAGAGAAAGACAAACGCCATATATTTCCATTCATTTGCGGAATCTCATTTTAAAATGGATGCCTCTTGAGAAACCTGTATGCAGGTCAGGAAGCAACAGTTAGAACTGGACATGGAACAACAGGCTGGTTCCAAGTAGGAAAAGGAGTACGTCAAGGCTGTATATTGTCACCCTTCTTACTTAACTTCTATGCAGAGTACATCATGAGAAAGGCTGGGCTGGAAGAAACACAAGCTGGAATCAAGATTGCTGGGAGAAATATCAATAACCTCAGATATGCAGATGACACCACCCTTATGGCAGAAAGCAAAGAAGAACTAAAAAGCCTCTTGATGAAAGTGAAAGAGGAGAGTGAAAAAGTTGGCTTAAAGCTCAACATTCAGAAAACTAAGATCATAGCATCTGGCCCCATCACTTCATGGCAAATAGATGGGGAAAACAGTGGAAACAGTGGCTGACTTTATTTTTCTGGGCTCCAAAATCACTGCAGATGGTGATTGCAGCCATGAAATTAAAAGACGCTTACTCCTTGGAAGGAAAGTTGTGATCAACCTAGATAGCATATTGAAAAGCAGAGACATTACTTTGTTAACAAAGTTCCATCTAGTCAAGGCTATGCTTTTCCAGTGGTCATGTATGGATGTGAGAGTTGGACTATAAAGAAAGCTGAATGCCAAAGAATTGATGCTTTTGAACTGTGGTTTTGGAGAAGACTCTTGAGAGTCCCTTGGACTGCAAGGAGATCCAACCAGACCATCCTAAAGGTAGACTGGTTGGATAAGTCTTGGGTGTTCATTGGAAGGACTGATGTTGAAGCTGAAACTCCAATACTTTGGCCACCTGATGTGAAGAGCTGACTCATTTGAAAAGACCCTGATGTTGGGAAAGATTGAGGGCTGGAGGAGAAGGGGACGACAGAGGATGAGATGGTTGGATGGCATCACCGACTCAATGGACATGGGTTTGGGTGGACTCCAGGAGTTGGTGATGGACAGGGAGGCCTGGCATGCTGTGACTCATGGGGTCGCAAAGAGTCGGGCACAACTGAATGACTGAACTGAACTGATACTGATAAAAGAACTTATTTACAAAATGGAAACAGACTCACAGATTTTGAAAACAAACTCATGGTTACCAAAGGGGAAATGTGGAGTGGAGGATAAATTAAGAGTTTGGGATTAACATACACACATTACTATTATATAGTAGGTTAATCAAAAAGGACTTACTGTATAGTGTAGGGAATTCTACTTAATATTATGTAAAAACCTATATGAGAAAAGAATCTGAAAAAGAATGAATATATGTATATGTATACCTGAATCACTTTACTGTACATTTGAAACTAACAACATTATAAATCAATAAAATTAAAAAAAAAAAACCTCAGCATTACTTGTTTTAAAAAAATAGAAGTCTTGACAAACAGAACATATTCAAGGTATCTAAAACCACTAGAAATGAGAGCTCAAAATTTTGAAGATAACTGACCTATGTTTTTTCCCTGAGGCATGTGGTGATTATCCACATGTAACCCTTCTCCTTGAGGATGGATGGGTCTAATATTACCCAACCTCTGGGGATTCTCTGGTGGTTCAGTGATAAAGAATCCACCTGCCAATGCAGGAGATGTAGTTTTGATCCCTGGGTTGGGAAGATCTGTTGGAAAAAGAAGTGTCAACCCACTCCAGTATTCTTGCCTGGGAAATCCCCTGGACAGAAGAGTTGAGTGGGCTATTAGTCCATGGGGTCACAAAAAGTCACACATGACTTAGTGATTAAACAACTACAAACAAGCCAGCCTCCAAGAATGAGACTTTTTATTCTTTCTACCCTCGGCTAGGTACTACCTCTGCAGCTAGAGGACAATTAATTTTAGTGACTATTGCTGCCAGCCCAGGTAGTCTTCCTAGAAAAAAGAGCCTTACTCCATTTGCCTACAAATGGGGCATTTATTCCTGTATCCTGTAAATCTTCCTGCTTTTATATCCTCCAGTCATTTTAAACTGGCTGTCTCTTTACCCGTGTGCTACAGATTTCCACTTAGAAGTATTTTTTCCCAGTGATTTTAGAATTCCACCCTTAGGGTGGTTTTGATACACATTTCAGATGAGAAAACTGGAAAATACACAAAACCATCTGCAGGAGAATCACTGTAAAACCTTATAAAGTACACGAGGGCTAAGACCCTGCAGTGCCCTTGCTACTGAATTAAAATATTTGGGCTCATTGCATGACAATTATATTTCTAGAAAGCTCCAGAGATGACTACTATACATACCCAAGAACCACTGGGATTTGCATTGCACTTGGGTTAGAGGTAACAAGAGAGCTCCATGTTCCCTCTGTCCCCAAACCTCTAAAACAACTTTTTAAAAATGTGACCATCTATTTATTTATTTACTCATTTATCTTCATTTAATAGTATTTTATTTTCACTTTTTTTCTTCTGGTTTTGATATATAACTGACCTACAGCACTGTATAAGTTTGAGGTGTATAGCATAATGATTTGACTTACATGCATCATAAAATGATGACCACAATAAGATTAGCAAACATCCATCATCTCATACAGATATAAAATTAAAGAAACAGAAAAAAACTTTTTTTCTTGTGATGAGAACTCTTATGATTTACTCTCATAATAACTTTCAATACATAATATGCAGCCGTGTTAATTGTATTTATCGTGTTGTACATTACATCCCTAGTGCTTATTTATCTTATATCTGAAATTTTGTACATTTCGACCACCTTCATGCAATGATCCAACCCTCACCTCCCTCTAGTAATATAAATTTTCTATCTTTCTCTATGAGTTGTTTATTGAATATATTATGTAAGTTTCAGGTGTACAACATTGTGATTCATAATTTTTAAAGGTTACACTCCATTTATGCTGTGCTGTGCTTAGTTGATCAGTTGTGTCCAACTGATCAGTTTGTGACCCCATGGACTATAGCCCACCAGGCACCTCTGTCCATGGGGATTCTCCAGGCAAGAATACTGGACTGGGTTACCATTCCCTCCTCCAGGGGATCTTCCCAACCTGGGGATCGAAGGCAGGTCTCCCGCATTGCAGGCAGATTCTTTACCCTCTGAGCCACCAGGAAAGCCCACAGTCCTTTTATAGTTATTATAAAATAGTAACTATAATCCCTGTACTGCATAACATATGCTTGTAGCTTATTCATATTTACAGTTGTTTGTACCTCTTAATTCTAACACCACTTTTGATGTCAAACTCTTAGAAGTACAGTTTACAGGGATTTGGAAGAGATGTCTTACCCCTTCCCACCTGAGCTTCCATTGAAAGGAGCAGATTTCACCATGTATTCCCACAAAGGAAAGTGACCTTTTTCTTCCCCACAGACTGGGGTAGGAGACGGAGCTGGGAAGACTGCGTATTGCAGGACCAATGGGGACAATGGGCTCTCATAAGACCTGAAGCAAATCTGAGTAATTTTGTCCCCTCCCCTTCCCTCTACAGGGCCAGCTTTTAGAATCCAATCTTAACGTCCCACATTCCACCAGGGAAGGTAGAATGAAGCCTGAAGCAGATGCATATTAGATAGAAATGCAACCCTATAGCCAACTTTCCAGAATGTTCCTTAGGAGACACTGGGAGAAAAGCCCTCAGCTGGTCAGCTTGCCCTAATCAGGCAGAGGAGGAAGAAGCATGGAAACTCCAGAGCATAAACTGGAAGAGCATTTCATTTAAAACACTTCAGGCTTCATTTTAATTTCATCTGATTGAAAAAGGACTAACTGGTAAATAGACAGGTTTTTTTAGTTTCCCTCTGAATATGGCCAATGAAACTGCGGATTTGGAATGGCTGTAGGGGGCAGTGGGCGTGTTGCAGTCCAACAGGAACAGTTTGCACAGCTGCAAAAGGGAGTTTTCCGTGTGCTTGCTCCAGTCTGAGCTGGAGGGAGGTGAGGATTTGACGTCAGCAATGCCTCTGAGCATAGTAACCAGGTCCCACGCCCTCTCCCAGTACTCACGGAGCCCCTCAGCCCACCATGTCTTCTCCCCTCTAAACACAGAGCTTCTGAAAGGTGCCAGAGTTCTGCCTGTGAAATGGTGGATTCCAGCCTTTGGGCAGGGACGAGAGGCATGTTCTGACACATTGCCAAGCTGACTCTGAGAGAACTGGACAGATTTTGTGGTGGCTGGAGTTTTGGCATCAGACTTTTATTTCCATCTTGTACTGCTTTGAGCTGATTTAGAAAGTTTCTCTTTCTTAAATAGGAATGTATTTTAGATGTGCTAAATCTGGTTACCATACTCCATGGGCCTATTTGCCTCCAACCAACTTTGAAAACCTACTTTGTCCTAATTGTGCCAACTCTTAAGCCATCCACAATGTTGAGTGTCCCGCAAATCCACATCTTGAAAAGCAAAGATGATTAGTCCAAAGCATTTTCTTTTGTGTGAAGATTTTCACATTGACTAGATTGTCAAAGATGTTCATGACATCATGGAGATGCCTTAGGTCTAACTTGGCAGTGGGCGTGGTGCCAAGAAGGGAGCTGTTCCCACGAAATCATATTAACAATTTGAGCATACACTTGTCATATTAGTCTCTTAGCTCCCAGTTCATCACTTTTCTGTTACGGTTTTGCCACTAATATTAGTTACTACATGTGATCTTACCAAGTTATTTAACCTGCTAGGCACTCAGTTTCCTCATTTGTAAAATGAAAATAATTTCTTCCATTACTAAGTTGTTATGAAATGAAATTGTGGATGTGGAATGTTTTTAATGAGTTCAGAATGCTACATGAATGTTTAAACAAAACAAAGGGATAGAGAAGTGGAGATTGTGAGGGAAATTCCAAGAGAAGCCAGGAGTTCAAAACACCATCTGTCAATTTAAGTGGTTACTGAAGGTGATTTCAGATTTCCCAATCCTGTGGAGAAATGGAAGACCCACTTAGATATGTCACAGGAGGGGCAAAGGAAAGATGCTTGGGTGGATATTGCTTTTGTATGGCTTTTAATTTATGGAGCTAACAGACCAGGGAATGGAACATGATGTCTGTGCCTGTGGTCCTGCCTGCTCCCGTTCACTCCATTCCCTGCTGCCAGAGCAGAAACAACTCTGATCATAAAAGTCAGGAATGCTAGACAAGAAAGGAACTGTGAAGTCATTTTATGTATAGGTCAGTTGATACTTGTGTAATTTTCTTAGTCTAGACCTAAGTGGCTAGACACCTAGAATACCTCAGACAGTTCCTATTTCTATCATCTGTACCCAGTTTTCTTACTGTTTTCCTTCATGAGTCCCATGCTCCAGTCAAACTAGAATACAGTTTATTGCCTTAAAATTCTACACTTCTTCAGGACCAAAACAAAACGGGCAAGAACACAAAGGAGGGTGATACAAATATATTCAGGTGAGGTCGAAGATGTAGACTGGGCTTTGAGTATGATTTGAATAGGGGGAGAGGAAAGGTAAGGAGAGTTATGGACACACAGAATTTCAGAGCAAGGGCTCAGAGCCTATTTAGTCCAGTGATTTTTAAACTATGTTCTGCAGATTGTTGGGAGTTGTAGGGAGTAGTTCCCTCTTCCAACTCCAGGCGTCACAGTGAAAGGGAGTGTGGAGTTGGGGTAAGAACAGTATGTGAGAATCTGAACTCTATATTGTTTGTCAATTAAGGTGACATATATTTCTTAATCTGCTCTACTTATAAGCTTTTACATGAAAAAATGGTTTTGCATCAAAGGCAGACAAAGATTATAGAATAAAAGTAATTGAGCTGAAAAGGACCTTTGTCATCACTGGAGACATTTTAGTAAAATAGGAAAACTTCAGTTGTATCTCAGTTCTTCTTATCCAATAGATCTTCTTTGAAGCCTCCCTTTCACAAATTTCTGCCTTTCTTCCATTCCTGATTTAATGTTCAAATATGATGTTTAAAAAAAGGTTGAAAAGGTAGATGTGAAAACAAAATTGGTAAAGTAGGAAAATGAGAGAAGAACAAGTAGCTTCCAGATGAGGTTAAAAAAGATAAGATACATTCCACAATGCAAGAATAATTCAGAGATGCTTCTCAGAATGCAGACAAAGTGGGAAAAGTGCTGAATTATTGGACTAATAACTGAATAGGATGGTTGGAAGAATAAAGTATCTGACCAAAGAATTTGAAGAAGGTAAAGTTTCTCTGTACCATTAAAAATAAATGAATAAAAACTTAGTTTAAAAACTATCTTTTATGTCAGTTCAGGCAAACAAGCTAATACAGGGATCTATATAGACATAGACTTAGAGAGGTTATTTGTAAGTAGAACATAGCTATATCTATCTATCTATATCTATGGAATATGGGAAGAAGCAGAACCATAATCCTGCAATGGCTAGAACCAAAACCACATCACAGAAAGTTTATCAGGACGAAAAAGCAGAGGGTTTTGTCCAGGATGAAGGGACAAGATAAAGCCCCAGAAAAACAACCAAAATGAAGTGGAGATAGGCAACGTTCTAGAAAAAGAATTCAGAATAATGATAGTGAAAATAATCCAGGATCTCAGAAAAGGAATGGAGGCAAAGATTGAAAATATGCAAGAAATGTTTACCAAAGACCTAGAAGAACTAAAGAAGAAACAAACAGAGATGAACAATACACTAGAAGGAATCAATAGCAGAATAATTGATGCAGAAGGACAAAAAAGTGACCTGGAGGACAGAGTGGTGGAAATCACTGCTGCAAAACAGAATATAGGGGGGAAAAATGAAAAAAATACAGACAGCATAAGAGACATCTGGGACATTAAATGCACCAGCATTCACATTACAGAGGGTCCCAAAGAAGAGAGAGAGAAAGGACCCAAGAAAATATTTGAAGAAATAATAGCTGAAAACTTCTCTAACATGGGAAAGGAAATAGTCAGCCAGCTCCAGGAAGCATAGAAAGTCCCAGATAGGATAAACCCAAGGAGGAACACACCAAGACACATAATCAAAATGACGAAGATTAAAGACAAAGATAAAATATTAAAATCAACAAGAGAAAAATGACAAACACAAGAGAACTCCCATAAGGTTTTCAGCCTATTTTTCAACAGAAACTCTACAAGCCAGAAGAGAATGGCATGATATATTTAAAGTGATGAAAGGGAAGAACCCACAACCAAGAATGCTCTGCCCACCAAAACCCTTCTTCAGATACGATGGAGAAATCAAAAAAGCTTTCTAGACAAGCAAAAGAGAATTCAGCACCACCAAACCAGCTTTACAACAAATCTAAAGGAACTTCCCTAGGCAGGAAACACAAGAGAAGGAAAAGGCCTACACAAAATACACCCACAATAATTAAGAAAATGGTAACAGGATCATACATATCAATAATTACCTTAACTATGAAAAGATTAAAAGCACCAACCAAAAAGCATCAACTGGCTGGGCAGATGAGAACATGTGTGTGTATGCACTTCCACTTGATGCATCAATCACTCTACTTAACCCCCAAAATTGTATGTAATTATTTATATTGTTAAGTTGATCATGTTTCCACATGGCTTGCAAGTGCATTTATCTTTTATTTTGTGTCTGACTATTGACTGTGAAAACTGATAAACATCTTTTACTATTGAAAAAATAAAATAAACAATGTTTTTCTAATACTGTGATATTTTCAGTGGAGAGAGGAAAGAAGATGGGACTAAATGCCAAGTTCAATTAAAATACCATGACACTTTCCTCTCACCCTGAAGAAATTTCCTCCCAACCACACACACACACACACACACACACTCACTAGTGATATAGCAGTTGGCTTCTCCAGTGATCCAAGAGAGAGAGAAGCAACAATGCCTTTTATGACGTAGCCTCAGAAGTCATGCCATTAGAGTAAATGCTTCTTTTTTTTCTGTGTTCTGAATGAGGATGTATACAAAATTTTTCCAAAATGGATGTTTTATATATATCTAACCTTAGCTGTCCCACCCCTAAAGAAGTACCCACTTTTATATTTAACTCTTTATTATTTATTTTATTTATTTTAATTGGAGGTTAATTACTTTACAATATTGTATTGGCTTTGCCATACATCGACATGAATCCTTTTTAAAGCAAAATGTGGGAGTAGAGAAGAATCTAGGGTAAATTCTTAACAGACACATCAACCTTTCCAAACAATATTTTCAAGTAATTTCTGGACAGAAGATGAGGGTCATTAAAAAATACTAGAATTGTCATATTCACAACCAGCAATCCATATTCGTCAGGTAGAAATTTGCCTCTGGTCACCAGGGTTGAACACATGCATGTTGTTGCTGTTATTCAGTAGCTAAGAACAAAGATAGTGGAGGTGATGGTATTCCAGTTGAGCTAGTTCAAATCCTAAAAGATGATGCTGTGAAAGTGCTGCACTCAATATGCCAGCAAATTTGGAAAACTCAGCAGTGGCCACAGGACTAAAAAAGGTCAGTTTTCATTCCAGTCCCAAGTAAGGCAATCCCAAAGAATGTTCAAACTACCGCACAATTGCACTCATCACGCTAGTAAAGTAATGCTCAAAATTCTCCAAGCAAGGCTTCAGCAATACGTGAACCATGAACTTCCAGATGTTCAAACTGGTTTCAGAAAAGGCAGAGGAACCAGAGATCAAATTGCCAACATCCACTGGATCATGGAAAAAGCAAGAGAGTTTCAGAAAAACATCTATTTCTGCTTGATTGACTATGCCAAAGCCTTTGACTGTGTGGATCACAATAAACTGTGGAAAATTCTGAAAGAGATGGGAATACCAGACCACCTGACCTGCCTCTTGAGAAACCTGTATACAGGTCAGGAAGCAACTGTTACAACTGGACATGGAACAACAGGCTGGTTCCAAATAGGAAAAGGAGTATGTCAAGGCTGTATATCGTCACCCTGCTTATTTAACTTCTATGCAGAGTACATCATGAGAAACGCTGGGCTGGATGAAGCACAAGCTGGAATCAAGATTGCTGGGAGAAATATCAATAACCTCAGATATGCAGATGACACCACCCTTATGACAGAAAGTGAAGAGGAACTACAGAGCCTCCTGATGAAAGTGAAAGAGGAGAGTGAACAAGTTGGCTTAAAGCTCAACATTCAGAAAACTAAGATCATGGCATCCGGTCCCATTACTCCATGGCAAATAGATGGGGAAACAGTGGAAACAGTGTCAGACTTTATTTTTCTGGGCTCCAAAATCACTGCAGATGGTGACTGCAGCCATGAAATTTAAAGATGCTTACTCCTTGGAAGGAAAGTTATGACCAACCTAGACAGCATATTGAAAAGCAGAGACATTACTTTGTCAACAAAGGTCCATCTAGTCAAGGCTATGGTTTTTTCTAGTAGTCATGTATGGATGTGAGAGCTGGACTATAAAGAAAGCTGAGCACCAAAGAATTGATGCTTTTGAACTGTGGTGTTGGAAAAGACTCTTGAGAGTCCCTTGGACTGAAAGGAGATCCAACCAGACCATCCTAAAGGAGATCAGTCCTGGGTGTTCATTGGAAGGACTGATGTTGAAGCTGAAACTCCAATCCTTTGGCCATCTGATGCGAAGACCTGACTCATTTGAAAAGACCCTGATGCTGGGAAAGACTGAGGGCAGGAGGATAAGGGGACTACAGAGGATGAGATGGTTGGATAGCATCACTGACTCAATGGACATGGGTTTGGGTGGACTCCAGGAATTGGTGATGGACAGGGAGGCCTGGCATGCTGCGGTTCATGGGGTCACAAAGAGTTGGACACGACTGAGTGACTGAACTGAACTGAATTGAAGTTGTGTTTGACCCTTTGCAACCCCATGGACTGCAGTACACCAGGCCTTCCTGTCCCTCACTATCTCCCAGATTTGCCCAACTTCATGTCCATTAAATCGGTGATGCTATCCAACCATCTCATCCTCTGCCACCCTCTTCTCCTTTTGCCTTCAATCTTTCCCAGCATCCAGGTCTATTAGAACGAGTCAGCTCTTCACATCAGGTGGCCAAAGTATTGGAGCTTCAGCTTCAGCATCAGTCCTTCCAATGGATATTCAGGGTTGATTTCCTTTAGGATTGACTGGTTTGATTTCCTTGCTGTCTAAGAGATTCTCAAGGGTCTTCTCCAGCACCACAGTTTGACATCAATTCTTTGGTGCTCAGCCTTCTTTATGGTCCTACTCTCATATGTGTACATGAATACTGGAAAGACTATAGCTTTCACTATACGGACAATTTTTGGCAAAGTAATGTCTCTGCTTTTTAAGATGCTATCTAGGTCATCATAGCTTTTCTTCTGAGGAGCAAGTGTCTTCTAATTTTATGGCTGCAGTCACCATCTGCAGTGATTTTGGAGCCCAAAAAGAGACAATCTGTCACTGCTTCCGCTTTTCTCCCTATTTGCCTTGAAGGGATGGGACTGGATGTTATGATCTTAGTTTTTTTAATGTTGAGCTTTAAGCTAGCTTTTTCACTCTCCTCTTTCACCCTCATCAAGAGTCTTTAGTTCCTCTTTGCTTTCTGCCATTAGAGTGGTATTATAATTACCCCAGTTACTAAAGATGAGATCTGATCTTGCTTACAAAGTTTCAGTTACAATTAGTATCCACAGTGGTACAATTTTGACACCACTGGGTATCAAAAAGGATGACCAAAACATACAGACAAGAGATGGAGTATGGTATCTAGACTCCAAATTGTCTCCGATGAGCCCTGTCTTTTTATAATTACATCCTTGTGTAGTCACCTCCCACACTGTATCAGGATTTGTCTATGTGACCAGTAGGATATGTCAGAAGTGATAGTGTATAATTGATGAAGCTAGGTCATAAAAGATATTGTTTCTGTCTCTCTTAGATCACTTACCTCTGGAAAAGCCAACTGCTATGTCATGAGGATACTCAAGTGGCTTCTGTGGAGAAGCTCATGGCAAGGAACTGAGGCTCCAGCTAACAGTCTCACTCTCCAGGTCCAATCAAGTCAGCATTTTAATTATAACGTCATGCGGGATCATGATCCAGAACCATCTAGCTAAGCCGCTCCTGAAATCCTGACTCATAACAGTTGTGAGGAAATAAATGTTTGTTGTCTTAAGCTGCTAAAGTTTGGGGATAATATGTTATATGCATGTGTGCTAAGTTACTTCAGTCATGTCTGACTCTTTGCCACCCTATGGATACAGCTTGCCGGGCTCCACTGTCCATGGGATTCTCCAGGCAAGAATACTGGAATGGGTTGCCATACCCTCCTCCAGGGGATCTTCCCAACCCAGAGATCGAACAGAGTCTCTTATGTCTCCTGCATTGGCAGGCAGGTTCTTTACCACTAGTGCCACCTGGGAAGCCCTAATTTGTTAATATAGATGGGCTACATACTCAATAAGAAGTATTCTCACTTTGTTTCTGGGATGTGACCCAGAGTAATATTTAAAATTCATTTTAAAAGGAAAAAGTCATTTGTAAAGCCATCTATGAAGCCAGAATAATACATATTCAAAATCTGACAAAAATGCCACACAATAAAGAATAGATTAAGTCTCACTTAAAAATATACAGGCAAATATTCTATATATTATATGAGAAAATGGAATACAGTAATATATTTTTTAAATACATTGTAATCAATTAACTCATTCCAGGAATTCAAGGATGATTTGATTCATTCATTTATTCATTTAATATATTTTGGAAAATCAATTAATAGAATTCATTGTATTTTATATTGAAGGAAAAAACTATATAATTATCTGGATAATGTCAAAAGACAGTCAGTGAAATTAAACATCTATTCTTGATAAAATATACATGTGTGGGCTGTGTACTTAGTTGGTAGTTAGTTGCTAAGTCGTGTCTGACTCTTGTGACCTTACAGACTGCTCCTCTGTCCATGGGATTCTCCAGACAAGAATATTGGTGTGGTTGCCATTTCCTTCTCCAGAGGATCTTCCTGACCCATGAATCAAACCCAGATCTCCTGCATTACAGGCAGACTTTACTGACTGAGCAGTTGCATATACATAAATATACACAAATTTTTTAAACCAGATATAGAAAGAAGTTTCCTTATTTGACAACATTTTGTCAACAGATAACACATACTTAAATGGAACTACTTCTAGTGTTATATATTCCATCAGAAATAAGGTAAATATGATTGTTTATAATATTATACATTTTTGTGAAGGTTCTAACAAATTCAATAAGACAAGTTGAAATATTTAGGAAGGAAGAGACAGGTGGTCATTATTTGTAATACAATTATACCTCAAAAACAATTAGAACTAATAACAGAGAGTTTAGGAAGACAATCATATAGCAAGACAATATTTAAATATCAAACAATTATTAATACAGCAGAAATAATTTAGGAATTACTAAATATTTATATTTCCATAAGATGTCCATAAAAAAATAACTTTACTGAAAAACAGGAAGGATTTAAATAAATGGATTTCTATACTGTGATGGACATGGGTTTGGGTGGACTCCAGGAGTTGGTAATGGACAGGGAGGCCTGGCGTGCTGCAGTTCATGGGGTCGCAAAGAGTCAGACATGACTGAGTGACTGAACTGAACTGAATATTGCATTTCTGTTTAGGAAGATTCAATCTCATAAGTTTCAATTCCTTTCAAATTAATTTATAAATTTACACAATTCTAATAAAGTTTTAATAGCAGTTTGAAAGAATCAAAAAGTTAAAATCAGTTACATTGATTCTAACTTTCATTTGAAAGAATAAATGCACAAAAAAATTAATGAGTGGAAAGCTGCCCTTCTAAATATCAAGACATACTTTAAAGCCACAGCAATGAAAACACTCTGAGTTTGAATTAAGCATGGAAAAAGAGACCAATGAAACAGAATATGGGGTCTAAGTTAAAATCCACACATGTATAATTTGTTTTTATGTTTTAAACCTACAGATGAATTTTAAAATAACTGGAGTATTTTAATGTTTCACATTTCATTATGTAGTATTGAAATGATGGTTATATACTGGGTAAAGAAATATGCTAACTCCATTTTGGAGAAATTTTTTTTATATGATGAGAGAATATTCATAAGTTCTTTTGTTTTTACATTTAGAAGTACTTGAAGGAAATGTAGAAGACTTTTATACTTTTGAGGTAGAAAGGGCTTTTCGAAGCATGTCACAAAGCCAGAAATATTAAAGCAGAAAATTAACTTTGTGACTTTTGCTTTTACAGAAGTACATAAAACTTTAAATCAAGTCTTTCAATATGAGAAAATAATAAAATGTATTATAAAATATTTTCAACGTATAACACAAAGGTTTAAGATCTATAAAATATATAGAACTTTTATCTATCAGTTACAAAACATAAGCAAAGCAAAAGAAAAATGGGCAGAAATTAAGCACTCAATTAGATAAAATACAAATGATTACCACTATCTGAAAAGAATTGCTTAAATTCAATAATAAACAGAGAAATGCAAATTTTTTAAAAGCAAGATTGAAGATTTATTTAAACCTTTCAGAGTAATTGGAGTGGTAATATTCAGTGATCCAAAGGTATGGCAAAAATGGGTACTCTTATTCTAGTTTCTAGGAGTATAAACTGTTGCAACATTTCTAGAAAATAATCTATTAACAATGTGAAAGATTTCCTGTACATGCCTTTGAGCTAATATTTCTAATTCTAGTGGTTTATCTTAAAGAAACTATAGGACAGATGTACAAAGATATACTGTATAAAGATGCTTATTGTAGTATTGGTCATAATAATAAATGAATGACTATAACCTAGTCCTATCAATGGAGAGTTAAGTAAATATGTCATGGTTCACCCACATAGTTATACACTGTAGATTTTTTTTTTTAATGAGGTAGATCCCACTGACATGGAAAAATGTCCCAATACCTTAAAATGAAACAAAAATTAAAGCTACAGAGCAATATATATGTATAGTATGACCCCATTTGGGCTTCCCAGATGGCACTAGTTGTGAAGAACCCTCCTGCCAATGTAGGAGACATAAGAGACAAAGGTTTGATACCTGGGTCAGGAAGATTCCCTAGAGGATGGCATGGCAACCCACTTCAGTATTCTTGCCAGAATTCCATGGACAGAAGAGCCCTGCAGGTGGGCCATAGTCCATAGGGTTGCAAAGAATCGGACACAACTGAAGCAACTTAGCATGTGTGCATGCATGATCCCATTTATATTTTTTTAAATATGTGGATTTGTGTGCATGTATGCATGCTAAGTCGCTTCAGTCCTGTATCTAATTCTCTGTGATCCTATGAACTGTAGCCCACCAGGCTCCTCAGGCCATGGGATTCTCCAGGTAAGAATATTAGAGTGGATTGCCATACCCTGTGGATATGTTAGCATAAAAACTTAGAAGAATATATATCAAATTGTTCACTTACCTGTTAGAAATTTAGGACTAGAAAATGACAATTTCTTTCTGTTGTATTACTTAAATCTTTACAATTGAAACAGATTTTTCAAAAATATAAATGTCAGGAAAATAAAGTATTTGTGATAGTAACTCCTTGGTTTTATGCATAAAATGTTGGGCATTTGCTGGATCTTCTAATTCTTTATTTGCTAATTATTATATCTACCAGAACCTAGTGAAGACTCTGTCATTATTAATGAAAATGGAAGAGGTCAACCCAGTTACAGGGATTTCTCACGTAATCTATATGATCAACAACCACAGAATCACCGTCCAGCTGTATCACATCCTGTTCTCTGAGAAGAGTCTGCATGCAATGAAACCACTAACTATGACTTTAAATAGTAAGTCTTATCAAAAGCTACATGAGGTGAGGATATGAAAGTCTGGCCTTGCACCTGCTGATGCTGGAACATGCGACTGTGATCATCTATGGGGGAGTCACTCTGAAATAAACTGCCATCTGTGGAGGGAGAAAGGCACAGGCAACCCAGCTCTCTAGAAGTAAACTTCACCACTGTGGGTGTACCAGCCTCAGTGGCAAGACATCCAAAACCAAGGTCAGCTGGCCAGAATTCAACACTGGGGCCAGCAATCCATGTTTCAATTTGAGGTTCTAGAGCCAATGGCCACCCAGTTATTGCTGCAGAACCAACTACCTGGCAGAGAGGGGTTTGTTTGGAATCACAGTTGTGCCCACCAAGGGAAAGGGGTGTGAATTCTCAGCTCAGAGCCAGGTCCTGAGAGGCCCACTGCAGGTGGGGCATGAACTGGGGTCTGAAGAAGAGGTTTCATAGAGAAGTCTCATTGGCTCAGTTCCTCCTACCAGTTCCGAGGTCACTTGTGAGATGGGATGCAGCTGGGCTCAGGCTTGAAAAGGCAATGTGGCCACAACCCCACCCTCGTTGTAGAAAGAGAATCAAGAAAGAACACACCAGAGCTACCTAACAGCCTTCTCTATATCCTTGGAAACTTCATTTCCTAGAGTAGGAAGGTACACTCAGGTAGCAACTAGTCTTTTCTCAACTTTGAAATTCCTGCCTTCTCTCAGGCCTCTGCCTCTGAGTTGAGAAAGAGGTGTCCAAGTGATGAGCATCACATTCCTATTGACTTCTCCCACATGGAGGCCTGCTGTTGCCAAGTCTTGCTCCTTATGTCTTGTTCCAGCAAGCTGGCCCAGAAATAGAAGCCTGTTGAGTTGGTAGTGGATACTTGCATCTCAAAGGCAAACTTATGAAGTCTTAGTGGCTTCAGAGAGCTGTGGCTTGTTTCATGCTCAGATGAAGTCTCATGTAAGTTGGAAGGCCGTCCTCTGCCTTGCAGCTTTGCCATATGTTCCAGCTGATCTCCGAGTTCTCCTTTGCAGAGCACATGAAGAATGGAAAAGGGACACTGGCCTGAACTCACTAGCTTGGATGAGGCTCCTCCTCCACTTCTACTCACAGTTCAAGCCAGATGATCTCGTGATTCCAACCTAACTACAGAGGAAGCTGGGAAGTATTAGAGGGACACAGGCAATACGCACTGTGCATCAGCTGTCTCTGGCACATTCATCATGTTGGATGAAATCTCAAAATGGAAGAGCAGGGCGGTAGAAAGAGCCCTTGAATAACAGTCCAGGTGCAGTGTTCCAGAGCCATTTCTGCCAGTGGTTAGCTGAGGGAACCCTCTGCTCTTCTATACGTCAGCATCCTCATCTATAGAAGATTAAGTAGGGTTGCATGTCCAGAGCTATGCCTACATCCAAAGACACAATTCCATAAAGCTTGTGAGGATGGTACATGGATGATCACTAAGCTTTTCACCGAGGATTCCACACAGAGAAAGCCCTGATGGAGAAAGCTGTGGTGGCTTCTAACCTTCTTCCAGGGCCTGCCCCCCTTGCTGTCCTATACAAGGCTCAGTTCTCAAGGGCCCAAGAGTCACTGAACTCAAACTTTTAGAAGCTCATTGAAAAACAGTAGAGGCCCTTATTTCTACCAAGGTAGGCAACAGATCTCTATTCATATCATTAAAACATGTGCAGGGAAGGGGGAGTGCATTGGCTAAGAACATGGCCTATGGAGCTAGACGGCCCAAGTTCAAATTGTGGCTCTCGTACTGTCATGTTGTGGGTTCTCCAGGAGGCAGATTCTGAGTCAAGGGTTTTAGAATGCTGGAGAGTTATTAGGGAGTGTTCCTGGAATCAACTACTATGGAAGGAAAAGGAAATAAGTAGGACTGGGTTAAGGGAGAAGTTAAGCTGCAGTGCAATCTCAGTGAAGGCCTGAGTCAACTTTTCAGGCTTCTGAAACCGAGATGGACCTTCAGCATTATCCTGAGATGAACTGGGGGTGGGGGTTACCTTTGTATTCCTCTGTTAATCAGTCACTGGATATAGGCTGCCCTAAGAAGCAAGTATGGCCCTAGGCTTGATGGTTCTCTTCAGCAAAGGCCTTTCCCAAAAAGGGCTGACAGCTAAGGGCTGTCTGCAGCCACACTCTCAGCAGCTGGAGGTGCAAGTCTTTCAACTCTGAAGAGGGAGCTGAGCGGTACAACTCAACATCTTTATAAGTACTCATTAGCTACATGACCTTGAGCAAGTTAGTCTCTTTATACTTTACAAAGGAGAAAAATGAGATACTATTGGAATATGTAGTTCATCTTGCTAATGCCCGGTCATGTCTGACTCTTTGTGACTCTATGGACTGTAGCCTGCCAGGCTCCTCTGTCCATGGGATTTTCCAGGCAAGAATACTAGAGTGGGTTGCCAATTCCTTCTCTGGGGACCTTCCTGATCTGGGGGTCGAACCCATGTCTCCTGAGTCTCCTGCATTGGCAGGCAGATTCTTTACCACTGAGCCTCCTGGGAAGCACGAACTTCATAGAGTATGATAATTAAATAAGTTAAGACATTTAAGACATTCATGAAGTACTTGCTATATGCCTAGCACTGTTGCAAGTGTTAGTTATCACATGCCTCTCATAAAACTGCACATTAACAAGAATGTTAACATTTGGGGATTAATTGGAACTGTGGAATCTTATGGGAGACCAGAAAAAGGGGAGATGTCTCCACAAAAATCTATCTGTGACCCAGCCCATTGTTGATTCCTCACAGGCCCAGGCTCTCAGCCAAAATGGTTAGCATGAAAGACTTCAGATCACTTCTTATTCATTCCTAAGCTTACAACCATAAAAGCTCAAGAAAATAACTTCACCTCAAAGGTCCTTTTTAATGCTTCTGAATGTGATCAACTCTCACCTCACTCAGTACCACAGGGAAAGTGTTTTCTCTCTCCTGAGGAAGGCATGTAAGAGCTCTGCCTTTTGAGCTTAGCCCTCAGATTCTCTGCATTTTTCAAGTAATGGAAGAATATGTCAGATCTCCTGAAGGAATCCCAGCCTCCACTCTTTCAGGGCTGGAAGAGACACTGCTCAGGGAGGAACTGTTCCATGTGGGGACTAGCCAGCAAAGACTCCGCCCTCATCCGCATTTGGTATGGGCCATTGACTGATGGGAAAAAAAAAAAAAAAAGCTAAGGCCAGAGAATATGGAGCCTGCAGGAAACAAAAGGCAAAGGGCACGATGGGATGACTGTTCAACCTTCCTCGTTGAAGTCAGACAGATACCTGGAAAGGTAATGGAAATTTTCCTTCTAAGGCTGGGAGGGTCTCTCCTTATCTTCTATAAACTATTAATATCCCCATGGCGGTGTGAACTAGCCTCCACTTCTCTTTTTGAAAATGTGGATGGCAATAAAGAAAGGAAGGTTTCTGTGCAGGACTCGCCTTCTTACTGCCTCCCTCTGAGACTGTTAGTCTAAAAAGTTCAACCAGCTTCTCTCATCCATAGCCTACTCTGCCATCAGGGTGGGTCAGACGGAAATTTATTCTACATGGAAACCTCCAATTATTTTCCCTTCTTTTCACCAATAAACTTATTTTTTTCCTGCCCGAACCCAACCACTATTTTCCCTTCCCCTCCTCCAAACCATTCTTCCCCCACCCACTCCCGGACTAGCTGCCAGTGTTGGTTCCAACTCCCTACACATTTCAGTAGAAACAGAACAGTTGTTTTCAATTACATTCCAAAGCACAGGCGAGGGTTTCTGCAAGCAGCTTCCTAGTTCTCAATTGACCGTGGCAATAGCAGCCTCAGAGAAGAAAACTCTTTCCAGGAAGAATGCAGACCTCACTTACTCAGAAAGCAATCTGAGGCTTCTTTTTCCATTGCACACACACACACACACATACACACACACAATTATTGGGGGCTTTCCGGTGCTCTCTAAGGAAGGGTTTCTCAGCAAAGCACTCCATCTAGAAGCAAGTCCATCAGAAAACAGGATGGAGGGGCCATAAGATAGTTTTCTGGCCTCTAGAGCTGGGAGGAAACGCAAGAAAAGCAGGCATGAAGGCCAAGGTCTTTCATGACTGGACTGTGTAAAATGCAGGCCAAAGTGGGGCTCTCACAATTTGCAAAGCTAAGATGCTCCTTCATCTGTAACATGAAACAAACCTTGGAGCAGCCGGCCTAGGGTAACAGGAGAAAATGAGAAGTCAGAGTGTTTTAAAGAGCTTGATGATACAAGTCTGGTAACTGGGGTTCTAGGCCCGGTTGGGCCACACACCATCTGTCTTGTACCTTCCTTGTGTTTCTGTAGAGTCATTTCCCTACCCTCTCCACCCTGCTGTCTGTCCGGGAAGGCTGCTCTCTATGGACTAAATCAAAGGCAACCTGGCCCTCTGGCTTCCCATCGGGTTCAGTGGACGGCAGTCAACTGGCAGGAGGTCAGAAGGGAGGAGGCAGAGATAAGTGTGTGTCCCCCGCAGCTTTCTCCCTTCCATTCTCTGAGGTTGGCTCCTTCTTACAGCCAGGGAACCGCTCTCTCCGACTCTAGGAACCACTCCTTCCTTTGTCTTTCCAGCCTGAAGGGTTGCGATGGCTCCCTGTGGTGGCAAGTCCTGGGCGTACTGAGCCATACTTCTTTTTCCAGAACCCTGTCCACATCTCTGTAGACTGTTGTTAGCTGCTTCTCAGTGACCCAGTTTGGGTGTGCCTTCCAGGACCTTGAAGGTTTTATTACTAAATTCATTGTTACGATGTTTTTAGAGGCAGGAACTCTGAATTTCCCAGGGCCCCTCAGTATAGTTTCATAGAGGAGAATGATACATGAGAGCAGTGACTTTTCATTCTTCAACATGAAAACTGAGAAGTAAGTCATTTATCTGGTCTACATCCGTTAAACCATATTCTGAAGGGGATCTTGGCAGCTACTGGGGAGAGGATGGAGAGGCTGAGAAGGTGACATGAAAGCCCCTATCAAGGCTTCCAGAGCAGCTAAATTTTATCTGCTTAAGAAAATCTCAAGTGGATACTCCAAAATATTCGAGAATAAATATGATCACTGAAGAGCACTGTTTGGTAAGCAGAAGGGCCCATATGTAGACTTTGAAGTGAATGCAACTCTGGATGTTATTTTAGTTGTTGTTCAGTTGCTAAGTCGTGCCTGACTCTTTGCTACATCATGGACTGCAGCATACTAGGCTTCCCTGTCCTTTACTATCTCCTGGAGTTTGCTCAAAACTCAGGTCCATTGAGTTGATGATGCCATCCAACCATCTCTTCCTCTATCACCCCCTCCTCCTTTTGTCTTCAATCTTTCCCAGCATCAGGGTTTTTTCCATTGAGTCAGCTCTTCACATCATGTGGCCAAAGTATTGGAGCTTCAGCTTCAGCATCAGTCCTTCCAATGAATATTCAGAGTTGAATTCTGTTAGGATTGATTGGTTGGATCTCCTTGCTGTCCAAGAGACTCTCAAGCATCTTCAGCACCACAGTTCGAAAGCATCAATTCTTCAGTGCTCAGCCTTCTTTATGATCCAACTCTCACATCCATACATGACTATTGGAAAAACCATAACTCTGTCTATACAGACCTTTGTTGGCAAAGTGATGTCTCTGCTTTTTAATATGTTATTTTAGTAGTAGAACGCTTACTCCAATAAGAGCCAAAGAAAGTGCAGGAGTATTTTGCAATGCCAGCCCATCATACTGGCTTTTTTTTTGCCAAGTATTTCTACCCCACTGCTAGTCACAGCTAACTGAATTCAAGTGGATACCTGACTCAGGAAGAATGACTGTATAAATTAGACTGAGAAAATTCCTTTCTCTTGAGAATTTGAGCCAAGTGGCCCTCGACTATAGTCAGATGATATTATGACCTGATACAACAGTCATGTAGCCTGGGGATAAAGGACAGGCTCAGGCTATATGGAGGCTCTGGCTAGTTGAAGCCATGAGGAAATTAAAACGAAGACCTTTGTAGTAGGCGCCAGTCCACTGCCAAGGAAATAGAGCAGGTTCATAGAGATCATCTGTCTTGTTTCCTCCATGTGGTCTCTCATCTCAGTTTATAATATTTCTCTAGACCTTATCATGCTGGTTATTTTTCCTGCCATTGGGTTCTAAACTTTCTCTCTGAATTTTTACTAACAAATGTCCTTTTCTTGTGCTAGAATGAGAATCGGATAGATAAATAGATGTGTATATATACATGCACACATAGAGGAGAAATGACAAACCTTTCTTGACAGAAGAATTCCAATTAATATATGAACACAAGCCTTCTCTAGCAGATGGAACTCAACTTCCCTATCTCTAAGTGTGAGCTGGACTT
Source organism: Ovis aries (assembly GCF_016772045.2). Taxonomy (NCBI): domain Eukaryota; kingdom Metazoa; phylum Chordata; class Mammalia; order Artiodactyla; family Bovidae; genus Ovis; species Ovis aries. The sequence continues at coordinate 24,481,926 of NC_056069.1, read as the reverse complement.
AGAGACTCCCTTCTAACAAAAGTATGAAAAGGGAAAAATAGTAGCTTCACAGTGGAGAAATCTATCAGCACTTTAACTAGCTGATCAAAGTTAATATACCAGTGATAAGTCATGTGGATATCATGTATGCCCTGATATTCAACACTTGAAGGGAAGAGACACTTCACCTCTATGCAGTTCTTCCCCCAAATCCATAATTCCAGTCAAATAGCGAGAAAACATCAGATAAATTCAACTTGAGAAACATTTTACAAAACAACTGACAAGTTCTCTTAGAAAACAAGGAAAGACTATTAAGAAATTGTCACAGATGAAAAGAAACCCGGGAGACAGGACAGCCAAAAGGAAAGTGGTCTCCTGAACTGGATCCTGTAAGAAAAAAGGAACCTTAGTGGGAAAGTGGGTGAAATAAAGTCTGCCGTTTGGATAATAGTGTTATACCAATGGTAGTTCCTTAGTTTTGATAAAAGTATCGTAGTTATATAAGATATTAACCTTAGGAGAAGCTGGGTGAGAGTACCTGAGGACACTCTCTACTATGTCTGTAGCTTTTTGTAAATCTATAATTACTTCCAAAAAAATAGAAAAGAGAAAAGATGACTGAGAAGCTCAGTGAATGTCCAGGAGCACCAGAGAACCAGGCGTAGCTATGGAGCCAGGATCTGCTGCCAAACCCACATGGCAGACCTGGGCCAACAGACTCCATGGCCCCCTCGAGGCACAGGCCTTGCAGCTCTACCACCCACACTATAACTCCAGGCCCTTTCCTCGCTCACTGCTGCCTCTAGAAACAGATGTGGCTTCCGCTACCCCCATCTGTCACCACAATGAAGTCCAGACAACACAACTCCTCCCATTGCTGGGCTACACTTGCACAACCGCCACAGGGAGGGTGGGACTTCAGCACCTGACATTTTGGCTTCTAGCCCTCAGTGGGGTTCCACTTCCTAAGATCAGAGGTTTCCCAGACATAGGAAGGAGGTTGCAATGCTCAGTGGCCAGAAAGAAGGACATAGGTCCATTGTGGTGACTGAGTCCACATAAATGGAGTGGTCAGACAAGGCCCCTGGGAAGAAATAGTATATAAATAAGGCATTATTAGAGTGAAACCGAATTTGAAATAAAACTCAGCAGCCTCTGGCACTCAGCCTTGTGGTCAAGGTGTGATTCTAACAAATAAAAATGCATCCTTCTCATGCAAACACTGTATTGAACAAGCAGTGCACAGAGCGTCAGCAAAAAACAATTTCATTTTTGTCTTTCATTGTCCCCTTCAATCAGCTCTGTGAGGCCATGTCTGCTGATTTTTATGCCGGAAGCATGGAAAGTCCTCAAGAATTCTCTGGTCACTCTTGAGTAATACACACAATTCTAGGGTCACTTCAAGTCATAAATCATAATTTCAGATTTGCTTCAAAATGTGTCTAGTCTTACATAATAGTCAAAATTTCAGATTTGCCTTTAAATTGTGGCCTCTCCCCCTCTGATGGCGTGGGTCTGAAGTCAAGGAAGTAGAGGACCTGTCTGCTCTCTTATCTGCGCTTCCTCTGGCTTTGATGGTTTCAATCCCTGCAGAGCTGAAGCACACTCAGAGTGAAGAGGTCAGGGGAGAAGAAAAGTTTCTACTTTCAAATTCTACTTGTCAAATTTATCTACAGATTCCATGAGACATGTATCAAAATCTTTGCTGCCTTCTTTGAAGAAATTAAAAAACTGATTTTAAAGTTCATATGAAAATTAAGGAGCTCAAAATAGGCAAACCGATCTTGAAAAAGAAGAATAAAGTTCAAGAACTCACTTCTTAATTTCAAAACTTACTATAAAACTATAGTAATCAAGACAGGGTGGAACTGGCATAACGGTAGATATAAAAATCAATAGAATAGTATTGAGAAGATAGAAATAATCAACTCATTTTTGAAAATGGAGTATAGACAATTAAATGGGAGCTAATAGTCTCTTCAACACATGGTGCTAAGATAAGTACACATTCAATGTGGAATGATATTGGACCTACACTTCACACCATATATACTATGTGTAAAAAGGAACTCAAAATGAGTCAAAGGTCTAATTTTAAGACCTAAAACTATAAAACTCTTACAAGAAAGCACAAGTATAAATCCTCATGACTTTAAATTAGGAAATATTTACTTAGATTCTCCACCATAAGTACAAGCAACAGAAGAAATAATAAATTTTTTAGATATCATCAAAATTAAAACATTTTGTGTTTCATAGGACACCATCAAAAAAGTGAATAGACAGTCCACAGAAAGGGAGAAAAATTTTGTATATCACGTATCTGATAAGGATTACTACCATAATATATAAATATCTCTTACAACACAAGAATAAAAAGAAAATGGCGTTAACAAAGGATTTGAGTAGCTATTTCTCTAAAGAAGATAAACAAATGGCCAATGAGTAAATGAAAAGATGTTCCGTATCATTAGTCATTAGGGAAATGCAAATCAAAACCACAATGGGATAACCACTTCACACCCAGTGTGATGGCTAAAATCATAAAGGCAAATAATAAGTATTGGTAAGGATGTAGAAAAATTTGAACTCTCACACATTGCTAGCAGGAATGTAAAATGTAGTAGCCACTTTGGAAAAGTATAGCAGTTTCTCAGAAGATTAAACACAGAATTACCATGTTACCTAGCAATTCTACTTTCATTTCAAGAGAAATGAAAACATATCAACACAAACAGGTTCACAAATATTCAAAGCATTATTTTTTACAATAGCCAGAAAAGAGGTGGGAGCAACCCAAGTGTCCATTAACTGATGCCTGGATAAATAGCTCAAATGGTAAAGAATCTGCCTGCAATGCGGGAGACCAGGGTTTGATCCCTGGAGGGGAAAGATCCTCTGGAGAAGGGAAACAGCAAACCAATCCCATGAACAGACAAGCCTGGTGGGCCACAGTCAGTAGGGTCACAAAGAGTCAGACACGACTGAGCAACTAACACACACACACATTCATACGCTGAAACATAGACAGTCACAGAAAGGAACTGATACATGCCACAACATGATGCACCTTGAAAATACTATGCTAAGTGAAAGATGCCAATCTCAAAGGCTCAAATACTGTATAATTCTATTTAAATGAAATGTCTAGAATAGGCAAATCCATAGGAACAGAAAATATATTAGGGCTAGGGGATTTGGGGATAAATGAAAAGTGATTGCTAATGGGCACAGGGTTTCTTTTTCAAGTGATGAAAATATTCTAAAATTGATTGTAGTCATGGCTGCACAGCTCTGTGACTAGGAACTATTGAATTGTATAATTTGAGTGAATTGTATGGTATGTAAATAATATCTCAATAAAGCTGTAGTTTTTTAAAAAATGCCAGTGTAGTCTTTGCTATGTGAAGACCTGCAATGCTGAAATGAAATGCAGAGGAGTTTTTTTTTTTCAAATATTACAAAATGCACTAAATCTTGGTCTTGCTACAAGTTGTGGTGGATAATTTATTGTTTCTGGGATCTAACACAACCAGCAGAGAAACTGTAGTCTAGAGTGAGGCGATATTCAACTAAAAGGTGGTTTGGGAAAAGCCTAGCTTCTCAGCATGAGGCCAAAATAGCCAAGTCTCCCACCAGCACAAGGCTTCCTGGCTTCCACTTGCAGGCAGACAGCATGTCCCAGCAGACCCGGGTCCTTTGGGAAACAGATCCGGGAGGCAAGTAACCCAGAGCATAACTGTGTGCCTAAGGGTTGTGCAAGGGCCAAGACCCTGAGAGTCCACGGTCCTGGGGCACACAGTACAAGGACAATGTGAGCTATCATCTTAGCCTGGGTTTCCTCCAAAGCAAAGGGTCCTCTGTGAGACGGACAGGGCTAATAAACAGGACCGGAAGTATCCATGCCAGTGTATTTGTGCCCAACCTTCAGGACATTCTGAGAAGCCTCACAATGTATTTTATAGCTGTTTACCCCTGAGATGAATGGAGGAAGTGCTTTTTTGTCAGCTCTACTTGGCCAGCGGCCAAGGGCCATTCTGTGGAGAAGTAACTCTCCCTCCTTCTGTGTTGTGCAAGCATAAGTTCCCACAGGCATGCTGTGGGGACCGAGGGACCCAGGGCAGAAGGTACCAGGCACGCCATACCCTCATTTTTAGCTATAAACAAGCTGAGAACAATGCTTACAAGGTGTCTGATGCAACCATCAACTAAGTTCTGTGAGGTCTCAGAATCAGCTACAGAATTTTTAAGGTTCAGTGAAACATGAAAATGTGGAGTCTTGGTTCAAAAATTATTAGAATTTCCAGATGGTGACAGCAGAGCATTAAGCCAAACCCAGGGTTCTTCTGAGAGTGGACCTTGTGTGACTGCACTGGTTGCACATGGCCATGAAGCTGGCCTTGTCCGGACTCTAAAGTAGCAAACTACCTTCATCCCAACTCCCATTCTGGCAACATACACACACACACACACACACACCAGGTACACACACACACACACACACACCAGGTACACACACACACACACACACACACACCAGGTACACACACACACCAGGTACACACACACACACACCAGGTACACACACACACACACACACACACACACATACCAGGTATTCCTAACATCTCCATAAGAAACACTGACATCAAGGAGCTGAATTCCCCTGTCCCTGCCTCTCCCTCAGCTCTGACCACACACCCATAAGGAAAGCCTCTGCAAGGGGGTTCCTCACCCTGGTGTGTGCTAAGACTTTTCTAGGCCCAGGTCAAGTCTGGACAAAGGAGAGAATTTTTCATGAAGCTGCTTATTTTTTTCCCATAAGATTCTTTAATATAAGATTTCTTCCTTACTTTAGAAATGAAATTATGGTGATAGTAAACAGCACTTTTTTTTTTTTTGGCTATAAAAGGATATTAGTGTTTTTGAGTGTCAGTCCTTTGCAGTTTTGGACTTAAGAAAATTACTGGCTCATGAATACCTGGAAATACTGGGTTGGGAGGAAGAAGAGAAGATAGGTGTTTAAAATCAAGAGGTTGGTTGATGTAAGGATTTGATGTTACTTGGATAGACAGTGAAGAGTGCAGGGTATTCTATCAGCAACCCAGCATCCCTTACAAGACAGAGAACCACCAATACCTCCAAACTCAAGTCTGCCCCTTGTGAGTGTTCTTGATGTGCTTTTTCCTTCATCCATTTTTCTTGCCAAGGCTCTGTGTAAGGATGAAGGAAAAAGCCCTGTCTGTCATTCCCTTGGACTGCAAAGAGATCCAACCAGTCCATCCTAAAGGAAATCAGTTCTGAATATTCACTGGAAGGACTGATGCTGAGACTAAAAGTCCAATACTTTGGCCACCTGATGCAAAGAACTGACTTATTTGAAAAGACCCTGATGCTGGGAAAGATTGAAGGCAGGAGGAGAAGGGGACGACAGAGGATGAGATGGTTGGATGGCATCACCGACTCAATGGACATGAGTTTGAGTATACTCCAGGAGTTGGTGATGGACAGGGAGGCCTGGCCTGCTGCAGTCCATGGAGTCGCAGAGTTGGACATGACTGAGCCACTGAACTGAACTGAACTGTCAGGTAGAGTATGAGCATTACGGAAGCTCTTAAAAACCCCTCATCTATCCTTAGATCACCCACCTGGCATTCCACTGCCAGTACTGCACTGCTTTGGGTAGAATACGAGCCTCTCATTTAATCAAGTGGCTTCATGTGTTAATTCTTTTAATATGCATTAAAATCCTAGGCAAGAAGATTCAGTAGCACTTAGTATAGTGCCTGATGCATTGAAGATACTGCTCACATATGATGATGATGAAATTAACATCAGGTGATTATATCATTAAATCCTAACAAAACCCAGAGAAATAGGTGCTAATATCATCCCCATTTTTTGGCTGAGGAAACTGAAGTTCAGAGAGCCACTAAGTTACTCAGCGCCACACTGCTTGGGAGCAGAGGGCCAGGATCCAAAACAGATCCAAAGTCTATTGTTTAACTCCCCTGCTATGTCACTAGCCCTGTGAGAACATGAGTGGGGCACCCTGAGGGGCAGTGATGCAAGGTTGGAGGCTGATGCCGACCACACTGAGAAGTACGGATGTTGGTGCCAGCGAGCTCCGTAATTCTCGCTGCACCACTGGGTGTGCTGCACTTACCTAAGAGGGTTTCTAATGAAAGCACAAGGTCCTGTCCTCACCTCTGTTTCTCTTGTCCTTCTTTTCTGTACCCTTTTTTCTCCTAGCATTCCTTGTGTGATTCTGGCAGAGCCAATAGAGGAAACAGACCAAAAATTTCCTTTTAGGACAAAAATCTTTGCATCTTCAATATTAAGAAGCAGTACCTAGCATTTAGCATCTCACATATACTAGGTGCCTGATAAATGTTTGCAGATCACTCTGAGAAGGCAGCCTCTTCTAGGTCCCCATGAAATATCCAGTGGTGTTCTTGAGCAGCCTGGCAAAGTCTCTGTCATCCAGTATGCCACACAGTGGGCTCCATGCCCACTTTTATTGCCACATCTCTCCCTACATAGGACCAAAATGAAAGGTTGTTGCTGAACCACAAAAGACACTGGGATTCTTGGCCTCCGGAGGAGAACAATTCAACACGGGGCCAGTGACAAGGCTTGATCGCTCAGAGCTTTTGTGTAATAAAGTTTTATTAAAGTATTAAAGAGATAAAGAAAGCTTCTGACATAGACATCAGAAGAGGGCAGAAAGAGTGCCCCCCTGCTAGTTTTTAGCCGGATGTTATATAGCTACTAGCAGTCTGCAAATTAGAGAAAGGAAATGTCTCAAAACTGAGAGAATGGCACCAGGCCCTTCACCCACAATATGCATTTTGAGATAACATTGGCACCAGGTGAGTCATCTGGGGCATAAAACGATTGACATGAATCTTGAAGAAAGGCAGATTTCCAAGCAAATATATAGTTTCATTAACATAGATTAGGAGAACAATGTATGAGTTAAACATACTGGTTTGTCAAGACTGTTCTGAGTCTTAGCAGAACTGATTTGAAGATCAAGTCTAGGGTAAATACACAGTATATTAACATAACTTAAGACAAACTTTTCCACAAGAAAAATGCCTTGGTTAGCTCAAGGTTTGAGAAAAGTTAAGTTCAGGTGGAGCCAGGTGTTGTCATGGCAACAGAATTTTAAGAGAAATCTCTTTTTAAATTTGTATAGAGAAGGGGGAAAAAATCTAACACTTGTTTGTTGCTTCCTGCTGCTTAAGAGAGAGAGAAAAAAATGTCTGGCCCTTGCAGCCTATTTCCTCCGCTTGGAGAACCCTGGCTTCCCTGCCTGTTGCTGCTGCTGCTGCTGCTGCTGCTAAGTTGCTTCAGTCGTGTCCGACTCTGAGACCCTCTCAAAAACAAAGCTCGTTATTAATTACAATGCCTCTGAAAGATGCAGGAGGTGTGTAATGCAGCCCCCATTCCCAAATTCAGGGAATGTCATCTGATATGGTCCATTGCTTCCTGTTACCTACCATCCACCCTCCAAATGTGTCTACTTCAGCTTCAGAAACCTAAAGAAACAGCTTCTGTGTCATCTCCACTTAATCAATGCACGACTCTAAGGAAGTACTCCCAAGTGTTTGAACAGGGGCTCCTGATGCTGTTTGAGCACCACTGGCTTCCCCAGTGACTCAGATGTTAAAGAATCTGCCTACTGTGCAGGAGATGTGGGTTTGATCCCTGGGTCAGGAAGATTCCCTGGAGGGAGAAATGGAACCCATTTCAGTATTCTTGCCTGGAAGATTCCATGGACAGAGGAGCCTGGTGGGCTACAGACCATGGGTTGCAAAAAGTTGGACACGATTGAGTGACTAATATTTTCACTTTTCTGAAAGGTTAGAATTTGCCAAAGACTCCAGAGAAGGAAAAATATAGACCCTCCCCTCCCAGGCCACCTCAGACAAAATATACCTTCTCTTAAGCAAAATTAGCCACTCTTCTGATACTAGCCCTTAGTATCCACTTATTAAATCACCAGTCACTTGTTAAAATGAAAGTGAAAGTTGCTCAGTGGCTTCCGACTCTTTGCAACCCCAAGGACTGTAGCCTGCCAGGCTCCTCTGTCCATGGAATTCTCCAGGCCAGAACACTGGCATGGGTAGCCATTCCTTTCTCGATGGGATCCTCCCAACCCAGGGATCAAACTTAGGTCTCCTGCATTGCAGGCAGATTATTTATCATCTGAGCCACCAGGGAAGCCCAGTTGCTTGTTAAGAAGCATTGAATTCATCATGACAGAATTGAGACTATGCAGTTATAGTTCTGCAAATGGGAGAAACCTTTTCGGACTGATTTAACACTAAACAAGGCTTTGCCAAAATGTTTTGTTTCATGTTTTATTTGAGCCAGCACCAAATGATAGGCATTGTTTCCTTTTAATTGAATCCATATGCAAATCGGTAGAATATTCCAGATCCTCTGGAAGAAATCTTTCCAAGCTTTATTTTAATTACTTGATTTATGACTGAGTCTTGACATCTGGATCTCACACTGATGTTCTTATCCTAGCAGGCACACTCACAAACAATGTGAATTATCATTTTAAAGCAGTTGTTTGTGTCTCATTCCAAAATGGACACCAAGTTTGTTTGGAGTTGCAGAGTTAACAGGAAAAAGAGGGAAATCAGGCTTTTTTGTTTGGTTTGGCTGGTAGTCCTAGCTCCAGAGACTTTATGGCTGAAGCAAGGAAGAGGCCAACATAGTCATAGAGCCAAGTATGTCCAGCTCTCCCACAAAGAACAGGCATTCTCCTTCTCAGTCAAAGGAGAGCAAAGGCTCACTTACTATATGCAAAGATGCTCCTTGGCCTTCTCTTTCTATGTATAAACTCAAGCACACATTGCCATTCTGCTTCTTCTGAGTGTCTGACTACTTAGAACAGACCTAAGAACAAGCCTATGTTGTACAGTGATCAAACCAACCTTGGATTACGACTATCATTCCTCCTTTTTTCTAAAGGGATCAAGTACAAAAACCACTTGGGAGGTCTATATAAAATTCAGGAATCCAGAAACTGCAGGAGAGAATCACTTTTGGGAGAAGAGCAGAGAAATCTACTTCTGCTAGAGGATGAGATGATTAGATAGCATCTCTGACTCGGCGGACATGAATATGAGCAAACTCTGGGAGACAGTGGAGGAAAGAGGAGCCTGGTGTGCTGCAGTACATGGGGTCACAAAGAGGTGGACATGACTTAGTGACTGAACAACAACAAAGAGAAGTCTAGTTCAGCAGCAGTTGTCCATGGCCAGGGATGGTGGCAAAAGCTGTCTGTGGCATACATCTAAGGATCTAAGACAGGGTAGTTGTCTCTAGGCACACATATGCTATGGTGGTGGTGGTTTAGTCGCTAAGTTGTGTCTGACTCTTGCGACCCCACGGACCGTAGCCTGCCAGGCTCCTCTGTCCATGGGATTCTCCAGGCAAGAATACTGGAGTGGGTTGCCATTTCCTTCTCCAGGGAATCTTCCCAACCCAGGAATTGAATCCAGGTCTCCTGCATTGCAGGCAGATTCTTTACCGACTGAGCTACAAGTGAAGCCCCTACATATGCTATACTTCCATTTATTCTGTAGTTTGTGAAATCAGCTTCCCCAAGAACAGTTAAAATTGGGTTGGGAGAGAAAAGCAACCTAGAAGAGAAGAAAAGGGAGAAGGTGAGGAAAAAGCCTTTTCTATATGGAACACTTTAGGGGCGTCAGACTTCTGGGGACACTCTGATCTCATCTTTACCTTTGTAAATATCCTCTCCCCTCCCTACTTTTCTCTCCTTTTCTCCTGATGTGTTCCACTTGTTAGTACAAGGAAACTTTTTTCCTTAGACAAAAGATTATAAAGAAATGAGTCTGGTCAAGTTTGGTTTGGTTTTTAATATTCTCTTTAAAAATGTTCATGTTTGCCATTAGCCGATCACAATTTCAAACACACTATGGATTTTTTACCCTTCCATTCCATTTTTAGAATACAGTTTTTGCCTAGACTTGGTAATGGATCTATTAATCCTTCACTGGATATAAAGGAAAACTCCACATTTATGACTTTAACCAGGGTTCTCAACTTGGCGTTACTGACTTTTGAGGCCAGAAAATTCTTGTACAATGTTGGATATTTAGCAGCGTCCTTGGCCTATGCTCGCTAGATGCCATCAGCACCAGCTGTAAAATCCAAAAATGTCTCCTGATATTGCCAAATGTCTCTTAGGAAGAAATTCCTCCCCCCACCCTAGAAACACTAGCTTTAAGAAAATCATTAAAATATGAAAAGGAGACATTAGATACCAATTTGAAAACTCAAAATCTTCATTTCCCAAGTATTTCAATATTTCAACTTGAAATACTTTTTTAGTAGATCTTATTCATTGCCTATCTAATGGCCATTTCCCAGCCCTCTGTAATTACATGGTGGGCTGACTCATTGATATTTTTTTTTTAAATTTTTTCGGCCCTGCTGAACGGCTTGTGGAATCTCAATTACCCCAACCAGGGACTGAACTAGGGCCATTGCAGTGAACGCACTGAATCCTCACCACTAGACTGCCAGAGAACTCCTGGATTCACTGATTTCTGAGCTGGCAGAATCCTGTCCCAGCCCCGGAGGAGGTGCCAATCATGCAAATCCCCTTTCCCTTTGCCAGTGGTTGGTCAATGGATGGGAAACACGTAGCTCAGTTCTAGACAATAAAAGTGGGGGAAATGCTTGAGAAAGCCTCAAGATTTTAAGAAATATCAATAAATAACAATAAATAAGATCCTCTCTAAGAAAAAGTCTTTCGGCCATCTCTCCTTTTCACCCACTAGGATTTTTGCCTGTGAGTGGGGCTATATTACTTGGAGCTTCAGCAGCTATGTCACAGTCACAAGGAACTAAACAAAAGGCTGAAATGCCAATAGCTTGAGGAAAGTAAAGTAGAAAGAACAAAAGAGCTTCAATCCTCAATGATGTCTTTGAACTGTTGAACTGGCCTCAGAATATCCACTTTGGGCTGCTTGCTAGTTGAAATAATTCAACAGTTTTATTGCTTAGATAAACCAACAATTGACACACTATGGTCTGTGGGTCACATCCAGAAACTAAGAATTGTTCTTACAGTTTTAAAAGGTTGTTAGAAAATAAAAATAAACACCCACATGTGATCCACAAAACCAAAATATTTTTACAATATGGCCCTGCACAGAACAAGTTCGCCAGTCCCCAACCTAAATCCCACTCATAGCAGATGTCTAATGATTTGCTACCCAAAGCATTCCTAACTAATAGAAGTACTGATGTATCCATTTTAAAACTATGGAAACTGAAGGTGGGTTGGTCAATTGTAGGCTCGACTAGGCAGGTCAAATACAAATTTGCCATTATTTCAATTCATTGTAAAGTTAAGCCAAATTGAGGCATCACAAAAGCATTAAACCTATTCCTCAGGGCTTTAAATAATGTTTGTACAACATGTTTGATAAAACAAATAAGAATAGACAAGGCCTCTTGATTAAACACAATGTGTTCAATGAATACCTTCAAAAGGAGCCAGACTGTCCCACTATCTAGAGCACCAAGGCATTTCCTGCATTAGGAAATCAAAGCTGGAGACTCCAAGGAGGAAAAGTCATTACAGAAAAACACCAGAAACAAACACAGATACGATCAATTCCGTCTTCTACTTGCTGACACAGTTCCTTCACTTCCTCACTGACTTACTCAGAGAGTGAATCTTCAAGGAAAAACACTCAAAGCCTTCCTCCACTAACTATAGCTCCTGTGTTAATCTGCAGTCAGGTCAGCACGTTCTGTCATGTAAACAGTGACAAAATCTTAAGCACACTCAGAGCACTGGGTCTAGAAGAAGGCACACAAAACTTGTGAACAGCCCCTAAGGTGAGTGTTGCACAAAAGTTACAGTAAACACCTGCCAGCATCTAACCATGGAGCTGAAACTGAGCACCAAGGGGTGGCAGAGCCAGGCTTTTCTCAGTTGATCCAACCAGCATTTCTCTGCCTCGGTATCCCAGGACCTGGCACCCAGCAGGCGGTCAGTGAGGAACGAGCGCCCTGAGTCTACACCCAGTACTGCTTGCGCTTCAGTGCTGGGTTGGTCTGTCGGCAGAGCTGGACCATGTCAGGATCCAAATTCACCCATGTCTCCCAAGGAGCACATCTTTCTGCTGGCTCGGAAGCTGGAGACTTCTCCATGCGCTCACACTGTGGGGCCCTGAAAAGACTGACTGGAGGACTGCCGGAGCTTCTCAGGAGAGGCGTCACTGTGACAGTGGGGACTGCTGCGCTCCTTTCTGGCCTAGGACCCGTGGTTGTGGGTTCTAGGTCGATCCGGGGCTTAGTAAGAGGTTTTGCCCTCTCTGCCTTCCGGCCCAGCAGCCAGACACACAAGGCCACCACGGCTCCTGTCAGCAGGAGGAGCACCACTGTCAGTGGTATGATGACCGTCAGAGGGTGACTGCTCTCCCTGGGCTGGGTGCGGGCCCCAGGGCTGGCTCTGGCGGCATCTGGTGACCAAATGACTCTGGTGGGAGAAGCCGTGACATCCAGAGTGGGCTCTTCACCACCGTGTCGTCCCCAGGGAGCTGCTTCCGGCCATCTGGTCTGGGTCAGCTGCCCCAGAGTTCCTGTCTGTGTTGTGGGTTCTGAGGAAACCACAGGCTTTTCCTGAGAGAGACTGATAGTCACAAGGTTATCAGTGACTAAGAAGGAAACATTGGGGGTAAAAGTCTGCGAAAGAAAGGGGCCAGGTGGCACTATGGTGAAGGGGAGACACCCTGTTGCTGGTTGGACATGGTCTGCCCTGAGCAGAAATGTGAAGGAGTCATTGAGGCTGCCGGGGCCCGTCAGATTGGCATGCGGCTCGAGCATCAGCAGTCCTTGGTCAATATCCCTCTGAGTGAACAGAGTAACATCTTCCAAGGCAGTGTCCCGGCCTGCTCTTCGTACAAGTCTGCTGTGGAAAGGGGGCTCTGTCACTTCAAATGTGGGGTCACTGTTAGTCCTGTCAGCAAGCTCAGCAGCATCAAGGTCCTTTCTTGTCAGCGGATGGGCCACGCTGTTGGCAACTGTCAGGTCTGACGTAACCCGCAGTAAAGGCTGCACTCGGATGCGCAGTGTTTGTCCTGTCAGGTTGCTTTCTGAGGTAAACAGTGAGAACTGTAGCTGGTCCTCTGAGGCACTGAGGTTTGTCATGTGGTAAGACAGCTTTCCTAAATTCACATCTTCCTGTCCAAAACTGACGACCACCTGGTCTTCAATGAGCAGATGACCATGTTGGAGGGGCCACATAACCTTGTAAGTGATTTGGGGGCTCCTCCCATTGGTCACTGCTGATAAGTGAGCACTGGTGATGGTGACACTTGTCTGGCCTTGTGGAAGAAGAAGGTCAGTGAGGTTCACAAGGGTGATGGAGACAGGGATGACATCCAGGTGGAAGAGCTTATAGAGTGGCCGGTGTTGGCCATCGGTGACACTGAAGTAAAACGCTCCAGAGGATGGGCTTCCATCTTGTATGAACCACACCCGAGAGTTATCAATGTCGGCTTGTGAGAAGTGGTGAACAGGTATATGCGGATGGTGCGCCATTGCCAAAAAGCCATTATTAGGATCACGGATGATCACATACCTGATCTCTTCTGGAGGACTATCTAGATCTTCCACTTTTAGGTTTTCAGGTCCTAAAACCAACCTATTGCCCTGCAGAACTTGCAGTCGAAGCCCTTTTGTCTTTAATTCTGGTGCTCGGTCATTTATAGGAATGATGGTGATGTTAAACATCTCTTCATGAAAGTCGGCCTCTGGCTTCATGGTGGACTTGCTCTTTTCATTGGGCCAAATGGCAAAGGTAAAGTTATCAGCCAGTGATTCAGAGTCATCGTGAAGGTATGTGACTCCAAATTTATTAATTATATATTGAGAGAAATTGGGTTTTCTTTTGGTAATATTTCTCTCTCCAACCATAAGTGTTCCATGGTGAGGAAGAGATGTAACTTGGAACCAAATTTCATATGAAGAACGCTGAGATTTGGGCAATTTAAGTAAGAGATTGGACGCATCTAACTTAGACTGGTCAATGAGAACTTTGTCTCCCTCCTTGACAACAGCTCCTGTTAAAAACACATGTAAAGAACAAAATGGCATTTCATTAGAACTTTCAAATGATCTCACATTTGCCTATCCCAGTGGATGATTCAAAAAACCTTAACACCTGAATTAGCATTGCTACCCAAGGCATACTAAAGAAATAAATTTTAAATACACACGCCCACACTAAGTATTTCAAGTAAGAGAGTTTTAAACCTTGAGATTCACTTATAACAAGTCCATCTCCTAACTTGCCCACTACTGGACTTTCTCTTACCATAGAAACAGGTATAGCTTTCAGTATCTCTTTCTTTTCAAGAATTTACCCTTTTTGTTATGTTCATTTTCCATCAACAATTTTCAGTCATGGGCATGGTGAAGACCCATTTGGAAGTACAAATAAGAATTCTTGAAAGCTAATTTTCCATTCTTTCCCCACTGAAACTATTAAGGCTCAGGAGAGGAAAAAGCAGAGGCCCAGAAAAAAAGCATACATAAAGAAATAACACATTTCATAGCCAAAGAAGTTTTATTTCAAAGATTAATATCATGGCATTGATAATTAAAAAGGGAAAGATTTATTCCCCAAATGTCCCTGTTCTAAGAAGTGGAGATAAGGTACTGACCTTATCAGTAGGATAAGGTGGAATTACCTGTATTTGCAAGCAGACGACTCTGCCGACCAGGTTCGTTAATTTCATATGAAATAGTTATATGAAACTCCTCAGGGCCTAGAGCTGCTGGCGGGGAGGACACTGTGAACGTGAAAGAGTCTTCCGCGGTCCAGCCTGTGTTTTCCCAGTCCATATGCTGGTATAATATCAGCTGTTCACTCACCTGGCCAGATAGTAAGAAAAATCAGCCCCTGGTTTCAGGGATCATATGAGAATAAACATATATCCCAATTGGAAGAGATGCATGTTTCTTCAGGGTTTATTCATCCTCAGAGTATTGCACATTTCCATGCAAATTCAGGAACATTAAAAGTGTGGTAACTTATTGGTCAAACCTAGGTGATTCTATTACCAAAAGAGAAGGAAAATCACACTGATTTTGAGATGACTGATGCCTGCGGTATCTATATTATAGCAAGTTTATAATGAACCTTTACTTCCGTGTCAGCATCATAACTACCAACTCCCAACCAATCTTGCTTCATATGTATTCCTACTTTTCTGCCCAACAGATTATTTTGAAGCAAAACACAGACATCAAATAATTTCATCTGTAAATGCTCTAGTAAGTATCAGTAAAAGATGATTTTTTTCAAATATTCAGTTACCACTCATATGGCATCATTTAATGTGGTCCTTTGGTACCTATAGTTCTTATGTATTTGTAGTTATATCTAGAGCTTTAATAAGAATCAGGTTCAATTTTGCAGTAAGAATGTTTTACATGTATATTTCCTCTTGCATTGCATCACAAGGCAAAATAATGTTGGGCTTCTTCTCTTTTGGATATGTTAAGACTGATAGGTGGCTTCAAGTGTTGCCAGACTGATCCAACTATCTTTAAGCTCCCCATGAGTTTATCAACTAACAGTTTTACGTGCTCATTGATACAACTGCCTAAACTCATTATTTTCATGGGTTTCCCCAGTGGCTCAGACTGTAAAGAATCCACCTGCAATGCAGGAGACTCAGGTTCAATCTCTAGGTCAGGAAGAACCTCAGGGGAAGGGAATGGCTACCCACTCCAGTATTCTTGTATGGGGAATCCCATGGACAAAGGAGCCTGGCAGGCTACAATCCATGGGGTCGAAAAGAGTCAGACACGACTGAGAAACTAAGCACTTTATTTTCACAGTGACAAAACAATGATATTATTCATCATTCCCTCTTCATTCTTATTTGTAATTCTTCTATGAAAAACTCTCTCTTATCAGCTAGTTGGCTGCACTGATATACAGTACATGCAGAACAGACAGGATAAGTGTTTTATTCTTTTCCTTGTAATATCATTCTCCAGAAGAATGAGTCCCTTGGCTCCGATCTCCAAACATTGACCACTGGTTTTGTTTTATTTGCTTGAGAATCATCATTAATTCATGAATTTTAATATATGGTGTATATCATTCTCTTGCAAGTATAACTCCTACTGATTTTTAAGTTTTTCCATCTTGCTTAAGATATTTTTCAAGATTTAATCAAAGTCCTTCATGTCTGTGACCTATGACTGTCCTTTTTTTGAAAAACGTTTTATTTTCTATTGGAGTATAGCCAATTATCAATGTTGTGATAGTTTCAGGTGGACAGAAAACTCAGTCATACATAAACACGTATCCCTTCTCTTCCTGACTCCCCTCCCGTCCAGGCGGTCACATACTATCAAGGTCCTTTTTATATCAACTGATGGACATGGTCCCACTTAGTGTTTTGTTGTCCAGATACCATGCGAGCAGCCCTTCCTCCAACAACAAGTGACTGAACGTTCTAAAACTATAACCAAGAACGGGAGGCTAGAGATAAAATATTCAACCCTTAATTCCTATAGGTCACATCTTTTTCTGACCTGCTATCTATTACAATATCTGACCTTACAGATAGGTTCTGCCAAAGTACTTGACTGTCCATGTCAAAAGTGCTGAGGATAAACTATCATATAATTTACAGAGAAATTTCCATCAGTCAGTATTTAGAAATATGGCCTTCCATATCCATGGGTTCCACACCCAAAGATTCAACCAACCATGGATCAAAAACATTTGGAAAAAAAATCCCATAGAGTTCCAAAAGTCAAAATTGTTATGTGTTACATACTGGCAATGATTTATACGGTATTTATATTATATTAGGTATTGTAAGTAATCTAGAAATGATTTAAAGTACACAGAAGAATATGTGCAGGTTATATGCAAATACTATTCCATTTTATATATGGGACTTGAGCATCCTCAGATTTTAGTATCTGCAGTGGTGGGGGATATAGGGAGGGATGGTCCTGGAACTAAAATCCTACAGATATGTAAGGATGACTGTAATGTATTAATTAACAGAGGTTTGGCAATGTGTTGCTCTGACTCTCTGCTCAGGACAGTGGATGTATCTAGAATCAGAAAGGCTTTTGGCTAGTGAGTTTCATGGAATAAAAGATCTGTGTTCCCAGAGTGGCCAAAACTGCTGACGAGGAGTTTTTTGTTTCTCATCCTTTCAAGGATAAAGCAAGGAAGTGCCATCACTTGGGGATTTTAAGTGGGGAGAAGAAAATATCATCTCTCAACATTTCCTAATTAAAAAAACAAGGTTACTCATGAGAAATCAGACTTTCTCCAAAGATAGTAATTTCTGCTACTAACTAGTAACTGAATACCCCAGAAGTTCCTGGGGAATAAGTCAGTTTTATTTAGTAGATCTACCATGTCTATTCCTAGTTTAAGATTTACAACAAAACGTTAGTTATCAATATATTCCTCCTCCTAGAAGTAGGTGACTGTGCCATGGATTTTAGACCAGAGGATGGTTCCTGAAATGGTTCCATTCTGCTTGAGAAGTATAATATTATAAGGCAAACAAGATCCAGTTTCTTAATATGAAAAATCACAGACTATTAAACCAGGAGGAAGGTTTTTGTGGATATGGGTCATTCGTGGCCACTGCTTCTTTGGTATGAGTGAAAGTCAGCTTCCCTAAAAACTATATAACAAATTGTTAGACTAATCTAAGATCTTTTGATGTCTACTGTAAGGAAAATGATTTTCCCATGGAAAGAATGGTTTTCATAGATGGGAAGAGTAGACATGAAGGTCAGAAATCTTCTGAAAGAAGTCACTGGGAAAGAGTCTTAAACATAGTTCTGTATTTTAGGAGCCTAATGGCACCCCACTCCAGTACTCTTGCCTGGAAAATCCCATGGACAGGGGAGCCTGGTAGGCTGCAGTCCATGGGGTCGAGAAGAGTCGGACACAGCTGAGCAACTTCACTTTCACTTTTCACTTTCATGCATTGGAGAAGGAAATGGCAACCCACTCCAGTATTCTTGCCTGGAGAATCCCAGGGACGGGGGAGCCTGCTGGGCTGCCATCTCTGGGGTTGCACAGAGTCGGACATGACTGAAGTGACTTAGCAGCACTTAGCAGCAATGTAGGAGAGGTCTGTTCTGAGTTCTGTTTTTGAAAGGCATTTTAAGAGTAAGAAATTGTGGATAACAAAGTGACATTTTACTCTGGAGAGAGAGAGAGGGAATGGAATTAGATTCATCTTGAGTGTGTGAGCTTCCAAGACCAGAGAACAGGTAACTGAAAAGGCTGAGCTAGAAGTCAAAGGAAGTGAGGGCACCTGTGGAATGTCAACTTGCCACTCATGCCTTGAAGGAGGGTAAGAGGGTTGAGGTGATGTTTAGAAAACAACTTTGGCTTCACCAGCTGTAAGAGTCAGGTTCTAAGGGGTGTGTCTGTGTGTGTGAGTTGGTGTATTTGTGAGAGTGCCTGTGTGTGTATGCATGCTGAGAGAGGGCCAGGAAAGGAAGAATAAGATCAAGACCTTATGCGAAAAAGTGTAGGGTCAACTTGAGGAGAGAAGGTTCTCAGAGAAGATTAGGAATTACTTGTTACCTCAAATAGAAGGCAGCCTTAGGGATAACTTCCAACAGCTCTGCATATTTCCACTGTGTTAAATATAGACAGATAAGCCACTTAGCAAAATACCTGGGCTCTGGGATTAAGGGGAGGGGAAAGGGGTGTTTTTGTTTCCTATGGATTTAGATTAGCCCAGATGTTTTCTCTTTTACAATCTTTCTGGTACGTCATTAGAAACTGAATGGTGTATACTTTCAATACAGAAAGAAAAATAGAAAATCAGAAAAGTCAGGGTTTCCCTGGTGGCTCAGTAGTAAAGAATCCGCCTGCCAATGCAGGAGACACAGGTTCCATCCCTGATCCCGGAAAATTCCACACACTACGGAACAACTAAGCCCGTGTGCCTCAACCATTGAGCCTGTGCTCTAGAGCCCTTGAGCCGCAACTGCTAAGCCCAAGCGTCCCAGCTACTGAAGCTTCGCCCCTTAGAGCCCATGCACGGCAACGAGAGAGGCCACCGCAGTGAGAAGCCCATGCGCAACTGGAGTCGCCCCCGCTTGCCGCAACTCGAGAAAGTCCATGCAGCAGTGAAGACCCAGCACAGCCAAAAATAGACAGATACAATGATTTTAAAAAAGAAAAGAAAACTCACCATTTGGCAACCAACTAGCAATAAATGCTTCAGGTAAGAATCCTAAAATGACTGGTAAAACTACTGAGCTAAATTATGAAGAGAAACAGGATATTTAGATGGTTCCAAAGCGTCTCCTCACAGATACTTACTAATTTTCAAAGGGGAAAATAGTACCTTTACAGTTGAGAAACCGGAAAAACAGCACCTGACCAAGTGATGAAAGAAAATATCATCAGGGACAGGGCAAAGCGAGCACCGGGCAGGAAGCTCTGGAAGAATCCGGCCTCTCTTGTGGCTCTCTTGCCCCAGACAAGAGGAAACATCAGATGAAATCAAGCTGAGGGACTTCCTACAAATAACTGGCCTGTTGGCCCCCAAAAATGACAAGGTCACAAAAGTCAACAGGACTGTGGAATGAATCCAGATTAAAGGCGACTAAAGGCTCCTGACACCTATTTGCTATGTTTTGTGCTGTGGGTTTTCCCCTCTGCCATAGAGGACAGTCACTGAAACAACTTGTCAAATTTGAGTAAGGTCTATAGATTATAAAACAGCATTAGTGTTAATTTCATGCTGTTGAAAATTAAACTGTGGTTATATAAGAGAATGGCTTCTTGATTTTAGGAACTATACAGAGCTAAACATAAATGTACTAAATATAGAGGTAAATAAATACAAATATGTTACTAAATATAGTGGTAAGGGGGGCATCGTGTCTGTACCTGGCTCTCAAAACTCAAAATATCAAAAGTGTGTGTGTGTGTGTGTGTGTGTGTGTGTAGGGAGAATGATAAAGGCAGTTAAAAGGCAGATAAATGCTAACATTTGGTGAATATGGATGAACAATATAAGAGAATTCTGTATTCTATCGTGATTTTTTTCTGAGTCTGAAATTATTTCAAAATAAAAAACTAATATAACAATTTAAAAAAGTAAATCCTGGGATGTCTTACTATATCAACTTTAAAAAGGGATCAACAGTCCCTCTTCTCTGATGACTCCGTGTATGTAGAATGGGGGAAGTGCCTTGGGCACTCTGAAATCAACTAGAGGTTGTAGGCTCTGCCAGCATGCACCCCACCTCCAAACTGGTCCATTTCTCTAGGACTTTACTGAGGTTGTATTCCTCTCCGAATGGATGGATATGTGGCTCCAGATCCTAGACCTTCTCAGAGTAGTGCTTTTACTGGAAGGGACACTAGGATAACACCCTTTGGCTCTCTGAGATCAAAACATCCTGGATCTCATATCCTTGATTCCTACTGAACCACAAAGGAAAACATTTATCATAGTCTAGAGAGACAGATTTGGCTCTAAGAAGGCTAGGGATTCTATTGGGTTTTGTGTGATGGGCTAAAGTTTACAGCTGAGAGGCTCCTGAGATGCTCAAAGAAGTTGGAATTTCAGTAACTCCTCTCCCTCCCTGCAGTGTCAGGACTAGCTGGGAGCAGCGCAGGGGCCAGAAGCCAGATGTCCAGGCTTATAGATAAGAGCTCTTTCTTTAGAGCCACATTACTGGCAACTTTTTGCCCCCAACTACTTGAACCATTAACCTTCTTCCTCCAAGAAGGAAAAGGATGTTCATTAATATAAAAATGGAAGCACAGGAATGTAGTAACATTTGAACCCTGGATTGATCAGCCGCTGTGAGGCTTAGTTACTCAGCTGTGTCTGACTCTGCAACCCCATGGACTATAGCCCACCAGGCTCCTCTGTCCATGGGATTTCCCAGATAAGAATACTGGAGTGGGTTGTCATTCCCTTCTCCAGAGGATCTTCCTGACCCAGGGATCTCCTGTGTCTCCTGCATTGGCAGGCAGATTCTTTACACTGAGCCACCTGGGAAGCCAGATTGATCAGACCCAAAGTCAAATATAAATATTACCAACTGCCAGCTCTGTGGAGAAGGTAATGGCACCCCACTCCAGTACTCTTGCCTGGAAAATCCCATGGATGGAGGAGCCTGGTAGGCTGCAGTCCATGGGGTCGCTAAGAGTCGGACACGATTGAGCAACTTCACTTTCACTTTTCACTTTCATGCATGGGAGAAGGAAATGGCAACCCACTCCAGTGTCCTTGCCTGGAGAATCCCAGGGAGGGGGGAGCCTGGTGGGCAGCCGCCTATGGGGTCGCAAAGAGTCAGACACGACTGAAATGACTTAGCAGCAGCAGCAGCAGCAGCCAGCTCTGTGGCTTTTATGCAAGTCATTTAATCTCACTGAGCCTCCATTTATGCATTAAAATACAGAATTGTATCTGATTTGCAGATATGCATTTGACCTAATTGGTCTTTTGCCATATCAATGTTCAAAATGGCAGGCTTTGGGCATTTCTAGGGCTTTCAAGAAAGGATCTAAGCCCTAACTAAACAATTCCTTACAGATGGAAGGCTATATTCATTTTTTATAGTGAATCATGGCATGAGAATATTAAGCAATCAGAAAGTTCTAAAATATGCCTAATAAAATGAATATTTTCCCATAAAACAAAGGAAATTGTAGGCTGGGATTTTGGCACATATTTTGGAAGCTTACTTTCAGTTGCTTTGTAAATAAGTATTAGCTCACCATTCTATGGGCTTCCCAGGTGGTGTCAGTGGTAAAGATTGAACCTGCTGATGTGGAAAACACAGGAGACAAGGGTTCAGTCCTGAGTTGGGAAGATCCCCTGGAGGAGGAAATGTCAAACTACCCCAGATTTCTTGCCTGGAGAATCCCATGGACAGAGGATCTTGGTGGGCTACCGTCCATAGAGTTGCTAAGAGTAGGACACAACTGAAGAGACTTAGCATGCAAGCATGCACCATTCTACACTTGGTGATTCAGTAAATATTTGTTTAAAAAACAGATACACTACTTACAAAGTGTTTTACGAAACTTAACTATAAAGTGTACATTTACATCATGAAGCAGTAGAAAGAAGGCAATACAAGACATCTTACCCATTTACTTAATAAAAACACATTGACAGTACCTAACCTTAACTGTGTCCTAAATATATGCCAGGCATTCTGTTTGGCACATATGTAACTCACTTTATTTTTGTTTTAGGAGGGATTGTTATATTCATTTGACAGATTTAAAAAAAACAACAACTGAGGCTCAGAAAATTTAAATAATTCACTAGCCAACAGGTGTAAGAACTCAGTTTTTAATTTAGTCCTGTGTGACTCCAGAGTTCATTGAACCTATGTGTGGAAAGCTCAGTGTGTGCTAAGTCACTTCGGTCATGTCCGACTCTTTTCGACCCCATGGACTGAAGCCCAGCAGGCTCCTCTGTACATGGGAATCTCCAGGCAAGAATACTGGAGCGGGTTGCCATTTCCCCCTCCAGGGGATCTTCCTGACTCAGGGATCAAACCCTATCTCTTACCTCTCCTGCATTGTGAGGTGGGTTCTTTACCACTAGTACCACCTGGGAAGCCCAGAAAACTCCGTGGCACTATAGTAAGCCAGAAATTCACAAGTTAGTCTCTCTCAGTTCAGTTCAGTTCAGTTGCTCAGTCGTGTCCGACTCTTTGCGACCCCATGAATTGCAGCACGCCAGGCCTCCTTGTCCATCACCAAGTCCCAGAGTTCACTCAGACTCACATCCATCGAGTCAGTGATGCCATCCAGCCATCTCATCCTCTGTCATCCCCTTCTCCTCCTGCCCCCAATCCCTCCCAGCATCAGAGTCTTTTCCAGTGAGGAATTCAGGAATGTGGAAAGTGAATGGGTAGGTATGATTAGGGCAGACAAGTGCCATTTTGGTCTGGCCTGTCTAGGACACAGTTAGTAATCTCACCCAAAAAATCTCTATCTTGGGCAGATATTTGTAAGGAAAGGAAACTATAGGAATCCAAACAGTTCAAAAAGATAAAATTTCCAAGGTTCCATGTAGGTTAATAAAAAGTCCTAAAGGCTACGACTGGGAAAACAACAAGCTCCTGTGCTCCTGAAGGATAATCTCAGAGAAACGACTCCTTTCTGTGTGCCCTTTCTTATTTCCACCAGGACTGGGACCACCATGTCTGCAGTCACTATTAGCCAGAGCTTGTAAGGATTCAAAGAAATAGCTCCACATACTGTATCTATTACAAACAGCAAGTTAAGGGAAGGTTGTATTCATTTTCTTTACTGCTGCCATTGTAGATAAGGTAGATTTTCTTACAGGACACTGAGGGAAAGACAATAGGGCTGAAAGGAAAGGAGTTCCACCTGGCTCCAGACTGAGGGCAATTTCTGTCCAAAAGTACATGTGGTCAGGACTGAGTGTTGGAGAATAAAATTGTCAAACTTGGCCAAAGGGCAGGGCTAGAAAGTTCCGGATTACGTGTTCATTCTCGGAGTCTTTCTAAATATAGCTCCCCATGATCCCGATAAGAAAATCAGAACATGAGTTCTTTACACCGATCTTTCCCTCTGTTTGTACTTAGTCGTTCAGTTGTGTCTGACTCTTTGCAACCCCGTGGACTGTCTCCCTCTAGGCTCCTCTGTCCATAGGGATTCTCCAGGCAAAAATACTGGAGCGGGTTGCCGTGCCCTCCTCCAGGGGATCCTCTCAGCCCAGGGATCGAACCCAGCTCTCACGCATTGCTGGAGGATCCCTTTCCGTCTGAGCCATCAGGGAAGCCTGATCTTCCCCACAGTGGATACTGAAAGTTGACTGTAGCTTTGATATTCCCACTGGAAGGGAGAGTAACCAAATTATCTCAGGGTCAGCTGGGTGAAGAGGCAGGGAGAAGGAGGGACATGCAGGCCACTCACTTGATTCTCCATAACATGACGGCTTTGCCAAAAGGCATGTTTGTAGATAGGACGATGATTGGCCAGAAGGAGCAAGGGAAAGAGACTGGCCAAAAAATCTGTATCTCGGACAGATATTTGTAAGGAAAGGAGACTATAGGAATCCAAACAGTTCAAAAAGATAAAATCTCCGAGGTTCCACGTAGGTTAATAAAAAGTCCTAAAGGCTAAGAGTGGGAAAACAACAAGATCCTGTGCTCCTGAAGGATGATCTCAGAGAAATGACTCCTTTTTGTGAGCCCTTTCTTGTTTCCACCAGGACTGGGACCACCATGCCTGCAGAGAACAGCTGGGCACAGAGGGTTCAAAGGTTCCCAGAAGAGGTCAGAAGTCTGGGGCAGCTCAGGATGAACCAGCTTAGAGGGTGCCCAGGTATCAGGCATGCATAAGTCCCAGGCATGACTCTCTTTAGTGGAAATAGATAGAGGAGGCATTTTAGGAAACTTAAGTTCCAGAACAGTGATATCTGGAAATCTCCAGCTAGAAATGGGCAACTGAAAACCAGGCCCAAACAATTATCCATGCTCCTCCATGCTCTCCTGACAGAGAGGTCCAAATCCACATTTATATGGAAGCAGACTTGCTGCCAGACCAGAGTTCTTTTTTTCTAGAGAAGGGAATGGCTACCCACTCCAGTATTCACACCTGGAGAATTCTTTGGACAGAGGAGCCTAATAGGCACAGTCCATGGGGTCACAAAGAGTTGGACACAACTGAGTGACTAACACTTTCAGATGCAGATTTGGGCTTCCCAGATGGCACTTGTGGTAAAGAACCCACCTAGCAATGCAGGAGATGTAAGAGACTTGGGTTCAATCCCTGGGTTGGGAAGATCCTCTGGAGAAGGGCATGGCAACCCACTCCAGTATTCGTGCCTGGGAAATCCCATGGACAAAGGAGCCTGGTGGGCTACGGTCCATGGGGTTGCAAAGAGTCAGCCACGGCTGAAGTGACTTAGCACACACGCACAGACATAGATTCTCATGGGCCTTATACCATTACAAGCATGGAGTCCTTTAATCAAACTACCAAGTGAGATCATATGGGACCCCCAGCTTTTACTCTATATGAGCATACTAAGCTAAAAACACCCACCAAAAATATCAGGTCCAAATCTCTCGAACCTATGAATGTTACCTTCTATGGCAAAGACTTTGCAGATGTGAGTAAGTCAATCTTCCTAAGAAGGGAAGGGTATCCTGGATTATTCAGGTGGGCTCGAACTGCAATCACATGAATAAGAGGGATGCAGAGGGCTATAAGATACAGACAGAAGGGAAGGCAATGTGACCACAAAGACAGAAATTAGAAAGATGCGGCCACATGCCAGGAAAGCCTGGCAGCCACCGGAAGCAGGAAGACAGGCGAGGAAGAAGTTCTCCCCTAATGCCTCCAGAGAGAGCATAGCCCTGCCAATGCTTTGATTTCAGTCCAGTGAAATGGAGTTCCAACTTCTGACCTCCAGAACTATGAGACAGTAAATTTCTGCTATTTTAAGCCACCAAGTCTGAGGTCATTTATTACAGCAGCTTTAGGAAGTTAATAAAAGGAGAAAGGCTCAACCATGCTTGCTGAAATGGGAATTAGTTCTCTCTGCTTTTTTAGTTATTCAAAGCCAGCTTCAAGTTTGGACAATGAATAGGTGGCTAGATAACAATGCAATACAATCATTTCCATGCATGCAAAAATATGCTACCACATAATTCAGTGAACTGCAAGGGCCAAATCAAAATTGCTAAAACAAGAAACTGGAAAGTGTTCAAAATGTCTACTGAGTCTAGTTGCCATCAGGCTTGTCACTGAAGAGACCCCAAGAAAGCAGGGGTCAGGGTGGGGCAAGAGCGATCACTAACACAAAGAAGCTTATCCTTCCCTGCTCAGAAAATAAAAGAGCCAAAGTTTAACCATCCCACCACACTCTCCATTAAGTTGTAATAAATTAGCTTCTCTCCTATGGGAAATGCGTTCACAATTTCTTAAAATGTACACACTGATTTCAGAGTCTAGAAGGGGTTATTAGACAAAACTCATAACCCAGAATCGATTGTATCATTTTCTAAATGTGGTCCTGGAATCCTGTATCTGTGCTGAAGCAGCAGGCAGAGACGAAGATGGATGATCTACCCATAACAGCATAATGGCTGAAACACAATTACTGGGCTTTATGGAAAAGAAAAAAGGCCAGGCGTCATAAACCTCAAAACCAGAACACTTTGTTTTTTAATGATTCCAAATTATCTAAACAAGCACTGGAATGAAAATCACTCAATTAGCCTTGTGCTCTACTAGTAAGAGAATTCTTTAGAGAATTCAATTCTTACTTTTTTGCACATTCTTTGAAATGAACAATAATTTCTCTACATTTGTAAAAAGGTTTTATTTCATTTTAAAATTTGATGATTCACCTTTTCTGCATATTTGTATGTTTAATTCTTTTCTGTGGTTTATCTATTCCCTCTTGGGCAGTTGTAAAATTAGGCAGGTGAAAAACAAGAATGTTACCTGTTTATCTTGGTAGGTTGATATGGTATGGTTTGAAAATCATTAATGTCTTCCAGGATAAGAAAGTATTTTGAGCTATTAACTAACAAATGTTTTCCCCACAATTACTCTTCCAAAGGATGATATTAAGCAAGAAATGTCTTGATTTCTTTCATGAGCTGAACCATCCAGAGCCATTAATTTAAATGGTCATTTTTGTTTATCCATCAAAAGCCAGACAGGGTATAGGTTGTACATGCAAATGATACAGTGTTTCTGCCTCCCCAAGCTGAGTGGTAGAGAGCTGGAAAGAATTTAGTCCTTTAAGGTAAAGGTGTGAAAAAAGACTCAACCACCACCTGTCTGAAGCCCTCTCCCCATTGGACCCTTAGCAGGTTATGGGCTAGAACCAACTTTTGAAATTAGAAAAAACTAATCTAAAAAGTCAAAACGCAACTGAAGCCATTGTATTACATGAACATGGCTGAATAGCTCTGAGCTCCTTTTATAATGAAAATTGTTTCCTCTGTAATATCTCTTCTCACCAACCAGATTGAAGAGGACTAATCAAAGCACACAATAAGTGTTCAATCAAGGTCCTTGTTCAGTAATTTCAGAGAAAAGGTTTTAACCATTGTTGCTACCTCCAAAACCTATCCCACCCTCTTTTTGACTTTTTCTGGAGCTGCTGGGGAGGAAACTGAACCATCATAAAATGGCTGAGAATTTGACCAAGGTCCTGTATGTCAGAGGCCATGAAACTATTGATTTTATGAAAGGATTCATAATCCATTTGCATGTGAAGAAGAAGACAGGATCTGAAAAGAGGAAAGTCAGGGAGGTAAGTAATAAGTTTCTTTCTCTTCCCAAGTCACAAATCAAAATGTGCATTTTTGAACATACAAGCTAAACAGAATTGGAACGCCTTCACCTAAACACCAATTGCACTGAATTTTTTGATGATGCTCTACTCTTTTTCAGTATTAATTTTCTTTGTTTTGATGTCAGGACCTTTTTTATTTATATATATATATATTTTTAGCTTTTTATTTTATATTGGAGTATAACTGATTAACGATGTTGTGATAGCTTCAGGGGGACAGCAAAGGGACTCCGCCATACATATCTCAATATTAATGTTCTGCTTTAATGGTTCCTAATTTTATTTTTACAAAAAGCATGTGTTATATAAAAACTCAAAAAACCCACACACACTGAAAGAGCCAGAGTTAGCATTTGGGTTTGTATTCTTGCAGAGTTTCCTCTACAGATTCTCCTTTCCCCCACAGTACTGATGCTCTTTGTGACTAAACAAGAGGAAAGGGAGTCGGGGTATTTCGATGAAATTTATTCACAGAAGCTTAGAAGCTTAGCCAAACACACCCTGCAAAACACGCCAGGTTTGTTCAGCCGCTCCCAGCTGCTCTGGTGAGGCCTTTCACTGGGTCCTCCTTGCCCTGACCCTCCGGGGTGGGATCCTTGGTGCTGCCCCAGCCTCAGGCCTCAGGCTGCCTCCAGCCTGTGCTCAGCCCCAGGATGCAGTCCTGCTGGATCCAGATATGAAGCCCCTGACACGGTCCCCAGCCTCCTCTTCTTGTCATTGCAGGGAAATGTGTTCCAGAACACCAGGGACTCTTCCACAAAGGGAATCAGTGAGTGGGTGACAGGATGAAGCAAACGCCACTTTCCTCTAATGGCCTCATTCCCATTCATGGAATCATCACAGCCCATTAGGGGAGATAGAGCAGCCAATTCCAGTGCCCCAGAAAATGGCCTGCCCCAGGAAATTAGTCCTTTAGCTACGAGAGGAAAGGAACCTCTCGCGTTTTTCAAGGACAAAAAGATAATCACAACAGCCTTAGCTACTATTTACGTAGCATCTGCTACATGGGGCAGTGTGCTAAACATTTCGTATTTACTTTCTTGTGTTAATTCATTACAAACTCTAAGAGGAAATTATGGACTAGCAGATAGGAGCATGACCTTTAGTCGAGACCCTGAGTTCCAATCCTGACTCTGACATTTGTGACCTGTGTAGCTGTAGGCAAGTGGCTTAACTTCCCTGTGCTTTAGGATCCCAGCCTGCAAAGCAATATAATGAGTAATATGAAAGAAATCTGTGAAAGTGCTGCACTCAATATGTCAGCAAATTTGGAAGACTCAGCAGTGGCCACAGGACTAGAAAAGTTCAGTTTTCATTCCAGTCCCAAAGAAGGGCAATGCCAAAGAATGTTCAAACTACCACACAATTGTGCTCATTTCACATGCTAGGAAGTAATGCTCCAAATCCTTCAAGTTAGGCTTCAGCAGTATGGGAACCAAGAATTTCCAGATATACAAGCTGGGTTTAGAAAAGGCACAAGAACCAGAGATCAAATTGCCAACACTTGTGGGATCATGGGGAAAGCAAGGGAATTCCAGAAAAACATCTACTTCTTCATTGACTATGCTAAAGCCTTTAACTGTGTGGATCACAGCAGACCGTGGAAAACTCTTAAAGACATGAGTGTACCAGACCCCCTGACCTGCCTCCTGAGAAACCATATGTGGGTAAAGAAGCAACAGTTAGAACTGGACATGGAACAACGGACTGGTTCAAAATTGGAAAAGGAGGATGTCAAGGCTGTACGTTGCCACCCTGCTTATTTAACTTCTATGCAGAGTACATCATACCAAATGCCAGGCTGGATAAATCACAAGCTGGAATCAAGATTGCCAGGAGAAATATCAACAACTTCAGATATGCAGGTGATACCACTCTTATGGCAGAAAGTGAAGAGGAACTAAAGAGCTTCTTGATGAGGGTGAAAGAGGAAAGTGAAAAAGCTGGCTTGAAACTCAACATTCAAAAAACCTAAGTCAAGGCAGACAGTCCCATCACTTCATGGCAAATAGATGGGGGGAAAGGGGAAGCAGTGACAGATTTTATTTTCTTGAGCTCCAAAATCACTGCAGATGGTGATTGCAGTCTCGAAATTAAAAGACGCTTGTTCCTCCGATGAATAGCTATGACAAGATAGCATGTTAAAAAACAGAGACTTCACTTTGCAGACAAAGGTCCATCTAGTCAAAGCTATGGTTTTTCCAGTAGTCACATACAGATGTGAGAGTTAGACCATAAAGAAAGCTGAGTGCCAAAGAATTGATGCTTTCAAATTGTGGTGCTGGAGAAGACTCTTGAGAGTCCCTTGGACAGCAAGGAGACCAAACTAGTCAATCCTAAAGGAACTCAACACTGAATATTCATTGGAAGGATTGTTTCTGAAGCTGAAACTCTAATACTTTGTTTGGGCACCTGATGCAAAGAGCCAACTCACTGGAAAAGACTCTGATGCTGGGAAAGATTGAAGGCAAAAGGAGAAGGGAGAGACTGAGAATGAGAGGGTTAGATAGCATCACTGACTCAATGGACATGAATTTAAGCACACTCTGGGAGACAGTAAAGGTTAGGGAGGCCTGGTGTGCTGCAGCCGCAAAGAGGGGTGGCAAAGAGGGGTTGCAAAGAGTCAGACAAGACTGAGCAACTGCACAACAACACAACTCAGCAGAAAGCTGAGAAAGTTCCATTCTAACGGCATTCCGGGACATAGGGAATGTTCAAAATGGTTTCAACTGTCATTACTACTATTTCCCCCCATTTTACAGATGAGGAAACTAACGATTAAAAGATACATTATAACTCACAGAGTTAATCCAGGTCTTCCCACTTCAGAGGCCAAGGCACTGTCTTCAGTCATAAGTGGTCAGTAGTGGCTCAAGGAGCAGCTAGAAGGCACCCGATTCCTACATGATATGCTCTGTCCCCACTCCTACACCAAAGACTGGGAGTATGGGCTGCTGTGCTGAATTCCCACAGACTCTAAACGTATCTTAGATGCTGTTTTGGGGAGATAGGAATCATCCCATCCGGGAGTTACCTGCCTAAAGACCTGATGCCTTGTACACAGCAGAAGGGGCTCCCCTTTGTCCTCTGATTCAAAGCACTGGGCAAGGCCACACTGGCATGTTGGGTGCATGCTCTGGAGAGGAAAGGGCTGTGTGGAGAAGAGGGATGTTCTCCTGGTTCATTCAAGAAGGAGAACACACCTTTCTCTCTTACCACACCTGACTTGTGATGTTGCCCAGGCTGTGCTTCCCTGGAGCCTCCCCCTGCCCCAACGAGGACCACCAGCTGGATCTAACACCCCTCATCCCCAACACCACTG
This sequence comes from Ovis aries, assembly GCF_016772045.2. Classification (NCBI taxonomy): domain Eukaryota; kingdom Metazoa; phylum Chordata; class Mammalia; order Artiodactyla; family Bovidae; genus Ovis; species Ovis aries. The sequence continues at coordinate 24,451,218 of NC_056069.1, read as the reverse complement.
TGCAGGCACTTTCCAGCCATGAGCCCCACAGTAACACATCACCCACAGACTAATAACTGCCATTGATGATACAAACAGCTGCCACTGATCATACATTTTCCTGATACTCGCCTCTTGATTCATAAAGTAGAAAAAATAAAACCTTAAATAACTGATTTTTAATCAATCAAGACTTTTTCTGCCCTACTAGTTGGGCTTCTGGGCTTCCCTGGGGGCTCAGATGGTAAAGAATCTGCCTCAATGCAGGAGATCTGGGTTTGATCCCTGGGAAGATCCCCAGGAAAAGGGAACAGCAACCCATTCCAGTATTCTTGCCTGGAAAATTCCATGGACAGAGGAGCCTGGTGGGCTACAGTCCATGCGGTTGCAAAAAAGTTGGACATGACTGAGCATGCACGCACTCCAATCTAAATTATTATATATTTGCAATGAAAAGTAGCAGAAATTAAAGCTTGAAATGATCACCATCAAAAAATAATTTTTTAAAGAACTAGGGCTAGAGTCAAGGCATCTTAATACGACTGTCATCATTTTTGCTAGTATTCAAAATACTAGCCAAAAAAAAAAAAAAAAAAAACACACTGGGCAAGTTTTGATGCCTTTGGGCTCATTAAAAGCTCCCCCTCACAATGTAGTTTTCATCCTTAATTCCTTTTTTCCTTCCTCCAGAGTGCATCTGTGAACTAGAGAATTTATACTTCCTCTTTTCAGTGTCCCTTTCAGAACTTCTGCTAACCTTATGATCTGTTCCCTTCAATGCATCCCAGACAAAGGCAATTGCAAAGCAAAAGCTAAATTCAATTCTGCTACATCACACTGGAGAAAAATGGCTCAGTGGTTAAAGGCAGACTTGTGGTTCACTCTGGCTATTTCCTCTAAACTTGACAAAGCTTTTTTATTCCTTAGTCATGTAAAGCTATAGTCAGATCAGCTACCATATCCCTGTACCCATTGTTTAAGAATGGAAAAAGAAAGTTGAATTGACGTGCGATAGTTATATTCAAGAAGACAATTTGGAAACAAAGATTTTTAGAAAATGAAATCACACATAAGTAGTCAGATTCCTAGGGTGCAAAAGTAAAAAAAAAAAATGACTTGAAGGCTTATACATTTAAATAAAAAGGCACGTACGTATATGCTGGTGGTGATAAAGTATCGGTCAAGTTGGAAACAGATGGCTCTGGGTGCAGATTAAACACACACACACACTTTATACACATACATATTTACATGCATACATACAACTGTAATATGTGAAATTATGTATATCATTTCATATATTAAGCATAAATGCACACAGACATATCCTTCAGGATTTACTCTTGCAACTCTGCTTAGGGTTCCCTTTTAAATTCATCCTTAGTGATAAAAGGATCCCCTCTTATTTACTAGACACAAGGTTTGAATTTGCTTGGTGTTTTCTGCAGTTGTGTTTTACCCTGCGTTCACCACAAAGTGTCCAGTTTCAAGACCAGCACAGCTGGAATGAGTAACTGCCTGGGCAAAGGGGCACCTCTGCTTGACTCTAACAGGATGAGGATGAGCAGCGAGGGGCCCGCTTTGCACAGATACCGAGCCCTGTCCAGCTGCACAGCTACATCAGGACTCACCAGATTCTGCGTAAACACGGAAACGTCCTCTGTGCTGTTGTCAGAATTGACACATAGCAGCCTCCCGAGTCTAGGGGAACGTATGACAGTAAAGGTTATAGTTCTGTTTCCTTCACTGTCCACGTCATTGGTCACGGCTCGCAGGTCACGAGATGAAAGGGGCTTCATGGAACCTAAGTGAAGATTAAAACATGCATGTAAAGCATATGAAGACTATGGTTAATGCCTTTTAAAGACCCTTGGGAACTGGAAAACACGTAGTTATGTACAGGAGACTGGCTAACTTTAACTTGAAGTTGGGCTCTGAGGAGCTAGTGATCCATGAGGCATCTGTTTGTGGATGTGCTTTGCTACTGGGGCTGGAGATGAAGAGGAAAATCCCACGAAAAGACCCCCTCAGCCTCCACAGTCCTATGTGTCTAACTGATCCCAAGAGAAAGAAGGCATTGCCAGGTGAGTGGCACCCAGCTCAGCTCCAGGCACAGGAAGGGGGAGTCGACGTTGTGCATGGAGAGAACAGGAGACAGCCCCCTCCCCGGGAGGACAGGCCCATCCTGGCCTGACGGAAGCTGCAGGTGCTCCATGGAGTGTCCATCTGTGGACCCCTGAGGGAGAGGCTGGCTCTGGGACAAATGTGAGAGGTCTCCAGAGGACCCCCACGCATGCACGCTACATGGATAACACGGGGAGGGAAGAGCCTGTGTAGATATCATGGGAAGAAGAACCAGTGTGAGTGGTCAGTGTGCTAATGTGACCTCATTGATAATCAATGGCCAGAGAGACTGGGGGACATGCAGGTTAGAGCAGTGCTTGTCACATGCTCTGTACTGAAGGATCAGTGTTTCCCCCCAAATCCACTGTGGGTCAATAATTTTATAAAACACAATAAAACACTGCAACAATTTCAAATTGCTATAAAATTTTCCAAACACCTCCTTTCACTTTCCATTCTTATCACTTCACAAACCAGAAGGTCCATGGACCACAGCTTGAGGAATACAGGGCTGAAATACATATCCCTTCACTTTGCACGGGATTAAGGAGTAATCCCAACCTGACAGGATGGCAGATCTGAGAGAGATTTATGCAGTCCACCTGGCCCAGAATTTCACCTTCTCTCTTCTGTTTTAGCCCTAGCTAAAGGGCCTTAGCATCAGGTCTTGCACAGGGGCCTTGCACTAGCTCTAGGAGTAGGCACTCGATAAATTGTTTAACTAAGCCTCCTAAGTGGCATCCACTGTGCTTTCATTACTCAACGATAATAGCCCTGGAGAGTGAGGGCCACCAACTGCAGTATTTAAACCATGTTAGATGCTTAAAGGCAGGACCTTGACTATAGCTAATACACGGGGAAAACCAGCTTTCAGTAAGACTTTCAAACATGCAAGGAATGTTCTGAGCCTTTAATTAACTAAGGTTCCCTTTAAAATAGCAGACAACAAAACCAAAAATAAACAAAATTTCCTCCACTCAGCAAAGGAAACCGTCAACAAGATGAAAAGGAAACCTGTGGAATGGGAGAAAATACTTGCAAACCATATATCTGATAAAGGGTTAATATCCAAAATATACAAAGATCTAAAACAACTTAGTAGAAAAATCCCCAAATAACCCAATTTTAAAATGGGCAAATGACTTAGACATTTTTCCCCAAGAAGACTTACAAATAGGCAACAGGTACATGGAAAGGTGTTTATCAGTGCTAACCATCAGGGAAATTCAAGTCAAAACCACAATAAGATATCACCTCACACCTGTCAGGATGCCCATTAACAAAAAGACATGAAGTAACAAATGCTAGTGAGGGACATGGAGAAAAGAGAACAGAACCCTCGTGCACTGTTGATGGGAATGTAAATTGATGCAGTCACCATGGAAAACAGTACAGAGTTTCCTTAAGAAATTAAAAGTAGAACTACCATATGATCCAGAAATCCCACCTCTGGGTATACATTCAAAAGAAACAAATTCATTATCTCAAAGGAAAATCTGTACTCCCATGTTTACTGCAGCATCATTCAAAATAGTCAAGGTATAGAGACAACTTAAATGTCAATCAGTGGATGAACAGATCAAAAAAATGTTGTAAAATGTGATATATATACACACACATACATATATATACACATACACACACACATATATATATACACACGTACACTGTGCTGTGCTTAGTTGCTCAGTCATGTCCGACTCTTTGTGACCTTATGGACTGTAGCCCACCAGGCTCCTCTGTCCATGGGGATTCTCCAGGCAAGAATACTGGAGTAGGTTGCCACACTTTCCTCCAGGGGATCTTCTCAACCCAAGGATTCAACCCAGGTCTCCCACATTGCAAGTGGCTTCTTTATCATCTGAGTCACCAGGGAAGCCCAGTTATAATTTGTATGCCCTGCCTAATTTGAAAAGTTAATCTTTAACTCAATTACTTTAAAATAGGAGGACCTATCTGAGTCACTAAGGAAGCCCAAGAACACTGGAGTGGGTAGCCTATCCCTTCTCCAGGGGATCTTCCCAACCCAGGACTCAAACCTGGGTCTTTTGCATTGCAGGAAGATTCTTTACCAACTGAGCTACACAGTGAACACACACACACACACACACACACACACACACACTGGAATAGTAGTTAGCCTTAAAAAAGAAGGAAATCCTGTCATTTGCAACAACATGGATGAAGCTAGAGGGCATTAGGCTGATGTGAAACAAGTGAAACAAGCAAGACAAAGACAAATACTGAATGGTATCACTTACATGTGGAATTTTTTTTAAAGTCAAACTCAGAAACAGAGATTGAAAGTGGTTGCCAGGGGCTGGGGGTGAAGGAAACGGGGAGAGCTTGGTAAAAGGGTACAAACTTTCAGCTGTAAGATAAATAAGGTCTGAAGATCTAATGTACAGCATGGTGACTATAGTAAATAACACTTCATTGTATAACTGATATTTGCTAAGGCAGTAAAAGTGAAAAGAAAAAAGTAAACATAGGAAGACATGAATATATTCATTAGCTTGATTTGGGGAGGATCTTTTCACAGTGTACACAAATATCAAATCATCACATTATATATTTCAGGTATCTTACAATTTTTGTCAATTATACCTTTATAAAGCTACCAAAAAAGAGTCTAAAATAAGATAAAATAAAACAAGAAAAGATAAACATAATAAAGTAAAATAAAATATCTGAGCTCTGGGGATAGGCACTACACCCTGGGGCTCCTGAGAGGAGGCAGAAGTACCTGGAAATATCAGCCTCAGGCTGATACACACACACAAAAAAGTATGCTTTAATTGGCTCCTGTATTTCTATAGTTCTTGCTGCTGAAAGTTACTGCTACCTTTTAGCTTCTGGAACTGGGGACCCAGGCAATGAGGTCATCCCAGGGAGGCCAAGAAAAATTATTCTGTATATTCAGTCAACGTTACACGAAGTCATAGCTGAGGCCCATTCTCTGTTACCTGTCGAGCGAGGGTTCCCCCTCCTGTCAGGTGGATTATATCTCTTGTGTGCAGTCTCTGGGCACCCCAACATCCAGCTTCTTCTCATCCTCAATTTTTCATTGGAACTTTTAACACTGTGCTTTCTTAATTATTTCCTTAATGAAATCTTTTCATTTATTCCTTCACCTCAAGGATTATCTTTGGCAGGTGAAGGGGGTGTTAGTGGGTGGGCTCTTTAAAAAAATCATTTTATTTATCTTTAGTTGAAGCATGTGGCATCTAGTTCCCCGACCAGGGATTGAACCTGAGCCTCCTGCACTGGAAGGGCAGAGTCTTAGCCTCTGGACCATCAGAGAGGTCAGTTTCCAAAAGTCTTTTTGGGTAGAGGGCCCACCAGAGATGTCCTAGGTCAATAGTACTTCTCGCTCAGCCAGGGTATATTAATCCCTCATTCCCTTGTCCAGCTTCCTAACCCAGGAGGTTATCCAGTTCCTAGTCAGCAGTCACCCAGAGCATGCTCAGTCAGCAAGACTAGCTGGCTCCCTGCTGCAAATGCCTGATAAGCATCTCTGACCACGCAGCCCAATTCACCAAGAGCCAAACATCACTTCCCCCCAACCCCACCTTCTTTCATCCAAGCATTGATATTTTCATCAGTTAGCTTCAAGCACTTAATTTGGGAAAGATTTCACTTAAGTCCCACCTACAGTTGCACTGGAGAAGAAAATGGCAACCCACTCCAGTGTTCTTGCTGGAGAATCCCAGGGGCAGGGGAGCCTGGTGGGCTGCCATCTATGGGGTTGCACAGAGTTGGACATGACTGAAGCAACTTAGCAGCAGCAGCAGCGGCAAAGTTATATTCTATAGAAGAACTGCCCTACCAGGAGTGTGGTAATAAAAGGGCACTGTAACCATATCTGTTTGGCAAGCTCCCACTCTATATGTACCTCACGGCGATTTCAAAAGCAAGTTGGCACGTTGAAGACTCTAAGTCTTGGAGTAAAGATATCTTCTTACCCTTCTTTTAAGTACAGCAATTCTCAAACATACTCATATCCTATTATGTTTGCTTCGTGATAAACAACCACCACCATAGCAGCAAGAGTTTCATGGCCACTGGGCTAGGAGGTCTTGCGCATTCCTTCAACAGACATTATCAGGTGCCTTGTACGTGACAAGCCCTCTAATGAGGAATGGAGATATACCAGGAAACAGCACAGACCCAGTCCTGCCTTTTCATTTAGATGTCATGATAACTCCTAAGATGTATGTATTTTCTTTCCTCCTCGCTAAGAAGGGATGATAAGGTTAAGCAACTTGTCTAATGGTCAAACGTAGATCTCACTGACTCTGAAGTCAGTATTATTAGAAAGCTGGCACTCACTATATTGCCTATATCATACTATTCAGTTGGCCAAAATGTTCATTTCGGTTTTTCTATAAGATGCTACAACCAAAATGAACTTTTTGCCAATCCAATACTTTGAGCTCAGTTAAAATGACCCCTGAGTTAGGAAATGTGATGAATGATTCAGGAAATCTGATAGAGGCAGCTCTCCACCTTCCAGACACAGCCTGCCTCCTCCGTGGGCTTTGCTTCAGCATCATGCTGTCCTCACTGGTAACCTCTCCCCTCTCTGTTCCCACCATCACAATGCTGCTCACTCTGCAGGGGCAGCTTCAGACCCATCTGGCCAACAAGATCTCCCTCCCCATTGTTGCCTATGGGAAATTTTCCTCCCCCAAACTCAAGGAGCTCACCCAGGCTGCACCCTCACTGGACACTTAGGATAATATATTTTGCATGATTACTATACTCCTGAGTATAAGTCTCTTATTTCCCCAATGAGTAAGTCTTTAATTTTTCCCTTGAGGATTGACAGTCTTTTCTTAAAGTTCTTGGTTATCTCCCGCTAAGTCTTACAATGTTCAATTCAGTGTTTCAAGACCATCTGACTAAAAGACTTTATAAATCTCTGCTCCAAACCCTTTAGCAACATGCTGTGACTTCCGTCTGCTTTCTTCTCTCCCTCAATTCCCATCATGCAGGACAGATGGCCCATTGGTGAGACATGATCCCCTCCATAGCATAACCAAACCCCAAGGGGACTGAAGACACACAGTTTGCTATGAATATCCTTCACTGCTCAGTTATTTAACTCTAGGTCTGTGCAAGCTTATATTCCAGACCAGTTTGACAAAACTCTCAAGGTCCCCCACCTCTACACTCTTCGTAAAAGAGCCAGGTACAGCTCTGATACACAGAAAGACTAGGACCTAAGGCCACAGAATGTTCCAACATGCTATAACTAAATATAAACACATTCAGTGGTGGCATTCAAGGTGAAAAATTGGTTACAAAATTCCTTTCTGGGGAACAAGTTTTCCTGAAAGAAATAGAATATATGTATAAGTATACACACACACATATATATACGTGTATTTGGCATGCTGCGATTCATGGGGTCGCAGAGAGTCGAACACGACTGAGAAACTGAACTGAACTGAACTGAATTGATACTTATATACAAAATAATAATGAAAATATACATTAAATTTACTTTCTCTTAGTTGACAACCAAAAAGTCTGTTTAGAACTACAGCTCTTCCTACTTTAAAATAATTGAGTTAAAGATTGACTTTTCAAATTTGGCAGGGTATACAAATTATAACCGGGCTTTCCAGGTGACTCAGTGGTAAAAAATCCGCCTGCAATGCAGAAGATGCTGGTTTGATCCCTGGGTCAGGAAGATCCTTGGAGAAGGAAATGGCAACCCACTCCAGTATTCTTGCCCGGAGAATCTCATGGACAGGGAAGCCTGGCAGGCTACAGTCCATGGGGTCACAAAATAGTCAGATATGACTTAGCAACTAAACAGTAACAACAACACAAATTATAACTAACCTTCAAACATTCACTCAGTAAGTATTTTTATAATTATTTTGGCTTACCCTACAAATTCTCACAAGTTTCAAGCCAGGGCCTCTTTTTAAGGCAGTATACAAAGGAGGCAGAACAGCATGGCCCAAGTCTGCTGGGCTGATGATGAAAAGCCAATTGGTATGAGCTCAGTGGGAGTGATTGAAAAAAAAAATTGACTAATGCTGGGCTATATAATATTTTAATAATCTGAGAAAGTAAAACACAAAATTTCCACATAAGCACTGCTGCTTATTAAATTGCTCTGCACCACTTCTGGTTGTGTGTATCAATCCATCAATAACATTAAGATGGAGACAGACTAAGCAGCCACCATGATGGTCTTATTCTAAGGGAGCTGATATTCTAACATAGAGGCAGTCCTGGAACAGAGGCACATACAGAAAGGGGGGTTGTGTCAGCCCTTGGTCTCGAGGCTTACGATTCCTATCAGTCACCTGACTTTGAACCCGCCCACATCTCAGTTACTTATGTGCCAAATAAAGACGATCAAAACTTGCTTTTAAACACATTATTTTGTTTAAATCTTTATAACAACCCAGTTCAGTAGATTAAAAAGATACAAAACACTATAAAAACCCAGATGTCAATAGTATCTATTGATACCATCCTATAATAGAAATAGATTTTCTCCTATTATAGTTCTATGAAGTCCATAGCTCTATAAAAAGGAATAAACTGTCTCCAATATTTCAGGACACATAGGTCAACTTGAGTCTGATAAGAGCTACAGTAGCTGACAGCTGACACCTGGAGCCAAACCAGAGGTGGGACACAGAGAGTCCCCCTATCTCCTTCCCCTGCCAAAGGGCTAGCTAATAGATGAAGGAGGCAGAGGTCACTCAAGGCCTGCTCCCAGCAGGATCTGATATGGTGGAGGCGGGTCCCAAGGGAAGATGAGTCAGGCATCTGTCATCATCACCCCTGTAGCATTACACAGCATCAGGGACCAATATCCTTGGGAGGCTGCGGCAGAGCCAGGCTGAGCAAGACTCAACTATGCCTCTGGAGAGAGGATGAGGCCATGTGGTCTTCAGAATCACAGCCCACATCCAGGAATTCTGATGCAGAACAGAGGGGTCACTGCTACTTGGGGACATTAGGGTAAGAAGAATGCCAAGAACAACTGGACCAAGGGACCCATAATGTCCATCCCATCTCTAAAATCTATGACTCCCTCATTCTCATTCCACACCCACCCAAGCTCAGATCAAATGTAAGAATCAACTGATGGAAATGTACACGAAAATTCATCTTCCTTCTTACTGACCAGGGGCTGGAGTTGGATATAAGTCATGGGCTGGGGATAGAGAATGACAGAGAACCAAGAATAACAGACCTAACAGGCTAGGGGGAGCTGGAAAAAGAAACAGCTCACTTCGGGATCTGAGGATAATGTACAAGTTCTGGTAGAGGGTTCTTAGATACAGGATGCAGGGAGGGCAGAGTAGGGCAGGTGCAGTGCCTGTCGGAAAGGGAAAGGGGAGGGTTACTCAGGGCTGTGTCCATGGTTACTCTATGTTTTGCAGAGTTCCACAAGGGTGACAAGAGATACTTTAACATGTTTTTCTTGCTAAATTAATATTCAGTAAAACAGGTGCCAGAAACTCGAAACTTTCTAAGCTGTAGTGGCTATAACTCCCCTTGAATCTGTCTTCAATCACAAACCAGAGTTTAGCCAGAATAGATGAAAGGTATTTAATCTTTTGCAGCAACAAGATTTATTCTAAGTTTAGACCCTCTTTTTAATAGATGGCTGTATTTTTTTTCCAAAATATTAGGGTGTAGTAGTTTGCTTATTTTTTTAAACAACAAATGGCACTCTAATTGCCTTGAAAAATGATAGAAGCATTGCATTTTTCAGAGAAAAATTATGGACTATAAAAAGGTTTTAGAAGAGAAGAATCCAGGTTAACATATCTTCAGTTAAATTTTGATAAAGATTCTTTTTGTGAGCTCAAAGGCTTAAGGCACCTAAAAATTTCAAAAATTTTCCTTAAAATTCTTGTTGGTTTTTTTTTTAAGTTATGAACAGTGATTTTTCTCTAGGTTTATTTAGAGGTATGTAAGCTTTGTCTATTTCCTGGTTGCACAATCAAGTTATATCATTTCTTTAAGCCACAAATTCTGCCAACTTGCTGTGAATATACCACCTATTTCACACAGATATAAGGATTAAAAGACTAGTACACCACTAGCCCCATCATCTCAGTCCTGGTTGTACTTCAGGACCACCTGAAACTTAAAACAAAATGGTGGCCAGCACCTAGTCCAAAGAGTCCCATTCAGTTGGTGAGGCTGAGACACTGGTATTTTTTAAAGCTTTGCAGTGGTTGAGAATGACTGGCTAGAGTAACCATGGAGTGACCATATTATTAAAATGATCAATGTCTATATTTTACTGATAACATTGCTGTTGTTGTTCAGTCGCCAATTCACGTCTGACTCTTTGCAATCCACTGGACTGCAGCATTACTGATAATGTATATCAGTTAAACAAGTTATAATACACAGGGTTTTTTTAAACTGTAATGTAAAATTTTATTATTTTCTGTGCAATCTACCTCAGTGCTTTTGGAAAGAAATAACAAGTTTAAAAATTTTTTCTTCCTCTTTTATTTCCCTTGCCATTGGGTAAAACCTTGTTCTATCCTTGCAGTGAGGGTTTTGAGTCAGAGATGCTCACTTATATCTCTCCATCTCAGCCAGGCTGAAATGCTTGGCAAAAACCAGTTCAAAGGCTGTAGGGCCTCAAAGCAAGAACTGCTGGTCCCCTGATACACAAGGTTTTTTATATTCAAAACCAGAAAACCCCAAGATCCAGGTAGTCATGATAGAAGCTCTCCTGCTTCTTTAAGGACCCTAAGGCTAGTGCAGGAAAACAGTGTACATGGACTACAAAGATTCCTTCCCCCACTGCCCATCACCAGCATGCCCTCTTCTGAGGAACAGGAAAGAGGAGGGACAGGGGTGGGGGATATCCAGCCTTACTTCTGTTAAATTCCTGCAAAGACACAATCCTTTTTAGGACTTTGTAACTGTTGTTGAAGTCACTCTATAGTAAAAGATAATACTTTATACTATGCAGGTAGAACTTTCTGTATTTAGAAAGATATTATATTAAGTTATATTTCAATTTATTAATTGAAAAACACTTAAACCCCAACACTCAATGAAGTTAAAATCTTACCTGGGAAGATGCTCAGTCCTCTGTTTACTTCCAAGCTAATGATCAGAGCTCGAGCTGTGATGCTAAAAATTTGTCGTGGTGCAAAGTTCAAACCATCAGTAACCTGAAAATTAAAGCCTCCTGACATTGCTCCTTCAAGAGAAGAAATTACACTCTGATCAGTCTGGTCATTTTGCAAAAGCCACCCACTTTCACCTTCTCTCCCACCTGATCTCCCTGCAAAGCTACTCCTATCAATTTGAGAGTTAGTTAATATGGTAACCAAGCTCACCAAATCAAATACTGTCAAAACACGAAATGAAAAGAATACCAAAAAGGTCTACAATGCATATTCCCACCTCATCCTCTCCTGAAAGTAATAGAAGAAAGCAAAGATATCACCTCCAAGAAATTTTTTTAAAAATTTAAGACATGTTCATTACCTGTATTTTATTATCTTGGAGTCAATTTATACCAATAAAAGTAATACAAGGATGCTGCACACACATGCATCCCTTAGCAGTTTCTGAACTATTGATAACACTTGATGATAATGAAAATCAAAACTAGAGGGAATTAAATAACACAGCCCCTCCCCCCCCAAATACTTTCCCATTATTCATCTATCTCTGTTTCCTGCTAAGAGGGGAAAGAGCAAAGTGGAGAAAGACTCAGCCCCAGTTTTGTTAAATTTCTGCAAGAAAACAATTCTACTCTCATACTTCTGTCAAGGGATCAGTGACATCAACAAAGTTATAAATTAACTTATGTGTGAAACAGAAGTTGGGCTGGGCCCCTACTGATCCTGTTTCCCCGAGTGCTTTACCAGTCTGACTCCCAAAGCACCAGGCAAGATCATCACGCAGAGAGCATGACGACCACAGTCCCCTCGCCTTTTGAAATTGTTCATCCAGCAGTGAATGTGCAGCCCACAGGTCTCTGCATCATGTAATAGGTAGAAATGCCCTCCTCGTTGCCCTCAGGGACATGCGACAAGGAACAAAGGAGGCATGATCAGGATCTGCAATTGCCTACAAGTACTCCCTTAATAACATGATTTAATAAAAGGCTGGTTAATGACTTAACCTTCTCTTAAGTCTCTGTTATTTAAGCAAACCCAGAGAGTTCTAACTCCTTAAAATAAAAGGTTACAGCCTTTAAACATTTTTTTCCCCAATATACTGGAGTCACCATATTTTAAAAAAAACAGAGGAAGAGAATTCTGGGTCTGTTTAATTTAGAATAGAGGCGCACAGCCAAATATTATTTTTGTTTGTTTGCTCCTTTTTACTAGAAATAGCACTTTGAAAGTTGTATTTAATTAAATGTGAAACTATGGAGAAAATGTTTTCTGCTATTATGAATTCAGAAACAAAATGGAAATGGAATCCAAAGGATTTATAGCAAAACGAATACTAGAACAGTGTACTAGGTACACTGACTATCACACAAATTATGACCAAAGAGACAGAGGGAGGGAAACATGAAAGTGACCTGTGGATTTTATTGCATAACCTTAGACTCTCCTGACCTGACAGTACTTTCAGAAGGGCAACCTGAAATCATTTATCCCCCCACTTCTTGGCTGTATCGACCTACTTAGGTTGTTATGTGGAAAAATGAATTAGATTAATGGCGGAGCACTTTGCAGATATAAATGCTAAGAGAGACTAATTAAACCTAAGCCTTTGTCTGGGGCTGCTGAGGGACAGATGTAGCAGGGAGAACCAGCTGGTTTTAGCAAGAGGCTCATCTGCAGCTGGGCTCCTGCCACTATGAAGGCTATTACTGCCTCTAGGTCCATTTAGAAAATGTGATGGATTGACTCTCAAGAGAGCTTGACTTTAACTCTCCTTTTTGCTTTTTTAAGAGAAATTATTTTCTCTATTTGCCAAAAGCAAATATTGACCTGGTAGTTGACAAACAAATCAATCCAAAGAGCTAATTTATATTTCAATCCTTCACTGCAAAGAGTAACTTCAGCTCTTCAAACTACTCTGCCCTTCTATGGGTGGCAACTATTAGAGAAAGCCCAGCTTTAGAGTCAGACCAGTTCTATCTTTCTGGGCCTCAGTTTCTTCATCTCTATAATGAGATCGTTTACTCCCAATCACTCAGAAAACTTCTGCAGATTAAATGAAATGGGTCCTGTCACTGTATCTCCTGCAGTGCCTAGCACATGCCAGACAATCAGTAACTCCTTACCACTGCACACTGCTTAGTCTTAGAAACTCTCTCTGTGCAAGTCTCTAAAGCAGTTCTCACTATTTCGAACATATGATAATCCTTTCATAGAGATAAAAAACTTCTAGGCCCTTGCCTAATAATACCTGGATTTTTAGTATCTAGTAACCAAAACCACACATAATTGGCAGAAACATCCTATCAATTCAATGCCCCTTTAAATGAATTTTACTGTATTAATGAGAACAACTGCATACAATTAAAAAATAAAACACATGTGGAAAAGATCATTCAGTCTAGAAACAACGCTTTGGTACACATGTGGGTAGATTTATGATTTTAGATTTTATTGCAGTAAAACTAACCCCCAACAGGTCCCCGGGCTACAGGTTTGGAACCACTAGATAAGAGCAGTCACATAGTAAATGCTTTTCGGGTTATCTGGGAATTCTTTGTACTTAACTGCAGAGATAATCAGGAAATTACTACCTCTGAATTTAGCAGATTTTAATCTTTGTTTTCTTTATCATATTTTCAAAGAAGGTAATTGAAAGTGGCTGGAAAGATACAGCTTTTAGCTTTCCCATCATGCACCCCAGGCTCACACTCCTCCTCCTCCCACTTCCTCCTGTGGCTGAGAATGGGCAGCTTGCCCTCTCTGACCACTGTCAAGGGCAGCCAGGAAACAGGCCAGCTAGATCACCCCTCCTGCAGATGTACAGTGGTGATGTGACTTATTGATTTACTGATGACCAGAGGGAAGAAAACAAAGCCTTTTAATATCAGGGTCTCTTAGATTTACAGTTATATCCATTCATTCATCCTTGTAGTTATTCATTTAACAAATGCATTTGTTGTATTCCTAGCATTTGGAACATTACCTGGTACATAATAGGTATCAATAGGATTTCATTCTTACAACTAATTTTTATTAAGTCCCTACTATGTTCCAGTTACTGTTCTTAGGTGCTGAGAATGTAAGAGCGAACAAAAGAAAGATCCTATTCTTCTAGCCCTTATACTCTAGTGGGGAAGACAGACCACACACAAGTGAACAAATCAGTCTATACTACAACGTAAAGTAGCCAGAATAAGGGATAGAGATAAATGGAAGAGATGTGATTTCAGTGGGCGGTCAGGAAAAAGATCTCTGAGAAGCTTGCATTTACCTTTTTTATATCTAATGGATAAACAATAAGGACTTACTATACGGCATAGGGAACTGTATTCAATATCTTGCAATAACCCATAAAGAAAAAGAATCTGAAATGTACATATTTCACCTCACATAACAATGTGAGTAAGCCAAGTATGAGTTACAGGTACCCTCTGATGTTTGCTATTATTGGCCTTACTCAAATGTAAGCTTAAATGTACCGGCCTTACCAAAATGTGTCACTTTTTTAAAAAAAACTATACAGTCTGCAAGGGTTTTAGATGGCTTGTGGTTTTCCATCTGCAGCTATTAGGTTTGACTACATGTTAACCTTTGACTGAAACACATTTTAGTTTCACATTGCTTTTCTCAGTTACCTACCGGTGTGTACAAACACTAGCTGGCCCTCGTTGATCTGAGCCTGGGTGAAGTTCTGGATGCTACGGCCAGGAATGGACTTGAGAGCCAAATGTCCATTGCTGGGTGGAGAGACCAAGTAGGCCAGGTCCTGTGGGGAGGAGTCCCTATCCACTGCACAGAGTTCATCACGGGTAATCTCAGTGACAGAATTCACCCACACCTTAAAAAGAAAGAATCACAGATCTTGTGAGGACAAATTCCAATCACATAACACCAGTAAATTGAATAGCTATGAGACACCGGCCCCTTGCACAAAGACTTAAAAGAAAAAAAAAACTAGAGCAACTCACTCAAGTTTTTAAAGCATGATGAGTCTTAATTCAAAACAGACATATAATTAAATGCCAGATGAAATGCAGAGCATGTTGTAGTGTTTATTTAATTTATGAGATTTCAATAAAAAAAACAGGATTCATTGTTATTTATTCAGAACTAATTATTTAAACTGCATATGCATTTGTGTAAAGTACAAAAGCAATAAAATTGATGGTTACTAAGTACTGTCTGTGTGGCTGGTATATGCTAAGCACTCCATATGGAATCTCAAATAATCACAGAAACTACCCCATAGGGTTGACTTAAGGGTTTCTATTCATTACTTCAAGAAGCAAATGATTTAATCAGCTTTTAAATATTTGAGGGCAGAACATAAACAGTACATTTTTTATTTTTTAATTCTCCTTTATCCTATCCATCTTGCAGGGAAACAAATACCTAGTCCCCATGGCCTTGCCATGTTTACTATGCTTGTGTGTGTGCTGTTGCTTGGTTGTGTCCAACTCTACAGGACCCCATGGACTGTAGCCTGCCAGGCTCCCCTGTTCATAGGATTTTCCAGGCAAGAACACTGGAGTGGGTTTCCACTTTCTTCTCCAGGGGATCTTCCCAACCCAGGCATCAAACCCAAGTCTCCTGCCTGCATCTCCTGCATTGGCAGGCAGGTTCTTTCCCACTTGAGCCATCTAGGAAGCCCAGGTGAGTGCTTACTACAGTTGTTTCTGAGTAACAGTCTCTATTTTTCCAATTGTATTTAAAATCTATTTACATTATTCAACAAGTCATCCTTTTTTGAGCACCTGCTACATCCCAGGCAATGTTCTGGTGCTTGCAGTACATTAGTATACAAAACAGAGTCCGGTCCTCATGAAGCATACATTCCAACAGCAGGGGATAAAGGGATACAGGGAAGAAATGATAGGAATAATGAAAAAATAAATGACACCGTCTGTTAGAGAGTCACAGGCACTGTGAAAAAATTTTAAATGAAGCAAAATGAGATGCTCAGATGTTAAATAGGAGGCTTATCTGAGGAAAACTGGAAGGAGGTGAGGGAGGATCCATGAGGACACGTGGGGAAGAACAACCAAGAGCGCACAGCCCTACCGTGTGAGCGAGCCTCGGCCGTCTGCGGAGCAGCAAAGAGGCCAGTGCAGCGGGACCAGAACTAGCAAGCTGAAGAGCAGAAGGAGGCACATGGACACGGCCTCCAAGGTCAAATCCTGCAGGCTCCTGAAGGCCGCCTGGGCTTCACTTGAGTGCAACCAGGAATTACCATGGGGCTTTAGGTGAGCCGTAACCTGGGCCAGCTTAGTGGTAACAGATCCCTGTGGCCTTGTGTCAAGGACAGAGTGTGGGAGGCCAAGGATAAAATCAGGACAACAGTTAGGAGACGACTGCTATAATCCTGCAGAGAGAAGAGAGTGGGGGACACTGGAAAGGAGGGAAGAAGTGGGGAAATTCTGGGTCTGTCAACAGTTTCTAACGAGCTAGGTGTGGTGAGGTGCAGAAGAAGGAAGACAGTGAAAAGGACCTGGTTTGGGTCTCAGCAACTAGAAGGACCAAATCACCATCAACCGGAATGAGGGTAGGTGCGGGAGGTGCGGATCTGGGCAGTAAGAGAAGGAGTTCAGTTTTGAAACCCCCAAAGCCCCAAAAGTCACTTCAGTCGTGTCCAACTCTTTGCGACCCCATGGACTGTAGCCTGCCATGCTCCTCTGTCCATGGGACTCTCCAGGCAAGAACACTGGAATGGGTTGCCATTTCCTCCTCCAGGGGATCTTCCCAACCCAGGGATTGAACCCGTGTCTCTTATGTCTCCTGCACTGGCGGGTGGGTCCTTTACCACTAGGGCCACTGAGTTTTAAGTGCTTGCTGAGACATCACATCACATCTCATGGAATCATGCTGCTTGGGGTTTCTCTAGTCCTACGGTCATGTGATATTTCACCAACACTAAAGGCGGCGGCTTTATCACTAAATAGATTTTCACATTTCTCTCTGTATTTATAAAGTCATCCCACAAAAATACTGTGCATATTTCCAAACTTATGTGTCATTCTCTGCTCTCTGACAAGAACCTTATCCTCTTCTACACTTGTTACCAACTCTTTAAAAATTCTGTCCTAAACTATTTAGGAGGTAATTGCTCTGGTCTAATGGGCTGTTCTCTTCAGTAGAAAATGCAGTTTGTGAAATTAACTATGACTAAACAGAATTTGAGAAAGGGCGATCAGAAACTACATAGGATTTCTACATTTTTCTACCAGAAATGATATGCCACTTTAGCTATGAAACTTTGGGCACATTTCTCAATTTCTCTGTGCCTCAATTTCCTCTTTAGTGAAGTAGGAATAATAGAATTATTTTGTATAATGAGTGATATAAAGCACTGTAAAGTACTGAGAACAAGTTTTACCTGGCACAGAGTAACTATCCAATAAATATTATTTTTATGTTACTCATCTTTCTTCATCAGATTTGGCTCTGAGAATGGATGTGATTTTTTAATATTACTTAAAAGTCACCTAGAATGTAATATCACTCTTGACGCTATTCTTTTTTATTTTTTAACTTAAAAAAAAATTGGAGTATAGGGACTTAACTGGTGTTCCAGTGGTTAATCACCTTCCAACATAGGGTTTGATCCCTGGTTGGAGAACTGATCCCACACGTCACGAGTCAACATGCAAGTCTGCATGCCGCAACTACTAAGCCCGTGGGCCACAAAAAAAATCCCCCCCCCCCCCCCCCCGACACACAAAAATTTAAAAAGAATATTGGAGTGTAGGTGATTTACAATAATGTGTTACTTCCTGGTATACAGCAATGTGATTCAGTTATATATATGTATGTATTTTTTCAGATTATTTCCCACTATAGCTTATTATAAGATATTGAATATAGTTCCCTGTGCTATGCAGTAAATCCTTGTTATCTATTATACGTATAGTAGTTTGTATCTGTTAATCCCATACTCTGATTTACCCCTCCCCCATCTCTTTCCCCTTTGATAACCATGAATTGGCTGTTCTACGATACGCACCACACATTTGCTTCATCCCACAGCATTCCTCCATAATTTGGGATGCGTAGTTTGTCTGTTTAATGTTTGTGTTGCCAATGGATGCTCCTATGTCTTGGTATTTGGAATATGCCCACACAGGATTTTTCAGCCCTAAACTCTAAGCACATCAATTTTAATAGCTACCAGAAATACTAATCAACCTAATGTCAAATTGTAAGTTTTGGCTTTCAGTTAATCCATGAAAAGGCTACAGTTTCTATAAAATATACAAGTTGGACTGCCTAACTAAATTCTAAGCCCAATCATCCTAGTTTTGCCCTTTTTACATTTTAAAATCCATATATGAATCTTATCTTCATTTCTTCAGGAACTTGATTTGGAAACATACTGCCATTTCTCTTCCTGTGACTCGCAGATACTCATTTTTTCCAGTGGTGCACACAAAAGCTGCATGAAGCATGTTTTCCACTGTAGTTACTATTCTGTGAAACACTGTTTTTGCCCCTCTTGCCTCTAGAATATATCATCTTCCAAAACCAATGTAAAATCTGCCACTCAAAACAAGAGCTAGTAACCTCAGTTCTCCATTTCCACTCAAACAAAATTTACTTCAGTTAAAAGTCCCATTGCTTTTGATGAGACCGGATTTAATGCCTAGTCTTCGGTAACAGAAACTTCAAATGGGCAGGGACAAGAAAACAAAGACTCCAAACTTGAATTCAGATTTCAGTGTGATCCAAAGCCCAATAAAAAACGGCTTAAGGGATAAATATCTGAAAAAATTAACACTTGAATCTGAAATGATGTATTTTTTTTAATTCACTTTTAATTTAAACAGGACGTGGGATTTAGAAAAATGATCCAATATATCCAGATTATGATCCAAATATTTAAAAACCCAGGCCTTTGTTTGGAGTTTCAGGAGGGATGTGAAATATCTGTGAATGGACTATCCCACTCTTTGATCCTTCCAGGCCTCCAGGCCTCCAAGTCACCGTTTCGGACTTTGCGGCCTTCATTGCTCCACTGTCCATAGCTCTCAGAGATCTTTACAGTGATGGCAAGTGCTTATCAGAAACAAGCAAATAGTTCTATTTTTGGTATAAACAACAACAACAAAACAAAATGTACAGTATCACTGAAAGCAAAAGGTGAAAAATAGAAAAATGAAGCCCCCTTGTGGACACCAGTACATTTTATCAAGCATGCACGAAAATCACTGGTCATGCCTGAGTACAAAAGTACTCAGGAGAGCGTACTTCAGAGGAAAATGCAAAGGAATCACCCCACACAGTCTAACTCAAATTCCTAACTCCAGTCTGTCGTGCCGAAATGACCTCCTATACCACCAGTGATTGGTCATGTGCTTCAAAGCAATGTTGTTTAAAGTACTTCAGGAGAAAGGAGTGTGCTTGGAATGCTGGGACTGAGTGGTGAATGCTCAGATTCCTGCCTCTGCACTCCCATCCAGAGTCTGAGAGCCTCAGCAGTTCTACCCCGTCCTCCCGCCATCTTCTCCCACACAGGCTGTAGATGAGTCTCTGTGCCACCTCCTCTAAGCTCCGATGACAAGTGAGGAGAGTGAGCGGTCATGTGGGATGGTCTGAAGGTCTTGAGAAAATGCTGTTTGAAAGTCAAAGACAGCAAGAGAATCTGAAGACTCTGATGGTTAATTTTATATGTCAATATGACTGGGCCACAGGGTACTCAGATACTTGGTCAAATACTACTATGGGTGTTTTTACGAAGATGTTTTTGGAGGAGGTTAACATTTAAATCAGCTAAATAACACAGATTTCCCTCTCTTAGGTGTGTGCGTGTGTGTGTGTGTGTGTGTGTGTTACTCACTCAGTCGCCTCCGACTCTGTGCCACCCCCTGGACAGCCCACCAGGCTCCTCTGTCCGTGAGATTTTCCAGGCAAGAATACTGGAGTGGGTAGCCATTCCCTTCTTCAGGAGATCTTCCCAACCTAGGGATTGAACCAAGGTCTCCTGCATTGCAAGCAGATTCTTTACTGTCTGAGCCACCAGGGAAGCCCCATCTCAGGTGAGAGGGCCTCACCAAGCAGCTGAAGGCCTGAGTGGGACAAACTGGCTGATCCTTCCCTGAGTAAAGAGTATTCTTTCCTGCCTGACTGCGTTTGAACCAGGAAAGCCTTTACATGGGGCTTCTCTTATAGCTCAGTTGGTAAAAAATTCCACCTGCAATGCAGGAGACCCCAGTTCGATTTCTGGGTTGGCAAGACCTGCTGGAGGAGGGATAGGCTACCCATTCCAGTATTCTTGGGCTTCCCTTGTGGCTCAGCTGGTAAAGAATCCACCTGCAATGCGGGAGACCTGGGTTCGATCCTGGGTTGGGAAGATCCCTTGGAGAAGGGAAGGGCTACCCACTCCAGTATTCTGGCCTGGAGACTTTCCCTTGACTTCACACTATTGGTTCTCCCACATTTGCAGCCTGCCCCCTTGCCCGTAGATCTTGGGACCTGCAAGCCTCCATGATCACGTAAGTCAATTCCTTATAATAAACCAACAAATAATACACACACACACTCACCCTATTGGTTCTTTCTCTGAAGAATGCTTCATAATACAGAGGCCTTATTAATTCATATTTAGGACTGTTTTTGTCCCAGACTCTGCCACTGTCTAACTTGATTATTTTGGGCAACTCACTTCATTTCTGAAGCTTTCTCTCTTTTTGAAAATGGAAATAACAGTAAAACTCACTCTACCTACTTCCTCAGGTCCTTGGGCTTCTTACCTATAACCATGAAGGAAGACAGAGTAGAGCATCACAGTTACAAGTGAAAACTTACATCCTCACCTCTGTCACTTACTGTCTACTAGGGGCTCTTCCATTTCTGATCATGGGCAAATGTCTGAGTCTCTCTGTGCCCCAGATTCCTCATCCTTAAAATGAAAACCACATCCCAGAGAGTTGTTACAGATTCGATGAATAAATAAATACAAAATGCTTAGAACAATGTTAGAAGCAGAGTAAGTGCAATGTAAGCATCAGCGACTGTTGTTGAGGTTGTTGCTCAGAGCTGTGCGCACAAGATGACCAAAATACTGGAGCTTCAGCTTCAGCATCAGTCCTTCCAACAAAAATTCAGGGTTGATTTCCCTTAAGATTGACTGGTTTGATCTCCTTGCTGTCCACAGGACTTTCAGGAGTCTTCTCTAGCACCACAGTTTGAAGGCATCAATTCTTTGGCGCTCTGCCTTCTTTACGGTCTAGCTCTCACAACCATACATGATTACTGGGAAGACCACAGCCTTGACTATACGGATCTTTATCGGTAATGTCTCTGCTTTTCAACACACTGTCTAGGTGTGTCATAGCTTTCCTACCAAGAAGCAATCGTCTTCTGATTTCACGGCTGCAGTCAACATCCGCAGTGATTTTAGAGCCCAAGAAAAGGAAATCTGTCACTACTTCCACCTTTTCCCCTTCTGTTTGCCACGAATGGGGCCAGATGCCAAGATCTTAGTATTTTTTAGTATTTAGTTTTCAGCCAACTCTTTCACTCTTCTCCTTGACCCTCATCAAGAGGCTCTTTAGTTCTTCGCTTTCTGCCATTAGAGTGGTATCATCCGTGTATCTAAGGTTGTTGATGTTTCTCCCGCCTATCTTGATTCCAGCTTGTAACTCATCCAGCCCAGCGTTTCTCATGATGCGCTCAGCGTATAGGTTAAACAAACAGGGTGACAGCAGACAGCCCTTGTTGTACTCCTTTCTTAGTCTTGAACCAATCGGTTGTTCCATTCAGGGTTCTAACTGTTGCTTCTCAACCTGCATTCAAGTTTCTCAGAAGACAGGTAAGATGGCTTGGTATTCCCATCTCTCTAAGAGCTTTCCACAGTTTATGATCCACACAGTCATAGGCTTTGAAAGTGAAAGTGAAGTCGCTCAGTCTTGTCCGACTCTTTGCGAACCCGTGGACTGTAGCCCACCAAGCTCCTCCGTCCACGGGATTCTCCAGGCAAGAATACTGGAGTGGGTTGCCATTTCCTTCTCCAGGGCATCTTCCTGACCCAGGGATCGAACCCAGGTCTCCCGCATTGTGGGCAGATGCTTTAACCTCTGAGCCACCAGGGAAGAAAAGCTTAGGCTTTTGTGTAAAGCATAGGCTTTAGCGTAGTTGATTAAACAGAGGTAGATGTTTTTCTGGAATATTCTTGCTTTCTCTATGATCCAGCAAATGTTGGCAATTAGATCTCTGGTTCCTCTATCTTTTCTAAACCCAGCTTGGACATCTGGAAGTTCTTAGTTCACATAATGCTGAAGCCTAACATGCAAGATTTTAAGCATGACCTTACTAGCACAGGAGATGAGTGCAATTGTTCAACTGTTAGAACATTCTTTAGTACTACCTTTCTTATGATTATGTAATTTATAGTTATTATTACTGTTTCCCATGCTCTGAAATCTAGGAAAAGAAAAATCACTGCCTGAAATAATTCCCTACATTTGAAATTTTCCCTAGAAAGAAGTAACTAGTAACCATAGCTTTGGGGAAATTATTATTTTGTTGGAAAAACTACTCCCAGAGCTTTACTATTTTGATGAAATGCATACACTTTATATATCAATTTTCAGAAAGTTAACAAGCCTAACATGTGGCACTTCTTTAATTGTATTAAAAGTTGTCAGTTTCGGAGAACACTTTGCGATATGTTCCACACACACAGTTTTTCCAGGAAGTTTTCTGTGTTCATTTGTCATTGCTATTACACACTGTCATGGATATGATAGAGAGATCATACTTCAATAAAAAAAATATTAGGGGCAAAAAGTAAAGGATATCTTAGATGTCATAAACTGCCAACACAGGCTCTCGAAATAAGCTGCCTCTTGGCTCTTTTTCATCAGATCTAAATTATACTGAGATTGATAATAGACACTATAATTATATCATAAAATTTTAGGGCTCAAGATTTCCTTCTTCTAAAATCTTTAAACCAATTTCATTCACATTATACTATATATATCAGAAAAGGAAGGTTGTCATTATATACCCAGGTCTACAACCCTTTTTTCCCTAATATTTAAAATTTTATAATTTATGATGTTCTTCCTTTTTTGTATATGCCCTCCTCACCATGACTCTGGGCTGTAGAGCAGTACATAAAGTGAATCAGACATGTCTGTAGACAATGTACCTAGTCTGACCATCCCCGTCTCCTTTCTTGCTGGACGGTACAGGCAGATGGGCAGCGAATGGGCGGGCAGGGCTGAACCGGCAGGTAGGCCTATGATGACAGTGTTCACAGGGAGACTTCAAAGCTGACAGTGACAATCTATGCCTCCTCCCCTGAACACAGAGACTTCTTGCATGTGGTAAAGTACCCTGATGAAGGAGTATCTGGTGGTGAGGTGGGGTGGGGGGGTGTTACAGGCTGCATTAACTCTGTTAAATCCCTCCAGTATCCACTTCCAGGTCCCTGCTAGATAGAAGTTTCTACAAATGAACTTCTAAGACTTGACTCAACCTGTCAAAGGTCAGGTGTTCCTAGGAACAGGAAGAGTAATTTTAAAAAGTGATTTATCTATATCAACACATTTAGATTTGCTAGATCAGTGTCATATAATGTTCTTTAACACCCAAAGAGAGGGATGCTTTTTACACAACAACCTAGAACATATATGTGTATTTGTATGTGTGTGTGTTTAAAATGAAGCAAAAGTTTCATATAACAATCCTGCCCTTGCTACACACAGTGCATTCTGATGCTACCTGTTCTATTTGATTCTATTTAATTTGTTTTTAAAATGTTGGTCCTGTTCCACTCAATTAATTTCACAGACTATGAACAGTTTGCAACCTGGAGTTCTAAAACACTGAACCAGATCATTCACATTGTGGATAGCAGAGTGGACTCTGCTGAGACCACCTGGGCTTAAAGCTCACTCTCTTACTAACTATATGACTGTGGTCAAGTAATTTAACCTTTCTGCGCCCAGATCTACTGCAATCCTCATTCTACATCAAGGACTATGAGAGCAATGAATGAGAAGTCACATGTGATGCTTCTAGAATGGAGCCTGGCAGGGGCTCAATAAATGCTGGCCCACTTCCCCATCTCCTCTGAAGCCTAGTGGAATGAAATGGTTTACCATAGGGGGTCCTTATGCCCAGCAGTCAGCTCTTACCATGGAACCTGATGGCGGACCACTCTCCTCCCTCCATCTGCTCTGGTCACTCTGAGCTTCTCATGTCCTCAAACACTCCAAACCTGCTACAGACTCACAACTTTTGCTTCAGCTGAATCCTTTGCTGGGAATGCTTGTGCTCCTAACATTCATATGGTTCCTCTCTCCCCTACCTGAGCCCACTCACCCTGGCCTTTATTCAGAAAAAGTAGGCTTAAGACTGCCTTTCCTTAGGGAGTCCTGGGTGCAAATCGCTACTTGGCTGGCATCTGGAAACTCCGTTATTAAACAGTTTCCTGTGCTGATACAGACCTTTTCCTAAAATAATAAGAGTGTGTATCTAAACAGCACAAACAATGTAATTTGTGTTGGGCCCCTGCTTTCCTCCTGGGAATCTGGGACTTGGTACATACTAGGTAGAGGGCGCCTGTTTATTGAGCTCCAGCCCCCAGTAAACATCTTGGGTACTTAGGATCTAATGATCTTCCCTGGTAGACACCACTTCCTGCACATCATCACAATTTGCTGCCAGAAGAATTGAGTGCATCCTGTGTGACTTCACTGAGAGAGGACTCTTATAGCCTGACCTCCCTTCCTCTGGACTTCCCACGTGCCTTTTCCCCGAGCAGACTTTGCTTCATATCTCTCACTGAAATAAATCTTAGCCATAATTTGATTCTATGCTGAGTTCTATGAGTCCTTGCTAACCGCTAACCAGCAAACCTGTAGAGGGCTTGGGAACCCCTGACACACAGGGCTCTGCTCAAATGTCCCTTCCTTGATAAGACCTTCCCTCACCATGCTCTCTGCAAGGTCATCATTCTCTGACCCCATGGCTCTCTGTCCCCTTAAGTGCTCTGCAGAAAACTACCACAGTTCATCACTGTTTATCACATACCATCAAGGTCTTCTCCAATCAACAGAAACTCCATGGAGCACTTAGAGAGTCAAAATTTATTGCCCTTATTACTTGTCAGGGACTGTGCCAGACAGTGAGGCCACCACAGGAAAGGGAGAGCAAATTCCCTTCCCAATGGAGCTTACGTTTATGGGAGGAGACAATCAATATTTGTTTACTACAAAGGAGAATAAAGCAGGGTCAAGGGACAGAGGACAGCACACTGCTCCTTCAGCTGGGAAGGCCATCAGGGAAGCATCTATGCGAGGAGCATGCCTAGAAGGCTGGGTGACCAGGGTCCAGCTAGGCTTCCGGAGCAGGCAACAAACCCATGCTTAAGGAGTCCTGGCACTATTAATATGTTCTGCACCAGATGACTGGTAATCAGTGAAATCTAGAAAGCCTCTATTCACAATCATCACAATTTAAATGACAAAAAAATCATTTTTTTTTTTTTTGGCAAATAAGCCTAAACACCTTGATATGGAAAGATTTTCACTGATAGAGCCCTATGACCACCATCTACAACTGAAGAAACAAATTCTTGAGATTTCTTCCATTTTAAAATAATCAAGCAAATCCTACCAAAACTATCTCTACATGTATATATGACTAGTTAATATGTCCTACCGTCATACCTAGTCACCTCCAGATTTTAGACACACTGACTTTAAAACCAAAACTATTCATATGTTTCCCAGTCAGAGAAAAGGTTCCCCCAGTCTAGCCTGGAATGATTCCATCCAACAGAAAATGGAAGCTCAATAGCCCCTTCATCCATCTAAGTGTAGCTTTACCCTGAGAGTGTCAAACAATGTTTCCTGTCATAAAAACCACGAGATGTTAGAACTGGGCGGGCCTGCGAGATGATCAAGGAAAGCATACACACACAGAGACGCTCACACACCCTACCCTGCAACATGCTTATGGCTTTGCTATTGAGGAAGGTGAGGCCCAGAGACTGTTCAGTCGCTAAGTTGTGTCCAACTCTCTGCAACACCATGGACTGCAGCACACCAGGCTCCTCTGTCCTCTATTTCCCAGAGTTTGCTTAAATTCATGTCCATTGAGTTGGTAATGCTATCTAACCATCTCATTCTCTGCTGACCCCTTCTCCTTTTGCCTTCTATCTTTCCCAGCATCAGGGTCTTTTCCAATGAGTTGGCTCTTCACATCAGGTGGCCAAAGTATTGGAATTTCAGCAGCAGTCCTTCCGATGAATATTCAGGGTTGATTTCCTTTAGGATTGACTGGTTTGATCTCCTTGCTGTCCAAGGGACTTTCAAGAGTCTTCTCCAGCACCACAGTTTGAAAGCATCAATTCTTTGAAAGCTCAGCTGAGGCCCAGGGAAATTTTGCTTAAATTGGGCAGTTTACAAGCTTTTAACTCTGGTCTCCTAACTTTAATCCAGAACTTTCATGGCAGAAATGAGTTTCTTACTAGATAAATAAAAAATAAGTTCAGAAAGAGCCAGTGTCAAATGACTACACAACTCAAAACTGGGAAGTTGCATCTTTCCTGGCCTGGATCCAGGCTATCGAGGGGGACAGGCAGGAGTAAAGGCAATGGGCCCTGCTCCCAGCTACTATTATTATTTTTTTTATTATTATTGAGAAAAACACTGGATTCAGGGATGGGGCAAGAGGTCTGGGCAGACTACTTGAGCAAGCAAGGTTCCCGGCAGACTATATTTTCCTAATTTTAAGACCAAGTCTAGGGTACACTTTTTTTCTCCTCACAATCTAATGTTCTGAACATCTTAAATTGACAAGTACATTTAAATATAGTAAAGCTATTATTAAGTTGATGGTGCCTCTTACAATTGATGGTACCTCAGAACTGAACAGCAAGCCCACAGCGGGGCTTCAGTTCCTTTCCATAAGGAAGCCTGAGAGTTCACTACCTAATTCCTTGGTCCTCCTCTCTCTCTCAGGCAACTCTAGCTCTTCTCTTTCTAGAGCCCCGGTCCCTCCCCTAGATCTTTCTCACCCCTCAGTTCAGCATCACTCAGCAAAGTGCTCAGATCCTCTGCCGAGGCTCCTGAGCACACGGGGGTGTCAATATGCCTGCTTCAGACCTATTCCTGTAAGTCCACTTTAGTAGGAGCAAGAGGAAGAAAAGCTCTGGAGATTTTTCTTCACTAGTAAGACAGCCCTTGATCACAAAGACACACTGGGAGAGCTTGAGTCAGTCATGGGTAAGAGGGGAAGTGGCAGAGCACAGTGGTGAGACAGTCAGGCTTGGGCACGCTCGGCTTCAAGTCCACACCTTCCCTTGAGACTGCTCAGAGCCTCAGCACTCCCATCTATAACAAGGGTATTAATCACAGCAGTTCTTTTGTAAGGCTGTGAAAATGACACCAGCATGGAAGATGGACAGTACTCTACTCAGTAATAAATGTAAACTTTTATAACTGTGTTTAATAATGATCGACTCCTACAGTTCACCACACTAGCCCACAGCCTACTTCTCAGATCATTTTGCTGAGAGTGGGTCAACAGGTACTAAAATAAGTCTGGAGAGAGGGAGAAAGGAAGCTGAAAACAGAGTGGGAGGCCCACACGGTTGACCGGTTGGAATACACTATCCCCAGGTACCTGGGCAATGACTGGGAAGTCAACTAAAAGATAAAGGAATGGGTTCCAAAGATTTAAAAACACCATCATCAATTTTTCACTTAAAATGTAGAGGCTGCATAACGAACAAGCTGTAATAGAATTAAAAGCACTACAAAGCCTATTCCCAGATCCAATTATTGTGAGCAAATAAAAACATAAAAACTCCAGTGATTTTTAACAATGCAAAATTTTCTATTTAGATTAGCCCCTGGTGGGTTCCTGGGTATGCCAGCATAATCATCCAGCTGGTGCTGGAGTGTCTTATAAATCAAGGTCAAAGGCTTCTTGTTCCTTATTTCTTTGTTGTTCTCCTTGCTTTCTTCCTGCCCCTCTCTGTCACCTGCCAGGACACCACTCTCCAAAGATCCTTTTTCTCTTTGTGTCAACTACCAGCTGGATATCATGGGTATGTTGCACCAAGTTGTAGCTTGGTGGACTAGATCCTTTGTCACTTGGAAAATAACATTTTAGATGACTGGTTTAGAATAGCACAAGCCAAAATCTAATGTCTTGGTATGACTAACATTTATTTAAAACCAGCTGGAATATGTCAACTATACATACATAGTCATATATCTTATTAACATCAAAAATAATACAAAAGAAAATCAAGCAGGTAGCCCTGTATTATTATGATAAATTCAAAAGCATGGAGCACTCACCTGGAGGATTTTATTGGCTGTTATTACTGGAGCCTCATCGTTTACTGATTCAACAGTCACAAAAAGAGTTTGGGGCAAACTCTGTTTTCCAAGCTCTGAGCTATTTGCAAAGATGATGAAACTGTCAAGAAGTGCTTCACTACCATCATGCACATAGGAAATCAATTCATTTTCTATCTGTAACCAACAAAAAAAAAATCACCAAACTACTGGTTATGTAATTTAAAACTATGACAAAAATGCTCTAAGAGAAATCCTGATATTTTATATCTCTTTAAAACACAGAAGCATGTTTTCATCCCATAAAATTTGATTCTGACAATCAGAGCGCAAATTCTGATGGATGGCATAATTTTGATGAAGCAGGGCAGTATCCCAAAAGTAAGTTTAAGGATGAACAGAGTGACTGAGCAACATGGGGTAATAAAGAAAATGCTGGACTGGTTATCACAAGGCCTGAGTTCAAAGGCTATTTCAAACCCTAAAATGTGTTGTAGGTGACATAGTCTTCCCTTTCTTCCAACAGATCACCCATTAAAATTCAGACTCTGCTGGTGTATTCAGACAGACTAATTTTTGAAGTTGTAGACAATTCAAAACGTCGGACAATTCAGAATACTGGGCTCAGGCTCTGAACTTTCCATCCACTGGTTGGATTTCTGCTCTTTGGGGATACATGGTCCAGTGCGACTATTGTGTGCATGCATGCCTGCTCAGACTCTTTAAGTTTACCCAAACTTCTCTTTTTTGAGCTGTGTATGCATTATTTCCTTAACTGCTCTTTGTATGTGAGGTTACACCTGCTGCCTCCTCCTCCAGCAGAATGCAATCATTTTTTGGTGCATCTCTTAACAGCTACCAAAAAGCTCCTGAGGACAGAGTATAATGAAATATATTGTAAATAAATTATTTTATCAAGCCAGATTTCTTTCACTGTAATAACCAAAATGCAAATGTTTACTTTTACCCCTGGTTGATTTCATCTTTCTAATTTTCATTCTGAAACAGTTGTCCAATGAATCAGTTATTCCTCTTGGATTTGTGATAGCCACAGATTTAATCAGAATGCCTTTCATGTCTTTAAGGCTCTGATGGAAGTACGAATCAAAACCAGACACCAGGAGAATTTTAAAGCTAGAAGGGAACTTAGCTTCAGTGAACCTGTGACCCCAAAATACAACAGCAGAGAACTTCCAAAGCCCAACAGGAGTAGTTGAACTTCCAAAAAGTCTCTGGGGTTGTGTTTGTTTTGATAAAATACAGCCAACATTCTTAACAGTTCAACTTTGTCCAGTTCTATGGCGCACTTCCTTTGAGCAAAGACTTTTGATCTCTCAGAGGTGTCTCTGACAAGAGTTGAAAAGTTCACGAACCGTCTCAAGGGAAAGTTGTAGTCACTTGAACACAGGTGCATGAAAGTTTCTTTGGAGTTCCGTGGGAAGAGAATTCCAGACCATAGGCCTAACCACATATTCCTGGAACATACTGTTTAAAGCTATTAAAAAAAAAAAAAAGTAGAAGATGGCACTGATCAGAGGGCAGGAGAAATTCTAACCTAACATGCTTTAGGAAGATAGCATTTAAATAGACATCACCTTCTCTGTATCCTTCCTACAGAAATACATCATTTTCTCAATGGAGTGGTACTCTCTCAAATTACCATGTAAAATGCCAATGTGCACATGCATGTGCTAAGTCACCTCAGTCGTGTCCAACTCTTTGTGACCCCCTGGAGTGTAGCCTGAAGGTTCCTCTGTCCATGGAGATTCTCCAGGCAAGAATACTGCAACGGGTTGTCATGCTCTCCTCCAGGGGATCTTCCCAACCCAGAGATCAAACTCGCAGCTCTTACATCTCCTGCATTGGCAGGTGGGCTCTTTACCAGCTGAAGCCCAAAATGCCAGATAGTAGGTATTAATCTAAAGGCAAGGAGGGTTTGGTGGGAATGTATCTATTCCTAGTTCTAATGCTAGAAAAACATCTGCTGACCTTCAGGTACTTAATACACTTGTAGAAAATCTTAAAAGATTAAAAAGCGTTTGGTCCTGTCACCAGTCATGTTCAGGGAATATTAAGTTCCCCCCTTCTGTTCACAGTAGGCTTTCCAGGTGGCTCAGTAGTAAATAATCCACCTGCCACTGCAGGAGACGTAAGAGATGTGACCCCTGTTTTGACCCCTCGGTTGGAAATCCTCTGGAGTAGGAAATGGCAACCCATTCCAGTATTCTTGCCTGGAAAATTCTGTGGACAGAGGAGCCTGGCGAGCTACAGTCCATGGGGTCACAAAGAATTGGACATGAC
Source organism: Ovis aries (assembly GCF_016772045.2). NCBI lineage: Eukaryota > Metazoa > Chordata > Mammalia > Artiodactyla > Bovidae > Ovis > Ovis aries. Next base: position 24,420,356 of record NC_056069.1, on the reverse strand, counting down.
TGAGCACACAGAAAACTAACAACGGTTCACATTCCCCCTCCCCCATTGTTCTGAACCTCACTAGGGGTCAAAGGTGAAGTCAAAAGCCCTCCCATACTGGACCTCCCTAAATCTCACCTATGGCCCCCCACCCTTGTGTGAAGCTCCACACATTGAGCTCCTCCTGCTCCCCTCACAGAACTGTTTGCTTGCTCTTCCCTCTGCCTGAATGCTCTTCCTCCATATCCACCAAGCTCACTATCCGTCACGTCCCCCAGGTGTCTGCTCAAGGCTGCCTTGGGCCCCCAACCACTGTATTTGAAGCTGAGCATCAGCACAGACAGACACACAAACACCACTGATGTTCCCAGCACTTCCTCTCTCTCTTTCCTGTTCTATTTTTCTCCATAGCACTAATCTTCATTCAACTACTTTATTTCTAGAAATTCACTTATTTATTTTATTTATTCTCTCTCTCTGCCTCTTTCTTTCCCCACCAGGAAAAAAGATGCATAAGGGCAGGGTTTGTTGCCGGGTTAATTCACTGCTTTACACTCAATACTTAGAACTAGCATACCTGACACATAACGGACACTCAAAAATTAGTCACTGAATGAATGAAGGGCAAAAATGGCCAAGACCTCTCCTTCTCTGAGTCACTGAAGGTGATAGCCACGAGTTGTGAGGTGTCACCCTAAGTGAAAATGACCATGTCTCAAACCCTGGAGACCTCAGAACGCATAAAAGAAGGGAAAATGTAAAGGTCTTGAGAAATGGAGGATTTCCTGTCACAACAGTAAACAAAGGATGTCACAGTGATGTTCTGGCTCTCTAAATGTGAATTCCTGAGCCTTTCGGGCACTCAGGAAGGAGAAGAATGCCCACAACCTGGCAGCCATTAGGCTGTAGCCACTCCCTGCAGTGAGCTCTGAGCAACTCAGGATATGAAAGCAGGATACTGGCTCCAGATAGCTGAGGTGTATGTGAAAGGAATGATTCAAGTGAGCCCAGGCTCTTTCATTGTCCCGTAAATAGAAAAGCGCTAAATTCTTTAGCTTGGTTAATCTGATTTACTTCATTAACAATAATCTTTTGATGTTCAGACTACCTGCACTTTGTTGCAAACTTCTATATAACCTGATTCCTCCCCCCACCTCCTTGGAGCAATTCTCTCAGGGTCACTTGAGATGCTGTCTCCTGGGCTTGAAGTCCTAAAAATTTCCACCAAATAAAACACAACTCTCAGCTTTTAGATTGTGACTATTTTTTAAGCCAACAGGGTCACCTGAAGATCAGGAACATACAATATTGACTATGAACAAGGCTACACAGCAACATGGATAGACACACACACTTGATGCCTATTTCAACCAACCATGCTTAAATATGCACTTCTCACAATACAAAGCACAGATGATAATGAATTGGTTAAGACAGAACCAAAATTTAGAGCTCAGTCTCTCACCCAGAGTGCATGGGGTGAATAGAATTAAAATTCCGTTCACATGAGAGCAGGTGGTTATCTTAGGTGGTTTGTCCAGCCTTTGGGAGGGAAGCTATGATTAAGAGATGGCTGCATGGAGTCAGTGAAGAATCACCTCCCCTAGGTCCCCAGTTGAGAGGCACTGAGCTCCAAGGTCTTTTCCACCCTCAGCACTCTCCACTTCCCCCATGGCTCTGAATACCACCTGATTGAGTCTAACCCTCTTGACATGTGCCTCAGGGATCTCCAAAGCTGGCCCCTAAGCACCCTCCAGCACACTCTGTCCATCTGGGAGCCTCATGAACTATTCCTTGGCCCCCAGAACACCATTCACTTCAATGCCTTCTCGTCATTGCCATATAGTCCCCTTTTGCTTGCATTTCTTTGCTTTCTCTCTCCACCTCTATTATCTCCCAGCTTTCTCTCTATCCTAAAAGTCTAGCTTAAACTTTATTCCCTCTGAGAAACCTTCAATTAGAGTCAAATGTGACCGTTCTGCACACCCACAGTATCATTGTTGAAGTGCTACATGAAAGACAAGAAGAGTACAGCTTGTATTAAAGCTCATGTGCCTAACTCCCCCACAGCAATTCTTGAAGGCAAAAAAATAAGTCTACTTATCATGGAAACCTTACACAGTAACTTGAACAGAGTAAGTTTTTAGTAAATGGATTCAAGTCACTTGATGAGGTGAAATCCTTAGAAGCAAAATGAAGCAGCAACACGCGTTCTTAGCTAACTGGACAAAAATATCCAAAGATGCTAGATAGCTGCTCATGGTTTCCATCCTGAAGACAGTGTGTTCCTAGGAGCTTATCAAGGGAATAATGGGGATCTGAAGGATACTTTGCAATATTTTTTTTTAAGTATGGAAATCATTCTTTTATTCACGGTAAGAAAGCAAACTACCACAGTAATAACACTCTAATAACTCACTGAGGATATTTAAGCAATGACTAGATGATCTCTCTATGGAGTCGTCATGGAAGGGCTTCTCTATCTGCTGGGAGGTTGGACCAGATATCTTCTAAGGCCCCATCCCTTCCCAAAGTCTGTGAATTCAAGTGATAAATAGCCAGGTTTTTTCTTATCCAACATATCCAAATCCAAATATATTGAGAGTTATTACCTGTTTCCTGGTAAATTTCATCAGCTTTACTCTTGGGAAATGAGAATTTTCAACATAACCATGTTTGGGTGGTTTGAGTATTGAGAGTTATTACCTGTTTCCTGGTAAATTTCATCAGCTTTACTCTTGGGAAATGAGAATTTTCAACATAACCATGTTTGGGTGGTTTGAGTAGAACAAATTCACAGTCAAGTCCCTCAAAATGCTTGCTTGGAATTCTGAAATAGTCTTCTGGAAGTGCCTTGGAGCCACCTTCCTGGACTGTGAAATTTTTTACTGCCAGAGGAATACGTTTAGGAACAATATCCACCAGGATTTCAAGTCTGCTCACAGCTTGGAAGCCACTCATAACATCCAGTATAAAACGGTCCTGTTGTTGGTCAGGCATTGTCTGTACATAATGGATGTAACCATCATCAACATCCTGCTGCGTAAACATCAAAGGGAACTTCTCCTCTGTACTCACGATACCCTCCTCCGGGAAAGTCCTTCGAAGGTATCCACGCAGTGGCGGAGTTCTAACAATGAACACTGCCTCTGAAGGAACAGGGTCTTCGTGCACAGCCTTGAGTGCACATTAACAACACAGAGACACAAAAGAAAAACATTAATCTATGGAAGAGTTAAGACCCTTGATGAACCAAATTTTTTTCTATTAATGTTCACAAATGGCTTAAGTTACAATCCAGGTTAAGACACAGTTTAAGCCTGGGTCTGTTCTGGTAACCATGCTAATATTTCGAATTTCAGTCCTGATCACAAAGACAAAGCAACATTTGAACAGTTACTAATGTATTATCAAGACATCGTTCACAGTGGCAAGAAACCTAGGACTCAGAAAATAGAGCTGAAAGAAATAAAATGGTATCTAGAGAAGGAACAAAAGATAGTAGAAGAAGTAGCAGATAAAGTACTAAAATTGCAAGACTTTAAAGGAAAGTCTGTTTTTAAACTAGCTCAGCATTTTAAATATACATTTAATTTACTGATTCAGCAAAATTCATCTCAAAACTTTCTGTGACAGATTTAGAGTCCATAGATTTAGAGTCTATGTACACCCCCTTGTGGTGAAACAAATTCTCTAAGATCCTGAAAAATAATGGAGAAAAAAGCTGGTGGGCTCCATATTCTCTTGGTCAAAACTCATTATTCAGTAAATTGTTCTGACTTGAATTCATTTCTGCTGCTGCTACTGTTCAGTTGCTCAATCATGTCCAACTCTTTGCAACCCCGTGGACTGTAGCCACCAGGCTCCTCTGTCCACGGGATTCTCCAGGTAAGAATATTGGCATGGGTTGCCATGCCCTCCTCCAGGGGATCTTCTCGACCCAGGGATCGAACCCAGGTCTCCTATACTGCAGGCAGATTCTTTACCACTGACCCACCAGAGAAGTCCAAATTCATTTTTACTTAATGTTATTGGCTGTATTTAGCAAGCAGGCAAACTCGTTTGCAGTCCTGAGGGTAGATTCAGAATAGCTTGCATTTGTGGCCAACTGTCATAAATCAGTTTACATACCCTGCACAGATTACTCATTCTCCCCTAACTCTGATCAGCAGGGCTGTGCTGCTAGAGGCTCTCAAGTCGTAGTCTCAGGAAACCAGGCGGCTTCTGGTGTGAAGTCTCACCCTTGGCATTCCCCAGGTCTGGGCCAATTTATCCATCAGTCTCAAGAAACTACACAAGGCCACATTCAGAGCTAAAGAAATAAACTGTGTAATATAGTATCCTCGTCTGTTTTAGGAATCCTTTTTATGTCTGTTAAATTACACGTTTATACCCTGCTTCACCACATTACAAATGTAACTCAGATCAAATGAAATATTGGCGGTGTTGCCATGAGAAATGAAAAAAGTAATGACCTCTTTATTGACTATAATATATACATTCCCTCCTCCTTTGCAGGTTATTCTACATTATAAACATATATGCATACTTGTGTGATCATATGCACACAACTTTAAAATGAAGGGAACTTAGGATTCGTTATATTCCATTTCCAATAGAACAATTAGCAGTATCAAAATCATGGACCCGTCTGGCTTTTCTTCTCAAAGGCATCTGCATTTTTAAAAAGTCATTCCAAATACCAGGAGAGAAATCAGTACAAAAATAGCTCTCAGGAGCAAACAAAGAGATCATTTGTCCCTGTGGTTCCACAGGGGGAGAATGCTAGGAGCTGGGACCAGCACTTACCTGAAGCCTTCCTCTACTCAGTTTTACTGGTTTTCCTTCTTCAACCATAAGGGTCTTGCTGTGCAGAATTCGCGTGTGATGTTGGTGGCTTTCTGAGTCCACCTGCACGTAGACTCCCACATATAAATGTATATCTTTAACTCGCACTGTTAGGTTGAACATATCAAAGCTGCCACTGCCATCATGCCTATAAATCACATGCCCTTGCTTCAAGTCATGCATGGAAAATGAGCCAGGCGCTGAGCTGCTGACCAGCACTCTGCCGTGCTTTGGGGGCTGCACAATATGGAATTCGACCTCGTGGTCTGTTCTGACATCTTGGTTTGTGGTGACACTGAGGTTGGCTGTTGTGAGGCTGCTGTCTTTTCCTCTCTGTACGAGCAGCCCCGTGTTGTTGACTACACGGACGTAGGGGTCTGACACGCTGACCTCAAGGAGGGATGATGTGTAGTGGACACCATCTGTCACGAACAACACAAAGCGGGCCGAGTCTGCGCCCCGGTGCCTGAAGAGCACGCGTCCTTCCCGCAGGTCCTCTTGCCTGAACTGGTAGAGTTTCTGCGTCGGGTCACTGGCTTGCACCAAGTCCCCGTTCGGGATGCCCCGCCGGATGTAGAGCAACTGCCCGTCGTCAAAATCTGAGTCAGGGTCATGGTAGCAGAGATCTGAGAGGGTCAACAAGCGCTGGCCGTTCCGCACAACCTGAAAGACCTTATCCACCACGCGCACTGGTTTCTCGTCATTCTTTAACTCCACAGAAATGGTGACTTTGATTTCTGTAGACAGATGCTCCGTGTCAAGATCCCTGAACGCTCCCTCCTGGTCTGGTCCTGCGGTGGAGGCCACGAGGAGGAATTCGTCACTCTGGGTCTCAGAGTCATCGTGCTCATATATCAGCTCCTCACCCAGGATGTCTTGATCCGTGAAGGCAGTAATGTCCTGATTTCCAGGAAAATCTGAAAAGCGGATCAGTTTCAGCTTTCCGTGTTGCGGACTCTTGGTGACTGTATATTGGAAAGTCCGATTGTCTAAGGTTTGAGCAAATAATTCCGACTTTGTGATTAATTTCCCTTCTCCCTCTTTTACAAGTAATCCTCTGTTCGTTACAATAATGTGCCTTCTCTCTGCTTTAAAGTTGATTCTGAAAGTATAATCTTTTGATTCTATGTGTTTTGCAACCATCAAGAACCTGAAAATATCTTGTGAATGTTTCCTGGGCTTCTCCTGTGGTTCATAACTTATCTTTCCACCTGTAATGTTTTGTTGGCTGAAGACTGAGTTTGTCTGTAGAACTTCTGTGCCAAGTAACAATTTTCCTTTCTTAGGGGGGCTCAGTAACTTAAAATGCAGTTCCCTCTCAGCTACTTCCACCCCCTCTGTCACGGCCTGTAAGTGATCAGAATTCAATATATGCCTGTTTGTTTTACTGATCTCAAGGGCAACATTTTTCAGAAGGGTAAACTTTAGCCACTGTATCGTAATAGGAAACACCAGCTCTTCGCTGCTTTTTCCTTCTATGTCAACTTTAAATTTAAAGTGATCCGTAACATTTTCTAGTTGCAAATCTTTGAATGTAGTACAGTACCGGATCTGACTCCGATCAACAGAACGCTGAGAAAAGGTACTGATTTGTTTCCACTCGCCACCTGGCCCTTGCTGCTGAATTTGGCCAAAGCGAGGTGGATAAGTGATAACATAACGGGTGTCCACCTCAGGGCGTTCACCATTAACCTCCACCGACAAGTTGCTCTGTGTAATCAGAACCGAACCACCCTGCTGTACGGCCACACCAGTCCGATTGGCCACTGCCAAGTCCCAAGGAATAGCCATGACCCGCAACACCACTGTACTGCTAACCAGCTCTCCATCATTTGCTCTCAGAAGGATCCGGGAGTTTGGATGGCCCCTGTGCACATAGAAAATATTGCCATCTCTTAAATCCCCATATGAGAAACCACTAATGGCTCTCCCGGGATCATTGATGTTTTCTAAAAACCCAGCATCTGAATTGAAGTTGCCAAGCACTGAGACACTAAGACTCAAGGAATCTGTGTCTGGGTCTGAAACGTGTATGATATTTGGAGTTAGTCGTTTCTTAGAATTCTCAAACACGAGAAGCAAGTTTCCTTCAGGGAGCTTAAGGTTTGGGGGATCATTTACTGGAATGACAACAATGTTAAACACATAAGAAACATGTCCTTGCAGATGCAGTGGCACTTCCCTCTTGCTGTTGGAAGAGACTGAAAATGTGAAATAATCCCTAGGTTCTTCTGAACCGTCATGGACATACCAAACGTTCCCTTGCTCCAAATCCAGCAGAGTGAAAACTTTTTCCGGTCCTTGCTCGGGGGAAACATCTAATCGAAGGAACCCATAAACAGGCATCTCCTTTATTTTAAAGAGTATCTGAGACTGATGGATACCCAAATCCTTCAGCTCCATATCCACCTTCATATGCCTTTGTTCCAGTAAGGCTTGCCCACCTTCTTGGACCTCCAAGTTATTCAGGACCAAGAAATAGCTACTCACATCTTGAAGACTAGGCTTGCCCGCCTCAGTGTCGGCAGTGGAAACGGGAACTTCTGCCAGCAGCAGTTTCTCCAAGGTTGTTGCAAAAGGGTTTTCATTATCACTGCCCTTCGTTTTACACCCAGCAGATATATCTTTGGAAACAAAGGCATCCTTTAATGCTTTCTTTTCTGAGTTGGCTTCCAAGCCTCTTAAGCACCCTTTAAAAGAGATTCCTCCAGCAGATTTCCCAGACACAGAGGCAAGTCCTAACCTCCTAACTTCTTCTCCCTTGTGTCTATCAAGACCTCCCACGAAGAGAGGGCCTGCAGATACAAACAGTTTGCTCTGCAAAGGCAGGTTTGTCCTTACTCTTTGTTCATCCACCATCAGGTCCAAGTATCTTTCAGTGAATCTGAGTTGAATATCGTGCCACTGGTCGTCACTAACTGAGCTGAAAGAAGAGAGCTGAGTATCACTCCTATTCCTTCCTACATGAGCCTTCAAAAGACCTTTAACTATTTCCAAAGCGACAAAATCTCCTTCCCTACCTGACTGAAATAAAAGCAAGGCTTGTTGAGTTCCAGTCTGCAAAGCAAATTCCAACAGCCCATCCCGTTGGACCTTCCACTCTGGGAAGGTGACATAGGATCTGGAGCTAAAGAAATTGATGGCTTCATCCTCTCCTGCAAAAAATTCATCACTGCATCCTAGTGACACCTCATAAACTTTCTTAAAACCAGGGTAAGATCTAAGAGAGGAAAGGATCTCCCTCTGGTTAAACACCACATCCTCCATACAGCCACGGAAATTGGGGAGCTGTCCATCAAGATATGAGACATCAAGTCCATCGTGGCCCGCGATGTAGATTCCATGCTGAAAGTGCAAATTGTGCATCCCACCAGTGATCTGGCCAGTCATCTCATAGTGTTTGTCAATAACGAGAGAGACATGATCCTTAACACAGTACATTTCCACTAAATGCCAAGCCAGGTCATCCACACGAAGTCTTTGCTCAGAAAGAAGCACTGGTTCACCTGTCCCCAAATTCACTCTCACCTGAAAGACCAAGAATCATAATTAAGCAATCTCATCTCATAGTGTTTTATTGAGAAAATATGGCCATTCACAAAGATAAAGAGAAACCTGGACATGGAAACCCCTTCCCACACTTATGGACTACATATTGAAATTAAAGTGTTTTGCATTGGAATATTTAAGACATGCTCGTAACATTGGGGGAAGATCTCAACGCTTACATGTGGCATCTGATTTTATTCTAGTGAAATAGCAATAATCACGTGTTTTGTTCTCTTTCTCTCACTGTTTTTCCCTCCAGTAATTGAATCATTGTACATTTTTAAAGATTAAAAAAAATCTTACCCGTAAGTTTCCTGATAGAAGTTCAATTATACAGTAGTCTTTTTCCCCAGTTGCAAGAAAAAGTAATCCTTGTGGTTTGCTGGTTTGAAATTTTAACTGAAGAGATAGCTCAGAGGAAACGTCTATGATATTGAGCCTCACGTAGCTTTCACCATAAAAAGAAGCTGTAGGAAAAAAAGAAGTCAGTAAACTTATTACACAATGACTGTTACACTTATATTGTCACCTCCCTGCAGGAGAGACCATGCTGAAGACAGCTGCCTTACCCAAGGCCACACCTGCTTCCTGGGATAGCCCACAGATCTGTCGTGGGGGGTATAAACACTGTGTTCTCTTACTCCAACTCAGGACACTTCTGATGGATCAGTCCCTCTTCAGAACTCTTAAGAGGGCCAAGGCTTCTACTGAAACTGAACTGCAAATCTGCTTCTCTATATACCCAGTTCTGCTTCTTTCCCTTCTATAGGGGTTAATCCCAAGTCGCTGATGGTGAACTGGTATTGTAGTGAAAGGGAACACATTAGCCAGCTCTGAAATATCAACCTATGAGAAATATAGGGCAAGTAATAGCAATGAGAACAATGGAATTGCATGTCTATTGATAAGTTTGAATGAAGCTTTGGAAAAGACAAAGAAAAACTAGGAGAGATTAGCTGACAATTACAAGGCAGGTGTGAAAGCCAAAGGGCTTCCCTTGTAGCATATAAAGTCTTTCTCATCTCTTACAGCAGGTGGGCAGGGGAAGTTGAGACTCTCACCCAGAAAATGGCATTGTCAGCTTCAAACAAAGTTCAAGTTCCAATCATGTCAGGCTGGCTCTGACACGTCCAAGGCTTTGTTTGGGAAAGAATGGAAACTTGACTTATGGGATGGGGACATCTCATAAGTCATCTTATGGGATGGGGTATTAATGCTCAAATACCCTGTGTCCCTAGATCCCTCTGAACGCTCTGATCCTGAAGAAAAGACCCATTCCCTGATTAAAGTGATCCTCCCTTTGCTGAAAGAGAATGCAGAAACCTCTCCCCACAAATAACATGTAACCCCTGAAGACACACCCCCATCTCTCCTCCTGACCACTAGACCCAAAAGCCTAAGTCACAACATAACTCTAGTATGGAGACATGACTAGACCCTACAGGAGCTGCAGGACGTATCCAGAAGGTAGTGCCAGCAGGAAATGCACATGGGACTAAGGATACCTAATCAAGGGGGCAGGAACATAAAGTTAAATAGGGAGACTTTATATACTTCTGGGGGCACATCCCCAGGGATGCAGGATGTAGCCTGCTGGCACAGACGGCTATAAATGATGTGGACTCACAGCTAAGGTAGATCCTAGAAGCACAGAAAGTGTGATGACTCAGTTTGAGACGCACATGGCAGAATTGCCATGACGGATGGATGGTGGAAGCAGAGATTCGAGGGACAGAAGTGGGACATCCAGAACTGAGCATGGACAGGACCAGAAGTCATGAGCAAGCCACATGACATGGTGGCCTGGAACTTCACGTCGTCACCTTTCTTGTGTCAGCACCTTTTCCTCAGCTTGTGAGTCTGGTTGCCTAATAAGGGAGAAACCCCTTACTGCCAGCTGATGGAAGGACCAAACACCTAAGCCTGGTTCACGGCTGAGTCAGCATCATCACGTGCACGCAGACTGGAAATGGATCCCAACTGCACTGCAGCTGCTCTTAGGCGAGGCCATGAAACCACCAGTGAGGGAAAATTCTCCCCAAGGTAAAACTACGGGTAGTACATCTAATCATTTGGTTTATATGGAGCCAGAAGTGGCTTGAGGTTAGAATAAAGACTGATAGGTAGTAGTAAACAGCCTGGCCAGATGGGCTTCCTGAGTAACCCAGGCTGCAATGCCTGCTTCTCCTCTTTGTTCCTACAACATGGTGCATTTCTTTATCCTAGCATTTGCCTGGGGGATTAAAATTACTTGTTTATTCATCTATCTCCTGCACCAGTCCATGAGTTTCCTATGATGAGGGACTCCATCGTTTTTGCCTTCCTCTCTCCAATACCTAGCATAGTACCTGGTACCCAGGTGTCATACTAGATTTTTGATACCCCATTTAGATCTCTTTTAACAGGTTGGTACATGCATCCCCTAGCTGATGACCTCTGTTATCCAGAAATTTCAGTAAAATCATACCCTCTGTCCTGGAGGGCGACCTCTAGTCAATGACTGATTGAAAGAGGTGTTTTGCTCTTCATATTCCAGAGCTGAGATGAGACCCCATCTTTGCTTGGTTTCTTTTCCTGCCCTCTCTGTTTCCATCACTTCCTAAAAGTTCTCTCCTGGTAGCACTCACTCAATGATTTACTCCCACAAGAATCCTTTCCTAAGCCTCTCTCTCTAGGGAATCCAATCCAAGGTAGGCAGGTATCAGGCAATTATTTATTGAACCAAACTGAACTAAACAATAAACTTTCATTTTATAGTTGAGTCAAGTCAGGCCTAAAGAAGCTTACGGACTTAGGTAAAGTCAAAGTTAATTTGAAGCAGAGCTAAGACAAAACCTAAGCATAACCAACCACCAAGCCAGTGTTTTTTGTTTGTTTTTTTTTTCACCAAGATACAAAGTTGATACGGAGATGAACACGATCTCTTTCAGACTTCCTCAGATATGCAGAAGCATCCTTTTTCCTCATTAAAAACAGCCATTAATAATTAAATTCAATAAAACTAGAATATAGAGACACAGTCATAAAGTTGAAAAAAGCAATTACAAATCCACTAGCTTATCCTTCTGGCTCTCCCGTTACTGAAACCCCCCACTCCGATTTTTGACAGACTTAGAGGGTGTATTGTTAAGTTTTCAAAACCAGGAAATGTTTTCTAAATCATAAAATCTACTGCTGAGAATGACTAAGTAATCTTAATAAACAACATCCCTATATTTTCCCATGTTTCACCTCTGGCACTGAATCAATCCCAGTCTCAGCTGGTGGCTAGAAATTTCCATTGCCTCAGGGGAAAAACGAGGAGGCAGGTTTAAAACTTCTGGCCTGACAGCCTGAAACCCCATACTTCCAAGTCAACCCTAACTTTTGTGGTCCCTAGTAAGTGCCTCAAAATCAGAATAAAAAGCAAGTAGAAGCACAAGTAAAACTGGCTTCTAGAAAAAGAAAGGCAGTCTCTACCTGCAGTGAAGGGAAAGGTGTGTTTGGGTGTTTTACAGGAGGGAAGCGAATCAAGTTGAACCAAAAAATCAGAGCAACTTCCTGATTTTGTGTCCTTACATAAATGATGAAATGTCTGAATAGAAACCAAAGTTTTGCTGTGAGGTAAAATACTTTGCGTGGAAGGTTTCTGTAATTTCTCCCAGGTAGGTGACCATATGATTCCTTTTACCTACTTTAGAATTGGTTTCAATTCCTTCTTTCAAATTACATCTTCCTGGATTTTTGTTTGACTTTGGTTTTACGTTCAAGTTTTTTGGCGTTTACTGTGTGCCAGGTACTATGAGGGTTGGTTGGAGAATTAATAAAACAAAGGAACCCCCAATCTATCACAGGAGAAAATTGTTTAGAAAAAAGAGAGTATCCAAGTGATAACAGAAAGTACTAGAACAGAAGCTTGGCTTGAGCCCAGTGGGGTATCAGGGAAGGAGCAATCTATTAAGGTCTCTCCCTGGCAGATGTAAATATCCCATCCCATGTGCATATTCTGTTCACACAGACTGTTTGGTCCTGGGAATTCAGTGGTGACTAGAAAGACTGTAAATCAAGCAATTACAGTTGCCTGATTATTAACCAGGAAATTCAGACCACAACAGAAGCACTGGGCCTTGTCAAGGAGGGTAGATGGAGGAAAGGTGTTTCAGCAAGGCACTGGCTTCTAGGAAGAGCTGGTGAGGGGTGGAGGAAAGGAAGAGGAAAGAAAAAAAGTGGGGAGAGATAGAAGAGAGGAACCAGAAGCCCAGTGTGGCTGAGCACAGTATAAGTGGGCAGCCAGGATAGAAGCTGCAGAGGCTGCAGCTGGCAGAGGCACGAGGGGTCGGGGGCAAATACCACTGCATCCATTTGAGGCCTTCCCTGAACTTCCAGTTCAAAGTGCATGTGCACAGCCACACACACATACACACACACACATGCACACACACACGCACACACATGCATGTTTGCAAAGGTAGAAAACAGTCCCAGTACCTGACTACTCCCTTCAAGACTCTTACTTGAATCTCTGATCATCTTCTCTATTTATTTTCTGGGTTATTATTCGGTCCCAACACCACACCACTCCAAACAGAAGGTAAGACTCTGAGGTCAGGAGCCTTTGTTGATCTTGATCATAGCTTCACCGTGCACACAGCAGTGCAGGGCACATTAGGCACTCTGTAAATGATGGCTTAGAAGCCAAGCTGAAGAGTTTAGACTATCTGAAGAGGGCCATAAAGGGGTCACACAGGGACATGACATAACCAGATTGCAATTTAGAAGAGGACTCTGGCTGAAATGCAGAGAAGGGACTCAAGGGGATGGTAGGGTGGGGAGAAGCAAGCAGAGGGGAGAGGTAGGCAAGCTAAAGAGATATTTTAAAAGTAAGACTGTCAGGAGAGGGAAAGGGAGAGGCCAAGGGGGCAATCCAAATTTCTGGTTGAGTAGCCAGTTATTAAGTGAGGGAACCTGGGAGGGGAGCTTTAGTTTTCCTTTGTTTTGTTGTATATATATGACAGGAAATTCTCAATAAACGTTTAGGGAGTAAATAACTGACTGATCACCTGGATCCTGACTTACAGGGGTGGGTGACTTAAACAGACTTACATATTACTTCCATATTACTTCCATATTAAGAAGGTTGAACCTTACTCTGCAGACAGTAAGGAAGCATTATAGATTTCAGTTGGAAAAAGACATATCAGTTCTATGTTTTAGAAAGATCAGTCTGGTGACTATGCAAGGGCAAAACAAGAATAGGACGGAAATTAACCAGGAAAGTATTTTAAAGAAAGATTTCAGAACTGTTTGGTTACACTGAAATTAGAATTGTCTTTTCATAATACAGTATTTTTGGTAACTTTATATCATGCCTTTTTATGCACTATGTTTCTTCCAAAATGTTCTATAGATGATATGGCATACGCATAGAAAATTATTTTTTAAATTAAAATAAAAAACAACGAAAGCAAACTTCTTTGCTAGAGTATTTGCATTATACAGACTCTTAAGATGAAGTCCTAAGAGAAGGGCTGAAGTTATAAAACAGCTCTTATTCATACTGTATCATTTGAGTGGAATAACTTCACTTGGAAAGGAAAGTCACAACAAATGCATCTGTTAAGAGCCTTGACAGTGTTTCACCATGGTATTGACGGCCCATACTTTATCAAACTGACGTTGAGTATTTATTCAAGAGATCACTAACTTGATGCACTAGCCTCCCAGGTGGCGCTAGCGATAAAGAACCCACCTGCCAAAATGCAGGAGACGCAAGAGACGCTGATTCCATCAGTCAGGATGATCCTCTAGAGGAGGGCATGGCAACCTACTTCAGTATTCCTGCCTGAAAAATCCCATGGACAGAGGAGTCTGGCAGGCTACAGTCCATAGAGTCACACAGAGTCTAATATGACTGAAGCAATTTAGCTCACATGCGCACAACTTAATCCACAGCACTCTAAGATAGATGAAAACTTACAAATGTGAAAAAAGTTAGCACAAATATCTAACATGTCCTAGGAAGCCCGACCTCCTTTATTCACTGAAAGCAAATCCCAATAGGGAAAGTTCTAACAGTCTCTCCCACAAGAGTCAGGTCCGCTAACATTTATATTAAGAAAGAAAATCAATGAGTGAATAGATATTTGCTCCACGGCTGCAGGCTGGGCAGCTGACCAGGTGTTCACTAGGCTGGGAGGGTGGGATGGGTCCCTGGCTCCACATCTCTATACTAAATGTGTTGCTGACACAGTTGGGAGGGTGGTGGAGAAGCGAGTAGTAGGCCCAAGGCCACTGTGAGGATGGAAATCTTAGGTTTCCAGGAAGAGCTGGAGCAATCCACAGCCCTGGAATCCTGGCTACTGCAGAACATGTCGCACCCGCCTCTCAACTTTCATTCATTCCCCGAACATCAGTCTCCATGCCCACTGTTCAGGTGGCAAGAGAAAACCGGCACTTGCCCTGCCCATACCCCTTCTCAATGGGGCGTTCTCTAGGCCTGCTAAAAATGGCCATAAAGATTGTGTCCCGCACAACTGCAGGCGGAGCTAATCCTGCAGACGTTGTAGATTCCTATAGAAACCCCCAGAATTGAGGTAGTGGTCATCCTGGTCCCCAGCCACCTCCGGCTGAGCTGACAGCTCCTTCCTTAGTGACAGCAGAGCTTGTGTCCTATCCTGAATGCTCCACGAGTGACACTCAGACATTTCTGTGTCTGCTCCCCCACTGTCTAGGAGCTCTCTAGGCCCAGCCACAGGCTCTAGAGTGAGTGCTGGAGCCAGGCTCACTCTGCTCACGGACAGAACCTTCTCTAAAGCTCCCAGATCCCTTGCTCTCTGATGGCATGGGCCTTATCCTGACAATCAGAATCAAATGGCCCTCGGAACTCTGCTCAATGATATGTGGCAGCCTGGATGGGAGGGGAGTTTGGGGGAGAATGGATACACACATATATATGGCTGAGTTCTTTTACTGTCCATCTGAAACTATCACAACACTGTTAATCAGCTATACTCTAACATAAAGGGCTTCCCAGGTGAGGCTAGTGGTAAAGAACCTGCCTGCCAGTGCAGGAGACATAGAGACATGGGTTCGATCTCTGGGTGGGAAGATCTCCTGGAGGAGGGCATGGCAGCTCACTCCAGTATTCTTGCCTGGAGGATCCCATGAACAGAGGAGCCTGGAGGACTAGTCCATGGGACTAGGACATGACTGAAATGACTTAGCACTCATGCATACTCTACTATAAAATAAAAAGTTTAAAAACAAACAGAATTAAATAGCCCTTTATATAATCTCTTACTAGTTCAGACACTCCCTCTATAAGCTTCCTATTGCTACTGTTAGGGCTTCCCTGGTGGCTCAGCTGGTAAAGAATCCACCTGCAATTCGGGAGACCTGTGTTCGATCCCTGGGTTGGGAAGATCCCCTAGAGAAGGAAAAGGCTACCCACTCCAGTATTCTGGCATGGAGAATTCCATGGACTGTTTAGTCCATGGGGTCACAAAGAGTCAGACACGACTGAACTGCTAACAAACTGCCACTAATTTAATGGCTTAAAATGACACACATTGATTGTGTTAAAGAGTTCTGGAGTTCACTGAGCTAAATCAAAGTGCTTGAATGCCTGCATTCTCACTGAGCTAAATCAAAGTGCTTGAATGCCTGCATTCTTTCTGGAAGCTCTGGGGGAGACTCTGTCTCGTTGCCTTGTCCAACTTCTAGAGACCATCACATATCTTGACTTGCGACCCCAGCCAGCAATGCTACCACTCTGACCTCTGCTTCCATCACACCATCTCCTTCTTTGATTTTGACCCGCCTACCCTCCTCTTGTGGCACCCCTATGATCACCTTTAGGGCCCGTTGAGATAATTCAGGATAATCTCTCCACCTTCAAAATCCCTAATTTGATATCATCTGCAAAGTTCCTTTTACTATGTAAAGTAATATCATCCATGTTGAATGAATTAAGATGTGACTATCTCAGCCAGAGTATCTGTAGCATCCCCAATCTGCTTACCAGACAAAGGTGACTTCCTACTGTGATGAGACTCCATAAGGACATAACACCCTGTGTCACATAAAGACTGACAGCAGCGTTTATCTAAGCCTTTGTCAACCATATATTGATACTTGCCATCTACCTCTACAAGGACTAAATCAGTTGCTACTGCAGCTGCTGATTTTCAACAAAACACCCTCTGCAAGGAGTTCAGGGTGGAGATTAGAAGTGAGGCATTCTGTGCTCTGAGAAAAACTTGCAGAACAGGTCCTCAGATAGTTAGATATTTTCAGGAGACGATTTTATAAGCCCATTTCTTGAGTCTCCTCACATCTAGAAAAGCACTAAAATCCTTCATGGTGACGACCGCTCCTTGTGACTAGCAAAAACCTTCTGTAGAAAATAGCTGCTTGAGTGCATGCACTCCAAATTCACCAAAATCATGTATACACTGACCTTCCCCACTACCTCTTTGGAGTGGTTTCTCAGAGCTATCTGAAATGCTGTCTCCCTGCTGTCTCCTCATTTTGCCCCAAATATAAAACTTAACTTGAAACTCTCACGTTGTGCGTTTTTTAGTTGGCATCTTCAATTAGATTCTTCAAAACAACAGCCCAAATCACCCAAGGAAGAAAGATAAACTCACATTATGCATCTGGCTAAGCAAGAATATATTCTTCAAAGTGCCTGAAAGCAGCTTTTGGTGAGACCTCAGTATCCGATATTTGTCATGCAATTAGAGCTGAGGGTGAAGAACAGTATACATGTTAAATTATATGCTATGGAATTCTTCATTCAATCTGTGCTCAGTCACTCAGTCATGTCCAACTCTTTGTGACCCCGTGGACGGTAGCCTACCAGGCTCCTCTGTCCATGGAATTTTCCAGGCAAGAAAACTGGGGTGGGTTGCCATTTCCTTCTCCAGGGCTTCATTCAATAAATCTCCTCTATCCATATTCTGCACCCCTCAATGGATATCTAACCTATTGGGTCTCATGCCCAAGCTAATCACACAGATGAAGAGGACAGGAGAGTCATTAGTAGGAGAGAAGGGAAATGAGCGTTTATCCAGTAGTTTCCAGGCTGCCATGTCTTGCCTGTGTGGAGGTCTTGCCTGCGTGCATGATCAGTCACTTTAGTCATGTCCAACTTTTTGTGACCTTATGGACCATAGCCCACCAAGCTCGGTCTGCTAGGGGAAGCACACTGACTGAAACCGCTCACCCTTGGCCAGGCACCATAGTAACTGTTCGCATGAGTTGTTTTATGACAGGAGGTCCTGGTAAGGAACACAGAACTAATAAGCCACCACCAACTGGAAGAGTTCAGGAAAGGTCAAAAGGAGACACCACCTGTTCGACCACCTCCCAGAATCCTCCTCTCTGGCATCCATCTTGGCTGAACAAGGCATGCACCACCAGGAAAGACTCTGAGTCAGATGATTGGCTAAAGACAACCGGGAAACTAATTCCATCACCATAAAACCCAAGACTGCGAGCCACAGAACAGTCTTGCTGACTGGCAGGGCAGTTCTCCTGAGTTCCCTTGCTCTACTGCTCTCCACCCGGGTGTCCTTTCCCAATAAAATCTCTTGCTTTGTCAGCAGATGTGTCTCCTCAGACAATTCATTTTGAGTCTTAGACAAGAGCCCACTTTCGGGCCCTGGAAGGAGTCCCCCTTCCTGCAACAGGTCCATGGGATTCTCCAGGCAAGAATACTGGAGTGAGTTGCCCTGCCTTCCTCCAGGTGATCTTTCCAACCCAGGGATTAAAACCCTCCCCCCCCCCCCCCCACCCCCAACCCCTGTGTCTCCTGCATTACAAGTGGATTCTTTACCCCTTCTAAAGAATTCTGAAGAAGCAATTATCATCCCAGTTTTACAAAAGCAACATCAAGACCAAGAAATTTTCCCAAAGTCACTATGAGAATAGGTGATGACACCCAGATTAAAGCTCAAATCCACCTAATTCCAAAGCCATAGACTTCTCATCACCCCACAGGGACCACTCAGATCCCGGGCCGTGACCATCACCACCTCACCTATCCCCCAACACCATTCACTGCCCACTCAGATCCCCCTGGCCTGCAGCCAGCACCTTCCCTCTCAACGATACACAAAAGCCACAGCCACAGGGGCCTCACACCTGGACTCCTGTACCCTCCGCTTGCTCCCTGCCTGCCAGGCAAGAAGAGGCCGGGAAGTGGGCAGAAAAAAGTATCTGGAAGGAGGAAGATGAAGAGGGAGGAGTTCGCAAATGCCTCAAACGGCAGAATTGACTGCCCAGTGTCAGAGGAACTTTGAAACAGGTCTGCACAGGGGTGAGAGCCAGGCGTGCCCCAGTACAGGGCCGGGCGCTGTACATCACTCCAGAGCTCCTTGCAAAATTGCCTAAAGTGAAGTAAAAAACCATTCCGAACTTAATCAGAAGACCACAAAGATTGGCAAGGCCTTTGATTGAGAATGCGTTCTCAAGTCTCGAAGAATGTCTTTTGTTATAAAGTGAAATAAATTTCAAGGAGCCAGAGAGGGCAGGAAGGCCCCAGTGTCCAGCTCAATGATGTCAAAAGTCACTGTGCTTTTACTAGTCATCTCTGACTTCTAAAAGCCGCCAAGGAAATGTAAAGCACCTCCAGCGAATGGGGTCCAGAAAACGTCTGCGGACCTGTGAGGGGACTTAAGGAAGGAGAGGGCTGCTGCTGCTGCTGCTGCTAAGTCGCTTCAGTCGTGTCCGACTCTGTGTGACACCATAGACGGCCTCCTACCAGGCTCCCCCGTCCCTGGGATTGTTCTCCAGGCAAGAACATTGGAGTGGGTTGCCATTTCCTTCTCCAATGCATGAAAGTGAAAAGGGAAACTGAAGTCGCTCAGTCGTGTCCGACTCTTAGCGACCCCATGGACTGCAGCCTACCAGGCTCCTCCGTCCATGGGATTTTCCAGGCAAGAGTACTGGAGTGGGCTGCCATTGCCTTCTCCGAACGAGAGGGCAGCCACCCACGAAAGAAACTCGGCGAGCAGTTGAAGGCCTCTTGAGGGTCACGAGCAGTCGAGGGAGGGTCTGGGTAGGGCAGGGCTGGAAAGTCTGAGAAGGGAGGACAGCAGGAAGCCTTCCTTCTGCTCGTTCGAGTGCCGCCGAGAATCCGGCCCCAAATCCCAGACCCGCGGCGCAGGGCCCGCCCCCGGGGCTCGCGCACTGGCCGGGACCGGAGGGGCCGCGCCGCGCGGGGCGGGGAGTCGGAAGTCTTCCGCGGAGGCGACGGAGCCACTGCGCAGGGCCGAGCGGTCTCCTCCTCCGGCTGCCCGGCTCCCAAGGCCCCGCCTGAGAGTCCAGGTCGCGCTCGCTGCGGGGCTGGCCGGGCCGCGGGGTCTCCCGGGGCCCTCGGATCACATGGGGCTCCCGCCCGCGCCCTCCGCCCCGCTCCCCACCGCCTCTAGCGGGCTCCGCGCGCGGCCAGCCGGGGAAGGGACGGGGAGGGGAAGTGGGGAAGTTGGGGGCGCGTACCTCCAAGCGCCCTGCGCGCCCCGCAGAGCCCCAGGAAGGCGGCGAGCAGGACGAGGCGGCGGGCCCCGAGGCGCCGCATCCCGCTGCAACAGCCCCGAGCTCCGAGCTCGCTCCCGGGTGGCTGCTGAGCTACCTGCTTCGGCCCCTCCCCGGCCCCGGCAGGGACCCGGAGCGGGACCAGGGGGCGCCGCCCCCAACCAGCGCCGGGGCTGGGCCGGGGCGGGGAGAGCTGCAGGCAGCCCGCAGCTGTTGCGCCCCATCACGCTCCGCCCGGCGCCGGGGCCAGAGAGCCCCGGCAGATTCGGTACGGAGAGAGCACGAGTCGCCAGCCCTGCGCGGCGAGTTCTGCGCTGGAATTGACTGTGCGTGCGGGCGCTGATGAGAAGTGGAGAATGGAGGGGAAAGCATTCCTGGTGGAGGTAGGACCTTACCGAACACGACTTTAAGGTGCCAGAGTGAGCGACAGTTTATTGCTGAATCCCCAGTGCTGACCTGGTGCATAGACACCAGCAGATGAATAAGAATTAAACACAAATTGAGCCTCTGTTACTTCCTTCTGGAAATGGAGATTGCACCAAATCTCTAAGGCCCTTCCAGCTTTACCATTCTCACGTTCGAATTCGAAACAAATGGAAAGGCTGTCCACGAGGAATGTGAGTGTTGGCACAGAGAAGGGTCCCGCCCCGGGCTGGCTGTGTCCTAGCCAAGAGCTGGAGGTGTAGCTGTGCCTGGGGTTGGAAGGGCAGGCTGAGCCAGGCATGCAGACTTTCTCCTGGCAGGCTCAAGTAACCAGAGAAACGTAAATGCGCAAGCAGTGCAGAGCGAGATTGCCCAGAGAGCCCGAGACGGCCACCAGTGTCCCCAGGGAGCCTCTACTCAACCGCCATCCCTGGTTAAGGATAGAAGCTTGGTTCCTTAAGAGACCTGAGGGCAAATCACGATTCAGGTATTATTAGGTGACCTTGGTCTGTGACCTTGAACAAATCTCTTAATTGTCTCAACTTCTGTCTCCACTCCTGTAAAAGGAAGGTAATGATGCCGATCCCGTAGGTGGGTTGTGTGGTTATTCCAGCCCATGAGGACTGAGTGTTGAGCATGGTGCCTGGCTTGTGGTAAGAACTCACTGGGCAGTCTTGTTATACCCAGGACCCCAGCCAGGCCCATGGGGCTTCTCTGACCAGTTTGGAACAACTCTGGCTAGACACACACTCCTGAGAGTGAGCCATCTTTTCTCTTTCCTTCAGGATGGAGCGCCGTCTCATTTTCCTTCCATGGGCTTAGCCGTATGTACTATTGAAGACAAAAATAAAAAGACCGGGAGCTGACTTGTGGCTCAGATCATGAACTCCTTATTGCAAAATGCAGACTTAAATTGAAGAAAATGGGGAAAAAATTCAGGTAAATCAAACCCCTTATGATTATACAGTGGAAGTGACAAATAGATTCAAGGGATTAGATATGATAGAGTACCTGAAGAACTATGGATGGAGGTTTGTGACATTGTACAGGAGGCAGTGATCAAGACCATCCCCAAGAAAAAGAAATGCCAAAAGGCAAAATGGTTGTCTGAGGAAGCTTTACAAATAGCTGAGAAAAGAAGTGAAAGGCAAAGGAGAAAAGGAAAAATATACCCATTTGAATGCAGAGTTCCAAAGAAGAGCAAGGAGAGATAAGAAACGCTTCCTCAGTGATCAATGCAAAGAAATAGAGGAAAACAATAGAATGGGAAAGACTCGAGATCTCCTCAAGAAAATTAGAGATACCAAGGGAACATTTCATGCAAAGACGGGCACAATAAAGGACAGAAACAGTATGGACCTAAAAGAAGCAGAAGATATTAAGAAAAGTGGCAAGAATACACAGAAGAACTATACAATAAAGATCTTAATGACCCAGATAACCATGATGGTGTGATCACTCACCTAGAGCCAGACATCCTGGAATGCAAAGTCAAGTGGGCTTTAGGAAGCATCACTATGAAAGAAGCTAGTGGAGGTGATGGAATTCCAGTTCAGCTATTTCAAACTGAAAAAGATGATGCTGTGAAAGTGCTGCACTCAGTGTGCCAGCAAATTTGGAAAACTCAGCAGTGGCCACAGAACTGGAAAATGTCAGTTTTCATTTCAATCCCAAAGAAAGGCAATGTCAAAAAATGTTCAGCAACCGCACAATTGGACTTCTCTCACATGCTAGCAATGCTCAAAATTCTCCAAATGAGCCTTCAATAGCACGTGAACTGAGAACTTCCAGATGTTCAAGTTGGATTTAGAAAAGGCAGAGGAACAAGACATCAAATTACCAACATCTGTTGGATCATAGACGAAGAGAGTTCTGGGAAAATATCTACTTCTGCTTTGTTGATTATGCCAAAGCCTTTGACTGTGTGGATCACAACAAACTCTGGAAAATTCTTCAAGAGATGGGAATACCAGATTATCTCATCTGCCTTCTGAGAAATCTGTATGCAGGTCAAGAAGCAGCAGTTAGAACCAGAGATGAAACAACAGACTGGTTCCAAATAGGGAAAGGAGTACATCAAGGCTATATATTGTCACCCTGCTTACTTAACTTCTATGCAGAGTATGAGAAATGCTGGGCTGGATGAAGCACAAGCTGCAATCAAGATTGCCCGGAGAAATATCAATAACCTCAGATATGCAGATGACACCACCCTTATGGCAGAAAGCAAAGAGGAACTAAAGAGCCTTTTTGATGAAAGTGAAAGAGGAGAGTGAAAAAGTTGGCTTAAAACTCAACATTCAAAAAACTAAGTTCATGATATCCAATCCCATCACTTCATGGAAAATAGATGGGAAAACAATGGAAACAGTGACAGACTTTATTTTCTTGGGCTCCAGAACCACTGCAGATGGTGACTGCAGCCGTGAAATTAAAGGATACTTGCTCCTTTGAAGGAAAGCTATGACCAACCTAGGCAGCATATTAAAAAGCAGAGACATTACTTTGCCAACAAAGGTCCATCTAGTCAAAGCTATGGTTTTCCCAGTAGTCATGTGTGGATGTGAGACTTGGACCACAAAGAAAGTTGAAAGAAAGTAGAAAGTGTCAGTCTCTCAGTCATATTCGACTCTGTGACCGCATGGACCATAGCCCACCAGGCTCCTCTGTCCACGGGATTCTTCAGGCAAGAATACTGGAGTAGGTAGCCTTTCCCTTCTCCAGGAGATCTTCCTAACCCAGGGATCGAACCCAGGTCTCCTGCATTGTAGGCAAATTCTTTACCATCTGAGCCACCAGGGAAGCTTTGATGCTTTTGAACTGTGGTGTTGGAGAAGACTCTTGAGAGTCTCTTGGACTTCAAGGAGTTCAAACCAGTCAATCCTATGGGAAATCAGTCCTAAATGTTCATTGGAAGGAGTGATGCTGAAGCTGAAGCTCCAATACTTTGGCCACTTGATGCAAAGAACTGACTCATTGGAAAAGACCCAGATGCTGGGAAAGATTGAAGGCAGGAGGAGAAGCTGATGACAGAGGATGAGATGGTGGGTTGGCATCACCGACTCGATGGACATGAGTTTGAGCAAATTCTGGGAGATGGTGAAGGACACGGGGAAGCTGATGTTCTGCAATCCACTGGGTCACTAAGAGTCAGACACAACTGAGCAACTGAACTATACTGATCTGAACTACTGAAGACGCCGTATGTCATCATGTTCATAATCTCCAGCGTCCCCCACTTGCCCATAGTTGAACTGATTTTCCTGGGACTGCAGAAGCTTGGACCAGGTTGGTGGGAGTGGTAGTTCTACCTCTAAATGTGTCACGGCTTCCACTTTCTCTCCTATAAAATGAAAAGATTGGTTAAATGATCTGTACATTCCCTCCAGGTCCAAAATTTTATGATTCTGATTTGTCATCTTTGGCATCAGGATAGCTCTGCCATTTAAATAGAGCCCTTTTAATTAGTGCACAAAGAATCACATAATGTTTGAATTTCTTTACTTCAAGCAGTGATTGCCAATAAACTTCGAACTTTTAATTTAGAAAAATCATTCAAAGTGTCAAAAAGAAACTACGAATTATCTCCCTATAAAGTACCACTTGCTCCTCTTCTTTAAATTAGTTCTAATCTATCACATAATTTCTTCAAAGATTGAATGAAGTCTCCAGCCAATTTCTGCAGCAGTGAAGTTGGCTCTAGAATGATGAGAAATTATCATGCTTGGTTGTTATGGAAAGCCCCATGATAAATATCGTGACTCTAAGGATGTTTATGGTGTCTGATCAGGAAACCCACCTATGTAACCCACCTATAGTCACTCAGATCTAATCATCTAGTCATTTTGACTGGCATTCACCTGCTATGCCCCAGCAACAGGAGTTATTCTGTTCAGATGTTAACCTGAACACTGTTCTCTGAGGAATGAAGATATGGAGAACAGAGAATGAATATAGAGATGGACATTCACTCAACAAATATTCATTGAACTCTTCCAAATGGAAAAGGCACAGAAAAGATGTCATTCACAGAAATGAATTAGAGCCCCTGCGTCCAAGAAAGTTACAATAGAGAGGAGTTGGGACTTCCCTGGTGGTTCAGTGGTTGACTCTGCACTTCCATTGCAGGGGCCATGGGTTCAATCCCTGTCCAGGGAACTAAGATCCCATTTGGCAAAGCCAAAAACTGAAATAAAATATAAAAATATTGAGAGGAGTGTAAGACAAGTATAGCGGTAATTTTAATAAGGGTGCATTAGAAACTGGGCTTCTCTGGAACTGTCCAGGCCATACATCTCTGATGATGTGATGGCTTGAGCAGCCATGTCTCATTTACATGACGACCCTCCCTTTGACCCCCACCCCACCATGACTGGGGTAGGGTGGGTTTCTCGTCTAAGGAGCATGGACTCCAGAGAAAAGAGTGTCAAAGCTGATTCCTTCTCAAAACTTTCATCCTAGAAGCATTAAGAATGAAATGATTGGTGGTGATCTCAGACCAGTAAGTCATGTGGAGATGGCACCTTAGTGAGCATCAGCCAAAGACCCATGTCCGCAAAGGTCTGAAGGGACCATGAGTCAGGAGGGGAAGCTGTTTGCCTCTTTCTAGGTCTTTGCAGAGAGAGGATTGGCACCGGGTCCCAGAGAAAAGGTGATTATGAGGGACAGTCAGAGAGACAGACCGTAAGTTGCTGCCCATTGGCTTTCTTAGTCCCATGAAACACAGATGTACTTCCTGAGTTTTGTTTCCATGAGATTCTTCTGAGTTCTCTTGATAAATCCACACTTTACTGAGTTGGTATGCAACTCTAGCTTCACAAATTCACGTGTATATAAGTGATCATTTTCTACATTTTTAAAAACTCAACTTGATTTCTGTTTTGACCTCTCAATTTGCTGTGGACGCAAAACTATTTCTCAGTGAATTGAAGTTTTCTCTCCTGCGTTACCCTGTGTTGTGTTATGTCGAAGTGCCATAGACCTTATGTAGCGCCAAAACAGGAATGACTGAGAGAGGGGGCGTGGCAGCTCTCTGATTTTGGATGCCTCCACAAGGACACCCATGATGCTTTGCCATTTGCAACAGCATGGAGGGACCTGGAGGGCATTTGCTTAATAAAATAAGTCAGACAAAGACAAATGCCATACACTATCATCTACGTGGACTCCAAACAATAAAGCAAATGAATGAGTATAACAAAACAGAGACAAACTCACAGATACAGAGAACAAACAAATGGTTACCAGTGGGGAGACAGAAGGGAGGAAGGACAAGAGAGGGCTAGGGGCTTAAGAGGTGCAAACTACAATGTATAAAATAAATAAGCTACAAGGATATATGGCACAGTGCAGGGAATATAGCTGATATTTTATCATAACTATAAATGAAGTATGGGGCTTCCCTGGTGGCTCGGTGGTAAAGAATCCGCCCATAATGCAGGAGCTGCAGGAGACGTGGGTTGGATCTCTGGGTCAGGAAGATCCCCTGGAGAAGGATTTGGCAACCCGTGCTAGTATTCTTGCCTGGGGAATCCCATGGACAGAGGAGCCTGACGGGCTACAATCCATAGGGACACAAAGAGTCAAACATGACTAAGCAACTAAAGAGCAACAATAAATGAAGTATAACCTTTAAAAATTACGAATCACTATCTTTTTATACCTGTAACTTACATGATATTCTACCTCAGTTAAGAAAAAGAAAGACCTCCTCAAAATAAATAATAAAGAAGTTTACTCTGCCACACTAGTTTGTCAGCAAGGAACAGCATCCCATTAGAAGGGCCTTGGGTAGAACAAAAGGCCATATATGATGAACATGAGGGAACCAAGAACCATTTTTGGCACTGGAGCTTGACTTTGAAGCGTGGGTCACTGGAGATGGCCTAAGAGCCCAGGAAGAAAAAGGACATGAAGGCCTTGAGATCTGTCTCTGAAGAGGGTGAGGACTGAGAACAGTGGCAACAAGTTAGTACAAAGGGTGGGGGATGCTGGTGGTATAACAAATTCACCTTTACAAGACCTTCATGTTTCGCTTGGTTCTCATTTCATGTTTTGCTGTCAGCAATGAAGAGCTTAACATTGAAGGAATGTAAAACATTTTGAAATAACAGGACTTGATACAATGATGGAGGTCAGGCTCTTTCAAAACTTAAAAAGACTGAGCATCCTGGGCTGGTGGATCTCTGAGCCCCTGTCAGCTCTTACAATCCATGATGCCTTGAACAATTGAACTTTTCCAGAGGCCTTTCAGTAACACAGACCACACCAAGATGACTCTGGTCTGTAGCCATAATGGGAATTCTTGCAACCTTCCCACAACTGGTGAATCCTCTGCTTCCAATGGCCAGATTTTCTTACAAGTTATACAAGCAGAGTGACAACATACAACCTTGATGAACTCCTTTCTCAATTTTGAACCAGTCCATTGTTCCATGTCAGGTGAGGACAGAAGACAGCAGCAACAAGTTCATGAAAAGAGTGCGAGATGCTGGTAGTATAAAGAATTTAGCTTCACTCAGAATCAAGGCTCCATCAGGCCACAGGCTTCAGTGTAACACCCACCAAGAGACAGAGGGTTCATACAGCCAGCTCTGAGTGGTAAGCTGCTCCCCACAGGGCTCCATGTAGAGTCAAGCCCCACATGGAAGCTCTACACTGAGTCCCAGGGTGAGGGGTATGGCCATTTAATATGTCCGCAGGATGCCTATGGGCTTCGCAACAACTGGAAAATCACCCACTGAACAGCCCCAGGGACTCAGACATAATACTGACAGGCACCAGGCCTCATTAGGGGAAGATGTTTCTGCTAAACTTGCATTTCTAACACAAAGCTGAGTTCTGGTAACCCTAGCGAAAAAAATAGAAGAAGCCACAGAAAACTATTTTTGGCTATCTGAGAACAAAAGTTGATTTTAAATTGTTGAACTCTGCTTCCCAAAAAACAATTTAGTGCTGCGTTTGGCCTCCTCTTATGCAAGTTACACATGTGGCCCACTCCTACCTTCACCCCACAGTTGGGTGAGACTTGAAAAAAACTAAGTGCTAAAAAGATCCCTCAGCCACATGACTCCTCCAGATCCAGAGCACTGAGGGTTTTCAAGTCAGGAATAAAGAGCATCACCTGCTTTTCTGAGCCCCTTCTCTGACCACCGGCTCTTGACCCTGTGTGTCTGGCGCCATCGCAGGAAGTAGAAACAGCCAGATGTTCTGTATCTTCATATGGTGTTAGTCCAGGTAATGGACTAGTGACAGCTGACTGTGGAGGAGACTGTACGTGAGCAGTCTCACAGAGTCACCAAGAGAACCAGGACGTCTTGCTTCATGGAGAATGAGGGACTTGTCAGTGTTCATCAGGAAGGCTCAGAGTGCTAAAGGCATCCAGAGCAGTGAAGAAGGATAAAGGTCATCCAGTGGTTTTGACCACTGGGATAAAGCTAACGTTTTTTCTTTTGGCCATGCTGTACACGTTGCAGGATCTTAGTTCCCCAACCAGGGATTGAACCGGGGGATCCAGCAGTGAAAGTGTCAAGTGTTAACCACTGGACCACTAGGGAGTTCTCCATAAAACTGACCTTGATGAGACTAGCTTTAATAACTCAGAGGGAGACAGAAATTGTTCAAGCCTGTGTAGATGGGACACGAAGAGGAGCCATCAGATGCAGATAGCACTTCAAAGGGTTTGATTAGAGGAGTAGGAATGAAATTAGATTATAGGATGAGGCGGTCATAATATCAAGAAAGAGATTTTTAGGATTAGAGTCTGTTTTTAGGTCGTGAAAAACAGAGAAGAAGAGATTGAAGATTAAGGAAAGAGAGGGGAAGCTGACAGTAGGTCCTGGAAGGAATGGGGTTCACATGTGAGTGGAGGTTTGTCCTGAACAAGAGGAGAGGAGAGGAGGGTGAACTTAGATACATGGCAAGTTTATGGGTCAGAGCACAGGGAAGTCAGCTTGGTAGCCTCGATTTTCTCTATGAAATGGGATAAAACATGCCTACTAAGCGTAGATGGGTTCAACACAGGTCCGAAAGGTTTGGAATTATCCTTTTTTTGAAAAAAGAAAAAATTATCCTCCACCTGGTATCCCCTTTGGGAACCATAAGTTTGTTTTCTTTGTGTGTGAGTCTACTTCTGTTTTGTAAATAAGCTCATTTTTAGATTCCGCATGAAGTGATGTCACACAATATTTGGAATCATTCTTGATCTGCTCCTCCTTCCCTTTTCTTTGGTTGTGCAAACTTGTTTATAAGTAGGTTGACCATTACCCACTCTGTGTTCAAGAGAGTCCTGGTTCACACCTGTTGTCTGGGTGTGATTTCTCACAGTATCCATTCACTCTCGACAATGTCCTAGTTGGAACAATAGTTTAGACAGACAGAGATTCATGTTTTTTTCAATCTGCACAACTGTGTCATTTTCTCCTGTGGTACAGAGCCCTGCATCCAGACACAAAGCAAAATGTAGAATTGACTATACTATGTTTTAGTACAGGGTTGGGATGTTTCTCTGTTGGTGAAGTGGAAGGCTGGGCGTTCAAGAGCTTCAGAAGTTCTGGTAACTGGACAGCATGGAGATAACGACAGCCAGCCGTGCTGTTTCTGTGAGACACAGGTAAGAAGACAGAAAACTTTGCAGTTTTAAGCATCTCCCAGAGGAGAAACTCTGCCTTACAAGGTGCTATTGACCTGTGCCCACCTCCCACCCTCTACTACTTTCCTCTCATTTACTCATTCTGGGAAATGAGACAACAGCCTCGGAGTTTACAGTGAAGACTGCACTGTAGGAAGGAGGGAGGGAAACGCCTAGAACTTGCATGAACACCACAGCCCACGTCCTTAATACATTAGCATTAAGTTATTGTTGTTGTTGAGTTGCTAAGTTATATCCGCCTCTTTGGTGATATCATGGATTGTAGCCCACCAGCCTTCTCCATCCATGGGATTCCCCAGGCAAGAATACTGGAGTGGGTTGCTATTTCCTTCTCCAGGGGAGCTTCCCAACCCAGGGACTGAACCTGCATCTCCTGCATTGGCAGGCTCAGGGAAGCTCAGACTTTGTTTTACATACTGATATAACTGAAGGCCTGCCCACCCACCTGAGAATTGCCTTATACATCAGGAGGGTGTGGGAATTTCGTGATGCACAAATGGGACTGGAGGGACTTGTGATAGGCTGGAAAGAGGAAATCTAGGGGTTACCAGAGAAGGGAAAGTATTGTCGTCCTGAATGGCAAACTCCAAAGGGCCATATATGGAAGGAATGGCAATTGTGTAGTCAACCATTAGCAACCTTCACTTTACCAGACTTCGCTTTCTTTTTCTAAAGAGCAATTTATGAAATTTGAAACTCGGAGGGACAATAAAACATCAAGGATGTCTGGAGTGGATTCCTAAGGAAAAGTCAACCCCATAGCAAACAACACCCTGGGTACATTCCCCGCTCTGGACCTTGACACTCACTGTGTCCTCTGCCAGCGATGCTCCTATGTCCTCCTGGTCCATCCCTCTCTGTCTGCAGGTCTCTGCTTAAATGCCCTCTAACTAGCAGGGCCTTCTATAGCCACCTGTGGAAAATAGCTCCTCAGTCTCACTTCCCCTGCTTTTTCTCCATAGCATTTACCACTGTCTAGTATGTATGTGGACTTATTTCTTGTCTGCCTTCACATACTACAATGTGAACTCTGTGTGGCAGAGACTTGGTTTGGTCCCCTGCAGTAAGCTCACTGTTTGGGCCATTATAGGTTTTTAATTACTGTGCTTTGACTAAATGAAAAAAAAAAGTGAATGAGTGGTTACTTCGAGTTTTAATGCAATGTCTGTTTTAATGGATTTTGATAAGTCTTCATGATCAAACGGGAGAGAGATTCTATGAGATTCTTGATTCTTACAATATGAGTAGATGAGTGGCCTCTATCTCCCTTCAGGTAAATCTGTTGGATAGGTGAGCTATGCTCAGTTTCTTGGGATCAAGGGCAAAAGGCAAATATTAATATTTAATATTTAAAGACCAAGAGCAAAACAAAACTCCATGGAGCAGCAGTATTGTCAAACCCACGTTGCCAATGAAGAAACTGACACTGAGATGTGGAACGGTATTTGTTCAAGATCATCCAACTGATGAGTCTCAGTCCTAGGATTCAAGTTTTCTGACTTCAAATTCCATCCTGTTCCTGTAGCCCAACATGCCTCTCCTTCCGTAACACAGAAAAGACTTTGCGGGGAGGAGTCATCTCCTTTCACTGCCTCTACTTTCTCACCTCCCAGACTCCTTTTAGCCAACCCCAATCTGGCTTCCTCATCTCTGCTCCCCTGCACCTGGTCCTATCCTAATCACTGGCCACCTCATCCAGGGGCACGTCTCCATTCTCAACTTACCTGATTTTCAGAAGTGTTCAAGGTAAGTACTCCCTCCTTGAAACCCTTCCCTTTCTTGGTCTCCATTAAGCACAGGCTCCTGGTCAGCCTCCTACTTCAGTAACCATACCTCCACAGTCTCTTTTGCCAGCTCCAAGCCATCTCTACAGGCTGCAAAACCTTAGAGCTCAGCCCTGCCTCTTCTTTCTTCTCTAGCTACAATCCCATGGTATTAAGAATCGAACTTGGGTCTCCTGCATTGCAAACAGATTCTTTACCAGCTGAGCTATCAGGGAAGCCCACTACATGGAAATGACTCACAAATTCACATCCCTGGTTATGAACTTCACCCTGGATTTCAGCCTTACTTTCATTTCCAAAAACCTTGTTATGGGTTAAATGTATCTGGCCCTGCAATCCAAATCCATATGTTGAAATTCTAACCCCAATGTGATAGTATTTGGAGATGGGACCTCTAGGAGGTGATTAGGCCAAGAGCCTGGAGCTCTCATGAATGTAATTAGTGCCCTTACAAGGTGAGACATGAGGGCTTGTCCTCTTCTCTGCCATGTGAGGATACATTGAGAAGATAGCTGAGTGCAAACCAGAAGGTAAGCTCTCACCAGACATTGGATCTGCCAACACCTTCTTCTTAGACTCCTCAGCTTTTGGAACCATGAGAAATAAACGTTTGATACTTCAGTCATCCAGTTTATGCTATTATAGCAGCCGGAGCTAGGACAAGCCTGCTTGCCATCTTCTCTTGAATGTCTAACAGACATCTCAAAATTAACAGAACAAAACTAGAACTCTATTTTACCACCCCAATCCTATCCCTCATCTCGGTAAATAACACTACCATGTATTCAGTGGTTCAAATCCAAACCTTAAGCATCTTCATTCATCTCTTTCCCTCATATCCAAGGTTCTTCATCTCTACCTCTGAACATGACCTAAATTAACCTGCTTCTCTCCATCTCTACTGCTGTCCTAATCCACCTCACCACTCTCTCTGTCTTATACCCCTAGAGTCTGGAGCAGTGGTTTGTTGATTGGTCCAGACACGGCTGATAGTAAATATAGGGTGAAAAAATGAATATGAATTTTTTTTCAATTTAGAGTTTACTGGAGAATACTTGCCCTCCAGGAGTCATTTCACAGCAGAACTCAGAGACACCCAGGAAAACTTTAGAAGTCAGGACACTCGAATACCTCCAGTGCCAATCCTGCCCTTACTCCCATGGGACCCTTCTACTCCTTAGCTGTCTTCATGATGTCTCATAGACAAAACCTACTCAGAAAAAAATAGATGAAATTTACCCATACAAAAGTGCAGATCGGTGATAATCACTTAAGGACTCATCCCCCAGAGTATTTGGAAGTTCAGTTCAGTTCAGTTGCTCAGTCGTGTCTGACTCTTTGGGACCCCGTGGACTGCAGCACACCAGACCTCCCTGTCCATCACCAACTCCCGGAGTTTACCCAAACCCATGTCCACTGAGTCAGTGATGGATCCAACCATCTTATCCTCTGTAATCCCCTTTTCCACCCACCTTCAATCTTTCCCAGCATCAGGGTATTTTCAAATGAGTCAGTTCTTTGCATCAGCTGGCCAAAGTATTGGAGTTTCAGCTTCAACATCAGTCCTTCCAATGAACACTCAGGACTGATCTCCTTTTGGATGGACTGGTTGGATCTCCTTGCAGTCCAAGGAACCCTCAAGAGTCTTCTCCAACACCACAGTTCAAAAGCATCAATTCTTCAGTGCTCAGCTTTCACTATAGTCCAACTCTCACATCCATACGTGACTACTGGAAAACCATAGTCTTGACTAAACAGACCTTTGTTGGCAAAGTAATGTCTGCTTTTGAATATGCTGTCTAGGTTGGTCATAACTTTCCTTCCAAGGAGTAAGCATCTTTTAATTTCATGGCTGCAGTCATGATCTGCAGCGACTTTGGAGCCCAAAAAATAAAGTCTGCCACTGGAAGCAAGGCCTTAAATTGAAGGAAGAAAATATTAAAGCACACATGAGCCAGTGGGGATTTTCCTCTATTTCCTCTCAGAGACAGCTCTGGAGATTCAGGACCATGTGAGCCACTTCCTTTAGCCAAGATTAGATTCAGGATTAGTCCTTCAGCACAAGTCACACACAATTCCCCGACAGGCCACAGAGTTACAGGAAGAATTCCTAAAACCATGAAAGTTGGCATTCTGCATGACGCCATGAAAAACACCTGCTTTTCTCTTATTCCTCTAGTCCTGTAACCCCATCATCTCTCTTCTAGGTCAGCAACTGGGTGACAGCCTCTATTTTTATGTCATGGGAGAGAAGGACAGGAATCTAGAGGGAAATCAGACATGAGAACGTATAGGCTGAGGAGTGTGATTTTTTTTTTTCTATTTCCCTGCTAGTAATACTTGTAAGAGTGTCGGGATTAAAAGCCCCAGTCTTCAGGCCTTATGCCCTACTGCCCCCATTCCCACAGCTCTGTGTCAGGCATTTTGCTAAAGCATCACGAGGCATCTGCATCTTCAGCTGCTCAGAAAGTGTCATCTGATAAAGCAGAAGCCCAAGACACAGCTTTGACCTACCCACAGCATCTGTTCAGGGAGACTGCCACTCTGTGGCTCCTCACTGAGGCTCTCCTAGTCTTCAAGAGATCCTGCTGATGGAGGCTTACTGCATCACTCACTGCACAGATATGGGGGCGCCCAGGGTCCTCCTCTTCAGGAAGCCTGAATTCCCATATGAGACTTCTGAACAAAATGTCTTAGCCAAATACATGCCCCCAGAGCTGCCATTGGAGGCCTACTTGCCCTGCTGTAAATTGGTCCTAAGTCCCTTTGGTCATTCAGCAAACTTCTGGTTCTTTTTGGGTGGATACCAGAAGCTGAGGGCTTCCTTGGTAGCTCAGATGGTAAAGAATCTACTCGCAATGCAAGAGACACAGGTTCGATACCTGGGTCAGGAAGATCCCATGGAAAAAGGAATGGCAACCCACTCCAGTATTCTCGCCTGGAGAATTCCATGGACAGAGGAGCCTGGTGGGCTACAGTCCTCAGGATCACAGGATCAGAGTCAAACACAAGCGACTAACACAACATAACCGAACAACCGGAAGCTGACTCTCCAGTGGTTCTGAGTGGGAGCAGTTAGACTTTCCCTTCACCAGAACCTCACTACTGGGTAGTAGAACAATGAAAGGGACAAATTCCACTGAGAGTTACAATTCAATCCCCAGTTTCTATGTGGCAGAAACCCCACGCTCTGCTCTGGCCATATGATCATGCTTACATAAAAGGCCCAATCCAAGGTGCATGAACGCCCATCTTTATGGTCAAATCCAGTGACAAAGTCCTCCTTATAGCCAGAAGAAGCAGGGACAGAGGGGTTTTAGGTCTGGAAAACAGGTATCAAAGTCCTGGGCTTGTCAGATTCTTAAACATCATTCATTCAAGGACAGCAAGTCCTATACAATGCTCCCAGTCAAACCTTCTCTCACACTATGAATGCCACTGCTTAAAATGATCTCACATTCCTTATGCTAATTCACATGCCCTCTTAGGTCTTACTTCAGTATGAATACTTTAAGAGCCAAGAGATCAACTTGAGATTTAGATTGCTATTTAGGATTCACTATAACTAATTAATAACCCTGCAAGTTTCAAAGATGGTTAATCACCTCTGGGATGAAGACTGGAGTTAACTTGTACATAAAAGTCATACCCTTTATACAAATTATTCTAAAGTAAATTAATCCAAAAACAATATTAGATTGACTCTAAAATAGAAGTAAACCCTAATGATCTCGCTCAAGGACAACCCTCATCCTCCTTCCAATATAAATCAACTGGCAATCAACACTTCTCTCTCTCTCTCTCTCTCTCTCTCACACACACACACACACACACACACACACACACACACAGACACACACACACACACACACACACACACTGCAAAGCCCTTCTCTGTTTGCATTGGAAGAAACAGAAAACTGGGCAATAGCTCTGCCCTTTCTTGAAGGCACCTATTTCTCAGGCTCAGCAAAAGTTGGGATTTAAACCATTTACTCTCCAGGAAGCATGTCTCAGAAACCATCAGGAACCTGAATATAGAGAGCATGACTGGAAGGTTCAGAAAAACTACTTGATCTTTGTGTGAGTTTAGGGTTTCAGAGTCTGCTGGTGTTGCTGTGGAAATGGCCCACGTGAAACTTGCCCTGGGTGAGCCTAGGACTCTGTGATGGAGGAGCCCCAGCTTCCAGTTAGCGCTGTAACACCTGGGCCCAAAATATAGGCTCTCGGTCCTCCTCCCCAACTCAGTTGCCAAGTGCACTCCCCACCAAACCACTGTGTGGGGCTCACACTCCCTCCTCATCACTCCCGCACACCTTATACTCTCGTCTCATCGGCCCTGCTTGGTCCTGATGATCTGCGTGCCCTCATATTTATTAATTAGGCAGTTAGGTCTAGTATTCTAGATAGCCTCATGGCACCTTGCACAATGTAGGTGCTTCACAAATACCGGTTTCCATTTTCTCTATAGCTCATACATTCATTTATTCAATGATGTTTGAACTCAGGGGGCAGTATTCAAAGGTGACTTCAAAGGGAAATTTCAAGGTGGATTAATTTTCACCTTGAAAATTAATTCTGCTTCATGGGCAGGTCTGTTCCAGGTTTCTAGATGCCACAGAGTCAGATGTTAGAGACAAGGACAGTTTGTGTTTTTTTCTTTATTAAAGTATAGTTAATTTACGATGTTGTTTCTGGAGTACAGCAAAGTGGTTATGTTACATATATTTATATATTTATATATATATACACACAATTTTCCAGATTCTTTCCCAGTATAGGTTATTAAAAGATAATAAATTTAGTTCTCTATGGTATATAGTAGGACCTTGTTTATCTATTTCCTTTCTTCAGGGGATCTTCCCAACCCAGGGATTGAACCTGGGTCTCCTGCATTGCAGGCATATTCTTTACCATCTGGGCCACCAGGGAAGTCCCTTGGCACTCACAGGACCTTCTTTATCTATTTTATATATTGTGAGTGAGTGAGTGAGTGAAGTCGCTCAGTCATGTCCGACTCTTTGCGACCCCATGGACTAGTAGCTTACCAGGCTCCTCCCTCCATGGGACTCTCCAGGCAAGAGTACTGGAGTGGGTTGCCATTTCCTTCTCCAGGGGATCTTCCCGATCCAGGGATCAAACCCGGGTCTCCCGCATTCCAGGCAGACACTTTAACCTCTCGCTTCAGTTGTGTCCGACTCTGTGTGACCCCATGGACTGTAGCCTGCCAGGCTCCTCTGTCCATGGGATTCTCCAGGCAAGAATACTGGAGTCATTTGCCATGCCCTATTCCAGGGGATCTTCCTGACTCAGGAATCAAACTTGCGTTTCTTATATCTCCTGCACTGGCCGGCAGGTTCTTAACCATTAGCACCACCTGGGAAGCCATTATATATAGTAGTGTATATCTGTTAATCCTCAACTCCTGACACCTTTCCCCCTTTCTCATAAGTTTGTTTTCTATGGCTGTGAATCTGTTTTTTGTGTTATAAATAAGTTCATCTGTATCATGTTTTAAAATTCCACATTTAAGTGATACAATATATTATTTGTCTTTGTCTGATGTACTTAATTTAACCTGGTAATCTCTAAGTCCATCCATGTTGCTACAGATGACGTAATTTCATTCTTTTTATGGATAAGTAACATCAAGGTGATGTATAGATATATCACGTCTTCTTTATCCATTTATCTGTCAGTGGACATTTAGATTGCTTTCATGTCTTGGCTGTTGTAAATAATAGAATGAGAAAACAACAGAATGGGAAAGACTAAAGATCTCTTCAAGAAAATTAGAGATACCAGGGAACATTCCATGCAAAGATGGGCACCATAAAGGACAGAAATGTTATGGGCCTAACAGAAGCAGAAGATCCTAAGAAGAGGTAGAAAGAATGTGCAGAAGATCTTTGTGACCCAGATAATGACAATGGCGTGATCACTCACCCAGAGCCAGACATCCTGGAATGTAAAGTCAAGTGGGCCCTAGGAAGCATCCCTATGAACAAAGCTAGTGGAGGTGATGGAATTCCAGTTGAGCTATTTCAGATCCTAAAAGATGATGCTGTGAAAGTGCTGCAGTCAATATGCCAGCAAATTTGGAAAACTCAGCAGCAGCCACAGGACTGGAAAAGGTCAGTTTTCATTCCAATCCCAAAGACAGGCAATGCCAAAGAATGCTCAAACTACCACACAATTGCGCTCATCTCACATGCTAGCAAAGTAATGCTCGAAATTCTCCAAGCCAGCCTTCAACAGTACATAAACTGCGAACTTCCAGATGTTCAAGCTGGATTTAGAAAATGCAGAGGAACCAGAGATCAAATTGCCAACATCCGTTAGATCATAGAAAAAGGAAGAGAGTTCCAGAAATAGGTCTACCTCTGCTTTATTGACTATGCCAAAGCCTTTGACTGTGTGGATCACAACAAACTGTGGAAAATTCTTCAAGAGCTGGGACTACCAGGCCACCTGACATGCCTCCTGAGAAATCTGTGTGCATGTCAAGAAGCAACAGTTAGAACTGGACATGGAACAACAGACTGGTTCCAAATGGGAAAAGGAGTACTCAAGGCTGTATATTGTCACCCTGCTTGTTTAACTTATATGCAGAGTACATCATGAGAAATACCGGGCTGGATGAAGCACAGCTGGAATCAAGACTGCTGGGAGAAATATCAATAACCTCAGATATGCAGATGACACCACCCTTATGGCAGAAAGCGAAGAGGAACTAAAGAGCCTCTTGTTGGAAGTGAAAGAGGAGAGTGAAAAAGCTGGCTTAAAGCTCAACATTCAGAAAACTAAGATCATGGCATCCGATCCCATCACTTCATGGGAAATAGATGGGGAAACAATAGGAAGAGTAAGAGACTTTATTTTCTTGGGTTCCAAAATCGCTGCAGGTGGTGACTGCAGCCATGAAATTAAAAGACGCTTACTCCTTGGAAGGAAAGTTATGACCAACCTAGACAGTATATTGAAAAGCAGAGATATTACTTTGCCAACAAAGGTCTGTCTAGTCAAAGCTATGGTTTTTCCAGTAGTCATGTATGGATGTGAGAGTTGGACTATAAAGAAAGCTGAGCGCTGAAGAATTGATGCTTTTGAACTGTGGTGTTGGAGAAGACTCTTGAGGGTTCCTTGGACTGCAAGGAGATCCAACCAGTCCATCCAAAAGGAGATCAGTCCTGAGTGTTCATTGGAAGGACTGATGTTGAAGCTGAAACTCCAATACTTTGGCCACCTCATGCAAAGAGCTGACTCATTTGAAAAGACCCTGATGCTGGGAAAGATTGAGGGCAGGAGGAGAAGGGGACAACAAAGGATAAGATGGTTGAATGGTATCACCAACTCAATGGACATGAGTTGGTGATGGACAGGGAGGTCTGGTGTGCTGCACTCCATGGAGTCGCAAAGAGTCGGACACAACTAAGCGACTGAACCGAACTGATGAGCACTAGGGTGCATGCTTTTTTTAAAAATTAGAGTTTTCATCTTTCCAGATATGTGCTTAGGAGTGGGATTGCTAGATCATATGGTAACTTCGTTTTTAGTTTTATGAGGAACCTCCATGCAGTTCTTCATAATGGCTGCACCAATATACATTACCACCGACAGTGTAGGAGGGTCCCTTTTCTCCACACCCTCTCCAGCATTTCTTATTTGTAGACCTTTAATGATATCCATTCTGACTGATGTGAGGTGATACTTCCTTGTACAATAGCTCTGATTTGCATTTCACTAATAACAATGTTGAGCATTTTTCATAAGCCTGTTGGCCATCTGTATGTCTTCTTTGGAGAAATGTTTATTTATCAGATAAAGACAGTTTTAAAGTAATTTGGTTCAGCCTGGAAGCTAGTCTACCTCTTTCCAAACATGTCTTTTGGACAGATAATAAAGTAGTAATAATAACAAAGAACAACTAGTGTTTTTTAGATTGTTTACTTTTTGTCAGGTACTGTTGTAAGTGCTTTACCTATTTAGTCCACATTATAACTTTATGAGATAAATACTATTGATGCCCCCATGCTACAGATCCAGCGGTTCCCAGAATTCTGTTGTTAGAGACTCATTTACTAGATTTAAATCACATCCTCTTTCAGGCAGTTCTCTCATTTTAAATGTGCATATCCCTCAGCATGATGATGCCCAGAAGTATACCAGATGAAAAAGGGAAGCTTCATGTAAGTAAATGCCTCATCCCCTAGTAGTCTGCTCTGTCTGGTGGAACTGGAGGAGGAGTTTTGAAGAGAGACAGCTGCAGATAAAGAAGGTAGGATGCACATCTGTATCATACCAGACTGGGAGCCCTGTATCTGGGCTTTAACTGAGAAATTGCTGCAGATGTTGGCCAGAGAAACTTTGGTGTCTGTGCAGTTGTTTATTGAGCCCAGGATAAAGAAAGAGTTTAGGGAAAGAGAATCGGAGCCTTGGAACAATGGTCTGACTGATGTCTAGACCCAACATTCAAGACACAAATGGTTGTCCATAGGAGGGCGATTTTTGCCCTCTCCGGACATTTGCAATGTCTGGGGATATTTTTTGTCATGACTGGGTTAGGGGAGGGGGGCAGTGAGGGCTACTGTCATTTAGTGGTCAGAGGTCAGATATGCTGCAACACGCTACGATGCAGAGGGCGGCTGCCTTGCCTTAAAGATTGGTCAAAAGAGCACCAGTGCTAATACTAAGAGACCAGATTCTGTATGATTTCAACACCTTTAGACCATGAAAATTTTGCACCTTGTTTTATGTCCCTAGATATGTTCCAGTGTCTCTCAGTTTACAGTCTATGGGACCTTGAGTAGCATTTGTATTCTTACTATTGTGTGAAAATTGTATAAATCTTTATTATGTTGAATTTGTTCATAGTGCTTTTCATGTCTATTATATCCTTCTATTTATACTACTATATCCATTCTATTTTTTTTTTTTTGAGAGCTTGGTATTGAAACTCCAACTAAAAATCTTAATTTAGCTACTTGAAAAATAATTGCAATTGTGATATGTAGTAGAACTATATGTAAGCTTGCCCTGTATTTTCCAAGAAGTGAAGTGAGAGTCTCTCACTCGTGTCCAACTCTCTGTGACCCTATGGATAGTCCATGGAATTCTCCAGTCCAGAATACTGTTCCCTTCTCCAGGGGATCTTCCCAACCCAGGGATCAAAACCCAGGGCTCCCACACTGCAGTCTGACTCTTTACCAACTGAGCCACAAGGGAAGCCCAAGAATACTAGAGCGGGTAGCTGATCCCTTCTCCAGCAGATCTTCCCAAACCAGGACTCAAACTGGGGTCTCCTGCATTGCAGGCGGATTCTTTACCAGCTGAGCTACCAGGACTATAACAATATGTAACCTTGCCCTATATTTTCCAAGTCTCCTATAAATGTTTTATCATACTTTCATAATTTAAAAAATAAAAAAGAGACAAAAAATTAAAAAGAAAAAAAAGTATCACCAGGGCTGAGGCTGAGAAACCCTGCAATACGTTTGGATCTGCGTCTAAAAATTCTTGTCTGGGCTTCTGGGCAGTGGCGACTCACAGGCGCCCTCCAAAGGCCAGTATGAATAATGATCCTAAATCCCAGGGGGTGTCTCCTGGTCTCAATCCTTTCCCCACTGTGCTCAGCTTTCTTTGAAAGAGCTAGAAGTCCTGTCTTGTCCTTTACATGGCTGTCCCCACCTCCCAGGCACATGCATTATGAGACAGCATGGAGTGTGAGACCTCTTTCTTCATGATGGAACTCTGCTGATCTTCCAGTCTTGTAACTTTATGAAAACACCTTGGTGTTGCAAAAGTTAGTTAGTTTCTTTCCCAGAAGAGCAAGCAGCAAAACCAGGGAACTCTTTCTCCTTTGTGCCAACAAATCACACCTCTATTTGTATTTTCTCTTTCTTGGCTCTTTCAGCTTCTTTTCATTTCCCAAGTCGGTGTGGACTTGTGATCCCATGATTCGCAGAGTGGTGTTCATTGCTTTCCTGGGAATATTAATGAGTTTAGCAACAACGACAGAATCCTGATGTCTCAGAAGCTGATGAACCTCCTGACTTGTGCATACATCTCAAAGACATTTTGCTGAAATTGATCTTTCATTCTCGAAGCAATGAAGAGATATTAGGAAAGCCTTTTCTTCCTTACTCCTATAGTTTTTAAGTTGTTCGATAATTATTTTGACCCTTACCTTAGGCCTGTGTAAAATGCCAAAATTATTGGGAAAGTGTAAGCCCGAGAATCATTCTAGGTTATTCCCCTAACTGATACTGTGAGAAGCAATTTGCCATCCCACACCCCAGATTATGTCTGCATGTGCCAAGTTAGGTCTGCCCTGAGTGTCGATCAAACCACTCATGCTGGTTGAGTGAGGGGAGGGGCAGTGCTTCCTGGCTCTTACGAAGCTAGTTCTTTGGACCAAGTGACTAGTAACACACCCTGGCAACAGGGTAACGCAACAGACACTGGCCCACTCAGCCACAGCCCTTGGCTGGCCTGCCTCTCCTGTTGGCCACGTCACTCCTGTTACACGGAGGGATGTGGTAGTTCTGGTGAATGATTTGTCAGCCCATGGGAAGCTCTGAACCCGTCTCCTTAGAATGCCTCAAAGATTCTTTGTTCTAAGTCAGCCTTGAAAAGCAGTGACCAGTATAGTTCTTCACCCCACCAGTAACCTGATCACTGACACTTGAGAGGAAACCTAAGAATTCAGGAGCATTATTTACTACCTTGTGAAGTATAAATCATTGTGCTTGCTTGAAACTGCATGTGTGTGAGGGAGAAGGTCAAGGTAGGCTTAGGCTCAAATCCTTTACCTATTTTCTCAAGTCTCCTCCCTTGCTCAAGCCTTAACTCGGCACAATCACTGATTCTGGGAGCGAACGCAACCCTTCCCGTGAGAACGTTGAGAAACCATCCGTCAGGCATGACCTGTCGCATCAATGCATGCATCTCTGTTCTTTCCTCGTGGCAGCAGGTAGCAAGAAGCGTCTCAAGTTCTCCAGGAATCCAAGGCTAATAAGGATGAACTTAGAAGTCATCTTAAAAGAGGATAAACCTAACTGCAGCTTTGTCACTGAAAAAATAATTTCTCGACTTTGTACGAAGCAAAGCTTGTGCCACTTGAGGGCGCCGTTGGGTTTTAAGAAAAGAGCTTTCTCTTACCTTGGAAGAGCCCAGACACAAGTCCAACAAGTTCTGCGAAATAAAACTCAATTTAGATCTCACTTCTAGGAAAAGGAAGGGAAACAGTAATCTACCTTTCATTTTCAAGAGAGATTAACCCAAATTCAGTTAAATTCTAAATTCCCTTTTACAAAACTTCCTGTCCCAGCCAAATGAAATAAAAAGAGATATTGTGTTAAAAGATGCCCTGTGTATTTTTGTAGAAGAGACAGTTGCTTAAGATCAACATTCCAGTGTGAAGTGAGAGAAACAGTGGGAACAAATTGCATAATAGGAACCTCCTGGCTTTAAACTGGAGACCTAAGCAATCTGGGTTCCATGGGGAAAAGCTTTGCTTTACTTGGGTGTTTGAAAACTCCCAGAGAAAAGAAAAGCTGACTTGTGACCCCAGTTTCCTTATCAGGGTTTGTCTGCCTAATGCAGGTCCCACTTTCAGCTGAGAATACTAGAAATAACAGGGAAAGCTAAAATTTCCAAGCTGGGGGCTACAAAGGGGTCCTGTAGGAAGGGACGGGTAAAGGCTCTAAAATGAATTTTTGAATTCAATTGAGTATAACAGTGTTAAATGTGGATTTTTCAGAATGAGACATTTGCTAGGCAAATAATCTGTAACAGGGCATTAGACATCAGAGCAGAGCATCACCAATATAAACTGGACTTCCCTTTCCCTGCCTTTCTCCAAGCCCAGTCTGTTCAGTCTTTGGTATTCAGTGTGAGCCTTCTTTTATTTTTTCACATAATCATCTCATTGCTTAGATTTTCTCTTGCAACTGTATTGCTCTTAATGTTTTATATATGAATCCAGTCTCTCCCATTGGACTATAAGACCCTTGAAAACAGAGGACAAATATTATGTACTTGTAACTCCTATTGCCCAACCCAGGAGCGTTTAAAGCACATGATACAATACTTTCTAATTTACTGAGTTATCCCAAAAGAAATAAGAAGATGGGAAAAAAGTTTCTATTTTCTGGTCTTTAAAGGCAGAGAAGGTGGCTTCTATTGCTGAAAAGGCTTGAAGATGTCAATTATCTAAAAATAAATATGGATTAAAGTTTAAAAACACACATATATATTACATTCCTTGAGGCTTTTCTTTTAAGATAAATCACCACACAGGCAACATAGCAAACCTAGATGTGTTTTAGGAAAACTAATTGAGTATATCATAAAGTTTTACCAAAAGAGGAGATACAACATCCAATATGCAGAATATGTGCATAGTCGCTCAGTCGTGTCCAACTCTTTGTGACCCCATGGACTGTAGACGGCTAGGCTCCTCTGTCCATGGGACTCTCCAGGCACAAATACTGGAGTGGGTTGCCATGCCCTTCTCCAGATGATCTACTCAGGGATCGAACCTGAGTATCTTATTTCTCCAGCATTTGCAGGCAGGCTCTTTACCACTAGCACCACCTGGGAAGGCCTCCCGTACACATTACTGCTTATGAAATGCTGACTCTGCAAGCCAGTTTATATTTACTACCTTTAAACTCCAGGAACCTTGCTCAGAGAGAATTAATCAGCTCATCAAAGGCCTGAAATGAATGGGTGGTAGAACTGAGGCTCAGGCTCTGAGCATGTGAATCAGAATTCATGGTTCTGCACTACAGCAAGTCCAGAGTCTCTGGGATGATGACTGTTGGTTTTTTCATCAGCAGGCCAAGGACATGGCAAGAGCCGGGATGTAAGAGGGATGTGATATGGCTAAAGCCCACCTCTGCCAACTCAGCATTCATGGGAGCTGTGAGAACCACCCCCAGCCCTGGTGTGATTGAAGTCTGGAGACCCAAGTCTTGGGATGCTGCTGTGTGACCAGCAAGAGGCTTCCTGTCTTGCTACCATCTCATCTCATTATTAGCAAGCCACCTGGATGGCTGGGTTGCATTCAACCCCTCTTGCATTTCCAGGAGGGCTTTGTCCATAATAGACATTCAGTATCAGTGGAGTTGAATCTTCAAGAGGGAGACTAGGGAAGACTAACTTCAGTGCCCCAGTAGGACTAGCTGGTGGATTCAGAGGCAAGGCAGAAAATCTTGAGAATTTATCAACTACTCTGTGTGAATGTGAGGAAGACTTACATGGTTCTAAGTTCATTTGTCCAGGGGGAAAAATATTAAGAAGAGAGGTGGTTAGAATGGGATTGGTGTTAGGGGCATGATAAATTTGGAGTGCTAAAAAGTCATCAGGTGGCATTGTCCAGACACAGTTTAAAATTGTGGGATTGGTACTTGAGAAAGAAGCCAATCAGAGTTGTCTATTTGGGATTGTTCTTGCCCATCTTGTTGGCCGTGGCTTATAAATCATCCCCAAATTGATCACTCTTTCTTCTAACATGGTTACCCTGGTCCAAGCCACCATGATTTTTTATAGATGTGTCTTACCAAGTGTTGTTCTTGTTCAGGCCTTTGACCTGCTTCTGACCTGCCTGGACACTGCCCAGACTCCATGCCTGCCTGCAAGCACAAGTCAGAGTGAGTGGCCCTTAGAAGTCTTGAGCCCTTGGAGGTCTGGTCAACCCCTCAGGGTCTCATGAAATCCTATGACTCACAAGGTGAAACAAACAGCATTGTAAGAAGGTTAAAGTAAAACCAAAGCTGCATTTTTGCCTGCAAACTGATGTTGGGATTATAAACAGGAGCCCCCGAAACTGCAATCTGAAGTCTCACCCCCTGGAGTAGACACACTGCCCAGGACCTTTTCCCAACGGGGCCTGCAGATTGCTATTAATGAGGGACTTTCCAGCACTATTCGTCTCGATGTTGGTCGACCTAATTTTGTGATATTCGTGGTGTTACAGTTTTCTATTGTTTCTACTTCTCTTTTCTTTTAATGATTGTATACTTAAGTTAAATAATCTTCTATTAAATACTGAAATTGTTTATTGTGTGTATGTTGAGTAGTTTCTTTTGTTAATGAATCCTTCAAACCTAAAACAAAAATAAAACTTGCAGCGAAACAACTGGTTTGGCTGTTTGTTTTTGCGACACCCCATCCCTCCCATCTATTCTTAAAACAGGCAAT
Organism: Ovis aries; assembly: GCF_016772045.2. Lineage (NCBI taxonomy): Eukaryota > Metazoa > Chordata > Mammalia > Artiodactyla > Bovidae > Ovis > Ovis aries. Next base: position 24,375,401 of record NC_056069.1, on the reverse strand, counting down.
GTGGTCCTTCTGAAACATGATTTGGATCACCTTCAGCTAGAACCTTGCAATGAGTAGAAGCCAAAGTCTTCACAAAGGCTTGCATGACCCCACCTGACGGGTACTCCTAATTCTCAGAACTTGTCTTCCTCTGCTGTCTTCCCTCGTCCTTCAGCTCCAGCAACATCAGCCTTATGGCTGGACCACAAGCCCCACCAGGCTTACTCCTACCCCAGGAAATCTCCCCTGGCCATTTCCTCTGCTTGGAGCACTTTCCCTCCAATGATCCTCTCTCCAATGGTTCACTCTCTTCCCTCCTTTAGGACTTTGCTCTAATGCCATCTCCACATTAAGACTTCCTCCAGCCTCTCTTGCAAATGACAGTTAACCCCACCCCTCATTGGTTCTGCTTTCCCTGCTTTAGTTTTCTCCCCAGTGCTTATCATCTTCATTTTACATATTTTCTTTGTTTATTAAATTGTTCATTGTTTATCTCTTACCACTAGAAAGTGTCTGTGTGTGTGTTTCAGCAAGCATTAAGAACAGTACCTGGTACATAGTGAGCAGGTAGTAAATATTGGTTGAACAAACATTGAGTTATTGAACCTGTGCATACTATTAGTCGGAGCCATGATATTGCCAACGGCAAGAAGTTAAGAAATGAGAAGAGATTTGAGAACCAACCTTGGGCACAGAGTTTCACCCAGAGCTATGCAGCTGAACTGGTACATTTGCCCATCCACTGACTCCTGGACCAGTCTTTGGCCAAGACACAAAACAGCCTTGCCTCCCAGAGATTTGGAGCCCCAGTCAGACTGATAAAAGTAGAAGAAGGGAGCCCTGGTGATCACATTTCAGGTCCCAGATGCCTGTGGAAAAAAAAAAGAGGATTATTTTTCAGTTTGTGGCAATGGGCACTACTAAGGATCCACTGATTTTGCTTGTGGAGGCTGAACCAAGGATTATTTTATTACCATTATAGCCTTGTTGTACCTCCAGGAGAAACAACATTTACTTTAAAATAAGGCAGGAATAAAACTAGTCCCCAGATGGTAACTGTCACCCAAACTTTAGTTAATTTATTGAAACATGTTAGTAACTTACTAAATTGTACCCTGGCATCATGAGAAGCCCAATGTACTTTCTCCAGGAGCTTTAATTGCCACCAGAGATGTCTAAAAGACTGCAGATTAGTATTGCTTGATGATGTGGTGACTATCCTGTTTCCCTTGGCTTTCTTCTAAAACTCATCTGGTTATTTCCCTGGGAATTTGACTGTATTGTCAAGGTGGTCATGTGTCTTGAGTCATGAAAGGTAGCCCATTGTTCCCTGGCCAAACTCACATGATTATTTCATAAGATCTCAGTCCATCACTGAATCCCTGAAAAACTGGTTCATTGAAAGAGAGCTCTATGGTTAATTGGCTGTGACTCTCCAGACACAGCTGTCAGGCTCGGTGTTCAGCCAACCAGCAAAATTCCACTGCAAATATCCTCTGATTAGCTCTGCAGTGAGGCAGGAAATTGGAAAGCCAAAGAGTAGAACCAGATCAGTGGAAAATAATTGCCCATTCATCAGTGAATCTAGACATGAGAAGACCTCCAGAGAGCATCATTAGAAAAATGGCTACATCTTTGCAAACATCAATACCACTTTATTGTGCCAACCTTCATAAATGCAATGACCTTTGATGTGATCATCACCACCACCACCACATCAATATCCACAGAGGCAGAATGTATTCATTACATTCCCACCATCTGTATAATGCTATTGTGACCACCCACCAAACATTGTCCAGTGGCCCCAGCCTTTAGATGTTCACTAAATAATCTATGATTGTTGCCTGAAGCTAAAGCTGCCTTTCACAGAGACCAACTTCCACCTGGCTGATGTGTTTTGTTGCAATTGTTTTTTAACCTTTTCAATAACGCGACTCACGCTTTTCAGACCCAGGCTACTTTGGATTCCCTGACCAAAAGGAGTAATAACATAATTATTTGAATACTATTTTCCTGAATATAAGTCAATTTATTCCTGTCAGTAACTCTTTGAGGGGGCAGGTGTTGTTTTCCTCACTTTATAAATAGTGAAACGATTTCAAATAAGGTATGTGACTCATGGATTTAAAATTTTGGATAAGTGGTAGAGTGTGTATTTGATGACTGAAGGAGAAAATAAAATCCCAGAGAGCCATAATCTTTTCAAAGGATGACCCTAGTGATTTGAAAAGAGTGAGCCCTTGAAGTCTTCCCTTGGAAAGATACAGTGTGTGTGCGTGTGCGTGTGTGTGCGTGTGTGTGTGTGTGTGTATGTGAGAGAGAGAGAGAGAGAGAGAGAGAGAGAGTTGAGCAGAATGAGAATGCAACAGAAGATGAGAATGAGTTCATGTGTGCCAATTCAGAAAGGAGACTGAGCTCTGGAGAATGAGAAAAATTTAAGTGCCCAGACCGAAAAAAAAAAAAAACAAAAAAACACAAAAGGCATCATAGGATCCCTAGAAGCAGAGTCCAGGGGACTGTGATTCAGTACGTCATTCAGTATGAAAACATCAAATGACCTGAGGAGCGTATTAACAATATTGTGATAGTTTCAGATACACAGCAGAGTGGCTCAGCCATATATATATACATGTGCCCATTCTCTCTGAAACTCCCCTCTCATCCAGGCTGCCACATAACATTGAGCAGAATTCCCTGTGCTATACAGTAGGTCCTTGTTGATTATCTGTTTTAAATATAGCAGTGTATACATGTCAATCCCAAACTCCCAAACTATCCCCTCCCCACACCCTTGCCCCCTGGTAATTATAAGTTTGTTCTCAAAGTCTGTGAGTCTGTTTCTGTTTTGTAAATAAATTCATCTGTATCATTTCTTTTTAAAGTCCGTATATAATGGATGTCATATGGTATTTCTCTTTCTCTGTCTGACTTACTTCACTCAGTATGACAGTCTCCAAATCTTGAGATACTCATTACCACGGTGAATAAAACTCAGCCCTGCCCTGTAAGAGCATCGGGAAGATGCTTGATAGAAACAACTTAATGTGATAAATCTGCAGTAGACATCTGGGTAAAATGCTTGAGAAACCAAGAGGCAAATGAGATTAATGAGAGCCTCTCAGAGATGTTGCTACCAATAAGCCCTTCCATGGATCTTTGAAGGAAATCTCTGGACAAGAAAGCCCTGGGTAAGCTCCTCAACATCTCACCACCCCGTACTGAACAGCAAAAGGCTTAGATTCAACAACACTGGAGCTTAGTTCGGATGATACTCCTTGGATGCATTATTAATATCCAAGTGTTTCCTGAGGATAAATTCAGGTAAGAATCAATACTCACTGACTCCTGGGCTTCCCTGAAAGCCAAACTCCTCTGGGATTGTTTCCTTTTCTTTTCTTCCTCTTCTGATTCACATCTCCAAAATGGATCAGGGCTATTTTTTTTTTTTTCTTATTACCTGTGACTCAGCGCTGATTCATTTCTTCACTATTTTGTATAATTTCCGTTGTTATTCTCTTTAGCTGAATCTTATCGACTTCCTATAATTTTTTGAAGCTTAGATTTCCCTTCCCAGGTCACATTCAATTGCTTTAGAAATATGGGATCAAGTTTGAATACTGCCTGTATAAAATGAAACTTCAGATCTACGAATGTGTGACTCACTCTGGTTGACAAATTAGTTGGTACCCAGGCCCCATCTCCTTGCCTCCTGCTTTCCTTCACGCTCCTACAGCTAAACAGGCACCATTGATGTTTTGTGGGGGGTTAGCATAACTAATTATTACACTGGGAGATTTTTTAAAATGAAAGAAGGCACTAAAATCATCAACAAGCATAAACTGAGCTACAACATGTATGAATTGGGACCATCCTGGATAAACCAAACTGTAGCATCATCCAATTTGTTACATCTTGTAGGCGTTCCTTGGGGTGGCCGTCATCTTAGCCAGTCAAATGACTGCATGGCAGTAGAGAAAATATTTTTACTTTTCTATACAGTTAGGGCTTTCCAAGCAAAGGAAACTAAAATTTGGGTTAAAAAGCAAACTTTGGAAGTTAAATAGTGTTAGACTGAAAGCTGTTGGCTCCCATTTCTAGGGTAACCAAATTTGTCTCTCCAGGAGGCTTGCAGTCCAGGGTAGGGATTTTCCCCTTTACTTCCTGAGACAATTGGTTTACACTCAAAGGATTGTACATAACAGGAGAATCAAGGCTTTTCTCCCTCTCTCAGAAGCAGAGTTTCGATTAATTGCTTTTTTCCTGTGTATAGGTCAGACTTTCTTGTTTCTCTGTATGTCTCATACATTTTGTTGAAACCTGGACATTTCAAATAATGTAATGTGGCAACTCTGGAAATCAGATCCCCACTTCCCTCCACCAGGGTTTGTTGTTGCTGCTTGTTGAAGTTGTTTGTCTTGTGGCTTTTCTGAACTAAGTCTATAAAATATATATTCTTTGTCAAGGATTACCACTGAGGTCTCTGCTGCTGCTGCTGCTGCTGCTAAGTCGCTTCAGTTGTGTCTGACTGACGTCTCTACTCAGCTTTATAATCAACTAATGACTGAATGGTGGAGAAGGCAATGCAACCCACTCCAGTACTCTTGCCTGGAAAATCCCATGGACGGAGGAGCCTGGTGGGCTGCAGTCCATGGAATCTCGACGAGTCGGACACGACTGAGCGACTTCACTTTCACTTTTCACTTTCATGCACTGGAGAAGGAAATGGCAACCCACTCCAGTGTTCTTGCCTGGAGAATCCCAGGGACGAGGGAGCCTGGTGGACTGCTGTCTATGGGGTCACACAGAGTTGGACACGACTGAATCGACTTAGCAGCAGCAGCAGCAGCAGCAGCAATGACTGAATGAAGAATTTCTTAAGTTGTCTGAATGAATAAATCTCCAGTCTCTGCCAAGGGCTTCTGTGTGCAGGTTGAAGTTTGTCTTCCACATTCAACCAGGCAGCGTATGACTCTGCCTTAGCCTTTACTTCTTACTTATACAGAGCCTCAAGGTCAACCAAAGGTGAGGGCACAGGATCTTCTAGCATCATTCACAAGTGTGTATATGGCCCCACATGTGCACATGGTTGTCTAGATCTTTCAGGAATATGTTAGAGCTTCTCAAAGCACCTGCGGATAATTCATTCTTCAGTGAAGAATGCAAATAAGAATTATGTTCAGGTAATTCATTTAAGCTTGTGTTTAGTCTATTGTTTGTCTTGTTATCCATCACCTGAGGCGCCTGTGAAGTACCTGTATTTGTTTCTAAGTGTTTTCAACAAATGACCCAGAGAAAAGGTTTTAGCCTTGGGTGAAAGTGAAAGTGAAGTCACTCAGTCGTGTCCGACTCTCTGTGACCTCGTGGACTGTAGCCTACCAAGCTCCTCTGTCCATGGGATTCTCCAGGCAAGAGTACTGGAGTAGGTTGCCATTTTCTTCTCCAGGGGATCTTCCCGACCCAAGGATTGAACACGGGTTTCCCGCATTGGAGGCAGACTCTTTAACCTCTGAGCCACCAGGGAAGCCTTGGGTGAGCTCAAGTCAAATAAAAGTCTTCTGATTAGGGTCTTCCAGGAAACCATAGGCAAAGCAAGTCATAACAGTTCTTTGGGAATGAGGTTTTGAAAGAGCTCAAGCTCCATTCGGCTGTCTCTAGTACCAGGCATGCAGACTGATTTTTCAAGGCTACCACTGAACTAGGGAGCATGGGATGAAAATGGGGCACATTAAATGCCACAAACATCACTTTTCTTACTGAGATTCAGTCATTTTTACCTACTAAATGATCCACAGGTTTCTGTAAGCTTTCAGTTAGTTTCTAGATTTCTGAGAAAATTGATTTTACCCCAATCAAATTCCAGCAAATTATTTTATAGATATCAACAAACTGATTCTAAGTTTAGATAAAGAGGCAAAAGACTCAGAATAGCCAACATGTTACTAAATGAGAACAAAGTTGAAGGAGAGAGGGTACCTAATTATAAGACTTACTATCAAGTTACCAAGACAATGTTGTATTGGCAAAATAACAGACAAACAGGTCAATGGGATGAAGTAGAGAATCCAGAAACAGACCTATCAACTGATGTAAACATAGTCAATTGATCTTTGACAAAGGAGCAGTGGCAATACAGTGGACCAAAGACAGTCTCTTCAGTAAATGGGGCTAGAACAACTGAACATCCACAAACAGAATAGATGGATCTAGACCCAGACTTTACATCCTTTACAGAAATTAACTCAAAATGGGTCATAGACCTAAATGTAAAAGGTGAACTACAAAACTCCTAGAAATAATGTAGAAGAAAACTTAAATGACTTTGGGTATATTGATGCTTTTTAGATACAACACAAAAGACACAGTCCATGAAAGGAATAACTGACAAGCTGGACTTTGCTAAAATTTAAAATCTTTGCTTTCTGAAAGATACCATCAAAAGAATTGGAAACAAGACACAAACTGGAAGAAAATATTTGCAAAAGACATCTGATAAATAACTATTATCCAAAATAAACTAAAAACTAAAAACTCAATGATAAGAAAACAGATAATCTGATTTTAAAATGAGTCAATAGCAGCCTTTCAATTTTGTTTATGGTGATCTTAATACTAAAAATATTTTTATTGAAAGGAGAAATATGTCAATAAGAATGATTGTCAAACTATTAGAAAAATAGCAAAAGACATGTGAAAGTGAAAGTGTTAGTCACTCTGTTGTGTCTGACTCTTCGCAACCCCATGGACTGTAGTCTGCCAGGCTCCTCTGTCCATGGGATTCTCCAGGCATGAATACTGGAGTGGGTTGACATTCCCTTCTCCAGGGGATCTTCCTGACCCAGGGATCAAACCCAGTTCTCCTGCTTCTTCTGCATTGCAGGCAGATTCTTTGCCATCTGAGCCACCAGGGAAGGTTTAATAAAAGAGAAAATAGAAATAGCTAGTAATAACACTGAAATTTTCTCCCTCATAATTAAAATAGATTTTAAATGACTATAAAAGAATATAATTTCATTAGAAAAATTGAAACATGTAATAGTACAAGGAGAAATTGATGATCACCTGAAGATAACCATCATTAATATAGTGGGGATCATTCTTGAATTTAACTCATTATGCATATACAGCTATACCATGATTATAGGTTAATTTAAATGAGTATTCTGTGTACTTTAAAATAAAATATATGGACACCTTAAAAAAGTGGAACAAAAATCTTGACACCTCACCAAAGAAAATGTCCACACGGCAAATAAGTGTATGAAAAGATACTCCACATCCTGTGTCACGGGGTAACGCAAAGTGAAACAGTGAGATACCGCTATGTATCTATTAGGCTTCCCTGGTGGCTCAGTTGGTAAAGAATCTACCTACTATGCCAGAGACCTGGGTTCGATCCCAGGGTCAGGAAGATTCCCTGGCAAAGAGAATGATTACCCACTCCAGTATTCTTGCCTGGAGAATTTCATGGACAGAGAAGCCTGGCAGGCTACAGTCCATGGGGTCAAAAAGAGTCAGACACAATGAACACATACATTTATTAGAGTGATCAGATCCAAAACACTGACAACACCCAATGCTGGTGAGAAGGCAGAGCAACAGGAGGTAGAGCAATATTAATATGCTGCTGCTGCTGCTAAGTCGCTTCAGTCGTGTCCGACTCTGTGCGACCCCATAGACGGCAGCCCACCAGGCTCCTCTGCCCATGGGATTTTCCAGGCAAGAGGACTGGAGTGGGTTGCCATTGCCTTCTCCAATATTAATATGAGCAATTCTCAATATTAATACATTGCTGGTGGGAATGGAAAAACATGCAGCCACTTTGAAAGACACAGTAGTTTTGTCTTTAGAGGTTTCTTACAAAACTAAACTACCGTAGTCCTCCCTATCTGGTGATTCTCTTTCTGTTGTTTCAGTTACACATGTTCAACCATGGTCTGAAAATATTACATGGAAAGTTTCAGAAATAACAATTCCTAATATTTAAAATTTCAGGTCATTTTGAGTAGTGTGATTAAAGCTTGGTCCCACCCAGAACATGAATCATCCCTTTGTCCAGCGTATTCTCCGAGCATATCCTGTACATTAGTCATTTAGTAGCCTTCTCAGCTGGGGCTTTCCTGGTGTCTCAGGGGTAAAGAATCTGCCTGCCAATGCAGGAGATGTGGGTTTGATCCTTTGGTCAGGAAGATCACCTGGAGAAGAAAATTGCAACCCATTCTTGCCTGAGAAATCCCATGGACAGAGAAGTCCACAGGGTCAAAAAAGAGTCAGACACAAATAAGCAACTAAAAAATAAGTCTTCTCAATTATCTCAGCTGGTCTATCTCGGTGATTGTATTATTTTACTTAATAATGGCCCCAAAGAACGGGGTAGTGATGCTGGCAGTTTGAATAGTATGCTCAAGAGATGCCATAAAGTGCTTCCTTTTAAGTGAAAATGTAAAGTGATTTTTTTTTAAGTGAAAAGGTGTAAACGCTCAGCTTAAGAAAAGAGAAAATATTATGCACGGAGGTTGCTAAGATCTATGGTAAAAGTGAATCTTCCATCAGGGAAGTTGTGAAGGAAAAAGAAATTCATGCTAGGTTTGCTCTTGAACCTCAAACTACAAGTTATGGCTGCAATGCTTGATAAGTGCTTAGTTAGGATGGAAAAGGCATGAAGTTTTAAGATATTTTGAGAGAAAGAAAGATACTTCACATAACTTTTATTATAGTATATTGTTATGATTGTCCTAGCTTATTATTAGTTGTCATTAATCTCTTACTGTGCCTAAAAAATTAAACTTTATCTTAGGTATGCATTTGTAGGAAAAACAGTATTCACAGGGTTCTGTATTATCCAAGGTTTCAGGCATACATTGGGAGTCTGGGAATGCCTCCCCCACAGATAAGAGAAGACTACAAAATTCTTACAATACTATCCAGCAAGCAAATTCTGTGGTATTTAACCAAAAGAATTAGAAATTATGCCCACAGAAAAACCTGTGAACAGATGCTTATAGCAACTTCATTCGTAATTGCAAAAACTTGGAAGCAACCATGATGTCCTTCAATAGGTGAATGGATAAATAAACTGTGTTATACCCAGACTAGAAAATACTATTCAGTATTAAAATGAAATGTGTCATCAGGCCATGAATAGACTTGAAGAAACTGTAAATGCTTTATTACAAAGTGAAGGAAGCCAATCTGAAAAGGTCACATGCTATATAATTCCAACTACATAACATTCTGGAAAAGACAAAACTGTGAAGACAATTTAAAAGTGAACAACAAATTAATAATTCAAGAAAAGTAGTATGCTAAATGAACAAAGTCTACAGATTAGGAATGAACAGCCAAGAGGTGGGTTATAATCTTTAGTGTTATGTGACAATGGGACGTAGTGGGAAACATTTAAGTAAGTTTGGATTAGAGCCTTATTACAGAGAAAAAAATGTTGATTTCTAGGCTTGGAAATGTGTGCTTAAATTGATGTACACTGGAAAACCCAAATATTTCTGAGCAGAAAAGTGGAGTGATATGAATTCTGCTTGCTGTTTGTTGTTCAGTCACTCAGTCAGTCATGACTGGCTCTTTGTGACCCCATGGACTGTAACCCACCAGCCTCCTCTGTCCCGGATTCTCCAGGCAAGAATACTGGAGTGGGTTGCCATTTCCTTCTCCAATGAGTTCTGCTAGAAAAAGATTAATCTGGAGACAGAGTAGAGAATACATAGGAAAAGTTTCAGGGAAGGAGAGTGGAGGGCGAGTAAACCACTTATAAGTCTACAGCTGAATTTCAGGTAGGAAATCTTGTGCAGGATTTGGGTAGAAGTTTCAAACAGACATTCAACAGAAAGTTAGCACAAGGCACAAGAACATGCGTATGCATCCGTACAAATAAAACACTACATTCCTTTTGAGGAAAAGCCTATGTAAGATCCAAGTCACCCTGAAAGTTTAAACACTAAATGACAAAAACAAGTTGGATGTTAATTGTTAACAAGCTTTGGAGCTGTGCCCCCTGCCCAGCCATGGTACAGAAAGGCAGGTTTTACGCACTTGACCCCCTCCCCACACAAGTGTACCAAAGAGCCCATGGAAAAGAGCACTAAGGAACCAAGAAAGCTAATGATGAAGCATGATCTGTCTAAGTGAGAAATCAGCAGTGGTGGAGCTGGGAGAGAGATTTCATAAAACTCTTACCCTCTGCATAACCGTACTCTCTTGTTATTGTGACAAAGTTGACAAAGCTCAGAAGTACCTAAAGAGTCAAGGCAGGTTCCAGTCAACTCTGAAGCATGATCTTTAGTTCCTTCTCCCAGGATTCTCAGACCCAGAGCTCCCCACACTGAAACTCACCTCGATTTTCTGTCTTCAAGGAACGTCATCTCAATGCTTTTTCACTTTGCTGTTCTTCATCCTGTCCTCTCTCTCCCAAACAACTCACTTGATCTCTGCTCTGTCCTTTCATACTTTGATTCTAGATCACAGGATAAACCAACCAATGCAGACACGGGTGACGCCAAGGTCTTGCATCTGCACGTGCAGTGGGTGTCCCATCCATCGTGCCCACTTCAGGGACTCCCTCCCTGCTATTCTCTGACTGGGACCTTGTCCTGTGTTTGCTCAGCCTTTGCACTTGGTGTCCTGGGTTATCCAGAGATTAAACACCCCCAGGGGCAACCCTCACAACCAAAGGATGGATGTCAGAGGAAGTCCTTGGTTTTCATTTAATCCTGATGTGCATTTCTCACATTTCCTTAGACAATCTTCAGCTAGAAGGAGGCCAGGTTACCAGCAGCAGGAATTCTCTAACATGATTTTCATTGATTTTTCCCCCTTCCCTGTCTGACTTGCTCCTCTACCTCCTTCTACCTTCCTGGAATCACACCCCAAATAAACTGCCTTCGTCAGAGTCGTTTTCTAAGGCTCTGCCTTGGAGGGAAACCTAAAAGATAAATTACATACTCTGTCACAGGTCATTGTGATATTAGGCTGCACTATTTAGATTACATTTGAGTGCTTACAGATGCCTTCTCTGGAGAAACAAAAGAATAATCTCTTACTTTTATAAAGGAGTGACAGTTGAGCTGGTGATTTGGGACACAATTACAGAGCATAAAGGAGACACTTTGAAGTATATGGCACCTATAAATACCCCCAAACACAACACATAAACCCATACTTATGAGGTTTTTGCCCCATATGAAGATGAAAATTTCCATACTTGGATCCACAACCACAGTGAAACAAATTGAGATTTCATGCCTAGACAAGCTGTATTGTTCATTACAGATATAAATTACCTTTTTTCATGGGGATCAATTTGAACTACAAATGACGAATGTGGTATAGGCTGAGGAAAGTCAAAATTGGCACTACTAAATACAACCACTGATTGATGACCTCCTATGAACCAGAATGTTAAAGCAACATTCAAAATATGCTTACAATCCCTATAATTTAACTTAAATGGAAAAACTTTTAAAAGCCCTAACCATCTTACAATTTTCATGATATCAACGTAAAGAACTCTTGAATTTAATAAAGAAATAAATTGCATTTACATTGAAAATGTATTATACCCAATGCAGGGAGAAAGAGACACTAATGGTCAGAGTGTTAGCAAGTGTGTCATTTCCCTTTGTGTAAACTTATATTGCTACATTTTAAATCAGTTCTCAATCCCTTAAAATACTGTGTTATATTTATACACTGAACAGCTGGCATATAAAAAAACACAATGCCAGGCCCACAGAGATGAGTTGGATATAGTTCTGACCTTCCACGACACTATGGTCTAATAGGAAATTGAGCTAGTATAAAGGATTAGATTTTCAATCAAACTTACATGAATCAGAGATCTTACCCAATATCAAGCTTTATTAATAATTCAAGAATACAACTTTCAGGAAGCAAAGACTAAATAGAGAGAGGTCTGGGCTCTCCCATGTCTCCCATGTGTCCATCTCCCCACATTAGATATGTGCTTTCAGGCCCCACACCGACAGATCTGCTAAGCAAGAGCTGTGGGTTGCCTTACATAGCAGGGAGCATGGGATTATGACATATCTTCATTTTATACCCAAGAAAATTGTATAGCTGATAAGACATTTTCCAGGGAATCATGCTTCATAAACCTATAGATCCCAGATATGTTTCCCTAAGCACACCAAAGACATTCTGCTAAGTGAAATCTATAGGGAAAAGACTCTCCTTCTAGGAAATACCATTAGTCTATTTCCCAAAGATCCGGTTACTTTGCTGACAAGATTCAACCAGGTCACCTGCCTTCCTTCCTTCCCTTGGAAGAGTCTGCCAGTAACAGGGAAAGAAAATCCATCACAGGCTAGCTGTTTCAATTCCTTCCTCCCCAGGGAGAGAGGATATATGCCCAAATGATGACAAGACCCAATAGGAATCTGTAACTGTTATAAGGGATCAGGCAGAGGTTGATAGAGAATTCAGAGGATAGCAGAGCGCTGAAGACTCTACTGTCTGTGAGAGCTCAGCATGTACATTTTACAGCACCTGAAATCATGCCTCCTACTTATGAGATGCATATCCAGGGAGCCACAGAGACCAGCTGGGTCCAATATTGGAGGGTCTGAACCAACCAAATGAAGATATGAAAGTCTAAAATATTCAAGGGCAGGAGACTGGGGTTAGTAGCTAAGGGGTTGAAAGCTATGGTTTGAAAGGCATGTGCTGTTAGAGTGTGACTTTCCTCGGGTAACAACTTTAAGAGGGTTTGTTCCTCCTCTCCATCTCCCCTTCTTGCTCACTCTCTTACTCTCTCCCTCTCCATACTTTCTTCTCCCCTCCTGCTAGTCTCCTTCTCTCTCTTTAATTCAGTATAAGTAGGGGTTGTTGTTGTTTAGCCGCTAAGTCATGTTGGGCTCTTTTGTGATCGCGTAGACTATAGCCTGCCAGGCTCTTCTGTCCATGGGATTCTCAAGGCAAGAATACTGGAGTGAGTTACCATTTCCTTCTTCAGGGGATCTTCCCAACCCAGAGATCGAACCCACATCACCTGAGTTGGCAGGTGAATTCTTTACCACTGACCCACCAGGGAAGCTCAAAAGGTAGGGTTGGAATAAATAAATATACTTTATACCATATTATAAAAATGTTTCTATAATATGGATTCCCTAGTGATTCCCTGGCCTTCCCTGGTGGCTCAAATGGTAAAGAATCTGCCCAGCATGCGGGAAACCTGGGTTCAATCCCTGGGTCAGGAAGATCCCCTGGAGAAAGAAATGGCAACCCACTCCCAGGAAATAGCAACCTACTCCACTGTTCTTGCCTGGAGAATCTCATGGACAGAGGAGCCTGGTGGGTTCCATGGGGTTTCAAAGAGTCAGGCACAAGTGAGTGACTAACACACACACTTAAAAATATTTAAATCTACTTCTTATAATATAAACTCTAAATTACATATTTACAGATGTGTGTTTCTATATAACAATTAATACTGACTTTAGAAAATACTTATTGAATATCCCCTAAGTGCTGTCAGGCACTATTCTCAGTTCTTGTGATATATCCATGCACAAAATAAACAAAAGCCCTTCCATTTTGGAGCTTACATTCTATCAGGAGGATATAGATAGCAACCAATAAACATAAGTAGCCTATATTGCTTGTTAGGATTCCCTCGGGCTTCCCTTGTGGCTCAGCTGGTAAAGAACACTCCTGCAATGCAGGAGACCTGGGTTCGATCCCTGGGTTGGGAAGATCCCCTGGAGAAGGAAAAGGCTACCTACTCCAGTATTCTGGCCTGGAAAATTCCATGGTTTATACAGTCCATGGGATCAAAAAGTCAGATAAGACTGAGCAACTTTCACTTTCATTGCTTGTTAGAAAGTCATAAGAACTAAGGAAAAAGGAATAGGACTGCTGAGAGGGAGCAGGCTGAAATTTTAAGTAGAGAATTCATCCTGCCATTAGAGGAATAATGGGGTGAAGGCAAGGGGCAGATGATAGAACTTTATAGACCATGTTGAAAGCCTTGGCTTATCTTCAGTGAGAAAAGGAGAATTTTTAGAAGGTTTTGAGCAGGGAAATTCTGTCATCCGATCTACGTCTGCCATGTTGAGCAGACTGTGGGGGCTCAGGAGAAGCAAGGATACCAGTTAAAAGACTATTACAACAAGCCAGACAGGAGATGAGGCTGGTGGGAGCAATGCAGGTGATAAGAAGTGATCAGATACAGACATATTTCAAAGATGCAGCCAACAAAGCAGCTTCCAGCTTCCTTGGGAATTGCATTTCCAGACAAAGACAGGGACTCCGGGAACCTTTCTCTGAGCACAAAGGATGCCTGAGACTGTGCTCCTGTGAATGCTGCCTGGGAGGAGGAGAATATTTTCTCCTATCCCTGCATCTGGCCACAGAGAAAAGGTTGAACATGTGGTGCATGGATTTGCAGGAGGTCCAAACTGGAGAAAAGTTGGGGCATGATGTTGAGTATTTCACAAGCCTCCCACGTTGACAGGAGGAAACTGGGTTCCAAAGGGACAGTGGCTTGGTCCAGGATCACTCAAGCTCCACACCCTACTGTCTCCTCCGATTTTCTGAGAGCCTGGCCTTTGGATCACACAAGCTTAGACCCAACATCTGGTTTCATCATTTTCAAGTTGTGTTTCCATGGGTTAATTTCCTCAAACCTCTCTAGACTTCAGCTTTAGCATCTGTAAAATCTAAAATGTATCAGTGTAAAATTGATCATGATGGCAGTCTTTTCCTGAGGTTGTTGAGATGATTACATGCGATCATCATTATGTGAAATAGCCTAGTGCCTAGTAGACAGGGAGGGGGAGCTGTTACTATTAAAAATGAGTGGCTGAGCCTGGATTCGAGCACAGTTGGCACCAATGAGGCTTTCTACTATGATAGTCACTAGAAGCAGGGCCAGCAGGGATTTACAAGCAGTAATTGCCTCTTTCTTTCGAGAACTACACAGGCCCAGTGGGGAGAGGAGTCTTTTCTGTGCAGCACTCCCTGATCCTGAGACATCATCCCTGCTGTACACAGTATGTCGCTCCACACCTCATCACAAGTGCCAGAAATCTTGTTGGAAGGAGCTGTGGCTGGGGGAGTCATCCTTGGCTGCATCTGAATAGAAACTGAGACACAGAGGAGGCTTTGCTTCCCAGGCATCCACTATCCACTCCCAGAGGATGAACCTTGTTCAGATGGAGACAAAAATCAAATGCAGCATCAAAGACCAAAGAGGTCAGACTGTGCTTTTTCCTGCCCTGGCAACAGTGAAAGGACCCTTTCATATTTATTGATCCAAAGAATGTTTCCTGATTGCAAAGAGCAAGAGAACATACAAAGAAGGTAGTCCTTTAACAATGGGGCTCTAATCCCTAGATGAACAGTAGAATCATCTGGCAGCTTTGTATAAAAACTTCAGTGTACTGCCTCCACTTTAGACTTCCTAAATCTAAATCACTGGAGATGGAGCCTTGGCCTTAGTATTTTTCACATGGTCCAGATGATCCTAATGTACAGCCTAATAGTCTGTATCAGAGAAATAATTTTATAGACCTAATGCTGCCATTGAATGTAAAAGCACCTTTTGGGTCTATGTTAGTTTCTTATTGCTGCTATAACAAATGATTATAAATTCAGTACCTCAAAAAAACAGAAATGTGATATCTTACAGTTCTGGACGTCAGAGAGCTAAAATGGGCCTTACTGAACCAAAGTCAAGGTGCTAGCAGGGTTGCATTCCTTCCGTAGGTTCTGAGGGAGCAGTTTGTCTTTCATCTTTTCCAGCATCTAGAAACCACTTGAGTTTCATGGCTTATGGTTCCTTCCTCCATCTTCAAAGCCAGCAGTGCATAGGATATCTTCAAATCTCTTTTTCTCTTTGCTTCCATTATCACATTTACTTCTCTGATGCTAATAAGGACCTTTATCATTACACTGAACTCATCTCAAGATCTTTAATTTAATCAATTTAATCTCATCTGCAACATCTATCTTGTCATATAAGGTGATGATCCAAGGATTAAGAGATGAATATCTTTGGGAGTTCATTATTCTACCTGCCACAGAATCTTTTAAGAATGGAGAAATGGTAGCAGGGAGGTAACCTCAAAGGGAGGTTACCTTTGACTACTGCTGCTGCTGCTAAGTCGCTTCAGTCATGTCCAACTCTGTGCGACCCCATAGATGGCAGCCCACCAGGTTCCACCGTCCCTGGGATTCTCCAGGCAAGAACACTGGAGTGGGTTGCCATTTCCTTCTCCAATGCATGAAAGTGAAAAGGGAAAGTGAAGTCGCTCAGTCGTGTCCGATTCTTCGTGACCCCATGGACTGCAGCCTACCAGGCTCCTCCGTCCACGGGATTTTCCAGGCAAGAGTATTGGAGTGGGTTGCCATTACCTTCTCCAACCTTTGACTGAACAGCTGGGTAAGTTTTTAAATCTGCTTAGACTCTGAGAATAAGTAGTTTTAAAAATTTACCTAGCTACCAGTTTACCTAGCAATCAAAGGTAATGAGACTTCCAGAATTACCCTATTACCCAGAAAAAAAGCAGAGAAATTTCAGGTGAGAATTTTGTGCTGACTCTTACTACTGCTCACTCTTTCAATTCTTGCCTCCCACCAAACTCCCCAATGAAACTTTAGAATTCTCTGCAGGCTATTAGACAAAATCCTTAATGATTTTTACTAAGTAGATTTCTACCTAATAGATTCTCAAAAAATCTTTCAGAAGTAGATTCTGAAAAAAAAAAAAAGAAAATTATGATTCCCTCACTTTTACCAAGAAAAACATCCTATAAGACTTCCCTGGTAATTCAGTGGTTAAGAATCCACCTGCCAATGCAGGGGACACAGGTTCAAAGCCTGGCCCAGAAAGATTCTACATGCCGTGGAACAGCTAGGCCCATGCACCCCAGCTACTGAGCCTGCACTCCAGAGCAGCAACCTCTGAAGGCTGATGCCCTAGAGCCTGTTCTCCACAACAAGAGAAACCTCCGCCATGAAAAGCCTGTGTTCGACAGCAAAGAGAAGGCCCTGCTTGCTGAAACTGAGGAAAGCCCGAATGCAGCAATGAAGACCTAGAGCAACCAAAAATAAATAAATAGTTTAAAAAGAAATAAAATAAAAAGAGGCAAATAATAAAAAGAGAGGCGAGGCCCTGAACATGGGAGCACAGCTGAGCACTGGAAGCCTGGCCATCCATTTATTTTCTTGGCCGCAACACGCATGCACCATGTGTATATTTACAAGTTGACGCTACTCTCCAATTGGAAATCCTTTTAAAGAAGAAAGGAGACTGTTATTCCCTCTCTTGTTATGGGAATAAAACCTTGCAAACAGGTGTCATGAGGCAGAAACCTTTTCAGGAAATTCTCCAAGATGAGCATCCCATTTTCTCTGCCATTTCTAATCAGCCAGGGATTGAGGGATTCCCTTCCTCTTAAGGTCCCACCTTGTACTGCTTGCAATTCCAAAGGAGATTTAGGGTGGACCAAAAAGATCATTTGGGTTTTTCCTTAATATCATACAGAAAACTTCTAACAAACTTTTTGGCCAACCCAATACTTTAATAGATTACAGATTATTTTCAGTAGCTGACCTAGACATAGCATCATCACTTCCTGATTGTATTGATATGTTTCTATTATTTGCTTATTTGTGTCTCCAGAGACAATTCTTTTTTGTCTTATTGTAAACAGCATAGCAAGGACTCTGTATTAAATCATAATTATTTACCCATGCAGTTCATGCACCTTTGTCCCTGGAGAATCTGGTGACGTGAATTTACAGGAACGTCAGGGTATTTCTCACCAACAGTTTCCTGTTATTGGTATGCTTTTGTTTAGTCGTGATCTTTTTTTTTTTTTTCTTTTCACTCCTTCGGTTTCTCAAGGGAAAAATAAACAGGCACATGAAAATTATCACAGTCGTGGGATATCATCTGGGGACTTCACATATGTGTTTTCATCAGGGACTGGGCACTCTGGCAAGGCCAAACACCGTGGGATTGTCTTGACAGACAATTAGTTATCATTCATTTGTTCTCTTGGTTTTCCCACATGCTTCAGATAGCTATCTTAGTTCATTATGTAGAACTTCCCAGTCAAGAAAGAGCCTGTACAAAAATAGAAAGCATTATATGAGATTTATCAATGAGAAATAATCAATTTTCTGAGTTCTGAAATATAGGAATCCAGTTTGATATTTTCATCTGCCAAATAACAATATAATTAGTCTCATCAATAGAGATGAGAACTCTCGTGAGTTGAAGCATCCATGTCAATTAAAATAGAAAACTGTATTAGGTGGTTACTGATTGACACTGCAAAACTTGGAAAGCTTCAACATGTACCCAAGTTTTTCAGTCTTCTTCTTACTTTAGTACACATTTATCATGATTTTTAATATCCATTAGAAATTGAAAAACAAGAATTCTTATCCTCAAAAACATTCAGGAAAACAGAGCTGGTTTTATAAATCCTCTTCTCTATACCAATCTGCTTACAAAACACAAACTGAGAATAGACATCAGCAAATGACTTTCTGGAGTTGTTCTGTTCAATACAGTGTCTGTGAGCCACATGCCACTACTTAAATTTAAATTAATGAAAACTAAATAACAGTAAAATTTCAGTTTCTTTGTCATTCTAGTCACATCTCAGTCACTCAATAGGCATATGTAGCTAGAGGATATTGTATGGACAACCCGGACTATTGAACATTTCTATTAGTAAACAAAGTTCTGTTGGACAGCTATGATCCAAGATGGGATTCAACTTGCATCAAAATCCAATAAATAGGAAATTAATACCTTTCGAGGTGAACAGTTACTAGTGGAAATTGCAGCTAAACTTTCCTTAGGTTTAAAAATGCTGCGCTTTTTTATTTTCTCCAGTGAAAAGAACCCTCTTAAACCTAACATCTCCTTTATATTTCTCTGCCCCCTTAGTTTTTGTTCCTTTTCAGAAACAAGTTAATAAAGTATATAGATCTGGTAAAGCTGAAAAATGAATCAGGAAATATAACAAAGGACTGTGAAACATCATCTTGTCCTGCGGCAGCAGTATTTACTGGACCAGCTGATAATTTGCCTAATGCTTGTTCATTTTCCTTTCCTTCCAGTCCTTTAAAATGCCACACTTAAGTGCAGATTTAAGTAGACATCAAAGCACGTAAATATAGAAGTCAATTGTTTGGAAATTCCTTTCATGATCTGTTTGCTCTTAGCATCAAGCCCCTTTTATCTATAGTATCTCAAATTTTATTACCCATCTCCCCACTCCCAGAATTACCTCCAACCTGTTGATCGCTTAAATATGCTAAAGAGATGAACTGGGACAGAGTCTCTAGCTCAGATTTTGAGTCCTGTATCTGCCACTTATCTGGAGCTCTCTGACCTTGAGGAAGTTACTTTTTTCTGAGTGATGAACTTCTCACTCCTACAGAATGAGGGATGCCACTAAGCATATCTGCTCCCCAAGGTTGCTGTGAAGGCCCCACAAGCTGCTAGAGGTGATGTCACCACATAAGAGGTAGAGTTGGTGCCTATGATCACTGGTTATCTTACATTATTGGCCCCATGGGAGGCTCTGAAGGTCACAGCCCCTGGGAGTCATGTGGAAGGACAAACCAAATCATTGATTCTTTTAGGGTCTTTAGAGTTCCAAGAAAACTAGACTTGCTGGTTTGTCACCTCCAGGATCCTTTGTCAGCATTTTCCATCTTGCTTTAGAGATGAGGAAGTCAATGTTCAACACTAAAATGCTTGTCCAGTTCCCTGTAAGTCTTGGCCAGTCAGTGCCATTGGACATTGAACACTGAAGTTCCTTATCAGAAATTTCTTATGTTGAATTTATATAATCTAATTAAGTCATCTAATCTGGGTACTGTTTCCAAAACTCTTTTCCATAAGTAATATAAATGCAAGCATAACAGAATAAGTAAAATAATGGTGTAACCAGAAAGAACAGAGGGAAACCATCTACCCAAATAAAGTATTTAGAATATAAAGAGCTGATTCTATTTTTCTACTTAAGCTTCACTGGAAGATTCTTTTCCAAGCAAAGAAAACCTTTGCTTTTGTTCTACCCGCTTTGTCCTAGTCATCTCAGATTTGATTCTAGGGAGAAGGATTTCCTTGTTGATGAAAGAATGATTGATTTTTAAGTTCATGAAATGGAACTCCTGCCAGGACTCTACCAGCCAAGGCAGTTCATGCAACAAACCTCTGAGCAGGCTGCCAGTAAGCCCCTGCTGTCCCCCTCCTTCCCACTGTTTGGGGATTCACTTGGTTAGGGTGGTGTGAAAGCCCTGAAACCATCATAGTGCCAAGTTCTCTGTTGGACACTTGAATAGGGCAGTGCTCTGCAGTTTCAACAGTTTCTCTTTTGCAGTGTAAAACTGATCATTTGGAGGCAATTAACCTTGCTATTCCTCATTTTTTTCATCTGAAAATTGCATGCCTTACCTGGGATACTGTGAAGACTACGCACAACATCCTATTTTGCATGTCAGCACGGTGCTGGCAGAAATGCAACAAATGTGAGTGGATCTTATCCTCCCGTTTGTATTTCCATCAATTCAATTTAACCAGCATTTATTCAATGTTCCAAGACCCAGCTAGCACTGGGAGGGATGCAGTGATAAAATGGTCTTCACTCTTGAGTGGTATACACTCTAGGAGGGCTGATGAAACAAACACATGAATAACTGTAGCATAAGGAAAAATATAACACTTGCATATCGAGGCAACAATCAAACTTCTAAAGAGGCACAGAGGAAGGAGAAAGTGATTCATTCTGGGGAGATCTCTTAAGATTTCATGGAGGAGATGGCATGGGCTCTATCTTTTAAAAAATCATAAGAGATCCACTGTGTAGATGAGGAAGAAGGGCATTCTAAGTGAAAAAAATGGAACGAGCAAAGCATGGAAGGCGAAAGTGAAAGGTTTTAGAAAAGAATGGTTGGCCCAGGGAGTATGAAAAGGGCTGTACATGAAGGGGAACTGTGAGAGGTCAAGCTCAAAGAGAAGGCAAGATTGTATGGCATTGAATGCCTTGCAAAGAGTTTAGATCTTATGACCAGGACCAGGGTGTCTGCCCTTTTCCTGTCATGGCACACATAGAAAATAACCATGTTTGTTCAGCCCACTGGAGTAAGTGGATGAGACAACCTTTGGCTAGAGGCCACAGCCTGGAGCTCCCCAAAGGCCAGAGGATCACTATCTCAGCATACCTCTAATTGACTCGTAGCACAGCTGGATCCCATGGCACGTGGACGGGAAGTGGGGTAGGAAATCTCAGCTCTACTCGATGGGAACTAGGGAGGGTTTCTGAACAGGGGGAGTTACAGTACCAGAACTTACCATTAAATAGTCAACTTTCCAAGCCATAGGCACATATGTCATGGCTGAAGTCCAGAAATGGTGAATATCTGCAGAGAAAAAGAAATCATTCTACACTGGATTTCTGTCTAACTTTCTATTTGCAAAGCTCACTGTTCAAATAAAGATACCTGATCCAATGGGTATCTTAATATTTGAATTGCCATTCACATCCAACTTATTGGGAAATGCAAGGCTTGTGAAATTAAAACATGTTCATGCCTGAATGGCTTAAATCAACACATTGGCCTTCCAAAATAGGAAGGTTACAGCAATAAACTTGGTAATTGTTTTTCCTAACTGAAAATCTTTGCTTAAATTTGGTTCTTTGGCTGTAAGATATATTCTCAATTTTTCTGACACTTTTCCTTAGAGAAACTTTAAACATGTACACAAAACTATAAAGGAAATTATAAAGGAAAAAAACTGTGTAACTAGCCTGAAAGGATTATCCAAGTTTTGCTTTTTTAACTGTTAAATGTTATCCTTAAATGTTAAGTAACTCTTGTGTCTGGTTAGGTTATTGGAAAGTTCTCCAGAATTCCTATGAATATTTAGCCATTTTATTTTTCCTTTATGTCATGCTCCACTTGTATCTTACAGGAAAACCTGACATACATAAATCTAATGAATCAAAGATGTAAAAGAAAGTTGAAACCCAAAATTAAAGCAGGAGCATTCATATTTTATTTTGTCTATATATTATCTTTAATGACGGAGAAGGTGATGGCACCCCACTCCTGTACTCTTGCCTGGAAAATCCCATGGACAGAGGAGCCTGGTAGGCTGCAGTCCATGGGGTCGCGAAGAGTCGGACACGACTGAGTGACTTCACTTTCCCTTTTCACTTTCATGCATTGGAGAAGGAAATGGCAACCCACTCCAGTGTTCTTGCCTGGAGAATCCCAGGGATGGGGGAGCCTGGTGGACTACCGTCTATGGGGTCACACAGAGTCGGACACGACTGAAGCAACTTAGCTTATCTTTAATGAAGATGATGAAAACTAAATTAAAATGTATTAGTGCTGGAAGATAAATAACACATATGACAATCTCTTTTCTCTTGTTCTCGCTCAAGCTCTCACTTTCATTTTGGTGGAAGGAAGTTAAATTCCTACTTAGAAGATGCTATCTTTAATTGTTTTATCTCAGATCTCAAAGATAATTTTAAGTGGGTTTGAATTGCTAGACAGAGTTAATATGAGTTGCCAAACTATAAACAAATATACTAATATGCACAAACATATAAAGACATAAACATGAATGTTTTGTGTATGTATGTGTATGTATATATAAATGTGTATAATTGTTCTGTGCTGGAGGCAGCCACCACTGGCCCAATGAAACCTGAGAATATGTATCTCCTCTCCACCCCCTAGTCCTGTGACATCAGATTGGTACCATGACATAGACCATGGTGGAATATTTATATCATGGAAATCAGAAAACACTATAAAATGAGACTTTCCCCCCCAGAAAGCCTGTTATTAAACATTTGTCAGCATACCTTGAGTGCATATGTATACACATGTGTTTATGCACAAAAATTTGCATCTGTGTGTATTCATACACAAAGATACATATATATGTTTTGAAGATTAAGTAGCATATGAAGAGATGAGAGGATTTAGGAGAAGAGACTTCACTATCAGGAAAACAAGTGAGCAGTGACAGGAGGTGGCAAAGCGCAGTGTGTATCCAAGATCACAGAATCTTATGTTTTGGTCAGAGTGAAAAATGTGTGAGGAAGAAAAAAGTAGGAGGTCAGGCTGGGAAGTGTTTCTTGAAGACTGGATATAAAAGGCACAGAAAACTGACATACTAGACACGCAAATTCCCAGTATGTCTTAAGAATGTTAGTTGTGTAAGTAATCAGAAAGACAGATTGAAAGGAGCGGACATCAGTCAGAAAACTAGATGTTTGAGTTAATGATTTTGAAGGTACTTATGAGTGATTAGATCTGAGGTGGTAGGGCTTCCTTGATGGCTCAGCAGATAAAAGAAACCGCCTGCAATGCAGGAGACACGGGAGATGCAGGTTCGATCCCTGGGTTGGGAAGGTGGGTAAAGAGAAGGGGAGAAGGCATTGTAGATGAAGATAGATGATGTAGAGGTGGTAGAACTGAGGGGCCCTGGTGTTGGATAGCTTATCTTCATGGCTAAAAAGAGCCCCAGGATGACAATCTAAAGGAAGCCTATGAGCCAAGAGCCCAAGTCATGACATGGTGTCATAGTTGAACAGCATGATCTTTAAAGGTGCAGGGATTTTGCCTCATATTCACAAGCAGAAGAGAAGAACTCCAGGGCATCAGGTTGACAAGATTAGAAGGTGACTATAACCTGTAGATATCCCAGCCTATATAATTCTAAAGATATCCTCAAGATGCCCTTGATTTTGCCAGTAGTTAATGTTTTTTTGGGCTTCTCTACCTTTTAGGATACTGATTCTGCTGCTACTTATATTAACCCAGCCAGAAAATGAGCACCTTCTCTGAGTTCCACTGGGTAAAACTTTACTCTTCCTAGGGATTTGAGAGCATGACAGACTTTCCGAAAGATCTGGGGCCTGTTTGGAAGCGAGGGAGAACACATTTACAAATAAGCAGCACAAACAATTGCAAATTAAATCATAAGTATCACTGTCCTTGAAATGTCCCCAGGCCAACCCAGCTGTGAGTATGAGCTTCATGCCACTTCACCTTACCTGGCCTCAGCCTCTCTTCATCTCATTGGCTCTTCTCTCTCTTCTCTTCTCTCATCTCTCAAACCCTATCCAGTCTAAAAAAAAATATATTTTAATTGCTTAGATCAACTTGCTAACATCTCCATTTTCCAAATGGAAGATAGAAAAGTTTCACTGGCAGTTGAATAAGTAGCCCAGTATCACTGAACTGAAATTAGATGACTCTCTCTCTCCTCACCTAGAGAAATAAGAAAATCCCTTTTCTTCTGCATGCAGAGGAATTGTTCTCTCTTCCCTAAAGCTATCAGCCTTTCCAGGTTATAGGGATTCCACATATTTTTGCAGGTTGATTCTTCCCCAAGGGAAATCCTGGTGTCAGATGTTATAATACAATAGTAATCCTTTATTCCATGTCATCACTCCTATTTATAACACTATCTCTTACCATTCTTTCATCCTAATCAGGCTAGTAGACAGCAGTCCTGAAATGCAGGTAATCAGTGTGCTCTGGCCACATTAAGAACTAAAGAAAAAAGCCAGATTGTACTAAAATGGTCACAAAGCCTTTACATGACTATCAGTTACACAATCTCTTAGGAAAAGAGACTCCATATGGCAATTTTCTGTCCAAGTCACTATAATTTTTACCACTGCCACGGAGTGAAACCAAGCTATTATAATTGCCATCACTTATCCGGCCAAAGGCCAGCATCTGAGCCAAATGAAATGCAAGCACGTATGAGCTGGATAGGAGGAAGCCAGCTGATGATGTGCACGAACTCTGCGTGATGCCTATTGGCACACTATCTCAATCAAATCCTTTCTTCAGGCAATCAATGCTAGAATCACTCATGAGAAAGTGAATGTTCTAAAATGTGTGTGTATATGCTCAATCATGTCCAACTCTGCAACCCCATGGACTGTAGCCCATCAGGGCCCTCTGTCCATGGGATTATCCCAGCAAGAATATTGGAGCAGGTGGCCATTTCCTCCCCAAGAGGATTTTCCTGACCCAGAGATGGAACCCGTGCCTCCTGCAGCTCCTGCATTGGCAGGCAGATTCTATAGCACTGCACCATCTGGGAAGTTCTGAAATGGCTTTAATGTAATTTTGGCAGTTTCTATCACTTTTTTCACTGGTTGCCTTTCTTTCTTATCCCCAACTTGAATCCTCCATCATCCTCCTAAGTTGTTTCTTCTGTTACACCCTGTAAGTAAACTTATACCCTGTAAGTTTAATTTAGAGCCTAAATTACTGTAGGCTCTTATTATTTAAATAGAAGGCAAGAAGGTCTAAGCGTCTAAGTTGGGTGGATAATCCAGTGATCAAATCTGTCAAAGTTGTCCTCCAGTTTAACTCAGTTGCCTTGTATCTGCTGCCTAGACTTTTTGAATATGGCTTCTCTGAAAATGCAAAATTAAGATTTATATCCAACACCCCACACACAGTCTCTAATCTTCCTCACCCCCCTTTATTTCAGCAACTGAAGAGGCTGCCAGTCCCACTGGGACTCTGACAAGCTTCTTGAGGCATAATATTCAGTGCTTCCCCTCAGACCCATACCAAGTATCTCTTACTTCATGGCCTGAGGCTTCTCCTTCACAGCAAAGCTGGATGTGGACAGGAGCAAACACAACCTACAAATGTAGGAGAGGTTACCCCCAGGGATTTCCTGTAACCAGTGGAAAATGGAAGCTAATGGATAAACGCGTCTGACAATTATGCTGTCTTATAAGAATACTGTTCTGAGATATATTAAGACTTCTAACAAGGCTGTGACAGAGGACCAGTTGCCCCAAACTGGACAACTTGAAGTGAAAGTGTTAGTCCCTCGGTGTGTCTGACTCTTTGCAACCCTATGGACTGTAGCCCACCAGGCTCCTCTGTCCATGGGATTCTCCCGACAAGACTACTGCAGTGGGTTGCCATTCCGTTCTCCAGGGGATTTTCCTGACCCAGGGATCAAACCCAGATCTCCTGCAATGCAGGCAGATTCTTTACCACAAAGCCATGGACAGAGGACCAATCACCCCAAACCAGACAACTTAACCCTTCTAATAATGCTTTTTCCTGCTTCCTGTTTTCTTCTCTATGCCTCTCTCCTACTTTCTGAGAATACTTAAAAATATCTATATGTAAGACTCTACTTCAGGCTCCCCTTTAGGGGAAGCACATCAGTTGTAAGGCAAAACACTGCACCTCATAACTGTTTTTAGGATAAGAATTTTGTCTTCCCTAATACTATGCTTTCACATGTACAGTGTTCTCAATGAATGGATGTGTGGTGGTACATTGACAGGTCCTCAGATCCTAGGACTGCTGCTGCCAACTTGGCCCCCAAAGTCTGAGTCACTAGAAAATAGCCCATTAAGAGCTGAGTAATCAGACAACATGAATGAACTGCATCTTCATTACTGCATGAGATGACATATGGTAAGGTATAGTATGGTACATACAGTTTTTTAGTGAATTGAAGCACATTATTTTATTCTTAAAACTATCATTGGTGATATGAAGGGAAGAGATTACAGAAATACTTTCATTTTCACATTAAAGTTTTAAAATAATCCAAAATGTATATGAATTACAGTATTACTTTCCATATTTGCCCAAGATATCTTTTTTCCATTCCTTTATTTTCAATCTTTTTATATCATTTTATTTTAGAGTATGACTTTTGAATGGAGATAGATTTTGAGTTTTTTTCATCTAATCTAATAACCTCTATATTTTTAATGGAGGGGGAGGAATCCACTTACATTTATTAAACTTACTGGTATATTTGAATTTATTTCTTCTATTACCTTTAACCTTTTTTCTAGTCATAAATTCATCCAAAAGGCAGAGATAATTCTTTAAAAGGATGGTAAAGCTTCCTTCAGTCATTCTCTTTCTTTCTCATTAAGTTTCAAAGTTATTGGCTGCATTTTCACTTTTTGTGGTTATTAGGTACGTATATTTTTAAAACTAATTTAATATTTCTTCCTGAAGTTATTCTATCCTCATTCTGAACAAATGAAACACCTGAACATACTTGAGTTACTTTTTCAACATTATTTTGTATTATAATATTGTTGGGGCTTCCCTGGTAGCTCAATCGGTAAAGGATCTACTTGCAGGAGACCTGGGTTCAACCGCTGGGTCTAGAAGATCTCTTGGAGAAGGAAACAGGCACCCACTCCAGTATTCTTGCCCAGAGAACTCCATGGACAGAGGAGCCTGGTGGGTTACAGTCCATGGGGTTACTGCGATTCACGGAGTCGCAAAGAGTCAGACACAGACTGAGCTACAAAACCACCACCACCATAATATTGTCAAAATCTAGTTTTACCCATTTTAAACACATGTACACAGACACACATGCTCACACACACATGGTCATTTTTTTACTAAAATTTACCAACGTAAAAAGTTGATCTCTGTGGTCACAGATGTATCTTCCAGTTCAGTTCAGTTCAGTCACTCAGTCGTGTCCAACTCTGCGACCCCATGAATCGCAGCACGCCAGGCCTCCCTGTCCATCACCAACTCCTGGAGTTCACTCAGACTCACGTCCATTGAGTCCGTGATGCCATCCAGCCATCTCATCCTCGGTCGTCCCCTTCTCCTCCTGCCCCCAATCCCTCCCAGTATCAGGGTCTTTTCCAATGAGTCAACTCTTCGCATGAGGTGGCCAAAGTATTGGAGTTTCAGCTTCAGCATCATTCCTTCCAAAGAACAACCAGGACTGATCTCCTTTAGAATGGACTGGTTGGATCTCCTTGCAGTCCAAGGGACTCTCAAGAGTCTTCTCCAACACCACACTTCAAAAGCATCAATTCTTCGGTGCTCAGCTTTCTTCACAGTCCAACTCTCACATCCATACATGACCACTAGATGGACCTTTGTTGGCAAAGTAATGTCTCTGCTTTTGAATATGCTATCTAGGTTGGTCATAACTTTTCTTCCAAGGAATAAGCGTCTTTTAATTTCATGGCTGCAATCACCATCTGCAGTGATTTTGGAGCCCCCCCTAAAAAAGTCTGGCACTGTTTCCACTGTTTCCCCATCCCATGAAGTGATGGGACCAGATGCCATGATCTTCATTTTCTGAATGTTGAGCTTTAAGCCAACTTTTTCACTCTCCTCTTTCACTTTCTTTAATTCCATGCATTTTATTTGAGTTTGCTCTTCCTTTTGTTGAAATAAATACAATAACAGTTTTTTCACTATAGATGGTAAATTTCTTTAGTTTTATATGTCAGAAATTGCCATTATTTCATCCTTAGCCTTGAATAAGAGTTTATTTGGATATAAAAGTTGATTATTTGGATATAAAAATGTTGATAATCATTTTTCCTAGAATATTGATGGTTTTGTTCCAAGTTCTGGTTGTATCTATTGGTGCCAATAAGAAATCTGCCATCAGACTAGTAGCTATTCTTGAGAATAATCTGTCTTCTCATTTTGACAACTTAATTATTTTTCTCTTTATTTCTAATGTTCTGCAGTTTCACTGTAATGTATCTCAATATAGGTTTACTAGTTTCATTTTCACCCTTTGGAGTACATTTTCAATATGAGAACTCATATTCTTTTTCAGGTTATCTTTCAACTCTTTATTTACGACTTCTGTACCATTCTTGATCTCTTCTTCTAGAATGCCAATAAAGGAGAGGCTCAGAGTCTCCAGTTATGGGCACTTCACTGTTCATTAAGGTTTCTATTTGTCTCCATATGTTTCATTGACTGAATTTCTCAGGGTTGTGCTGTGCTTGTTGCTCAGTCGTGTCCGGCTCTTAGTAACCCTATGGACTGTAGTCAACCAGGCTTCTCTGTCCGTGGGGATTCTCCAGGCAAGAACACTAGAGTGGGTTGCCATGCTTTCCTCCAAGGAATCTTCCCAACCCAGGGATTGAAGCCAGGTCTCCCACATAGCAGGAGGATTCTTTCCCAACTGAGCCAACAGGGAAGTCCTAGAATACTAGAATGGGTAGCCTATCCCTTCTCCAGGTGATCTTCCCTAGCCAGGGACTTGAACTGGGGTCTCCTGCATTGCAGGTGGATTCTTTACTAGCTGAGCTACCAGAGAAGCCCGAAGAGTTCAGTTCAGAGCACTCAGTACCACCTACTAATTCATAATTTTATCTCTGCATACAGTACAAAGTTTACTTCATTTACCAAATATTTTATTTAATATTTATATTTTATATTTCCAAGATTTCTACCTGTTTTTAAAATCATCTATTCTTTAACACATTTCTTTCTGTTCTATTTGCATGTATGTATGTATTTCTGTGTATAATTTAAAATATCTATTGAGGTCCTCAGGTTTGATAAAATTAACTTCATTTTCAGAAAATTCACATTCCAATGATTGATTTTATTACATGTTTTTCTTAGCATGTATTTTGGAATGCTGGTGTGCAGGCATAATTTTGAGTGGAAAGTTTTAAGAATCTGTTTGTGGGATTTTTCTCTCTCTCTTCCTTCTCCATGCTCCCTTCCCTATTTAGTGGTTTCATAGCTGACTCCCTCAGGTGCCACTGGCCTTGCACTGAACCTCGCCAGGCACAGAGCTTGCGCAAGGATGGTTTTGGAAAGAACTGCAGATCCATCTACCCACCCAAAGGGCATCTTGGTTCATAGGACTACATCGGCAGGATTTCCTTCGTTCAGAAATTTCCCTAAACCACAGCTTCTGGCAGAGGTCTCAACCTCCTTTCATATCTGCAAAAGCTCACCCTCTCTTTTCATTTCAGGGGAGTCTGAATCCTGTCCCCTGTCTTTTAAAATACCTTTTTGTTCCCATTATCCTTGTCAAAGCTAAACCTTCAGTTCCAACTCAAAGCTCAGAAAGCTCATAACTTTAGCCCTGCTCACCACATTCAAATGTCTTCCATTTCATGAGAATTGTTCATGAGGGTATTTATCTTGTTTTCTAATCTGGCTGTGTCTTTTTTATTTTCTCAATATATGTGTTTGGCATAGAAGGGATTACTCAAGCATGAATTTATTGAGCCATTTTTACAGAAGTCTTTTATTTACTTTTATATTCAAGAATAAAAAATACACTTACTTTTGTTTTAAAGTAATGTAATCCTCTAAGACCTTACCTCCATTTAAAAAACATAAAATGGGAACTCATTTTAAATTGTGAAAAATAGCTATAATTTTAAAATTTTAATGTGTTTTTATTCTGTTAAACTGTTTGTTATCTCTGGAGTCATTTTTAAGATTTTGGTGGCAATGTGGTTTTACAGTAATTTTGGTTCTTGACTATTAAGTTATAAGTATATTCGATTTTTAAGAAAAACAAACATCCAACATAAAATAAAAAACCGTCCTGGCAATATATTCTGTATGGACTAAATACTAGACTGAACATAGTAAGTGTAAAGTTAATGGCTGGTTTGGAGAGCCACAAAAATATATGCCAAGATTCTCCATTTGAACTGTAGGAAAGAATATTTGAAATATGCCTATCTATGGATCTTTGGCCCAAACTTTTAAAAATCCAATTTCTTTGGCAAACACTCCACTTGAAAAATAAAATAAAAAACACTTAAAATATAAAAGTCTTCATCTTATATTTAATCCCAAACATATATAAAATTTTTATGTTTTTTTTTCACTTTGCTAACTCTCATTTTTGTGCAAAGTGCTAAAACAAACAAGCAAACAAACTCTTTATCTAACAGCAGAATTTGGAGCCAATGACACCTGTTCCCTTTTTCATGGAAAATGTTATTCCTCCCCAGAATTACTGCTTCCTTTACTATGGTTGATTATGCACTCTCCATCTCCCTCTTCTGGAATCTTGCTAAAGAAGACTCTGTATTGTTTTGCTCAGATATGATAAAATTTAACACAGGCTGCATGGTAGTAACTGGAATATCAGTAACAGTCAAATCTGTGGTCATGAAGCACCCCCAAGCCGCACATCCTCGGCACTCCAAATGTCAGGTCACCTCACCCTGACAGTTTCTGTTTGGGTGTGTTCCTCAGTGGGTCTGCTAGTCAAGGCCACATTTCTACAGAGATTATAAACAAATAGTGTGGAAAGGTTCACCTGCCGACTCCTGCCTTCCCAGTAGAGGGGTCACTACTGGCAACCATAAATTTCTACAGGAAGAAGGTGTCTGCCATAAACTGTTGTGTGATTTTACAGACACTGTTTAAATCCTCACTGCAAAGTCTGGGACATCTCTGCCCCTGCCCATCTCACAGCCTTGTGTAAGAATCCAAATGCTGTTATATTTAGAAGAGCTTTGAGGACTGAAAGTTCTCTATACATGTAAGAGTACTATTTGTGTTTATCCAGGTCTGGATATGAGGTCACCCCATCAGATAATAAACAGCCTGACAGCTCAAACTTCCTGCCGCTGGTACATCATCATCCTCATTGTTTCATTACTGGGCTATAGCTACCTTGAAAAAGCTAAGAAACAGTTCTTCACCTTCATTTTGTGTCCATTACACTGATATACAATTGAGTTCATCATTATACAATTGTGCACAAAACTGTGTACAGTTTATAACTGATGGCTACAGGAGAAAAATCACCTTCTATATATCGCACTGAAGAGTTTGCACAATCTGCCTTGAGCCTGCCTCTACAGTTTCACATTTTTTTCTAAAACTTCGTCTTAAATTCCTCCATCCTCTAGATGTATTAGCTATTAGATCTACTTAATATACCCCAGACATGCCATGATCTCACAAATCTCCATGCTTTTGTATACACTGTCACCTAAGTCTCAAGCTTCCTAGACCTACATAGTTCCTCATCGAACTGCTACATGTCTCAGTTTTCCTTCTGTGAGATGCTTCTTTAAATCTGTTGTAGACGACACACTTCACTTCAGGGTTTATCCCACTATATTATCCTCTATGTGTAATAGTCTGTCCCCTCTCTCTGTAGATCCAGGATCTGATTCACGAAGGGCAACTAGTAAACTTATTGAATGACTAATTCAGCTGAATTCATTCATTCAAAACTACTGCTCTTCTTGTTCTTATTGCTCATCTAGTATGTGTGAAATGTTGGACCACATATATCTAGGATACAAAATGACTTCTCCTGTCTTTAAAGAGCTTCTATCTGTTCACGGTGGTAACACATCCAAATCAAGGCAAATCTTAGAGCCTGTCTCACTGTCCCAAGTCCTCTCGACAAAGGAATTTTTCTATTTTTACTATGCGGACCCTTCGGATGTTCCATCTAGAGTTTCTTTTACTTGGCCTAAAATTAAATGCAAGTAGTCCTGATGGAATTGTGGTGCCTTTTCTCTGGTTCCTGTCTATTGTTTGCCAAAAGCCCATGAGTATTGTGGTGAGCTGTCTCAATACCCAGGAGATGCCACACAACACTGAAAAATATTTTTTGATTGTGTCTAAATAGCAAACAGCAATGGACTCCCCAGCCATCTTCCTGCCACCTCAGAAGCTGCCTTTAATTCTGAAGAGCGATTTCCGTTTTGCATTTTTCCCTTTCAAATTAATAAAATCCCAAGGACCTGAGCTCTGATGAACTACCTATGGAATTTCCTTTTAGTTTATTTTTTTCCTCAAATTCAAGACATTTTATTTCACTTCCTCTCTGATTTTTTTCCCACAAATATTTTTATCTTTTTTGTAGTTTATCCAAACTTAATAGGCCTGCACACTGGTGATATGGAAAGCTTGGGTTGGCAAAAGATACTTTCTGGTGGTTGAATGCAGATTGCCAAAGAACACCCACGAGGCAGATACATTACAAAAGTGATTCTTCCCAGCTGATGAACTACACAAAGGCGCCCCCTCCAGGCAGGGGAATTTCCAAAAAAGACACCCACTGGGGCAAACGATCACCAAAAGGCAGCCATTGGGTCACACTGGCTACAACTCGGTGAGCAGGCGTGGGTTGTGTGAAAACCCCCAGTACCCTCTAGGCAGGCTGCTCATCACAGGTTGAGTTCCCTGGGAAGACAACTCCAAGATGGAGATGAATAAGCAGGTGGTTTGTTAGGGAGCACCCTTGGAGAAACACCTGTAGGAGGGAAGGGAGGAGGGGAAAAGGAGGGAAGAAAGGAGAGGGAAGGAAGGGAAGGCAAGGGACAGGATTAGGCAAAGGGAGACGCTGACCTGTGATGCAGTCACCGCAGAAACCTCAAGGGAGCCTGCTGGGAGCTTTGAAGCCAAGAAGAGCATTCAGAGCTGTTTTGAGTTGGGGCAAGGAGACCGGGTCTTTACACTCCCATGTTAGCTAGTCTGTGGATGCAGGCAGCCCCCTCCCCCATGAAAGACTCTTCCTGGCAGAGTCAATTGTAAAAGGAAGCTGGCAGCTGAGAGCATAGCTCTTTTGGCAGCAAGCCCAGCAATGGGCACCTGATGGAGACTCTGGGCAGAGTGCGGAGTTGCCAGCACAGATCTGCACAACAGTGTTCATCCTTTCAGCTATAATGGCCCTCCAGCGTGGCTCTCCACATTAGCATCTCCTCACCTTGCATGATGGTGTCAGCAGATTTGTCAGTATGATACAGTCAGACCCGATGTTCTCTGAGATCTTGAGGAGAATGGAAGGAAATGAGGTAAACCCATATGCCGCCATCCTATTCAGCTTTGAGATCTGTTCTTTAGATGGCCCCACCCAGGTATCAAGGACCTATGGAAGGTGCAGTTCTTCCTTACACAGAGAAAAGATGTGTGCATTGAGAGACGGCTCTGGTCGTCTCTCATTGCCACTGTCAGCAATAACCAGGCTCTTCCTTCGATCTCTGAATCCTAGTTAACACAAGGCATGGCCAGGGAGTGTGAATTCAGCCTTCCCCAGGAGAGGCAGGATGGTTTTCATGTCTTGCCAAGTGAGGGTTGGACATGGGGTCTCTTAAGAGAGTCTTTGGGTTCTACATGGTGCTTGGTGTTAAGGGTTTATGTTGAGAAGGTAAATGCCAAAGAAGGAAAGCCTACTCAAACCTGCTATCTCTTCACTAACTGAGAGAGCGGAAGTTCCAGTACCTTTTTCCTTCACCTATCACTGACAAGCTACTGTCCTTGGGGTCACAAGAGTCAGACACGACTTAACAGCTAAACAGCAACAACAAATCATTGCTCTTAGTCAGCCACACCCTAGACTTGTAAAATATAAGTTGAAGAGAAATGCACAAAAGGAAAACTTTGCTTTATACAGTTTTCCCTGATGAAGCAAACCACCTTAAAACTAAAAATTTAACACATATTAATTGAATCCTTACTATATGCCAAGCACTGGGCTACTTCCTAGAGATGAATGATGAGAGAGAACAGTTAGATGCAATTTCTATCTCCATGGAGCTTATAGTCTCAGGAAAAGACCTAGTGTGTTCTTAATTGCTAGATAATCGCATCTCATAAATGACTGCAGAAAAACTGTGTATATTTGGAGAGCATATCAGAAAGTAATTTAGCCATGTCTACTCTTGTCTGGAAAATCCCATGGATGGAGGAGCCTGGTAGGCTGCAGTCCATGGGGTCGCAAAGAGTCGGACGCTACTAAGCAACTTCCCTTTCACTTCTTACTTTCATGCATTGGAGAAGGAAATGGCAACCCACTCCAATGTTCTTGCCTGGAGAATCTCAGGGATGGGGGAGCCTTGTGGGCTGCCATCTGTGGGGTCGCACAGAGTTGGACATGACTGAAGTGACTTAGCAGCAGCAGTAGCAGGGATCTAGGCAAAGTTTTACAAAGTGGACAGTTAAAATGAAATTTTAAAAATGACTAAGAGTTAAATCAGCAAAGAATAGGATCAGGGAAGCGCTATAGACAAGATAACAAGATACACTAAAGCCAGAGTGATTAGAGAGAACCCTAATGACCTAAGTGTAGCCCCTGAATTAAGTCAGACCTGAAAATAACCAGAGCTATTTTTCTGGGCTTCCCAATTAGGAGAACCAACACATTCCTTTTTGTATTTAAATGATTTCATGCTGGGGTTCTGTCACTTACCACCAAAGCATAGTGAAAGAGCACAGTAGATACATTGTCTTCAGAAAGATTAATTGATTGGCCTGTTGACCAAACAGACCTTTCTCTCAAAACTTTGTACTTACACACTCAAAACTGTTATATAGTCAACCAATGAGTTTGAGTTCTAGAAATAAAAAGATTATGTAGGGTTGGGAAAGAAATTACTGCCAAAACATGGCAATACCTAGTGCAAATCAAAGTAGTGGAGGAGCACCCTGCCAAGACAGAACCACATTGCTTGATTTCAAGATCCATCTCTGCCACGTATTAGCTGTTGACCCTGGGCAAGTTACCCCACTTCACTGTGCCTCAGTGTACTCATCTGAAAAATGGGTATAAAAATAGTACCTGCCTCATGGGGTTGTTGTGAGGCCTAAACAAATTAATACATATAAAACACTTTAGAACAAGGCTTGTACAGAACAAACATTCAAAAAAGTATAAGCTACCATTGATATTATTATTATTAACATTATGGTTAAGCAGAAGACTCCACTTAACAGAAAGGAGAGTGAACCAGGCATAAACAGTGGAACAAGATGAGGAGCAAAGTGACCACAGAGGAAGAGAAAGGAGTTGTCTCTATTTCAGATGTCTCTTTAGCTCCCATAGGACCAGCCATACTTTATGTCTATTTCCTTAAAATAGCCACCCTGACTTCCCTGGTGGTCCAGTGGCCCATGACTCCATGCTTCCACTGCAAGGAGCTTGGGTTCAATCCCTGACTCGGGGGACTACGATCCTTATGCAACATGGCATAGCCAAAAAATAAAATAAATTAAATAGCCACCCACTCACCCGCCAATTTTTTAAAAAAAATTTTAACTCCTTTAATTGAATTTCTGTTCCTTGTAATCAAATAAGCCTAGACAAAATCATGGCATTTGAAGTACATGATGCAGGCCAGACCAGGTAACACTTCCATATTCAACACCATTGACAGCTCCCCCAGCAGATGATGTATGTGTACTCTCTCCATTGAAATCCATCTTACTTCTGGGAAAACAATTCAAAAGCAAGTATGTCTCAGATGGCAGG
The DNA here is from genome assembly GCF_016772045.2 of Ovis aries. Classification (NCBI taxonomy): domain Eukaryota; kingdom Metazoa; phylum Chordata; class Mammalia; order Artiodactyla; family Bovidae; genus Ovis; species Ovis aries. The sequence continues at coordinate 24,339,364 of NC_056069.1, read as the reverse complement.
CGCCAGCATTATCTCAGTTGTACGGACACTCACCGTGCTAACCGGGAAGCCCTAGCCCGGTCCTATGTTAGGAGGACAAGAGGGAATCCTCTTCATTTCTACCTTAGAAGAGTAGGTAAATCATTTCCTTTGTTGGGATCAGGCATCCAGGATTGCCCTGCGAATCCAAAGTGTTTCTAACATTCTCCTTCCTAAGTTCTATTCATAGAAAACCTTGGCCGGATGCCAGCTCTGTGTCACATTGTTTGCGTGGAATGAGGATGTACTCTGCTTTTTCAGAATAACAAGCCCATGTTTTCGGGTCATTAAGGAAAAAACTTTTCCCACAGCATAATGAGTAGAGTTCACTTTAACACCCCCAAGATGTGTCATTCCAAAGGACACAAATAAAATGCCCCCTAAAGCCACACACACTCCAGCTCCCTTGTCAGTGAGTAAACAATGTGTCTGAGAAGATTTACCCCAATGCCCTCACATTCTTCCCCAGGAAATTTACTCCCTCTCAGACCTTTACTCCTTACTTCAAAACACACAGAAACCTAAATAAGGGCAGCCAAGCCAGCACTCAGAGGAAAGAAAATAGACCCTGGAAGAGGTGAAAACATCTGGTCTAGTTTTTTCCACCTGAGTTTTCACCCATCAAGGAATCAAAATTCACCTTGATCCTGAATTTCAGAATTACAACCCTGACATATCAGAGCAGTCTCAGTGACAGCCACCAACCTATAAAGATGGAAATACATAAATATACTCATCTCCCCATCAATTAGAGTATTTCTCTGAAAATGGAAAATTAATCTTACTTGAACAGGAATAGCTAACCATAGTTCATTAATTTTTTAAATTTCTTTTTAATTGAAGGATAATTGCTTCATAATATTGCTTTGGTTTCTGTCATACATACATCAACATGAGATAGCCATAGGTGTACATATGTCCCCCTCTCTCTTGAACCTCCCTCCCATCTCCCACCCTTTCCCACCCTCTAGGTTGTCACGGAGCCCAGGTTTGAGTTCCCTGAATCATACAGCAAATTTCCATTGGCTATCTATTTTGCATACAGTAGTGTATATGCGTCCATGCTACTCTCTATTCATCTTACCCTTTCCTTCCTCCCCAACACCCATGTCCATAATTCAGTTCTCTATGTCTGTGTCTCCACTGTGTTAGTGTTAGTCGCTCAGTCGTGCCCGACTCTTTGTGACCCCGTGGACTGCAGCTCACCAGGCTTCTGTCTCCATGAGATTTTCCAGGCAAGGATACCGGAGTGGGTTGACATTTCCTTCTCCAGGGGATCTTCCCAACCCAGAGACTGAACCCAGGTCTCCTGTATTGCAGGCAGATTCTTTACCGACTGAGCTGGCAAATAGGTTCATCAGTACCATCTTTCTAGATTTCATTAATTCTTTTTTTATTGAGGCATAATCGACATACAACATGATATTAGTTTCAGAAGTACAGCATAATGATTCAATATTTGTATGCCTTGAGAAACAGTCACCCCTGTTTTTGTTAACATTTTTTTCTTATATTGAGAATTTTACCATCTACTCTCTTAACAACTTTCAAATACAAATAGTATCATTAACTATAGTCACAGTGCTGTACATTAATTCCCAAGACTTATTTATAACAGAGAGTTTGTACCTTGGTTCAGATGGTGAAGAACCCACCTGCAATGTGGAAGAGCTGAGTTCGATCCCTGGGTCGGGAAGATCCCCTGGAGAAGAGAATGGCAACCCACTCTAGTACTCTTGCCTGGAGCATCCCATGGACAGAGCAGCCTGGCAGGCTACAGTCCATGGGGTCACAAAGAGTTGGACATGATTGAGTGACTTTCACTTTGTACCTTTTTACCACCTTCACCCATTTTGCCCTCTCCCCAAAGCACCTCTGTATCTGGCAACTGCCAGTTCATTCTTTTTGTCTATGAGCTTGGTTTTTTCTTGTTATTTTTTAGATCCCATGTATTAGTGGGCTCATACAGTATTTCTCTGACTTATTTCACTTCTCATAGTACCCTCGAGGTTAATCCATGTTGTCACAAATGGCGAGATTTATTTCTTTTTTATGACTGAATAATATTGCATTGTGTATCTACCGCATTTCTTTATTCATTCTTTCACTGATGCACACTTAGGGTGCTTCCATGTCCTGGCCATGAATGCTGCAATAAACTTGAGAGTGCAGATATTTTTGCAAGTTAATGTTTTCATTGTCTGCAGACAAACACCCAAGTGGAATTTCTGGCTCTCATCAATTCTTTATTGCCTGAAAACAATTGCACAAACCAAAGAAGACAATGTTGAACAGATGTGGTACTTTACAATGAGCGACAATGATCATAGAGTTAAGAGGAATCTTGCATCTGCTCTGGAAAAAATCCTCAGCCTTGGACACATCAGCTCCCTTGGGTGCGGACACCTCCCCCTGGTTATTGCCTTTACTCACTGTAGGTGTCAGAGTCAGTCTTAACAGGGCATTTCCGCCTGCAAAAAACTGGTGTTCTGGTCCCTCAGTGATGCAATCCTTGCTTTTCCTGTTACTTCGGGGTGCCATGACCCTCATGCAGACTTAGAGATGGGCAAAAGGTGCTTTTCAGGGTCTCAGAAGCAAGGGCATGGTCACCTTCCTGAGCATATTTCCTAAAAGTAGCAGCTTTTCAAGATTTTTAATAGGCGTTATGTTGACCTAATGGTTGTAAGACAATGTGGAAAAGACAGTAAAGGAAGCAGCATGGAAAGGCTGATCAAAATACCAGTGATCACTTCTTGAACACTTACTTTGACCTAATTTTAGATTTACAGAAGAGTTTCAAGAATGGAAAATAGTTCCCATATACCCTTCATCCAGATTCCTCAAAGGTTAACATTTTTATCACTTTTACTTTATCATTCCTGCTCTCAATATGTATGCATATTATATGATTTTCCTGTTTGAGCATAAGTTGCAGCTATTTAGGTAGGGTTGAAAGGAAGAGGTTTTTTAAAAATATACTTCAAGATGAAGAATAAAAAGTCACTAATGTTAAATAACTGGATTTTCTTGAAGACAATTTTGTCTTAGTGCAATTGTGAATAATAAAGTGTTTTTTCTTTGACATCAAAATAAAGTCATTTAAGAAAAAAAAGAAAGAAATTAGTGGTTAGATTATAAGAAGGGTCAAAGGGTGACTGCTTCCTGCCACTGACACGACAGCCCTTGCCCCCATGCTGGTCCCATCTGAGCCTGGTCAGGCCTCTGCTCCATTCATTGACAAGCTTCATCTAACCCATGAAGACACTTGAACAGCACAACCCATGAAGACATTTGGTGCCTCACCCAAGAGTTCTTATAACGCAGATGATCTAGAATGGTCCCTATTTCCTAACACCCAAGACCACAGGGTTAGTTTCTTTGTTCCTGAAAGCACTCTTTCTTGCCCCAGCCCTATTCCTACCTGTTATCTTACACAACTTAGTTATTTATCAAAACAATTCTGCCCAAGTTAATCAACATTTCACTGGCCACATTGAGCTTTGAATGGCTTTGGCTACATCCAAAAATGAAATCCAGGCTTCCCTTGTGGCTCAGCTGGTAAAGAATCTGCCTGCAATGCAGGAGACCTGGGTTGGGAAGATCCCCTGAAGAAAGGAAGAGTTACCCACTCCAGTATGCAAAAACAAACAAACAAAAAAAGATGAAAAATCCCATGGATGGAGGAACATAGCAGGCTACAGTTCATGGGGTCGCAAAGAGTCAAACAAGACTGAGCAACTTCACTAGCTAGCAAAAGGGAAATTCACCTAAAAGGAGGAATGTGTGTCAACTGAACTCTTCATTAAAACAGGCCACAAGGCCTGAGGGTGATAGCCCCAGAAAGGAATTTCAGAGAAGCAGCACCAGCATAGGAAGAGAACAGCTGTAGCTCTCTATCCCAGCAAGGATGTCTATTCACTCCTGTCACCTGCACCTCCCAAGCTACCCTGCATCTTCCAAACTGATCGATTCAGCAGGTGTTCTGATTTTCCATCTTGGGAGATACGCCATATCCTATCAATGAATTACACTTTTGTTGAGGTTGGCCAAAGTCAACTTTTTCAGTTCTGTTTTGTTTTGCTTGACGACACCCAAGAACCATAAACCGCCACATAGGATTCCACTGTGCACCGGTGTGTTTCGGTTCTGTCTGTCCAATCGCCACTGTCTCTCTCTAGGGCTCTTTAAAGATGGGGATCATCATCTACTCCGCTTCTGTTGACGCTATGCAGGATGAATACTTCCCCAGCCACATTGCCTGACTGCTCATAGATAAAAGGTGAACTAGCCCTAAACTAGACTTCCAGGATTTTCTCCTTATTTTTTAAAATGACTATACTTTTAAAAGGCACTTTTAAAAAGCTCACATCTTAAATACTTATTGTATTGTTTTTGGCTAGGCTGCGCCTGCTTTTCTGTAGTTACAGAGAGCATGGGCTTCTCTTGATGCAAAGCAGGAGTCTAGGCCAAATAGTTGCAGCACGGTTAGTTGCAGCTCCCGGGCTCTAGAGCACAGGCTCAGTAGTTATGGCGCAGGGGCTTAGTTGCTCCGAAGCATGTGGGATCTTCCTGGGTTCAAGGATCAAACTCGCATCTCCTTCACTGGCAAGCAGATTTTTTTTTTTTTTTTACCACTGAGCCACCAGAGAAGCCCTTCCTTATTTTTTAAACTGAATTTTGCTTTAGTCTAAAAATACTGAATCAAAGTCCATCTCAAATTTCTTCAGTTTCTGCAAGGCATGAAACAATTTCATGAAAATGGTGTTCAAAATCTTCTAATGCCTGGTTTCCAATCCCTCTGCAGCTCTGATCATTAAATAACTAGAAAGTCAACCATGACCCTGGATTTCCAAGGTTGTTTTCAAACCAAGAATTCTGTTGTTGCCAAGACTAGTGGGGGTTTCTGAACTGGTCAACATTCCTTGAGTTTCCTTTGAGAGGTGAAAAAAAAGCCAGCTTGAAATGCACTATACAAGTAAGAAAGATATGAACAAGTTAAGGGGAAACTACAAAGGAAGCGGGCCAAGTCCCAAAATAAAAGGCAGGAATAGACAACTAAAAATAGTACACAGGGAAGTGTACCACATCTGTAGGGCTCCCTCACATTCTCCTGAAGCATTGTACCTTTTTTTTTTTTTCAGGAGCATGCTAATAATTGTTTGGAGACTTAAATAGAACACTATTATTTGTTCTTTAAAAATAGTAACTTCTTTTGTAGAAGTGTGAGAGTTCCAGGTGATGTCAATTGAGTTTCATTCCTTGCTACTCACCTTTCACAGGTATCTTCAAGTTTGTTAAGGAGTCAGTTGATTTTTTACAGTCTATGTATTCACTTTTAACAGAATGTGAAATACTTTAAATATTTCAGTCTTGCTGCAATTAATCTACATCTGAGATACCCAAAAAGTGAGAGTGGCTTATATAATAACACTTAAATTATCTGCTTTGTGGGATAAGCTTAAACTAGGCAGACACAGGGGCTTCCCTGTGGTTCAGTGGTAAAGAATCCACCTGCCAATGCAGGAGATGTGGGTTCGATCCCTGGGTCAGGAAAATCCCCTAGAGAAGGAAATGGCAACTCTCTTCAGTATTCTTGTTTGGGAAATCCCATGGACAGAGGATCTTGGCAGGCTCCACAGTCCATGGGGTCACAAAAGAGTCAGACACAACTTAGCAACTAAATAGCAATGCAGGTGCAGCGATAGGAGAAAATGACATACAGAGAACTTGTGCACAGGTCCTTAGGACTTTGCACATAAGTCATTACCTACACTCTGCCGAGAAGATACTGGAACGACATGGTTGAAGAACACATCTGAAGTCGATAATTAGTGAGTATCGCAGTGAGCTAATCCTGGCTCACTCAGATCAAAGTACTTCCAGAGTACCTAAGATAACAAAAATATTTTTCAAAATGGCTAATTTTGTATATTTAGCACAAAGCCAGAGAAAGGATACTCGTTGCTTACTTTCTCAGTTTTGCTTACTTTTGAAGACATCGAATTTATATTTAAATTATGAAAATATATAGTACACATCCCACCATTAATATAGGTGCCATTCCTCCTGGGTATAAGGTTTATCTTCCATCATTCAGTCAGTTGTCAGATTATTATGACAATTACTTTTTCCCTTAAGAGAAATATGTCATGATAGATTTTAAGAAAATGAAATCTCGTACTGAGAGCTGCCTATGTAGAAGTCCTTCCCAACTTGTTTAATCATCACTTCCAAGTTGTTAATTCCTGTTTTCTCTAGACACAACAGAAACAGGAAATATTTACCAACTTCACAGGTGTCAGGAAATGCTTTAAAAACCCTGATTGCCTAACCCCCTGTTTAAGCAGACAGCATTTCTGTGCATAGGTGCAGAAGGTATATTGTAATTTTAAATGTCTACTATAAGCCAGAGACCTTTATCTATATTTTCTAAGTATTCACTGGATTTGGTTCTGTTGGACAAAGATTTGCTCCACAAGAGAAGTGCAGTGTATGCTAATGCGCACTGTAGCCTTTCTAGTATTTGTAAGAAAACTATAGTTCTCTACATTTACTTGCTTTGAAATCCTATCTCCCTATTTAACATAGTACCAGGATGACAAAGTACATCTCAAAACAACTGAAATATAGGAAGATGCTCTTAGTTCACCATGTATGTAATAAACCACTAGTTTGTTTTCATTCGTTTAAATTTGCCACAATTTAAATTTTCAAAAATGGAAAGAAAATCTTTTCCCCTATTATAAAGCTAACTGCAAAATTCTAGAAAATGGCTAAAATTGTAAAGGATAAAATAAGTATCATTGTTAATAAAACAAGTACAATTGTTTACATTGTAAAATTATATTTTTTCACAAAGATCATATTATTTATATAGCACTGTTGCATACTTTTTAATGTAGTACAAAGTGCTCTTGAGCAACCTTCTCTTAATATTCTCACAGGAATCACACATACTTCCATTCTCTCTGGATAACATAGAGTCTTGACATCCTCAGTGTCTACTAAAGGATGCAGGTAGGCAGGTCTCTCTCTGGGATGCACCTGAACACTTTTGCATTTCTACCAGTTGAAATAGAAACATACCAAGAGGCTGTTGCATTTTTTTCTCAAACTGGTTTGTGCCAGTTATCATGGTTACATAATTTAAATATTAAAAGGTCAATAATCTAGCAGCACAGAAACAGGATTGTTGTTTCTATAAAAACTAAGGTGAATGTTTCATTCTAACCTGACGAAGGTATCACTTTAAAAAACAGGTGAAAATCTGGAAGGAGTCTGTATTCTGATTGTGGATTCGACAAGGAAGCCCATGTGTGCTCCACTGCCAGCCACAGTACCTGACCAAATCCCAACACCAACTACGTTGTCACCCTCTGCTTTGCAGTGAACACTGTATGAACCTCATCATTTCCAGTGTCTAAATCAGAGTCTGTGCTTGGCTCCACTGTCATTTCTTTAATCAGTACCCTATACATGACCTCTTCACATCTTTTACAGTTTTTCGATATTGTAGAAACTGCCACATTAGTCTTTAAAACATTTTCGAAAACTTGAAATTATTTCCTTAGAATAGACTTGGATAATTTTTGCATGAAAGTGTGTATACCTTTTAAAGCCTTCATTTATGTGTGTATGTGTGTTGAGGTGTGTATGTATTTTTAAATATGAGGTAGGGGCTTCCCTGGTGGCTCAGTGGTAAAGAATCTGCCTGTCAGTGCAGGGGATGTGGATTTGATCCCTGAATCAGGAAGATGCCCTGGAGAAGGAAGTGGCCTCCCACTCTAGTATTCTTGCCTGGGAAATCTCATGGACAGAGGAGCCTAGCAGGCTATGGTCCACAGGGTCGCAAAAGAGTTGGACATAACTTATCAACTAAGCAACAAGGCAAACTAAAGATTTTAATGTTTTCATTTCTAAAAATCAATGGCTAACAGTGGTACAATGACCCTTTACAGTAGTAGAGTTTTTGCCACCAAGCATGGCATTTTATCACTGAAATACTTGGATCTAGGGAGTTTTATATGTAAAATAAAAGATTTACACTAATTCTTTAGGCCTCTCTTCTCAACCCCAGTATCTCAGATTTCTATATACTGCTGTATTTTCTAGGGAGCTTGAAAGTTATGAATATATCTACTTTATAAAAGTTACATCTCAAAACTCTATATAAATGGAATTTTCTAAACTGGATTCAAGTAATCACATCAAACTATACCATCACTTCAGAAAGCCTTTATCTGCATCTCTGACTGGTAACCACTAGCTTAGAATGGTGTCTCCTTTATCTTGGGGGAGTGGAGGACAGAAGCAAAGAAATATTCTGCTAGTAAGTAGGGTTTCTCTTCTGTACTTGCAGACTAACTGCTGTTCTGTCCTTCCCAGATGACTTTCTGGAAAAGTGCTCACCTGCATGCAGTGTTCAGTGCTCTTCATTCATACTTCTCCATTGAGCTCTTCACGGACTTTGCTCAACACTGGCCACCAGGGGCTCTTCGGGTCTGCCCGATGTTCCACAACACACGGCGCCACTCATCACTCTTCTCGAGGCCACAGGCTCCTTAATTAGTTTCTGAGTCTTTGGTTCTTCCACCTTTACCCTCCCCCTATAATCCTCTACTGTCCCTCACAAGTCTCCATGATTTAGCTTAAATTTTCTCTGACATTTCAACCTTCTCAGCAACTTAAATAGTTAAGTATCTTCAAGTAAAATATTAAATGAACCAAGTGGTGAAGAAATATTGCAACTTATTCTTTCATAAGGCCAGTAATGATAGATTTTGATAGCCCCTTAGTTTATCTCACTTCTAGGCAAATCTAAATTTCCCTGTATCAGTGATTCTAGAAGTGTGGTCCCTGGATCAGCAGCATGTGCATCACCTGGAAACCTGTTAAAATGGAAAATCCTTGGGCATCACCTCAGACATACCAAATCGGTAATTTGTGCTTTACAAAGGATTCTGATAGGCAGAATATCAGATATGCAGGTGAAACTACCCTTATGACAGAAAGAGAAGAGGAATGAAAGAGCCTTTTGATGAAAGTGAAAGAGGAGAGTGAAAGCTGGCTTAAAACTCAACATTCATAAAACAAAGATCATGGCATCTGGTCCCATCACTTCATGGCAAATAGATGGGGAAACAATGGAAACAGTGACAGACTTTATTTTCTTAGGCTCTGAAACCACCACAGATGGTGATTGCAGCCATGAAATTAAAAGATGCCTGCTCCTTGGAAGAAAAGCTATGACAAATCTAGACAGCATATTGAAAAGCAGAGACATTACTTTGCCAGCAAAGGTTCATCTAGTCACAGCTACAATTTTTAAAGTAGTCATGTATGGATGTGAGAGTTGGACCATAAAGAAAGTTGAGTGCTGAAGAATTGATGCTTTTGAACTGTGGTATTTGAGAAGACTCTTGAGAGTCCCTTGGATTTAAGATCAAACTGGTCAATCCTAAAGGAAATCAACCCTGAATATTCATTGAAAGGACTGATGCTGAAACTGAAGCTCCAATACTTTGGCCACCTGATGCAAAGAGCTGACTCATTGGAAAAGACCCTGATGCTGGAAAAGATTGAAGGCAGGAGGAGAAGGGGATGATAGAGAATGAGACAGTTGGATGGCATCACCAACTTGATGGACATGAGTCTGAGCAAGCTCTGGGAGTTGGTGATGGACAGGGAAGCCTGGTGTGCTGCAGTCCATGGGATCGCAAGAGTCAGACACGACTGAGCAACTTAACTGACTGACTGAAGGATTCTGATGCACATTAAATTTTTTAAATTTATTTTTAATTGGAGGATAATTGCTTTACAATATTGTGTTGGTTTCTGCCATATGTCAAAATGAATCAGTCATAGGTATACATATGTCTCCTCCCTCTTGAACCTCCCTCCCACTTTCCACCCCATCCCAGCCCTCTAAGTTGTCACAGAGCACCAGTTTGAGCTCCCTGAGTCATGCAGCAAATTCCTACTGGCTACCTATTTTCTACATGGCAGTGGATACATTCCATACTACTCTCTCAATACATAGCTCTCTCTCCCTCCCCCACTGCGTCTACAAGTCTGTTCTCTTTGTCTGATACACATTCAATTTTGAGAACCACTGCTCTGTAACATATACACTCTAAACTCTAGCCTTAGTTTAATGAATAATGTTAACTGAGGAATAATCAAAAATAATCAATTCACCCTCTAAATATCTGTCTGATGTTGAACATCTATGGATTCTTCTTTCCTAGGAAGCTCAGGATAAACGGAAGGGATAATGTGTAGGATGGAAACAACAGTCTTCCCAAATTGCCTCTCACAGAAAATAATGCTCCAGTCTGGCTACCAAGTGATGTTCCCAGTGCCTGGGGGAGACAAACTCCCTGTCTCTGTTGCCCTGGGCAACCCCTATTTGTCATACTCACTGACTCTAACATATGCCCCTGTTTTCTTCAATCCCAGTAGGCAGAATAAGTTTGCCATCAAGGAAACAGAGGAGCTGGCAGATGAAAGGAAATGAGAAGCCATCTACTCCCTCAGTACTGCGGCTCTGCTGGAGGCAGGAGGCCTGTTACCTGCTTCATTCATTCCTCCACTTCATCACCTACTCATCCTTCTCTCTTCCCATTTATCCTTCCACCCACCTGTCTACCCATCCACCCTTTCACTCGTCCATTCATCCACTCTTCCTAGAAATATTTATTATGTGGAATATGTGCCAGCCTGGTTTCTCTTCAAAATCAAATGAGGTTGGGCCTCACTGGAGATCACTGAGCCATGGCATTTTCTTTTGCTTCTCGGGTGGCTCCCAGGATAGCCTATTGGGATGGAGGAAGAAAATCTCAGAATTTCTATTTATATGTATCTCTTATCCTTTAAAAAATTTTTAGTTTGGCTTTTTATGGCTTCCCTGGTGGCTCAGATGATAAAGCACCTGCCTGCAATGCAGAAGACCAGGGTTCGATCCCTGGGTTGGGAAGATCACCTGGAGAAGGAAATGGCACCCCACTCCAGTACTCGTGCCTGGAAAATTCCATGGACGGAGGAGCCTGATAGGCTACAGTCCATGGGGTTGCAAAGAGTTGGACACGACTGAGCAATTATATATATTTTATAATGAACATAATGTACTAATACCATACTATGTATATATCAAATAGCATGCTCAGAAACTGCAATAAAAATATGCAAAATCCAAAGATTTAAGAGACCACTGCTATGAAGAAGTCAGAAGATGACAGAGCAATTTAAGACAGACAGGTACTAGTGTTTGGAATGAAGAAAGCAAAAAGTACTCAGTAGCATGAAGCTAGGTAGCTAGAAAACATGCCTGCAACTCAGACTGGATCAACCCACCTCTGTTTGTCTGTGGTCACATACATGGTTGCTACAGAGTCAGGAGCAGAGGCAATCCCTGCCCTAGTCTAGCTAGTATTCCATCATTCACTATCCCAAAGGGGCAACTGAACTGTGTCTTGGCCTTCAGTTCAAGATGGCAGATCTTTAAGTAACCCTACCCCTTGAAAACATATTCTGAAGCTTCACTGCCCACTGGTGAAAAGTAAAGATTTTTGATGCTTTCTTCTTTGCTTAATAATAATATTTATATCTTATATTAATGTAACATTGTCTCATTCACATCCAGTTTCTCCCTTCTTTAAAAAAAAGAATTAATTTATGCAAACTCGATATTTTTCCTAATGCAAACATAATTTTTTCAGCACTGTATCAATTCACTTTATTTTTTTTCTTTTTTTTTTCAATTCACTTTAAATGTTTCTTTTTCATATAAGACTGAGTGAACTTATACTATTCTTTTTTAATTTTATTGAAGTGTAACTGATTTATACAATGTTGGGTTTAATACTATTCTTGATTTTTATATTCTCAACCTTCAAAGCTGTATGTTACTCTACTCTTTTGTAGGCACTGACACATTTGTCTTTGCCTAACTGAAATGTTTGTAACCACTGTCAAACACCAATAGAAGTGTTTTCTTGTTAATATACAAGAACCAACTTTTTTAGGAAGCTGTAAGAAGGCAAAGGAAAAATTTTTGACAGAAGATGCTTATCTGTAGGGGAAAATTTACATGCAAAGCCTGTCTAATGTGCATTAATGAGCTATTATTCATTGAATGAATCATTTAAATATCTTAATCATCAATGAAGTCATGAATGGACTCAGGAGTGACCGTCTTTTTTTTTTTTTAATTGATCAATCATAAACTTGTCTTTTTAAAAGAAATCCAAATAGCTTATTCAGTTTACATTAAAAGACCCTCCCACACACACGTTCACAATTCTGTAGGCAAACTTCGAGACTAAAATACAGACAAATAGTGAAATAATCTTAAACAATTCTTCACTCCAAATAAAATACTTCTGCAAATATTTCCTAACAAAATCTAGTACAACAGTCCTGTTTGTGCTAAGATCCTTCCAAGGGTACTCATAATTCCACTTATCAACCAAGTTTAAAGAAAAAAATACATTAAAATTAACTATATTTTAAAGCTGACATTTCCTGCTAAAATTGACTCTTTTCAAACTTAATAAAAAGCATTTTCTACTTTAAATTTAAAGCTCATGTAAATCATTGCACTTACTTTTAAATAAATTCCCTCATGTGTTTTGACATTTTATAAATCCATGGTGACTAAATTTTTCTAGGTTTCTCTTATACTTACTATTAATTTTACTGTAATTATTGATAATAAATTTACCATACCTTGGATGTTTGAAAAGCTTAGAGAATTATACTTTTATTCTAACCATTTTGAACAATGATATTATGCTTATTTTCTCAAGAGAGTGATAAATATGGGTGTGGAGGATGACTTGTACTAACAAGTGTTTACAAAAAATATATAAATATTTACCTTTACACTTCTCCTAAATGGGCAAAATACTTCCTTACTGTCTATCTGAGGTGACATTCTTTAAAACCATTTATGGAAGTGTGTATTTGCCCTGTACCCAAGAACCATCCTTCAGACGGGGTAAACTGGGAACTACATTAGCCATCCTTTGAAACCTGCCTCAGTCCAAGGCTGCTGCTCAAACTCCCACAAGCTTCGAAAGTCCCACTTCCTTCAGGGATTGTTTTGTTTTGACTTTTTCCAAAGTGAAAAAAAAAAAAAAAAGCACTGAAGGAGGAAACAGACAGAACAGGCTCCATCTTGAAAGCAGGACTCCATCTTGGGCCGGACTGCGGACTTTGAGCTATATGCCCAGAATCTATGGAAACGACATACCAACTGGAAAACTGGGCCCCCTGGATGGAACCCCAGGGCTCATAGACTCTCTGTTGCCTAAAAGAATACCCTAATTATCTGTGTAACTGAATAGAATCATAAATTCTATTATGCTTATTGGTGTATGACCACAGGCCTATTGATAATTGTCCACTGTTAACTACCTAGGCTTAAGGTATATGAATCACGGGTTAACTTTGATTGTATCTTTCTTTTCCTTTGTTCAGACTAGTTTCAGGGAATTTGGGGAGGTGGGTTTGGGCACGTACACTTAGGGTATATAAGGTTTTCAGAAAAACTGGTCAGGGTCCTTGGCTAAGAGGAGACTCTGCCTTGGGCCCGCCGGTGTAATGAACTGCACTCCACTATCTGCATTGTCCTTCTGAGTGAGTTTGTTTCCCGGAACGCATGGCTACAACATTTGGTGCATGGGCCGGAAAACTCCTAATTTTGAGGAGACAAGTCCCATTTGGGACTACTCCAAGGCCTTGTGGCTTGAATCTTCTAGAGGAGGGAAGGCGCCTGGCCCTTCTGGAAGGATTCTGCTTCTCAATGCCTGGACCTTCCACGTTAGCAGGTAGTGGATGGCAGCAGGGGAACTGAGCGCTCATGTGAGGAGGAACCCACCTGATAGGGTGGAAGAGGGGGCCTGATCACCCCCCTGGGAGGGATTAGAAGGGGCACAGACCCTCAGGAGCCTGGATTAGGTAGGTGGCAACGATTGCTTGGTACACAGGTTGCCGAGCATGTTAGGGTTTAGGAAGGAAATTTGTGAAGGTCATTTAGGAGGTGGTGTCCATGCCGTCTTGGGGAAAATTATTACCAAGCAATTGCCAGGGGATTTTTAGGAGAAGAAACTTGGTTTTTGTGTGCTTGTATTCTGCTCTCGCCAAGGAGGCATCCCATCTGCTATGAAATTCTTGACCCCCTCGGAATTGTCAGGCTGGAAGGAGGGGGATACATAAGTGAGTATGAATTGGCTTTTCCGGAGACGGCCTGGGACGTGGGATATTTAACCCATCTGTATTTTCATCCGCACCTGATCAAGCCCACCAAGGCAGAATGGACTTTAAAAGTTAAGGGAGAAACAGTCTTGGACCACGTGGTGTTCTGGTTTGGCTGTGCTGACTGGCAGGTGAAGGCATGCCAATACCCCTTCTCCCTCTGGGATCTGGCAGGTAAGGCTCTTCTCACCCCAGTTAGGAAGAAGGCAGAATGGCAGTTTAAGTGTCATTGAGTGGAAATGTCAGAAGTACATAGGGTAATGAGAACTTCATAGACAGAATGAAAAGGAAAAGTAGAAGAAGGTCCAAGAAGGTAAGCAAGATGGGGAGAAGTGAATCTAAGGCAACTGTATAGGAGTGCATGATTAAAATTTTAAAGAAGGGATTTGGAGGAGGCTTTGGGGTGAAGATGAAGCCTAACTGCCTCCACATACTCTGTGAGGTCGAATGCCCCCTGTGGGAGTAGGAGGGCCACCAGAGGACACCATGAACTTAAAAATAGTGGAAGCAGTCTACACAGTAGTCACAGGAGAGCCGGGACACCCGGATCAATATCCATACACTGACTCATGGCTAGGGTAGCTCAAGACCCTCCTACATGGACAAGGTTCTGTATCCAGAAGGGAAAGGGAAAAATAGTAATGGCACAAAAATGGACTGATGATAAAAAAAGGAAATTCTACAGGAGTTGGACGGGGATGACCTGACCCCTTCCCCATACTGGATAATGACACGCCTGCCTCCCAGTGCTCCACCAGGACCAGAGGCCACCTCAATTAATGCCCAATCCAGGGCCAGGTGAAGTTCCTGCAGCAGCCACTACTCTTCCGCCACCTCTCCCGGAGTTCGTAGAGCCGCCGTTTCGGCAGGCTCCAATCCCAGCAATGGAGACCTCTGATCAATGCCCCCAGAATTCCACCTCAGCTGGACCTTCTAGATTGTATCCCCCTCTCCCGGTGAGTACTGATGGGAAGGGGGAAGAAAACACAGCAATTAGACAGAGGCTGCGCTCCACCAAGGAACAGGGGGAAAGAACCCCACTACAGATGCCCCTCAGAGAGCTACAACAGCCTCCAGTTCAGGACGCATGGGGCACTACCATCAGCTCCCTGTAGCCTATTATTACCAGCCATTTTCCTCTACAGATATATTAGACTGGCAGAGACACGCTCCACCGTACTTGGGGGACCCACAAGCCATGATTAGGCTAACGGAGACTATTTTTCGAACCCACTGCCCTACATAGGATGACATAATCCAACTACTAGTCTCCCTTTTCAGCACTGAGGAAAGACACAGGATCCTGAGGCCAGAAAATGGATAAGAGAAATGGCACTTGAGGGTACTGCAAACCCGCAGCGGTGGGCAGAACCAGGCACCCCTGATGACAGGCCCAACTGGGACTGTAACACAGAGGAAGGGAGGGGCCACCTGGAGAGATATCGGGTGACTATTTCACGAGGTCTCAAGAGGGGGGCCCAAAAAGCTATGAGTATTGCAAAACCCTCCAAAGTGAAGTCACTCCGTCGTGTCCGACTCTTTGCGACCCCATGGACTGTAGCCTACCATGCTTCTCCGTTCATGGGATTCTCCAGGCAAGAGTACTGGAGTGGGTTACCATTTCCTTCTCCAGGGGATCTTCCCAACCCAGGGATCAAACCCGGGTCTCCCGCATTGGAGGCAGACGCTTTAACCTCTGAGCCACCAGGGAAACCCAAGTGGTTCAAAGGGAAAGCAAATCACCCTCTGAGTTCTGTGAAAGACTGTGCGAGGTCTATAGTTTTTATACGCCAATAGACCCAGCCAGAGGCTGCTGGGTCTCAGATGGTGATAAATGCAGCCTCTGTGTCTCTAGCCTACCCTGAAAATGTCAGATGGGGGGACACCAAGTGACTCATGAATTTTTATACATCCCTGAATGTCCAGTATCTTTGTTAGGCAGAAACTTGGGGGCACAAGTGACCTTCCCCCAACGAAAGACCCACTGTTCAAGTGGGCTCAACCACCTATTTACTCTTCCTCTCAGTAACCCCTCAAGATGAATGGAGGTTGCTCTCCCGGCAAGGAAACCAGATGGGCTAAACAGTCAAGAGAGAGAGTTAACTCAGCAATTCCCTGAGGTCTGGGTGGAAGACAACATACCCGTCCCAGGCTTGCAAAACAAGTCCCACTCGTAATAGAATTCAAACCCAGTACAATTACGTCAGCACCCTCATTGGGCCTGCCAGACCTTGCTAAGCCATTTACTCTTTATGTGACTGAAAAGGACAAGGTGGCTATGAGAGTGTTGTCCCAGATTATGGGGACATGGGACAGACCAGTGACTTATCTCTAATCAGATGGACAATGTTGACACCGGGTGGCTGGGTGCTTATGAGCAGTTGCTGCAGTTGCCTTACTGGTCTGGGAGGCAACCGAGCTGACTTTGGGCCAAGATTTGTTCATAAAAGTCCTGCATGAGGTCAACACTCTCCTGCGAGGGGACCCCCATAAATGGTTGTTATCATCCCAGACTACTCAATACCGGGGACTGTTATGTGAGAACCCCCATGTTACTACTGAGCCTTGTTAGGCCCTGAATCTGGCCACTCTCTTTCTTGTGGGAGAAGGTGGGCCCTCACATGATTGCAAGGAAATATGCCAGCAGGCCTGACTTGAGAGACCAGCCAATTCTGGACCCAGATTTGGTCCTGTACATCAATGGCACCAGCCTAGTGAAACAAGGACAATGACTGTTGGGAAATGCAGTAGTCATGGAAGAAACCATCGTTGAGGCTAGCTCTCTGCCATCACACTGGTCCGCTCAACAGACCGAACTATATGCTCTAACCCAGGCCCTCCAGCTGTCAAAAGGACAAAATCTCAGAACTGCACTGCCTGCCCACAGGCCAATGCTGCCTCTCGGTGCAGACAGAAACCTCCAGGGATTCAGGTAAGAGGCACACTGCCCTTTGAACACCTAGAAGCGGACTTCACTGAAATGAAACCTCACCGACACTACCATTACCTGCTGGTCATAGTAGGTACATTCTCAGGATGGGTAGAAGCTTTTCCTACCTGGGCTGAAAGAGCATCAGAAGTAGCCCGGTTCCTGCTTAGGGAGATAGTTCCCAGATTTGGATTTCCTACCACCATTGGATTGGACAATGGCCCGGCTTTTGTAGCTGATTTAGTATAACAAGTAAGCAAAACTTTAAACATCAAGTGGAAATTACATACAGTATATAGGCCCCAGAGTTCTGGGATGGTGGAAGGAACCAACCAGACACTTAATGAGACACTCTCCAAGTGGATCTTAGAGACTGACTGTTCCTCAGTGGACTTGTTTCTGACATCTCTGCTCAGACTCAGGATGACCCTACAGTTCCATGGCTCTTCTCCATACAAAATTGTATATGGGAGAACCCTTCCCATAATAAAACAGGTGTCAACAAATTTGCCTCAAGTAAGGGGAGATGAGATTTCACAGCAGATGGAACAACTGGGTAAGGTAATAATTCAGGTAACTAAGTTTGTACAAGAGAGGGTGCCCTTCCCCTTGGGGAACAGATTCATGAATTTGTGCCTGGGGATCAGGTGCGGTCAAGGACTGGAAACACGACTCCTTGGACTCACATTGGAAGGGTCCATACTGTTGTTCTAACCAGCCCGACTGCAGTTAAAGTTGCAGGGGTCACTCCCTGAATCCACCACACGAGGGTGAGGAGAGCATACCACGCAGACCCGGAGGATGCCAAGCGGACTACACAAAAGGACCCCACTGGGCCCCGTGAAACCAAGATCATCTTTAAGAAGAAATAGAGATGAAGCTCTACAATCAACTGCTGCTACAAGGACTTGCTGGTATCATCTTGAGACTAACCATAGTTTCAGTACAAAGATGGACCTGTGCTATAATTAAAGTTGAATGTTGTGTATTTATTCCCAATTTATCTGGCTATATATCAACCACCCTAGATGACATGAAAGGTCAGGTAAAAGTTATGTCTGATGATAATCTTCCTTTTTGGACTTCGGTCCTATTTTAGGTAAAGGGTGGTTGGTGGAAAACTATATTTACCGTTGTTATAGTTGCCCTGATAGGTCTGCTTTGTGGACCCTTATTTTACAATGTATTATGAACTTTGTAACCAACCCAAAGGTCGATGTCGTTCTCCCAAATTGGGGGTTGGAGAGTCAGGGTGCAATATATCCCTATGAATGATGCTCATACTATGAGTTAAGAGCATCAAGAGGGGGGAATGAAGGAGGAAACAGACAGAACAGGCTCCATCTTGAAAGCAGGACTCCATCTTGGGCCAGACTGTGGACTTTGAGCTCTATGCCCAGTATCTATGGAAACGACATACCAACTGGAAAACCAGGCCCCCTGGATGGAACCCCAGGGCTCATAGCTAGACTCTCTGTTGCCTAAAAGAATACCCTAATTATCTGCGTAACTGAATAGAATCATAAATTCTATTATGCTTATTTGGGTATGGCCACAGGCCTATTGATAATTGTCCACTGTTAACTACCTAGGCTTAAGGTATATGAATCACGGGTTAACTTTGATTGTATCTTTCTTTTCCTTTGTTCAGACTAGTTTCAGGGAATTTGGGGAGGTGGGTTTGGGCACGTACACTTAGGGTATATAAGGTTTTCAGAAAAACTGGTCAGGGTCCTTGGCTAAGAGGAGACTCTGCCTTGGGCCCGCCGGTGTAATGAACTGCACTCCACTATCTGCATTGTCCTTCTGAGTGAGTTTGTTTCCCGGAACGCATGGCTACAACAGCACAAAGAAATTCTACTGAAGCTACCAAAGAAAGACCTAAATATCATACTCTCCCAGCCCCCTCCCCACCTTCTCTTGCTCTTAATTCTCTCCAGCCCATATCTGGACATTAATGTACATCGAATCAAAGAGCCATAGACTGGCTGTGGTCTTCAGCTTTGGCTAGCCTTCTATTTGGCTGATTTCCCTCCAAGTTAAGGTTATTCAAATCGCATCTTTAGTTCGTCACTGCGACTAAAAACACATATATAACACATCTATATGCATTCAAATATTTAACAAATATCTAAAAGAGTTCAGTCATACGCATTGTATGGATTGCATACTTTTTTTTTTCTGGACCCACCCTAAATCACACTTGGTCTCCAAAAATCATATGTCCATATGCTATAATACAGAGAATTCCTAAAATGTTGGCTGTGTGTTGAATGATTGGTAAAACAGGGTCTTCTCTCAGAAATCCCACCCAGGATCAGCGTGGATTTAACCGCTTCGTTACAGGAGATCGGGCATCATTCTCCTTCACAGGTTCTCTCGTAGCATTGCCATCTCCAGATGCCACGTCATGCTCTGAAATTAGAAGGAATATAAATCATGTCCAAATGTTTATAACTCCAAGATTATGTAAAATTTTGTCTTATTCTTGTATTCTAACACATTTACAATGAAATCTATAATAGATGTGAAAAGTCTATTCCATGTTCACCTGCCCTCTACCAATTAGCATTTCCTTGAATTAAACGTCTTTGTTCACCCGTTATCACCTGACATTATTCTATACATTTATTTGTCTTTTTTTCCCCCTTTTTTTCCCTTTCTCACTGTACCACTAGAATATCAGCTCTATGATGGCAGGGACTTGTTTTGTTCACTGTTGCAACAGTGCTTGGAACATGGTAGGCACTTACTACTTACCGAATGAGTAAATGGTGTAAGTATAGATCTCTAAGTAAGATTCTTTACTATCTGATATGGAAGAGGAATTAGCTTACTGATGTGGCTCTAGAATGCAGAAAGCAGACCAAAGGGCCTTTTATAAACGTTTATGGAAATAGTCCTTGCTCTACCTAACAAGTTTCTAATATTTAGAATTTTTTTAAATGTTTCTGCTTCTAAGAGTAGTGAAGTGTGTTTGCTTCTGCAGTGAAATTGAATGCTATTAAGAGGTTAGGATGGTCCAGTAGATAAATGCATGTAAATTCATGAAACTCAACCACTATCCCCACCCCACAAAAAAAAAAAAAAAAAAAAGATGCTTGTGAATTTCCAGTCTTGGAAAGTCAGAGAGCTAATTACTAAACAATAAAAACAGCAATGACAAATGAAGATGAGAAACCAGGAAGCCCACTTGCCAAGGATGCTGCGACCAACAGGTAGAAAGTTAGAAAAGACCACTTCATCCAATCAAGGTATAAAAGGCTCCTCTGGAAGTCCCTATGCTGAGGAATCTTGGCGCAAATTACAAAGACTGGGCCCAAACAGACTTGGGCAGAGATGATGTGAAACTCGTGGCAAGGACTGAGGCCGCAACCAAGCCCCGTCCTATAAGCAGTAGCACTTAAAACTCATTAAGTCCCATGTGGAGATGCACGACTGAACAGAAGGGCTCCTGTGCATCCTTACCACGAGGTTTTTAGGATATTCTGCATTCCATCCTCAATCTAACATTTATGAAAGTGGAAGTCATTCAGTCGTGTCCAACTCTTTGAGACCCCATGGACTGTATACAGTCCATGGAATTCTCCAGGCCAGAATACTGGAGTGGGTAACTGTTCCCTTTTCCAGGGGATCTTCCCAACCCAGGGATTGAACCCAAGTCTCCCATATTGGAGAGGGGATTCTTTCCCAGCTGAGATTTAAGAAGAGGACACTAATAGTCATCTTTAGTTGCTCCTTTATCAAAAGAAACACCTTAGGTCAGAAAATGCATTTTCCATAAATTTCAAATAAGAATCTTGATATCTAATTGAGTACAGAAATTTTTTTTATGTAATCCTTAATGTAATTTTCATCCAGCAAAATACAGTTGACCCTTCCTTGAACAATGCTGGTATTAGAGGTGCCAACCCCTGAGCAGTGGAAAATCTGCCTACCACTATATCTGTCCCCCAAACAAAGTAACTGGTAAATGACTCACCCAAGGGCAGAAAGCTGAAAGAGTTTGGATAAACTCAGGACTCCAACCCTAGTTCTTTTGACTCTGTGGACTGTGATCTCTAATTGAAAACAAATTCCCCCCCACACTTAGTTAATTTAAAGATCTGTAAAGCAAAAATATAGGTCCTATATCTATTGGGGGTAAAATATGTGTATAAGTGGACCAAACTGTTCAAATCCATGTTGTTCAAGGGTCCAGAGTATCTTTTTCCAAGGCAACTATACATTGGTCAGGATTTTTGCAGAATCTGCAAGCAAATGAGAGAAAGTGACAGGCCCGAGGGAAAGAGACAGCACACTGGTCCAGAGAAGCAGAAGACGTGCTCCTGTGTGTGCAGCAGGAAGCGTGGAGGGGAGAGAAGAGTTCCATCTCTGAGGACATTCCAGAGGAGTTCTAGAGCACGCCCCCCAGACATACACCCCAAAGAGTGACAAAGATTCACCAGATTCAATTCTCTCTTGGTGAGAAAGGTCAGGAGCAATCTTAATGAGAGAAGAAGGATTCTATTAATAAAGTTGTTCCTTCAATGTCCTTTGTAGCCTGTGGTTTTAAGAAAGCAAAATAAGACAAATGAAGCTTCAAGTATTTGAGGCAACTAGTAGTGCTGAAACAATAAGTTTCAAACGTGTGTGCGTGCTATGTCGCTTCATTCATGTCTGACTCTTTGCAACCCTATGGACCATAGCCCACCAGGCTCCTCTGTCCGTGAGATTTGTCAGCAAAACCACTGGAGTGGGCTGCCATTTCCTCCTCCAGGAGATCTTCCCCATGCAGGGACTGAACCCTTGTCTCAAGTCTCCTGTATTGGCAGGCAGGTCCTTCACCTGGGAAGCCACCCGGGCAGCCTGGCAACTGAAAATGTCAGAAGGTAGATTGGAGATTGCTAGAGGCTGGAGAGTGGGGGTAACTGCTTGATGGGCACTGGTTTTATTTGGAGCTGAGAAATTTTTTCAAGAACTAGATAGAGGCTGTGACTTCCTAACACTGTGAATGTACCAAATGCCACTGAATCATTCACTTAAAAATGGTTAATTTTATGTTAGGTGAATTTCACCTCAATAAAAAATTGTTCAGGACTTAAAGCTCAATTTTCTTCCATATTGTTTGTCAAAGACTATAGGGACAAGTCATAAGAATTTAAAATGTTAATATTGATCTTAATTTCCAGATCAAGTATTCACGAAGATATTCATGCAGTAGGTTTTTTTTTAAGGTTTCACTTTAATGTTTAAGGCCATAGCCACACTTAATAATTCATAAAATACAATATTTCCCATTTATTTTGAGGTACTTAATTGAACCCATGTATAAGAAGGAGGTAAAGCTGAGAAATAAGCACATTTGTCAAATATTTCAATTTTTAATTAATTTGAAGTGTGAAGAACCAGAAACAAGAACTGAAATAAATCTGGATTGTCAACTATTTATATCTAGGGGAGAAAAGTGTATAGTTTGTGGATACTGGTAGTTGTTGTGGCTACTTGTTGCTTTAAATGAGCTACTTCCAATTTAACCATTTATTCAACAAGATTACCAAATATGCACTTCACATCATCTTACAAGCTGTATTTCTCACATTCTAATAACTTGTGTAAGAAATACATAAGCACTAACAATTAGCATGTGAGTATGATTACATTTTCATTCAAAGGTTTAGAGATGATTCCCAAATTTTAATCATAGATAGTATCTCATATTCTCTCCAAAATCCACAAAAAGACATGCTTGGAATTATTCCACTTAAATACTTCCATTTGGTTTTTAGAAAGAAATGTTTTATATTTTCTATGTTGGCTCTTAAGCCTTATCCAATAAATTCCTCAGAATACTCTTTCACTGTTAAGTTGGGAGAGAAGTAGCTTTGTCTAGTACATATATAAAACAGATCACTGAAGAATTTAAAGAGCTTTGTATATCTTGGTTATTTTTATTACCTTTTTGGTTAATCAGTCATATTTATCCTCGCTATACACTGGGTAAACTTTGTGAAATATTGTACAATCTAAAAATTATTAATGAAGTCTCTTTGTAAAACTGCAACAAATTTCAACAGCCACCTACCTTTCCCGTAAGTAGAATAAAAGAAACAGAATCATTTAAACCACCATCTTGTTCTACTCATCCATAATTTTTCTTATTCAAACTGAAAATGAGACTGTTGTTTCAGTGTTTACCTGGGAATCAGTTCTTACCTGTGTGTGATGCAAATCTCTGGCTGGTAGCCTTGGTTACTGAATGTTGGAAGAAGGGAAGCTTCAGACATTTGCCGGTCACCCTGTCGCATATGCCAGACTGACAGCTGCAAATCTGTTTGCATTCCACCCCGAAGGTGCCGAAGGGGCAATCTGAGGACAAAGGGAAGCTTGAGAGAGGGCGCTCTTGATATACACAAGCTTCCAACGTCACAGTCCCTGTGTGCACAGCCTCAGTAATTGAACAAACCTCTTGAATCTTGACTATCAGATAAAGCCCAATTATCTGAAAAGCCCAAGCTTTGAAAATATGAAATGTGAATCCCACGCTTAAAGTCACAAATGTGAAATCACACACTAAGACCAGATAATGGATTCCTTAGTTGTAGTGCCTTGCTGTGAAGTTTAGCTGAAGACAGATACACATAACCAGTATCTCTGAACTGGGTTTAATTCTGTCTACTGTCTGCTTAGAAACCAAAAGGCAGTGTCTCACTGGGCTACCTCTGTGACAGCTCAGTGAAGGTAGGCAATTGAAAAGACACGTGTATCAGCTCTTCACAGAGTTTAAAAGATATGAAATTGAATTCTGTCTTTGAATTCCCTGTAGTCACAGGCAATTTACTGTTCTAAATGTCTAGGAAAGGGCTTAAACTAACCAGGGGCTAAGAGGGCTGTCATCTCAGCTCTTCATCAAGTGACCAATCCTCAATCTGCTCCAACTCTTATCAACTTCCTTATCTATCAAAACGACAGTACAAACATATTCAACTCCTCCAGATGTTAAGAGGATTCACTAATAAAGTCCTCTGCAGAGCTAAAATACAATATGCTAAATGAGAAGAAAGCTGAGAATATATTCATATACCTACCCAAATCTGGAAGCTTTTAGAGCTTCGATGTTCCCATACTTAGACTAAAACATACTATATTGAGAAAAAGAGAACAAATTCATTATTAAAAATGCATGTTTTTTATGATGTGAACAGCATCTCAATAGAATAGCCAGCCCTGAACAGCCAAGCAGAATAGATGCAGAATATTTATTCTCCTGGCACAAGAATGTCCTTGTAAATGTACAATCACACATGGGTGAAGAAACAAATTGTGAGGCATCTAAGTCTTTGGCAATCTAATATTGTCCACAGAATAATCAAGATAGATATTAATTAAATACATTTTTTAAGAGATTTATGACTGCTGTACTCTGCGTCCTTCAGATTAGAGAAGCACATGGTTTTAAACACTAGCCTCTCTGCTGGGAAAAAAGAAGTCCTAGAAGCAATACTGAAAAAGCCTCTGGCAGAAAAGCATGCAGGATTAGGATATGACTGTGTCTCCAGTGATATTGAAAACTAAAACTCTAGCCAAATTCCCAGTTATGCTCCTACTGTATCCCCCAATATACTAAATAGTGCTGGGCAGATAGTAGGTGCTCAATAAATATTGCTATCTGGCCAAGGCAATGCAAAATACCTGAATATTTAGAAAACATCCAGATATGCAGCTATAGTATACAGTTTTCACAGAGGTGTTATGTAAAAAAAGTTGAAGGACAAAATTTTGCCTACAGCAAAATACAATGTCTCTATGTAGCTGTTGAGGTTCACACAGCTTCACTATTTCCAGCAGAAAGAAAAATGTTCGTAACCAGACCCATGTGCAATCTGAAGGATGTCTAAGAGCTATCCTAAACAGCTTTTTAAAATAAATCTTATTAACAGCTACCTCAATCATTCAGTGAATATTGGAGTGCTAAAGACTCCAGATGCCTTACAGCCTGTTTCTTTACCCATATGTAATTGGACATTTACAATCATATATACAATCAGTTTTTACGCCAAGAGAAAAAGCAATACACGGCATATACTTGTTATATAGTAAGTATGATTGTGTTAACCACTTCCTCCCTAATTTCCTTATGTGAAGTACTCTTTTCTTGGCTGATAAGCCCTGTAATTTACAGAAATCACAGATCCCACTCAGCTGAAAGACATGTCTGTGAAAGTCCACCAAAGAAAATGTTTCCTCAGTATTCTACTTTTCATTGGTTATAAACAAAAATAAACTAAGCAAAAAACTAAAATTCTCCTTAAAGTTCAACCATCTATTTCCTAATCTTTAGTATGTTTTGTGGCTTAAAAGTTAATCGACTTATATTTTTCTAAAAGAATTCATGAGATTAGCTCAATACTGGATGATTATTATTCATAAAAGCTTACAATTGTGTTAAACACATTAAAATTATTTAGAAACTTAGTCCCTTTAATTTTAAAAGCTTCTTTGTACTATAAAACTGATGAATGGACCTATCACATATGTACTGAACCTTAATAATAATCCTTAAGGAGATCATGAGGTATCCATACACAGAGTATTTTTAA
Organism: Ovis aries; assembly: GCF_016772045.2. Lineage (NCBI taxonomy): Eukaryota > Metazoa > Chordata > Mammalia > Artiodactyla > Bovidae > Ovis > Ovis aries. The sequence goes on along the minus strand of NC_056069.1, from coordinate 24,313,582 downwards.
ATCTTCATTTTTTTATTTCTAAACATTTTAAGCTATAGTCACTAAGTTTGAAATAAATTCTACAAATGTTGAACTACACTGTTTAGCTATAATTTCAACCTAATAAAGTTTTTCTTTAAGTCTTTTTCTTTACAGAGTTCCATTGTTTTTTTTTTTCTTTAGGCGCTATTTTTGCTTGTTTTACACTATTTTTCTGGGTTTGCTTGATACTTCAGGGTATCCTCTTCCAAGAACATGACTCCTTTTGCTAGATGACTTAAGTCATCCTATTTCACAAAGTGCATTAGTGTGCATCAGAAATACTTGATCATGAGAGGTGCCCTCAACCCTGTAGACTCTCTTAAGATCAAAGAATCACTAAATCCCAGGGCTAGCCACCACTCCAAGAGGTTATCCAGTGCAGACCTATGTAATCACTGCCTATAGAAAAGAGACCACCTACTCCAGCCATAACAGATTACCTGTCAAATTTCTAAAGTCTTCCAGAAAGGGAAGCAACACAATTTTCCATTGCAACTTAAAAAAAAAAAAAAAAAATCTCTTAAACATCACGAGTGAAACGCTGTATTTCTTTGTGGGCTTTCTTACATGCAGGGTTCCCAGCGGCAATCTGTAAAGTTATCTTTCTCTCTCTCCCTATGACAGCACCTGTAGGGGGAACCTGGTCCCTAAACCCACCTGCATTTTCCCTCTTTGCATTAGAAGGAAAGGCTCCTCTCTTCCCACGCTGGCTAAAAGCCTTCAGGGTGCCCTAGGCAAGGAGCAAGAAGCAAGGGGTCGCTCTTTACCTTTGCAGATACCAATCTCGTCACCAAAATCATCCTCCTTATTGTCAAACTGACACCTCAGCCCGGGGCCACACTTCACGCCATCCATGCCCGAGACTGTGCGGTAGCAGGTTTCTCCCAGCTCCGCGGCGCACACCCGGCAGCAGCCACAGTCGTCTAGCACTGTCCTCTTACAGTGCAGGCCGCTGTTGCACTGGCTACTGTCACAGGGCTCGGGACAATCCACCGCGTACTTGAGGCTCCAGGCCCCCGCCAGGTGCGCGGGGACCAGCAGCGTGGCCAGCAGCAGGAGGCACTTCATGTTTCCCGCGGCTCCGGCTCCGCTTCCCGCTGCGGGGTCTCTGCTGGCGGGAAGCCGCCGTCCAAAGTGGTAGCTGAGCGTCTGCCTACACGTTTATGAGTTTTATACACTGGGTTGCCCGCATGCTTCCCCGTCATCAATTTCCTCAACCCAGCAGCAGCGCTGTCCTCCGGGCAGGCTCTCTTGTTTTAGTTTATGAAATCCAGGATGAAGGCTGGATTAACACGCTGCTGCCATCCAGGAATTGAAAAGCCTGAGCTGATGTCATCTGTTATGTTTAGATGGTTGTTTTGCATGAGGACTGAAAAACTCGCTCACATCCGTCTCAAGGGCTCAAGGACGTCTGTGAAGGGGGAATAAAGAAGGTTGCACACCCTCCTCCAGGACAGGAATTGTTCTGACACCGGCTCATCCGTGGAGGTGTTGCTTTGTCTCGGAGCCTCTGCAGTCAGGAGGAAAATTATATCGACGTGGATCATCAGAACCGAAGAAGCTCCTTTTAAAATAAATAAATAAGCATTTGGTATTTCCCTTCAATAAATAGCTATGAGATCATTTGGAAGAAGAAAGGGTTAGAGTGTGCGTTTTCAATACTGAGGAGAAAGAAAATATTTTTAAAGGGATTTTTTTTTTTGAGACACTCTCTTCCTTCCTCCCACCCCTCTTCAAATGTTTTTTTTCTAAAACAGCTCATATGACATATATCTAAGTTTATCATGGATGTAGCTGTATTTTCTAGTGAGACGTGGAACTGCCGCAGAGAATTTCCTTTCAGATCAATACAAAAACCACAAGAGGTAAGACGCTGCTGGCACTGCTTCTGGTTTACTCAGTTCTGGAAAAACTTCCCAGCTGGACTTCTCCTGAGTTAAGACTCACTGTGGAGAAGGCTCATCCATCACCAAGCCTGCCTGTCCAATCACTGAGCCCACTCGGAGCCCTACCCCTTACCTCCTGGCATTGATCAGAATCCTCACTAAAAACCACCAAGCAAGGCAGCCAGCCCAGGGAAACAAATGAGCCAGCAGGCAAATCGGAATGTGGTCCAGGGAGGCAAGTCACAGAGAAGGGAAAACATAACCCATCAGGGAACAAGGTCTACATGCTATGGAGGGTCACAGTGCTTAGATCCCTCCAGGAAAGACCAAGCAGTCCTCTTAGTACATTAACTGGATCAAGGCCTCATTAAGCAATGTTTGTGGGACAGGAACAAACAAAGTGAAAGAGGAGAGAGGAGAGTTCTTGCACCAGCTATGTGTTGGATTCTAAGCTGCATCCACCTATTGAAATGGGCAAAATCCCACTGTCTTCTAATAAATATACCAATAAGGTTGACAGCTCTTGATTTGTCACAATGTAGTGATAGGCAAGCCACAGGTTCCTCTCAGTCTCTGCCTCCCTTTTGAGAACTGACAGTATGAAGCTAGCTGATCGCTTAAGCTTTTTGTCCCTTGTAGAAGATAAGGCTGAGTTCATTGGATGCAACTTGATGATCAGCCTTCGAAAGTGCAGCTTTAGGAGGATGTAGGGGACAGAAGGTGCAGGGAAGTGAGAACACAGGAAATGAAAGCAAGTGACTCAGCTTCCAAATTTCCCATATTTTTTCATGACAATCCAGTTTCAAATATTCTACCTTAATCTCCCAGAAGGAAACATAGACTTGGCAAATGGCACATTGGTTGTTTTCAATAGTGGGTAACATCCACTGAGTGCATGGTATGTGCCAAACACTGTTCTGAAGCATTTTACATGTATTAATTCACTTGATCCTTACCACAACATTATGAACTAGGTGCCATTTTCATGCCCATTTTATGAGTGAGGAATCTGAGTCAGAAAGACACTAAATAATTTGTCCAAGATCCCTGTAATGTCAGAGGTTGAACTTGAACCATGTCAGTCTAATGTCAAACTCACATTGCCAATTATAACATGATCATGTTTCCATGGCCAATGGTCTTGATGGCCTTGTTCACAATTTAGGCTGATCCTGAGAAAGGGTTCTTGTTCAAACTTTGCTGAACTCTAGTTTCTGAGAAGGGTGGTTAATCAGGATAGTGGTTATTAATAACACCTAAATAGTCTATTGATATAAAGCTTATGATGTATCAGACATCATGCTAAGTTCTTTATGGAAGTTACCACACTTAACTTTCAAAGAAACCTCAAGAGCTAAGTGCTATTCTTATCACCATCTTAGAGATGTGAAAACTGAGGACTCACAGAGTTAAGTAACTTGTCCAAGGTCACACAGTTAGCAAATCTTAAAAAACAGGACTCCAACCCTAAGGCAGACCATCTCCAGAGACTAGAACAAAGATTGTAAAGTCAAAGACATGTAGATTCCAAACAGGTGACCCAAGTGGGTGAGGTGGTAAGCTACACCAGGCGGCATGTAATACAAGGAAGGGGATTTGTCCACCCTGCAAGCACATGCCTCCTCTAAGGGGAGCAGCCAATCCCTAGGATGGGCTGACAGTTGCCATGTAGGAATACGAGCACATTGTGCCCAATCTTCTGATTTCTTTAAAGAGAAGGTAGAATCCAGACTTTTGAATGTAATCCCTTAATTTTTAAATGTTATCCAGTATTTCATTCAAATTAGAAAACATCATCTGTGCCTTCATTTCTTTTGGACTGGATCCAGTCTGCACACTAATTTGGTCTAGCTATAAATTTTGGATTCTGTCAGAGCCGGATCCAAATCTCTACTCTGCCACTCACTCCCTAAGTATACTTAGTTTAATGTCTCTAAGCCTCCCTTTCTGCATGGCACACAATGGGCTAATAATACCTTCTTAATAGGGTCAGTGTCAAGATTGATAAGTGATGGAAAGTGTCAGTCAAGTAATATGCATTCAGTAAATGATGACTACTCTTCATTTTAAAAATAGAGCCATCCCAGAATTGGCACTGAGTTTAAAAAAAAAAAAGTAAGAATCTTCTGATTTTTATAGGAATTTAAAGAAGAAACAATAAAGGCCTTTGAATGTCCAAATCCCGAGAGCTGAGGGGAAGAAGAGGCGCTCACAGGAAACCATCTTCTGCATTTCTCAAAATTGGTAATACTTAGGGCTTCCCTGGTGGCTCAGAGGTTAAAGCGTCTGCCTCTAATGCAGGAGACCTGGGTTCGATCCCTGGGTCCGATCCCTGGGTCAGGAAGATCCCCTTGAGAAGGAAATGGCAACCCATTCCAGTATTCTTGCCTGGAGAATCTCATGGACGGAGAAGCCTGGTGGGCTACAGTCCACGGAGTCGCAAAGAGTCGGACACGACTGAGTTAACTTTCACTTTCACTTTAGTAAATGATAACAACAAAGAGAGAACATATCAACTGAGGATACCAAATTCACAAATAATAGCAAACTGTAACACAATACACAGAAGAGTAAAGAAAATATGCTCAACAGAGCTCACAGGCAGTGAAACCAACTCAACAAGTGGTACCTAACATCTCATTTTGGGGGCTCCTTCAACTCTTTCCAAGACCCCACAAAAACTGTTGGTCCCAGCACAGTCCCTAAGGGATTTTTGTCTAGCTGTATTTTTGTCTCACCCAACCCTGAGCTCAGATCAACCAGTCCTAAGAGGAAAGCTAGTTATGACCATGAAGAGTTAGGAAATCAGAGCATGAGTTAACAAGGAGCCATCTTTAATCTGCAGGGGGAGGACATAAGATGAAGACAAAGCTGATGATGTTGAGGATAGGAAGTCCACCTGGCAGGCTTGCTTTGAGGTACAACCAGCAAATCTCTAACCTTATTGTGTACGTCGGCTGTCAGTGAGGTCAGGAGGAATCACATAAGCTTTCACAGCTCTGAAAATGCAAGTTCAAGCCATGGTGGGTCAAACAGACCACCTCACGATCCAAAGGACAGCATGTGGCCTTCTGCAGTAGGGGCTAGAGACACAATAAAAACCATGTAACTATTCAACTCAGTACACCGTGTGCATTTAAAATACCATTGTGGTTTTTTTTATGTTTTAATTTAAATTTTTTTAGTTGGAATATAATTTCTTTACAATATTATGTTGGTTTCTGTCATATATCAATATGAATCAGCCACACTTATACATATGTTTCCTCCCTCTGGAACCTCCATCCTACCTCCCACCCCATCCCACCCCTCTAGGTTGTTATAGAGCACTGGATTGGAGCTCCCTGCATCGTATGTGATATTATGCCAAGTAGAAAAATAGGCCTAGGTAATGTGTACTGGCGTTTTGTGCTTGACATTGCACATTATAATTGCTTGTGGTTATATCAAGCATCTTTTCTGGATAGCTAAAGAGAGAAAGGCTCTGAGAATATTCCAAAGCTCATGGTCAGTTCAAACTTTACCATGCTTATTATTGTACATGGCACAATAGTAATTCCTCACAAAATTCTTTATCAGATAAATTTAATTTAAATTGAGTTACAGGGACTTTCTGGTGGTCCACTGGTTAAGAATCTGCCTTGTAAAAAAAAAAAAAAAAATCTGCCTTGTAATGCAGGGACATGGGCTTGATCCTTAACTGGGAAGTAAGATCCCACACGCCACTGAGCAACTAAGCCCAAGGGCCTCAACTACTGAGCCCACACACCACAACGAAAGATCCTGCGTGCAGCAACCGAGACCCAAAGCAACCAAATAAATAAGCATTTTTTCATCTAAATTGAGTTACAGAGATAAACTGGAAGATTAATGTTGACATATACACACTACTATATGTAAAATGGGCTTCCCTGGTGGCTCAGTGGTAAAGAACCCACCTGTCAATGCAGGAGACGCAGGTTTGATCCCTGGATCAGGAAGATCCCCTGCAGAAGGAAATGGCAACCCACTCCAGTATTCTTGCCTGGAGAATCCCATGGAGAGAGGAGCCTAGTAGGCTACAGTCCATGGGGTCACAAAAGAGTCAAACACAAAGACTAAACAACAATATATCAAACAGATAACTAGTAAGGACCTACTGTGTAGCACAAGGAACTCTACTCAATACTCTATAATTGCCTATATGGGAAAAGAATTCAAAAATGAGTGACTATATGTATATGAATAACTGATTCATTTTGCTATACACATGAAACTATACAGCACTGTAAATCAACTATACTTTAATAAAAACTTTTAAATTAAAAAAAATTTTAATAAAAATAGAATGAATTGCAAAGGTGAAAATTTCCAAGGAGCAAGTGGAGGCATGTAAGTGTCTGAGGCTTTTTTCTAGTTTAGTTTTGGTTTTGGTTTTTGGTCTCATCTGAGAGTTTTACTGCTTTGACACCAGCTGATGGCAATTTTGCATGTGTCTGTGGTGAGATCTAACATATGATTAGAGTTTATACTTAAAAATATGTGAACATATACAGTTGTTTCCCAGAATCATTTTCAGACAGCAGTAAGTTAAATATGGCCCCACCATGTTCCCCAGGGGAAGCAAAGTAAGGCCAGGTTCTTGGACAGGATGGAATGAAGTAGAGATGGCAGAAGCAGCTGAGGGTGGAATGGGGTCTGAGGAGGGAGGTTGGTCCCATCCTGTCAGCTCCAACATAGCTAACCAGCTTTGTCCTCCTGACTTGCAGCCTTGGGTCTGGGAGCACCACATTCTGGAAACAGCTCCATCACTACCAAACTATGTGACTTTAGGCAAGTCACCTTAAACCCCGCATCTCTCCTTTCTACCTCAGTAATGAATCAAGAAGACCAAAAGGGGCATTGTGACTATTATTAGGAAGAGTCTGAATTTCTAAAGATTTGTTTTATTCTTTTAAAATGATCTTATGTCTTGGAGCAAATATTTTCCCCAAAGAAAAATCTCTCCAGTTCTCCAATTTTCAATTCTTAATAAAGACAATTTTAATAGCAAAGAGGGATTTGATGTTACAGGCAATTTTCAAAAACTACACCTGCTTAGGGGAGTAAAGAAAAGCGCACTTTTTAGATTTGGCTTGCTGCCTGCAAGGGGCCCTCTGATTGGTCTTAATGAGCAAGCAGGTCAAGGCTGTAGGCAGGTGAGGGACAATCATGGTTGCTCAGAGCAAAGAGCCCTGCAGGAACAGCAAGTGTGGGGAAGTTTGAGAAGGTTAGCCTAGGACACCTACAGTTTCTACGGCAAACCTTGACCCTGAATCTCTGGGCACCCCTCAAAGAACTGGAACACCATATCCAGAGCTCTGATTCCAACGGAGCCCCCTGAGGAAGCAGACACAGAATCAGGTCGTTTTTCTAACCCTGACCAAATCTAGAAACTTCCACCGTGGACTCAAACTGGCAGGATTTCTTTTAGAGTGAGAAAGTCTAGACTTGGGGGCATGTGAGGAGCTCTCACTGTCCAGCTGCCTATGTCTTTGCCCCCCAGTTCTGGAAGGTGCTAATGTGAGGAGTCTAACAACTAGCCCTTTCTCCAATCAGGGTTCTGAGTCTATGATCCATCTGTAAGATGAAATACAGTGTCCTTCTACCTCCAAATATGAACCCACAGCTAGAAGCACTGGACACTTTCCAGATACCAGAAGAGAAGCAGTGTGAGTCCCAAAAGCAGCTCTCCACTTGGAGCCAGGAGATCCCGAGTTTCAGTCTAGCTCCACCATCAGTCCTGGTACAAGACACCAACCAGCTTTCCTGATTAACATGATGTCATTTTTTTCTCAGCAAAATATAAGGGATAGAAACTCTGTTGTCTATTTCTTAAAGCAATGTGGTAAAAGATCAAAGATAATGTAGACGTGAAAACATATTTTCAACTCTAAGCTATCGGTGCTGGTGTGAAACATTGTTACTTATTTATAGGATAAATTATATACCAGAAAAGAAAATAAGCCTGGGGCTGTCTACCTCAGCCCTCACCCCTTCCTCCATTCTCCTCACCTTCTTCAAGGTGGTACCATTTTTCATTCTCTCAGTCTCAGAATGATGGTTAAACACCCACTTTCTGGCTTAAAAGGACCCCACCACTTCTCCCTACAGCCTCACCCCATCCGGAGTGGGATGACTAAACAGCCCACAGACTGCTCTTTTAGACCTAAAGAAGTTTTTTTTAATTGCTAGTTTCCTAAATGACTAAAGAAATAGTTTAGGCATTGGAAGTCATTTACACATTAGAACTATCTGACATAAGAGAAAGTAGGTTTAAAAAGTCATGTTAGATGTTATTGCTAAGACATTTGGAATTTTCATTAGGAATTTTAAAAACTAGAATTTCTGATTAATACAAGAGTCATAGGAAATGATTCTGCTACTTTGCTTCTCTAACAGTATGGCACTTCCTTCTTCTGACCCTAAACTGACGCCTTCTATAATGTAATAAAATGTTAATAGGACCAACCTGGCCAGACTCATCAGAATTTATCTCGTGATGAAGAGCCCTAACTGTTACATGATATATGGGTTGAATAAATAATTGCATGTTTTATTAAAATGTAAAGGTAAGTAATGAAGAGAGAGAAACAAGAAGCAGAACTTCCACATCTCTTATTTAGAATTTTGTAAGGAATTACAATTTCAGACTCTCTGATCTGGTATAGAATTATGTTGGCTCTTTTCTTCCTAGGATGAAGATGTGTCCTCAAGCCACACGGTGACCTTTAAGTGTCTTTCTTTCTTTTGGCCACTAAGGAGTTCATGAAGTTTCCAAGCCTACTGTCTGAGGGCTTAATGTACACTAAAGATACCTCAGATAGGAGCTGGTGCATCAAAGCACTGGCCCCCAGACTACCTGCATCAGAATAGTCCAGGTAGCTTGTCAACATATCAGCGCCAGGCCTTCTAATTTCATAGGTCTGGGGTAAGCCTAGGCATAAACATTTTTAACAAGTAAGCCATTTGTTTCTGACAAACCAAAAAATTTGAGAAACTTCTAAACTAATGGTTTCTCCTAATTACATCCCTTCACATTAGCAGAATTAGTCTATAATATTTACTCTGGAGATATGACAGGAAAAACCTATCTTTGAGTCCTTGACCTATAATTTTTAACTACATTATGCACTACAAATATTTTAGCATATTTTACTAAGACATATATCACATATTAACCGGACTGAAGTTGGGATATGGCCATTTTAATGTAATTGGCATTGCTTACACATGCACATCAGAATTAGCAGGAGGAGTGCCAGTTATTTGGAAGAGATTCTCATAGACAAATAGTGAAGCTAGTTTTTAAGAAATGCTGCATTACTGATCATCTCTGTGACATGTGATTCAGAAGGACCAGATATAAATGGGGAGTCATTTAGGAATATTTTAACCAATTTATTGAATTTATTTTCCCTCTTATTTTCCCTCTTAGGAATGCTCAAAAGTTCTAAATGATAGAAATCTATGTCCAAATAAGCCTAAAAAGTAGTTTCAATAAGTATAAATAGAAATTCTAGTTATGCAAAAGCATTATGTCAGAGTTTAATTGGAAGGATTTTTTTCTTTCTCAATGGCATAATGGCACATAATATACCGATAACATTTCTGAGTCAATGAAATATAGTATTTGTCTAAATAAAGAGATCTGCTTTTATTTGTATTGATCCGCCATCAATAGTTTACTTAGCAGAATGAATTATTTCATCAGTCCGTAATCTTCTACTAGAACCTTATGTGATGAAATTGAAGACCCAACTCTTGCAAGCTGCCTGATAAATATCCTAACCTGTCCAGGTATTTTAGAGTGATATATACGTGCTGTAAAGCCCAAGTTTGATACCCGACTCTCAGTTCCAAAGTATACACACACACACACACAGAGCTTACATTTCTAACAGTGCCTCATGAGCCTGTGTACATACCACCACTTCCAGACAACACGCTGAGCCTCTCTCCTTTGTAAATATATTTAGGAAGTGCTTACTGAATAAAACACCAAACAATGTCTTCAAGAATAAAAGGACTCCAACATATACTTTAGGCTTTCAATACTCTAAGTATTCTCAAAATCAAAATTTCAACCGTCATGTGGTCTAGTCCAGGAAAGATCAAGAGTATAACAAATGGATAATTTGATGAGAAATTGACTCATGCTAATTTTTTAGTATTAATGCCTTCATTTTATAAACTTAGAATAATGGAACTTCAAATAAGGCCACGGATGATGGCCTTTTAAACACCCCACAGCCAGACATGTACTCATACTGAAAACAAGACAATGTGGGGTATCTGATCCTAGCAGGGTATATCTAACGGGCACGGTTGAAGGGACCTGAAAGGAAACCAATTAGTAAAACTGTTGAAAAATGGATGACTGTGTGGCATGCTTGCCTTGATAGCCTCTTCCTTGGTTAAAACACAGACACACACACACACAAACACACACACCCCATAAAGGCAACAACAGCAGCAACAAAAACAGAGGTTCACTCTGTCAAACAATCCTACATGATGAGCCTTCAAAACAGCTCACTTGCAACTGGGAAATCCACGTAAAAGCTGTTGCAGAGAGACAGGCTTCTCCCCTGAGGAGAGGATGTGTCATCAGAGCATGTCAAATTCAGTTCCAAGAGTCCAAAACTTCAAAATGGAAAGTAAAAGCTCCCTTCTACATAGAGTCGCGCTGCCAGGGCAACTAGAATAAACAGGTAACCAAAGACTCTAGTAGCTGAAGAGAGGAGAAATGGGCGGAAGCAATAAAGTAACCACAGAAAACATCTCAGCCCTAAATACACTGGAGCTTAGAACTAGAGAAAGTCTGATTTACGAAGTGGTTTTGGATAAGTTATTTATTCAACTGCCAGAGGCCAGAAAGAATAAACATTTGATAATTTGGAATTTTCTAATTTATTTTTAACTAAATATTTTTTAAACTTTGTTTTTAATCTTGACCTATATACAACACTATATAGGTATTTATACTATAAGTATTTACAGTTCAGTGTTTCTCATCATAGAAAACAAAAATGACCAGATTGTAGGCAAATGTGTCCACAGCTGCTAACAATGTGGCCTGAAGACTTCTCCCCCATCCACCTTTCCCCTTCTTTTCTGCATCCATCAGAACACTTCACCTCTCATGGTCAAACCCTCAGGGATAGTGCCCCTGCTGAGCTCCTCTGGGCCAGAATGGAACCCTCACCCAACTTGGCATACCTGCTCTCCAACACAATTCTTTATATACGCATACATAAAGAATTGTATCCGGGGATCAGATATATTTAGGCTACCAGGGAAGCACGTAAATATCGAGTTGGACACAACTCAGTGACTGAACACACACAGGCATGTATTTATTGATCTGACGGCACCGGGTCTTGGTTGCAGCACTCAGGATGTACGACCTTCATGGCAGCAGGCAGGATCTCTAGTCGTGCCATGTGAACTCTTAGTTACGGCATGTGGGATCCAGTTCCCCATCCAGTGATCGAATCCAGGCCCCCTGCATTGGGAGCTTGGAGTCTTCACCACTGGACCCCCAGGAGAGTCACCTGGGCACAATTCTTGATGTGCAGGGAGCCCACCAGTTGAGGTGAGCCAGCACAATTTTACAGTTGTTGTCAAGATTGTGACAATGCTTCCCTCAAATACTGCACATCCGAGGGGCTCAAGAAATGACATATGCAAACTTTAGGGACAGTCTCACACACACCAACCCAGGGACAGTGACTGAGACAGCCATCCCCATCCCCCAGGTTCCTCCCACCCTGCCGAGATTTCAGGCAGCCGTGGCTGCAGGGGTGCTGGTTCGCTTCACCCTCCTCTAAAGGTAAACAGTAGAAGCAGCTCTGGCGTTGCCTCATGAGCCCATTGGTGGGAGAGAGTTTATAGGATCACTCTCTGCCCTGTGCATTCTGCCGCCTCCATTCCCTCCTGTGCCAAGCCTACTTCTCTGGTGACTCCTCGCTCCACTGTTAGGAATTAAATGGAGATGGAAGCAGCAATTTATTTCACCGTATAAAGTAGTGGCTAAAAACATATGCTTTGGTGTCAAATCACTTGAATTTGGGCTTCCCTTATAGCTAAGTCGGTCAAGAATACCTATGGCTGATTCATGTTGAGATTTGACAGAAAACAAAATTCTGTACAGCAATTATCCTTCAATTAAAAACTAAGTTGTTGTGTTTTTTAAAAGAAAGAAAGAATCTGCCTGAAATGCAGGAGACCTGGGTTCAATCTCTGGGTCTGGAATACCCCTTGGAGAAGGAAATGGCAACTCACGGCAGTATTCTGGCCTGGAGAATCCCACGGACAGAGGAGCATGCTGGCTACAGTGCACAGGTTCATAAGAGTTGGACACGACTTAGCGACTAAACCACCACCACTTGAATTTAAATCCTGAGTACACAACTTTTTCACAGTAAAAACTGGAGCATAGCATTTCAGTCTCTAAGCCTTGACTTCCCCGGGTGCAAACACACGTGAGAATACCTACTTCCTGGGGTTAAACTGACACACCCAGCCAGCACACAGTAAAGCAGTGAGCTCTCAAAATATGTTGAGGCCTTGGGTTGGGTCTCCCCCAGATGGCCCCTCCATGACCCCAAGATTTCTGGCCTCTCTGGAGCATCCAAGAGAATGTAAACAGTGTAAAAAGAAGGGACAGAGAAGATCTCCAGTAAGTTATAGAAACTCAGGTTGTGTCTCCTCCCACTAAACCCTTTGATTCTCTTTACTTATGGGGGTGGGGGATATGGATAAAGCTTGATTTATACAACAAAAAGTCAATTTAAGCCCAAATTGTTAAAATGGTTTATTTTTATGAACACAATCTCATGCATGTGGAAGGAGTCTTCAGCATTGGTCCAGCGCTCTGGGGGATCTGCAAAATCCACCCTCAAGGCTGAAGGTCAAGACAGCCAGGAGTCCAACAGTCCAACAGTTTCCAGGACAGTGCAACCACAACAAGACTTGGTATAGGATGACTCACAGGGACTCACAGGATCAGAGAAGTCACAGAGGATCAAAGAACGGATGAGCCTTCCAGCTCACTGCTCCTCTGAAACCAAATGTTGCATTTTGCAAGGCTCACTATAATCTGTTCCAACTAATTTTCAGGGATTGCATCTAGAGGAAGAGTTAGCAGGAGATTTTGTTGCTATAGCCACCTGGATCTCCGACAAAGTGGACTTCAGCAGAACAATAAAAAGTCGATTTCTCACAATACCCACCCCCAAACAAAATGAATGGAAGTTGAAATCGTACTGATGCGGAAGGGATTAAAGACATAACTGAACAACTTGCAAAGCGATCAGAAATAAATATGGACATAACTGAGCAACTTGCAATGCACTGCAAATAAATATTACTAATTTATTCAAGGGCACTTATGTAATCATTTCGTAAAGGACACATCTATTTTGCTTTTCTGGTTGAATTCTTTGTCCCATGATGATGTCTGCCCACCAGCCACAGGTGAGGTGTCACAGTAATGTCACACTTCCTACATGTAGATGAAGTGGACAACATTCAAGATGAGGCCCACTTTGCAAAACAACATAGATGAGTACCTTGGCCTCATGACATGACATGACATGACAAAATTAAAGGAAATTTTGGCTGGAGAGCTGGGGGACTGGGGGAACTCTCCAAATCTCCTGTGGGAACCTTGGTGCCACCCATACCGCTCTATTGGTTCCTGCCTCGGTTTCTTGTAAACAAAGACAGCTGGCAAAGCTGTATACACACAGCTGATCTTACAGAGCAGAGTTCACTGGGGAGGTGGGAACGGTCTCCCCATGACCCATCCTAGAGCCGTGCACCAAGAGCCAAACAGAGTTAGACTTTGGGTCCCATGATTAGGAGGCCCCAGCTCTTTACCTGATGTAATCAGAGACTGGATGCAAGAGTGACATGGCATGTCAATACCTTAGCTCTGTCCCACCAGCTCGGCATTCACACTGAGGGAGAGGCCCGTCTTTCCTGACATGATGGGGCTTTGGGCTTTGGAATACCACAAGCTAGCTGCAGAACTCCCCTCCCAGCATTCGTGACTGAGGAAGAACTAGCCCATCTCCTGGCACAATTAGAGGCTGCCCGGCGCTGATTGCCAAAAGCACTGGTGCACCAGGTTTCCATGGAGAGAGGCCACCTCTTCCCTGGGGAGGCCAGGCTGCTCGCCTCTAACGAATGATCTCTTATCTCTAGCAGGTGTATGCTACTTTATTCAGCACATGCCTACTACACACGCTGCCCACCTGGGCCCTGTCTAGGGCCAAAGAAAGAGTTCGAGTGTCCCATAAGAGCTCAAAGGACAGATTTCTGGGTACTATGTGGCTTTTTCTTCCAAGGAGCAAGCATCTTTTAATTTCATGGCTGCAGTCACCATAAGCAGTGATTTTGGAGCCCAAGAAATAAAGCCTCTCACTGCTTCCATTGTTTCCCCCATCAATTTGCCATGAAGAGATGGGACCAGATGCCATGATCCTCATTTTTTGAATGTTGAGTTTTAAGCCAGCTTTTTCACTCTCCTCTTTCACTTTCATCAAGAGTCTCTTTAGTTCCTCTTTGCTTTCTGCCATAAGGGTGGTGTCATCTGCATATCTGAGGTTATTGATATTTCTCCCAGCAACCTTGATTTCAGCTTGTGCTTCATCCAGCCCAGCATTTTGCATGATGTACTCTGCAAATAAGTCAAATAAGCAGGGTGACAATATGCAGCCTTGAGGTACTCCTTTCCCGATTTGGAAACAGTCTGTTGTTCCATGTCTGGTTCAAACCGTTGCTTCTTGACCTACATCCAGATTTCTCAGGAGGCAGGTAAGGTGGTCTGGTATTCCCATCTGTTTAAGAATTTTCCACAGTTTGTTGTGGTCCACACAGTCAAAGGCTTTAGCATAGTCAATGAAGCCAAAGTAGATGTTTTTCTGCTTAATGAAATTAAAAGATGCTTCCTGCTTGGAAGAAAAGCTATGACAAACCTAGAGAGCATATTAAAAAGCAGAGACATTACTTTGCTGACAAACGTCCATCTAGTCAAAGCTATGGTTTTTCCAGCAGTCATGCATGGATGTGAGAGTTGGACCGTAAAGAAAACTGAGCACCAGCCGCAGTCGCTCTCCAACGGCAGCTGCCTCTAGCTCGCCGAGCTCCAGCCAAAGGACAAGCGGGGTAAATAAGGAGGTCTCTATACCATGGCTCCTACAAAGCAGACTGCCCAAAAACCGACCGGTGGTAAAGCACCGAGGAAGCAACTCGCTACAAAAACCCCTCGCAAGAATGCGCCCTCTACTAGAGGGGTGAAGAAACCTCATCGTTACAGGCCTGGTACTGTGGCACTCCGTGAAATTAGATGTTATCAGAAGTCCACTGAACTTCTCATTCTCAAACTTCCCATCCAGCGTCTGGTGCGGGAAATTGCTCACGACTTCAAAACAGATCTGCGCTTCCAGAGTGCAGCTATTGATGCTTTGGAGGAGGCAAGTGAGGCCTATCTGGTTGGCCTTTTTGAAGACACCAACCTGTGTGCTATCCATGCCAAACGTGTAACAATTATGCCAAAAGACATCCAGCTAGCACGCTGCATACATGGAGAACGAGCTTAAGCATCCACTATGATGGGAAACATTTCATTCTTAAAAAAAAAAAATCTCTTCCTTCCGTTATTGGTAGTACTGAACGTTAGATATTAGGTATTTTTTTCCCATTGGGGTCAAAAGCTACCTAAGTATATGATTGCAATTGGAAAATAGGGGACAGAAATCAGGTATTGGCAGTTTTTCCATTTTCATTTCTGTGTGAATTTTTAATATAAATGCAGGGACATAAAGCATCAATGAGAGTCAAAATGCTTCAGTGAGCAAGTTTCAGCAGTTCAACTTTATAACAATTATAAATAAACCTGTTAAATTTTAAAAAAAGAAAACCGAGCACCAAAGAATTGATGCTTTTGAACTGCAGTGTTGGAGAAGACTCCTAAGAGTCCCTTGGACTGCCAGGAGATCAAACCAGTCCACCCTAAAGGAAATCAGTCTTGAATATTTGTTGGAAGGACTGATGCTGAAGCTGACACTCCAATTCTTTGGCCGCCTGATACAAAAAGCTGACTCATTGGAAAAGACCCTGATGCTGGGAAAGATTGAAGGCGGGAGGAGAAAGATGACAGAGGATGAGATGGTTGGATGGTATCACCGACTTAATGGACATGAGTTTGAGCAAGCTCTGGAAGTTGGTGATGGACAGAGAAGCCTGGCTTGCTACAGTCCATGGGGTCATGAAGAGTCAGACACAACTGAGTGGCTGACCTGAACTGATGTGGTTTTTCGGGCTTCCCAGGTGGTGCTAGTGGTAAAAAACCTGCCTGCCAATGCAGGAGATGTAAGAACTGTGGGTTCAATCCCTGGGTTGGGAAGATGCCCTGGAGGAGGGCATGGCAATCCAGTCCAGTATTCTTGCCTGGAAAATCCCATAGACAGAGGAGCCTGGTGGGTTGCAGTCCATAGGATTGCACAGAATCAGACACAACTGAAGTGACTTAGCGTGCACATATGTGGTTTGTTGCCACTCATCCCACTCACCCCAGATTCAATCTCTGCCTTTTTCCTGCCCTTGCCATCACCCAGGCTCCCTTGCCCTTTGACTTCTGGTTGGGTTTGGCCTCCAGGAGACACCTACAGAGGATCACAGCAGGAGAAAGAGGCCATGGCATTTCCTCCCTCTTCCTTTCCTGCTCTAGCCTGCATCTGTGTTGGAGGCTGAATCCCACCACACCTGCAGTTCCTGTTAGGCCCCCTCTCCAGAGCTCAGCTCTTGTTGGGCTGTTGGGAGCAGCAGCGGCAGCCCGCATGTCCCTGGGGGCCACCAGAACCTTCACCCTGCCCGCTTCTGTGAGTCATCCCTTCACTGAAGTGTCTTCATTTGAATCACCTATGACCGTGTCAATAGTTCAGTCCTGTCTGGCGCTTTGTGACCCCAAGGACTGTAGCCTGCAAGGCTCCTCTGTCCCTGGAATTGTCCAGGCAAGAATACTGGAGTAGGTAGCCATTCCCTTCTCCAGGGGATCTTCCCCATCCAGGGATCAAACCCGGGTCTCCTGCACTGCAGCAGATTCTTTACCATCCGAACCACCAGGGAAGACCCATTGAATCACCTGAGTCAGATTCTGTTCCCTGACAGGATGTGATTGAAACCAGTATCTTTCAGCCATAACATCCTGTGATTCTAACACTTGTAGCCCAACCACACACTTTGAAGAAACAACATTCTGACAGGAGTATATTATGGTACCAGAATTATGGCTTCTAACTCAGGTGGGTTTTCTTCTGCCCTGCGAGTAAGTAACCCTGCCTGGCTACCTCTTTGCCTCAGGACTTTATAAAAGGATCTGTCTAATTATATCAAGTTTACTAAGCAGTTCCCTTTAAAGACACACACATATATAAACATATATAAATACTGAAGTACTATTCCTGGTGACAGTTCAGGTAAAAACCTTGCATACACTAATGAATTGGATAAAACAGAAAGTTCCCATAGTAGACGTGCCTGGATTGTCCCTTGTCTCTTTACTTGCATTATCCACATGCTGATGACCCTTCTGCGTACGTTCTGTGTTGATCTTGTTTTGTGTCCAGGACTTGATTCATGGTCTACAAAGTGAATTTCAGCAGGGACTAATCCTTCATTGCTAAATTGCTATGGAGTCTTGGCTTTGCTCTGACACACTTGGCAAAATACAGGCCGCCTACTTCTCTTATTCCCTGTTTTCCCATTGGAAGAGTAACCTTTGTTTAATAAGTTTAAAATATAGTTCAAGATGCCAACTGTTGCCAATGGTTATTATTACTACTTTAAAACTTGAGAATGAAGAGATTTCCCCCCAGAAAATTATTTCTAAATAAAATACAGGTTTCGCATATGTTGGTTTTTGACCCAGAGATTTTGCATCAATTTTTCTGACCCTTTCCCTCAAGAGGTTTGGCCATTTGGATACACACAACCTTTCTCATCGCTAGTCTCTTTTCTCTCTGAATCTCTTCTGACACTTTCACAAAACAACATTGCAAGAAAAAAACCTAAAGAATGAACAGTAAGGAGTGTTCTTGATGTCTGGGAGGGAAAGCTGACAGGTCTACTGGGAAAGTTTTCCTTCTTCCCTGAACTATATATCATTGAAAGCTTCTCAGTTGGCACTAGAGGTAAAGAATCCACCCACCTGCCCATGCAGAAGATATAAGAGACACTGGTTCGATCCCTGGGTGGGGAAGATCCCCTGGAGAAAGGAATGGCAACCCACTCCAGTATTCTTGTCTGGAGAACCCCATGGACAGAGGAGCTTGGCGGGCTACAGTCCATGGGGTGGCAAAGAGTCAGACAAGACTGAAGCAACTTAGCATGCATCATCTAGAACACCTTGCCCTTTGATTTAGATCCCACAACAAGCAGCCTTGGCTTTGATTCGGGTCCATCTCTTTGCATGCAGTCAGCTGGGGCTGCAACTTGCTGGGTTGGATCCTGTCACATTTTTGAGACTTCTAATACCATGAGACTTTATTCCTACAGCAGGTATCTGGCAGCTAAGAACACAAGGGAAGCATCACTCAGAGAAGGACCTTCTTCCTTAATAGCAGGCTACCCCCTTGCCCAGCTTCCTATACCCTTAGTCCGTAGTACCTGGAAATGGCTTCTGTGCATGTGTGTCTGTGTCTGTGTGTGTGTTGCTGCGTCTGTAAACCGGAAGTCCACACTGTTCCTGCAGTCCTTGCCCTTTTTGTGTTCTTTGCCCCTTCATAGGGATATTTAAGCGAGTAAATCACTCTGATTAAAGTCCAAAGTTTAGAATATTTCTCTGTCTACCTCCCACACAACCTACTCAAATACATTGGGCAGAAACACATGTGCCTTAGCACTTGTAGTGTGACAGTTTTAAACATCTGCTGGCAGCAGCAGTTCAGGAACGCCCAGCTTCTCAATTACTCAACAATATGCAAAACACAGCAACAAAAAAGTCACTGTTAGAGTAGGTGATGCCTATGTGATGAGACAAGGAATATTCTCTACCACCCCTGATAGCTCATCATTAGAGATGCTTCCTCTGAATATTTAGAGGTTTTAAAAAAAAAAATTTAAGAGACATTAAAGAAAATGAGAATATACTATAAAGTAGCAACATCTTAAAATATTCTTGAAATATCAGGTATTTGTGGGTATTTGCTAACAAGAAATCCTTGCAGATAAAGACTGTTAAGAGAAGTAGGAATTCTGAGAGCAGAAATGAAAGGCTCCCCATGGTTAATTTTACCTGCTTCAGAATGTGAACTTGGCCAGTTCTGATAATTCTGGGTTTTGTCAAATTTTATAAAGCATAAACAGAACTAAAAAGACATATTTTCAAACTTCATTTTGTTTATTAAGGGATAAATGGGCAGAAGAGAACTTTGAAACACGTTCTTTCCTGTTGACACATGTTCAAAGAATGTCTGGAGGAAATACTAAATTAAAAGACAGACTGATTCAACTATTGGCATCAAATCACTTACAGTGAAATATGGTTGCTATCTTGAATACAAGAGAAAAGAAAAAGAAGCTTCCCAATGTTATAATTTTGTTGATGAAGACAATGAGCCATGGAACAGCAACAAAACAATGAAAATCTTAATTTAGACTCCATTTTATGTAATTTTTATTTTATCATTGTGAGTCCCTTGGACTGCAAGGGAAATCAAACCAGTCAATGCAAAGAGCTGACTCGTTGGAAAAGACCCTGATGCTGGGAAAGATTGAAGGCAAAAAGAGAAGGGGGTGGCAGAGGATGAGAAGGTTAATAGCATCACCACCTCCGTGGACATGTGTTTGAGCAAACTCCAAGAGATAGTGGAGGACAGAGGAGCCAGGTGTGCTGCAGTCCATGGGGTTGCAAAGAGTCAGACAGGACTTAGCAACTGAACAATAGCAACCAGGGTTTAGGACTCCATGCTTCTTCTGCATGGGGTCATGGGTTCAATACCTGGTCCAGGAACTAAAATCCCACATGCCGCTGGGTGTAACCAAAAACAAACAAAACACAGTCTATCTATCAACTGCAGGTGTCATACCTCCTTAACCTTCTACTGTGGAACTACCCAACCCTACATCTAACTTCCTGTTTGCTTGCTCAGAGTCTACTTAAAGAGTTCTGCTGCACAAAATCACAGGACCCTAGTGGGCTAGCCCACCAGCTCCAAGGGTAGAGGAGCCTGGAGGGCAACAGTCAGTTCAGTTCAGTCACTCAGTCGTGTCTGACTCTTTGCGACCCATGAATCGCAGCACTCCAGGCCTCCCTGTCTATCACCAACTCCTGGAGTTCACTCAGACTCGCGTCCATCGAGTCAGTGATGCCATCCAGCCATCTCATCCTCTGTCATCCCCTTCTCCTCCTGCCCCCAATCCCTCCCAGCATCAAAGTCTTTTCCAACGAGTCAACTCTTCACATGAGGTGGCCAAAGTACTGGAGTTTCAGCTTCAGCATCATTCCGTCCAAAGAAATACCAGGGCTGATCTCCTTCAGAATGGACTGGTTGGATCTCCTTGCAGTCCAAGGGACCCTCAAGAGTCTTCTCCAACACCACAGTTCAAAAGCATCAATTCTTCGGCGCTCAGCTTTCTTCACAGTTCAACTCTCACATCCATACATGACTACTGGAAAAACCATAGCCTTGACTAGACGGACCTTTGTTGGCAAAGTAATGTCTCTGCTTTTCAATATGCTATCTAGGTTGGTCATAACTTTTCTTCCAAGGAGTAAGTGTCTTTTAATTTCATGGCTGCAACAGTTAATGGGGCCTCAAAGAGTCTGAGGCAACTGAGCAACTGAGGACAATGATTATAATGACCTTTGTCAGCAAAGTGATGCCTCTGTTTTTTAAAACACTGTCTAGGCTTATCATAGCTTTTTTTTTTTTAAGAGCAAGTGTCTTTTAATTTCACGGCTGCAGTCACTGTGTGCAGTGATTTTGGAGACCAAGAAAATAAAATCTGTCACTTCTTCCACTTTTCCCCCTTCTATTTGCCATGAAGTGATAGGAACCAATGCCATGATCTGTTTTTTGAATGTTGAGTTTTAAGCCAGCTTTTCTACTCTCTTCTTTCACCCTCAACAAGAGGCTCCTTAGTTCTTCACTTTCTGTCCTTAGAGTGGTGTCATCTGCATATCTGAGGTTGTTGATATTTCTCCTGGCAATCTTGACTCTAGCTTATGATTCATCCAGCCTGGTATTTCACATGTTAAATAAGCAGAGTGACAATACACAGCCTTGACATAATCTTTTCACAATTTTGAACCAGTCAGTTGTTTCATGTCTGGTTCTAAATGTTGCTTCTTGACCTGCATTTAGGTTTCTCAGGTAAGGTGGTCTGGTATTCCCATCTCTTGAAGAATTTTCCAGTTTGTTGTGATCCACACAGTCAAAGGCTTTAGTGTAGTCAATGAAGTAGAAGCAGATGTTTTTCTGGAACTCCCTTGCTTTCTCTACGATCCAACAAATGTTGGCAATTTGATCTCTGGTTCCTGTGCTTAAACCCAGCTTGTACATCTGGAAGTTCTCGGTTCACATACTGCTGAATCCTTAAAGCTTAAAGGATTATGAGCATAACCTTACTAGCACGTAAAATGAGCACAATTGTATGAAAGCCCCTTTGCCATGACAAGGCTGTGATCCATGAAAGGCCCTAACCACTGGACTGCCAGGGGATACACAATAGGTGGACCTTGTTAACATGACTATCTTGTTCAGACTGGAAAGAGATTAGACATGTCCAAAAGAAAGCTAGTAGATGTGGCTAAATTGCAAGAAGGCCAGTGATTAGAAATTCGGATGAGAATAGGAAGTATGTGTTTTGGACTTTAGAGAAAAGTAGAGGTGAACTAAGGAAGTTGTTCATTCAAAAGAAAGAGGATTGACAAAATTCAAGATTAAAAGAAAGAGCGCAATCATTACATTGTTGTTAAAACCCATCCACTGACTTGTCAGCCAACAATGAGAATTTAGTTTTAGTAGATTATGCTTTTGCTGATTTATATCTTCTCAGCTTAGTAGTCTTTTTATCAGTACTTGCTATAGTTTTGTCATTAGTACATCAAACTTATTGACTTGCACAAACATGAAATGTGCTTTATTTTTATTCTGTAATCACCAAGATTTTTTAAAATATTATTTATATGCTAGGTTGTTAGTGAGGAGATGTAGTTAAAGCATTATTTTGTTTATACTTATACTGATTTATCCATCAAGTTTATTTATTATTACTCTTATCTTCTTTGATGGATCTGTAAGAGCTCTTCATATATTAAAGATATCATCTTTGGGGGAAATGTTTTGTCATATGCCTTTGGATATTGCCTATGGTGGTTTTTGCTTTACCAAAGTATTTTACAGACTCTAATGTATTGGTGATTTATTTTATGCTTTCCTCTCTCAAGTCTTATTTTTAACTTATCATTTCACTTAATGTTCATAATAATTTTTTTTCATAGAAAAATCTCTGATTCACCTGGAATTTATTTGTGATAAAGATAGGATAGGTATTTAAGGATCAGTGGTGTGGGGCAAGAGGGATGTGCGAGTGTGTGTGTGTGTGTGTGTGTGTGTTGTTTGGTTAATCATTCATCTTTGGAAAAAGTATTTTTAACACACAACTGTGTGAGTTTCTACATGAATTCACTGTCAGTGACAAATTAAGGAATACAGAATCAATTGATTTATTGAGTTTCAGCTTGGCCACGGCATTTATTGTGTTAATGAATGAATCCCTTATTAATGAATCCGATCATCTCCACTAAAATACTTACTATTTTACCTACTTTGACTTGACTTTATGATTTGTTTAAATACTGAATTGCTTTCAATATGATAAGAGTACTCATTTTAACAGATCTATTTCTATTATAAAAATATGAGATGTTCACATCTCATATCACAGCATCTGAGATGTTCAAATATAAATGGAAGTGTTTCATTGTAAGACCTCCTTTCCTCCATTGACTGCTTCCTTCTTTCCTCTACAATATTTGTTTATTTCCTTCCTTTTCCTTCCTGCTTTCACATTTCTTCTGGTCTCTGTCATCGAGTTCTTTTCCTGACATCTTTCATTTGACTACATATTGACCCATTTTTTCCCTAAAGCTTCACCAGGGTCATCCAAGTCCTCCATTCCTTTCTTCAAGACCAGTGTTTCTACAGGTCTGTTGCTGGAAGAGAGATCAGGCCTGCAAACCTTCCTCTGGCAGTCCTCCCTATTGAAAAGATTTTCAATATCCAGTGATATCACAGGACCACCCCATGTGGGACTTTCCCTCTCATAACCTTTCAACTCAGTGAAAATGAACATCAAAGGCCACCCTGAAGAAGAAAAGAAAAAGAAGAGTTATCACAAAAGGGCAGCTTGAGGCCTGGAGAAAAGATTGAGATAAGGACAGTGTCTGACCAGGCAGTCAGCTCCAAGTGCACTGGGAAATCCCCATTTGCCCAATTCTCAAGCTGTTCTCATGTGGTTATTCCTTATGCCAAGATCCTGTACTCACCCACTGTACTTCCTATCCACTGCCGTTATTTCAGAGTTGATTTGGAGAAGAGTAAATGAGAAAGAAGTCAGAGGACTATTCTGCTCCTTAACTCAATGGTGACTAGGAAATATATTTAACAAAGGAAGATAATCAGTACGTAACATGTTCTGACTAAAGACTAAGGCAGAGAAATATGATACAAATTTACTTCTATCCTACTTTCATCACCACCGTCATTCCACCCAGGGGAGAGAATAGAGCAGTTCAGATGGAGAAGCCTGGTAGGCTGCAGTCCATGGGGTCGCTAAGAGTCGGACACGACTGAGGGACTTCACTTTCCCTTTTCACTTTCATGCATTGGAGAAGGAAATGGCAACCCACTCCAGTCTTCTTGCCTAGAGAATCCCAGGGACGGGGGAATCTGGTGGGCTGCCGTCTATGGGGTCGCACAGAGTCAGACACGACTGAGGCAACATAGCAGCAGCAGCAGCTAAAGTATTTCAAACAAAGTAGCTTATGGAGACGGTAATGGCACCCCACTCCAGTACTCTTGCCTGGGGAATCCCAGGGACAGGGGAGCCTGGTGGGCTGCCGTCTATGGGGTCGCACAGAGTCGGACACGACTGAAGCGACTTAGCAGCAGCAGCAGCTTAGGAAAAAGACAGGACTCCATACACTCCAATCCAGCTTACCCAGTTTCTCTGCATTGAGATTAAGACCACAGCTCCAGGTCTGAATCAAGGGATACTTTGTTCTCTTTTGCAATTATTCTCAAATTCATCCATTTTAAAGAATCTCGTGGGAGGAACGGCTATAATCTGAAGTAGGATTTATCTTCTGTGACCTTCGGATATAATGTCATCATACAGCACCCCAATAGCCCTCCCTACTGCAATTTTCAAAACTGCCATAGTTTCATCATAATTGTTAGCAGATGCATTTATCAGACTAGCTAAGTCATTACTGGACAGAAACCAAGGCCCAGCGGTGATGGTCATAAAGGAAGGACCCGGTAGAATTCTGCCAAATCGTGAGCTTGAGTGCCTGGGGCAGGGGAAAATTGGATAGGCATGGGAGTCTTGGAAATCTTGGTGTTGGAAAACTTTCTGAAGGAGGCCAAAAGGGAAGAGATGGGGAGGGCTTGAAAGAAACCTGCTTTGCAGTTGTGTCTACAGAGCAGTACTCAAACTACCCAGGGGGAAGACCAGGTGTGTTTTAGAATTTTGTTTGATGATTTGTTTGGTTTTCATTTCAATTCATTGTGGACTACACAATAGAAATACGTAGAAAAATTAAAATTTTTAAAGGCATATAAAATGCATGCCCTAGTTTATGATTAGATTGGACAGATATTATATTGCATTTCATGAAATAAATCAGTATAGAGTCACGATAAATGGCTATAACAACTTCTAAACTCTGACTCTCAACTTCTGTCTTCCTCTTGCCCGGGATGGATACTAAACAGGTCACAGACCAGTACAGGTCTGAGGGCCATGCTTTGAGTGACAAAGCTTTAGAGGGAGTGGCTAATGAAGTGATAAAAGCCCATGGGAGAGAACCACGTGTGGCCTTTGGAGTTTCTAGACAGCTGTTCTATACGAGTCTCTCAAAACATAGAAGTGTCAAGAGAGAAGAGGGATGGAGGAAAACAAAAACCCCAAGCTCAAAATCAGCATCCCCAAGAGCAGCTAATAAGGACAGCTAAACACAACACAGCGAAGAAGCTCAGTGCCCCCAACCCGTGAACTAGTCCAGCACAGAGCACTGCCTCGCACTTGCTCAGCCCAGCACAGCTGCTGCAAAATCCATCCAAAGCAAACATGGCTCTCCCTGTACCAGACTCAACAGAACAAAAACCAACACCCAGAAATAAATTAGCTCTCAGAGCTCATCATGTTACACAGCCCACTGTTCTCAGATCCAGGATCCTGAATGTTATAATAAATGATACCATTGACCCACACATCGGTCTAAAGCCCAAACCAAGTAACTCTTGACTATAAACCGACATGATCTCAGAATTTTCCTGGTCAGCTACAAGAGTTATGAGACTGTCCTCCCAATTAAATTAAACCTCACCATGTCTAATTGCAGTATATACAGCTAAATCCTTTTTCCCTTTGCACAGCCAGCTTGCCTCTTAGAGCATCTAAGCCACAGAACTTCTCAAAGCCCAGCAGGCATGTGGTCAGGTTAAAAGCCACACGTAGCCTTGGAGCCAGCACCTAAGGGTTTAAGAACAAACTCTGCCACCTGCTAGCTTGGTACTTTCCATCAAGTCTTTATCAACAAAGCAAGACTAATATCAGCCACTTCCCTGGAAACTGAGTTGAAAATGCCTACCAATTTGTAAAAATGTATGTGGATGCTAGTCCCTGCTACACAGAAATAAGCAGCTGAGAGATGTTTTTAACCATGCCCCACTCCGCCAGAACTGAAGGAATAAAGCTTTGTCTTTTGCACACTTCATTTCTTCCTCATAGTTAAATCACTTCCACATGTCACACCTGATCTTGCTGAAGTTCCCAACATCATTGTGATAGAGTGAGGAGCTGGCATCATCACGCCCACTCCACAACTTGCAAAAGTGGCAAAAAAATGAGGGCTCCATCAAGGCACACCAAACAGTGACAAAGGTGACTTGAAAAGTAACAGGAGCGTATGGCTGTTTGCTTTATTAAGTTTGTGGCTTTTCTTAATCTGGCTTCTACTTTTCTCACCAGGTCTATGAGACAGGAAGTCACCACTCTGCATTGGGTTTGTTCATTCTTCTTGTTTTCCATGCAGGAGAGCTTTACTGTTGCTGCACCCTAATAAAGTACAAACAGGATATTTCTCATATTTTGTGCTCTGGTGGTATATTTATTAATACACAACTTATTTTAGATCAGGCAATTGATTTGATCCAGCGTGTATGCTGTGTAACTTTAGGCAAATTACTTAACCTCTCTTGAGTCAATTTCTTTAACTGTAACAGATATAATAGTTTGTCCTGCCTTCCACACAGACATAAGACATGAAAACATATAAATGACCACGTAAAGAGAATTTTAGGAAGATTTAAGACATTTGTTAAATTTAATGTAGAATATGCAAGTATAATAGTTATTAGTGTTATTCCTACTGTCTTGCTAGAAAACAATTCAGTAGGAGTCTTTTGCAATCTGGCAAGAATAATAGCTCTGGATTTCAATTTATTTTTGTAAAAAAATAAAAGATAGGATGCAAATATTTTAGAAGAAAGAAAATAAGATCTGTTAATTAAAGATTAATTTTGATCAGTGTTTTTAGAAAGCGCTTGGGGTCTTGTGCGGTGCCTAATTGGTCTGTCTGTATTCATTTAATAACATCTACCCTAGTGATCAGCACCCAGCACAGACAGAATCTCATAGAAGCGTAAGGCTAATATCTTTTATAGTAAAGGAGAAAGTACTATAGAAAGGCTGGCAATGCATTTCATCTGTTCCTGGGGAGAGTGACAAAGTACAGTCCTTGATTTTGAAAAGATACTATTATTAAGACCCTGGATAAACACATGGTCATTTTCAATTGAAAATGAGTAAAATAAAGACTCAGAATTTTAAAATATGTTGCCAATGTTCCCCTTTAATAACATTATGAAATCTCCCAAAAATGTAACTAAAATTTAACCAAATTTGGTCACATTTAGAGAAAATGGCATGTCTAGGAATAGGCTTGCTACAAAACATATGGGTTTCTCTGGATGATATTCAGGCTTTAGCTAAGACTTATTGTAAGGCAACCATGATCTGTGCAAGGTTCCATGTCTCTCTATGTAATAAATCTATGTCCAAATGAAAAATAGAAACTAAATATGATAGGCACCATTTTCTGCCAGGAAAAATAGTAAGTATTACTTTAGAGCAGTGAACATCTTTGAACTCTGTCTGCAACTTCATTGAGTTCTTATGGTTTGGATAATTTTTATTCTCTCACCATTTATAACATGAGTACTTATACAGATACTGAAAATGGTAAACTCTGGAAATGAGATCTTTATGGCACACATACCTTGTTTCAAAAAGTCCTAAAAGCATAATTCTGAAACTCCCCAAACTGATTCATACCTTTAACATTAGGTGTGAAAAACTTTACCTCCGAAACACCTGTGGTGAGAAGGTTAAATTTGCAAAATCAAAACTCCGCCTTCAGACTCTTCTTCCGGCGCCAATACAGTCAGAATATTTCATCTGGGCTTCTTAAATCTAAGCCACTAACATGACTAAGTTTTCTTCTTTTTTTCTATGTTTCCTACTAGCCGGGACTTACATGACTCCAGACTGTAAGTATCTCCTATACCTACCACCTGTCAGCATTCAATGAGTTTCTAGTGATTGTGTTACCACATTATAAATGAAAATAATGTTTATATCCATGTAGATCCCAATAAGCTATAATGTAGCATGCAATTGTTCATCAGTAAAATTATAATCACTATTAGGCGACTGAAAGATTTTTAATCTTAGAAAATGACATAATGACTGTCAAAAGAATTAAGAGAAATAATCCACTTAGATCTCTTCCATTAACTCTTGGTTTTCTTTGGCAGGTTTTAACATGGAGATTATTGGAGGGAGAGAAGTGTCCCCTCACTCCAGGCCATTTATGGCATCCCTGCAGTACGGCGGCGACCACATCTGTGGGGGAGTGCTGATCCATCCTCAGTGGGTGCTCACAGCAGCCCACTGCCACTTCCGGTGAGTATTACTCTCTGTGTTCCCTCAAGTTCCCTAGAAAAGAATCTCACCTCTCCCGGGAGAAAATTCAATCTACCCTTGTGCGTGCTAAGTCACTTCAGTCGCGTCCAACTCTTTGTGATCCCATGGACTGTAGCCCGCCAGGCTTCTCTGACCATGGGATTCTCCAGGCAAGAATACTGGAGTGGGTTGGCATTTCCTCCTCCAGGGGATCTTCCTGACCCAGGGATCAAACCTGCGCCTCTTAGGTCTCCTGCATTGGCGGGAGGGTTCTTTATCACTAGCACCACCGTGATTTACCCTTAGCTTCTGTGATAACTGACGAATTGGTGGAGCCGATTTTACCGTCTCACACATCCTTGATTCTGCCTGAAGTTCTACTTTTCTGGGAGATCTAGACAACCTAATAGACAAATTCAAGTCTGTCATGTAATGCCAAGGAACACAGCAACAGTTACAACTGAAGCAGCAATGTTCCTGACCTTGTTAGGGGAAATCAGACATCCTGACTTTGCACCCTATTTTAAAAATGGGTTATAATAACTGTAGTACATAACTGCTTCATGGGGTTTTGAGGATTAAATATTATCTATTTAAATATTTTAAAATACTTAACAGATAAGTTGCAATAGATTGGCTTTGCTTATAGACTTTTAGACCCTAACCTTAACTCCCCTGCTCAAGGCCTACCCCAGAGGCCTGAGTTCACAATTTAGGAATCACAGCTATAAGGGGCAACAGTTTCCGTAGGTGAAAAAAAAGAAAAAGTTTAGATGATTTACACAGAAAAAGAGGAGGTGAGTATTTTTCTGGGATACCAAAAATGAAAGTATTTGTAGAGACGGACTATAACCTCTCACTCTAGGATTCTCTGACTGTTATTCAGTAGCTAAGTCGTGTCCCACTCTTTGCAGTCCCATGGAATGCAGTACTCCAGGCTTCTCTGTGCTTCAGAGTTTGCTCAAACTCATATCCATTGAGTCAGTGATGCTGTCTAATCATCACATCCTCTGCTGCCCCTTTCTCCTCGTGCCTTCAAACTTCCCCAGCATCAGGGTGTTTTCCAATGAGTCAGGTCTTCGCATCAGGTGGCCAAAGTACTGGGAGCTTCAGCTTCAGCGTCAGTCCCTCCAGTGAATATTCAGGGTTAATTTCCTGTAGAATTGACTGGTTTGATCTCCTTGCAGTCCAAGGGACTGTCCAGAGTCTTCTTACTTCAGCTAAAACTATCCAAAACCCTTCTTGGGATGCTGCAAACATCATCAAAGAAAAGCAATAGAAAACTACTTTGGTGTTTGTTGTTTTATTTGCTTGTTTTGGTTTGGGGGAGTTGTTTTTTGTTTGTATATTTCTTCTTTATCTTTCTAGCCTGAATAAGCTAAAAAATAAGAAAAGATGAGCCTTCTCCTTTCCTTACAAACATGACAGCACTACACTTAAGAACCTCTTAGCCATAATCACTTACCGTCTAGGCATCAGTTATATGCCTAAAGGAAACAACTGATTGACCTTGCTTTCATATCTTGGGGATTTTGTTTGGTTGCCCCCATTTTAATGAGACTATTTGAAGACAAACAAGAAATTTTGAAGCCTGCAAACTGTGTGAACTTCTGTTTTATTTCTAAATAGCAAGCCACTAATTTCTGACTTAACATGGCTACTTCATTTAAGTGGGGTTCTTGCTGTCACAGAAATAACACTTGGGTCCACATCACTTCTGTCCTTTCTAAGGCATTTGTCCCCTGGGGACCAGTTAGGCAAAGGGTGACCATCGTTAAATGTTCATTCGATTTCAAATACGCACACTTCAGATATGCTTGTGGTTACACATTCAAATGAATTATCACCTCCCCAGATATGGAGCTTGATTTATTATAAAGGCTGAACAAATGCTGGATAGAAAAAAGGGAAATAAATTGGAGAAGAAGGGTTTTTTGGTTTTTGCTAAGCTAAAAGCACATTATGTGACATCCTTTGTAAGCCATAAAGGCTTACCCAAAGGAGAAAAGTGAGAGTGTTAGTCACTCAGTCATGTCCAACTCTTTGCAACCCTGTGAACTGTAGCCCACCAGGCTTCTCTGTCCATGGAATTCTCCAGGCAAGAATACTGGCGTGGAGAGCCAACTACCCACAGATAAATAGTATTATTAAGTTGAATTCTAAATTTTGTCAAATGAGCTTGATTCAGTAAAAATACATTCACAAATTGAAAAATGGGGAAAAGGGAATCTTGGAATTAAAAAAAAAAAAAAACATTGCTAAATATTGTTTTAAATGGCTGGAGTTTAAAAGAACTCCAGAATATGTGGCTCAGATTTCCTCTACAGGACACTTGGGTGTAAAAATGTAGGCATATTGGTGCTTGGAAAAATATTAAACTTTATGAAATCCAAAATATTTATGAAATAGTTCAATGGTGGCTTCCCACAAATGTACTCCCAAGTATCCTGTGGGAATAGCTTAGTAACACTAGACCCCTCTCTCAGCAAAATGATGAAGGAGGCCAGATCTGGGGTGTTCCCTTCTCACTACTCATCCGCACTAAGTTCTTCACTTAGGCCCCTCTGTTAGTTGCCACGCTGATTATAAAAGGAAACTGGCAAAGAGAAAAAAAAGTGTCTTTTATAATCTTATTTTCAGCATTTCAATTTATCAGAAGCAAAACTCTCACCAAGTCTTGTCTATTGTCTTCCTGAGTCTCTTCCAATGCCTTCTCCCACTGAACACTTGCCCCATCATGTCACCTGCTTAGTGAAAGTCACTCCGACTGTTTGCGACCCCATGGACCCCACTATGGTCCATGGAATTCTCCAGGCCAGAATACTGGAGTGGGTAGCCTTTCCCTTCTCCAGGGGATCTTCCCAACCCGGAGATTAAACCCAGGTCTCCCGCATTGTGGGTGGATTCTTTACCAGCTAAGCCACAAGGGAAGCCGCGTCACCTGCTTAGCCAGCAAATATTATAGATAGAACCCCACCTCCACCCCTTCCACATGCCCTCATTCCATTGCAAATCTCTCAAGGCTCCCATAGTAGAATGGTTACAAATTCAGACCTTGGGTTCAAACCAACAGAGCTTTAATCCTAATTTCACTGCATCCTGGAGCCTCCGCTTAGTATCAGTGGGACTTTCTCAAGTTTGTTAATGTATCTGATCATCAATTTCCTCATCTGCAAAATGGGATGATCATCATACCTCCCTCACTGGGCCATGGTGAGGTTTAAATGAGGGAAAATATGTAAAATGCTTAGCACAAAACCTGACACACTAAAATAATTTAATAAATGTTGTCTAATGTTATAATGTTATATTGGACATGAATCTGAGCAAACTCCAGACAGTGGAGGACAGAGGAGCCTGGTGTGCTTCAGTCCATGAATGAGGTGGCAGAGTTGGACATGACTTAGCAACTGAACAACAACAATGTTATATTAATATCTGTGTATTTGTACCTTCCACAGCAATCACTCAGGAACAAATTTCATGATCCAGTCATGTTGATGGAATAAAACCGTAATAGCCCGTCTCTGACAGCCTGGTCATTCCCTCCTCTCTTATGCAAAAGATCTCAAAAAAATAGGAAATCTACCTTCACTATCAAACCCAGAGGAATGGGTCTAAGCAGAAACACTGCTCAGTGCCAAGGCAGACTGGCAGAGGAAGTAAGAGGCTTGAAGGGACTTGGCATGAGCTTATAAAGTTGCCATGCAGCCAAAAACCTCCAGATGATTCTGAAGCTGGTCTTTAGACCACCCATAGGGAAACACTGTGCTGTGCAAATGAGACACCTGTATTGTTGCTTCTCCTCCAAGGGAATTCAAACCTGAATTTAGCTAAGGAGGTGGGATTCTGGGACTCAGGTAATTCCAGGTATCCTGTGGGCAGAAAATATTGACCTTTGTAGTACAGATTACAGTTGAACTGTATCTAGAAATGGAAAATTCAAAAAACATTCATGGTCTGCTTGGGTTGTTTTTGGTATTCACATGTCCCAGTGGAGACAAAAAGTAAACAAAACACTTCAAAGTCATTAACGGATCAAGGACATTGGTAAAAGATGAAGGAAAACCAGACATTTTCTCTGCCCCCTTCCCCTAGTCAGAATTCATCTTCCACATCCCACATTCATATCTCCCTGCCTTTCCATGTTAGTTATTTATGTACATACCTGTCTTTTCTATTTAATCAGTAGCCCCAGGGATTTTATATTATCCTTCCCCTCCACAGCTTTGGGTTTAGCAGGTACACTGAATCTGAGTTTGAATCAATCCTAGGAAATCCAATCCACATCCTTTGAGAATTTCATCCCCATCCTGATTTTGCAACAGGCGAATTTTTCAACAAATAGAGCTGAAATTCCCAAAATAAACCAAAATAAACTCTTTTGGTAGAAACCCCAAAGTGTTAATTCCCGGCAGTCAGAGCCCTACCATACAAACCCATTTAAGCACAGTCATGCACTGGTTCCCCAAACCTGAAACAAACTTTTCTTCCTTTTTCTGTATGTTTCTGTGCTCTTTTTAATTTTTGCTAATCTTCATTCGTCTATATATATGTGTGTTTGGGCTTCCCTGGTAGCTCAGCTGATAAAGAATCTGCCTGCAATGCAGAAGACCTGGGTTCAATTCCTGAGTTGGGAAGATCCCCTGGAGGAGAGCATGGCAACCCACGCCAGCATTCTTGCCTGGAGAATCCCCATGGCAGGCTACATCATGGGGTCACAGACAGTCGGACATGATTGAGCAACTAAGCACAACACAGCACAGCATATATGTGTGTTTATCAGATATGTGTGTTTTTATTGTAAACTGCCCTGACCCTTTTCCATATGACAGTGAAATAGTTACAAATGCAAACGAATATAATTCTTTTTTATTACCTTCCTTGTTCTAAAAAAAGGATTCGAAGATGGGTGTTTCCTGAGAACACACATAAAAATGGGACATTTTTGTAGAATGAAAGTGGTTCCAAAGTGTAGTGAAAGTGTTGGTCACTCCAGTCGTGTCTGACTCTTTGCAACCCCATGGACTGTAGGCTGCCAGGCTCCTCTGTCCATGGGATTTCCCAGGCAAGAATACTGAAGTGGATTGCCATTTCCTTCTCCAGGGGATCTTCCCAACCCAGAGATCAAAAGCAGACTCTTTACCATCTGAGCCACCAGGGAAGTCTGGAAACAGGTCTAAGGTGTTGTTGAAATCTCAAAAATAATTTTCTATTTTCATAATGATGTGAATATAATTTTACTCAACATACAATAAATCAGATCAACTTTTGAAACATTGGCATACTATAATTGTATATGACTGGAGAAGGCAATGGCACCCCACTCCAGTACTCTTGCCTGGAAAATCCCATGGATGGAAGAGCCTGCTGGGCTGCAGTCCATGGGGTCGCTAAGAGTCGGTTCAGACATGACTGAGCGACTTCTCTTTCACTTTTCACTTTCATGCTTTGGAGAAGGAAATGGCAACCCACTCCAGTGTTCTTGCCTGGAGAATCCCAGGGACGGGGGAGCCTGGTGGGCTGCCGTCTATGGGGTCGCACAGAGTCGGACACAACTGAAGTGACTTAGCAGCAGCAGCAGCAGGGATTTAAAAAAGAACAAAAGTATTGTTTCCATCATCTGACTCACCAGTTTTATCCTCTAAATCTCCACCATGGAATTATCTATGGCTACTAACTCTAAAGTACCTTAATTTCAGATGATTTTTCACCTAGAGGAAAGTTTTCCTTTCTTGTCTGAATCATCTTTCTAATTGAGTGGACAGAACATATGAGAATGGATCTTAATTCTCCCTATTGCCCTGAGATGAGATTTAGACATACCAGATTAGCAAGTGTAGAGTTGACTTTGTTGTTGTTTAGTCATTAAGTCATGTCCAACTCTTTGCAACCCCATGGACTGTAGCCCATCAGGCTCCTTCGTCCATGGATTTCCCAGGCAAGAATACTGGAGTGGGTTGCCATTTCCTTCTCCAGGGGATCTTCCACACCAAAGAATCGAATCTGCATTGGAGGCAGATTCTTTACTGCTGAGCCACCAAGGAAGCCCAGAGTTGAGTCTTTTCCTTTTAGTTATTAAAATATTTAATATTGGGAAGGTGAATAAACTTGAATTCGGTCATTTAGGATTTTCCTTCTTTCCCTCCCACCATATGGCACTAGCTGGGGAATTGGAGTGGGATGGATTTGGCCCTTGTTTTCATCCTCTCATTATTGGGCCCATGACCTCTGTCACTCCACCTAATCCTGCACAAGTTACCCTGAAGCTGGTCCTTATTCTTGTATGTATATGGTTTCTCCACCATTTCTACTCCCCATTGGAAGATTGGGGAGCCATTCTGTGTGTCTATTCTTTTCGCTTTTTTCAGGTTTCCCAAAAGCCAGTCTTCCAAAGTGGTTTTAGGAGCACACTCCCTCTCAAAGAATGAGGCCTCCAAGCAAACATTTAAGATTAAAAAATTCATACGATTCCCAGGATTTACAACAGACCCTAAATCAAATGACATTATGCTGGTTAAGGTATGTAGCATTGTGTTCCTTCAATTTCTCCAACATTCTTATACCTCACAGTTCAGTTGTTAAATCATCTAACAAAGCATTTTGTTAGCATTCTCCCTCTGTTCAAGGTGATGTGTGGTGACATATTCTATTAGGGCTCATTGTACTCCATTTAATGCCTTGAAAGAAAAAAGAATATATCATAAACACGCCTGGGCTATGTTTATACAAGGAAAAACAGCTCTGATGTTCACATTCGTGGGAGGAGAACCTCCCAACAGGCGCAGGGATCCACACTGCAAGCTTTTTCTCCCAATGCTTTTCTCATTAGCAAATGAAAAGTACAAGTCGCTTATACAACAGAGCCAAGCAAGTGACTTCAGGGACACAGAAGTGAGTTACAACTTAGTCTAGACCATACTAAGTCCAGTTCAAACTCAGTCTAGACCATACTCAAGGGTCCTATCCAGCAGGAAAGAGCCCAGCCCTCAAAGTCATGACCTATGGATGTTATTCCACAGAAAATCATCCAATGCAGAGCAAAGGCCAGTTGGCTTGAGACTGGGCAAAATTCCTGCTCTATGTAAGCTTCCTCCCTGAGCATCACTGAGCTCTAAAGGGAATGAAGAGCATGTTCAGAAAAGCAACAACCACAAATGCAGCTGTGGGCTACCACCAAAGTAGATTCAAGAAAAAGGACGCCCTCAGAGTACAGAGGGACCACACATACATCGATCAGACTAATCACAAAATACTACTGGGGACAAAAGATCATTTACTCTCTTTTCAATCTGTCAGCTTCACACAGCCGCAATACTCAACGAACATGTCCAACTGCTCCACCCAAGAGCTAAAACTGATATTAAAGCTGGAACAAAATGCCAGGTTGTTGGCTGGGGAGCCACTGATCCAGAATGCTTAACCCCTTCTGATACCCTGCGAGAAGTCACTGTCACTGTCATAAGTCGAAAAATGTGCAACAGCCGAGATTATTACAACCACAACCCTATTATAACTAGAACCATGCTATGTGCAGGAGACGCCAGAGGCCAGAAGGATTCCTGTCAGGTAAGAGTCCCTCACTCAAACAGGCATTTCAGGGTGCTGAGCTATAGTCAAGCTCTATCTGCACACTCGCAGCAAGGAGGAGAGGTGTGGCGAACACAGCATCACAACTCCGAAAAGGTGCTCTCCAATCCTGCACAGCCTCCACTGTGCTTTCTCATCTGCCACTACAAATAAGCCATAGAACTTGTGAAACACACGGTTAGCACTCATTAATGTTTGTTAATCAGGGTAATGGACTATATCTGATAACTTTTACAGGCTTCCTCTGAGGTGTACTATCCTCCTTAGAAAGCCTACCAACCCTGAGGTCACAAGTGGTGACTAGAAAATAATCTCTCAATCCCTGACCCACCCCAGCTTTAAACTAATCAATATGTGCATGCACACTTCAGTGGTGTCCTACTCTTTGCCACTCTATGGACTGTAGCCCACCAGGCGCCTCTGTCCATGGGGTTATCCAGGCAAGAATACTAGAGTGGGTTACTATGCCCTCCTCCAGGGGATCTTCCCGACCCAAGGATCAAACCCATGTCTCCTGCACCTCCTGCGTTGCAGGCAAATTCTTTACTGCTGAGCCACAGGATAAGCCCCTAAACTAATTAATAGAGAGGTCTTATAAAATTCAAATGCAAAAAGCTCAAATGTATATTCAATATTCTGTGTTTCATAAATAATGTTGACTGCTAACTGACTAAAAGAACAACATTCATGTTTTTCAAATTCTTTGTTTCTTGAGTCATAAAAAAAAATAAAATAAAGGACTTCCCTGGTGGCTCAGTAGGTAAAAAATCCTCCTGCAATGCAGATCAGGTTTAATCCCTGGGTCAGTAAGATCCCCTGGAGAAGGAAATGGCAACCCACTCCAGTTTTCTTGCCTGGGAAATCCCATGGACAGAGAAACCTGGTGGGCTATAGTCCATGGGGTCTTAAAGAGTCAGACACAGCTGAGTGACTAAATCACCACCATGTTAACAGGTGATGAAGGCTACCTAGCACAGATGGATTACTTTAGAAAAATATATTCACATAATGCTATATTAAGCATTTTTAAGGGGAGGATCTGATGATCTCAAAGATCATGCGTGACTGTAATACCCCAAGATTGTCACCTCCAAATCTCTATTTTCAGGGCCAACCAAGCACAAAGTACTGCACTTTTGGACCTGCATGGCAGCAGAGGCAAAGGCTGCTCTTTAGATTCAAAACCCAGCTCCTTATCTGAAAAGCCAGGCTTCCTTCTCTATTACCTTGTCACTTTCCTTGACAGAATTTTTGTTACATGTTTTGTTGTCAGAGTGAGTCCTCAAGAATCTGTTCATTGGGCAAGTATTTACTAAGTGTTGGGTATGTGCAGAGCCCCATGTTCAACCATATGACAATGGGAAAAAAATAATAGAGAAGGTAGAGTGCCCACCACCAAGACATTTACTCTAATATATTGCTTTTTTCTGTCAGCCTCAATAGCAACTTGATTTCAAACCCATGAGCACCAAAATGAAATTCTTAATTTTAAAAATTTCTTTTATTTCAGTGGATTATTTCAAACTTCCTTGTCTCCCCATTTCTTAATGAATAAAGCTCAACAGTCCCAGTGACTGCTAAAAGACATATATGCATGTACAAAGTCTTTGAGACAGGGACATGGACAAAGAGAGGCAGAGAGACAAATGGACAAAACCATTGTTCTGGATGGAGAGAGAGACACAGAGAACTTATACTGCTCAGGGACTGTATCAGGCACTCTGTAGGGCAAAAGAAACCAATGACCCAGATAATAATCATTTGATGGTTATTAACAGCTGATAGTCCAAAAAGTTCAACATCTTCTTGCCAAATATCTGCCCGCTTTCTTCTTTCCAGGGTGACTCAGGGGGCCCCTTGGTCTGCAAAGGTGCCTTTCATGCCTTAGTTTCTGGAGGTCGCAAATGTGGTGATGCCAAGAAACCTGGAATCTACATCCTATTAACCCGGAAATACCAAGCTTGGATCAAAAGCAACTTGGCCCCATCTCATGCGGACTAAGACTACAGATGATTTTCTTGGCTCTGTCAGTTGCTTGTTTTCATTTTTGTTTCATTAATGTGTTCCACAGGCTAACTTATCTGCACACGTACTTGAATGTAGTTAAGGTGGAGCACAGTCAGGGTCCACTCCTGACCTGTTAGGACTGATTTTGTTGAGGAATCAAGTTCTTTTTCACAGGTACCACTGATGTATTTCTTCTATGCTGCTTTTATTCTGAATAAAATTTAGAAGAGTGTCTATTCATCGTATATGGAAATAAGATACAGGGAATGATATGTCCCCCAACTCAATCTACACCCCCACAATGTGCAAAAAGATGATTAAAAAAGACAGTTGTGGCATCACCTTCAACCACATTTACATTGTTATTTCTGCTGTATCATTCTTAAAGCTGTATTTTTAAAATTATTGGTGTTGTTCAGTTGCTAAGTCATGTCTGAAGAAACACTAAATTCAAATATCCCAGCTCAAGTGAAGAAAAAATTATCAAGGTTTATACAAATATTTAGATAGTGCTGATTATTTTTATGTCACATTTTCTTCCCAACAGGATTTAAAGCAACATATAAAAAAAAAGGCAATTTAAAAATTGTGAAATTGTAAACAATTTTTCCTGAAAAAAATAGAAATACCATGTGACCCATCAATTTCACTTTCAAATCTTTGAAGAAAATTAAAACACTACCTCAAAAAGATATACGCACCCCATGTTCATTGCAGTCATCCCTCGTGATGCAGAGGTAAAGAATATGCCTGCCAATGCAGGAGACTCAGATCAGGAAGACCCCCCTCGAGAGGGAAATGGCAACCCATTCCAGTATTCTTGCCTGGAGAATCCTACAGATTGGCGGATTCCAGTCTATGTGGTTGCAAAGAGTCAGACACATCTTAGCAAGTAAACAACAACATGTTCATTGCAGAACTATTTACAATAGCCAAGATATGGAACAACTTAAATGGCTATTGATGGATGAGAAATAAAGAAATTGTGGTTTATACACACACATACATACACACACACATAATGGAATATTAGTCAACCATAAAAAATAATGAAATCTTGCCATTTTCAAAAACATAGATGGACCTTGAGGGCATTATGCTAAATTAAATGTCAGACAGAGAAATACAAATACTAAATGACCTCTGTTATATGTGGAATCTTTAACAAAAAGATCATAGATACAGAGAACAAATTAGTGGTTGCCAGAGGTGGAGGGTGAGGAGTAAGAGAAATGGGTGAGGAGGGCCAAAAGTAAATAAGTGTGATTAACTCACTAATTAATTAAAATAAATTTGGTGAAGGAATTGAGACAAGGAGGAAATGAGAGTAAGAAAGAGAAGATGAACATAGGAATGTTGTTAATACTCAAAGTGTCACAATTTCCTCCCTACACTTTTGCTAGAAGGAGCCATATTTGGCCCTATGAGTCAATGCAAAGAGACCAACACAACAGTTATATGAATTACAGTATTCAAGGAATAAAAATACTGTTTTTCCAGAGGCAGAGCCTCTGGTGCTGGAAACAGAACTGTCTTCCATGATCCCCTTAAGAAAGACATAGTGCCATGGTTCATATATTTCTACCAAAGGCATCAGGATAACCTGAGAAGATGTTTTGGAATATAGACTGCTCTGGCTCCTTACCTAGAGATTCAGATTGAACAGGGTTGAGGTGGGCCTGGAAATCTGCATTGTTTAAAAGGAATGTAGTTGATTCTAATAAATTCTCAAATCTGAAAGCCACTGATAATAAACATCCTTAATAACATTTTACAAAAAAGAACAATAAGTCTCATGGCTTTTTTTTTTTTTTTTTTTTTTTTACAAATCCTTCAATACGAATTGACACTTGAAGACCAAAACGCAATTCAGTAGGGGCACTTGTGGGTCTCAGCTGTCCTTGATTGTGGTGGTCCAGTGATTACAGTGATAACAATTTCTAAATTGAATGGGTGGTAGCAGAGCATGGGAGCATAATTCAGGCTTCTCCTTCAATGGTCAGCAGCCAAAGGATTCATCTCGGCCTTTACATTTAACCTGGGTTTCAGAAGAGAAATAATGTTCTTTTCCATGTGACGTCATTGAGTTTTCTTATATTCATATAGAAATAGATACTTTTACGCTTGTTTGTTTGTTGTCTTGGCTTTTAGAAACATTAACCAGCACTATTTGACTATGAATACTTACAAATGGAAGCACTGTGTTAAAAAGCAATCTAATTAAAATTATAGAACTTCTTTGAGAATAAAGTAAAAAAAAAAAGATTCTTTAAAAATTACATTTTAGTGTCATTTTGATTCATTGAAAGTATACTGATTATGACCTAGAAATCCAAGACTGTATTTCATAAGAAAAATAGAGGGGGGATTTATAGAAACTCTGGACTCACTGGTAAAAAAAATAATTATCTCATCTAAATTTCAAATCCATGGAACGTATTGTTGTAAGCCTCTTTAATATAACAAAAGGACTGTTGAGATTTCCTCTGATTGCAGTTGGTGAGTATCCTGATAATTTGTTGCTAAAAACTTGAGAGTTGTGTTTTGAGTTTAGACTCCATGCTGTTCACATCCAATAGTCCAACCGGATCAGATTGCCAGAGAGGAAGTTTCTATCAACAGCTATGGAAGGTCTGGTGACTCTGAAACTGGAAGATAAACAGCTTATTTTGACCAGCAGCTGATGATGGAGCCCACAATTGAAAAGTATCCCTCATCCTTTCAGGGAAGTAGTATTTTATTAAACATACAAAAACCTTCCCAAAATAGCCTAAAAGAATATGGCATTTTAGTGTGGGGAATTCTGTCTTTGAGGGCTTATTTGATTCCATCTATGGCCTCAAAGGTAAGTTGAGAGTCAAAAAGAGGCATATTTTAAAACTGCTCTTATTTAAATTTTTTTAATTCTTAACTTTAATTTAAAATTAAAAAATTTTTAAACTGCTCAAGGGTTTTAGGGGAACATATTATGTATTGCCATTCTGAGTTATCCCACCTTCTCCTTTCTTCATGACTGTGGACAAAACACATTTGCATTCCTCACAGACACAGGAAAAAGCTTCATGCTTTATTTTCTGTCTATCCAGTTTTAATAAAAAGTGACAGCACTGAAAACAATTAGGTCCAAATATAGTCAATATTAATGCATGTGAGCAATTAAACTGACATAGGACTAGGGAGCAGAGTTAGTCTCTTTCACAGTTTTTGTGCAAAATAAATTCCAGCTCACCCTGAAATAATCAGAATAGTACTTCAGAGCTTGATTGTTTCAGAAAGTCATTTCATTAAAGGAGAGCTGCTTTCTGTCAGTCAGGCCCCTCTTCCTCTTTGACAAAGCTCTCCATTTGGGAAAGGACACACATGTGATGAGGGAGAAAACAGACTGTCTGAGGGCAATATACTCAGATCTGTCAAAAAGCTTACAATTCCACAAGATTACTGAGACACACGTGAAAGCTACCCAGGGGCTGTCTTATGAGTTCTTTGAGTACCAAGTCATTCTGGCTCAACAGTTGTCTTCCTTGAATAGTGGTCAAGATTCAGCCCTGTTTTCAGGCTTTCACACATTGACTTCCTGTTAACTGTTTCAGTCTTTTTGCTGAGTCATACCAGTCAACTCTAGACTGACATACCCTCCTCATCACCATTTATCCTCCACCACAAAAGGGTTATGTTCATTTTCTGGCTTTAACAGTAAATGTCTATGTAACAGCCTATTAGAGGCAGCATATGAGGCTTTACTGAGGCATCTCCTGAGAACTTAGAGGTAAGTAGAATTAAATTATCCTCTGAGAGTTAAATTTTAACAGAATTAAAATTGTAAACTCCACACATACTGGGGTAGAGTGGAAATACACAAATCACTCTGAAGAGACAGTGAGGTTCCCACGTCTACAAGATAGGCTATAATCAGCTTGAAAGTGAACATCTCTCAAGAACATCCCAACCAAAAGGAGAGGAGGATGTCTGGGGATACAGGGAAGACAGGGAGATGAGTCCTTACACCTGCCTTCTGATCCCACAGCAAGCCAATCCTGCCTTTAGCCTAATTCCACTAGGCATTCAGATGATTTATCTGGTCTTTTTCTAATTCCATGCTCACCAAGCAAATTTCTGTGAGCATTTTGCTCCCTGAAACTTATTTCTTATTGCAAAATAATAATAAACACTTTGCTTTCTTACATCTATGATTTTTTTTTTTTTACCTTTAAGTTAAGGGTGTTTGAATTTCTCTTTAAGACTCACATCTACTTTCAGAGTGCTTTAAAAAAAAATCAAGTTTCAATCCCTACAGTAATGAAGATCAACCCTGAATCTTGATAAATTTGCCAACATAATGAATTTTAACTACCCCATGAGACATTTCAACAGATCTACAACCTGCCTTACCCTCAAAGAGTACTCAGGCCATCCCTGCTCTGGCCACAGATACTCACATTTGGAGTATCTCTACATATACATTCCCATTGGTACTCTGATCATCCAATAACCCCCAGAAAGTGTTATGGCTTTTTTTTTACCTGTGTTTTATCTGGTTTCTTCAGTAGCAGGGCCTGCTGATTTGCTACTCAACAGCCATCTCCTTATTCCCTGGTAACAAACCTCAAATTTTATTTGGAGTTACAAATGTACACAGCTAAAAGATGGCCTTTTCCAGGCTCTCTCACTGTTAGTAATGGTCCAGGAGATGTAAGTAAAAATCACTGGCTGAGAGCTTCCAGAAAGTTACTTTATTTTTTTCTGTTAATTTAATTTTTTTAATTTAAATTATTGTTGATTTACAATGTGTGTTAGTTTCAAATGTATAGCAAAGTGATTGAGTTATACATACACAAATGCACATGGAACTTCTTTTTCAGACTCTTGCCCTTTATAGGTTGTTATAAGACATTGAATATAGTTCCCTATGTTATACAGTAGGTTCTAGTTGCTTACTTATTTTATGTGTAGCAGTGTATATATGATAATCCCAAGCTCCTATATTTTTTTCTCCATTCCTTTTCTCTCTGATAACCATAAGTCTGCTTTCTATGTCTATGAGTCTATGTCTGGTTTGTAAATAAGTTCATTTGTGTCATTTACTTTAGGTTTCCCATATAAATGATGTCATATGATATTTGTCTTCCCTTTTCTGACTTATTTCACTTAATATAATAATCTCTAGGTCCATCCATGTTGCTACAAATGGCATTATTTCATTCTTTCTTATTACCAAGTAACATTCCATGACACATACATATATATACCTATATACCCATCCTCTTTATCCATTTAACTGTCAGTGAACACTTAGGTTGCATCCATGTCTTGGCTACTGTAAATAGTGCTGCTATGAATGCTGAGGTTCAGATACCTTTTGAATTAGAATTATTGTCTTTTCTGGATGTGTGCCCAGGAGTAGAATTGTTCAGTCATATGGTAACTCTCATTTTCTGAGGAAGAGTTCTTTAAAGTGGCTGTGCCAATTTACACTCCCACCAATAGCGTAGTAGGGTTCCTTTTTCTGTATACTTTCTCTAGCAGTTATTAATGGACATTCTGACTGGTGTGAGGTAATACCTCATTGTAGTTTTTATTTGCATTTCTCTAATAAGTAGCGGTATCGATCATCATGTGCCTGTTGGGCATCTGTATATCTTCTTTGGAGAAATGTCTGTTTATGTCTTCTGCCCAGTTTTTGATTATTTTTATATTAAGCTGTATGAGCTGATTGTATATTTTAGAAATTAATCCCTTGCCAGTAGCATCATTTGCAAATATTTTCTCCCATTTCATAGGTTGTCTTTTCCTTTTGTTTTTGGTTTCCTAAGCTTTTTCATCCAAAATCTATGGGACTCAACAAAAGCAGTTCTAAGCGGGAAGTTTATAATGATACAAGCTTACCTCAGGAAACAAGAAAAATTCCAAACAACATTTGAACCCAAGAACCTGGTTCTTTGAAAGGATAAGCAAAACTAATAAACTTTTAGCCAGGAAGTTCCTTTAAAGAAAGCTGATTCAGCAGGAAGGAGTGCCCTTTCCCCCTTCCTCCCTCCTTCTGCCTGGATTGTAGATGTGATGACTAAAATTTCAGCAAAAATCTTGGTACCATGTGGCAAACTTGAACAGAGACCAAGTGTTAGTGACAAGGAAACAGAGAGAGCCT
This sequence comes from Ovis aries, assembly GCF_016772045.2. Taxonomy (NCBI): domain Eukaryota; kingdom Metazoa; phylum Chordata; class Mammalia; order Artiodactyla; family Bovidae; genus Ovis; species Ovis aries. The sequence goes on along the minus strand of NC_056069.1, from coordinate 24,269,650 downwards.
CTATACCACTCCTGTACTCTCTGCCTGAGAACTTCCTTTACATGAAAGAAAAACATTTATATGTGTAATCCACGATTATTTGGAACTTTCTGTTACATACATCTTTATGCGTGCGTGCTCAGTCTTGTCCAACTCTTTGTGACCCCATGGACTACAGCCCGCCAGTCTCCTCTGTCCATGGGATTTCCCAGGCAAGAAAACTGGAGTGCGTTGCCATGGCCTCCTCCAGGGAATCTTCCCGACCCAGAGATCAAACTCGTATTTCCTGCCCCTTCTGCATTGGCAGGCAGATTCTTTGCCACCGAGCCACCGAGGAAGTCCATTATACATCCTTGACCAATCCTAACAGATAAAATCAGAAACTTAAAATGTCTGTCCCTGGTTTATGCTCCAAACAGTGACAAGCATATGTCTTTATGCCCTTATGCCCATATCCTCCAAACTTCCTAATGATTTTAGCCCTATTAAAATAAGAGTTGATTCAGAAAAGTAACTTTTAAATGTTATAATCAATAAATCACTTCCTTCTTATTGTTTCATCCTGTGGCTTAACATGGAAAAAAAATGCCCCTGACTTATTTGAAAAGATATTTTTATCTTAACCACATACTGCTGCATGGCAAACATTTTTGTTCCCACTATAAAAATAATACATGGTACTCAGTAGTCTGTAACACTATTTTCTCTTTTTGTGTATATTTTGTAATGGATCTTGTAGAATTGTTTTTTAAGTTCGATGAAAATAATTTTCTCTGACATTTGAGATTATTATTTATTTTATTATTTCACAACCATTTGAAATAATATAGCAGCTTTTCCATCCGAACTACAAGAGCAACACCACTGGAAGAACACTGGATATAGAAATACCATGAATATTAGCCATGTTGTATAAAACCTAAGCAGGTTCACATGTGGTCATACCAGCCAACAGTGCAGAGTGGCCACGTTAATAACCAACCCAAATGCACTTCTGAGTCCTCACTATTGAGCATCCAGAGAGATTCATTCATTCACACAACAAACACTTATCAAGCACCTCTATTAACTGAGCGAGCTTTCCTGATCAGTTGGTAAAGAATCTGCCTGCAATGCAGGAGACCCCAGTTCGATTCCTGGGTCAGGAAGATCCCCTGGAGGAGGGATAGGCCACCCACTCCAGTATCCTGGCCTGGAGAATTCCATGGACTGTGTAGTCCATGGACTCGCAAAGAGTCAGACACGGCTGAGCCACTCACTATTAACTGAGCACTGTGCTGATCCCTGGAAATAGCAAGAGGAAAAGACAATTCCTGCCATGTAGGAACTCAGGGTCTAACAAGCTAACACGAACATGCAAATAAATACGCTATGTTCCAAAAATTATTATAAAAGTGATGTGCATAGAGTAGTCATAATGGCAACATGCATCAACGTAAAACACCTGTAATACAAAAATTGTTCTAAAGAAAGCTCAGTCAAGTGTGAGTCATTCAGAATCCCTGCAGGACAATTTCCTCTTAACACTCTTGTCCAGTACAGATGAGGCCTGATTCACTAGCAGTTTGTCAACGATTTCCTAAGGCAGAGGGAAGGAAATATCTAAATCACCAGTTTCGTACTCCCCATCTCTGACTAGACAAAAAAAAAAAAAAAGGCTACAGCAATTGCTGTGGTAAAAATCATGTCATTGAAAATAGAGGTGAACTCATTTGCTCTTTTTGAGAACTCAACTCTCTCAGGACCTAACCCAGCATAGAGATATCTACGACTAAGCAATGTGAGCAAACACATCTCTGGAGGAAATGGTACATTTCTCTCAGCTAGAGATGAGTCAGCTTGCTCTATGAGTCAGGAATGATTATTTATCTGCCCTTTTAGAAGCATCAATGACCAAGGAAGGGAAGAAAAATTTGCAAATCCCAAGTTGACATAGGAATTTTAAGATGGAAGCATCATAAATTTTAGCCTTGCCTGTAACCTCTGTTCTCTTAATTATTTTTTTTTAAACTTAACAGAACAACATTAAAACAGAAGTGAGCTAATATATTGGTTTCCATGAGCCACTGCCTTGCTTCGCCACACTGACACACCTCATAATGTGATCTAGCCACATTAATCGGCACGGAATACAGGTTTGTGTTTGTTGAATTCAGCTGTATTCAGACGAGGCCTCCATTCTCTTTTCAAATGTTCTTATCTCTAGATCTGTGCAACTAACAGTATTATACCTGAAGTTAACCATCTGAATCTTAATTAGGAAAAACATATTTCAAAAATTATTTTGGATGGAAACAGTATAATCACATAAATCTTATTAGAATTTATGCTGTAGAATTTACTATACTACAAGCTCCATGAGAGCTGAGACCCATAACTGTTTTGATAACCACTGTAGAGCCAGAATTTACCATAAGACCTCACATGTGGCGGTTGCTTAACAAAAATTTGCAAGTATATGGGTGAGTGTGTGGATGAAAGGATGGATAAATAGAAAATTTTATTGTAATGATGAATGATTGAAAAATGGATGACAAATTGATAAAACTCTACTTCTAGAACCTTTTAACAATATAATTATCATATGCTTGAAGTTATTTTTTAAAATTCTTCATAAAGGTGAGGGGTAAGAGGCAGTGAAGTAGGTGACTTAGAAAGTTCAAAATTATTATTTGATAATTCTTGGAGCCCTATGGTAAAAAAAAAAACTATATAAACATTGAATATTATTACTTAATTAAAATTTCAATGAGCCATCCTTTATATTAGACTTGGTAAGTTTTGTCATTACTTTGTAGGAAGGAAAAAAAAGGTTACAAAAGCACTTAGTATGCCTGGTCTGAAAGAGATTACTTTCACAGTTACTTGTTTTGGCCTTGTCATCATTGTCTAAATACTACTTAGCTTTTAGCAATATTGAACTTCAAGGAGTAAGATATTTCATTAATGTTAATAAGATGCTTGTTCTTGTCAGTTCATTGCATAAAAGATTTAGAAATGTAATATTTTCCAAATCTGTATAAAATTATACTTTCAAAGGAGCCTGCTGAACTTGATGTAATTATTAAAATACTATCAGGGTCAATAAGTCTGAGAATGGATACAACTTGCAAATTTTGTTAATGGTGGTATTGATGCAAGAGATGTCAGACAATTTGCTTCCAGCCCAAATTTTATTTAGGAATTGGTCGTCAAGAAGGTTGAATTCCTGAGTTCTACAAAGAAATGGTTTATTTTGACATTTTCCCCCTTCCCAAGTGTCAGTCTATGTGGCTTGCTTATTTCAGGAGGATTCTGTGATACTGTTAATTCTGAATACCTATTCCTTACTTACCGCAGGGAGATTTCCATAGAAATACTAATAGCTACAGCAGAAAAATAGTCCCTAGGACTTCCCTAGTGGTTCAGTGGTTAAGAAGCTGCCTACAGGGAACATGGTTTTCAAAACAGATCCCACGTGCTGCAGGGCAACTAAGCCCCTGTGTCACAGCCACTGAAGCTGGTGTGCCCTAGAGCCTGTGCCCTGCAACAAGAGGGCCATAATGAGAACGCGCTGCACCGCAGCTGAAGAGTAGCCCTCACTCACGGCAGCTAGAGAAAGCCCACAGGCAGCAATGAAGACCCAGCACAGCCAAAATTAAATAATTAAATAAAAGAAAAAACAACCCTTAAATTTGGGGGTTGAAATTGTGGTTGCAGATGAGGAGAATGGGGAGAGGCAGGAAGAACAAGAGGCATGGGGAGCCCCAGCCAAATGCTAGAAGGCTGCTATCCTGCTTTGGACTTGCCCAAAAGCAGATCCTGAGGTACAGATTTGAATGTGAGATATCATGACGTGTAAAAAATATATATTTGGTCATTCAAATGACCAAAGTGTATTTCTAATATCTATTTGGTCTTCTCCATGGTTTCTGGTTCACAGATCCCCCAAAGTCTTGGAATTTCCTTAGTGATAAGAGCAACGGGAGCATCTTCTGTTACAATATTTGATCTCCTATCTTCAGGTCCTGGGGCTTCCCTCATAGCTCAGTTGGTAAAGAATCCGCCTGCAGTTCGGGAGACCTGGGTTCGATCCCTGGGTTAGGAAGAATCCCTGGAGAAATGAAAGGCTACCCATTCCAGTATTCTGGCCTGGAGAATTTCATGGACTGTTAAGTCCATGGGGTCATAATGAATTGGACACAACTGAGTGACTTTCACTTTCACTTCAGGTTCTGAAATTGCTTGAGAGCCACAAAGGTGAAATGGGTGTCATACTATTCATAACAAGCACCTTTCCTCCATAATGGAGTTTACATTAAAAGATGACTTTTGGAAAGTACCTAAGGACTGATGAGATGACTTTTGGAAAGTACCTAAGGATTGGGAACTGGTTGTCAGGGGAACCTACCATGGGGCTTTCAGTTCTGCCCCCTGATTTCTGGAGAGGTAAGAGGAGTTGAAAGTTGAATCAGTCACCAATAGCCAATGATTTAATCAATCATGCTTGTGTAATGAAGCCTCCATAAAAACCTGAAAGGAGGCGGTTCAAAGAGCTTCCAGGCTGGTGAAACAGAGCCCTTCCACATGCCACCATACCAGGCCCAAATTCCACAGGAACAGAAGCTTCTTTGTTCGGAACCTCGCCTTATGTATCTCTTCATCTGAACTGTGAATTCGTATCCTTTAGTATTCTTTGTAATAAAGTGACAATTCAGTGAGTAAACATGGTTCCTGAATCCGAGAGCCGCTCCCAGATATTAATCAAGGGAGTCATAGGAACTTCTGATTTATAGCAAGTCAGTCAAAAACACAAGTAACAACCTGGAATTTCAATTGGCATCCAAAGCAAGGGCAGTCTTATGGCACTGAGCCCTTAACTTGAGGAACCTGATGCTCTCTCTGATAGACAGACACCATCAGAATTGAGTTAAATTGTAGGACACCCCAGCTGGTATCAGAGCATTTCTTGGTGATATAAAAGTGAAAAGGAAAGTGAAAGTTGCTCAGTCGTGTCCAGCTCTTTGCAACTCTGTGGACTGTAGAATGCCAGTCTCCTCTGTCCATGGAATTCTCCAGGCCAGAACACTGGAGTGGGTAGCCCTTCCCTTCTCCAGGGGATCTTCTCAATCCAGGGATCACACCCAGGTCTCCCACATTGCGGGCAGATTCCTTACCATCTGAGCCACCAACGAGGGAGACCCCTCCATACACACACACTGAAACTGATACCAGAATTTCGGTGTGCAGGTAACCTAGTTATGAGACACACCACTAGGAAGCCACTAGGATAGTAGAGGAGTGAGAATAAACAGGTGATAAAGGGCACTTTTTTATGCTGATTACCAGTATGGGCAAGGGAACTCAATCCCATGGGGGAACTGGGAGACAGTGCATAACACACCTCAGAGTTATTCCAAATGTGGGGCTAGGAAACTGGGGTATTAGCCACCAACTCACCCACTGTCATTGGAGATGTTGGAGAGTTACTCCAGGGTCATTAATGTTTCTGCATTTCCAGCCTGCCCTGCTCATGGGCTGAATGTACTCCCAGAGCTACAGAATAAAGCATCCTAAAGCAGAGTTCAAGGTTTCTGAGAAAGCAGCCTTCAGAGTACGGAAGTGATAGCCAGAGGATATGGGCACCAACAGTGTCTACCATAACTGCCTTGGAGGTGTTCATCAGGTTCCTGTCAACTACAAGTTGTGACTCACCCAGAGCATTTGCCAGCGACGGAACAACAACCACAAGGGCATCTGCCATCTGCCTGTGCTGCTGCAGCTGCCAACCTTCAACGCTCCCTGAAGGGAATTCAGGTGGAAAGTAAGGCAGTCTGTGCTCCAGGGAAACTGGTGGAGCAGGTTTTTAGATAGTTAGATATTTTCAGGAACTGATTTCATGGTCCCAATCTTGCATCTTCTCATACCTAGAAAAGTATTAAATCCCTTCATGTGACATCAGCTCCTCAGGACTAGTGGAAAACCTTTTATAAAGTAAGTACGTGATTGCATTGAACTCCCTCTTCACCAGAATCTTATGTATTGACCTTCCCCTACTGCTGCTTTTGGAACAGTTCCTCAGAGCTATCTGAGGTGATATTTCCCAGGCTGCAGTCTTCATTTCGCCCCAAGTAAAGCTTAACTAGCAACTATCACGTTGTGCCAGAGAAGGCAATGGCAATCCACTCCAGTACTCTTGCCTGGAAAATCCCAAGGACGGAGGAGCCTGGTTGGCTGCAGTCCATGAGGTCGCTAAGAGTCAGACATGACTGAGCGACTTCACTCTCACTTTTCACTTTCATGCATTGGAAAAGGAAATGGCAACCCACTCCAGTGTTCTTGCCTGGAGAATCCCAGGGACGGGGGAGCCTGGTGGGCTGCCGTCTATGGGTCGCACAGAGTCGGACACGACTGAAGCGACTTAACAGCAGCAGCAGCATCACGTTGTGCATCTTTTTTGTTGACCTTCCTCAATATTGTTCTTGACTGTGCTTCCTACCATAAAGGCTTGGCTAACTGACTAGCTCTCTCTTGGATGATGAGTGAATTGACAATGAGGTGTATAATGACTTAATGGTTACACTTATTACTTCTAGATAACAATGAATTATAAAACAGTCTTTAACTTCATTAACCAGGGCTGAGACTTTCAGGCACTGTATCAGCTCTAGATTGAAGAAGACTTCTAATATCCTAAGAAATAGTTCACACACGCCAGAGTATTTTCAGCAAGCAGGCTCTATTTGAAATTCTGTGCTTAGTCATTCAGTTGAGTCCGACTCTGCAACTTCATGGACTGTAGCCCACCAGGCTCCTCTGTCTATGGGGAATCTCCAGGTAAGAATATTGAAGTGGGTTGCCATGCCATCCTCCAGGGGATCTTCCCAACCCAGAGATCGAACTGAGATCAAACCATTGCATGCAGACTCTTCCCCCACTGAGCCACCAGGGAAACCTGATGATCTTCTACCTAAGTCGTACTGGTCATGCCCAGGGACTGCTACTTGAGTGCAGTCTTAGGTCACAGCCAGCAGTGACTGAATGGTGCCAGGCCCTGGTCTAAGAGTTTTAGTCATACTGATTCATTGAGTTTTTACAATGATACCATGATGTAAATGCTATAATTATCCTCATTTTATAGATGTTATACAGACATTGATAATTTGTATAAGGTCACACAGCTGGAAAGCAGTAGAACATGGATTCAGTCTCAGATTATCTGACACCAGAGACCGCTTATTGTATAAACTCCTTCCTAGAAACACATCAAGGTACAATCCATTCCAGATGTAGTCTGGAGAAAAGGGCACAGAACTCTGGAAACCAGCAAAATGTGAGCTGTGACCCCAGCTCTGCCAGGAGCTCTGCAACCTTGACCAAGTCACTTCATGTCTCTGGGCTTTCATTTTTTTTCATCTGCCACAAATGATTTGGACTAGAAAAGTTATAAGGTTCCTAAGAACCCTAAAAACCCATGACCCAAGTTTCAAAACTGTTTCTCAATTACTAATGCTACACGGAGGCAATATTTTATGTTCTTTATTGAGCAGTTGACACAGTCCTACTGCTGGAGTTCCCTCCCTTTCAGATGCCACATCATTTCCAAGCCACAGCCACAGATGGCTGTTGGGTATCAGTATCAGGGACCAAATGGAAGAAGCAGAACCCTAAAGAGCAAGCAAGTCAGGAACCACACTAGGCTCCTCACCCCAGTTTCAGTTTCACAGGTTTGGCAGCCCCCGATTTCTCTTACATTAGGGGAGCACACGGAAAAAGTATCTCAGCAAATTCATTTTTTGTTTTCATAATAATATTTGTTAGTATCTAAGGAAACGGGAACCAGATGACAGGTCCTAAACATGGTCAGACCAAGCCTTAATGAACTCAGAAAGTAAACCTTGTATTAAGTAGGTGGTCTCTTTTTTGTTATTAACCTTTTAGCATGACTATTTTTGCACATTTGCAAAAGCAGAGAGAGTGCTGTAATGAGTCCTCATGAATCTATCATCCAACTTCAACAATTCTCAATTTATGGTAAATGTTGTTTCATGTCTGTCCCATTCAGTTCCCCCACCTCTGAGATATTTTGAAGTAAATCCCTGTCTGTATCATGCCACCTATAAATATTGCAATATGTGTCTTCAGAAGACAAGGTCTCTCTTTAAAAGCATAACTATTATTGTGTTTTTTTTAACTTTTTAATTTGAACATTTTAAATTTAATATTAATTCATTAAGGTCAAATTACATCCAGTCAGTGTTCAAGTGTCACCAATTGTCTAGTTTTTTAAGCAAGCAACTTAGTCAAGTTAATATCCAAATAGTGTTCATATATTGAAATTGATGACTATGCCTCTTTGGTCTCTTTGCTAAGTCGCTTCAGCCATGTCTAAGTCTTTGTGACCCCATGGACTGTAGCCCCCTGGCTCCTCAATCCATGGGATTCTCCAGGCAAAAATACTGGAGTGGGTTGCTGTTTTCTCCTCCAGGGAATCTTTCCGACCCAGGGATCGAACCAGTGTCTCACACCTCCTGCATCGGCAGGCAGGTTCTTTATCACTAGCGCCACCTGGTCTCTTTAAACATACAGTTTTCCTGCCATGATTTTTTTCCCCCTTGTAACTTAATTGTTGAAGAAGCTGGGCCATTTTTCTGGTACAGCTTACCAGAGTGTCTCTTGATTATCACATCTCCACAGAAGATCCCCCGGAGGAGAAACTGCAACCCACTCCAGTATTCTTGCCTGGAGAACCCCGTGGACAGAGGAGTCGGGGGGGCTACAGTGCACAGAGTCTCAAAGAATAAAGCACAACTGAAGCAACTTAGCACACAGCATCATTTAGCATGTTCCTCTCTCTCCATTCTGTTTTCTGTGAATTGGTAATAAGATCTAGAGGCTTGATCAGACTGAGGTTCAGTTTCTATTCCTGCTAGGAACAAAAAGTACCTGTCTTTCTTGTGGTGTTAGCAGTTATTAATCATTGTCTAGATCCATCAGTTCACTAGAGTGCTCCTGGCTAGTGGCTCAGTCATCATTTCTAGCCCTTTTCTGTAGACATAGATAAGAAAGGAATTTGTATGTTTGCTTTAAAACACATAACCAGTTAACACCAATACTTACTATGTGAACTTAGGTACAGGAGATGTACTTAAATTCTTGGATTCATAGCTCCTTTTTCTCATGCTGAAATCCCAATTCTCAATGATACAAAAGGACATTCACTGGCTCTTTCACAAAATATACACATAATCTGTATTTCACAAAATACACACATAATGTCGATACACCAAAAATACAATTGCTAAAAACAGTTTAAGGGTTTTTTTACTTTGTTCTGAAGTGGTTTATTTTGCAGGGCTTTTTTTCCTAGGGTATATCTCACTAAGAATTCATTGACAAAATCTTGCATTATACAGACAGTTAAAAGAGTTTTTATTTGTGTGGTTATGCAACCAACTTGATACACAGGTATATTTGTTTCTCATTGCTTTCAATTATTAGAAATTAGTTTTTTAATTGAATTTTGTTTTCAATTATATTGAACATTTATATAGTTTCAAAGTCAAATCTGCAAAATAAATAGTCAGAGAAGTGTAGCTTTGATCACTGTCTTATTCCTCTCCTCTCCTTTCTGATAGATAACTATATTCTTATGACAAGTTGTTTATTTATTCTTCTATTTTTATATGATCTCGTACTTTGCACATTTCATCTCCCTTGCTTTTCTTGAAGTTAACACGGTATTCCAAAGATTACGTCCTAGCATTATACTGAGATAGTCCTCATTTTTTTCACAGCTACATGGTACACCATTGTATAGATATACCAATATTTATTCAACCAGTCTTCTACTGATGGACACTTGGACTATTTACAGTCTTTCCCAATTCCAACAACGCCATAATAAGTAGGATGTCTCTTTCTGTTTGTTTGTTGTTTTTTTTTTTTTGTAAGATTCACACAGAGAGCTGAGGGAGAAATTCTCCCTGCCTCTATTCTCAATGCTTTGTATTGTCTTCATCTTTGTGTCCCTAAAACCTGGTACCGAGTCTGACACATAGTAAATGCTCAATAAACTTTTGCTAAGTAAAAAGCACAATCATTCATGTGTAAAATCTATAAATATACCAGTTAAGTTCATGAATGAAAATTGGGAAATGTTGCTTAGGTAAGTATAAATCCTATAGGTTAGTGAATATTTTATGTATTCAAAGACTTCTTCTCTATTGATGAACTTTGAATTTAAAAAATTCTAGCTGATTTATCATGAGAATCCATTTTTTAAAGGATACTCTCAGTGAATCAGAGAATCTTGTGTTTGTTTTCTGGAATGGTTTTTGATCAAGAGGTTGGAAGTGTTGATAACCAGTGTGAAAGAGAAGAGTGTGGCTTCTGGGTGGTTGTACATGTATACAATAAGTACCACCAAAGGGTTAATGATGATATGGTTTTCTTATTATACTATTATTAATGCTTCTTAATTTTATTATGCTAAAATATATTTGTTTCTGTGAAATCTGTGTTCCCTACCAGAATGTAAGTTCTTTGTGGGTAGAAATCACATCTATGTCTGTCTTGTTCTGAGTTCTATCCTTAATGCCATGCACTAACCCTAACACATGGTAGATATTCAATTAACGTTTCATGAGTAAGTAAATGAATCCAAGGTTTTAACAGGAAATACCTCTCTTTGGTGCAAACCAAAAAGATCCTGGGTAGCAAATCTGACTTTAATCTTAATTTTAGCTGCCTTCCTCTGACACTGCTCCAATGAGAAAAGAAAGGCTGCCACCTCATTTCTGGCAAGTGGAGGTGGAAGTCCAGTTTTCCCACTTAGGCTTCACTGATGCCTGAGCAAGGGACCCCTTCATTACTACTGGGCTGAGGAGCCAGTTCTGGCTTCCCACGAGATCCCCACTGAAACGTGTTTGCCTTGGAGGGTTAGGACTGCCTCATTATTGATCCCCACATGCCCTCTACTGACACCTCACGGGCACGGGCCACTCACTACCTCTCAGTGGGAATGAAGTCCCAGCTCCTTACTCAGTTTTCTCTGTCAGCACTCCAGGTAGGAGGAACTTGAGAAAACTCATTATAGACTGGGTAGAAGTCTAAGATTCCCACCTGCTTTCTGCTGGCATGGCAAGGGACCCAGAGATTTTTTTTGAAGGTTGACTTGAGTAGTTTTTTTCCCCCCAAAGTATTCTCTTTCTAGGCTGCTCCTTTCCTGGCCCTTTGACTAGATAGAGCAAGCTTTTGTTGGGGCCTTTTTTTGTCCACACACACTGGTGTTTCCAGGTTGCCAGCTCACTTAGCTACAAGTCTGGGATAATAAGGACAGAAAGAAAACCTGAAGAACTCACCACTGAGCTCTTTGGGTCTCCAAGTCCTAAGCCGTCTTTCTTCTCTCCAACTTTCAGAGTCTCCTTATGCTTGTTTCTTATATAATATCTAAGAAAGAATAGGATAAAGTATGTTTACTATGTCTTCCCAGAAGTGGAATTCTGGCATTGCACCTTTTACTCCTTTTTTCTAACACCGATGTGTTAGGCAATGTTTTATCACTATGACATTGCACGTATCCTCATCTACTTATTTGTTAGATCGATGAGAATTTATTGAACTCTTACCACATGTTCAACACTGATCAGTCCCTGAAGTTAAAAGGAAGAACAAGATCACATTTCTCAGTCCAGTGGAGGAGATAATATAAAATGAAGCAGACTATTTTCCAGTAGTCACGTGTGGATCTAAGAGTTGAACCATAAAGAAGGCTGAACACTGAAGAATTGATGCTTTTAAACTGTGGTGTTGGAGAAGAGTCCCTTGGACTCCAAGGAGATCAAACCAGTCAATCTTAAAGGAAATCAACCCTGAATATTCGATGGAAGGATTGATGCTGAAACTGAAGCTCCAGTACTTTGGCCACCTGATGGGAATAGCTGACTCATTAGAAAAGACCCTGATGCTGGGAAAGATTGAAGGCAGAAGGAGAAGGGGATGACAGAAGAGATGAGATGGTTGGATAGCATCACTGACTCAATAGACATGAGTTTGAGCAAGCTCCAGGAGATGGCGAAGGACAGGGAAGCCTGGCTTGCCACAGTCCATGTGAGTCTCAAAGAGCCAGACAGGGCTGAGTGACTGAACAACAATAATAGTGATCTACACCAGTCCAAGTTCAATGCATGAAACAGGGCAGTCACAGCCGGTGCACTGGAACAACCCTGAGGGATGGGATGTGGAGGGAGGTGAGAGGGGGGTTCAGGATGGGGGACACATGTACACCCATGGCTGATTCATGTCAATGTATGGCAAAACCACTACAATATTATAAAGTAATTCAGTTCCGTTCAGTCGCTCAGTCGTGTCCGACTGTTTGTGACCCCATGGACTGCAGCACGCCAGGCCTCCCTGTCCATCACCAACTCCCCCCGGAGTTTACCCAAACTCATGTCCATTGAGTCGGTGATGCCATCCTGCCATCTCATCCTCTGTCATCCCCTTCTCCTCCTGCCCGCAATCCCTCCCAGCACCAGGGTCTTTTCCAATGAGTCAACTCTTCGCATGAGGTGGCCAAAGTACTGGAGTTTCAGCTTCAGCATCAGTCCTTCCAATGAACACCCAGGACTGATCTCCTTTAGGATGGACTGGTTGGATCTCCTTGCAGTCCAAGGGATTCTCAAGAGTCTTCTCCAACACCACAGTTCAAAAGCATCGATTCTTCGGCACTCAGCTTTTTTCACAGTCCAACTCACATTCATACATGACCACTGGGAAAACCATAGCCTTGACTAGACAGACCTTTGTTGGCAAGTAATGTCTCTGTTTTTTAATATGCTGTCTAGGTTGGTCATAACTTTCCTTCCAAGGAGTAAGCATCTTTGAATTTCATGGCTGCAATCACCATCTACAGTGATTTTGGAGCCAAAAAAATATGCTACTTGGAGGCAAACCATTCAATAAAGTAATTAGCCTCCAATTAAACTAAATAAATTAAATAATAATAATAGTGCCATACAAAGTGCTACAGGAGACCCAGGAGAAATTAAGTCATTGGAATGGGGTACAGATGAAAATGGAGTAGATTCAGGGAAGGCTCCACAGAGGAAGAAGCTATTGAATTAGATTAAAGAATGAGTAGAAGCTTTCCAGGTAGATAAGAGGGAAAAGTTGTTACACGCAAAATTAACAGCATGAACAAAGGCACAGAGGCAGAAAGTGGGGAAAAACAAGTAGCTCCTTGAAGGAGGAGCATGGGATAGAAGAAAAAAGTGACGAGTGGAAAATAGATGGGAGAAAGATCATAGAACATATCACAAAAGGCCAGAGCCACAGTTTTTCTCAAGCAAAATTCATGCAGGCTGCACTACATGGATGGCAAAATACGCTTCCTGTTCAGATGTGGCAGAACTGAGTCTCTTTCCATGCTTGGTTGTTATGAATTACCCTCTTTATCCAGCCAAAGCACATTTCTGTCAACAGTTTGTCAGTTCCAGGTTCCCCAGGCATTGCCACAATCATACCCCAAAGAGAGAGGACTGCTGTGTGTCTCTCAGCCAATTAGTGGTCCACTTGTGCCTGCCAGCAATTTGAAGCCTCAGAAACATTTTCCCATGAAGTTTATTTATGTCGCTGCTGCCCCAAAAACTAAAATGATAGAACAAAAGAGCAAGAAAGAAAATAACAATATTAAGTGGAAGGAAGACCTTAAACAAAGGCTCCAGACTTAATCTTATTCCTAATGGGAGGCCTGCATATAAAGGAAGTGGGACTCAAATTGACGGGCTTTGGCTGGAACAGTATGTTCGTCTGACTACAGGAGCAGCAGCTGTAATCAATGGGAGGATTTGGCCCTTTGATGACAATCAACAATTCTGTTGGGGATTCTCATGGACAGGCTGTCCCCTATTGTGGTGTGTTTCATGATCCTTTGACCTTAAGCATTAGTCGCTCCGTTGTATCCAACTCTTTGTGACCCCATGCGCTGTAGCCCACCAGGCTTCTCTGTACCTGGGATTCTCCAGGCAAGAATACTGGAGTGGGTTGCCATTTCCTTCTCCAGGGGATCTTCCCCAACCCAGGGATTGAACCCAGATCTCCTGCATTGCTAGCAGATTCTTTACTGTCTGAGCCACCAGGGAAGCCCAGAGTGAAGACATAACTTAAGATTTATGGTGTGGAAAATCCCATGGATGGAGGAGCCTGGTAGGCTGCAGTCCATGGGGTCGCAAAGAGTCGGACATGACTGAGCGACTTCACTTTCATTTTTCACTTTCATGCATTGGAGAAGGGAATGGAAACCCGCTCCAGTGTTCTTGCCTGGAGAATCCCCAGGATGGGGGAGCCTGGTGGGCTGCTGTCCATGGGGTCTCACAGAGTTGGACATGACTGAGTGACTTCACTTTCACTTTTCACTTTCCTGCACTGGAGAAGGAAATGGCAAACCACTCCAGTGTTCTTGCCTGGAGAATCCCAGGGATGGGGGAGCCTGGTGGGCTGCCATCTATGGGGTCGCACAGAGTCAGACACGACTGAAGCAACTTAGCAGCAGCAGCAGCAGCAGCAGCAGCAGCAGCAGCAGCATGGTGACCTTAAGGCAGGACCACAGACTTCACTCCTATTAGATTAAGTTTACTACCCATGCTATGAGCGGGGAGAAAACAGAACTTACAGAATGTTTGCTCAGAGCTTTTAGCTAAACTTCTACTTACGACAATAGATATATAATACATTTAGTTGAGTGTCCAAGTTCATACTTTAGAAGATGCAAGATAAGGAAAATATTTATCCCTATTTTTGTATTTATCCTTATTTTTGCTTGAGCTGTTCTTTCTTCCATCTTGGTGTTCCAGGATTCCTTCTTTTCATCATTTCCTTTCTGTTTAGACAACTTCCTCTAAGAACAAACTGTCTTAATTTTCCTTCATCTGAAAATGTCTCAATTTCTTCTTTACTCATGAAAGATATTTTCACTGGATATAAGGTTCTAGGTTGACAATTTTTCTGTTTTTTTTCAGCATTTGAAAAATGTTGTGCTGCCTCCTTTTGGCCTCCATGTTTTCTGATGAGAAATCTTGAGTCCTTTGAATTGTTTTTTCCCCTAAAGGTAAGATGTCATTTCTCTTACACTGTTTTCAAGACTTTTGCTCTGTCTGTAGTTTTAGAAGTCTGACTATGATATGTCTCGATGTAGATTTATTTGGACTTACCATGTTTAGGATTGACTCAGATTTAGCTTTATGTCTTTCAGCAGATTTGAGAAATATTCAGTCATTTTTTTCTTTGAAAAATTTTTTCAGGCCCACTTTCTATCTCCTCTTTCCAGAACTCCTATGACATGAATGCTGCTGCTGCTGCTGCTGCTGCTGCTGCTGCTGCTGCTGCTGCTAAGTCACTTCAGTCGTGTCCGACTCTGTGCGACCCCATAGATGGCAGCCCACAAGGCTCCCCTGTCCCTGGGATTCTCCAGGCAAGAACACTGGAGTGGGTTGCCATTTCCTTCTCCAATGCAGGAAAGTGGAAAGGGAAAGTGAAGTCGCTCAGTCGTGTCCAACTCTTAGCGACCCCATGGACCGCAGCCCACCAGGCTCCTCCACCCATGGGATCTTCCAGGCAAGAGTACTGGATATTTTATTATGGTTCCACAGGTTCCTCAAGTTCTGTTCCTTTTCTTTTTTTCCCAGTCTATTTTCTCTCTACAGTTCATATTAGAAAATTTCTATTGTTCTGTACTTCAGCTGACTAGTTCTTCCTTCGTCCCAGGTGTGGGGAGGGAAACACTGCCCCTTCTCTAGGGCACCAGCCTGGGCTCAGGTGGAAACCAAGGCAGAAGACCCTGGGCCTGTGAGTCCCAAGGGCAGCCACACTCAGTAGCCAGTTGACAATCACTCTTCATATTATAATTCTTTTCTTACCTTTGAATCATCAATTATATCTGTTTAAAGGATACAGCCTGGCCCAGCAGTTCTATGAAAACTTAAGTGAAAGGATATGTCCACATGTGGCCCAGTGAAATAAAAGAGCAGCAATATGAAGATTTGGGGAACGGGCGTCCAGAACTACATGCACAGTAGCCAGAGGCTAAGCAAAGAGGCGCCCAGGTGACTGCAAAGACACAGATGCGGTGGGATGGGGCTTGATGAAGTCACAGCCACCAGCCAACCCCCCAGAATCCTGAAAAGAGGAAGTGGAGGTCCTGCTCTCACTAAGTGGGGATATTCACATTCACATAGTGGCAGGTTTCCCTGATTGCTCAGATGCTAAAGAATCTGCCTGAAAGGCATGAAACCTGGGTTCCATCCCTGGGTAGGGAAGATCCCCTGGAGAAGAGAATGGCAACCCACTCCAGTATTCTTGTCTGGAGAATTCCATGGACAGAGGAGTCTGGCAGGCTACAGGGTTGCAAAGAGTCAAACATGACTGAGCAACTGAGCACATATACTCAAATGAGTGAGACAGAAGAGTTATTCAGTCCACACCCATTATATAGATAAGTAAACTAGACTCAGGTGTGATGACCGCAATAACAGCCTTTAGTAATAGCAGAGCTGGCATTTGCACCGTGTTGGACTGACCTCAAAATTTATGTTTACTAAAGGAGAAGGGGTGACTTCTGGGGAAATGTGTGGCGAACTTGGCAGATTAAGTTAGACTCCAAGAATAGTATGAGAGGAAATTTTATGAAGTGGACACTCCAATGGTGCTATCTGTGAAGAAGATGCTAGAAGTCTGCAAGTGGAGAACCAGAGGGTTGGGAACAGGCAGAAATATCTTTGGCCAGAGAGAGCTAAGTCATGTGATCACTGAATGTCGGCAGTCATATGTGTCCCTTCAAAAATGATTGTAGCACATTAGGCAGCATCCACTGAATGTACTCAAAGTTCACAACTCTATAGCAAAACTGAGAAAGTAAAAAGCACACTGTTCAGCAAGATGGCTGCTTGGCAAGTGTACCCACAAGAGTTTTTGCAGCCATGTCTCTGCCTAACCTAAAACAAGCCATGAACCATAGCTTCAGTGCAGACAGAAAATTTCTTTGAGCCACTTAGTGCCCATTAGACTGTACCAGCATCCCAGATACACCATTTCCTCTGTGCCTCAGTGTACTAGTCTGCCAGCAGAAGAGGAAAGCAACCCCACCAAATGCTGGGGTGATGCCTCAGTCTCTGCGATTATCCCAGATCTCACAA